>NC_080414.1:36322500-37640000 GCF_030265065.1 Corythoichthys intestinalis | reverse complement strand
ATTTTTTTTTTTTTTTTAATACTGTCACAGGCACTTTAAAGGCACCACGTGATTGATCACGCAAGCTGAATCATTGGAAGGCAGGCACAGTGACCTCCTTTACGGGAAGGTAAATGGTGTTATACTTATATAGCGCTTTTCCACCTTTCAAGGGGCTCAAAGCACTTTACACTATCTCGCCATTCACCTACTGGTGACGCAGCACCAGGAGCAACGTGGGGTTCAGTATCTTGCTAAAGGATACTTAGACGAGTTTGTCAGGGCGAAGAATCGAACTCACAACCTCTGGGTTGAGGGACAACTACTCCACCACTGAGCCAAGCCACCCCACCTTCTGGTACAATACCACTCATCCCTCTCAGGGGTAGGGGGTTGCGCCTACGTCTCCTTGGCCTGTCTTTGGCTTTCCTTCTATCGGCGGAGTTGTCAGTAGGCCTGGCCTAGTTCCGTGGGATCTGGGGAGAGGCAGGTCGTCCTCTGCTGGGGGGTTGGTTGTCACCTGGCTGCCAGTGCGTTGATGCGCCGCCCGTTTGGGGGCACAGGGTGGGTGTCCGAGGGGATGGGAGGGGGCGCCGGCGCATTTCTCTCGCCCTGTGGCCGGCAGCTCTGGCGGACGTGGGACACTCACATACTCTTCACCTTGCATTGTAAATATCCTTCACTTTGGGCACCTCCACACTGATTCAGGGGTTTTGGGGAGAGTCGGAACGGGGCTGTACAGTCCCAGGCTGGCCGGCTCCCCCTTCATTTTAATGCATCACACACCGAGAGTGTGGGGCGGCTGGGGTCGGTTGGGTGGGGGGGGACATGACAGTTGCCCTCCTGCTGCCTGGCATTCCATCCCCTCATCTCTTTTAACGCACCACATACATTATACTCCACGGGGGAGCTACAACGAGGGGCAGAGGGATGTGTGGCTGGGAAGGTCCACGCGGCAGTCCCACTGACCTCTCAGCCGGGCTCTCCTATTTTATCACGGCTGCGGTCCCACGCCGCCCCGCGGCAGCTTCTCAGCATTCTCCAGGCTCTGCATTCCTCTCTCTTTTTTTACCCGGGCACCCTACTTGGGCACTGGTGCAGATTGCTGGTGGGGCAGCGGGGAGTCACCCCCTCTGGCTGGGGATCTTTCCCTGCCCCCAGCCGAGTGAGCCGTGCAGGTCCAGTGGTGTGCTTTGGTAGGAATATCTTCATATATTTTGCTTGCAATGAAAAAACACAAAAGAGAATGAAAAAAAAATCAAATCATTGTCATTGTCATTGTCATTGTCAAAACTCCAAAAAAGGGTCGGACAAAAGTAATGGCACCCTCAGCCTAATAATACTTGGTAGCACAACCTTTAGACAAAATAACTGCGATTGACCACTTCCAGTATCCATCAATGAGATTCTTACAGAGCTCCGGTGGAATTTCAGACCATTCTTCTTTGGCCAATGGCTCCAGGTCTCTGAGATTTGAATGGTGCCTTCCCCAAACTGCCATTTTCAGATCTCCCCACAGGTGTTCTATGGGATTCAGGTCTGGACTCATTGCTGGCCACTTTAGAAGTCTCCAGTGCTTTCTCTCAAACCATTTTCTAGTGCTTTTTGAAGTTGTTTTGGGTCATTGTCCTGCTAGAAGACCCATGACCCCTGAGGGAGACCCAGCTTTCTCACACTGGGCCCTACATTATGCTGCAAAATTTATTGGTAGTCTTCATAATGCCATGCACACGATCAAGCAGTCCAATGCCAGAGGCAGCAATGCAACCCTAAAACATCAGGGAACCTCCAGCATGTTTGACTGTGGTGACCATGTTCTATTCTTTGAAGGCCTCGTTTTTTTCCCCTGTAAACTTCTTCCAAAACCTTTCTGGCTTTTCTCAGGTAGGTTTTGGCAA
Source organism: Corythoichthys intestinalis (assembly GCF_030265065.1). Taxonomy (NCBI): domain Eukaryota; kingdom Metazoa; phylum Chordata; class Actinopteri; order Syngnathiformes; family Syngnathidae; genus Corythoichthys; species Corythoichthys intestinalis. The sequence goes on along the minus strand of NC_080414.1, from coordinate 37,638,123 downwards.
ACTCCAGCCTGGCTTTTTATGTCTCTGGGTCAGAAGTGGGGTCTTCCTGGGTATCCTACCATAGAGTCCCTTTTCATTCAGACGCCGACGGATAGTACGGGAGAACAACTTGAACTTGTTTGGATATTAGTCGAGGTTCTTCATCCACAATCCGCACAATCTTTCGTTGAAGTCTCTCGTCAATTTTTTTCCGTCCACATATAGGGAGGCTAGCCACAGTGCCATGGGCTTTACACTTATTGATGACACTGCGCATGGTAGACACAGGAACATTCAAGTCTTTGGAGATGGACTTGTAGCCTTGAGATTGCCCATGCTTCCTCAGTTTTGCTTCTCGAGTCCTCAGACAGTTGTATGGTCTTCTTTCTTTTCTCCATGCTCAATGTTGTACACATAGAACTGAGGTTGAATCAACTTTAATCCATTTTAACAAGCTGCAAGTGTGATTTAGTTATTGCCACCACCTTTTATGTGCCACAGGTAAGTAACAGGTGCTGTTAATTAGACAAATTAGAGAAGCATCACATGATTTTTCAAAGGGTGCCAATTCTTTTGTCCAGCCCATTTTTGGAGTTTTGTGTAAAATGATCATGATTTATTTATTTTTTTTCCCGTTCTCTTTTGTGTTTTTTCATTGCAAGCAATGGGAGAAATTTTCTGGGAGAAATTGAGCATTATCTGACAGAATTGCATGGGTGCCAATACTTTTGGCCAGCAGTGTAAAACAGAGAAAAAGAAAACTGTTTATCCATTCGAGTGAATCCGTCTGATCTGTGCTAACGCCATATCCTTTTTCAAGTTGGGAGCTGCACGGGGATTTAAAGCGGAAACTTGACGGAAACTTGACATTGTTTGTTGAAGGTTTTTCACCTAATGGAGAATGGTTACCGCAATGCTCAAATAAAATGCTCAAATAATAAAGAGAAAAGGAAAACTGTTTATTCATTCGAGTGAATCCACGTCTGCTCTGGGCTAACACCACATCTTTTTTCAAGTTGGGAGCTGCACAGGGACTTAAAGCGGAAACTTGACAGAACAGTTTAATCATAGCTGTTCATGTAGATCAGGGGTCTGCAACCCTGGTCCTCGAGAGCCGCTATCCAGCTTGTTTTCCATGTCTACCTCCTTTAACACACCTGAATCAAATGATTAGCTCATCATCAAGCTCTGCAGGACCCTGATAACGATCTGGATTATTTGATTCAGATGTGTTAAAGGAGGGAGACATGGAAAACAAGCTGGATAGCGGCTCTCGAGGACCAGGGTTGCAGACCCATGATGTAGATAACTTTAAGCTGAGAAAAAAAATATTATTTTAATAAAATAAAAGAAAACATCTTGAGCAGTTACTCACAATGTTACTCATTACTTGAGTATTCTGTTCACCAAATACGTTTTTACTTGTTCTTGAGTACATTTTTTGGATTACTAGTTTTATTTTGACTTGAGTAATATTATTTTGAAGTCGCGCTACTCTTACTTGATTACATTTTATGGGCTACTCTACCCACCTCTTACAATGGCGTACCGCACGCTACATGTCGCTTCCGATCATTAATATTCATGAGGTTAGCTAATGTTGCTAAAGGGTGGGACAAACGGGAGCTTGTCTCCAATAGTAAATGAATGGAAATAGTGTACGATGGAGATGTTTACATCTACCAATTCTGTCCGAAAATGAGGGTCCTGGTGCCAGATTCACTGGTAAAGATGTGGAAGTACATACAAATGTTCAGTTAAAGAGATGGCTTGAGTGTCGAGGGCTGAAAAAGAGCCGACCTGATCCAGAGGTAGCTTTTTCATCAACACCTTTTTCTTACGTCACTGACAATGACATTCTCCTCTTTCAACAATCTATCCTTTACCACCATATGCTCTGTCTATCTTATATATTATATTCTCTGGTTGTCTTACGTCTGACCGTTCTTTTGGGCAATTTACACTGCTATTTTTGTGCAGTGATCGCAAATGCTACTCGTTGACAGCCAACGAACACTTTTAATTTTTTTATTAATAACAAATCTTAATTCTATTATTTATTTACACTTCCCTCTTCCTAAAGTTTTTTTTTTTTTTTTTTTTTACAACAGAAAAGGTAACAGCGGCAGTCAGATACCATTTTAATTTTTTTCAGGTCAGCACGGCAAAACGGCATGATAAAAAATAAGTAAAAAATATATCAAAATGGCTCACCTCTTCTTCCTCTGAAGGACCATGCCCCCCAACAAAATGTTTAGTGCATATGAAATGTAAATGACTTCACCTTGCTGGCGTTAAACATCCGCAAAAGTTGATCCATTCTTCACATTATTTCCTCCGAGTTATTGTTTTCGGGAAACGTATGAAGACAACATCCTTCAAATGTATAGAGTCGTTTTTACAAGTTCCATATCAGCAGTGCTTGATCGTCATGTTCGTTTTTCAAAGATTACCGGAGAAAAGTAGCAGAAATATAATGGTTTCTATGTGAGGGCGGATCTATAATGTCCCACTTCCGCTTTACGATGCAATGTCACGGCCAAAAAATAACATTCGTGCGGTACACTATTTGTAGTCACCCAATGATTTGAATTTTCCATTTACCATCTAAGACTCGTGTGTAAAACTCATTTGGCTCGGGGGCCACTTTCAGTTTATTATGTATGAGCTACAACATGCCAATCAGGCAGAACAATCCCGTGAGCCGGATCAGATCTCCTGGCGGGCCACTTGTTTGACGCCCCCGATAACACTGCGAGAAACATAACAAACTGTTGATTTATGGGCGTTTCAGGGTCACTTCCTGTTGATTTGGGGGAATTTTGGGGTCTTGGGTTGAAATCTAGGAGTAAATGGAACTTTTTGTGCCATTGAAATGAATGGCGATTAGGGCCATTAGAAATGAATTGGTATGTTTTTGGCAAATTTTAGCCGAACCATGTTTTTGGCAAAAATTGAATCATACATTTATGCCTTGGCGTCCAATTTTTTTGATGTATAAATTAAGAAAGAATTTAAAAAAAAAAAAAAAAGAAGAAATTTCATTTTTTTTCTCCCAAAAAATCCACATAGTGGGGTGAACGATCACTTTTGGGGTGTCAAACATAGCCCATGTCGCATGAGAATACCGGTCGATTTGGTGTATGAAGAGTGTCGGTGGGTCAAACAAAAAAAATCAATAATAATAATGAATTTAATAAATGAATAACATAGATGACAGCTTTTGCATTACATGCAAAACTACTATTACGAATAAGAATAAAACTAGAAACAGTAATTTCTGGAGAAATTGCGATGGGAGCTTTGCTGTGTTATATAGAGATCTAAGACCCGCCCAGTTGATTTTGGTGCGTTTTGGAGTTACCTCCTGTTGATTTGGGGACATTTCGGGGACAATTCCTGTTGTTTGGTGCATGTACATGGCTGTCAGTGGCATTGACTTACATATGGGTCAATGGAATCCAAGTACATTGGCATCAATAGGCCGTCAATGGCATGGTTGGAGAATTTTATTAAATGGGCCATTGCCATGCTTTTGCATGACATGCAAAGCTACCATCCATTAAATAAGTCAAACACGAGTTTTAGTCCCAAGCTCAGCCAAAGTATGAAAAAAGTGCAATTTAAATGACAAATTTAAAGTTTCAACCAGGCTTTAAACAGGTTTATTTCGATGCTGATTTTGGGGTATTTAGAATGGCACCCAATAGAAAATTTCTCCTGTATTGCAGTTTTTAAAATGGATTGGCCCTTGGACCTAAGAAACTTCTGCAATGTTCATGTCTTCCTTTCCATTTGTATTTACTACAACTCCTTTTCATTTATCTTACTCAAACTTTACAAATGCCTCTTTCTTTCTTTCTTTCTTTCTTTCTTTCTTTCTTTCTTTCTTTCTTTCTTTCTTTCTTTCTTTCTTTCTTTCTTTCTTTCTTTCTTTCTTTCTTTCTTTCTTTCTTTCTTTCTTTCTTTCTTTCTTTCTTTCTTTCTTTCTTTCCTTTCTTTCTTTCTTTCAGTTGTATAAAACATAATATTCCTTAATGACATACAGTATACTATTCCTTCTTCTGTTAGTTTTATAGAGTCGTGCAGTTTAGAATACACTGTGTTGGAGAACAACATTGCTAAAAATTCCAAAATACGATTACTACACTTAATATTTACTTTGTTTATTATTATGTTTTTGTTTTTGGGCATTTTAATCTCATTACTCCTCCACGTTTAAAAAAAGAACATCCGTGCAAGTCCCCATCAACAGGAAGTACTGTATATCTATTGTAAGGGATACCTTTTGTCATATTTGCTGAAACTAATTGTATGAACTGATAAAATAAAATGATGTTTCTTTCAACTGACAGTGAACATATTGTGCCAGGTTTTTCTCTGGTCAAAAAAGCAACCTCAGCGAGTACAGGCAGGAAGTTTATCAGACTACACAGATGACTGATAAGCGTTGAGAGCTGCCTTAAATTCCTGTGATGCAAGAAAACAAATGGTTTTGCCTCACATACAATCTTAAAATAAACACCAGAGGCTAGTCCTTTCACATGTATGACTTATATGGGTTACTGCGGGTTCTTAAAAAGTCTTAAATTTACAAAAAATTATAGATTTAGTTAACTTCTAGAGAAAAATGTACTTTTATGACACCAAACTTTTTACTTTTACTTAATTAGATTTCTGAAGAACAACTGCTACTTTGAGTTACAGTTACTTTGAGTCCTTATATCTTTCTTCTTTATTCTACATATTAGATTTTAATTTATTTATTGCCAGAGATGGCCACAGTGGCTCGACCAGTTTCACTAATGAGACGTTGCAACCAGTGTTGTTAATAACGGCGTTAGAGTATAACGGCGTTAATTTTTTCAGTCGTGAGTAATCAAATTAATATAACATCTTTGCAACGCCGTCACTGAGGATGTAAAGGCGTGCGTTACTATGCGTTACTACATTGGTTGAATGACGTCAGAAAAGTCTGAGAGACACGGACTCCCTCACGGAGCAGAGGAGGAGTGGGGCGGAGGGAAGGGAGTTGTGACGCCGTTGCAAACGCGATGCTAGGTGGCTCCAATAACAAGAAGGGTCGAACTGCAGCCGCAGCCACACGCCTGCTGTTGGTACAGTGGCGCGAAGAATTTGTTTACTGTACTATGTGAAGTTCAAAGGGTTTTTTGGACAATAGGCCCTAGCCCAATTCTTTACCCTAAACTTAGGGTAACTAGAGACAGGGGTATTGCGGATATCGCTATAACTAGATTGTAACCTTTGCTATGTTTGGAAGTCATTTAATTTTGCGAATCAACCATTGTTAAAGTTATTGCATTATTTCCCTTTATTTCCTACTTTCGAAATGTGAAAGTTTTAAAACTGTTTCATCATTTAAAGTTAGATTCAAGTCAAGATTTTACTGATTTAGGAGTATTTTAGATAAAAAGTTACTTAGGTTTGCTAGGAAGGTTCACTACAACAGAGCCTTCCTGAGACGTCTACTGCTTTAAGATGGCGGCTGTTTACTAATGCTGGCAAGTCTGTACTTTCACATCTAATTCTCTATACACTGCTGCGAACACTGCTGAGTCTGCCATTTCGCGTATAGTTCGATATACAAGTGATATCTTCCGTGACATCATGTGGGCGTAGTTTGTAGCAACTGGGCGTTTTTTGTAGCAACTTGGCCTTGTTTGTAGCGGCTGCAGGCCGCAGTCAGGTATTATTGCCAATAGTACCTGACTGTAGCCGACAGCCTACAATCTACGCCAACTTGATGCTAAACTAGATATCACATGCATATAGAACTAGATGCGGAATGACAGACTCAACAGCATTAGTAAAAACCCGCCATCTTCAAGCAGTAGACTTCTCAGAAAGGCTCTGTTGTAGTGACTCTTCCTAGTAACCCTGAGTAACTTTTTATCTAAAATACTCTTAAATCGGCAAAATCTTGACTTAAATCTATCTTTAAATGATGAAACAGTTTTAAAACTTTCATGTGTAGAAAGTAGACAGAAGGGAACTAATGCAATAATGGGAGCTATTTTAACGGTTGATTCACAACATTAAATGACTTCCAAACAGAGCAAAGGATACTATCTAGTATCCACAATACCCCTGTGTCTAGTACACATACATAGGTCACATAGTGTGACCTATGTTTTTTTTTTTTTTTTTTTTGGGGGGGGGGGGGGGGTGAAAAGAAGAAAAACAAACATGAAAAGTAACACCAGTTGCTTCGCCTAGTAACTAATTACTCTTACATTTAGGTAACTGAGTTGCTAACTCTATTACTTTTTGGGAGAAGTAATTTGTAACTGTAATTAATTTCTTTTAAAGTAAGATCAAAAACACTGGTCGCAACAATAATTAAGTCTCCATTACACCAATCAAGTGTAACACCCGTGGTGCGGGAAGGGTGCTGCAGGACTCTCTGGTGTTGGGGATGGAAAAAGTGTTTTAGTAAATTATTTTTTTTTCTTTTCTTTCCCCCCCCCCAAATAAATCAATTAATAAAACATTGAAACAATAGCGCATTTAACTGGGGATAAGATACATATGTTGAACTTTTTTTTTTTTTTTTTTTTTTGACATGGTCACCACCTGACACCTTGCTTGCTACCAGGTCACATTGGATAAAGTGCAATAGGAATGTTTAAGTGTTGACAGAGGACGAGTTAAAATGGCGCAAAAAAAGGAATTACCGATTTTTTCTCTGCAAAAACAGTGAAATTTACCAAAATTCAATTTGAGGTTGAAAATGAAAAATATCACGATAGTTTATAATATTGCCCAGCAGTGATGTTAATCTTACGTTTAAAAAGTAATTAGTTGCAGTTATAAATTACTTCTCCCCCCAATTAAAAATTTTTTTTTTTTTTTTTTAAACCTGTCCTGTTCAGCTGTTTGACCCTGAGAATGGAAATCTGAGAGTCCGGTTGGTATGAACAGTTTTAATGTTTCACATTGGAGCATGACATACTCCCATTGTGATCATACAACATACCTCGTTTAGTAAGACAAAGCAGCAGCAGGAAGGGGTTATGGGGGAACAGAAGAAAAGAAGGAGAGAGAGAGAGACAGAAGAAACACAAAATTTGCAATTTTTTAAAGAGGTGACATGAATGACATGAATGTGCTTGAGTTACTAGATGAACCAAATGAAACAATTGCTATGAGGATCATTTGTTAATCATTTTTATTTAGAAAAGTAAAAAAAAAAAAGTAATTGAGTTACTACCTCAGTTACTCCATTGTAAGAGTAATTAGTTACTCAGCTAAATAACTGATGTTACTTTTCATGTTATACACGTTATTACGTGATACATTCTACAACATCTTTCACATCAAAAATGTTTGTATTAACTGATTGAATTAATTTTTGTTACTCCCCCTAAAAAAACTGGATGTGTTAAAAAAATGTGAACAATGTCTATTTCAATTTTTAGTTAAACAGGACCTAGCGCAAAGCGAGACACAAGTTCACCAACGTTGCGAAATCCACTGTAGTTTACTACAGAGTTATAATCAATGACTGTTTGCACACTGGAGCTCAACAATGTCCATGGTGTTTGATGTCACAGCGTTATGCGCAAAGAGCCAGTTGCGCAACTTCAACTCAATCTTTGCGAAAAGCTGCAGATCAAAAGATGAAACAGTCTAGAGCTTAGACATGGCCTCACTTCCGTATTTATAAGCCCCCCAAAATTAGGAATCGTAGTATATTGCCTGAGACTTTACGAACTGTTTATTGTGTTGTCTTCAACACAAATAACAAAAATAAAAAACATGGCATTCGACCGTGTGCTCTGGGAGTACGGGGTACCTAGCCCCTTAGTAAGGGCTGTTCGGTCCCTGTACGACCGGTGTCATAGTTTGATCCGCATTGCCGGCAGTAAGTCAAATTAGTTCCCAGTGAGGGTTAGACCCTGCCAAGTCTGCCCTTTGTCACCGATTCTGCTCATAATTTTTATGGAGAGAATTTCTAGGCACAGCCGAAGCGTTGAGGGGTCCGGTTTGGCATAGAATCTCTGCTTTTTGCAGATAATGTGGTGCTTGGCTTCATGAAGTCATGACCTCCAACTCTCACTGGAGTGGTTCGCAGTCGAGTGTGAAGCTGTTTGAATAAAGATCAGCACCTCCAAATCCGAGGCCGTAGTCCTCAGTCGGAAAAGGTCGGCGTGCCCCCTTTGGTTTGGGGATGAGATCCTGCCCATAGTAGAGGAGTTCAAGTATCTTGGGGTCTTGTTCATGAGTGAGGGTAGGAGGGAGCGCAAGATCAACAGGTGGATCGGTATATCGTCTGCAGTAATGCGGACTCTGCACCGGTCGGTAGTGATTAAGAAGGAGCTGAACCCAAAGTCGAAGCTTTTGATTTACCAGTCGATCTACATTCCTACCCTCACCTACAGTATGGTCATGAGCTGTGGGTCGTGACTGAAAGACCAAGATCCCGGATATAAGAGGCCGAAATGACTTTCCTCAGCAGGGTGTCCGGGCTCTCCCTTTGAGATAAGGTGAGACGTTCGGTCATCCGGGTGGGACTCGGTGTCGAGGCGCTACTCCTCCACGTTGAGGGGAGCCCGTTGAGGTGACTCGGGCATCTGCTTCGGATGCCTCCTGGACGCCTCCCTAGAGAGGTGTCCAGGAGGCCCCGGGGACGACCCAGCACACGCTGGAGAGACCATGTCTCTCGGCTGGCCTGGGAATGCCTTGGGATCCCGCCAGAGGAGCTGGTTGAAGTGGCTGGGGAGAGGGAAGTCTGGGCTTCCCTGCTAAGGCTGCTGCCCCCTGCGGCCTGACCCCGGATTAAGAGGCAAATGATGGATGGATGATAAAAAACATGAACTATTTTTAATTTGTCCGTTTTACCCTGGAAACTCCCGTTTACAGACGTCACACAACCGCTTTCGTTTCAACCTAGCCATAAAAAGAGGGTAAGTAATTGTATTTATTATTCGAAATGACTGTCATTTTTAGCTTAGAATCATTAATTGATGTCTAATATTTAGCTTGCAAAAACAACACTTTAAAAAATTAATTCATTCGCTTATTTTAAACTTTTAAACAAATTAAGTCACAATGAAAAAATTAGCGTCTGTAAAAAAGTCACGAATATCTACCTCTTAACTATAGCTTAGTTGTAATTTTTTTGTAAGTCGCATTTTTTTTTTTAATATGTTAGATGATAATCAGTCCAAACAAAGAAAAATTGAAAGAAAATGTTTAAAAGGGTAAATATATGAAAATGAAAACCTCGACCACTCCTTGATGTCTGCGATTTCTGCATCGCCACCCTTGTTATATTACCATGTTTCACCCATGAAATCCCCCAAAAATCCGACTGTGGCTATTCACAGCTGTGTCTTGACACTCGGTGATACATGCTACATGGAGATTTTGGATCGACAAGAGGTAGGTACACGATAATATCTCGTTAAAATCATGGCGTCTTTAATTATGCTCTCGTGTGCTCTCCATTTAGGGTTTATCTGTTTAATTTCTTTTTTAAATGCCCTACTTTTCAAAAATTTTCTTCCCCCAGAAAATTGAGATTTTAAGCTTTCCAATGATGTATCACACATGCATATAGGATAATTTTGGAAATTTGGCTATATTGGGGGTCTCAGAGCGGAACTTCAAGTCACCTGAGTGTTTTCCGCCATATTATATTGATGATTGTGTATCTTTTTGAATTTAGGGAAAGCATTCCAAATAATCTCTCAGGCTTTTAATATGTGACCTGGGCTTTAAATAGTAATAGTGATGAATAGTGACTATAAACAATACTAAAGCTTAAAGAAAACCAGCAAATGAAATGACTGTTGTTATGACATGATGATGTTACATGAGTAGAAAAACAAAACAAAACAGGAATACTAAATAAAACACGCTCACTTCTGACACTATTGATATTGTGTACTATATTCTGTTGAGGGATGAGGTCTCTTTAGAGAGCTTTTGGATTTGGGAGTAGCAGAGTTCTATTCTATTTATCAAAGTACACTTCAGAATTAGAAAGCACAGCGCTATGCATATGTTCATGTTTAGTCAGCCGCAATAAATTCGTATAAGAAGTAGAAGATGACTGACAGCACAGCCAACTAGTAGGGGCACAGGTTTAACTTTATCCTGGGGAAGTTAGTGAATTAGCTAAAGAGTGTTGCCAGATTGGGCAGGTTCCCGCCCAACTGGGCTATTTTCAAAGACTTGGGGCTGGGTTGATCAAATTCATTCGACATTCGACGGTTCTCCGGCCAGGTGACGCTTTGCTCTGTAATTCACCGCCAAGCCACTAGAGGGGTTCGACTAACATCCAAACAAGTTCAAGCTGTCCTGCATAGTACAATCGTGTCAACTCGTACTATCCGTCGGCGTCTGAATGAAAAGGGACCCTATGGTAGGATACCCAGGAAAACCCCACTTCTGACCCAGAGACATAAAAAAAAAAAACAGGCTGGAGTTTGCTAAAACTTACCTGAGAAAGCCAAAAAGGTTTTGGAAGAATGTTCTCTGGTCAGATGAGACAAAAGTAGAGTATTTTGGGAAAAGGCATCAACATGGAGTTTACAGGGGAAAAAACGAGGCCTTCAAAGAAAAGAACACGGTGCCCACAGTCAAACATGGCAGAGGTTCCCTGGTGTTTTAGGGTTCTTTTGCTGCCTCTGGCACTGGACTGCTTGATCGTGTGCATGGCATTATGAACTCTGAATAATTTAGGGCCCAGTGTGAGAAAGCTGGGTCTCCCTCATAGGTCATGGGTTTTCCAGCAGGAGAATGGTCCCAAAACATACTTCAAAAAGCACTAGAAAATGGTTTGAGAGAAAGCACTGGAGACTTCTAAAGTGGCCAGCAGTGAGTCCAGACCTGAATCCCATAGAACACCTGTGGAGAGATCTGAAAATGGCAGTTTGGAGAATGCACCCTTCAAATCTCAGAGACCTGGAGCGGTTGGCCAAAGAAGAATGGTCTAAAATTCCAGCACAGCATTGTAAGAAACTCATTGATGGATAATAGAAGCGATTGTTCGCAGTTATTTTGTCTAAAGGTTGTGCTACCAAGTGTTAGGCTGAGGGTGCCAATACTTTTGTCCGGCCCATTTTTGGAGTTTTGTGTAAAATGATATTGATTTAATTTTTTTTCATTCTCTTTTGTGTTTTTTCCCAACTGGCAACCCTGGTCACCATGTTTACGTGTTCAGGATCACATGAGCATGAAAATCTGTGCTTTTGTGCACCCAATTTGAGGTTCAAATTATTCGGGATGACCAATATTTACTGAATAAATCCCTTATCCTGGTTTTGTGCAATACCCCCCTTGTCCCTAACTCTCCCCGCCCCTTCCTAAATGACAACCCACCCATGCCACTCTTGGCCAATTCATGAATGCTCATCTTCTCTGAGGTTTTATAAGATTTACTTTTTTATTTGGTTGCTAGGGCAAGCTAGAACATTATTGGTGAAGTTCATGTCCGTGCCTGTTTCGTTAGATTCCTTTATAGTGGCGCAAAACCGGAAAAGGCCTTTGATCGCATCATTAGTCAAGATTGTATACATGCTGGATGGTGGTTTTATCTTTATGATAGCAGAAAGTTTTCAAAAATATTTAGATGGAGACACATGAGTGTCTTAGATGAGAGGAACCTTGATCAAGTGATTATTATTGCATAGACAGATAATCCACCCATTAATCTCCCAGTAACTCCCTCAAAAATACATATCCACATTCTCGGGCAAGTTGAAACACTGTGCAAAAAAAACAAACAAAAAAAACACGTACGTCACTGAGGGTGGAAAATGCATTGATGTACTGTATTTCGAAACACTGCGTTTGCTGTTATTTTATGATGAAAAACACACAACATGAGGTGCTGAGGTGATTTTCTTAAATTTAGGCCTGCCCACCTTACTCCCTGCTTACAGTGTTGGGAAAGTTCATTTTCCAATAAATTGGTTCAAATTGCAGTCCACAATGTTTAAAATGAATTGTTCAGTTCATAGTTCAATAATTGCAGCAAGCTATTATTGACAGAATCGATATTAGAACCACAGACAGCAATTATTTTATCCACTTAAACTGTCAGATTCATCTTCATATTCAATTTCAAATATGCACCGGTACTGACCTGTTCGCAAAACTCACTTAAATGTCTGTACCGTGCAAGTGTTCTGTCAGTTGTGTTCTTTACGGTTCTGCACATATGTGTAAAGTTACAAACGGCCGCGAATGCAGTGATTCGAAAGTAAACACCAAAAACTTTCTATAAACAAAGGAATTATGTACAGTGGTACCTCTACTTACGGAGTTAATTGGGTTCTGGAAGTAGTTTCTTAACTTGAAAATTCTGTTGTAGAGATGCGTTTTCCATGTAAATGCACTTATCTGTTCCAAGCTCCCCAAAATTCAGACATCTTTTATAATGCATAAAAATGCATCAAATAATGCAACAAATACAATACCTGTTACAATTAGATTAGTGCACAATAAACAGAGTTGTGCAAAATGTAAAAAACAAGAATATACTAAAGAATACACTAAAGAATATAAGTTAATAAACTCATGTAAAGCTGTCGGAACATCAGGGGCGAATGAAGAGGACGCTGCGATACACACATACACATACAGTAGAGGTCCCTCCTCGCCATTTGGATGCGAGGAATGCTAGGCAATAGCCAATTGCAAAGCAGTTATAAGTATGTTACATTCAGTAAACTCTGGGGTTGCAGAGTACCAGCCATACTTTATTTTTGCCTTTCGTATCCTGAATCAAGGGTAGGGTCAATGCAGCTAGCTATCAGATTTTGGAGCACTTCATGCCTCCATCTGCTGAAAAGCTTTATGGAGATGAAGATTTCAATTTTCAGTTTACTGACCATGGCATTACTTTGCTCAATTGGCCAGCCAACTCTCCTGACCTGAATCACATAGAGAACCTGTGGGATATTGTGAAGAGGAAGTTGAGAGACACCAGACCCAACACTATGGTTGAGTTTAAGGCCACTAGTGAAGCATCCTGGGCCTCCATAACACCTAAGCAGTGCCACAGGCTGATCGCCTCCATGCCACGCCGCATTGAAGCAGTCATTTCTGTAAAAGGATTCCCGACCAAGTATTGAGTGCATAACTGATATAAAAATTCCGGTCGTGCCGATACTTGAACGGTGCCGATCGGTGCTACGGTTGGGGCTGTGCGTTGGCTCAAAAAAACGCGGAGAATAAGATGAATAAATAATAAGTATAATAAAGTTGCAGAACAACACTACCTTGATCTTTCCTTCGGAAAGACCCAGGTAATTAATTAAAGGTTGACTTTTTTTTGTATTAAAAAACACTTTTTTATATTGGTCGGATGAAATATGCTAATTTTTTGAGATAGGGATTTTTGGTCTTTCTTGACTTTTTTGGGCCAAAATCATCAATATTAAAACAATAAAAGGCTTGAACTACTTCAGTTGTGTGTAATGAATCTAAAATATATGAAAGTCTAATGTTTATCAGTACATTACAGAAAATAATGAACTTAATCACAATATGCTAATTTTTTTAGAAGGACTAGAATTTGGTCATGGACGCACACAAAGGAAAGTTCTCTCTCACCTTGTCTTTCCCGTGCTGTTAAGCTTTATTTACACTTTATTCATGTTGCAGAAGTATGTTTATGATGCAACTTGTTTAAATATTATCAAAGATGTTAAATTAAGTCCAACTGAATGTAAAAGAATGGCTATTTGTCACCATAAAAGCTTAGGGAGCAATGGCTGCCATATTTGCGAAAACCACACAGCCGTGACAGCCTCAGTCAGCTTGAATTGCCAGGTTTGATACTTTTCCGATATTAAAGGTTTTTTTTTTTTTAACCTATGGCAGTTTTGTCGGAATAGCTCTAATTCTGAAGTCATGAATGTGGTGCACGGAATAGGTGCCACATGATCACCTTGGGTTCACACAGCCATTATGAAGAGACTTGGGGGAGATCAGTGTTGATATCTAGTGAGATGTGCGCAAGGATTTCGGTGCATTAAAAAAGAAAAAAAAAAAGTTGACATCACATATACCGTAGTAGTCGCGTATGTTCTTTGCTGTACAACACCAGTACTTGACAATGAACATGGTTATGAATGCCGCACACAACCGATAGTATGAGCGCATTCACAGTAACGTTCATGAGACAACAATTCAATGCGTTCATTTCACGTTCGCCCATAATATGAACGTGTTCATGAAAAACACTGCTGCTCAACTTAGTAGAGTACAGGCATACGAGTCCTTTGTGGCACAAGATGGGACGGGTCTTCAGTTCTGTAGAATGTAATAATGGTCCGTATTGTAATACATCTGACCAGACGTGGGGAGAGTAGAAAAAAAATCTACTCAAGTGGAGCAGCAGCTTCAGAAGGGAAGCCCAGACTTCCTTCTTCCCAGCCACTTCATCCAGCTCTTCCGGGAGGAGTCCAAGGCTGGCCGGGAGACATATTGGCTGCATTTCAAAAACAGTTTGGCTGCGTTCCAATCACTGTTTGAGTTGCCCTCAGCCCTTGCTATGACGTCACATGGAGGCTACTTGGAGGGCGGAGGGGGAGTTCACTCACAGGCATGACAATCATGGATCAACCACATGTTGTTAGAGTAGCGCTATACTGCCCATTCCAAATCACAAGAAAATATACTAAGTCTCATGTCATTAAGACGGGGACGTATTCTGCGTTGATTTCAATACGTTGGTACTTGGTATTTATCAGAATTATGATTCATTTTGAAACGCAGCTATTGACTCCCCAGCATGTCCTGGGTGACCTCCTCCCTTTGGGACCTGCCCGAAAGACCACATCTGGCTCCACTCAATGAGACGGAGCAAAACAATCAAATTAAAATAAATGAACCACATGATGGCTGTTAATCTAAACGGACCTGTTCAGCTGCTTAGACACGGAGAATAGGAATCTAGAGTGTCCTTATGATCTGAACAGTTTTAATGTATCACATGGGAGTTTGTTGTACTCCCATTGAGGTTGTTCATTATGTTTATTTATTAGGGGAAAGCAGCGAACAGGAAAGGGTTATAGGGGGACAGAAAGGAGACAGACATAAGAGGAGAAGAACAAACAAAAAGAAACACATTATTACAAGCCTATCTCACCTATGAACATAATGGTGCTATCTTTAGGTTATTTACCTGTAGACACCATGTGGGGGGCCCGATAACTGAGGAAAAAGAGGGGCGAAGGTGAGTCAAAAGGAGATGTGATTAGGTGGGGTGAAGCATACACAATTCAGAAATGTGAGCTGGGGAACCCAGTATTATGTAAATGACCTGCAAGTGTGGATATGTTGACATCCTATTCTATGCTACTTGATTGCGATTGAATACTCTCTGATAAATATGTGTGGTTAATCGGTAGTGCTATTCTATAATACCAATGTGTATGGATAATTCAAAAAATAAAAAAACATTCCGTTGCAGACTGAGAGGAACAATGTTGACTCTCATGTGCGTTTTCTAGTTCACAATTGTATTATATCTCAGATGGTACAACATTCGGTTGTGTTCAACATGTTAAACGAAATCGCTGTCCCGCAGTCCGAGGGTACAACAGTGTCAACCCGTACTATCCGTCGGCGTCTGAATGAAAAGGGACTCTATGGTAGGATACCCAGGAAGACTCCACTTTTGACCCAGAGACATAAAAAAGCCAGGCTGGAGTTTGCCAAAACTTACCTGAGGAAGCCAAAAATGTTTTGGAAGAATGTTCTCTGGTCAGATGAGACAAAAGTAGAGCTTTTTGGGAAAAGGCATGAACATAGAGTTTAGGCTACTGGTAAAAAAACATTAGGCCTTCAAAGAAAAGAAGACAGTCCCCACAGTCAAACATGGAGGTTCCCTGATGTTTTGGGATTGCTTTGCTACCTCTGGCACTGGACTGCTTGACCGTGTGCATGGCATTATGAAGTCTGAAGACTTCCAACAAATTTTGTAACAATGTGTGAGAAAGCTGGGTCTCCCTCAGAGGTCACGGGTCTTCCAGCTGGACAATGCCCCAAAACACACTTCAAAAAGCACTGGAAAATGGTTTAAAAGAAAGCACTGGAGACTTCTGAAGTGGCCAGCAATGAGTCCAGATCTGAATCCCATAGAATACCTGTGGAGGGATCCGAAAATGGCAGTTTGGAGAAGGCGTCCTTCAAATCTCAGACACCTGGAGCAGTTGGCCAAAGAAGAATGGTCTAAAATTCCAGCAGAGCATTGTAAGAATCTCATTGATGGATACCGGCAGCGGTTGTTCTCAGTTATTTTGTCTAAAGGTTGTGCTACCAAGTATTAGGCTGTGGGTGCCAATACTTTTGTCTGGCCCATTTTTGGAGTTTTGTGTAAAATGATAATTTTTTTCCCCCATTCTCTTTTGTGTTTTTTCATTGCGAGCAAAACAACTGAAGATATTACTACCAAAGCAGTGATTGCAATCATTTTCTGGGAGAAACTGAGCATTATCTGACAGAATTGCAGGGGTGCCAATGCTTTTGGCCAGCAGGGTATCAAGTTCAGGTGTTTTGATTGACAGTTAGCACAGGGGAGAGGTGCGGTTTGAACAGTCATCGGACACACCTCCAGCGTCTGAGACCTTATTTGCTCCCTTTTAAAAACCTTATTATTGCATATATTCATTACTTTTTTCATTCCTTGAGATTTGGCTGGATTGTTAACAAGTGTTTACTTTCGACTAACCAAACTATTAATTTAGACTTTGACTGGATTTGCACTCCAGTACTTGTTGACTTTGTAGGTTTGATGGCAAGTAATGGGATTGGCCCTTAGTAAATGAAACTTTGACCCATGTGTGACACAATTGGATAGCAGCATAGCACACCTATTCAGCTCTCCTGAATTGAGTGGATGTGTGGCAAGCACAACTGGGTCTGCAACTAAGTATTATCTTAATGATCGACTAGTCAGACAATTCAAAGATTAATCGATTCATTGAATAAATGGCATTTTTTAAAAGTTTAGGCATGTTGTACGCAACAAAGACAATATGGCTACTTCCTTCAAAAATATTTTATTAGTTTCCTGACATGTATGTACATAAAACCTATTAAAGTGTCACCTTCTATAAACGTTGTAGTATATTAACTCCATTCTCAGTACACAAATGAGAAAGTCCTGTTCATTCAAATAATTGCCAACTGCTGATTGACCTTTTTCCCTGTAGGGAAGTCCTGGTATAAATTGTGTCAATGAGTTATTTTCTGTAAACAAACTAAACAACAAAATATGACCCCCCCCCCCCATTCAAACAAAGGATGTTGGTTACGTCCCATTCCGAGGGCATGAGTGCCGTCTAGTGTACACTTAAGCACAAGACAACATTTTCTACTATGAAATTAAAACGATCATATCTCATATCTCAATCATATCATGGTTTTCCGTGGTCTACCTGCAGGTGTGAAAGTGGCTGAAAGTGGCTAGAATTTCTTGCCGGAACTCCCCAACGCGAAGGTCGCCATGGAGCCAGAAATTTTATTTATTTATTTTTCATTCAAAAATTTTATTTCTTTCAATGATTTGCAAAATAAAAGTCAACAAAAACAGAAATAACCCCAACCTCCATCTTCTAATTTTTATTTTCCCGCATTTCCTCACATGCTAAATGCCAAATCTCAATTTTAACTACTTAAGAACATAGGATATATATTATAATTGAATTAAATGTAAACATTTCCTTTTTTTTTTTTTTTTTTTAATAATAAAGATATAAGTAACATACAGTACATTCAGGAAAATAAGTACAAATGACTTATATTATGCAGAGTGAAATGGAATATATTTTGAAGATCACGCACTTTTTTTCGACTTTTTTTAAATAAGGAAATTAATTAGCATAACGTAAATGAACAAATATTAGTCCAAACTGCACATTGACAGCTAAGATGTTCCAAACCACCCCATCAGAGCAAATAAAACAAAATATGATAAATAAGCCTCCTCAACTCATTCTTTGCGCTGAAAGATTTGATCCATTTTCTGTTGCAATGCCCTTATTTTGTCGCATCAATTCAACAAGCTTTTTTTTTTTTTTTTTTTTGCTGTTCCAGAAAACATGCACATTTGAACCAATCACAGCTAACCATCTCTGTTGATCACATGTCAGTATGTCGGCCAATTGAAAGGATAAATGAGTCCAGGCGTTTTGCTTTGCTGCGTGCATTCGCACATTGATGTGACTCATCATCGTCAGACTCAGATAACTGCAGCAGCTGGGGAAACCTCCATGTCATCCATGGAAAAAAATCAATAATAAATATTGGTGGAAACGGATTACGCTAAACAAACACTTTACAGCTTAGCTTTTTTTTTTTTACATAGCGTTTTGACAGTTGCTGTCATATTTTCGGAATCAAAGCAGCGTGTACCAGAACAGCATTCCGGCCCTTAATCTTATACCGGATTAGCATTCCGGCCCTGAACCTTATACCGGAACTGGCGTTCTGGCCCTGATTCTTATACCGGAACTGCGTTCCTGACCATTCTGGCCCACTTTCACCCCTGTCTATCGGTGAGAGAGTTTGAAACAGAGTAATGCTGAATATGTGAAATAGTATATTTTCTACAATACTATAGAGACGCTATGTGATAGATCAAGCTGCTGTGATAAAAAATGTGCAGTTAGCATTTATTTTATGTAAATACTGCGAAGTATAATGCTAATGCTGTAGTGGCTGATCTCTCCCATTAATTTTTTTCACAACGTTCCAAGATGCATGCATGGTACGAAAAATATAAGAATTACCTTGAATCCCTGAACAAATCACTACTGAGACAATCCTTCCTGTTTGTATGCGGTACAACTTTTGTACTTTTTCAACCTAAATCCGGCGTTAGAGCGCTGCGTGCGTGTGTTTGAGAATACTCCTGTTGATGTGGGCAGGCCCGCTACTTAAAGGCGAGGCCCAGTGTATGACGGAAGTGACCCGTCAATATCATTATGACGTCCATGGTAATGTCATCAATCAAAACACTGAACCACTGGGAATTAAAGTGAAAGTCTTTTTTTTTTTAATTGACACATTATTTTTACTGGCCCTGTGGGAGCATTCTGGTGGCCCTGACGGTTTTAAAAGTACGTCTGGGCCATTTATATTGTTGACCCCTGGTATGTAATCGTGGGGAAAAATTGATTTTTACTGATGGACCCTTTATAGTTTGCCTTAAACATCCGGTAAAATGGAGTATACAGCATTACAAAATGTTTAATAAAAATAATAATAAAAAGCAAAATCAGCATTCATCCAAATAATTTGATTTTCTGTACATTTTCTTTCTAGCTCCAAGAAAAACATTCACACTAGTGGACCAAGGAAAATAGACTTTGGATAGCTGTCCCTCAGACTGGCCCACTGCACAAAAAAATAGTCTGAAAAGTGGTAAAGGATTTTTCCTGTAAGCGACAGTGACTCAACCCGACAAATGCTTTCAATGAAAACAATCAATACTTTCTTAATTCCCAGAATTCCAAGTAGAAGTCCTGCTATGCAAAGGGGAACACAGGTCCCTGGGCCATTACACAGCACCTAAAACAACAAAAATACAGGAAGAAGGGGGCAGCATGAGCACATTTACAAAATTAGGATATATTTGTGATAAAACTTGCTTTTTTACATGCAATTTCTTTTAATGCATAATGACATTTGCAGATAACAGTATCAGTTCAATTTTGTGTACATAGAAAATACTAGTCCTTCTCAAAAAAATAGCATATTGTGATAAAGTTCATTATTTTCTGTACTGATAAACATTAGACTTTCATATATTTTAGATTCATTACAACTGAAGTAGTTCAAGCCTTTTATTGTTTTAATATTGCTGATTTTGGCAAAAAAAAGTCAAGAAAAACATAAAATCCCTATCTCAAAAAATGTGCATATTATTTCATCCGACAAATACAAAAAAGTGTTTTTTTAATACGAAACAAGTCTACCTTCAATTAATTATATCAGCTATGTACTCAATACTTGGTCGGGAATCCCTTTGCAGAAATGATTGCATCAATGCGGTGTGGGACTGCTGAGGTGTTATGGAGGCCCAGGATGCTTTGATTGCGGCCTTAAGCTCACCCACAGTGTTGAGTCTGGTGTCTCTCAACTTCCTCTTCACAATATCCCAAAAATTCTCTATGGGGTTAAGGTCAGGAGAGTTGGCAGGCCAATTGAGCACAGTAATGCCATGGTCAGTAAACCATTTACCAGTGGTTTTGGCACTGTGAGCAGGTGCTGAAAAATGAAATCTTCATCTCCATAATGCTTTTCAGCAGATGGAAGCATGAAGTGCTCCAAAATCTCCTAATAGCTAGCTGCATTGACCCTGCCCTTGATAAAACACAGCAGACCAACACAAGCAGCTGACATGGCACCCCAGACCATCACTGACTGTGGGTACTTGACACTGGATTCATCTGAAAAAAGTACTTTGGACCACTGAGGAACAGTCCAGCGCTGCTTCTCTGTAGCACAGGTCAGGCGCTTCTGCCGCTGTTTCAGGTTCAAAAGTGCCTTGACCTGGGGAATACGGCACCTGTAGCCCATTTCCAGCACATGCCTGTGCATGGTGGCTCTGGATGTTTCTACTCCAGACTCGGTCCACTGTTTCTGCAGGTCCCCCAAGGTCTGGAATCGGCCCTTCTCCACAATCTTTCTCAGGGTGCTGTCACCTCTTCTGGTTGTGCAGCGTTTCCTGCCACACTTTTTCCTTCCCACAGACTTCCCACTGAGGCGCCTTGATACAGCACTCTGGGGACAGCCTATTCGCTCAGAAATGTCTTTCTGTGTCTTGGCCTCTTGCTTGAGGATGTCAATGAAGGCCTTCTGGACAGCTGTCAGGTCAGCAGTCTTGCCCATGATTGTGGTTTTGAGTAATGAACCAGGCTGGGAGTTTTTAAAAGCCTCAGGAATCTTTCGCAGGGGTTTTGAGTTAATTCGTTGATTCAGATGATTAGGTCAGTAGCTTCTTTAGAGTACCTTTTCATGATATGCAAATTTTTTGAGTTTTTTCTTGACTTTTTTGCCAAAATCATCAATATTAAAACAATAAAAGGCTTGAACTACTTCAGTTATGTGTAATGAAACTAAAATATATGAAAGTCTAATGTTTATCAGTACATTACAAAAAATAAGGAGCTTTATTACAATATGCTAATTTTTTTTAGAAGGACCACTATTCCCTCTCAAAATAATAACAATGACAAACCCAATATTTGTTCTAAAAATTCACTTATCTATGAAAACTGATGTCGCTGGTATTTTTGGTACTAAATCCAGTCTAATGTTTTTAAATGTTAAACTTGTCAAAACCTGAAAATAACGTGTGTAGAGACGTTCGTAAGTAGAGGTACCACTGTATATTATGTAAAAGTATCTTTCAAGACAACTGTTTAGTTGCAATCATTCAATATCCTGACACTAAATATTTTACAATTAATTTTGAAGAAAATGCACACGAAACTCAACAAATTATGGTAGATGCTTACACACCATGTCAGGCCTGACTCGGAAGATGAGTGGTATAGCATGAAACTGGGCATTCAGAGTGCTTAGAACTGAAGAACTCCATGACTGATGTACCTCTCGGCTCCGTGTGATCCGATGAATGGTGAACTACAGAGTTTGAAACAGATTTTCACATTATCGTGACATCTTTTAACAAGGACAATACAACTCAACAACAAAGGCACTTCTATTTTCCTAACGCAGGTGGTGCCAGTTTAAAATTTTTTTTCTATTTTTCGCATGGTTTGCAAATGCCATAAAGCAGCGAGTTTTCATGTTTGGAGTAAGGTTGCAAGGCATTTCAGTACTAGTATAGTACTGCGGTACGAGTTTTTAAAATGATTTACCAACAGTACTTTTATTTCATTTTCTTGAATGCGCTTGAATTGGTAAATTGGAGCCCGTCTCTTTAAGCAGAGCGAGGCAAACGAGTGTGACGTAGCTTGATTGTTGCCCAATCACCTCCTCTTTGTGCTCATTGGATGAGAGTGAGAGAGCCCGCTGCAGCAGAGCTGTTCTTTGATCGGCCTCCGTTGTGTTGACTTTCTACTTCATAAAATCTGTGTGTCAATGAGAAACGCAAGTCTGGCAGTTGAAGTGTGCATTAATAATTTGTTAATATGGTTGTTAGATAAAGATGTTATTATCGGCCGATAATGGCAATAATGATAATCCAGATATTAAAAATTCAACCGATAATGCATTCCTATCATTATATACTTGATTTAGACTCCAAATGTGCGCAATGAATGCAGTATTGTCCAATTCTTCGCCGGCGCCTAAACCCCTCCTAAAAGCATTTTTACGCAATTAAGTATCTACTTTGTAAGAACTATTACGGTAATATTAATGAATTAAAATACATTCTTTAGATATTGGAATTTACTACCTGTTCACATTAGATGTGGAAAAAGTAGCGCTAATTCTTTTTTTGAACGGTAACATTTGCTCTTGTGTATAATTTAAAATTGGTATATACAGTATATCTTTGTTATAGAATTATCGGCTTGACATTATCGGTTATTGGCTGGAAAGAGGAGGAGATTATTGGTTATCGGTTGAAAAATGCATTATCATGCACCACTATTGGTAGATGACCTGTTCCCAAACGAATATAGTCCGCTGTATTGCTAGCCGCTGCGTGCAAACCTCTGGGAGCTAACCGCTAATGCTAATCATTGGTTCCTTTGATTGTTGGAGCTAAGCTAATCTTTATCATAATAATTTTGATTATCCTGCTTAATGAGTGTGTTAGTTATTGTCCATGATGATCATTATATTCATTTGTGAGTAGTGCATTTCATTTATATTCTATATTATTTTATATATTCTTATTCTTTAGGCAGCTATATTTATACACAGGTATGGTGCATTCAAAAATTGGATTTCTAATCTTCTTACTGTTTTCAATTGATTAGCTATGCACATCATTTTGTCCCTAAAGTTTATTCATTTGTTCCAAAGTATTTTAATTATTGTTTCTTAAGTATTTATTTTAATGACTGTTATTGTTTCTAAGGTTTCTTTGAGATTAAAGGGAAATATTGACATTCGAGTGTTTCAACTTTTTGTCAACTTTTTGACAAAGTACTGAAAAGTACCAAAATAAATATTTATGTATCAAAACAGAAATTTGGCATCGTGACAACCCTAGTTTGAAGTGTCACCTTTTAACTGTGAAGGTTGCGTTTTGGAGAAGACTGCACTGGTTTATAGCAGGCTAAAGTGGTTAGTACAACTATACATCGTCTTTCGCCAGTAGCCTCAATGTAGCAATGCTAACGTTTTACAGTGTTTAATATAGATGTGTTTTCTGATTTTGTCTCTCTGAATTTTAGTTCAATGGTGTGTTGATTACCAACAAACATCTGTGAAAGGAACTGGAGTCTCATATGCAATCAATGGGGGAAGTTTTAACATGCACGTGTGCCGAAAGCACGCACACACGTAAACGCACGCGCCAATAAATCAAAGCCAGGAAAATTCCTCATTTTGACTCGCCGAACAATTAACTGACTTCAAATTTCCGTCACCGTTTTAAAAAATCGGTCAACGACAGAAAATATTCGGTTAACGCGACCCCTGCTATGGACTTAAACTTAAAACTTAACTAGAACTTAACTAGAACTTAAAAATAGCTTGACACTAGAGCTGTCCCGATGTAGTCGACGTCATCAATGATGTAAATGCGTCGGCGAGCACAACATCCCGTCGACGGTTAATGAAGGGTTACAAAAATATATGCGTAGAAAGTTGAGAATGTCGAACCCTCGGTTTGCAAGCGGGGAAAGCGGCACAAAGCCAAAAAAGTGCACGAGAGTCATAGGTTGCGCTAGACATTTTCGTTGTCTGTCATTTTGACTGACAGGGTCATAAAAATCCGGTCATAATCTATTTTTACCCGTCACTTAAATTTTTAAAATGATAATGATGACATATTCAATAGTATTTAGTTTTCATTCATTTTTAATTAATATTGTAACGCTTGCTTGGCGGCAAAAAATTAGACACGGAAGTCGTGGTATTTTTCTCCCTCTTTTTACTCTGCTTACCCCCAAAAACACCAACAAAACAACAACTCCGCCCCCAAAGAAAAAGAGGCAACTTTATAGACCCCAATCACCAACGTCACACAATGATCTTAGTTTTGGTTGTCAGCCCAAAATCTTCTAAATATGTATTAAATGCATCTTACCAGATATAAAATGACTACTACATAGTCTGTGGTGATCGTTTGGTGCCCAGATTTCTTGTCGAATTACAGCAGTCCATCTCGCTCTCCTCTTCGGGTCTCTCAGAATACAGTAGAACACAGGTGTCAAACCGATTCCAGAAAGGGCCAAGTGGGTGCTGGATTTTGTTCCAACCGATAACGCGAAAAGAGTTTAACCAATGAACTTCCTGCTGAAACAAGCAGCACCTGACAAAGTTTAACTGATTACACATGTAAAAGATCTAATTGGTGAAAAGTAGTCCTCTTCATTGGTTGGAAAGCAAACCTGCACCCACTTGGCCCTTTCTGGAATCGGTTTGACACCTGTGCAGTAGAACTTCAAGTCTCTCCGTCTATCTTCTCTGTTACTGCAACCAACCGTCACACACGCCTTCACCATTTTGATTATTAATGTTAACGAGCAGAAAAACACGCCGTAATAGGAGGCGTGTACGTAGCGGTAATGTGTAAACACGACTAGCTGACGGACAATATGGCGGCTCCAGTCAGGGGGGCGGAGCTGTGACGTCATGTGATCGGGGTCTATACACAGGCGGCAATCTAGTCCACCAATTGGATGACGCGCTGGCACACCAGGTGCACCAATAAGAACCTCGCGTTGATGTGTCAATCACGGTGCCGCCGCCAGACCCCGGTGACGCTACAATATTCTGACAGAATAGCCAACGACGTCATGCATTAAGAGAGACAATAGCTAATTAATATGCTCACTCGCCACCCTGTGGTCTGGGGTGTGAATTGCAACCTGTCAAAATGACGGACGGACTCCAGTTTTTTCAGTCACCGTTTTAAAAAACCGGTCAACGACGGAAAGTATTCGGTTAACGCGACCCCTGACGAGAGTGTTCAACGAAACAAAGGAGAGTACACTGTTGTGTCCTGTCTCTTCAATGCTAGGCTTGCATACCAGGCTGCACTTCGATTGTGAATGAACACCTAAAGTGCTGTCACTCAGTTGTAATTTTGGAAGACGGCAGGTGACAACAAGCTGGCAGATTGTAAGTCCATTTAACTAACTAACTAACTAACTACATTTTTTATTGAAGTTGCTAAGCCTTTTGCGATTTGCAATGAGTTATTTACCGCACGATAAATAAAAATGAGGGCAGTAATTTTCACAACTGTGTTTTATCGCCGCATGCATGCAATGGGATTGATGGCATATGAGACTCCAGTTCCTTTCACAGATGTTTATTGGTCATCAACACGACGTAGAATTAAAGTTCAGACATACAAAATAAGGAAACGCATCTATATGAAACACCGTAAACGTTAGCATTGCTACATTGAGGCTAATGGGGAAAAAAGACAACCTACTTTAGCCTACTATAAAACATTGGCAGTCCTCTCCAAAACGCAAACTTGTGGTTAAAAGGTGACACTTCCTACATGAAAAATCACTGGTTAACAGCATCAGCAAACGAAAAAAAAAAAAAAAAAAAAAAAAAATCAATTACTGACACCACATGCAATGGCAAAAAGTGTTTTTTTGCAGAGTGTAAAGCTTATGGTTTGCGGTTTAGCGAACGTACTTCCGGTGAACATTTCAAAATAAACCCAAGTGATGTTCGTCATACAAATAACGATTTCTGGCGTTAATCCCACATACTTCAGAATTCAGATTCTACACTAAGAATAGCTTTAAAATTACACCCATTATGAAAAATCTGATTGGCAATGAATAATTATTAGTAGTATACTATAATATTAATGCTAGATATTTTTTTTTAACAATTGTTTTGAATCATGTTGGAAAGGCGAAGTCAGTGTTCTCAATCTGTATAAATGCCATACTTTTGCACTAGTTAACGCTATCAGCATTTGACCTCATTGTTTATTTCTGATTCATTATTGTTGTTTATGTGTTTATTTGTACAGAAGAATTTAAGTGTTCCAAAATGTTTTTGTGAATTAGTAAGCGTCAACAAAATTTCATTATTAAATTATTAAAAAAAGAAAAAAAATTGAATTATTAGTTGACTAATCGTAAAAACAGTAGGCTTACTAATCAAGAGAAAATTAGTCGTTTGGGACAGCCCTACTTGACACAAATGGAAATTCAATTGAAACGTGTGGGAAAAACACACCTTTAAGAGAAGTGTGTTATCAAGCGTAATGACATTTTTAGGTAAGAAATGAGATTTTTTTCCTTTTTTTTTTTTTTTTTTTATAAGATCTTAAGTATTTTGAGTGAAAGCAGTGAATTGTTTTTTTTTCTAGTCACATTTGAGATGCCATTGTGGGCTGTTTTCAACAATGTACATCTTAAAATAAAGACATTGTCTAAAAATGGTTCAATATTAGGTGAAATGTCTTGTTTTCTTATGTATATTTATAATTGCTCTTCACCTAAAAAAAAAACTTTTTATCTGATTACTCGATTAATCGATGGAATTTTCAGTAGAATACTCGATTACTAAAATATTCGAAAGCTGCAGCCCTAGTATATACAGTTCAAGAAATATAAGCTGTGTACCTGTGGATCAGAGTCCAGGAGTCTGGATTTCTCAAACGCTCTGATTCTCTCCTCACTCATCCTGTCTGTATCAGCAATAACATAGAGTCGAGGGGTGTAAGCACCTGAAAGGCTCTTCATCAACCTCAGGATTTCGGTTGTGTGACCACCTGAAAACAAAGCAAGCTGTCAGGCCTCCCATTATGACAACAGACACAATGAACAAGCAACTCGAGATTTATGAAGCTCTTTTCAAGTTAATCAAGAAGGTGTTTTGCATTGAAAATGTGGTCGGCAATTCAAAACGGGAATGGTTGTTAACACCTAAGCCTGTAATGATACATGTATGGAAATCGCAAAACTCAAAGAGTCATGATACCATCTCGTGGTTAAGCTGAGTTAAAACCAAATACAGTGGTGGAATTCGGGTATTTAAGCATTTATTCACAAGACTTTTCACCGGAAAAGCTCTGTTTACATAGGGCGGCTGGTAGCTACATTTACTAACAGACTAGCATTTTACTTCGACATATTTACGTAAAATAAATACTAACTGCACGGTTTGTTTGCTTTTAGTCATTTAAGCCTTTTGACAGTGAGATCTACGCAATTCGGCCAAGAAATGTAATTTTGCACGGTTTGTTTGCTTTTAACCAAGAATCGAGACTGTTTTAGGTCCATATCTATAAAGAATTCAGGTATTTAAGCATTTATTCACAAGACTTTTCACCGGAAAAGCTCTATTTACATAAGGTGGCCGCTAGCTCATTTACTAACAGACTAGCATTGTACTTCGACATATTTATGTAAAATAAATGCTAACTGCACGCTTTTAACCAAGAATCGAGACTGTTCGAGACTGACTCTGTGCTGTCCTTATATTTTTAGTTATTTGGGAAAAATGGATGTTTAATTCATGTTTAAGACTAAAATTGCCCAACTCTTGCTTCTAATGAACGATGCTTCTAAGTAAATTCGAATTATGTGAAGCTGGTCAACTCCTATGCTAATAGGTACATTAAATACAAAATATAAAATCATTTTTACATTGAATTTTTTCTTTTTTAAAAAACAAAATGTGATTAATTGCGACTATGGACTGCAATCGATTAAAATTTTGAATAGCTTGACAGCACCAGCATTAAAATTTAATAAAATAATAGAACAGAAAAAAAAAAAGGAATTCTTTATGAAAATAGTGTGAGTATGAAGAACTGAACTGTGATTAAAAATTTTAATCGCTAGACAGAACTAATTCTTAAGCTCCACTGTAATAAATAATTGATTATTCTGTGATGTGTTAAGATAGTGATGTACGACATAAAAATGTGACAACTTACACCGTTCTCTCCTAAGTTAAAAAAAAAAAAAAAAAAAAAAAAGTTTTTTGCATGGTGATTTGATCTAGTAGCGTCAAATGAAAACATTTATCATTTTATCTTACGGAATGGTACCATCCGCGTCCATTTTGGTATCCGCATAATTCAAATGGTTTGATTTTTGCGACTATATTTTGAAAAATTATGTTTACAGGTTTGCAAGAAGCTAAAATCCGTTTGCCCTTCTAGAGTGAATAAAGAATACAAGTCCTCATCCGTCGGTGGCACCTCCGTGAAGTTGGCCCCCCACCAGACGCAAAGTTAAAGAAAAATTATGTCATTGGTTTGTGCTGTGTCATGGTCGTTTGAGTTTTTTTTTTTTTTTTTTTAAACTTTTATAGGTCAATCTGAGCTCAACCAGCCCGCCAACTTTGATTAAAACTGGCTAAAAATGGTGTCAATCATTTGTGCTGCAAAACATTTCGTTCATCGTCAGGACTCTACATGTGGACTTAAAACTAAAATGGGAAAATGTCCATTTTTTTTCTATTAAAAAAAACTAAAAAAGCTACTCATTTTATCAAAATTCTACCTCCACAAATGTAAATTTAGCAAGCTGTTACCTTCTTTTTCCCACTTTCATAATGAGACTGTGTGCTACATAAATCTGTTATTTAAAAAAAACCAAAGAATCTGAAAGTGGGGAAAACACATAATATTTGACAAAAACTAAAACTTTTTTGTGAATAATTAATTACAGTATTATTCATTGTTTTTTTTTTTTTTTCTCTGATGTGCAATGTTTTGAATGTTTATAGCCCCTGGCATATTTGTGTTATTTCGTTTTTGGTTTGTATTGTTGATTGTTGTGTCAAAAAATGTTGTAAATGGGGGCTGCGATGACGTCATCACTCGACATAAATATCTCATTATCTATAAAACGATTGAAGGACAAACGAAAATTTTTACAGCACTAACGTAGCATAAACGAATGGCACCATTTTGGGTCTATTTTGCAATAAATGGGGGGCAGCCTGCCGTAATTACTCAAAATTAATATCTCAAAAACGATAGCAGCACGGACTGAGTTTTTACAGCACAAACGATTGACACAATTTTTAGCCATTTTTAATCAAAACGGGGGGCTGGTGGACCTCAGATTGACTTATAAAAGAATTAATATCGAAAAATAACCCCCCCCCCCCCCAAAAAAAAAAAAAAAACAAAAACAAAAAAAAAACTAAAACAAAAAAAAAAAAATCAGCACAAACGAAGGACATAATGTTTCTTTAAATTTACGTCGGATTGTGGGCCAACTTCATGGAGGTGTGTCAGTGGCTCATTCATTAAGTCTCAAACATAAAACGTTCAAGATCCCAAACAGAAAGCTCTGTATCACGTTTACCTGATCCCGCGACGACAAGAAGAGTAATCCGACCTTTTTTTCCGGGTTTACAGTTACGTCCATTCCTGAGAACTATGTATAACCGTATAAAAAAGAACACACATGCTATTATAAACAAAAGGGACCCTAATAGTAAAGTCATGACAGCCACACCAAGTCGCCAAACACTTCCGTCATTCTTTCTCTTCTTAGAGTTTATGGCGGGTAGCATCCGACGTTTAGGAACATTACCGCCACCTACTTTGTTGGAGTGTGGGCGAGCGTAAAGTACTAAGGAGCAAAAAAATCATAGGCTAATCATAAATATTCAAACAAACAAACAACAAAATAATGCATTATATCCTATTCATCAATCTTTTCTTAAAAAAAAAAAAAAAAACTGCCAAAGAGCTTTAAATTTCTCATCCCTCAACCTTCAATATATTTTTGAGGCCAAACTACTTAGCACTTTCCATCAACTTGTCTCTCATCTTTTCGCTGTTAAAGGAGCAATATGCAATGGTCCTAATGATTCAATAGACATTAAAGAAACAACATGTTTTTAGGAAATACTTCAAACACGGTTTATATGGTTGAACAGAGATTTTCCCATCTAAAAGTCGACTGTCAGCCCGTAAATGTTATCGTTTTGATTTCGTGTTTAGAATGGATATCCCTGCCAAAGAAGTAGGACATCCTTGCAGTATAAATGTTAGTTTTACGCAATAGTCTTCAGGTAAGCACTTGGTCAAAAATTTAGAAGCCATCTTCTTCAATAAATTTTCATGAATTTTTCAAGGCTTACAGACATAATGATGTCCCTTTTTTTATTGCACTCAAAAATTCCAAATAAAAGAAAGTCTTAGGGGGAAAGTGCACCAATAATTAGCTTATTGACACAATGATAAAGCTCAATACTTTGTGATCCAAATAAGGATAAATTACAGTGCATTTTGAATGTTGAAAGCTATATCTCAGTCATTTATGATTTTTAAAAAAATCAAAATTGCAAAACATAATGGTTTATGTGTTGAATTTCCAACACCATAATAGAAGTTAAAAAAGTTTATATATCAAAGGGAATGGCAGTTTGGTTTGTTTTGTAGCGAAAAATAACTCCCATTTAACCCCCAAGACTGTTGACAATTTTGAAATACATTTTGAAAAAGGTGTGGCTTCAGTGGAATCAATTTTGAAACCCATTTAGCATGCCATAATGGTGGCTATATGGTATGCCCATTTCCTGCCTAAAAATACCCATATTTTATGTTTAAACACATTTACATAACATTAAAATATGAAATATAGATATATAGGACCATTTTGTGCCATTTAGATAACATATAGTGGTCTGTAGAATAGAATAGAATGGATTTCCAAACCAGTCATATGACTGATCAAAATGTCTATAGAACGTTTCCTGAGTGAAATATGGTAAATGGTGTATTATATATGCTTATATAGCGCTTTTCCACCTTTCAAGGCGCTCTACACTACATCACCATCTACCTACTGGTGACGCAGCACCAGGAGCAATGTGGGGTTCAGTATCTTGCTCGAGGACACTTAGGCAAGTTCGTCAGGGCAGAGAATCAAACCCACAACCTCTGGGTTTGGGGACAACTACTCTACCACTGAGCCACGCCATTCCCAATATGAGCGACGTCCTCTTGGAAAATGTCCGCTCCAAACAACATGAATTGCGGTTGAAGTAAGCAATGTGTTGACATGGTTAAAACTGCAAAATCAAGCCAGAGAAACCCACAGAATTTCCAAAAATTGATTCAGCACGACGTACAGTGGTATGAAAAAGTATTTGAACTTTTTGGAATTTCCCACATTTCTGCATAAAATCCCCATCAAATGTGAGCTGATCTTGGTCTAAATCACACAGATGAAAAAACTGTCTGCTTTAATTAAAACCACCCAAACATTTATAGGTTTTCGTATCTTAATGAGCAAGCAAACAATGACAGAAAAGGGAAAAATAAGTAAGTGAACCATCACATTTAATATTTTGTGCCCCCCCCAGGACTAATCTTGGCCCATTCTTCTCTACAAAACTGCTGTAGTTCAGTCAGATTCCTGGGATATCTGTCATGAATCGCTGTCTTTAGGTCATGCCACAGCATCT
This sequence comes from Corythoichthys intestinalis, assembly GCF_030265065.1. Lineage (NCBI taxonomy): Eukaryota > Metazoa > Chordata > Actinopteri > Syngnathiformes > Syngnathidae > Corythoichthys > Corythoichthys intestinalis. The sequence continues at coordinate 37,606,593 of NC_080414.1, read as the reverse complement.
CAATGGTGGACTTTGACTTGGCCACTCCAAAATGTGTATTTTGTTCTTCTGAAACCATTCTGAAGTTGATTTACTTCTGTGTTTTGGATCATTGTCTTGTTGCAGCATCCATCCTCTTTTTAACTTCAACTGTCTGACAGACGGCCTCAGGTTTTCCTGCAAAACATCCTGATAAACATTTGAACTCATTCTTCCATTGATGATTGCAAATTGTCCAGGCCCTGAGGCAGAGAAACAGCCCCAAGTCATGCTGCGCCCTCCACCATGCTTCACGGTGGAATGAGGGGTTGATGTTGGTGAGCTGTTCCATTTTTCCTCCACACATGATGTTGTGTGTTACTCCCAAACAATTCAACTTTGGTTTCCTCAGTCCACAAAATATTTTGCCAAAAGGTCTGTGGAGAGTCCGAGTGCCTTTTTGCGAACATTAAACAAGCAACAATGATTTTTTTTAGACAGAAGTGGCTTCCTCCGTGGAGTCCTCCCATGAACACCATTCTTGGCCATCGTTTTACATACAGTATAGTTGATGTGTGCACAGAGATATCTGACTGTGCCAGTGATTTATGTAAGTCTTTAGCAGACACTCTAGGGTTCTTTTTTACCCCTCTAAGTACTCTGCGCTGAACTCTTGGCGTCATCTTTGGTGGACGGCCACTCCTTAGGAGAGAAGCAACAGTACCAAACTCTCTCCATTTGTAGACAACTCTGACTGTCAATTGATGAACATCCAGACTCATAGAGATGAATTTGTATCCTTTCCCAGCTTTATACAAATCAACAATCCTTGATCACATGTCGTCAGACAGCTCTTTTGGAGAGACAGCGAGAACCAAAAGTGGTATTTGCCATGTGGCAATTTTTTTTGCCATGTGGCAAAATGTTTTTGCCATGTGGCAATTTTTTTTGCCATGTGGCAATTTTTTTTTGCCATGTGGCAAAATGGTTTTGCCATGTGGCAATTATTTTTGCCATGTGGCAAAATGTTTTTGCCATGTGGCATTTTTTTTTGCCATGTGGCAAAATGTTTTTGCCATGTGGCAATTTTTTTTGCCATGTGGTATTTTCTTTTGCCATGTGGCAAAATGCATTTTGCCATGTGGCATTTATTTGGGGTATGTGGCAAAATGCATTTCGGTTTGTGGGGGGGTATATGGTATTTTGGGGGGTATATGGCTGTTTTGCAGGCCATACAAGTCCATGCCATTGACGGCTATGCACGTCCAAATTGTTTTTTCATTTTAAATGGCAGAAAAACATCTGTGGCTGTGTTTTTTGACAGTACACTTTACATTAGAGCTTATCGGCATTCATCTGGAACCCCAAGTAAGGCTCTGCCATTGACGGCTATGCACGTCCAAATTGTTTTTTCATTTTAAATGGCAGAAAAACATCTGTGGCTGTGTTTTTTGACAGTACACTTTACATTAGAGCTTATCGGCATTCATCTGGAACCCCAAGTAAGGCTCTGCCATTGACGGCTATGCACGTCCAAATTGTTTTTTCATTTTAAATGGCAGAAAAACATCTGTGGCTGTGTTTTTTGACAGTACACTTTACATTAGAGCTTATCGACATTCATCTGGAACCCCAAGTAAGGCTCTGCCATTGACGGCTATGCACGTCCAAATTGTTTTTTCATTTTAAATGGCAGAAAAACATCTGTGGCTGTGTTTTTTGACAGTACACTTTACATTAGAGCTTATCGGCATTCATCTGGAACCCCAAGTAAGGCTCTGCCATTGACGGCTATGCACGTCCAAATTGTTTTTTCATTTTAAATGGCAGAAAAACATCTGTGGCTGTGTTTTTTGACAGTACACTTTACATTAGAGCTTATCGGCATTCATCTGGAACCCCAAGTAAGGCTCTGCCATTGACGGCTATGCACGTCCAAATTGTTTTTTTCATTTTAAATGGCAGAAAAACATCTGTGGCTGTGTGTTTTGACAGTACACTTTACATTACAGCTTATCGGCATTCATCTGGAACCCCAAGTAAGGCTCTGCCATTGACGGCTATGCACGTCCAAATTGTTTTTTCATTTTAAATGCCAGAAAAGCATCTGTGGCTGTGTTTTTTGACCCTACACTTTACATTAAAGCTTATCAACATTCAACTGGCACCCCAAGTAAGGCTCTGCCATTGACGGCTATGCACGTCCAAATTGTATTTTAAATGGCAGAAAAACATTTTTGGCTCTTTTTTTGAACGATGAACTTGACATTACAGCTTATCGACATTCAAGTAAGGTTCTGCCATTGACGGCTATGCACGTCCAAATTTCTGTGTCAGCTTTCTTTCTGCACTGATGAATCTTGGGTATGCGGTCACTACGCTCGCGGTTTGACCAGAGGCGCGTAGCAAGGGTCCCCGGTGGCCCCAGGCAACGAGCAACATGGGGCCCTTTTGAGTCACGTGACACACATACCACTTGCGCAGTATAATGAACACAAAGGTGAGGGGGTGCGAGTGCGCGCGGTGCATGCACGTGCAGTCCATCTTGGCCATAAAAGTGGCGAAAACTAGCACTTCACATTGACTCATATGGATGTACTTACATTAGTTCATGGACGTGCACATTTTAACAGGTGGCCGTCCTCTGCTCGAAATTCTCGCTCCCAGAATACACAGCGCTTGTGACGTAGGACAATAACAGGACTGGTTGCTATGGGAATGTACGCATACCCAAGGAACCTTGCTAAAAGGAGTATTGAAATTGCTAATAAAATGGTTTAGGATTATTTTAGATGCATATATGTTGTATTTTTCTTATAGAGTATTCAACGAGGAATACAATAGACCCATTAATAGACTTTTTTGGAAAATCACCATTTCTCTTAGTAGTTACGAGTAATGAGTTGGCCTGTGATAATCAACGTAAAACAACTCGGCAAGGACTTTCCAAAGAGTTTGGTGAGTCACTCTTTAAACAATCATGTGGTATTAATACCTGATTGGACTTTCTTAAACACGTAAAATCTACGTGACATAGTTAGTGCTGATTGGGATTGATAACAGAATCGTTAGATAATCTGCCAAATGAGTCCATGTTATTGAAACACTCCCTACACTTGTCGCTGCGACAGTGCAGTAAAGTTGCGTGTGCTAAATCTGTTGGCCCTCTGAGGGGGCCCCTTCTGGCTGGGGGCCCTAGGCAATTGCCTGGTTTGCCTAATGGGACGCGATGCCTCTGGGTTTGACCACGAGGTTATTTCAGGAGCCACGTCAACAATTTCAGGTAAATCTTAATTTTATTGCTGGTTGTTTTTATATGATTGTGTTGTATGTTTAAAAATAAAATACTTTGTACGTCTCAGTTTTCTTTTATTCTCCTTTTACACAGATACTGAATAACTGTTACGCAATGTATTGATTCTAGTTTTCCGTCTGTCGAAACAACTGTAAGGGTGCCACTCCAATTTCGCTGTGTTTCAATACGATGGAATCATTTGGCAGATTATCTAACAATTCTGTTATCAATCCCAATCAGCACTAAGTCTGTTACGTAGATTATACATGTTTAAGAAAGTCCAATCAGGTATTAATACCACATGATTGTTTAAAGAGTAACTCACCAAACTCTCTGGAAAGTCTTTGCCGAATTGTTTTACGTTGCTTTTCACAGGCCAACTCATTACTCGTAACTACTAAAAGAAATGGTGATTTTCCAAAAAAGTCTATTAATTAGTCTATTGTATTCCTCGTTGAATACTCTATAAGAAAAATACAACATATATGCATCTAAAATAATTCTAAACTATTTTATTAGCAATTTCAATACTCCTTTTAGCAAGGTTCCTTGGGTATGCGTACGTTCCCATGGCAACCAGTCCTGTTATTGTCCTACGTCACAAGCGCTGTGTATTCTGGGAGCGAGAATAGGCGTAAGGTGCGCATTTCGAGCAGAGGACAGCCACCTGTTAAAATGTGTGCGTCCATGAACGAATGTAAGTACATCCATATGAGTCAATGTAAAGTGCTACTTTTCGCCACTTTGATGGCCAAGATGGACCACACGTGCATACAGCACGCACTCGCACCCCCTCACCTTTGTGTTCATTATACTGCACGAGTATGTATGTGTGTCACGTGACTCAAAAGGCCCCCATGTTGCTCGTTGCCTGGGGCCCCCGGGGACCCTTGCTACGCCTCTGGTCAAACCGCGAGCGTAGTGACCGCATACCCAAGATTCATCAGTGCAGAAAGACAGCCGACACCGAAATTTGGACGTACATAGCCGTCAATGGCAGAACCTTACTTGGGTGTCAGTTGAATGTCGATAAGCTGTAATGTCAAGTGCATCGTCAAAAAACACAGCCACACATGTTTTCTGCCATTTAAAATGAAAATACAATTTGGACGTGCATAGCTGTCAATGGCAGAGCCTTACTTGGGGTGCCAGTTGAATGTCGATAACCTCTAATGTAAAGTGTAGGGTCAAAAAACACAGCCACAGATGTTTTTCTGCCATTTAAAATGAAAAAAACAATTTGGACGTGCATAGCCGTCAATGGCAGAGCCTTACTTGGGGTTCCAGATGAATGCCGATAAGCTCTAATGTAAAGTGTACTGTCAAAAAACACAGCCACAGATGTTTTTCTGCCATTTAAAATGAAAAAAACAATTTGGACGTGCATAGCCGTCAATGGCAGAGCCTTACTTGGGGTTCCAGTTGAATGCCGATAAGCTGTAATGTAAAGTGTACTGTCAAAAAACACAGCCACAGATGTTTTTCTGCCATTTAAAATGAAAAAACAATTTGGACGTGCATAGCCGTCAATGGCAGAGCCTTACTTGGGGTTCCAGATGAATGCCGATAAGCTGTAATGTAAAGTGTACTGTCAAAAAACACAGCCACAGATGTTTTTCTGCCATTTAAAATGAAAAAAACAATTTGGACGTGCATAGCCGTCAATGGCAGAGCCTTACTTGGGGTTCCAGATGAATGCCGATAAGCTCTAATGTAAAGTGTACTGTCAAAAAACACAGCCACAGATGTTTTTCTGCCATTTAAAATGAAAAAACAATTTGGACGTGCATAGCCGTCAATGGCAGAGCCTTACTTGGGGTTCCAGATGAATGTCGATAAGCTCTAATGTAAAGTGTACTGTCAAAAAGCACAGCCACAGATGTTTTTCTGCCATTTAAAATGAAAAAACAATTTGGACGTGCATAGCCGTCAATGGCATGGACTTGTATGGCCTGCAAAACAGCCATATACCCCCCAAAATACCATATACCCCCCCACAAACCGAAATGCATTTTGCCACATACCCCAAATAAATGCCACATGGCAAAATGCATTTTGCCACATGGCAAAAAAAAATGCCACATGGCAAAAAAAATTGCCACATGGCAAAAAAAATTGCCACATGGCAAAAACATTTTGCCACATGGCAAAAAAAATTGCCACATGGCAAAAATAATTGCCACATGGCAAAAAAAATTGCCACATGGCAAAAACATTTTGCCACATGGCAAAAAAAATTGCCACATGGCAAAAAAAATTGCCACATGGCAAAAATAATTGCCACATGGCAAAAACATTTTGCCACATGGCAAAAAAAATTGCCACATGGCAAAAAAAATTGCCACATGGCAAAAACATTTTGCCACATGGCAAAAAAAATTGCCACATGGCAAAAACATTTTGCCACATGGCAAAAAAAATTGCCACATGGCAAAAACATTTTGCCACATGGCAAAAACCACTTTTGGTTTTCGGCCCTGCTGCTCTTTTGACCGAGCCATGATGCACATCAGACAATGCTTCTCATCAAGACAATTCGTACCAGGTGTGTGTTTTATAGTGGGCAGAGCAGATTTAAATCACTCATCAGTGATTGGGCACACTCCTGACTTAAATTGTTTGATACAAATTGGTTTCAATTGCTCTTTAAGTCTCCTTAGGCAGAGGGTTCACTTACTTATTTTTCCTCCTTCTGTCATTGTTTGCATGCTAACCTCATTAAAATATGAAAACCTATAAATGTTTGGGTGGCTTTAGTGAAAGCAGACACTTTTTTTCATCTGTGTGATTTTGACAAAGATCAGCTCACATTTGATGGTGATTTTAGGCAGAAATGTGAGAAATTCCAGAAGGTTCAGATACATTTTCATACCACTGTATATTTTCAAAAAAGGTGGGGCTTCAATGGAATCAATTTTGAAACCCATTTAGCATGCGATAATAGTGGGTATATGGTGGGGACATGCCCATTTTCTGCTTAAAAATACCCATATTTTACATTTAAAATAAATCTACATAACATCAAAATATGAAAGATAGATATATATATACGTACTGTACTAGCATTTCGTGCCATTTAGATAACATATAGCGGTCTGTGGAAATGAATGGATTTCCAAACCACACAGGCATATGACTGGCCAAAATGCCTATAGGCGTTGCACTACATGGCATCGTCATAGCAACTTCATATTTCATATACAAGGAATATAAAATGTAAACAACAATCTAGCAGGTAAAAATAACATCTATGTATACAGTCTACAATCTTCTTTCTGAAGGCCTCAGACAGCTCCTTATATCTCACCATGATGTTATCACTCACTTAAACAGTCAGTCACTGTTGAATACTTCTGCATTGAGGAGTGGGGCAAACTTTCTTCAGAACGATGTCAAAGACTGGAAGATGACTACAAAATGGTTACCTCTGCCAAAGAGGGTAACACTAGCTATTAGGTGGTAGGGTTTCTGACTTTTTCTCAGTTGGAATATGCATTTTTGTTGATAACTTTGGTCTACTGAGTAAAACAATGTTAATTTTGTTGTTTACCTGCAATTAAATTTAAATTAAATTAAATTTTTTCCCGAGATAAAGAAAAACAACATCAAACGTTGATATGTGGACATTTCTTTATAAAGAACTGAATAGTTACATTATTCATCATTTATAGTTACTTTAAAAAGTCCCCATTTAAAAAAAAAAATCTTTCACTAACCTAAGTGTCCTTGAAATTAGCATTGATGGCTCCGCCTTGTTGTTAGCTTCAAAACAAGACTCTGACCTTGAAGTTGCAGTATACAATAAACTTTCTGTGACGATTGGCAGAAGATTTGCCACAAGAAGGCATGTGGGATTGAAACCGGCAAAAGGTGACAGATCCTCGCTGCATTGCATGCAGCAAAGGTGGGGATTTTTCACAAGTGCCTACCTTAGGTGTCCAGAATCAGACGTGTATGGAAACAGGCTGATTTTTTGATAACAATTGTGCAATACTCCTCAGAGGTGCTAAAGAAGTTCTTTTTACATTCCAGTCAAACTAAGTTGCCCTTAATCACAACAAATGTCTCAGTCAAAATGGATCAGACAATTTTATGTAAACATGATCATTCAATTTCAGCCATCCCAGTTCAAATGTATGTGATGTACTGGACTGTCTCAGGAAATTAGAATACACAATATTCTAATTTTTTGAGACAGTCCTGTGTATATATACAGGACTGTCTCAGGAAATTAGAATACACAATATTCTAATTTCCTGAGAAAAAATCAGCCTGTTTCCATACACGTCTGATTCTGGACACCTATATTATACACCATATTCTAATTTCCTGAGAATATTGTGTATTCTAATTTCCTGAGACAGTCCTGTATATATACACAGGACTGTCTCAAAAAATTAGAATATTGTGTATTCTAATTTCCTGAGACAGTCCAGTATATGACTGTCATTGGAAGTGAATGAGTTCATAAGATTTTTGTTCATTTAGCAATGTATGTATTGTTTTAATATTTACACAATATATAGGAAAAAATAACAAGAGAAATACCTGGAGCACAATTAAAAACGAAAACAAAAACTGAAGAATTTCGATATTTTATTGCAAAGATGCATGTTTCCCATTAACCTGAGGTAGGAAAATATACTGTATATAAAAGAGACAAGTAAAATAAACTGCAATGAAGACAGTATTTCTGAGTAATACACAATATAACGCTGTTAAATAATCAGTAATACAGATATGACAGCCAAACAACTTTTTGGATGGGTGAAGTTCAAAATATAAAAAAACAAAAACAAACATGTATAGTTTTTAATGAAATACAAAAAATCTAAAAATTGAATATCGTCCTGCCAGCAGGAAAAAATTCTGAAATACAACAATATAGCAGCATTATTTATCCACCATACTGATACAACAATACCATCTTCATATAAAAATAAACATTTCCGCCCCGTACATAAAAAAACAGACAAAAACAGACCAAAATATGCCACAACAACTCATTATGTAAGCACCAATAAAAATGTGCTGGTTAGGCAAAAATATAAGTGCCGTTTGAATTTTTATTCAATAAAAAAAAAAAAAAAAAGTCTAGAGATATTTGTTCGAAAGATACAGCGAAATGGCAAATGTTAGGTTACGTACAAAACAAGTCCAAACTAAGAATACTTCGATGTGTCTTTTATGGAAAAAATGCCTACAAAAGCTGACCAAATTCTGGGCTGGGTGTGCACACACACACAACCTCTTCTCGTGTATGTGTCAAGTTTTTGTTTACGCTGTCATGGAGACAACCTCTAACCCCCACATTTGTAGCAAAAGCAAGAAATGTTTCACACGCTGACTTTGATAACAGGCTTTGATTTGCTCAACTTCACAAACTAGAGTGTGCTCATTGTTTGGCCATTTTTCCCTCATTGGCGTGTGCAAGTGGAGTCACTCAAATCACGGCGAACACCCGAAACGCCTTCCCGCCAGGAGGATTCTGTAGACTGGAAGACAATGAAACACAGAAGAGTCAGTGTGACTGACTGACAGGGATACAAACACATACGTACAGTTCACCTAACGGTTTTTACTGCATCTCTTCATAACGACATTGATGACAGATAAGCAAATGGAGTGGCTAAAATAAACACAAAAAACAAATAGATAAACAAAAAAAAAAACATTCCTTACGAGCTAACACTTGCAAACTCATGCGTGAACACCAGACATCCCATCAGTTGTGGAATGTAATGAAGTAAAAGTACTTTGTTACTGTACTTAAGTACATAATTGTTTATCTGCACTTGAGTACAAATATGAAGTAGTACTTTTTACTTTTACAGGCGGTATCTGTACTTTGTACTCCACTGCTTCTCAAATTGTCACTTGCGTTACAGGTTACTTTTGCTTGTTTTCTTTTTTTCTCATTGTGAATTGATGGTTTCGTTTTCATGCCTCCGGTGCAATCGATAAGCCCCGTGCAACTATACCGTAACTGAGCACTAGAGGCAGCAACACGAGTACGAGCAAGGTTAGGCAGGGGAACAAGATATTGACCAACAAAAACAACTACACTCCTGTACTGTAGGTGGCAGTATGCACCTGTAGAACTCGCTTTGAACCGACACGCATTCCTATAAATAACGGTCTCTCTCCTTCCCTTTCTCTTGCGATCCCACGCAATTTAATTGAAATAGGCTATTCCCAATGTTGTTAATAGTGGTGTTGGAGTATAATGGCGTTACTAACGGCGTTATTTTTTTCAGTATTGAGTAATCTAATTTATTACTTTTCTCATCTTGGCAACACCATTACCCTTACTGAGGATGTAAGGACGTGCGTTAGTATGATTACTACGTTGGTTGAATGACGCGAGAAAAGTCTGAGCGACATGGACTCACTCATGGAGCAGAGGGGGAGTGAGGAGGAGGGAAGGGAATTGTGACACTGTTGCAAACACGATGCTAGGTGGCTCCAATAATACCTGACTGCAATGCTTAATTTGTAAATCATAAGGTGCTGGAATGCAAAGTACATATGAAAGCGCAGGGATGACAAAACGGGCACAAGTCCCGGAACATACACAAAAAATGGTGCTGCAAACAACACGCAAATGCCTACTGTGGGACGTTTTTTCTTGTGCTTTTCTGACTCGTTTTGAACCATCTGCCTTTTTTTTGGGAAAAACACAGTAAATGCAAATGTCTTTTAGGCATGTTGAAATACCATTTGATCCTGACTGCTTGCTCACCAGATGCCGCAAATTTTAAAAGTTTTTTTTTTATTATGTCAGGGGATTGATTTGTTGGTCCAGCTTTTCAGTGCATCAACAAATCTCCGACCTTTCAAATGACGTAAAATTTTTATGAACAACATGCAATTCTTTGTTCTGTAAATGAAGTTATGCATTTTATTATTTTATTTTATACTTTAATGTCCGTAACTATGTGTAATATTCTGATATAAATTTTCACGAGGCACCCTGAAGTGCACGCAAGGTTAATGTTGTTTTGGTCACATGACACAGGCGTACGATAGAGAGGCACAGCCTGCCGAGAGCAAGTTGTGTTCGTGCTGTTAGCTCCATGTGTTATAAAGAAACAAAGTTGTCAGCACGTCGTGTGTTCGAATGTAGCAGCAGTCCGCTGTTATTTTGTTCATTGTTTTCTTATTGTTGCCACAATAAAGTAGAGAAAGCCGTCAACGACTCCTCTCCTTCTTTCCCCCCATTCGGGGCTATTACAATACATTTTTTCAAAAATGTTTTTATATTATTATTATTAGGGCCGTCAAACGATTAAAATTTTTAATCGAGTTAATTACAGCTTAAAAATTAATTAATCGTAATTAATCGCAATTCAAACCATCTATAAAATATGCCATATTTTTCTGTAAATTATATATATATTCTGTAAAATTATTTGTTGGAATGGAAAGATAAGACACAAGATGGATATACATTATATATATATACATTCAACATACGGTACATAAGGACTGTAGTGGACATTTCACTCTACTGTCATTTAAATCTGTCTATGCTGTCCTCACTCCGAAGCGTCTACTTTTTCCAAACCTAGACAGCTAGCGAACGACGCCTTAATAATCAGACTTCTTCCTTTTTTATCTGATTTATTAATAAAATGGCCTCAAACCACTGTCCTCTTTAGACCATAGTGAAACTCCCCCAAAAAAAGTACACAAGCATTGCATTAGCAACAACGTTAACTTAGCACGCTATACAGGTAAATGGTAAATGGTAAATGGTGTTATACTTATATAGCGCTTTTCCACCTTTCTTCACTAAACATAAACAAAAAGCGTCTCATACAAAAAATATAACATTTCGCTTACTAACATAATTTGTACATTCTTTACAACAACCATACTTACGGACAAATCTTGTCCAAGGATCATATAAGCACAACATTACATAGGCGTCAGCCCGAGACGTCGTGCAACCATATTGAACTGGCAAGAAAGCAATAAACCATGTCGCAAAGCGACCACAAGAGTTCGCTGTTAGACAGCACAAAAACCTTCCTGTAAAATTTACCAAAAGGCAGACTACTGTCTGAGTGGGACATGTGCGTTAATTGCGTCAAATATTTTAACGTGATTAATTAAAAAAATTAATTACCGCGCGTTAACGCGATAATTTTGACAGCCCTAATTATTATTACTATCTTCGATACACGAGAGGTGCCGTATTTGGCCAAATAAGTCAAAGGCCAAATTGAAGAGGTGCCTGATCTTGTTCCGGCGAGATCTGGCACAAATTAACTATTGCCTGACTGTAGCAGATAGCCTACAAACTACGCCCACATGATGCTATGGTAGATATCAAATGTATATAAACCTAGATACGAAATGACAGACACGGCGGCGTTAGCACATGTATAGAGAACTAGATGCGAAATGATAGACTCGCCAATGTTATTAAAAAGCTGCCATCGTAAAGCAGTAGACTTCTCAGGAAGGCTCTATTGTAGAGAACTTCCCTAGCGAACCTAAGTAACTTTTTATCTAAAATACTCCCAAATCGGCAAAATCTTGACTTGAATCTATCTAAAAATGATGAAACAGTTTTAAAACTTTAACATGTCAAAAGTAGACTGAAAGGAACTAATGCAATAACGGGAGCATTTTAAAAAAACTTTAACGGTTGATTCACAACATTAAATGAGTGTCAAACATAGCATATGTTACTATGATTTTTTAAAAGTAAGGTTAACAACACTGGCTTGTCCACATATGATGTCCGAGTTATTATTTTGCCTGCCGGCTGTCACTCCTCGCATAGTCGCAAAACGCAGGATATTTTATCTGACTCGTGGGGATCAGGGAGCCACATAGTCAGTACTATCAGAGAGACTCCCGAACTTCCAGCAGACTTGAAATGTCTGGAACACATCTGATCGATGTGCTAGAAAAACAACAACATAGAAATTGGAAAATAAAACTGAACATACAGTACACCCAACTGAAAATATTCTGGATATTTTCGTTTGCATTCCAGTACACAGCATAAAAAATACAATGAGGCTGGATTTCAACTGCAGGTTATGCTAAACTTTAAATGGTAGAGTAGAAGCGGGATTCATTATTGTATGTCATTTGTGGAGAGCATTTATTCGGCCACTAGGGGGTAGTGTCTACCTATTGATTCAACTCCTACCATTTAGGAGAGCGTGTCTGAGACGTTGACGCCACTGCTTGTTGTTCGTTGTGCTCCACACATGTTTATGTAAGTAGTTATTAGTTTTGTGTCAAACACGTTATAGTCTTGTTTAACCTTTAGTGTCATATACTTAGTGTGAGCCATGGTATTTGACCTGGAGCTAAGTATCTGTTTTGTTGTTGACTTTAGGGTTCCCTCATCTCTGTCAAAATAAATAAATAAATCAATCAATAAATAAATAAATAAAATCCCAAACTGACATTGAGAAATATTTCTTCATTTTGTGCCTTCTTAGATTTAACTTTAACAGCAACAAAGGAATATAATACTAAGTGTAGCAGCTGATGTATGAATTTGGGAACTTTTCTGGAACTTTTGGAAAGCATATTCTTTTATATACAGTGGTATGAAAAAGTTTCGGAACCTTTTGGAATTTGTTCACATTTCTGAATAACCTATCTCTAATCTACCCTTTTCTCTCCAAAGTCCTTGAAAGAGTGGTAGTTAAACAACTCTGTCAGCATCTACAGGACAATCGTTTATTTGAACATTTCCAGTCTGGCTTTCAAGCTCATCATAGCACTGAAACTGCGTTAGTCAAAGTAACTAACGACTTGTTACTAGCCGCTGACGATGGACTAGTCTCGATCCTGGTTCTGTTGGACCTGAGTGCAGCCTTTGACACAATCGACAATAATATCTTATTGCAGAGGCTAGAATGTGACATAGGTATTAGAAGAGCAGCCCTCTGCTGGTTTAAATCATATTTATCTAATTGATGGAAGAGTGAATTCAAACGTTTATCAGGATATTTTGCAGGTAAACCTGAGGTCGTCTGTCAGACAGTTGAAGCTAAAAAGAGGATGGATGCTGCAACAAGACAATGATCTAAAACACAGAAGTAAATCCACTTCAGAATGGTTTCAGAAGAACAAAATACATGTTCTGGAGTGGCCGAGTCAAAGTCCAGACTTGAACACCATTGAAATGCTGTGGCATGGTTTAAAATCAGCGATGCATGCCAGACATCCCAGGAATCTGACTGAACTACAGCAGTTTTGTCGAGAACAATGGGTCAGAATTAGTCCTGATCGATGTGTCAGACTGATCTGCAGCTACAGGAAGCGTCTGGTTGAAGTTATTGCTGCCAAAGGGAGGTGGGGCACAAAATATTGAATATGATGGTTCACTTACTTATTTCCCCCCTTCTGTCATTGTTTGCATATTATCCTCATTAAACTACAATAACCTGTTTGGGTGGTTTTAGTTAAAGCATACACTGTATTTTCATCTGTGTAATTTTGACAAAGTTCAGATCACATTTGATGGTGATTTTATGCAGAAATGTAAAAAATTCCAAGCGGTTCAGATACTTTTTCATACCACTGTAGGTTGTCTGTCATTGAGTGGAAATTCTTGGATGGAAAAGGAAATTCTTCAAACATAGCGAACACTATTGATTGCATGGGTCATCGGTGATTCTCGTGCATGCATATGTGGTTTATTGGCATGCCAGCAAGCACTAATGACTCGCGCAAGCATAGCCACTCCGGAGCCCTACAAGTAACAAATAACTAACAAAATGCACAGAATTTGTTGTAACCAACTCAACCAACTAATTTAACCCCTGCTAACTCAAAAATTAAGACAAATATAAAAAATTCCGAACTTCCCTTTTAAGATCGATACAGTTTGGCAAGTCCACCATTGATTATACACAACTCTGTACCTTTCTGAGACAACGCCATTTTGATCCGATGCAATGTAGAGTTTCCGTTTGTCAACCGGCATCACGTCGATGTAACCTCCCGCGTTGTTCCTGACAACCCCAGCGTGGACTGCTGCACGGCAAATGCTGGATTTCTACAGGAAAACTCAACATGCTTGATTTGCTTCTGTTATAAATGACTGTGCACGGTCGCATAAACGAAATGCTTACATCGGAGTATATTCTGGTACCGATGACTCTGGATATGTTTGGTTTCTCTTCTATACAATTCCTTGGGCAGTATAACCTATGAAGGGAATATATCAGGTAAAATTTGTGTCATGCTTATTTACAAGAAGGAGCTACCATGAGGATTTTCTTGACTAATCCGAGGAGAGATTTGTGTATGTCCCACTCTCGTGGTTGGCCACCATTACTGAGGTATTTGCACACCAATAGCAGCCCTGCGTCAGTTAATGTAAACAGTAACGTTAGTTGCAGGTGGCTGGCGGCGGCACATCTCAGCAATGGCAGACTGGGTACTTCCGGTCATTTTGCTCAGATTAGTCAATTAAGCACCTTGGGCAATGCTTTGCAGGTCTTTGGTAAGGACACAGTTGTGCGACAGTGGTCTCACAGGTGATCGCTTTGACTGCAAAACAGCACAGGAAAAAATTTGTAACAAGCTAAACTATACTCTGAAAGCAAGGATTTTATATGCAAGTTAGTAGCATACCTGCCACTCTGGAAACAGTAAATGAATTAGCACTCTGGTATTTCCTGTCCAGAGAGAGAAACATATCATTACATCACACACTTTACTCTTGTTGAAGACATTCCCTAAAAAGGACGTTTTTTTTTTTTTGTTAGTGTTAGAGGTCGACCAATATGGGATTTTCAAATTTCAGCCAATTGCCGATATTTGAGGCCAATTACATACTTTTTTTGTAAAAGCACGTAGATCATGAAATGTAATTAAAATCTAAAAAAAAAAATGCTTCAACAGTTTTAAATTTACAATGATGACCTGAGACTTAAAGGATTAATTCAGTCTAGTGCTACCAAACAAATAAATGCAGCACTTATTTTAATGATTATACATACTCATCAAGAACAGTATATTATTTTTAAATAATTAAACCCACCAGGACGTCATGACGAGATGTAAACAAGTGAGTTTAAGAGGATGCTCGCCATTCTAAAGCTAATGCTGACGCGAATGCTACGCTAATGCTTCGAGTTACATTTAGAGTGTAAGGGTCACTCAGCAAACACCTTTTAAGGATAAAGCAACATATTCTCTAATGCTAGATAAAAAAATTACAATATTTAGAAAACAGGCAAGTGTAGTGGGTACGCATTGTATCCGTTGTGGAACGTGGAAACCTCCCCGCCGATTCCTTCATGTAAGGACGCTAACGGCTGTGCCGTTGGCTCGAGCTTATTGGCGCAGTGGTTACCGTCCTTGCCTGCCGACTAGATTCATCGCGGCCCGCGGGTTCGCGTCCCAGCCTGGTCAGAGGTGGGAGCGGAACGCGGGGCGGCATTGACACTTGGGTTACAAATGTAATGGGTACACAGTGTATCCGTTAGAGCACGTGGAAACCTCCCCGCCGATTCCTTCATGTGGGAGCGGAACGCGGGTCGACGCTGACACTCGGGTTACAAATGGGGGCTCGTCCGGGATCGGCAGCGAAGGTTTCGGGGGGAGAGTGTAACGGTTACACACACAGTGTATGCGTTGTAGCACGTGGAAACCTCCCCGCCGATTCCTTCATGTAAGGACGCTAACGGCTGCGCCGTTGGCTTGAGCTTTATTGGCGCAGTGGTTAATGTCCTTGCCTGCCGACTAGATTCGTCGTTAGACGGGGACGTGGGACTAGGTTCGCGTCCCAGCCTGGTCAGAGGTGGGAGCGGAACGCGGGGCGGCATTGACACTCGGGTTACAAATGGGGGCTCGTCCGGGATCGGCAGCGAAGGTTTCGGGGGGAGAATGTAGCGGGTACACATTGTATCTGTTGTGGAACGTGGAAACCTCCCCGCCGATTCCTTCATGTAAGGACGCTAACGGCTGCGCCGTTGGCTCGACCTTATTGGCGCAGTGGTTACCGTCCTTGCCTGCCGACTAGATTCGTCGCGGCGCGCGGGTTCGCGTCCCATCCTGGTCAGAGGTGGGAGCGGAATGCGGGGCGGCATTGACACTCGGGTTACACAAGCCTGAAACTTACTGTAGCAGCCTGCCTATCCAACCAAACACGAGAGGGTTTTACGCCCATATCAAGAATTCAGGGATTTAAGCATTTATTCACAAGAATTTTCAACAGAAAAAGCTTTGTTTACATATGGCGGCCGCTAATTTCCTTACTGACTAGCCTCATAGTTCGCAATATTTACGTAAAATAAATGCTACCTGCACGTTGTGTTTTTTTTTTAAAACCAAGAATCAAGACTGTTTTATGTCCATCTCTATAAAGAATTCAGGGATTTAAGCATTTATTCACAAGAATTTTCAACAGAAAAAGCTTTGTTTACATATGGCGGCCGCTAATTTCCTTACTGACTAGCCTCATAGTTCGCAATATTTACGTAAAATAAATGCTACCTGCACATTTTGTTTTTTGCTTTTAACCAGAATCGAGACTGTTTTACGTCCATATCTATAAAGAATTCAGGGATTTAAGCATTTATTCACAAGAATTTTCAACAGAAAAAGCTTTGTTTACATATGGCTGCCACTAATTTTCTTACTGACTAGCCTCATAGTTCGCAATATTTACGTAAAATAAATGCTAATTGCCCAGTTCTTTGCTCTTTTAACCAGAATCGAGACTGTTTTACGTCCATATCTATAAAGAATTCAGGGATTTAAGCATTTATTCACAAGAATTTTCAACAGAAAAAGCTTTGTTTACATATGGCTGCCACTAATTTTCTTACTGACTAGCCTCGTAGTTCGCAATATTTACGTAAAATAAATGCTAACTGCCCAGTTCTTTGCTCTTTTAACAAACAATCAAGACTGTTTTACGTCCATCTGTATAAATAATTCAGGGATTTAAGCAAGTAAAATGATTTCCTGACCGATGTCTCAATATTGTTGTATCACCATATGCTGAGATTATCGTTATTGTGAGCCTTGTATCACACATCTTATCATTATGAGGTACCCAGAGGTTACCACCCCTAATGTACATGTATGGGTTTTATTTTCCCAGTTCCAGATTTAAGAATGGCATTCCCTTTTGCAAGGTTTTGCAAACGTAGCCCCTTCTCCGTGACATTACAAATTATTTCAGAGAGTTGGTAGATGGGCCATTTTTTCAAAAATCGTGATGATTTTGATAAAGTCATCAGTCAACATGAGACACATTAAATGACACAAAGAGGGTTTCCGGTATTTACTTTTCAGCTTTTGACTGACAAGTATGAGGATACACGCTTTATTTAAGTAGTATTTGACGCGGAAGAGTGGTAAGCTTTTTTTTCCACGCAGAGCCAAATTTCCCTATGACGATTGTTCTCTCTCGGTGAGCAACTTTCATATTCTGCTCGTCATTAGATTGTCATTTGAACCCCAAGAAAAATATTAATTTAGAGTTGCAAGTAGTTCCTACTTTTGCTAATGGAAACACATCATTAGTAGGTAGAAAGTTTGGCTTTAGTTTAACCAAGTGAAATTCTTGTACATTTTCAATCCTTATCTGAAGGTGTCTTCTCACCCCAGTGACTGGACCCCATTCTTGTTAGACTTGATGAAGAAGTCCTTTCTTCCCTCTCTCGTTACATCCATCCATCCTCCATCATTATCTATGACACCAGCATGTAAACCAGCCCGACACACGCTGGATTGCTGCAGAAATAAGATGGCAGAAATAAGAGTTCAAGCAAGTGTTAACTCCAGCTTTGTACTCACCATTTCATAGTAAACTGTCCCAACTACTTTCCCTGTAGCATCTAAGCATCCTGCAGGGCATTCATATCTGTGGGTTAACAAATTCAGGGAGGTAAAAAAACAACAACTGTACTTTTACTTTCTTCTGCTTATTCTGCAGTGAAGACTGTTTTCATTTCAATTTTGTTGCTTTGTTAATAGGATTTAGTACAGATCCAGAATGACTAGAACGAAGGATAAATTATGACTTGTAATTCTGGCTTCGCCCCAAAAAATGTGCCACCTTATCCTTACCTATTGCATGTCGTTCCTTTACACTGATCTCGAAGCTTGGTGTCACAGGTCATAAGCTGGGCTGCAAAACCAGAACAAAAATGCCTTTGAGTCCGGTTGCAGAAACAAACATGATACATGCTACTGCCTTGAGATGAATAACAGATTTTCCAAAAAGCCTGTTGGGGGATGCTTCAGTTGGTAAGAGGATCGTTAGAGCACAATAACAGTTAACCATCAATCCTTTAATTTTCTTTAGCAGTTGTCCTCACTAGTCTCCAACCAGTCACCGTACACTTATCAAATAACTTTTCCGTTCCAACAGCGCCTTATCTAACGTGACCTGGTAGCAAGCAAGGTGTCATGTGGTGACCATGTTATTTACAAAAAAAAAAAAAAAGTCAACACATATATTTAATCCCCAAAGGTTAAATACACTATATATCAATGTTTTTTTTTAACAACAACAACAAAAAAGAACCTACCAAAACACTACACCCCCATCACTAGGGGGTGCTGTAGCCCCCTAAGTGCCCCACTTCCTTCGCCACTGTACTTATATGTGTAACAAATGCTAAAACGTGAAGTAATAGTATCTTTTCCCGTATTTACTGTTTGACTGTTTGTATTACTCTAACACACTTAATAGAATCAATCAGGGAATAGCATCTCTACTCCTATTTACTGTTTGACTGTTTGTATTGTTCTCCCCAAGGTTTCTCATTTTTTCCAAATGGTTTTTGGAGTTTTTCCTTGCTGACATGGAGGGTCTAAGGATGAGGGATGCCCAGGACTAGAACTTTATTTAATTCATCTACTGTTTCTGACTGTGTATCGTATTGCCTCTGCAAAACCCTTTGAGACAACCTTGTTGTGACATAGGGCTATACAAATAAAATTGAATTGAATTGAAAATTCCTCTAACACACCCAATATAAAATAAATAGCATTTATATCATGGTTTACGAAAAAACGAGCAAGATACATTTGATATTATGAACAGTTGCACATGGAATGTTCAGAACTTGCAGCGCCAAGACAACGTGCAGATAAGGACGCCTTCTGACCACAGAAGCCCAACGCATGCGTCATGCGGCTGATAGGCAAGCCCATGTCTGCAACACCAAATCCCGCAATCAGCTCTTCAGTACAGTCCAGAACAAATGGCGGGATCCCCTGTACTACCACAACACCCGATAACAAAAAGAACTCCAATTTTGATAGCTCAGCGCCTCTCAGACGGTGAGGTGTGCTGAACCTCCCACCTCATTTGCCTAATTAACCATGACCTAGCAACGGTGACACATGAACTTGACCGTCCAAATCTGCAACAGAAGAAGCCCAAGCACACCCCACTTCCAACCCACGGCCCGCCCCACGAGAGCCTTCAAAAAGACTGAATGTTTAACTAATCGTTGTCATTTTTCTCAGTAACCTTTTGTTGACTTGTGATATGGTGACTCTGGAACAAGTCTGCTTCCTCGCCTGGGTCTGTTGCTGTTTTGCCTTGCCATTTGTTTCGCTGTCGACCTGAATACATTTTCAACTTGTGTTTCAAAGCTTTTTTCCAGCTTTCAAAATGGAGTCAGTATAAGGGGTTAAGACTAAGGTTGACACGCGGAGTTTGGCATTCTGGCCGAGTTGTCAAAGTTTCACCGGCCCAGGTCATTGGAGCTGCGCCAGCGCGGCCCGTTTCAGCAGGTGTAATTTTGGCAATCTGGCTAAAAGGTCAGATTCCTTCAAACAACATATACGCTGACCAAATGTGTTCCAAAGTCTGTGTCAGTTTAGGTCCCAAAGGATAAGCATATACATGCACGTAGTGTTTCTTGGCCAACTACTGTCTTGACTTGGTCTTTAGAGTGTTGTTTTGATGCAAATCTCATATGCCAAATGATTTTTTAACTAAGTCATCAGTAAAGAAAGAAAGAAAAAAAAAAAACAGAAGCAAAACAAAAAAAAAGAGGTTGCACAGCAGTGTTGGCCTTACAGTCCCAGGTCTCATTTGGGCTGTAAAAAGGAAGCCATCTAAAAACCACAGCAATTCTCTCTTGGGCTCGCCAAAAGTAAACACTCGGAAAAAGCTAGCTAAAATAGTTGTGCTCCAACCTTCCTGCATTGCACCACTGTTAGTGACAGTAGGACAGATGACAGATGAAGGATCCAGAACATAAAAGTTATTTAAGATTAATTGCAAGAATAACAATTAGGGCTGCAGCTATCGATAATTTAAGTAATCGATCAATCTATCAACTAGTTAGTTCAAATAATGGAGTATTGGGATTAGGAACATATAATGCATAGCAGAATTAATTTTAGGAGACGTAAAACAAAGAATTGCTAAGATTGCACATTCAAAAGAGCATTAAATGAAAAATAAAATTCCTGAGTGTTTTTTAAAACTATGCAGATTTGCACTTTCATTTCAGAAGAGAAATTAATGCATTTAAAAATAAATTCAAACGTCATAAAAAAAAAAAAAAAAAAATGAGGATCAAAGTATAACAAGAATAATTGCCTAACTTGCATAGCAAAAGTCCAGTATCATGTCACGTCATGTTCATTATTTTTGCTCACTCATCACTAATCAAGCCACCATTCATAATTTCTTTTGACGTAATTTCATAACAATACTCAACCAATATGAACACCTCCCTAGCCCTTTTTTTTCTTTTAAATGAAACAAGACCCAGAGTTGCCGATCAAATGGCAGCTTACACATCTGTTGTTCGTTGACCACTTCGTTCTTTGGCAGGTCTTCCATGTGGGGTTTGGTCGCAGGAAGACTTGGAGTCTCAGGCTTTGAAATCCGTGGCCGGACCCTCTGCGTAGTACGGGGGGGCTCTGGTTCGATAAAGTTGTTTTCTTCCGTTTCCTCTGGAGTGTTGTGGCCTTACAATAAAAGATCAAAAACACATCAATAAAACTGTTTTCTGCTTAGGACTGATTTTTGCAACACATACACGCACCTTTATAACAGAGATTGTCTTTGCAGCCACCTCCATAGCTGGGAGGACATGCGGAACAAGGGGCTCCATGTTTGTATGGTGCATGTCCCCACCAGTTCCCCCTGTTTATGTAACACAATCAAAAATCAATTTGAACGCTGATAGGCTACAGCTCCTGCAGATATTGACATCAGAATCTTGTGCTGGATTAGAGAAGACATTCTGCCTTTACAAAGTCAATAAAGTTCAGATTAAATGACGGCAGTATCCGAAGTTTAGCATTTAGTTAATTACAGGGTTTATATGGGTCATTAAAAGCATTAAAAGTCATTAAGATATTTTTGTCGAAATTCTAGCCTTAAAAAGCACTAAACTAAATATTCGAAGGATTAAAAATTATGTAAACTTGACAAAGAAACTTTTTTTTTACATATTTTTTCCTTTTTCTTAGAGTTGTCCGATATTATCAGGTAGCCGATACAATCGGCCGAGAAAATCATTTTAAAATGATATCAGATAATATTGACATCTGTTTTTCATGATCAGTTTTGGGCCAATATGCATGTTGCCTTCAAAGTCAATGTAGAAGCCTTCTACCAATGTTAAAGGGCCGGTCACAGCCTAGCACAGCAGTTATGCTTATTGACCATTAGATGTCTCTAAACCAGTTCTTCTCAATTATTTTTCAGTTATGCCCCCAAAGCTGGAAAAGGGTATGGGATAATTGAACAGCAGCTTGTTGAGAATAAATCAACAGTTGCAGCAATTGTTAAAAAATGGAAAATGCTAAACATAACTGATAATCTACCTTGGACTTGGGCGCCATGTAAAATCTCTCCTCGTGAGGCATCACTCATGATGAGAAAAGTGAGGGCTCAGCCAAGAAATACACGACAGGAGCTGGTCAATGACCTGAAGAGAGCTGGATGTACAGTTTTAAAGGCTACTGTCAGCAGAACACTACGGTGCAATGTTTTAAAATCATGCATTGCTCAGTAGATTCCCCTTTTGAAGGCAGTACATGTGAAGACCCGTCTGAGGTTTGCCAGGGACCATCTGAATGCTGCATAGGGGTCATGGGAGAAAATCATGTGGTCAGATGAGACCAAAGTAGAACTTTTTGGTGCAAACTTTACTCGTCGTGTGTGGAGCAAAAAGAAGGATGAGTATAATCCCAAGAACACCATCCCCACTGTGAAGTATGGGGGTAGCAATCTCATGCTTTGGGGCTGCTTTTCAGCAACGGGGACAGGACAACTGTACTGTATAAAGCAGAGGATAAATGGTGAAATGTATTGTCGCCCTCCTTCCCTCAGTCAGAGACCTGAAGATGAGTTGTGGCTGGATCTTCCAACCTGACAATGATCCGAAGCACACAGCCAAGCTGACCAAGGAGTGGCTGCATATCAAGATTCTGGAGTGGCCTAGCCAGTCTCCAGACCTCAATCCAATAGTTACAGAAAGCGTCTGACCTCTGTAATTGCAAACAAAGGCTTCCGCACTAAATATTAGAACTGATTTTCTTAGGGGTACAAATACTTATGAACCGCACTAAATTATAAATAAATTAAATTATATACAGTGCCTTGCAAAAGTATTCGGCCCCCTTGAATCTTGCAACCTTTCGCCACATTTCAGGCTTCAAACATAAAGATAAGAAATTTATTTTTTTTGTCAAGAATCAACAACAAGTGGGACACAATCTTGAAGTGGAACAACATTTATTGGATAATTTAAACTTTTTTAACAAATAAAAAACTGAAAAGTGGGGCGTGCAATATTATTCGGCCCCTTTACTTTCAGTGCAGCAAACTCACTCCAGAAGTTCAGAGAGGATCTCTGAATGATCCAATGTTGTCCTAAATGACCGATGATGATAAATAGAATCCACCTGTGTGTAATCAAGTCTCCGTATAAATGCACCTGCTCTGTGATAGTCTCAGGGTTCTGTTTAAAGTGCAGAGAGCATTATGAAAACCAAGGAACACACCAGGCAGGTCCGAGATACTGTTGTGGAGAAGTTTAAAGCCGGATTTGGATACAAAAAGATTTCCCAAGCTTTAAACATCTCAAGGAGCACTGTGCAAGCCATCATATTGAAATGGAAGGAGCATCAGACCACTGCAAATCTACCAAGACCCGGCCGTCCTTCCAAACTTTCTTCTCAAACAAGGAGAAAACTGATCAGAGATGCAGCCAAGAGGCCCATGATCACTCTGGATGAACTGCAGAGATCTACAGCTGAGGTGGGAGAGTCTGTCCATAGGACAACAATCAGTCGTACACTGCACAAATCTGGCCTTTATGGAAGAGTGGCAAGAAGAAAGCCATTTCTCAAAGATATCCATAAAAAGTCTCGTTTAAAGTTTGCCACAAGCCACCTGGGAGACACACCAAACATGTGGAAGAAGGTGTTCTGGTCAGATGAAACCAAAATTGAACTTTTTGGTCACAATGCAAAACGATATGTTTGGCGTAAAAGCAACACAGCTCATCACCCTGAACACACCATCCCCACTGTCAAACATGGTGGTGGCAGCATCATGGTTTGGGTCTGCTTTTCTTCAGCAGGGACAGGGAAGATGGTTAAAATTGACGGGAAGATGGATGCAGCCAAATACAGGAACATTCTGGAAGAAAACCTGTTGGTATCTGCACAAGACCTGAGACTGGGACGGAGATTTATCTTCCAACAGGACAATGATCCAAAACATAAAGCCAAATCTACAATGGAATGGTTAAAAAATAAACGTATCCATGTGTTAGAATGGCCAAGTCAAAGTCCAGACCTGAATCCAATCGAGAATCTGTGGAAAGAGCTGAAGACTGCTGTTCACAAACACTCTCCATCCAACCTCACTGAGCTCGAGCTGTTTTGCAAGGAAGAATGGGCAAGAATGTCAGTCTCTCGATGTGCAAAACTGATAAAAACATACCCCAAGCGACTTGCAGCTGTAATTGGAGCAAAAGGTGGCGCTACAAAGTATTAACGCAAGGGGGCCGAATAATATTGCACGCCCCACTTTTCAGTTTTTTATTTGTTAAAAACGTTTAAATTATCCAATAAATTTTGTTCCACTTCAGGATTGTGTCCCACTTGTTGTTAATTCTTGACAAAAAAATTAAATTTCATATCTTTATGTTTGAAGCCTGAAATGTGGTGAAAGGTTGCAAGATTCAAGGGGGCCGAATACTTTTGCAAGGCACTGTATATATACTGTATATATATACAGTATATATTATTATTAATAAATTATTAAGAGTTCCGTTTTTTTTTTTTTTTTATAGATTATGTCTCTGTGAGTGGAAATGCATCTATGATTGAAATTTCAGACCTCTGCCTATTTTCTAAGTGGGTGAACTTGCAAAATCACAATGTGTGCAAATACTTCTGCTCCTCATTGTCATTTTTTGTCACTTCAAAATGTGTTTAAATTTGAAAGTTTCATTCCACAAATAAATAAATAAATAAATAAGCTTTCCAAGTTCCAGCCATTTCAAATGAACGTTCCAAGTTCCAGCCATTTAGAATGAACGTTGACAGACGAGTACATATTGTAGCATCTACAAATCTATCATGTGATAATACACACTCAGCAGGAAAACAGCGCAATAACTAGTATTTTCAATTACTTATACCCACCTGGACGCCACGCTTATGTAAATACAGTAAAGTTTTCCGAGAGTTTGATAGGATGCTCGCCGTTAGCAATAGCCTAATGCTTACGCGAAAGTGAATGGTATGCTACTGCTACGAGTTACATTTAGTGTGTGATCATCACTCATGTTGAAATTCACCTCCCCAGACAAGCCGCACGGAAACAGCAACAGCTGAACAAAGTGCCGCTCTGCCGATGCTGCCTCCGCGCGTTCATCTCTGATATTAACCCTTTGTACTGACTCCATGTTCCAAAAGTTTGAAAAAGACTCGCCGAAAGCAGGTTGACAATTTATTCGTCGACTATGGTCAAAAACAAGGCAAAAACAGACGACGGAGGGACAATTCTGGATCAAAAACAAGGCTACATGTTTCCGAGCAGCAAAATCTGTCTTATCTCAGTGTCCAGTGTTTTTTAAGTCTGTGGGCCGGCCGGAGGTGTGTCCAGGCGTTGCTTTGGGATCATCCCTCTCTGGCCAGTTTCGGGCTGTTTAGGTTCCTGCGTGGATGGGATGTGGTTGCCACAGTGACCGACGCTGGTCTTTGACGTCACAAGCGCCTGCTATGAACTTTATTATCAGGGCTGGCACTACTTGTTTTAGGACAAAGCGCACTGGTCTTTGTCCTTGTTCGTTTGTCGGGAGGACTGATTGCCAGAGTTTGGTGCGTCAATCTTGCTCGTGGCGCACACGTTTTGGGCTTCTGTGATGAAATGGCGTTGTGTATCTATTCTGTTTCTTTAAACTATGGTGTGCTATTTATTTTACATTAGGTGTGGTAGAATAGTGCAGTCCTACAGTGAATATGAGAAATGATACTATTCCCTGATTGATTATATTACGTGTGTTCGAGTAATGCAAACAATTAGACGGTGCCTACGAGAAATGGTACCATTTTTCCTTTTCCCCCTTATGAGCGCCGATAAGGTGATTCACTTTACTGTGTTCAAGGCCACTGAGTGGAGTCTGCCTAAACTATAGTTAAATGAATGTGTTATACTAATGCAAACAATTATATGCTGTGTGCGAGAACGGTACCTTTTCCCTTCACTCAGCACAGAACTTTAAAGGCTTAAGCAACATTGCGTATTCTCTCTTGCCAAGATAAGAAGACAAATATTACCGTGTGTGTCTCAAAACGACGTGGAGTGACTGGAGGGGACACTAGTGGGTTAGTTGGTGGGCGCAGCACGTCACATGAGCGATACAATCAGACACTGCTATGATGCAGGCTAACTATACATAAAATGTCCCACATTGTGAACATCTGACGCAAACTATGGCGCATTTTCGTCTTGTCTGACGAACACTGGCATTTGTGTCGTTGTATTTTAGTCTCCCGAAACACCATTTTAGCTTGCTATCATATCATCCTCACGGAAAAAAACATTTTCAATATACTCATCGTTGACGAAAATACCAGTGTTTTATATTAATTCCAAATGTGGTATTTTTTATTGGTTGCGTGGGTGAACAAAACAAACCCCATAAAATTTTAACAAGATATGGACTTACTTTGGTGAATAGTTGCACACAAGATACACAGCCTTGGCCCAATTCTGTCCCCACACATTCATGTTGTAGCACAAGTTGACAGCACAGCCAATCCGGCTGCTGGTGGCCCACACCAGCTGCAAAATAAAGAGCATTAAAAATGTGTCTTTAATAATAATAGAGACTTCAATATCCTGAATATACGGTTTAGGTCCAGATGTGGCAGCTGCACCTGGGTGTAATGCGTGCAAACAGGGCCGGAGCATCGGAATGGGCAGTAGGGGTTACACTCCTGGGGATAAGGGAAAGAGTAGTCTTTCACTTCATCATACCAAGCTTGAACATGGGAGGTTGGGGGACGATACCTGCAGAGAATGAGAGGAAGTTGTTTATATTCTACACAACATAAATTGTCATATTCAATAGAAGCTCTGGCAGTAGGCAATGTCTTTCATTCCACCCAATCATCTTTTATATTGAATGAAAGGAAATCCATAAACCAGCATGACCTCATATTTTCCTTGTGTTGTATCTTTAGTATATTTCAGGGTCTCTACGGGTCCTTAAAAAGTCTTAAATTTAAAGGGTACCACAGACTTAAAGACTTTTAGGCTCTAATAAGTCACAATTGTTCTCTTTTACTAAAATATTGTTTCATAGACTATCAGACTATCAGTTGACGAGACAGCTTCTACAGACATTGCGCCCTAAACCCAGTGTCAACAATACAATTAAATTACAAGAATATTTATAATAATACGTTGAAAATGAGTGTTTTTTTATTCCCCATCATTCTTGAGTGGAATTCTAAATCAGGCTGCTTCGGACAGCTGTACTTTTGGCCAGGATCGTTATCCATTGAATATGGTATGCCCGCCGGTGTCGACCATTGCATTTAACATTTTGTGCCCCCTCTCTTTGGCAGCAGTAACTTCAGTCAGACGCTTCCAATTGCTGCAGATTGATTGATTGATTGATTGATTGATTGATTGATTGATCAGGACTAATCTTGACCCATTCTTCTTTATAAAACTGCTGTAGTCCAGTCAGATTCCTGGGATGTCTGGTATGAATCGCTGTCTTAAGGCCATGCCACAGCATCTCAATGGGGTTCAAGTCTGGACTTTGACTTGGTCACTCCTGTACATGTATTTTGTTCTTCTGAAACCATTCTGAAGTTGATTTACTTCTGTGTTTTGGATCATTGTCTTGTTGCAGCATCCGTCCTCTTTTTAGCTTTAACTGTCTGACAGACGACCTCAGTTTTTCTTGCAAAACATACTGATAAACTTTTGAATTCATACTTCCATTAATGATTGCAAGTTGTCCAAGCCCCGAGGAAGCAAAACAGCCCCAAATCATGATGCTACCTCCACCATGCTTTACAGTGGGGATGAGGGGTCGAAGTTGGTGAGCTGTTCCATTTTTTCATCACACATGACGTTTTGTGTTACTACCAAACAATTCAACTTTGGTTTCATCAGTCCACAAAAATAAAAACCTCTGTGCTTTTTTGCAAACATAAAATGAGCAAAAATGTTTTTTTTTTTTTTTTTAGTAGTGGCTTCCTCATTGAGTCCTCCCATGAAAGCCATTCTTGGCCATAGTTTTATATATAGATGATGTGTGCAAACAGATAGTGGACTGTGCCACACTCTAGGGTTCTTTCTTTCTCTGAGTATTCTGTGCTGAACTCTTGGCGTCATTTTTGGTGGACGGCCACTCTTTGGGAGAGAAGCAACAGTGCCAAACTCTCTCCATTTGTAGACAACTTCTCTGACTGTCGATTGATGAACATCCAGAGATGGTTTTAGAGATGGGTTTTGTCTTCTCTCAAAGCTTTATACGAATCAACAATCCTTGATCGCAGGTCTTCAGACAGCTCTTTCGACGGAGCCATGATGCATATCAGACAATGCTTCTCATCAAGACAATTCTTACCAGGTGTATGCAGGACAGCTTTAAACCATTCATCACTGATTGGGCACACACCTGATTTAAATTGTTTGGTAAAAATTGGCTTCAATTGCTCTTCTAAGTCTCCTTTTTCATACTACTGTACTTAGTATTTGAATAGTTTTTTCATCGAATGCTAGTTTACTTGTACTTGAGTAGATTTTTTGATTACTTTTACTAGAATAATATTTTTGAAGTAACACTACACTTACTTGAGTACAATTTTTGGCAACACTACCCACCTCTGGTGTGCGCACTGGCCATTCTGACAGCACAAAACGGTTCATTTGCTGTCGTGGAAGTTGTGTGGTTAGCTACCATTGAGTGTACAAGCAAGACTTTTGCACAAACTAAATTTCTTTAATTGCAATGACCGTTTTTTTTTCTTGCCAACATTGGGAAAATACACTTTGCAAGAAATATTCTGTCTATCCATTGAAAACATAGCTTTCACTCTGATTTTGAGAAAGCATCAAATGCAGGTCTTTGATTCCGACACAATTAAGCCGATGTATTTGTTATTGTATCTGTATTAACTGAGTCTTCAGTGTGGACTGTCTATTGAAGACAATCTATATGGTATTTACCTCCCCCAGTGAGCTCCCAGATTCTGGCCAATCTGTGGCAATAAGCCAGCAGGACCATGTTCCCACAGGCAGGTCTCGGCCCACTCCTCTGCCGTGCGCTCCAACTCCGTGTCCCATTCCTAAACAAAGGAGATCTCATCAATAATGTGTAATTTTCTTTTGTGTTAGTTTCATATGAAGGTCAAAATGAGAATGAACTTGCAACTTTGGAAGAATCTTTCTTCTTGGTTTGATCTCTATAGATTTATACCAAACTTATACAGGGAAGGAAAGAGCATGAAGCTAGAATCTCCATAGAATCAATTTTTTTTCTCCTTGACATAAGGCCTTGAGCAGAATCATCGATGGAAGGCTTCTTTTCTGATATTCAGAGTGAGCCGGGCAGCTTGTTATGACTTGGGTCGAAATAATGGACATATCTGTGTTGGAACTAACGCCCTTACATTTATTACGCTATGTAACAAAATTACTTTTTGCCATAACTTCTAATGTAACTCTTTACATTTTCTCATTCCCTAATGGCCATATAGTTATTGTAAGAGTGTTACCCAAGTTATTTACAGTGGTATGGAAAATTATCTGAACCTTTTGGAATTTCTCACATTTCTGCATAAAATCACCATCAAATGTCATCTGGTCTTTGTCAAAATCACAAAGATGAAAAACAGTGTCTGCTTTAGCTAAAACCACCCAAACATTTATAGGTTTTCATATTCTAATGAGGATAGCATGCAAACAATGACAGAAGGAGGGAAAATAAATAAGTGAACCCTCTGCCTAAGGAGACTTAAACAGCAATTGAAACTGATTTGTACCAAACATTTTAAGTCAGGTGCGTGCCCAATCACTGATGAGTGGTTTTACGCTGCTCTGCCCACTATAAAACACACACCTGGTAAGAATTGTCTAGATGAGAAGCATTGTCTGTCAAAAGAGCTGTCTGAAGACCTGCAATCAAGGATTGTTGATTTCTATGAAGCTGGGAAAGGAAACCATCTCTAAAAGTCTGGATGTTCATCAATCGACAGTCAGAGAAGTTGTCTACAAATGTATAGAGTTTGGTATTGTTGCTTCTCTCCCAAGGGGTGGCCGTCCACCAAAGATGAACCCAAGAGTTCAGCGCAGAATACTCAGAGAAGTAAAAAAGAAACTTAGATTGTCTGCTAAAGATTTACAGAAATAACTGGCACAGTCCAATATCTACGTATGTTCACACATCAACGATATGTAAAACTATGGTCAAGAAGGTTTTCATGAGGGAGTCACTGCTGTCTATTAAAAAACATTGTTGCCCGTTTAATGTTCACAAAAGGCACTCCACAGAAGTTTTGGCAAAATATTTTGTGGACTCATGAAACCAAAGCTGAATTGTTTGGGAGTAACACACAACGTCATGTGTGGAGGATAAATGGAACAGCTCACCAACATCAACACCTCATCCCCACCGTGAAGCATGATGGAGGGAGCATCATGATTTGGGGCTGTTTTGCTTTCTCAGGGCCTGGACAACTTGCAATCATTAATGGAAGAACGAGGCCGTCTGTCAGACAATTGAAGCTAAAAA
Organism: Corythoichthys intestinalis; assembly: GCF_030265065.1. Classification (NCBI taxonomy): domain Eukaryota; kingdom Metazoa; phylum Chordata; class Actinopteri; order Syngnathiformes; family Syngnathidae; genus Corythoichthys; species Corythoichthys intestinalis. Next base: position 37,576,089 of record NC_080414.1, on the reverse strand, counting down.
GAGGATGGATGCTGCAACCAGACAATAATCCAAAACACAGATGGTTCACTTACTTATTTTTCCCCCATCTGTCATTGTTTGCATACTATCCTCATTAAAATATGAAAACCTATAAATGTTTGGGTAGTTTTAATTAAAGTGTACAGTTTTTTCATCTGTGTAATTTTGACAAAGATCTGATCAGATTTGATTGTGATTTTATGCAGAAATGTGAGAAATTCCAAAAGCTTCAGATACTTTTTCATACCACTGTATGTTATATGCCATGGCATCTGAGTCTATCACTTTACAGACATTTCTGTTGCTCTCTTGCTGTCTGTGGTGTTCTCTGTTGAGCTCACATACCAGCCTCAGATTCCACACAGCACTTCTCTAATTTGAACACAGCACGCCCAAGAAGAGATTATTGAGTGGCTAACATAGGGCAAGATGTCAGCCAATCAGAGACAGTCTGACAGCGTAAGGTGGGTCTTACTAGAATGGCTGTACTAAATGCACAGACCTGGGTTGCCAACTGTCCCTTGATCGTCTGGTATTCACAAACAAAAGTACGCATCTTTTATTGAGCTTTCAAGGGACGTGCTTTGTCCCTTATTATCATCAAACTTGAAAAATGGCGTCTTATTTGTAGAAGGAACGAATACTGGCGTGGTGCTTTACAAGAATATGCAGGGAAACGCATTCCTTCGCTTATTATGCTTTTCGGCCAATGAGCTGACGGAACAATGATAATACAAAATACCAGTCATGGTCAATGTACTGTCGCTCACGGGAGACAACGTAAGAGTGTGGGAGATAAGAGATTTGAGTGAAGCGAGTGTAAAAAGCATCTTTAAAATGATGATCATTTCTTTTCTTGTTCTTTTCCGTGTACGCCATTTTCACTGATTATATTATATTTTTTTAGGGATGACGCCGATCCGATCATGCGATTGGAAATCGGGCCGATTGTGCAGATTTTTCTTAGGATCGGAAATCGAAAAAAAAAAAAAAAATTATTAGGGCTAAAAAGAAACAAAGTAATGCAGACATACAAAGGCACTGCCAAAAGAAACAAAAATATATACGTTTTAAGCTCCACAACACTCCCAGAAAACGTGGAAGAGGAAGTACAATAAATAATACCGTATTGTAACAAAAAATTCAGTAGACTTAGTATCGGCAGAAAATCAGGTGACTCGGACTCGGGTGCAAAAATATGTGATCGGAACATCCCTAATATGTTTGTGTTTTGTCAAATTCACTATATTTGGACTGATCATTTGCGGAAACATTATTGCTGGGGGGACTTTGAACGAATCTAAATTGTTAAAAAAAAAAAAAAAAAGAAAAAAGCATATTTTTCGGACGATAAGGTGCACCTGAATAAAAGCTGCCACCCACCAAATTTGACACGAAAATGGCATTTGTTCATTGATAGCTTTAGCTTAGCAAGGAGAGATATGAGAGTCATTTTCGAGAGTCCCAGAGCTCGCAAAACTTCATAAAAGCGCAATTAATCAAGATCTTGTCGGCCGTGATTTGTGTATATTTGTCTGCCGAAACAGCCTGATCGCACATATATACAGTAAGTATGCCTGCCCCTTTGGTATTGGATGCGTTGTTGACGTCCGCACAGCACGTCAGCAGTCTCTTCTGAAGACACAAGAAAGCCCGCCCGTCTCATCAGACCATAGGACATGGTTCCTGTAATCCATGTTCTTTGTTGACATGTCTTCAGCAAACTGTTTGCTAGCTTTATTGTGTACCGTCTTCAGAAGAGGCTTCCTCCTGGGGTGACAGCCATGCACACCAATTTGATGTAGAGTGCGGCGTATGGTTTGAGCACCAACACGCTGACCCCCCACCTCTTCAATCTCTGCAACAATGCTGACAGCACTCCTGTAACGAGTCACATCACATTTTGGAGGGATGATGACAAGCAGTATTCAATTTGGACATTTAGGGATGTACGTTTTTTCAAAGGGGTGTACTCACTTTTGTTTGCCAGGGTTTTAGATATTGATATCTGTATTCTGAGTTATTTTGACGGGAAATTAAATTAACGTTATTATATAAGCTGCACACAGACTACTTTTCATTGTGTCAAAGTGTTATTTTGTCAGTGTTGTCCCATGAAAAGATATTCTTAAATATCTGCAGAAACGCAAGGGGTGTACTCACTTTTGTGATACACTGTAGATATGGGCGTAAATCAGTCTCTATTCTTGGTTAAAAGCAAAGAACTGGGCAGTTAGCATTATGTAAATATGTCGAATGTGCCGCTAGTCTTTATGCCACTGTGGCGCCGCTTTATCAAAACAAAGAGCTTTTTACATTGAAAATTCTTGTGAATAAATGCATAAATGCTTATAAGCAAAAAATGGGCAATAAGCATTTATTTTACGTAAATATTGCGAATTATGTGGTAAATTTGTCCCACTGATTTTTTTCCACAAGGTTTCTAAATGCATGCATGGTACAAAAAATATAATAATTACCTTGAATTCTCGAACAAATAACTCCTAAGACAATCCTTCCTGTTTGTATGTGGTACAGCTTTCGTACTTTTTTAACCTAAATCCGACGTTATATCGCTGCATGTGTTTGAGAATAACTGCAACCGACTTCAACCGACTGAAGCAAAGTGTGTGGCAGCCCCCTACTTGATGGCATCGTACAGTGTCTGGGGAATGTGTCCCGTCGATATCATTATGAAATCTATGACACAAGGAAGTATTAATGAAACAAATGCCCACACCATCATCTTTTTGGTTGTTTTTTTTCTTGGTCTTGGGTTTTGTTCTAATGAGAAAGTGCCCTTATACACGCTGCAATGGCATGTGCACATGACACTGAGAGTGGAGGCTTTTCAAGGTGGAAATACAAACCTTACTTTGAATTCATTAAAAACATCTTGATAAAATGCAAGTTATGTGTTAGGCAGAAAGAATCGTCTACACCGACGAAGAACAATTCAAATCTGTGAAAGCATCTTCAGTCAGTGCATTGGCAACTTTAGTTTTAAAGCAGGTTTATAAAAATAAAGATGACTGTCAAAAATGTCTGCACATTTTACTGTTCCATTACATTTCACTGGAGGGAGTTGTTTTTTCTATTACTGTACGACAGAACTTGAACAACACTTGACGTTATATCGGTCGCTATACTCGCTAATAGCATGGCACTGCAGAGGATGTTGAAAGGACTTTACTACACTACAAGGACATCACTTCCTGCCAGTGAAAAGTTTAACAGTCCGTTTCTCAAACCTAAGCTCCGGTAGCTGTCAGATTTCGCTATCTTTCCAGTTTGCTGACTTGGTAGTTTCTATATTCTTTGCTCATTGCTTGTCAAATCTTGTCGTAGTGCACTGAACTTTGACTTGCATGGGATCCAATTATCCCTGTCGTAAACCTGTCCACTCTGGAAAATGTTACTAATTGTGTTCAGACAACAAATCCTACTGCAAATGATCTGGAATTGTGACTAATTACCCTGTAATGTCGGAGTAAACTGTACCATCAGAGTGTGAACCGTCTATCACATTAGCAGACTCATTATTACTCAAGTGACTTGTCTTTCCTCATGGTACAGTTGAGTTTGTAAAAAATACATTTAAATAATACCTACCATATGTTGGTGGTAAAGATTTGACTCTGAAAACGTAACTCTGTGGTTTTTCTGGGAATACTAAAAATGTCCTCCCCAATGCTGACCTATATTCGACCATACAAAATGTTACACTCACACCAGATGTGCAATATTTTCTCTGAAGGACACCATATGCTGGTTTTGAATGGCACACCTTCACTCTCACCTTCAATCTACTAACTGGTTCCTGGAAGACTCTATTAGTTTTTACATAGGGTTGTGTGCAAGCGTATGTACAAGAATGTGCGCATGAGTTTAAATTGGGAACCGAGCAGAGGTGTCACAAGTTCCCACACTTCACACATTTGCCCATGCAAGTTAAAGCAGGCTTCTTCCCGAAATTCCATCTAAGACTGGACTGAAAAACTCTAAAAACGACACTACGTGTAAAACCTCCTCCTCTTCCATCGTCTGTCACCCACTTAAGATCACACTGCTGTTCTTTGCATTAGTCTGGAAACATAAACCTGTACAGGACCTCCAAACAGGATTTCTAGCAGCCCAGCAAAATATCACCAAAGTGACACAGTCTGAAATGATTATAGATGGGATTAAGAGAACTGTCTTTTTTCAATATTATATTGAGCAGACTGTTTAGATCAAAAACTGTCTAATTATGTTCAAATAGTCACGTCTTCCATTCATAGTAATCAGAGGTGGGTAGTAACTCATTACATTTTCTTGAGTAACTTTTTGAGAATATTGTACTTCTTAGGCTAGGTTCAAACCGCAGGTCTTAAAGTGCATGTGACACAATAAAAAAAATCCTAAATAGGGTTATTATTGGAAATAAAATTATATATTGAAACGATTCGACTATATACAACAATTTCGCGAAGGGCAGATGACGAGAAATGAGTCTGCCGTTTAGCTCCTCCTGTCATCATAGCGCTCTGGCGCCTCCATCTGGGTGGGGACGTCAGCGGAGTTGCGACTTCAACGGATTTAGAATTGTGCCCAATGGAGGAGGAAGATTCAGAACGAGAAAAAGGCAAGAGAGCAGACTGCAAAATGTCTTCATTGTTTTTATCCCTCTACTCCAATAATTTTACAAGATATTCTTGGTATCTAAGTATTTTCCCCAATTGCTAAATAAATTGTATGGTCATGACAAATAACAGTCTTGTGCTAAATGGAATATGAAATATTAAAAATACATTTTTTGAGTACGACAGGGCTAAATTACTGCATAATGGTCAAAACTGCCAACTCCTTAAACCTCCAGAATGGTATTTTATGCCACCGGAGTTAGACCGTCTCTTGTCATTTCCCTGCGGGGACTCAGAGCGAGGTTACATGCTAACCTGAATCGGGTGGTGCTTCCAAATCTCTACTTCGGCTTTCGAACACGAAAAATCACACAAAACATCCCCGACTCATTTCACACGGCGGCGGGGGTGATACCCTTCACCAATCGGCCAGCCCACGGCAGGGGTGATTGCTTTCACCGCTCGGCCAGCCCGCGGCGGCGATCAAGTTTCTGCTTGTCATTCCCCTGCTGCGGCCCCGTCAGGAGTGCTTGTCGCCGCGGACACAGCAGGGGATCAAACGGTGAAAATGGTGCATTCTCGGTGGACAAACTGGCCGACGTCTGAGTGCGTGGATGCCCGAGCCCAAGCCGGGTATAGCACTCTCTTCTTGGCAGCCATGCGAAGAGGGCTGAGGGGGGTGGAAGTTCCGACTCAATCGAGAACCGGCTCCCCTTGCCCAAGGTGAGGATAGCACTCACTGGGCGGGCATGCGAAGAGGGCCGAGAGGTTGGAAGTTTTGACACAAGCGAGAACCGGAGACAAGAGTGGGGGGGTCCCTGGGCCCAAGCCAAGGATAGCGCTCATTTGGCGAGCACGCGAAGAGGGCCGAGGGGGGTGGAAGTCTCGACACAATCAAGAACCGGAGACGAGAGCGCGTGGATGCCCGAGCACGGGCGCTCATTGGCCGGCGACCATGGTGTGCGACAAGTTGCCGGATCATTGGCCGAGGGAGGCGGCCACTCCCACCTTCTCGGTGGACAGGGAGCATTGTCACCCACAGAATGCAAGCCACCTCCTTATTATAACGTGTGCCATGATCCCAGTATTTGACATGATATAAAACACATGGCTTACTCACTTCCTCGTCCGTCCAATGGTCCCACAGTTGTCGGACGTGTTTTGCCCATTCTTCGTGGTGACCGGGATCTTTTTGAAACCGAAAAAGGCTTACATGCCTCTTCCTGGTCCAGCAACAAAAGCCTGCAGGACATTGGGCTGGCGTGATGTGAAAAATAAATGAATTGCGGAACTGCAGAGTTGCGATTTAAATATATCTTGGGAAAACGATAAAGTATAACATCATTACTTAGGATGTTACAATCGTTGTGCACTCAACACTTGGAAAATATCAAACAGAAACATGGTGTGGTCCTGCGTATATTTCCTGGAAGCGCAAACCACAACCACAGACGACCAGGGGGACGTGTGCGTAAAAGTGGCCAAGGCATGCGGAGCCTCTCGGGGCGGCCGTGTCATGAGTTCCGCTCTCCTGGAAGTGGCCTGGAAGTCCTTTTCTTCTGTTGTTTTTTCCCTTGGCAAACCAGCTCATTACATGACTGCGAACTAGTCGATTTCACTGTAAAGGAGTTTGTCAGAAAAAAACCCCCAAAACAAATCTTATTGGTCAGGCATGTGCAAGTAGATGAAAAAATACTCGCACTGGCTCTAATTTTAGTTGTAAAATGCCCCCGTTTTGCTACAGTCTGGAGCCCTGAGTTCAAGTGTGAACATGTCCAATTATTAGCTGCCAATGGGTGTATACATTTTTTTGGGACAACTGTATGTATATCTGTTTAAAAAAATCACCATCACAATCCAACCAACAGTGGTGGAACACTGACACGAGCGGACAAAAAAATATTTTATATTGTTCTGGAAGCAATACTTTTTTGTGCAATAACCGGTCTCAAAAAGAACAGCAATTTTCCTGCTTCGGGAAATAACTTTGAAAGAGTCACAAGAACTGTGTCCTATCTTAGATTTTAATTCTTGGTTATCCAGGTATTTTTTTTCTTCACCTTAAGTGTTGTGTAATCGCAGAATTGGAACGAAGCCATGGGGATGAGGGAGCAGGAAAGAGGGAGTGGGTATCGTTGGAGGAGGAAATGTGGGGATTTGAATTGATGTTATCTTTGAGTCTCTGAGGTAATTGCCTCATGGGGTCAGCCAGTTCCTGCTTTAAAACCCAACCGGACGATAACACAGGTCGTGGCCGTGCAGGACGTTGTATGTGTGTGAGAGATATTTTAATCTGCATTTGTGTGCACAAGTGTGTCAGTGCAGAAGCACATGAAGTCTTCCAGTAAATTGGGGCTGTGCACTTTTATGAGAGGTGATGGCACTCCACCATAGACTGAAAAGGGAAGTCAGGAAACAAGCTGAATCACTTTCAATTCTAACTATGTATGGTCATAGATGATCGTAATGTACCACACTGGACATTCAATACATAATACAGCGGTGTTCAGCACTTCAGACATGCGCCACCGATTGCATAATAAATGTTAGGCACGTACATGATCAATCACGGATTATTGAACTGTACAGTTGATATTTTAACAGAAATTCAGATTCTATTAGTTGACTGTATTTTTAATATGATTATTACACATTTTCTGCAGTTGCTTTTTAATTTTTTGAGCTATGCTCAGCTTGGGGGCTTTACCAGATATAAACAAATGAGACAAACAGAGTGGTACAAACAAACATACAAGCAAGAGTTTTATACGACCAATCATTTTACGAAAATGTTTGAAGCTTTTTGCTTCATATTAAGAAAAAATATTCACCATACGGAAAACAATATGTACTGTCACAGATAAGTCCCGCTCGCAGCATTGCCATAATGTAACTACGTTTAACTATAAATGTAAACAAACGAAATATGTGTGTGTGTGTGTGTGTGTGTGTATATATATATATATATATACAGTGCCTTGCAAAAGTATTCGGCCCCCTTTAACCTTGCAACCTTTCGCCACATTTCAGGCTTCAAACATAAAGATATAAAATTTTAATTTTTTGTCAAGAATCAACAACAAGTGGGACACAATCGTGAAGTGGAACAAAATTTATTGGATAATTTAAACTTTTTTAACAAATAAAAAACTGAAAAGTGGGGCGTGCAATATTATTCGGCCCCCTTGCGTTAATACTTTGTAGCGCCACCTTTTGCTCCAATTACAGCTGCAAGTCGCTTGGGGTATGTTTCTATCAGTTTTGCACATCGAGAGACTGACATTCTTGCCCATTCTTCCTTGCAAAACAGCTCGAGCTCAGTGAGGTTGGATGGAGAGTGTTTGTGAACTGCAGTCTTCAGCTCTTTCCACAGATTCTCGATTGGATTCAGGTCTGGACTTTGACTTGGCCATTCTAACACCTGGATACGTGTATTTTTGAACCATTCCATTGTAGATTTGGCATTATGTTTTGGATCATTGTCCTGTTGGAAGATAAATCTCCGTCCCAGTCTCAAGTCTTGTGCAGATACCAACAAGGTTTTCTTCCAGAATGTTCCTGTATTTGGCTGCATCCATCTTCCAGTCAATTTTAACCATCTTCCCTGTCCCTGCTGAAGAAAAGCAGGCCCAAACCATGATGCTGCCACCACCATATTTGACAGTGGGAATGGTGTGTTCAGGGTGATGAGCTGTGTTGCTTTTACGCCAAACATATCGTTTTCCATTGTGGCCAAAAAGTTCAATTTTGGTTTCATCTGACCAGAGCACCTTCTTCCACATGTTTGGTGTGTCTCCCAGGTGGCTTGTGGCAAACTTTAAACAAGACTTTTTATGGATATCTTTGAGAAATGGCTTTCTTCTTGCCACTCTTCCATAAAGGCCAGATTTGTGCAGTGTACGACTGATTGTTGTCCTATGGACAGACTCTCCCACCTCAGCTGTAGATCTCTGCAGTTCATCCAGAGTGATCATGGGCCTCTTGGCTGCATCTCTGATCAGTTTTCTCCTTGTTTGAGAAGATAGTTTGGAAGGACGGCCGGGTCTTGGTAGATTTGCAGTGGTCTGATGCTCCTTCCATTTCAATATGATGGCTTGCACAGTGCTCCTTGAGATGTTTAAAGCTTGGGAAATCTTTTTGTATCCAAATCCGGCTTTAAACTTCTCCACAACAGTATCTCGGACCTGCCTGGTGTGTTCCTTGGTTTTCATAATGCTCTCTGCACTTTAAACAGAACCCTGAGACTATCACAGAGCAGGTGCATTTATACGGAGACTTGATTACACACAGGGGGATTCTATTTATCATCATCGGTCATTTAGGACAACATTGGATCATTCAGAGCTCCTCACTGAACTTCTGGAGTGAGTTTGCTGCACTGAAAGTAAAGGGGCCGAATAATATTGCACGCCCCACTTTTCAGTTTTTTATTTGTTAAAAAAGTTTAAATTATCCAATAAATGTTGTTCCACTTCACGATTGTGTCCCACTTGTTGTTGATTCTTGACAAAAAAATTAAATTTCATATCTTTATGTTTGAAGCCTGAAATGTGGCGAAAGGTTGCAAGATTCAAGGGGGCCGAATTCTTTTGCAAGGCACTGTATATATATATATATATATATATATATATATATATATACTGTATATACGTATATTTTTTTGTGGTACGCAATGCTCATGTATGTGGAAAAAAAGGAAGAATGTAACTGGCTAGCAATGCTTTATCAAGGCATAAACGGCGAGGTGAAATAGCAAGCAATGGCTGCTGAGGTTAGCTCTGTCAGACCTGGATGACGAGGCGGACTCAGCTGCGGAGGTTCAGGCAAAAACTTTTATTTTGAAAACAGGTTCTTCTGCTGACATGCGGGAATGAGAAAAATGTACAAACAAAAAACTCTCCAATGGAGGAATAAGTCAAAGCAACCACGATCAGGGTTCAAACAAAAAAGCACTCCATAAGGGAGGAAAGGGCAAAAACACAAAACGCTCCTAATGGAGGAAAAAGCCAAGATAGCGAAGATGAAAAAATTCAAACACAAAGCGCTCCAATGGAGGATAACATTCAGTAAAACTGCAATAGACTATGACGGTAGGCTATGACGAGAGGCTGACGTGACTGACCTTGGACGAAAGACACTTCTGCACTAGACAAGGGAAACTAAGGCAATATATACACAGGGGGTAATGTGGAACAGGTGGAAACAATAGGTGATTAGGTGACCAGAGGAAGGGCAAGTACGCAGACACAAGGAGGGTGAAGCTTTCAAAATAAAACAGGAAATGACATGGCATGACAAGCTCATCATTTAACAATATGTGTTTGCTAGGAGCTTGAGTAGTCATGTGATAACGTCTGTAGAATTAGCCTAACAGACCAGTTACACTTAGGCACCACTAGTGGACAACAAAGCATTACAATTAAAGACAGGCAATCAGGGGACATGACGGCAAATTTAATGTTGGATTTTAGTAAATCATGATACGAATTAGACAATTTACATGTAAAAGGCTATTCATAATAAGAAAAAAATCATTATATGAAAGCCACTCCGAAACTAATTCATTTTGTATCTTGAGGTATCAATGTATTAGGCCTGCTCAATATATCGTTTGAACATCGACATCGCAATGTGCGCATGCGCTATAGCAACATCGCTAGACGATTTTGTTTTACTTCATAAAAGCTGCAAGTGTACAGATCCTGGATCCCTTTTATATAAAGCAAGCCTGGATTAAAAGGCACTATATAAATTAGGGATGCCCCCGATCGGACCACATGATCGGAAATCGGAAAGCGCCAAAGCCTTTTACCTTCCTTCTTGCTAAGCAGTTCAATCAAACTGTTTTTCTTGGTCATCAGTGCAGCTAGTGTTTGGTACTTAACGTTAACAACGACTGACAGGTTTGTAGCTTTGATCTGGCCAGAGTGGATGCTCTTCGATCAAAGGCACAAATGTTCATCATCGTTTAACTGGTAGCCCAGTCTGAAGTGTGCTGTGCCAACTCGTTCATTGTGTAAGTGAGAAGCTGTTCTCAGCAGTGTAAGTGGACTCATTCAATGAAGCATTTAATAAAGACAAGCATTTTTCTACTTTATTCTTGTTTAAAAGTAATTCACATTATGACAGTGGCACGGTGGGACTGTGGTTAACACGTCCACCTCACAGCTCTGGGATCGTGGGTGCATTTCCGGCTCCGACTTTCCTGTGTTTGTTCTTCCCATGCATGCGTGGGTTTTCTCCGGGTTCCTGCCACATCCCAAAAAAACGTGCATGGTATGCTGGTTGAACACTCCAAATTGTCAGTAGATGTGAGTGTGTGCGTGAATGGTTGTGTGTCTATATGTGCTCTGCGACTGACTGGCAACCAGTTCAGGGCGCCTTCTGCCTGGAGTTCGCTATGATCAGCTCCAGCAAACCTGCGACCCTCGTGAGGATAAGCGGTTCAGAAGGAAGGAATTATATGAATGTTATGGAGAGTGATTAAAAGTATGGCGTTAAAGGAGATGCAATAAAAATTGTGGTTGCGCCAACATTTTGTGCTGGTGCACCAGCAGTGTTGTCAGTAACGCGTTACTGTTACAGTCATCTGATTACTTTCTTTCAGTAACGAGCAATCTAACGCGTTCATTTTTCCAAGCCAGTAATCCGATTAAAGTTAGTTTCCTTAGTGCCTGTGCGTTACTATTTTGTTTTGTGCCTCATAATGTATGTAGAATGAAGAATACTGTGGTCATGTACGAAGAGCATTTTTATAGAAAATATTACTCTTGAGTTTGGGAGTGACATCACATCACACGTTTTCTCATCGGGAAAAAAAACGGGTCACGTGTATTACCATGCTGTTTGAGCGCTGTCTGTCACGGCGGTCAACAACATAGCCCCGCTTCCTCGTCAGAATGCTAACAGTGAAAGGCAGGATATATACCGCAAATGGCTGCCTTTGCCCACTGAAAATATAGCCATTATTTCACATTTCTGTCCAGTAAAGATGACAAAAATATCTCCGTGCGTTCCAAACTTTGGGCTGGCTGAAAAAGACTGTCGGCCGCTAAAAACTCTACATCCATTTCAACAAGGAAGCATTTGGAATTACAGCACAATGCGACAAAACTCGAAACAAAGCCTACAGGTCAAAAAGACAGCCAGCACTTCTACAGTTTGTAACCAGCCTTTATGCACATTTTATTGTTAGTGTTTGTAACCATAGGCAGAATTTTACTTTTGTGGGACTGGGGGCAAAGCATGATGATGACTCTGAAACGAAAGTCAAAAGTTTGGACACACCTCATCATTTTGGCGTTTTATATATCTTCACTACTATTGTAAATCCTCTCGTGTAAATCCTGAATACATCAAAACTATGAACGAACATGTGGAACGGCAAAAAAAGTGAAATAACTGAAAACATGTTTTATATTCTACATTCTTCAAAGTATCCACCTTTGAGGTGTCGCCAAACCTTTGGCCAATACTGTACATACACATATATATAAAACTGTTCAATCTCAGTTGCTGTTGGTTGCGTTTGAAAGCTTAGGTTTACAGAAATTCTAAATATCCATCTTGCCTCCCCAGGTGTAGTTTTGGCTAAGCAAAGCAAAAGAAAGTCTCTAAGGTGCTAGTCACATGATCTGCTCGAAAAATGATTTTGACCCATTATGAAAACTGTACGTTGTAGGATTTTTGTTCATTTCATTAATTTTTGTTGTTTGTTTTATTGCTTTACAACTTTTATAGACAATATTTTAACACAGACATGTCCAAAGTCCGGCCCGGGGGCCAAATGCGGCCAGTGGTCAAATTTCATCCGGCCCCCAGCATCTGTCATAAAATCAATAACATCTGGCACGCACGCATACTTAATAAATTGGTCAGCAGTACTGCAACCACCATATTAAGTAGCTTACACACGAAATGCTGCTCCTCATTTACCCACTAAAAGGCAGCAGCACTTTAACCCTTTATTGCCAAATGTATCACATTTGATACACCTAAAATTTAATGATTTTGAGACTGATTTAGAATTTTGACATTTCTTTTTGAAAAAAAAAAAAATGATGGATGCAAGTTAACACATGCATCTGCAGGTTCCATCAGAAAAAAAACATGATTTAGCATGGGTTATAGATATTAGAGCACTAATTACACATATTCATTTTGACTTTTCTTTTTACAAATTTGAAAAAAAGGTTTCATTAGGACCTTATTTTTCCATTTCCATTTTTTTCCCAAATTCTAATAATTGCTTCATGTTGCAGGTATTTATGGGCTAAGCAACATTACCCCGTGTGACCCATTACTTCCATTTTCTAAATGGCGACAACAACAAAAAAGAAAGTTGACTGTGATGGCCGACACTTCGAGGATAGGTGGAAATTGGACTATTTCTTCACTAAAATACGCAACAACTGCGTCTGCCTCATTTGCAAAGAGACAGACGCTGTTTTTAATGAGTTGAATGTGAGGCGATATTACCAAACAAGACACGCTGACATGTAGGACAAGATTACAGGGAAGATATGCAGCGAGAAATTCAAGCAACTTGAAGCTAGTTTAATTTCACAGCAGCAGTATTTCGCAAATGCCCAAGAGTCGAAAGAGAGCACCACAAAGGCTAGTTGCAAGATTGTTGAAATTATTCATTAAAAATAATAATAAAGCAAATGTGCCACACTGAATGGCTTGCTAAAATTTGCTTAAATATATTGTTCTATGTAAAGCACGTCAGCCAAGGTTGGCCCCCCACATTTTTACCACACCAAATCTGGCCCCCTTTGCAAAAAGTTTGGACACCCCTGTTTTAACAGCTAGGTCTTTATTTTAAAGAAGTTCAGAATTTTTGACACTAGACTTTATCTTGGAGTTAGCGGGGGTTTATTTAGTCGTTGGAGTTGATTTCAACAAATTCCATGCAGTTTGACAGTTATTTGTCAGTTTTAGGGCTCCGGAGTGGTTAAGCTAGCGCGAGTCAATGGTGGTTGAAATCAACTCCATCGACCAATTAAACCCCCGCTTACTCAAAGATTAAGCCTTCAATTACATGTAATGACATTTTTCTGTTTGCATTTTTATGTTAAGGCAGCAAAAGGAGAAAAATTGATAAAAAGTAACTGATAAGTTACTTTTAAAGTAACTCAGTTACTTTGATGATAAAGTAATCAGTAAAGTAACTAGATTACTTTTTTGAGGTGTAATCAGTAATCAGTAATTAAATTACTTTTTAAAGTAATCTGTGACAACATTGTGCACCAGACAATTTTTCGGCCGTTTACTTGGTGACGCTGTAACACCAAGACACAACAATCGCCTCAATAGCCAACAATGGCCTCGCTTTTACAGGGTGACGGCGAAAATGGTAGGCGAAGGCGCAAACTTTTGATTCCGGCCTCCAAAGCGGAAAGATTCAATTGCCGGGATTGCTTCACAACCCTATGAATGGAACGCTCTCGCTCTGATGACGTCAGCACTCGCACATGTCACTTTTGGTGTGCGTTGTCGCTGCTAGTGAACATTCAAAAGAGCAAACATCCCAGAACAGCGGCTTTAATTTACTTTTTTGAAAAATAATATTTGTAATTTAAATATATCTTATTTTTGCATTTTTGTGCCAGTAAAAGAAAAAAACACATGCTTTGAGTTTTTTTAATTGACAAGCAATGTTGTACAATCATTTAAACTTGTAAAGAACAGCAAAGGTACAAGAAATATGAGAGAAAATTTAAATATATAGAAAAGCCGTGACTAAAACTGCTAAATAAAACAGGGGGTGAAGAAAAAAAAAAGAAAGAAACACCATTGCTCCGAGCAGGCGGCCTCTAGGGCCTGGCATGAATACGACATCGTTTTCATGCGGAATTGTGATACAGTTCAAAAGGAGACGGAACTAAGACGGAACCATGTAAATGCAATATGAAATTTGACGTACTCTTGGAGCGTCACCATGTAAACGCCCCCCAGAGCAGCTATAAGTATGTCATGTTCAGTAAACTTTGGGAGCTGTGAGTACCAGCCATTTTTACCTTTCGTATTGAAGTCAGTATGCATATCGTCTAATACAATCTTCTGATATGCTTGCAAGCATGACCATAAATGGAGTTGTCTTTTACAGAAACTGCCGATAGTTTTGCCTTAGATAATCATGGACTTTTAACTGCCAACGCAGCAAGGCCCATGACCTATTTTGCAGGATCTGCAGGAAGAGCTAATCACCAAACGTTACAGACACACCTCCTTATCTGTATATAAGGAAGGCCGAGCCCTCTGTGTAGTGTGCATTTTGTCTATACAGCCTGCCTTGTAACTAAGTGCACCCAGAAATTTCTGAAATTAAAACTGCGCAGTATTGATCTTTTGCCTCCAGTCTTCATTTAACAATCCACTCTAGCTGTCTCACCTGAACTGAAAACGAACACGCGGAAGACTTGAAAGACTGCCTCCAACAGTATTCTGAAATTTCTTTTTTAACAGGAGGCAATATTTTCCTGTTGAGGTGTGTCTTAACCTGAAAATGTTGTATGTAAAGACGTTTGTAAGTAGAGGTACCACTGTACATAAAACTGTAGTATTTTGTTCCTGGGATTTATTTCCAAGAACCCTTGATTGTTTTTCTCTTTCTGTTTTTTTACATAGTCCTCACCTCACTTGATTATCCAACCCTTCTCATCAGCCTTTTGATTCTTTGAAACCTTCTCTCCTTTCAATTTTCAAATCTGTGTATATCATCTTTAGACGTGTTTCTGTTTACCTACTCTTTGCCAATGCTCCCTCTCTAACCTCACGTCCTCTTGTTGCATGCCTCCCCATAATTCACCCCTGAATGCCCCTGAATGTTAAAAAAACAAAAAGAGAAAACAGCCAATTGTAACATGAGACAGTAGAAAGTAGACATGCACTGCTGGCTGCTGGCTCAGCATTTCTCCACAAGTGTGTGCTTCAACTAGAAGTCTGCCAAAGCCCCAATTCATTCACGTATGCACACACAGTCCTCAAACCTAAACTCTCAATCATACAATTACATATTCCAGCAATTGCCCCCAGCAGGAACTGTTTATTTGCCTTCACTGTGGAAGAATACTGCCTTTTGTTCCATAGCTCCATTAGCGAAACATAAAAAAAGTCATTACTTTCTAGACACTGTATTGATTCTTAACGGGCCCCGTCTCATTGGTGGCCGTTCACAATGGCGTTGAGGCGGCAGCTACTTATGGAGCGTGTTTGCGAGCGTTCCAGATGGCCGAGCGTGGAGCACTTGATTTTGGAGGAGGTGTGTGGTTTGTGTGTGCGTGTATGTTTGGCAAGAGTGAGACAGCTGGTAAAACAAGCTGGGGTGCCGCCTTCTCGATTCTAATTGCCTGGTGAAAAGTGATCTTGCAGGCTGTGCATGAGCACACGCACTTGCACGCAGACACACGGAATCTATGGTGAAGGCTAAAGACACATACAGTGTCTCAAAACATAAGTAATACATTTATTGGCAGCCATTGTTTTCGTCAAGGATGATGATAACGATAATACTTCCTCGACGAACAATTTTTTTCAGGACGATGACGAGACGATAACGAGCGAAAAACACATGTTGATCATCATCTATCTAAAACATAACGAGATGAATGCCAGTTTTTGTCTGCCGAGATGACAACGAGACATAAAAATGTCGCCATAGTTTACATATGTTCACGATGTGTGGTATTTTCTTTCTCCCTTTTCTTTTTTTTCTCGTTTATTAAGAGAAAGCAGGATGCAGGAAAGAAAAATAGAACAGGAGAGGAACAAACAACAACAAGAAATACATTGAACGCCTACACTACCGATGATCATAGTGGTGCTATCGTTAGCTAATTGGATTTCCCCTGGACAACATGTGGGCGGAGGACAAAGAGGATGGGGGAGTGAGTGAAAGAGAGATGTGATTAGGCAGGGTGGAGCGTACACAAATCAGCAATGTGAAGTGTAGAACCCTGTCATATGTGAATCACGTGGATATGTTGACATCCTATTCTATGCTGCCTGATCGCTAATCCTGGCACCGCTGGTTTCTCTACTTGAGTGTGTCTAATTGCACCCAGTCGTGCTTGAATCTTATCAGACGTGTGATGTCCTGCAGACAAGTGGAAATGCTGCTCGGGGCCACCTAAGTGACCTGGCACAATCCCAGGGTGGTCTTCCGGACCATCCGCCACCCCATTAGCTGGCCTTCAGGGAAGGGATGGGGGGACACGCCACCACCCACCACGCCCGCCCACTAGCCACCGCCGCAACCGACACCGCACACCCCAGGGCCCCCAAGGCCCCCAAGGCCCACTAGGATCGGGGCTCGACAGGCTCCCCACCCGGAGTGGGTGACACCCCGCTGTCCTGACAGCATTCAGTCAGCAACCCGCGCCGGGGCCCAAGGAGGATACAAGAGGGAGAGGGGAAGCAGGAATGCGCCGAACAGCGCCGCGGGACTGGAGCCCTGAACCCACCCGCCCCCTGTGGCCAGCAGCCCAGGCAGAGAGGGCGTGGCCCCAGGGGCCACCACCTACCACCCTAACTGTGTGATATTTTCTTAATGTACGTGGAGTACGTCAGTCTGCATCGTGTTTGGGTCGTGTCACCCATGTGACATGTCCTGCACCACCCTCCCACCCTGAACCTCACCGGTGACTGGTGGTTAACTCATTCACCACAAAACACATATAAGACATGATGTTCTTAAAGCTAGGCTTCACTCCATGCTTGCTTGTTCTGAAACACATGGTAAGATTTTGTTTCTTATCTTGGTGAAAGAGGATATGCAATGTTTTCCTGGTATACCAGACTCACCGCTGTTCCAGCGATTGAGCCTGGCGACCGTCCGGCGAATCAGATTCCGAGGGCGGAGCAAGCCACAGCAAACAGACAGCAGAGTGGACCAATCAGCGACGGCCAGACGTGACGTTGTTAAAGCGACAGGTAATTAGCGTGAGCGGAGAATGGAGAACTTTATTGAACATGGCTAGCGCGAGCCATGTTGACTGTTGTCAATGACTTGTTTCGATTTGTTTTTGGTAATCTAAAACTGGTTTTACCGCGGATTGGAACATATTCTCGGCTCTCCAGTTTGCCATCTGTGTTGTTGTAGATGACTTGGCGTGCAAGAGTGACGTTAGTCGTTAAGAATACGTCACTCAAATAAACGAATCTGATTGGACGGTTGATTTTGTACCTTGCTCGAGAGGCCGTTAATGGGCTGGGTCCCAGACTATTTCTCAGTGTTAGAAAAATACAGGGAGAATAGTCTGGCTGTGCCCGGCAAATGCAATTTTGCTTTAGCCTTTAAAGGTCCGTGCTGAATGATTTTCACACACTAAATGTATCTCATAGCTTTAGCATAACTTAAATTTAAATAGAAATGTCCCGATCGATCGGCATCCCGAGTCCGATCACGTCATTTTCAAAGTATCGGAATCGGCAAAAAATATCGGACACCATGCCTTTTTTTAATATATATATATTTTTAAATAAATTGTTTTATAATTTTATTTAACGTTACAGACATTGTATGTTACACTCATCCAGAGACTTTAGTTTAGGCTTAAGGTAGGGTTATCAAATTTATCCTGTTAACGGCGGTAATTATTATTATTTTTTTAATTATCACGTTAAAATATTTAACGCAATTAATGCATGCGCTGCACGGCCCACTCACACATTGTCGCGTTCAATGAGTACAGTGAATTTTGGCAGCTTTGGAGCCTTTTTTAATTGGCTAAAGCCTTACAATCCCTCTCCCTACGATTAGAAACATCGTGGGAAGCAATGTGGGGAAGAAAAGTAGTTGATCTTTTTCTTAACTCTCTATGTTATTTGCCAACGCAGAGAGGATATATCAATTGGCACCACTACGCACAGTCATGAGTGCACTTCCCATCATGCATTTGGGCAGAACAGATGGCTACAGTATCATTTACTGAAAGCTCAACAAATACACTAGATGGCAGTATTTAGTCACAATATACAAAGTTACATTTATCCTTTAAGAATTACAAGTCTTTCTATCCGTGGATCCCTCTCACAGAAAGAATGTTAATAATGTAAATGCCATCTTGAGGATTTATTGTCATAATAAACAAATACAGTACTTATGTACTGTATGTTGAATGTATATATTCGTCCGAGTTTTATTCATTTTTTCTTAATGCATTGCCAAAATGTGGCAATATATGAAATATGATCGGGAATGATTGGAATTGAATCGGGAGCAAAAAAAAAAAGCAATCGAATCGGGAAATATCGGTATCGGCAGATACTCAAACTAAAACGATCGGGATCGGATCAGGAGCAAAAAAACATGATCGGAACAACCCTAAATTTAAATTTAGCTTAGCCAGCGTCCCCTTAAAGTGCTGTGTTGTTTTGTGTTACAGGGACAAATGTGTGAATAGAATGACGCACCACGTGACTACTCTGTTGTACGATGCCACTTCAAGTTTAACTTCATTACAATATGTATGAATTAGAAGAATGTATCATGCTTTTCCATCCGCATAAACCATATTCAAACTAAAAATATATTTACCTTCCCCCATCTTTTTCCATTTTCAAACGTTTTTGAAAAATGGAGGCAGGGAGCCACTAGAACAGCGCTAAAGTGCCGCACGCGGCTCTATAGCTGCGGGTTGCTGACCCTCGTCCTATTCAGTTCAAGCATGATATTTGCAGAGGTGGGTACAGTAAAGTAACAAAATAATTACTCAAATAAGAGTAGCATTACTTCATTAATATTATTTCTTAAAACAATGGTATAATCTTATATTTTCTCAACATAATGTTACTATATTATAAAATACAGATGTGACCGAAAAATCGGCGCCAAAAACTTTCAGCCAAAAATAGCTAAAATTAGATTTTCGGCTTTCGGTTAAAAGACCAAAATTTTACCACAGATTATTGTGAAGAACCCTAGTCCACTTGTGATGAAGTCATCAAAACACGGCGAGAAGCAAAACTGTCCGTGGTTTGGAAGTACACATTCAATTCAATTCAAATTCACTTTACTTGTCCCCGAGGGGCAAATAAAAAGGCGTAACCAGCAGCATTACAGGACAAACACACCAACAACAATATAAAAACACATGTTGAAGGAGATAGTACCTTTTCTTGAAGGCACCGTCTAACTGTTTGCATTATTCTAACACACTTGATATAATCAATTGGGGAATAGTATTGTTTCTGTTATTTACTATTTGACTGCAGTCTAAGACACCCAATATAAAATAAATAGCACTTATACCATAGTTTAAGGAAAACAAGCAGAATACAGGGCATAAGAGACACATGACACCTTGTTATCACGGAAGCCAAACGTGTGCGTCATGCAACTGACAGAGCAAGATTGACGCTGACATCTAGGCCATGTCTGCACTACCAACTCTCGCAATCAGTTCTCCCGGACAGTCCAAAACAAATGGCGGGACGCCCTATCCCAACACAATGAACATCGGAGAACGCTCGATATCTAACTGATAACACGACTGACAAGACTCTAAGAGCCCATTTGGCGCTGAGGTGGCAAAATCCACAACCCTCGTTGCCCTGACAATAGTAGCTCCCGAATCCTCCTGTCCAATCCACAAACAGACAATAATTCTAAACAGCCCAAACTGCGATAGAAGATTATCCTCAACACACCCTCCTTCCTGCCCGAGAGCCTTCAAAAGACTGAATGTTTAACTAAGCATTGCCATTTTTCTCGGGAACCTTTAGTTGACTAGTGACATGTTAACCTTGGATCCTCGCCTGGGTCCCTCTGTGCTGTATGATTGCTGTCGACTCAGTATAAGTTTTAAACTTGTGTTTCAAAACCTTTTTCCAGCTTTCAAAATGGAATCAGTACAAAAGGTTAAGACTAAGGTGAATGCGTGGAGTTTGGTCTTTTGGCCGGGTTGTTTGGTTCCCGTCCGGCGGTTCGGCTGGCGTGATTCCAGGCAATCTTGCTAAAAGGTCAGATTCCTTCAACGTATTTTGAGGAATCAAATATATAAATTATCAAATGAAAAAAAAAAAAGTTAAATGTGCTTCATCGCTGCTACATGCACGTTGCAAATTGCTTTCCATTGATGCCCTGTGTCACATCGAGTACAGTAGTGCATTTAAGCCCCTGCGTGAGTATTGGAGTTTAATCAAGTGAACATTGTACAAATAAAGTAGTATTTAAATGCATACATTTACATTTGCTGTGGTTTAGTACAATACGTTTATAGCACGACCACTTCCTCTGTTGGACACATTTTTTTCCCACGACTTCCACGCCCCCACTTCCAGTCGCCTGAAAGCGACTTCGCTCGGCTTTGTCGTCGCTAGAACTCAGCCCACTTGCCTGGCTCTCGATCGATTCCACTTGTTGCACAAGAAATGACCGAGTCTTATTTTAAGGAGTATTAGAGACTGTAATTGCCTTTTGAAGAGCTTAACTAGTTTCAGCGAGAAAGGAATAGTTTTTCATTGCTGTTGTGAGCTACAGTTCCACACAACGTATATCATACATACAGGGGTAAAAGTAAAGTAAAACTTGATATGTGGAATAAAAAGGGAAAATGTAACGACTTTAATGTAGACCAAAGTAGCGGAGCGAGAGTAGCATTTCTCCTCCACAAATCTAATGAAGTGAAAGTAAAACGTGTGGTGTGGAAGTACATTTTTTTACCAAACTCAAGTAAATGTAGCGGAGTAAATGTAATGTAAATGTCCACCTCTGGGCAATTGCTATGGTATTTATCGTTAAAATTATTATTATAAAAAGAGTAAGATTGTTGGCAATATCTGGCATGTTTTCACTGAAAAAAATGATATGACCACTTCTAATATTCACCATCCTTGTGTAGAATTTATTCAGAATTGTGGTTTTACAGTATTACATGTGTTCATTTGTGTTTTTTCTAGTCATGATAGCCAGATAGATTTGATTTGCCCATAAATGCTCCCAAATTTTGTCAAAGCACTAATTGAATCTAAATGAAGCTCTTCAATTTATTTTCGGACAGTCGATTAGCCCAAGTTGCTGCGAGGTGGTAGCAAAGTGTCATGGGTGCAAGCGTGTGCGTCGCATGGAGTGGAGACCTCCCTCCCGATCCCTTCAAGAGAGCACACTAGCGACCACAGCTTCTAGTCTAGGATTTTAGCCTAGTGGTTACTGTGCTCTCCTGGCCTCATAGGTAACGAGCGTGACTGGTCGAGAGGGGTGGATCGAGTCGCCGGGGCAGTTTCAGACCGGTTACATTGGTGTCGTGAGCCGGCTCAGAAGTGAAGGTTTTGGAGGGTGAGCTGAATGGGTGCAAGAGTGTCTGTTGCATGCTGTGGAAACCTCCTTCCCGATGCTTTCAAGAGAGCACACTAGCAGCTAGAGCTGCTAGCTTGGGTTTTTAGCCTAGTGGTTACCATGCTCTTTGCCACATTGGCTGCACGGGCTCAAGTCCTGACCTGCTGAAGAGGATGGATCGTGTTGCCGACGCGGTTTCAGAGTGGTTACAAAAGCACAAATTACAAGAAAAAGTGAATACTTGGGAGTGATTCTATCCACAAATGGTACAACGTTGTGGGAATGACATGGGTCGTCTACACCAATATGGTACCAGCTTGGCACACTTGTGAGTCATGACCTCAACAGATATTATGAAGCGCATGGTACCTTGTACTTTTGGAGGAATCAGACAGACTAACAACCAACGCAAATAAAAAAAGCGTAGCTTTTAAAAGCACTCCTACGCCAAAGCGGCACTGTATGTTCAAATGTCCTTGCGCTGACAATGAGTTCTCATCATCGCTTGAAACCTCAACTGATTACTTTTTCTGCACAAGAAAATTATTAATGCATGTTGAGGAAGTGTCATTCTGTGGGGGAAAAGGATCTTGTGTTGACAATTAGCCAACCGACTGGACCTACCATGTATTCCATGTTCGAGGCTTGAGGGTACACCTGACCTCGGAGCTTGTTGTGCAGGTCCAGTATAAGCTGGGCGTCGCTGTCAGTGATGGCCCGCCTCCCCCTCTTCTTGGCTTCCCACAAGTCTCCTTCCTCGTCCAGATATTTGTCCAGAATCTGCTGCCAGCCGGTGGTGTTGGGATGCATCGCCATGGAAACGGCCCTTGGAATGAGTGATAGCAGCAGGAGTAGCAGCGGCAGCAGCAGGGAAACCATGCTTAGCCCGTTTGAGGATGCAAGTCTCATTTTCTTTTTGTATCAGTCCAGAGTTGCACGCCCCAAAATATGCGAGGTGGGATGGATGTGTGGAGTTAGGAGAGGGATCCGCTTTTTAGTATTAGATTGTGTGACCTTGTGGGACAAAAACATAAGTTTATCTTAAACGAGTCGAGATGCTCTTAACAGTTCAAAAAGGTAACTATGCATGTTGGAACAGAATGATGCTTTGACCTGCAACAAACTACCAGTTGTCCATTAAGGTCACTATAGTATTTTTGCCTCACAAAACCTTTACAAAGGCCCACTTGGGTGATTCTCATTAAGCTAGCTAAACTATGTCAGAGAAGATTTTAGAGTTATAGACATGAAAATCTGAAATAGTTCATTTTTAGTTCTATGTCTATTAGGTGGCCCACTCCATCATTTGTTACCAAAATACAAGGGTGCTGGAAGTCACTCAAAGCAGGGGGTGCTGAGGATATTATTTTGTTTTTCCAATCCCAAAACAGCTGTTTCAGTCCGAATTTGTCATGCTCATTCTTTTTCCCCATACAAGGCGTACACAATGGCAGTACACACGCTTACTGGATAGTTTATGTGCTACTGCTAGGCTACTACAAAGACAGCGTTCTATTTCACCTACAGTGTGTGTGTTGGAGTTTTTGTATTGGGAATTAAATCCCCCGTGTATTCTAATGCAAATCCCCGCAGCTAGATGACGCAATGACACACAAACACATTTTAAAACCAAAAGGTCCAATAAGCCTCGGTTTAACACCCACTTTTCACAACACTCAAATAAATTGCACACGGATATGCAATAGCACTCGGCACGGTGGCAGCTCAACAACAACAACAAACAATAATATGGCTACAATGCAAACTATTTGAAGTTCTCCACGGTCTAAATCTGCAGCTAACTTTTCCTCACTGGACATGAATATAAACTATACTAATCATCTCGACCTCAAATTGAATTTTAGAAAATTTCGCTGTTTTTGTTAAGAAAAAAATTGCTAATTTGATTTTGCGCCATGTTAACACCTCCTCTGTCAACAGTTAACTTTTCCGTTCCAATAGTGCCTTAATGTGACCAGGTAGCAAGCAAGGTGTCAGGTGGTGACTGTGTTAACAAACCCCAAAAAAACTTATTCAACATATATTTCAATCCCCAGAGTTAAATTTACTATTCTTTCAATATGTTTTATTTATTGATTTATTTTTAACAGCAACAACAACAACAACAACAAAAAATCAACTAAAACTTATATTCCCCCAACACCAAGGGGTGCTGCAGCACACTCAGCACCCCACTTCTGCGCCACTGCCAAAATATTACTGATTTCAGAGTCACAAATTCATTACCGTAATGCGTCTATCAAAAGCTCTGATGTTTTCACCTCAATACAGCATCATATTCAATCAATTTAATGAAAAAAAAAAAAAAAAAAAAAAAATATATATATATATATATATATATATATATATACACACATATATATGAGGGCTGTCAAACGATTACAATTTTTAATCGATTTAATCGAGTTAATTGCAGCTTAAAAATTAATTAATCGTAATTAATCGCAATTAATCGCAATTCAAACCATCTATAAAATATGCCATATTTTTCTGTAAATTATATATATATTCTGTAAAATAATTTGTTGGAATGGAAAGATAAGACACAAGATGGATATATACATTTAACATAAGGACTGTAGTGGGCATTTCACTCTACTGTCATTTAAATCTGTCTATGCTGTCCTCACTCCGAAGCGTCTACTTTTTCCAAAGCTAGACAGCTAATGAACGACGCTTTAATAATCAGACTTCTTCCTTTTTCATCTGATTTATTAATAAAATGGCCTCAAACCACTGTCCTCTTTAGACCGTAGTGAAACTACAAAAAAAAGTACACAAGCATTGCATTAGCAACAACGTTAGCTTAGCAGCGAACTCTTGTGGTCGCTTTGCGACATGGTTTATTGTCTTCTTGCCAGTTCAATATGGCTGCACGACGTCTCGGGCTGACGCCTACGTTGTAATGTTGTGCCTATATGATCCTTGGACAAGATTTGTCCGTAAGTATGGTTGTTGTAAATAATGTACATATTATGTTAGTAAGGGAAATGTTATATTTTTTGTATGAGACGCTTTTTGTTTATGTTTAGTGAACCTGTATAGCGTGCTAAGCTAACGTTGTTGCTAATTCAATGCTTGTGTACTTTTTTTTGTAGTTTTACGACGGTCTAAAGAGGACAATGGTTTGAGGCCATTTTATTAATAAATCAGATGAAAAAGGAAGAAGTCTGATTATGAAGACGTCGTTTACTAGCTGTCTAGCTTTGGAAAAAGTAGACGCTTCGGAGTGAGGACAGCATAGACAGATTTAAATGACAGTAGAGTGAAATGCCCACTACAGTCCTTATGTACCGTATGTTGAATGTATATATCCATCTTGTGTCTTATCTTTCCATTCCAACAATTTATTTTACAGAATATATATATATATAATTTACAGAAAAATATGGCATATTTTATATATGGTTTGAATTGCGATTAATTGCGATTAATTAATTTTTAAGCTGTAATTAACTCGATTAAAATTTTTAATCGTTTGACAGCCCTAATGTATATATATATATATATATATATATATATATATATATATATATACCTGTACACAGTGGTACCTCTACATACGAATTTAATTCGTTCCAGGACCTTGTTTGTAAGTCGAAATGGTCGTATGTCGAGCAGGATTTTCCCATAGGAATACATTATATTTCCATTAATTCGTTCCAAAGCCTAAAAACATACACTAAATTCTTAATAAATACTGCTGGCACTGTTACAAATGGCAATTAAACATAGAAAAACAAATAAGTTATAAATAAATAATTCATAATAATAAGAAGAATAATTAATAATTATTCCTGTAAATAATGTAACGAATCGGATTCTAATATGGCGGACACTTTTTACTGTCCCTGAACGCACTGCGAAGCTGACGTCTCAGTGAGATAGGTCGGTGCGGTAGAGATAATACTTTCGTTTTCTTGAGAGCACAGTCAACTGCTTAAGACAATGGGCGTTTTGTGTTGGATAAGTTCTTAAATAAATGATAAAAACGTGACGAAGCTGGCGATTTCCTTGGCAATGTTACCACAATAATAATTGTCACCTTAACTTATAAATAGTGGCGAACGGTGGTCGGAAGAGGACCATGGAGCTGTATTGTTGAGCCAGTTCAGGGAGGCGCACCCCAAGCTCATATTTTTCTATAACTTGCATCTTCATTTCAAAGGTAAGCATCACTTTTTTCCTTGTTTCTCCAACTGTATCAACTTTTTTTGAAAACTGTGTTGATTTCTCACACAAGAAAATCCACCGTGCGTTCGTTTGCAGTGCTGTCATGTCGTCGTATTTCGAGCATGTCGTCGGATGTAGAAACAAATGGCGAGTCAAATTTTACGTCGGATGTCGAAAAGATCGTGTGTCGAAGCGATCGTATGTCGAGGTACCACTGTATATATATATGTGTATATATATATATATATTTATATATGCTCAGGAAATTAGAATACACAATATTCTAATTTCCTGACTGTCTCAGGAAATTAGAATATTGTGTATTCTAATTTTCTGAGACAGTCCAGTATATATATATATATATATATATATATATATATATATATATATATATATATATATATATATATATATATATATATATATATATATATATATATATATATATATATATATATATATATATACGTACAGTATATATGTATATATGTATATACTGGACTGTCTCAGGAAATTAGAATACACAATATTCTAATTTTTTGAGACAGTCCTGTGTATATATACAGGACTGTCTCAGGAAATTAGAATACACAATATTCTAATTTCCTGAGACAGTCAGGAAATTAGAATATTGTGTATTCTAATTTTCTAAATTTTTGAGAAATTAGAATACACAATATTCTAATTTCCTGAGACAGTCAGGAAATTAGAATATTGTGTATTCTAATTTTCTGAGACAGTCCAGTATATATATATATATATATATATATATATATATATATATATATATATATATATATATATACGTACAGTATATATGTATATATGTATATATATACATGTATATGTACAGTATATATATGTATATTAACTTGTTTAAAACTATATAATTTAGCTTATTATGATAAACTATAATGCTTTTTTAGCCTGTATGAAAAATATTTAAGGAAAATCGACAGTCCAAGCACGCAGCTTTCATTATCGTTGCACTGTTTTCATGGTGATCAAGGGTTCAATCCCAGGCTTCGGCCTTCCTGTGTGGAGTTTGCATGTTCTCCCCGTGCCTGCGTGGGTTTCCTCCGGGAACTCCGGTTTCCTCCCACATCCCAAAAACATGCATGGTAGTCTGATTGAACACTCTAAATTGTCCGTAGGTGTGAGTGTGTGCGTGAATGGTTGTATGTCTCCTTGTGCCCTGCGATTGGCTGGCAACTGGTTCAGGGTGTCCCCTGCCTACTGCCCGTAGTTGGCTGGGATAGGCTCCAGCACCTCCGCGACCCTCGTGAGGAAAAGCGGCATGGAAAATGAATGAATGAATGAATGTTTTCATGGTCCCGTCATAATCACTAGGGGTGTGACATAATATCCAAATGGTGCTATATTTTTATACTTTGCATCCTAAAAGGTTGTTCATACGCTCCCATGCCAAGAATCAAGATATCGTTTTAAATAAGGTGTCAATGTTTAAAAGAACGTTCATTCATTAGGAACCAGAGTATTCACAGTCACTCTGTCCGATATTCAGGGCATTTCCAGGACACTTTACTTTCATTTTAAGGCATTTACAGGTCACTTCCTGTTGAGTTTGGGTCACTGCCCATTCATTCCCGGGCCACTTCCTGTTCTGTATCCCAGAATCAACAGGAAGTGACCTGAATTGGCACGAAATTACCTTGTTGCCTGGCATTGGCTGCCACAGACAGCCATAGAAGTGGGAGGGGCCTGTTTGAAGTGGGAGGGATTATTTGCTGCCACCGTCCCAGTTCAAATGGATTGGATGTCTACTAGAGATAAATGTACAGCAGAAGGATTACAATAGCTGTTTTTTCTGTTTATTAGTTGTTTTGCAGGATATCCTAGAATGATTTCCTGACCAATGCATCGATAACCGTTGTACCGTATACCGTGAGATCATCGTTATCGCAAGCTTTGCATCACAAATCATATCATACCATGAGGTACCTAGAGGTTCCCACCCCAGCTAATAATGAAGTTTTTTTTATTTATTAATTTTTTTAGTAAGAACACAAAGAAGGCAAGACAAAAGATGGCTACAAAGTAAAATACTGAGTCATCATTTTTCTATTCTAAGCTAGCTTTGGTAAATGTTCTTCATTGCCGTCATGCAAAGCTTTCATGAGAATCACCACCTTCATGAGATGCTCTTAAAGGTTGTCCATTAATGTCCCTTTGGTACTTTTGTTTCCAAAAACTTTTACAAAGGACCACTCGGTGATCTAACTTTTAAAGTAAATGCAAACACCAAATAACCTAGTTTACAATTAACATCAATGTATTATTGTCACTGCAAAAGTAGACATGTACTAGAAGGTGTATGTTGTGATAGTGTTTTGCAATAAAGGGTCAAGAATCTTGTTATATTTGTCACTAATTGTAAAATTCCACCACAAAACAATTGGTGCATGGACTACTAGACCTCTGGTGTAACCTAGCCATATAATTTGTTGCTAGGAGAAGAGTGGTAACTTACAGTATTTCTCCAATGCTGTGCTGAATTCCCTCCGGGTGAGGAAAAAACTGAGGCAGTTATTATAATACTCCGTTTCAAAAAATGTAATGGATTCAAAGCAAATATAAAGCTAACATGAGGACACTCAAAGACAAAAGTAACTGCCTTGTGCAAAATGTTTTATCCATATAAACATACCTTAAATGGAATCAAGTGCAGTTAACTAAACTTTGCAGCAAAGAGTCCTATATCCATCTTGAGAAGTTTTAGCTACGTGGAGAATTCAGGCAGGATTCAAAATGACTTGCGCACCAGCGTTTGGTTGCCTTTTTCTTCACTTTACACTTTGGAGTCTTCCAGGTTTTTGCACCAAAGCCTCCTCAAGCATCGCTTACCAGAACTTATCCTCCACTCAACAGCTCTCATGCACACTGCTGCTTCTGGCCACACCCCTTCAGCCCACTGCCAAGGCCTGCAATGCTTGTGACAGTAGGACTGTTTGATTTGCTTTAAACATGTCGGCCTAACAATCATTAAATCATATTATATGTCATTTGTGATATTTTTTTCTTTTTAATAGGGGGAAAAAAGAGTTATGTCATGATGGCTTTGCTGGAAATTCAGAACCACTCATTCAAAATTTTACAAAAGTTATTACCATTCCCATTCATTCGCTCCTCCCACGTCCAAAGGAATTGGACATCTAGCGCTGTCAATGTCACTAAAATAAGAGCATTCACAGTCATTCCTCCAAGTTTAAGTCAATTGGGCGTCCATCGTTTTCAGTGAAAGTCAAAGAGTTCATTTTGGGTCATAATGGTACTTACGGGTCACTCCCTACCAATGCAGGATCATGGCGCTGTCGGGTTGGGCGGTTGCCCAGGACAGCAAATTGCTATAGGCACATGCACGCGAGGTGCATGCAAGTGATTGTCTATCAGGGGTGAATTATATCCTTATTGTGCTATTAATCTTTTTTTGTACTTGAATATTTGAACCACCGTAATTTTCGCACTATAAGGCGCACCTGACTATAAGCTGCCACCCACCAAATTTGACACAAAAACTGCATTTTTTCCTTGATAAGCCGCACTGGACTATAAGCCGCAGCTGTCCTCACTGTATTATGATATATTTATACCAAAAGATATCAACTGGTAACATTTATTTGACAGCGGCATCATAAGACTGTCATAAGACCAAATGAACCACCATGAACCATCATTGCTTCAATATGCTTCAATTTGGCAATCATTGTTCTCTTGAGGCATACATTCAACCTCTGCTGCCACCTGCTGTCAACACTGTTGTCGTCCAACATGCCTCCTAGCATGTATTGCATCTCTACTGATATAAATATCTAATCAAAATTCATATTCTTTATTATTTTGTCAGTTACTGTTCTAGTTGTTTCATTCATTGATAGTTATAGAATTTGATAACACTTTGTTTGACAGTGGTGCCATAAGACTGTCATAAGACCATCATAAATAGGACACGACACTGCCATGAGCATTAATGAATGCTTATGACAGATGTCATTTGTGTCATCTGGCAAATTATCTCCCTTTTGAACAGATGTAAAAGATCCAAGCTGACATAAATGGAGTTCGCGAAAAAATGTGCCAGATGACATTTAATGACATGTCATAAGCATTCATTAATGCCCATGATAACATCATGTCATAATTATGACAGTCTATGCCGGCGTCCTCTTGATTTCTCTGGGCCATAACGTCTGTTGTACTTGTCATAAAGACGTCATTTTTTGCCAGCATATAGACGACTTGTAGCTCTTTCAGTCAACGCCAGATGGCAGCACTGTCGCATTGTGACTAAATGAGTTTTCCCGAGGCGACTGGGGAAATCCCCAGTCCAGGTTCGCGTCACTGGCCACCATCTTGCATCCATGATGTTTCATATCATATCTCTGCTGGAATAATCAATTTTTCTCACAATTACATCTACAAAAATTGCATCAAAACGACAAGGCAGGGGTAGAAGAAGGTGTATAACACCACTAGAAGAGCACCCAGTCCTTAGGAGGCGACTCGAAGCAGTGAATTATGCCCAGTCTGAAGATGAGTCCCCAGAAAGAGAAGACATGGATTCGGAGGAAGAGGATTTGATCAACAATGGCATTGATCCCTAAAAGAAGGTAATAAAATGAAAAAATATAGCATCACGAACATTTCAAAGATCCAGTCAAATTAGATAAGATTTGAGCCCCCCGGACCTACTTTGAACAAAGTGACCCTAAATGCTGAATCATGATCGTCTTGTATTCTTGCCCATGAAAACAATGAACATTTTTTTTTCTGTTTGTATGCTGATAAAATCCATAAGAAACCTAAAAATGTAATGATAACTAAGAGATGGCACTACTGTTATTATTTTACTTTTATAGTTTATTCATGAGTGAATTTGAAAATACAGTGTGAAAATGGCTATTCGTTAATAATAGAATATTTAATTTCCACTTTTCAGATCGACCGTCCACTGCCAGAGCCCCAAGGACTGAGAAATCGAGAGGTAGAGCCAGAGGCATTAGCAGACCCCTCCCAGATGTAAAAGATGAAGTTTCTTTTCAACAAAATGAATAGAAAATGTTCTTTTTCAAGTTTTATGACGATAAAGTCTATTGTTTTCAAACTATTGTCGAAAAGTGCCATTTTTGGAGTGTAAATTACTCCGCGCTTATTTGCTCAACCTCGATGAGCAATATGTTAAATTAAAGCTAAGAAGTTTAATTTTTATGATTATTTGTCAAAACTTTACTGAGATTTATAGTTAATTTTCTCATTCATTCATTCATTTTCCATGCCACTTATCCTCACAAGGGTCTCGGAGGTGCTGAAGTCTATCCCAGCTAACTACTAGCAGTAGGCAGGGTACACCATGAATTGGTTGCCAGCCAATCACAGGACACAATGAGACGAACAGCCATTCACGCACACATTCATACCTACGGGCAATTTGGAGTGTTCCATCATTCTACCACACATGCTTTTGGGAAGTGGGAGGAAGCCAGAGTCCCCGGAGAAAAACCTCACAGGCACGGGGAGAACATGCAAACTCCGCACAGTAAGGCCGGAGCCCAGATTTGAACCCTTGATCTCAGAACTGTGAAGCGGATGTGCTGACCGCCATCATGTCCCAAAAATTAATATTGTCTTACACATACAGTACAGTAGTGCCTCGACATACGATCGCTTTGACACACGATCTTTTCGACATCCGACGTAAAATTTGACGCACCATTTGTTTCTACATCCGACGACATGCTCTAAATACGATGATCTATGACAGCACCGGAGTTTCTTTGTTTTCCCGCAAGATGGACGCACGGCATATTTTCTTCTGAGAGAAATCAACATGGGTTCCAATAATGTTAGTGCAACCGGCCTTCAGGGATGGGAAGGGGGACGTACCACCAACCCCCACACCCGCCCGCCCACGGGCCACTGCCTCCCAACCAGCACGGCAAATCGCGGGACCCCCAGCGGCCCACCAAGCCCAGGGCAGGGCAGGGCCCCCCGCCGGAGCAGGCGACATCCAGCCGACCCACCGGCATCCAGCCAGCGACCCACGCTGGAGCGCAGGGCGGATACCCAGGCAGAGAAGAGAGGGGAAGGCGGAAGCAGAAGAACGCCGTGGAGCCGCCGCGGAGCGACGCGAGATCGGAGCCCCGACCTCCCCCACTTCCGCGGCCGGCAGCCCAGGCAGAGGGGAGGCCACGCCCAGGGAGCCACGCGATAGAGAAAAAGTGTGGGAACCACCTACCACCCTATTGCTTACTACTAATTTCCAATTGATTTTAGGGTATTTCAAGGTCACTTCCGGTCAATTAGTCACTTGCTGTTGATTTGGGGGCATTTCCAGGTTACCTCCTGTTGATTTTGGGTCACTTACTATTGGTTTAAGGGCATTTTTGTGTCATTTCTTTGTTAATTCATTGGCTGCCATTGACAGCGCTGACAGGGAGGGGGCGAATGCAGTTTTGCACAAATACAAGGTTTTAAGGCAACAATGTCAAAATATAATTATAATTATATAATTAATTAATATATTGTGAATGTACAGTATTGAAGGAATCCAACTTTCTTGTCAGACGCGCTAGCCAAATCGCCGGACCCGTGCTGGCACAGCTCCAACGACCCGGGCCCGCGGGACTCCGGCAATCTGGCCAAAAGGCCAAACTTTGCGCATTCACCTTAGTCTTAACCCTTTGTATTGACTCCATTTTGAAAGGTTTAAAGAAGGCTCACCGAAAACAAGTTGATAATTAATTCAGGTCGACAGCGATCAAAACGGCAACGAAACGGAAACACTCAGGCAGGGAGGCAAGGTCACCCTATTACATGTCAACAAAAGGTTTCCGACAAAAATGACAACGATTAGTTAAACATTCAGTCTTTTGAAGGCTCTTGCGGGGCGGGCAGGAAGAAGGGTGTGTTTGGGATTATTGTCTGTTTGTGGACTGGACAGGAGGATTCGGGAGATACTGTTTTACGGGCAACGAGGGTTGTGGATTTTGCCACCTCAGGTTCAAAGGGGCTCTTGGAGTCTTGTCAGTTGTGTTATTAGTTGGATATCGGGGGTTCTCCTGTGTTCCTGGTGTTGGGACAGAGCGTCCCGCCATTTGTTCTGGACTGCGCGGGTGAACAAATTGCGAGACTTGGTGGTGCAGACATGGGCTTGTCAGAGTCAATATCGCTCAGTTAGTTGCATGGCGCA
Source organism: Corythoichthys intestinalis (assembly GCF_030265065.1). Taxonomy (NCBI): domain Eukaryota; kingdom Metazoa; phylum Chordata; class Actinopteri; order Syngnathiformes; family Syngnathidae; genus Corythoichthys; species Corythoichthys intestinalis. The sequence continues at coordinate 37,542,785 of NC_080414.1, read as the reverse complement.
CACGTTGGGCATCCGTGATAATAAGGCGTTGTTTATCTTTTAATCCTTATATTCTGCTTGTTTTCCTTAAACTGTGGTATAAGTGCTATTTATTTTATATTGTGTTTGTTAGAGTAATACAAACAGTCAAACAGTAAATACCAGAAGCTATGCTATTCCCTGATTCGATTCGATTCGATTCGATTCAATTCAATTTATTCACACACACATTCATATTTACAAAGTGTACATCATATCTAAGTGCTGAGCCAAGATTATGTGTGAGTCAGGTCTCCTTAAGAAGCTTCTAAAAGCTTATAGTCAGGAGCCTGCATACATCAAGACAATCACAAGAAACATTATCAGATCATTATCAGATGAGCAGAAGGGTGAGTTGCAATTTTTTACAGGGTTCTCATACAAAACACACTAATGTACAATCACTATATATACACACACACGCCCACCCACACACACACAGGTAAAAAAAAAAAAACTTCCCTAGAAGACAATTTATAACCTAAGTATGTTGGAATTGTCATATTTACTGATTGATTATATTGTGTTAGAATATTGCAAACCGTTAGACAAAAAGGTACTATCTCCTTCAGTATGAAAGAGCTACAGTGTGCCTGTTAGGCGGAACAACCCCGCTGGGGCCAAATCAGGTGCGTGGCCTCTGGCCCGTGGGCCGTACATTTGATATCCCTGGCTCAGCATTTTCCTACCTTTCTGACTTTGTTGGGAGCAATGTTAATCTAAACCAGAACTATGCCCCCTCGGTTGTGGCAAGGCAGTGAGAGTGGCCCCTCTCCCCCTAAATGTTCACAGGTGACCTCTCTCGGGGGGGATTAAAACACAAGCCAACCCTCTGTTAATTCCAAAGGTCCAACCTGTCTTCAGCGTCCCCCCTTCCCTCCTTCTCAAATGCACAAGAACAAATTCCAGTAACATAATGGAAACAGGCACATGTTGCTTTGTGGCACATGTGGAAACAGTAGCTAATTACAGGGTCTTGATGCGTATGCTGACTTTCCACTAATGAAAACAGTCATGCTTCTTGGAAAGCTTTGGGTGCATCACAACTTCACTCAAGAACGTTTCAGTAAAAACTTTCCTTATCCATAATATCTGAGGCAACCCTTAATGTTCTGCTGGACCTGAGCTATTTAACCTACTTCTGAAAATTGTCGTCCGAAAATATATGCCAGCAGGCTTTACCCCACTACCACAGCCGTTGAATAGCAAAACTCTGAATTTGCTCTGCTCACCCTGGGGAAAAGTATGAAGCAGCAAAAAAAAAAAAAAAAAAAAAAAAAAAAAATGCTCATTCATCAAAATTGTACCACAGTGCAAGTTTTTGTGCTTGCTTGCATAACACAAATTTGGCCTACATTTGAATGTTTTGCATCATCTAACACTTCCAATAAAGTTTTATTTTGTTTTTCTTCAGGAATGTTACTCCAGGCAGTACAGTGCACTCATGGTTAGCATGTCTGTGTGTTTTCCCTTTAGGTTTACATTTCTGCAGGTACACTGATTTCTTCCCCTTTGCAAAGTACAGTGGTACTTCGAGATAGAAAGCTTTGGTAAACAAGACTTCACTTTACGAGAACTTTTCCGAAGCTTTTTCGCTTAATTTTATGATAAATTATTCTTCATACGGAAGATGTACTGTACTAGCATAAGCCGAATTTGGACTTTTTGGGCAGGGGTGGGCATGAAACGAACCATGCAACATGAAACGCAGTGTCAACAATAACATTAACTTACAAGAATATTTATAATAATAAGTTGAAAATGAGCGTTTTTTTGTTTACCATCATTCTTGAGGGGAATTCTAAATAAGACTGCTTAGGACAGCTATACTTTTCGCCAAGATCATCATCCATTAATATGATACGCCCGCCAGTGTCATGCCATGTAGTTACCCGCATCAAAAATTGTATCCCCTGGGTGGAGCCACTGGGCTGCACTAATTTGCTTGATTTCCGTGTTTTGGTGATGTAGTTACAGTATCTACGAGGTTTTAAAACATGACCCATCCATAAAAAAAAAAAAAAAAAAAAAAAAAAAAAAAAACACTTTTTTTCCCTGTCGTGTAACGTAACATATGTACTGAACGTAAAAAAAGGCAAAGTTTTACTGTTTTACTCGTTTAATAAACGTCGATGTTCAAAATGTATAACTGGTTCTTTTCTGGCTTCAATTAATTGTTCAAGTTGTGATAACTCATAATTAATTTGTGTGTGTGCTCTCATGCGGCCAGGGAATACAATTTTTGACGGGGGTAACTACATTAGCAAGACACCGGTGGTGGCTCTGTTGTACAATTAGTGTCTTTAGTGGGGCAAATTAAAACTCCGCTCACCATTTTGACGGTAGTCTCTGGCGTTTCATGGTCCACGTTTTTAATCCTTGGTTCTTGCTCAGTAGTTGTTGTAGCTTTTGAAAGCTCAGATTTAAAATAAAATTACGTATATCCATCTAGCCTCTTCTGTCCTCGGGTGGTTTTGGCTAATGTTGTGTTTTTAGTATAGCTTGGAATGAATTAGGCGACTTTCAGGTAAAACGCGATTCATTGTATGAAAAAAAATCATGATACGAAAGCCACTACGGAGCGAATTATTTCGTATCTTGTGGTACCACAGTAGGTTAAATGACGTAAGATAATTATGTATAGGTGTGAATGAGGGTAAATGTTTGTCTGAATCAGGGCTTATCGATTATTTCCTATTTGGCCTTACCGAAAAACAGGAAAGTATTTTGCGTCCCACTTCGCTCTTTGCTATGGCTGTGTATGATATCTTTTGTTTAAATTGTTAGAGGTAATGTAAGATTGTTGCCAACATTTGGCACTAAGAAAAACCTCAAGTGGCTTATGAGTTATAATGTCTCTAAAAAGAGGCCTTAATTTATTTGGCTAATGATGTCTGCTGCCAACATTTTTAGACACAGTAAACACCCTGGTCTTTCCTTTCGTCTCCCGCCATAGTTGCAATGAAGCCATGTGCTACAAACGCTTCGTCATATTTTCTGGTCTTGGCTTCCAGAGAATTTCCTTTGTCTGTCTGTTCCCGTATATATTTTCATCCCTGTTAACGTGTGCAGGCTCAGTTCATCTACTGTGTTGGATGTGTAATAACATTTTATTCTTGTAAGACATAAAATACATGTTTCCATCCTTGACATTGTAACACAGCCCCTCTATTTCAAAAGGAGTGGTCCAAATTTACTGTATGTCACCTACAATTCACTGGCAAATGTTCCAAGGTAAATTTGCTTCTCACAAGTCGGCTGGGATAGGCATTAAGCACTGGGGAGATTGATTCCAAACACCACAGGAGGACTGACTGCAAAACCATAAAAAAATTATCTACAACCTAGACTAGTCACATAGGTAGACAAACAAGCATTCACACCTACTTACACTGCAAAAACACACCTTCTTAAAACTAGTCACATTCCCTTGTTTTCAGTCTAAATCCACAAGAAATAAGTGAAATTATCCGTCAGTGCTTCAAGTAAATTTTACTCGCTTAGATTTCTTGAAATAAGAAAAATAGATCTACTTTCATTCAGCTGAAAATAAGCTTAACAGACTAATTTCAAGCAATTCTCATATAAAAAAGTTTTAGAAAACTCATTTTAAGTAATATTTTCTGTATAATAAGCAAAAATCATTTATTCTCAGGAGAAGATTAAGGAAATTAAACCTTAAAAAAAAAAGACTCAATCGTTTATTTCAAGCAAAAAATCAAGTATATTCAATCTTTTAAAAAAGCATTAAACACTCAAGCAATATGTTGCTCAGAACAAGCAAAACAAAACAAAACAAAACAAAACAAAACAAAAACCATTAAAAAGCCTAAATCATTTCTAGGCAACAGAACAAATCTGTTCAGTCGTGAATTTATCTTGAAACACTTGTTTCTAAGATTACAATGTCTTATTTGTTACTTGTTTTAACATTAAAAAATAAAAAATCAATTCTGTTTGGAGGTTTGAGATGAACTCAAGACTGTTGTACACTGTTGTACCCTCAGACTGCAGGACAGCTTGAACTTGTTTGGATGTTGGTTGAGGTTCTTTATCCACCATCCGCACAATCTTTAGTTGAAACCTCTCGTCAATTTTTATTTTCCGTCCATATCTAAGGAGGTTAGCCACAGTGCCATGGGCTTTACACTTGACACTGCGCATGGTAGACACAGGAAGATTCAGGTCTTTTGAGACGGACTTGTAGCCTTGAGATTGCCCGTGCTTCCTCACAATTTTGCTTCTCAAGTCGTCAGACATTTCTTCGGTCTTCTTTCTTTTCTACATGCTCAATGTGGTAAACACAAGGACACAGGACAGAGGTTGGGTCAACTTTAATCCATTTTAACTGGCTGCAAGTGTGATTTAGTTACTGCCACCACCTGCTATGTGCCACAGGTAAGTTACAGGGGCTGTTAATTAAACAAATTAGAGAAGCATCACATGATTTTTTTTAAGGGTGCCACTACTTTTGTCCGGCCCATTTTTGGAGTTTTGTGTAAAATGATCATGATTTATTATTATTTTTTTGTTCTCTTTTGTGTTTTTTCGTTGCAATCAAAATAAATGAAGATATTACTACCAAAGCATTTGTAATTGCAATCATTTTCTGGGAGAAATTGAGCATTATCTGACAGAATTGCAGGGGTGCCAATACTTTTGGCAAGCTGTGTACATGTGTAGTTTGATCAGCTTACAGTTCTCTAATGGTTTACTAATATTATAGTTGTTTGTATCTGTTTGCATTAAAATAACTACACTGTTGTAATTACTTTATTCCAGACCAATTAAAAGCTTACAGTAGGTTATTGTTTACGATATGATTTTTGTCCCCAAAAATCAAATGCTTTTCACCCCCCCCCCCCACACCTCTCCCCAAAGTACAGGCACTTGTGTTGCCTGATGATGTCGGCCGGTCTTTCAATGACTCCCGGGCCCTCCCTTGGTCTGGTCTGAGACACAACATGCACATTGGCCCAAAACCATTGTCGATAATGTCTGATATCTTTTTAAAAGGATTTTAATAATTATAATCATATCTGACAACTCTACTAATTTGTCTTTGTTCACAATAAGATGGTGAAATGTATGTAATGGAGGTATTTTACAAGTGATCAATTTGCGCGGCAGTAGAAAAACAATGTACAAATGTTTTTAATGGGACTCTTTATTCAGGTTTTACTTCGAACAGATGTTTCTGGAATATTTTCATCAACTTTGGGTGTCCCGCTGGAATTCCTGTATGTACATGTCACTTTGGTACATCATAAGATAGCTCAACTTTTATCAGATGCTCACAGCTTTTGTTTAGCCTCGACACTCACTCCCACCTCCATCAACCCAATGAACCCTGCAGAAAGCACCGTCGGTGCCAGACACAACAACTTCAACGACACTTTATTTGGCCAGCCTGATCTGCAACAGTGCTCTGTAAGTAATGGTTTGGTTTGGACTGAAGTCAGACCGTCAGAGCTCGTTGGAACAGAATTGGGGTGAACTGCAGAGTAAAGGACATCAAGGTCATCTTGTACAAGAGACTATATGAGCAAGGGTGGCAGAGGCGCATAGCCATGGCTTGGTTGCCGCTACAGCCTTGTGGTGAAAATAAGTGGTTGCACAGTCAATGACGCTTTGGAGATAGGAGGAACAGACATCATGAATAAATGACGTCAGTGCTTACAGCAAGGGCGTAGGTTTGGTCTCAATGTTGGTAGGGACGATATAACAGCATAACATGCATGTACGCTTTTTGCTGGGGACGCTACATTAATATGACCAAACATATTGGGTGAACAGCGGTCAGGGCTTCATTTCGCACGAATATGAACCTAATCAATTGATAGGCTAAATGATCAATGCAAAATAAATCGGTATTGACTTATACTAACTTTCATGTGTATTGGTTCAGGTGATGCACCATTTGATTCAAACCTTTGTTTTGAAAACCTACTAAAGAAACATTTTGGAAACTTCCAGAATAAATGTCTGGATTTTATTAGCAAATTTAAATAGCAATATTTGAACATAAATTGTATTAATATACACAATAAATACAAACTTGTAAATAATCTCGTTACGATCTAGGAATTCAGAAATTTAAACATTTGTTTTAGGACCACTCAATATTTGTCAAAATAAATCAAATATAACTGAAAAAATGTCTGGAGTCAGGGTATAACAAAAGATATAACAAAAATAAATTTAAAAATGGAGCCTTCCCTCAGGTAAAACAGTTTTTCCTTTTTCCACAAGTACAGTCAAACTTTTAACAGACTTTTCACCTCGATTATGATTAATGTATGATTATCTCGAGAAAAAAAAAAAAAAAAGTGTCCGCATAGGCTGCAAATAAAAATATTTTTTAATAATGTGGAAAATAAATGTATTTTAAATAAATGCAAGTCATCAGCCAATCACGTGTGCGTTTCAGGGGAAAAATGGACCGGCACATTCATCAAGGGGTAGCCTATATGCAAGGGCGTAGCTTTGCATAGGGACGGTAGGGACATAACACTAGGAACTTTTCAGGATGCTCAAACTGTCCCCACCAACATTTAAGAAACCTTATTTGCATTATATAATGACTTCAGTGATATAGGCAATTTAGATTGTCTTCCCATATGTTGTAAGGATATAATTGACCTTACCATTATTAAGTGAATTATTTTCATTATGTCCAAACTTGCATTGTCCCCTTTTCACTAGTCCATTTTTTTCCTCAAACGCACGTTTAGTTGGCCGATGACTTGACCCCCCCCCCTCCCACCCCACAGACGGACTTTCTTATTTCTTCAGTAGTTTTTAAAAAACAGGTTTGAATCAAACAGTGTATCACCTCAACCAATAAATATGGACTTCAAAAACCCACCTCCTTAAAACTGAAACAACAGCAACAACAAAAAACAAACAAACAAACAAACATAAATTCCTTTGTTTTCAGTGCAAATCTACTATAAATAAGTAAAAGTATCTGCCAGTGCTTCACGTAAAATTTTCTCATTTAGATTTCTTGAAATAAGAAAAATAGCTCGCTGCAAATAAGCTTAACAGACTAATTTTAAGCAAAAATTCAAGAATATTGTTCAAAACATTGCATTACATCAAAACATTATTTGAAAGCAATTTTTGTCTTGATGTAGGTGAAAAATTACGTTTTAGATAAATGGGCTTAATAAGAACAAGTTAACATTTACTTGAAGTAACGGAAAAATCTGACGAATTAATCAGTTAACTAGCCTTTAACACTCAAAACAAGATGGAGAAAATAATTCGACTAGGTTTAAGAAAAATGATCAGATTAAGATGTTATAAATATGCAGTGTGAAAGTTGGTATAAGTCAATACAGATTTATTTTGCATTAATCATTTAGCCTGTAAATTATCATTTAGCCTATCAATTGATTAGGTTCATATTGGTGAGAAATGTAGCCCTGACCCCCGTTCATCCAATCTGTTTGGTCTTATTAATGTCCCGTCCCCAGCAAAAAATGTACATGTACATGCAGGTTATGCTCTTCTATCGTCCCTACCAATATTGAGACTAAACCTACGCCCTTGCCTATATGTAAGTATGAACATCATGAAATCAATTCATTTAATAATGGTAGGGTCAGTTCGATCCTTACAACGTATGGGAAGACAATCTAAATTCTATTCTATTCAATTCAATTCAATTTTATTTGTATAGCCCTGGATCACAACAAGGTTGTCTCAAAGGGCTTTGCAGAGGCAATATGATACACAATCAGAAACAGCAAATGAAGCAACAAAGATGAATAAATAAAGTTCAAGTCCTGGGTATCCCCCATCCTTAGACCCTCCATGGTCTCCATTGGCAAGGAAAAACTCCAAAAACACAAGTAACACACAAGTAGAACGACCGTATTAGGCTAGAGTATAGTGCTACTTTTAGTTTAGCAATAATATGATGGGCCTAGCAAACCTAAACGTGCAGGAGTTAGCAAAGTACTACCAATTTGACTAACATCTACTGTAGTACAGGGCTGATTACGTCGATCGCGATCTACCAATCGATCGCAACGCTCAGTTGTGGTCTGAGCCTAGATGGTGCCCTGGGCGAACGGATGCTTGGTGCGTCCACCAAAAAAAATACATATATAATAAAAGAAGCCATTGCCAAAACCAACAATGGTTGACCCTCAAAATGAAGTGTACAAAGCACAATCCAGCAACCAAAATCCAGTATTTGTCAAGAATGTTACATTTATTCACGCGATCAAATCAGCTGAATTGACTGTTCAGGGCAAAAATGCAGTGTGTGTGAGTGTGTTTGTGTGTGCATTGATTATTAATACATTATTGTTGGAAAAAAGCGACAGCGAGATAATATTGGTTGAGGTTAAGGGTCTGGTTGGTGACTCAAATAACTGCATATATCTCACATTGCCACTAAGTGTCAGTGTTCTTCAAGGTATCAACAACGCTACAGCCTAAATATGATATTACAGTTTTTCTCAATTGCTTTGGTACGTTTCTCAGATCAGAATTGAAATTCTCAAAACTACTTGTTCAACCCACATAACATGTCCCACAAATAGCAAAACTACATGGATTACCTGCAAAAGCCATTTTTTTGTGTGCAAAATACTTAGTCTATCGCTAACAATTAAATTTCTGTGTCAATGAACATGTCGGTGCTGTCAGCATGACAAGTCCTTGTTTCATTGCGTACAGACAAGACAGTCAAATTGCTTAGTCATGCTACCAATATAAAAGTTAGGCATTAATGCAGAAGATGGTGTACATAAATTCTGATGAAAATTGCAAATTACACTTTTGTGTGTGGGAGATTGATTGCAAGAGACTATATAATATTCAGTTTACACTTTTACTATTTTTATAATTTCTTCACAGACCATGTCACTGCAATACAGCACAGAGTATCACAAAGAAAAAAACATAAGAGTAAACTTAGAAATGTGAACATAAGACAATCGGCAGAACTAAAATTTGAGTGCTGTCAGTCCCCCAACCCCCACCCCCATTCTTTCTACACATCTTGATGTTCCTCTCTGTTGGCCCACAAATTTTCATCCACGTCACATAGGATGTTCTCTCTTGCTATACGGCGTGGGGAGAATCTTCTTAAATGCCTTATCCAGCCTCTGCAGGCATCTGCAGTGATGTCGCTGCAATGATATGGTCTGTCAAGACCGTAAACATGCAAACTGAGGCTACATCTACACTAGGACGGATAATGGCCTTACACGTGTAATTAGTTGGACTATACTGCATGTCGGATACACTAGTATGCCTATTATGCGGATTAGTTGTTAGACAGATAATGTAGACGGGTAATATTACCCACTGCTTAAGATGGGCTGCTGTCTTCGTACAACAATCGGATACGAAGGAAATGACGTCATGCCGTCGCCATTTTTAGTGCGGCATGACGGTATCGTAAACAATGGAGGCGGACGATCACGACGTGGCATTTCTATTCCTCTTTTCTTTTCCACACATTTTTCTTGAACCTTCAAACTACAATAATATGCTTCAGTTCAGGGCTCATTTGTGGTCCTCCCATTGCAGATGATGCGGAGATGAGGGTTTTTTATAGAGCTCGTCTCCGCATTGTCTCCGATCAGCCAGCTGCAGGGCTGGCCCCTCCCAACTCAATGCTGAGCGAACATGAGTATATAAAAATGCGTAGAGGAAAATTAAACCCCGAAAAGTGACCTGGATGGTCAAAGAGGTGCGCAATCAAGTTTTTTTCCATGACATTTCTGCCTGTTTAAACTATCGCCACTTCCAGGATCGCCACTTATGCACAAGCACTCCTGGTTGCGGCTTTCAGGAAATATACGCAGCGCCACACTATACAGTGTATCACAAAGTGAGTACAGCCCTCGCATTTCTGCAAATATTTAAGTATATATTTTCATGGGACAACACTGACAAAATGACACTTCGACACAATAGGAAGTATTCTTGGTGCAGCTTATATAATAGAGTTAATTTATTTTCCCCACAAAATAACTCAAAATATAACCGTTAATGTCTAAACCCCTGGCAACAAAAGTGAGTACACCCCTTAGTGAAAGTTGTCAATATTAACATACAACATGTCAACTGTCAATATTTTGTGTGTCCACCACTATTATCCAGAACTGCCTTTACTCTCCTTGGCATGGAGTTGACCAGAACTTCACAGGTTGCCACTGGAATGCTCTTCCACTCCTCCATGACGACTTTGCGGAGCTGCCGGATGTTTGAGACTTTGCGTACCTCCATATTCCGCTTGAGGATCCCCCAAAGATGTTCTATTGGGTTCAAGTCAGGAGGCATGCTTGGCCAGTCCATCACCTTTACCCTAAGCCTCTTCAGTAAAGCAGTGGTCATCTTGGAGGTGTGTTTGGGGTCATTGTCATGCTGGAACACTGCCCTGCGACCAGGTTTCGGGAGGGAGGGGATCATGCTCTGCTGCAGTATTTCACAGTACATGTTGGAGTTCATGTTTCCCTCAGTGGAATGTAACTCTCCAACACCTGCAGCACTCATGCAGCCCCAGACCATGACATTCTCACCACCATACTTGACTGTAGGCATGACACACTTATCTTTGTACTCCTCACCTGGTCGCCAATACACATGCTTGAGACCATCGGAGCCAAACAAATTAATCTTTGTCTCATCAGACCATAGGACATGGTTCCAGTAATCCATGTGCTTTGTTGACATGTCTTCAGCAAACTGTTTGTGGGCTTTCTTGTGTACCGTCTTCAGAAGAGGCTTCCTCCTGGGGTGACAGCCATGCACACCAATTTGACGTAGAGTGCGGCGTATGGTCTGAGCACTAACAGGCTGATCCCCCCCCCCCCCCCCCCACCTCTTCAATCTCTGCAGCAATGCTGACAGCACTCCAGCGATGATCTTTCAAAGAAAGCATTTGGATGTGACGCTCAGCACGCGCGCTCAACTTCTTTGGACGACCAACCCGAGGCCTGTTCTGAGTAGACCCATGATCTTAGCCACTGTGCTGCAGCTCAGTTTCAGGGTGTTGGCAATCTTCTTGGAGCCTTGGCCATCTTCACGTAGTGCAACAATACATCTTTTAAGATCCTCAGAGAGTTCTTTTCCATGTGGTGCCATGTTGGAGCTTTCAGTGACCAGTATGAGAGCTGCACAACAAATTTGAACACATCTGTTCCCTATGCACACCTGGACCTAGTAACACTAACGAGTCACATGACATTTTGGAGAGAAAATGACAAGCAGTACTTCATTTGGACATTTAGGTATGTAGTTTCTTAGGGGTGTACTTACTTTTGTTGCCAGTGGTTTCGATATTAATTGCTATATTTTGAGCTATTTTGAGGGGAAAATAAATTAACTCTATTATATAAGCTGCACAGAGACTACTTTTCATTGTGTCAAAGTGTCATTTTGTCAGTGTTGTCCCATGAAAAGATATACTTACATATCTGCAGAAATGCGAGGGGTGTACTCACTACTGTGATACACTGTATGCTTTATTTGTTGTTTTCCAAGTGGTGAGAGTGCAACTGAGCAGCGATCCCAAGTAACGATGTCAGGCTTTCGTTGTTTTCTAAAGATTTATTTCAATCACAACTCGTCATCACATCACGTAAAAGCCGAGTGTGCTCTCCCTTCACTCTCACTCCTGCGTGATGCGTTCAATTGCATTCACGATAAAAAAACAGTGATCACAAAATAATGCCAGTCTAGAAGGTGTAGTACTTTCGAAATTTGCCGCTGGCGAGTAATGAGTTTCCTGTTCAGAGGTAAACTGCGCGGGCAATGACGTAACATATGACGCTGCTCCTTTCTACGCATGCATATTTTGCGCAAATGCAGGCGTACCTTGCAGAAGAGGGGGGGTCTTAAACGCACCTTAAACGTAAGTATGGACAGGTATAAATAGAGTCGGCAAATTACCCTGGAGAAATCTGTCTGTCCTAGTGTAGACGTAGTCTGAATCTTGTCCAGTCTCCTGCAATCTCCCACACACAAAGGTGTAAATTGCAATTTTCATCAAAACTTATGTAAACCATCTTCAGCATCAGTGCCTAACTTTTATATTGAGAGCATGACTAAGCAATTTGACTGTCTTCTGTCTGACTTGTCATTCTGACAGCACTGACTGAACGATAGACTAAGAATTTTGCACTAAAACATGGCTTTTGCAGGTAATCCGTGTTGTTTTGCTACTTTTGTGACGTGTTTTGAGAAATGCTGTTTTGAGAATTTCAATTCTGATCTGAGAAACGTACTACAGATTTTGAGGAAAAACTGTGAGGCATCTCGCTTTCCCAGTTCTAATGATGATAATGTTGGCAAACGTCTCCTCTGATATCGCTGTTGGGCACGTACTGTCAAGAAGCTGGCAATCTTGTCATGGCATCTATATGGTCAAAAACCTTTTGAAGTTGCTATTGTGGATTTTGACTATTTGCAGCAACTCAGTCCCAATCTCCTGAGAATATCTCATTGGTCACCATCCTGCCTTTGACCACATTGTGTTGGATCAGTAGGATTCCTGCAATAGCATGATGCCTGAGGTTAACCAGCATCCCAAATGGTTTGCTTTCGACTTTTAAGGCCACATTGTAGTTGGAAATAGTCTTTGGGGGTGAAGTCCATCTGCCTGGAACTTCGTATTCATGTGTAATTTGTAGATCTTTTGTCCTATTTTGATTTGTTTGTCACCTAGTCTTGGGTCTGGGATACATTTAAACTCCTCGCTATACACGTATGCCTCTGTGCTGTATTTTTAATTGTCTGATTTGATTTTTGTGCACGATTTAACTGCCCAGAATCTATAGATAGTCATTAATGGGGTGAATATAAATTATACAAGGCCAGTCGTCAAATTTAACATTTAAAATATTAAAAATGGCTGTAACAGCTCCAAATAGGATTTTTAGTTTCCAACACACGTGTGTCACTTGCATCATCTTTCCTGAATGTTCAGCCGCTATGTCCTAACTAAACAAGGTCGATGGACAAAAATAGACACCTGAGACTCTGCGAATGATTTGTGCACGTGAATTTTTTTTTATTCTTTACGCCTTATTTGAAGTCTGGGGTATCCATCATGAAGGAAATGCCAGTGCAAGAACATGCCCCTACCTGGACAATTCTGAGAGATTTATGGTCTCCAAAGGGCTCTAAGGTAAACGTGCAAACATTGGAGGAGGCTCCCAAAACATGGTTCAAGTGGCTGACATAAGGCTTTGGGAAGCACATATGTCAACACAATCATGTGAAGGCCGGAGCATTGCTCCACGTTCAAGTGTGGAGCATAAATACATTATACTGTATGTGGTGGCTGGAACCTATCCCAGCCAACTATGGGCAGGAGGTAGGGTACAAACATATTTTTACACACACAATCACACCTGCGGAGACTTTAACAACCTAGCATGGGTTGGGATGCAGGAGAAAACTAGAGTATCAGGAGAAAACCCATGATTAAAGGGAACACAGAATAAACTGCTATATTTTAAGCAAAAAGAACTGTTGTGTTTGACAGAACAATATGTCTATATGCTGCCATAACAGATTCATGGCGCATCAGGTCCCCAAACTATTTTTAATTTGTCCGTTTTACCCTGAAAACCCCCGTTTACAGACGTCGCGCAACCGCTTTTGTTTCAACCTAGCCATAAAAAGAAACTAAGTAATTGTATCTATTCTTCGAAATGTCATTTTTAGCTTAGAATCATTAATTGATGTCTAATATTTAGTTGAAAAAAAAAAAAAAACTTTAAAAAATGATTCACTCACATATTTTAAACCTTTAAACAAATTACGTCACAATGAAAAAATTAGCGTCTGTAAAAAAAGTCATGTATATCTACCTCATAACTATCGCTGAATTGTATCTTTTCTGTTACTGTTGTAGATGGTAAATAATCGATCCAAACAAAGAAAAATTGAAAAAAAAAATGTTTAAATGGGTAAATATTTGAAAAAGAAAATCTCGACCACTAATTTTTTTTCAAAAATGCCCTCATGTTCAAAATTTTCCTTCCCCCAGACAATTGAGATTTTAAGCTTTCCAATTATGTATCACACATGCATATAGGACAATTTTGAAATTTGGCCAAATTCAAGTAACACAGACAAGACTGAAAAAGCAGTTTCTGGTCTTGCACTCCTCTTTAACAGCAACTGCTGTATTTTAAGCCAAAATCACTGTTGTGTTTGATAGAACAATATGTCTATATGCTGCCATAGCAGATTCATGGTGCATGAAGCCCCTGAACTATTTTTAATTTGTCCGTTTTACCCTGAAAACGCCCGTTTACAGACGTCGTGCAACTGCTTTTGTTTTAACCCAGCCATAAAACTAAGGTAATTAATTATATTTGATATTCAAAATGTCTGTCATTTTTAGCTCAGAATCATTAATTGATGTCTAATATTTCGTTTAAAAAAAAAAAGTCTTTAAAAAATTATTCACTAGCATATTTTAAACTTTTAAACAAATTACGTCACAATGAAAAAAATGGTGTCTGTAAAAAAGTCACGGATATCTACCTCATAACTATCGCTTAATTGTATTTTTTTTGTTACTGTCGCATTTTCCCCAATATTATGGATGATAAATAATCGATCCTAACAAAGAAAAATTGAAAAAAAAAAGTTTAAAGGGGTAAATACTGTATATGAAAAAGAAAATCTCGACCACTCCTTGATGTCTGTGGTTTCTGCATCGTGACCCTTGTTATATTGCCACGTTTCACCCTTCAAATCCCCCAAAAATCCAGCTCTGGGCATTCACAAATGTGTCTTGACACTCAGTGATACATGCTACATGGAGTTTTTGGATCGGAACAAGTTAAATAAGCAACAATATCTCGTTAAAATCATGACGTCTGTAATTTTGCTCTCGCGTGCTCTCGCCTCCAGATAGGGTTTTGCTGTTTAAATTTATTTATTTATTTATTAAAATTTATTTTATTTTATTTTATTTCATATATATATATATATATATATGTATATATATATATATATATATATATATATATATATATATATATATATATATATATATATATATATATATATATATAAATAAATTTTTTTTTTTTTTTTTTTTTTTTTTTTTTTTAACCTGTCCTGTTCAGCTGTTTGACACAGAGAATGGAAGTCTAAGTGCCCGGGTTGTCTGAACAGTTTTAATGTTTCACATTGAGAGTCTGATATACTCCCATTGTGATCATTCAAAATACCTTTTTATTATGACAAAGCAGCGAACAGGAAGGGATTATGGGGGGACAGAAGAAAAGCAACACAAGAGAAGAAAGAAAAGAAACACATACACAAACAACAACAAGAAATACATAGAACATCTAGACTAATTATTAATATGCTGGTGCCATCGTCAGCGAGATGTATTTCCGGTTTACACCATGTGGGGGCCTATTGGCCAGTGAAAGAGGGGGACGGGGGTGGGGGTGTCTATACGCTATGTGATTGAAAGAGGTAGAGTGTACACAAATCAGTTCTGTGATCTACAACCCAGTAATCATGTGAATCTCTTATGAATGTAAGCCCGTTGGCGACCAACCCTACGCCGCCCCATCGCCAGTCCCGGCACCAGGACCCCCAACCCGAGCATGCCCAACCGCATCCAGCAGCACGCGAGCCCCACCGGACGCGCGACAACCACGCAGACGGGCGGAGAAGCCGCGCGGGAGCCAACCCAGGGCCACGGCCCCCACCCAGCCAGCCCGGGGAGGGAGGGTGGTCGGGGGGCCGGGGGGGTCAAGCGCAGCCCATCCCTCCTCCCGCAGCCCAGCAAAGGAGCCATCGCCCCCCCACCCGGGATCCAGGGTGGTCCCCCAGGCCACCCGCGCACCCATCAACCGGCCTTCAGAGATGGCAAGAGGGGACGCACCACCAACCCCACGTCTACCCCCACCCCCGCCCACCCACCCGGGCCACGAGCCACAGCCACAGCCCCCCAACCGGCAAGGCACGCCACGGAAACCCCAGCGGCCCACTAAGCCCAAGGCAGGACATGGCCCCCCGCCGGTGCAGGCAACACCCCGCTGATACACCGGCGCCCAGCCAGGGACCCGCGACGGAGCACAGGGCGGATGTCCAGTCAGAGAAGAGGGGAAGGCGGAGGCAGGAGAACGCCGGGGAACTGTAATGTGGCGATGCAAGATCGGAGCCACGACCCCCACCCCACTCCCGCGGCCGGCAGCCCAGGCAGAGGGGAGGCCACACCCCAGGAGCCACGCCATGAGGAAAAAGTGTGGGACCGACCTACCACCCTATTACATGTTGCTGCCAGGTCCCCGGCTGGCAGCCATCACCCAGCACCTTGATGGGATTGTGAGGGGAGGGTAGTGCTATTTATTTAATTTGAAACTGCCCTCTTGGTCAAAAATTGATCCCCCTTCTGTCATTGTCTGCATACTATCTTCATTAAAATATAAAAATCTATAAATGTTGGGTGGTTTTAGGTAAAGCAGACACTGTTCTTTTCATCTGTTTGATTCTGACAATGATCAGTTCACATTTGATGGTGATTTTATGCAGAAATGTGAGAAATTCCAAAAGGTTCAGATACTTTTTCATACCACTGTGGTGTGTTCCCAACATTACTGAAGAGGTTGATGCTATCAGGTGTTATCCTGTTGGTCCTCAGACAATCATCATAGCTGAAGGAACTCTCTTCTAAAGATGATGCCCAAGAAAGCCTGCAAACAGTTTGCTGAAGACAAGCAGACATAGATTACTGTAACCATGTCCTGTGCTCTGATGCGACCAAGATAAATTTATTTGCTTCAGATAGTGTCAAGTGTGTGCGACCCTATTAAACACCTCTGACGTATACATAAATGGAACGTAGAGGAGCGTAATGGTCTCCAATAACTGCCAGCTCCGTGATGGGGGTGCAGAAGAGGATTCTTGTGGCAAGTGTGAAATATGTGCTGGAAAATAATGGCAATCACACAAAATATTGACACTTTGGTCATTGTCACTAAGGGGTGTACTCACTTTTGTTGCCAGTCATTTAGACTGTATTTTGAGGGAACAATAAATATACTGTTAATATACAAGCTGAACACTGACTACTTTTCATTGTGTCAAAGAGTCCTACTACACAAAGCTGAAAGGTTAGTAAGTGACATTCAATTAAAGCTCATTGTCACTGCTCATTATCATGCAAAGCAGTTGGCTTTGGTTTGAGCTCATACAGCTCTCTGTAAGAAGTCTACTGTAGGTGTGCAGCGTTGAATCCTGATTGTGCGTATTAAAAAGTCATCAATCATTTGTTTGGCTCCATACACCGAAGAGCTTTCCAGTGCAAACTAGCCAATTCCTCGAAATCTGTACTTCACTAGATTCCAGGCATTGTCAAAGTCTCATATTGAAGTGCAGGAAATGGTTTGACTCCCTCACACAATGCAAAGTTTTGCATTGCACTGTATTGCATTCCAACCTGTGCAGATGGCTATTGAGCACCTGGGCTCACACGTGTTTGGCTAATGAATAAAACATTTCGCGGTGTTGTTTGTTTGTTTGATAGTCTGCCGACGTCAGGGCCAACTTTCAGGCTGACCCAGACGCATACCTTGCGATCCCAAATGGGGGAAAAGAAAGAAAAAGCACAAACATCTGCAAAACATATTAAATTATCCTTACACATTGAAATAAAGCTCCTGCAATTTTCCACGTCATTGTATTCAGGTGCATTTAAAATGATAAACCTTTCAAAATTCTCTATTTCTTTTGGGGGGGGGGGGGGGTTTGCTTTGTGTGCCTGGAGGTGATAGACATCCTCGCTCTTTGCAGCTTCTGACATTCCATTCGGCTCCCCGCCTTGCACTGCTTGGAGGTCAAAGCTTTGACTGAACAAACTCAGACAAGGGGCTCCCTTGAAACTCGCCCGTTTCCTCTTCGTTTTTTCTCCCTCACACAAACGTAGGATGTTGGACTGTGAACTCTTCTCTTATGTCGACAGTCATATCAAACCTGGTTACTTTGTTTTCTATCAAAAATCCTGCGTTTTTCACCCAGTTGCCTCAAGAGCTCATGTTATCCTCCACACTAGGGGTGTGACAAAATATCGAAATGGCGATACGTATATCGTGATACTTTGCATCCTAAAAGGTTAATGACATGCTCGCGTGCCAAGAACTGGGATATCGTTTTAAAAAGTTGTGAGTATTTCAAAAAATGTTCGTTCATTCGACACCAGAGCATTTACACTCACTCTTTCTGATTTTCGGGGCGTTTTCAGGTGACTTTCTGTTCATTTTTGGGTCAAGTCAAATTTGCGTTTATATAGGGCAGGGGTTCTCAAATACAAATGTTGAAGGTCCAGAATTTTTTTTTTTATACAAGCATGGTTCCATTTATTAATGTCGGTCAAGTACAAGGCAGGTCGAAGGTGGTAAAGGTGGTTTTCTTTTGACCAAACAAAAATACAATGCACATTCTAATTAAATAAAAATAAATTAACAAAATATTTTTTTGACTTAAAATAAAAATACAAAAGAAATAAAGAAAAAACATGCAAGTACTATGTTTACACATGTACACTAAATAATTGACAAAATCTGTCATTAAGTTGCAAACAATAACTATTGACAGTACATTTTGTAACTGTAAAACACTGCTGGACAAAAAAGAAAATGTGCAAATAGTAGTACAGTACATGTTCACATGTACAGAACATAAATGGCAAGCTCTGTCATTAGGTGCAAACATTATAATTATTGACAGTAACTTTTAACTGTTAAACATATCTCAGTGAGAGAAATGGCATTTGGGGGTCACAAAGCTGTTTACTCACATCATCAGCCAGTACTTCAGTGAGTCTTGTGGTTGATGAATCTGAGAGTGAGATTTGTTTGATTTTTGTTATCATTTCCACGTTTCTTTTCCCTCAAACATTGCTGCCATCTCTTCAGTCATACACTCTTTTCTTATTTCTCCCTCAAACATTGCTGCCATCTTTTCAGTCATACACTCTTTTATTATTTCTCCATCAGAGAACGGCTTCTTATGTTTGGCCAACAACCAAGACACTCTGAGTGAGCACTCCGTTGCAATTTGTTGTTGTGTCATAGATTTAACAATAACCTTGCTTGATTCTTGATATGCTGCTTCAACCCGTTAATTTCTTGCCTTCTCAATTCTGATTTAGGAGGAAACTTATCTTCAAAGGAGCTGCACTCTTTAACATAATGGCGTTTCGCATTTTCACTTTTTATCAGAGCAACTGTCTTAAAGCATATTAAGCACATAGGTTTGGTACTTGCAGTTGGTAAAATGGACACATATTTGTCTGTCTGTTCCTCATTGAAACAGTAATTTTCGTTGTCCACTTTTCTTTCTCTTTTCTCTTGGTCAACTTTGAGCATGCCATTTTGTAAGATTTGGTCTTCTACTGGGATTGCAAAGTACCGGGTGCGACTCGTGTTTCACCCTGTTGCGCTCTGTCCACTCTCGCTAGCATGCAGGCTCTCTCAGCCAATCAGGGCATCCGTGCAGGCTCTCTCAGCCAATCAGCGCATTGTTGTCATAGAGATGACAATAAATGTGGGAACATGGAGACTAAAAATGAAACATAATTTAGCGATAGAATAGTAGCACAGCGATAGATCGTACAAATCATACAAATCATAAATCATACAAATAATATACAGTATAGGTTAAAAACATTTTTTTTTTTTCGGTTTTTAAAATTTTTTTTAATTGGAAACATGCCATTTGCTCTGAGTCCGCAGAGAGGTGAGGTGTGGTCCAGTCGTGGACCGTGGTCCGCTAATTGAGGACCCAGGATTTAGGGTGACCATATTTTCATCTCCAAAAAAGAGGACACTCGGCCGGCCTCGAGATACTTGAATTTTACTCCAAGTTCACTCAAAGGTGCCTATATCACTTTAATATATTTAAAGTGTACTTCCTCCGTCTGTATAGAAAAAAAATCAGTTTTATATAAAAAAAAACCCAACAACAATATAGTATATATTATATACTATATGGCAATAATTTTTTTACTCAACAGGCTTTATTCTACCGAAAAAAATAATCAAACAATAAAAACAAATTAAATAATGATAAAAAATAATAATATAATGCAGACCCATGGAAATGTACAGTTGTGGTCAAAAGTTTACATACACTTGTGAAGAACATAATGTCACGGCTCTCTTGAGTTTCCAGATATTTCTACAATTCTGATTTTTCTCCGATAGAGTGATTGGAACAGATACTTCTTTGTCACAAAAAACATTCATGAAGTTTGTTTCTTTTTTGACTTTATTATGGGTTAACAGAAAAAGTGATCAAATCTGCTGTGTCAAAAATATACATACATGGATCTGAAAAAGCGAATCATTGACTTGAACAAGTCAGGAAAGTCACTTGGAGCCATTTCAAAGCAGCTGCAGGTCCTAAGAGCAACAGTGCAAACAATTGTTTGTAAGTATAAAGTGCATGGCACTGTTTTGTCACTGCCACGATCAGGAAGAAAACGCAAGCTATCACCTGCTGCTGAGAGAAAATTGGTCAGGAGGGTGAAGATTCAGCTGAGAATCACCAAAAACCAGATCTGCCAAGAATTAGAAGCTGCTGGAACACAGGTGTCAGTGTCCACAGTCAAGCGTGTTTTGCATCTCCATGGACTGTGAGGCTGCCGTGCAAGAAGGAAGCCCTTGCTCCAAAAGCGGCACCTTAAGGCTCGACTGAAGTTTGCTGCTGATCACATGGACAAAGATAAGACCTTCTGGACGAAAGCTCTGTGGTCAGACGAAACAAAAATCGAGCTGTTTGGCCACAATGCCCAGCAATATGTTTGGAGGAGAAAAGGTGAGGCCTTTAACCCCAAGTACACCATGCCTACCGTCAAGCACGGTGGTGGTAGTATTATGCTGTGGGGCTGTTTTGCTTGCAATGGAACTGGTGCTTTACAGAGAGTAAATGGGATAATGAAGAAGGAGGATTACCTTCAAATTCTTCATGATAACCTAACGTCATCAGCCCGAAGATTGGGTCTTGGGCGCAGTTGGGTGTTCCAACAGGACAATGACCCCAAACACACATCAAAAGTGGTAATGGAATGGCTAAATCAGGCTAGAATTAAGGTTATTGAATGGCCTTCCCAAAGTCCTGACTTAAACCCCATTGAGAACTTGTGGACAATGCTGAAGAAACAATTCCATGTCAGAAAGCCATCAAATTTAACTGAACTGCATCAATTCTGTCAAGAGGAGTGGTCAAAGATTCAACCAGAAGCTTGCCAGAAGCTTGTGGATGGCTACCAAAAGCGCCTAATTGAAGTGAAAATGGCCAAGGAACATGTTACCAAATATTAGCGCTGCTGTATGTATATTTTTTGACCCAGCAGATTTGATAACTTTTTTCTGTTCACCCATAATAAAGTCATAAAAGAACCAAACTTCATGAATGTTTTTTGTGACAAAGAAGTATCGGTTCCAATCACTCTATCAGAGAAAAATCAGAGTTGTAGAAATAACTGGAAACTCAAGAGAGCCATGACATTATGTTCTTCACAAGTGTATGTAAACCTTTGACCACAACTGTATGTATGTATGTATGTATGTATGTATACAGTCTGTGACTGCGCACACATGCGCAAATTTGTATCCAAAGTAGAATAAAGGTATTTTCGACTAATTATTCTTTTGGGTACACGAGCATTTGATTATATACGTATTGATCGTAAAGAACTCTTTAACAACTGGGCAGGCTCTCTGGGAACACGTCAAAGGCAACACAGTATCGTAGCATTCTGTGCAAAGTGTCAGTCAATTTCAACACACGCTAATTGTGAAGAAATACTCCTCCGTGTCAATTTGGAATTTCCTTTTATTAACATAGATGACGGAGCCCTGAGGCATAAGAAACACAGCTACCGTTACTTAGAATATAATACTAACATTCAACCAAATACATGAATGCAGAACAATTACTACAAGACTAATACAATATACTGTATCTCTGTGTACACATATAACTTTTAGAGTTGAAGCTAGGTTTATGTACACCTAGCTTGGCTAAAAAGAACACGCAGGAAGTCGATGTAGCTTTTGTGGAGGTTGGTTGCTGCTCCCCCAGGCTGCTGTGAAGCAATCGTATTTATTCAGGGTCAAACAATAGGATGGGAGGGGTCAGGAAGGCAACATGGGAAATTGAGTACACTACATGGGGCCACATGGCCCAGAACAAAGGAAAGGCTAACTAGACAGAGGTTATCCTATCTGGTAACTAAGTAAAAGGAAAGGATAAATGTTAACTGTATGCACCACAATTCCAACAATAACCCAATATACAACAGAAGACACATGATCGACATCTTTGCGCTACGTTTGTTTTGCCAGTCATATCGAAAAAGGATAGCAGCCCCTCGGGATGCCGGTAACACAATACAACAGCATAAACGTCTCTTAGAACTACTCCTTCTCCCCCTGCTAGTAGGAGCTATGTCAACGCAGGCAGGCGCTGCCTCCCAGTGGCCGGAGATATTCTCTTTAAATTGGTCCCGTGAAAATTCATGAAAACCGGACATTTTCATGAATTTATAAAACTCGACCAGAAGATACGGACAAGACGTGAAAAGTGGACATGTCCGGGCAAAAGAGGATGTTTGGTCACCCTAGTTTCTATCTAGCTGCTTATACAGCAATAACAATCCACACAAACAATTAGCATTGACCAGTTAGCGCCCGCACATCATCAAAAACAATCATATAAACGTAAACCAAGTATTCAACCACAACTGAAAACGGAAAATAAACGGTACAAAAAGTTGTCATATACAGGTGTTGCCTCCGTCGCCTCATTTGTTGCTTCACAATCAACAAATGTGCGCACAGGTTCGAGGCTTTCCCCTCTCTCTCATGCGGCTGCGTGTCTTCTTCGTTGGAACAAATGTGCTCTTTCTGGAGTGTGCGCGTGCCCATGTGCTCTTCTTCGTGTGCGCAAATACATTCTTCTTAGTGTTCTTCATGTGCTCTTACTGGCGTGCCATTGGTGCTACCTGCTCTATGCTTCCTGCGCCAAAATAAAAGCGTGCATCACAAATGATTCCTACAATACTTTATTAATGTTTGTGATGTTAAATGAATATTCTCTTGCACATATTTATTTTTGTGCACCTTCAACTGATTTGATAGCGTTAATAAAAGTAAAATTCTAAGCAAATACTGTGTTTAGGTTGTTCGGTTGTGCTAAATATACTTCACGTGCTGTATTTTATTGGGTCAACCATTGTTGTTTTTTTTCCGATTGTTTTTTGTGTGTGTGTTGGGGGGGGGGGGGGGGGGTCCCAAGAATGTCTTGTCGCCCCAGGCACCATGTAGGCTAGGAACGCCACTGCCTACACATTACACGGTATATGAAGTCGTGACAAACCTGCAATGCTACTTATGGCTCGGTAGTATATAGATCCATGGCAGGGCTTGGTTCTGCCCCAAAATCATGCGTCTGGTTAATGACTGGTCTTGGATGTAACCTTGTTTTTGGAATAAGATTAGCAGATTAGGATAAGATTAGGATAAATTCAGTGGTAGAATGCAACAAAGTAAAGGTACTTCATTACTGTACTTTAGTACATTTTTGTGTATGTGTATACTTTACAAATATGAATTGGTGCTTTTTACTTTTACTTCAATACATTTTACATTGACGCCTGCGTTAAACATTACTTTTGTTTGTTTGTTTTTCTCTCACTGTGAATTGATAGCTTTGTTTTCCTGCTTCTGGCTTAATCGATAAGCCCCGTGCAACTATACCGTTACCGAGCGCAAGAGGGAGCAACACGAGAAGCAGGATTAGGCAGGTGACCAAGATGTTGACCAATGAAAAACCACTGTGAGAACAGTGCACCTTCATATGGGTGGTGCACACTCTTGTACAGTAGGTGGGGGTATGCACCTGATAGTTAATTCCAATCCGCCATGAAGGTAAATTTTGGAGTGCTTAAGCTTGTTAAGCGTCTGTTTAAGGTGCAGTCAATTCCCCCCCCCCATTCTGCACAGCTATATAATACATTTATATTTTAAAAAATTACTTCGATACTTAGGTACTTTTAATTCTTTGCTCCTGTATCTCTAAAAAAAAAAAAAAAAAAAAAAAAAAAATGTGAGTACTTCATCCAGCACTGGATAAACCCCAGTTTGCCCGTGAATCTGTCAGGGGTGGGTTTGAATCTTTTACTTAAAAAAAAACAATTCGATTCATATCTCGGTTCACAGTCTACGATCCGTTTCAGAGAAGATTAATTTTAAAAAATAGTAAACGATTCGAACCAATTGGATCTGATTCACTTTAATATAAGGTGACAATTAAACTCCATTACTTTGGTATGGCTACCTGCTATCAACACTGCCGTCATCCAACATACTGTATATTAGCATTGCATTGCTACTCGTGCTTCATGCTTCATGTTCTGTGCTAATTATTTCTTCAGTTACTGTAATTTTTGCACTATAAGGCACACCTGACTATAAGCTGCCACCCACCAAATGCCACACGAAAACGGCATTTGTTCATAGATAAGTCGCACCAGACTATACGCCGCAGGTGTCCTCACTGTATTATGCGATGTTTACACCAAAAGATATTAACCGGTAACACTTTATTTGACAGCGGCATTATACGACTGTTATAAGACCAAATGAACCACCATGAAGCTTTGAACCAATTGGCTTCAAAGCTTCATTGATTCAAGAAGCTTCATTTGGCCATCAATACTCCATTCGGGGAGACAGTCAACCTCCTCTACTGTTGTTGTCCAACATGCCTCCTACCATGCATTGCAGCGCTACAGATGTAAAAAACAATCAAAATTCATGTTCTGTGCTAATCATTCCTTCAGTTACTGTTTCAGTTGTTTCATTAATTGCTAGTTATGATATTTGGTAACATTTTATATGACAGTGGCGTTTAAGACTGTCATCAAACAATCATGATTATGACATGACACTGTCATGAGCATTAATGAATGCAAATTATCTTACTTTTGAATGGATGTAATAGATCCGAGCTGGCCATAAATGGAGTTAGTGAAATAATTTGCCAGAGGACACCAAATGTCATCTCTCATAAGCATTCAGTAATGCCCATTAGAGTGTAATTATGACAGGATTATGATAGTCTAATGACGCCGCTGTCAAATAAAGTGATACCAAATACCATAACAAGCAATTAATGAAAGAACTGAAACAGTAACTGAATAAGTAATTAGCACAGAACATGGATTATGATTGTTATACAGTGTATCACAAAAGTGAGTACACCCCTCGCATTCCTGCAGATATTTAAGTGTATCTTTTATGGGACAACACTGACAAAATGACACTTTGACACAATGAAAAGTAGTCTTTGTGCAGCTTATATAATAGAGTTCATTTATTTTCCCCTCAAAATAACTCCAAATATAGCCATTAATATCTAAACCCCTGACAACAAAAGTGAGTACACCGCATGGGAACTACATACTGTACATCCCTAAATGTGCAAATTGAGTACTGCTTGTCATTTTCCCTTCAAAATGTGACTCGTTACAGGAATGCTGTCAGCATTGCTGCAGAGATTGAAAAGGTGGGGGGATCACCCTGTTAGTGCTTACACCATACGCCGCACTCTACATCAAATTGGTGTGCATGGCTGTCACCCCAGGAGGAAGCCTCTTTTGAAGACGGTACACAAGAAAGCCCGCAAACAACACTGGCCATAAAGATGTAGTCTGCAGAATGAAAAGTGACGAAAGCGAAGATTTTATTCTGCCAATTTGTTGACGAACACAATTTGCCTGCAACTATTGCTGATCACTTCTCAGAATGAGCAAGGGAAATGTTCCCTGACTCAAACATTGCATCGGTAAGTTAATTTTATCAATTGACCTTTTTCATTTATAATTGGACCCACTAGCAAACTATCTTCAAGTCAAACTGAATTGCGAGCTGAAGTGCAGCCATCAAAAGACATGATAGAAATTGCCAAAAGTGCTACATACAATTATAACAAAAGTCACTTAAATTTTAGTAATCATGATGTAGCTGAAGATATTGATTGTTCTTTGACTGCATCAGTGACATATGTGACAATATTACCAATAAATTCATGTTATTTTAAAAATTGAGTTTTTATTTTGTTTCATATTGCACGAGATATAAAACGTGAGATTAGGTAAGGGCATACGTCACTATTTGTAAGATTGCCAACGGCCTCGGGTTGACAGGTATGCATTGCTATTCATGTTAGTAAAGGTTATGTATAGATTTTATTGAATTATACCCCATTTGCAATGTATAGAATAACTTCTAATACCACACACTTAAACAGAAAAATTATAGAACGTTTTATTGACAAACTCAAAAGCAAAAGAAGCAGTTCATTGGAAAAATAAAAAAACAAAAATGACTTGTCATCAGTGCGAAACATTTCCTGTTTCATCGAAGCAATGCTTGGTTTTTGAGTTGTTCTGCAAAAAGTATGGCTTTGTCAATACTGGACTAGTGCTTGTTTGCCAATGAACTGCATGCAGTTAATTGTTTCGCTATATGTACAATGCTTTCATAACACAATATAAAACATGTATACCAATGAAATATTTCCCAATATAAAAATGAATAACTTATACATTAATCATACTTAATGGATATTCAAGGCAAAATGATAATGTACACATAGAGAAAAAAAAGGAATATTCCTGGTATTTTGGACATTTACAAACAATTAAGGTGCACTTGAGTGTCTTTCTCCAAAACTGCATT
The DNA here is from genome assembly GCF_030265065.1 of Corythoichthys intestinalis. Lineage (NCBI taxonomy): Eukaryota > Metazoa > Chordata > Actinopteri > Syngnathiformes > Syngnathidae > Corythoichthys > Corythoichthys intestinalis. Next base: position 37,516,014 of record NC_080414.1, on the reverse strand, counting down.
ACAAAGTCGATCTATCGAAAGAATCAAAACCCAAAAATATACCAATGTAAAATGTAACACGAAGGATTATCCGACAGGTAACGAGTCCGATATGTTGTGCTTTAGAAACATCAATTCAAAAGGGTGAAAGATAAATTACAGCAGCTTTAAACTGCAAATGAAAGAAATATATTCAGGGAAAAACAAGGAAGTGCCTGTATCGTCAAAACTTACCTCTAACGGTTTTTGTGTTATTCATTTTAAAAAACAATGAGAAAATATATATCGTACATTTGAACTCTGTAAATAAGTGCACTTTTGCCAAAACCTCACAGGCCAAAAATAGCCGCCTGAGGATGGCGTGTCTGGGGCTGCTATCTTGGCGTCCATTTGAAGGTTGGATTCCAACATTCCGACAAGAGACAGCGCACACAACATGGAGGTGTGATGTCCATATAGCACCGTAGTGAACATGCATGAGCAGCTATCAGTCTGTTATGGCCATAATTGCTACATTGTTGATGGTAAAATGTACATAGCACCGCGTGCGTGTTTGTGTATTTAAGGACCCATTCTACATATAAATTAGACAAATTAAACAGGCACACCAAGCACAAAAAAGTGACATTAATTTACAATTTATGTACACATCGTCAAAATTGTCTGCTGCCTTCAAAATGTCTTGTGTCTTTAAATAAGCCATATATACAAAAATAGGCTGGTTGTGCAAATCCTATCGCCTTTAGATATGAATAGTGTCTCTATTGTCGAGTGGCTGGACAGAGCCCTGTTTATTTGAACCAGTGCAGGTAGTTTGTCTTCATAGCGGGGAAGCACATGTTGTTGCTGCACGAGCCGCCGTAACTGGGAGGACAGGCGGAGCAGGGGACCCCCACTTTGTAGGGAGCCTCTCCAATCCAGTTACCCCTGAAAGACACAGCGGAGGGAAGTGTGAATAGACCTACAACACCAGGAAAGTTTGAGCAAGAATGTCTGTCTATCATAATTTAACGTCCTTACCCCAGTAATACACTATGCACGTCAGCGTTGCCAAACGTCAACGCAGTGAAACGCAGCCGTTATAGCAGTACTTCTCAAATAGTGGGGCGCCACTAAATATTAAATGTGACTGTTAACTTACCTATTTTTCCCCCTTCTGTAATTGTTTGCATACTATCCTCATTAAAATATGAAAACCCATAATTGTTTGGGTGGTTTTAGTTAAAGCAGACACTGTTTTTTCATCTGTGTGATTTTAACAAAGATTAGATTACATTTGATGGTGATTTTATGAATTTTATGAATTATAAATTCTAAAAGGTTCAGATACTTTTTCATACCACTGTATGTTTTCATCCCACATTCCGACTTTACAACACATCGGAACGATTTTCCAACTTGGGAACTCAGATCTACCGACATACATGAACACAGCATATCCCCCGAAGGTACTTCGCGGAAGTGTCAACTCATATGCCTATCAAAGCCAAAGTTAAGGGCATAAATTACCATATTACCGTATTACCAGAGCCATGTGCAGAATGTGTATAAGGAGTGAATAGAGGACTATTACCACATTATGCTATGTAGACCTAAAACTCCAAAGTATTTTATTTATTAATTTTACCTGTGAAATTTATACTGGGGCACATGCCTCGGTGAAATATGTCTGGCAACGCCCATGGTTACTGTCATAATTGATTACGTAGTTTTTAAGAGAAGTAACTACAAATAATCTTTTTTTAAAAGCAACTTGAACAACACTGATCATTGCTCTTTTTGCATTTGCCATTTTTGGCAAATAAGAGTTCTTAAGTACTGCTATGAACACAAGATTTATGTTCACCATACGCAATCTCAACTATAAATTCAGAGTGGATACATTTATAGTGTGTCCAATCATGCGACAGCCAAATTGCAGCTGTATTTAAGCGATGAAAAGAGTTAACACACAATGACGGGTGCAGAACTAAAAGCCAGGTCATGTTGACTCTCACAAATCAAACAACTGCGTCATGCCTGACATGTACGTATATTTCAAACCGATGGGATTAAATAACCTTGCCCGTAAATCCAAATGGACTTTTAATTCTTTCCTTTTTCTTTTCTTCTCAAGAGATTTAGCTGTGCAGTACCTGTTCACGGGCTTGTATTGAGGTTATCTGAGTCGCCCCCAGCAACATGGGTGGCATTTCACAGATCGGCACCAAGTGGCCCAACTGAACGACTGGATTAGAGCTGTCGTCGCCAGGTCAGGTTAGCGGGTTCATTGGTATAAGTGGTATGTAGCTAAGGGTGTAACTTTGGGTGGTTGAAAAAAAATCTTAAAGGGTACCACGGATAGAAAGACATGTAGTTCTTAAAAGATAAATGTTAGTACGAGTTATAATAATTTCATATTAAAATCCATCTTAGTGTTTTCATTTTAATAAAACTTATAAAATTCTAAATAAAAAAAAATAAACTGGTAGCTCACCATTGCTGTCCGCATCGCAGGGCGGTGATGTCACATGGGTACGCTGCTGTACATCCACAGTGTCACTCTTTAACTATTTAAGGTAGTGATTTCAATACACCACAAGGTGTCAATGCCGTGTTTTAAATTAATTAAGGATCAATCCAATGAGTGAGTTTTGTCCCTTGACTGACGCCGTAATTTCCTTTTTAATGGGGGTCCATTGTGCCACATTCATTTGAGTGTTGTTTTCAGAACATACAAAACTCCTGATAATGGCTCCCAGCATGATAGTTTGTATATTGTGACTAAATATTGCCATCCAGTGTGTTTGTTGAGCTAAACGACTTGCTAAAATGTTTAAATAGAGCTTGACCAAAGTCTGAGTAAGTTTTATGTGTATTTTGCATATCTATTTTGATTGTGAATTTGTGGATGCCAGTTCTTTTTGCACTGTTGTTTAACTGTGTGAGAATAGGGCCTCATTAATACAGATTGAAGCACTTTTCTTTTAGTGAACATAATCTTTTTGAGAGGTATGAAGATTATTTTTGTTGTATTTTCACTATATGATACTTACAGTGGGGAGAACAAGTATTTGATACACTGCCAATGGGAAAACCCAATGGAAGCGAATCAAATACTTGTTCAAAACCCATTGGCAGTGAATCAAATACTTGTTCTCCCCACTGTATATTTGTTTTGAAGGAGATGCCGAAGCTTATGCCAATAAACGGCGTGGTCCGAGCTACGAATCAGAACACCTGTGTCCACTTGCCTTTCTCTGTCTCTTAGATCTCAATGTGCAAAATAAGGCGTCATTATAATCTGTTGGGCAGAAAATGATACATATAGCCATCTATCAAACGAAGTTTAAACACCCTCCTGCTCTCGTCACTAAAGCAGGTGAGTGCTGTCACTAGCGAACTTGACACATGAACGTTAATCATCTCATCCCGTCTTTCCTGGTCATTTTTCTTTTGCTGTCCTTCTCATTAATGTTCCACTCGGGTTCAAATTGGAAGGGCAGAATCGATGACATATTAACATAGTTAAAGAGAGAGTGAGTTTTTTTTTTTTTTTTTAAAGACTGACAGTGTCGAAGCCCAGCAGCGTACCCATGTGACGTCACCGCCCTGGGATTTCAATAATAATGGTAAACAACTAGTAAAATGATTTTACAATTTATATTAAAACGAAAACATTACGATTATTTTAAGATAATTTTAACATCAAATTATTATAACTCATACTAACATTTATCTTTTAAGAACTAAATGTCTTTCTATCCGTGGTACCCTTTAAATACCTCAAATATATAAATATATATTTAATATTACAAACATAAACTTACTTTATCGTCTCAAGTAGATGAACATAAACAGACAAAGGCTGCATAAGTCACTCAGGTAGAGACAGAGCACTAGAATGCTGAGAATATACAGTATAAATCACATTCAGAACTATCTACTACCTCTCCCCACTTCTTGATCATCAGGCCCCCCACCTGGTATCAACCAGAAATACAACTAGCTAACGATAGCACCAACATATTCCTAGTTAGTGTAGACACTCAATGTATTTCTTGTTTTTGTTTGTGCTTCTCTGTCTCTCTCTCCTATTCTTTTCTGTCCCCCCATTACCCCTACCTGTTCGTTGCTTTCTCCTAATAAACGAAGCAAAAAAACCCAAAAAAAACAACAACAAAAAAACAATGACGACAACGGAAATATTTTGTCAACGAGCATTTTTTTTTCATGACGATGACGAGATGATTACAAACAAAAACCGTGTTTTGGGACACTAAAACATAGCAAAACAAATTTCGTCAGACGAGAACGAGACGAAAATGCGTAATAGTTTCTGTTATTTGTTCACAATGTGTCACATTTTATGTGTAGTTAGCATGCATCGTAGCAGTGTCTGGTTGTGTCACTCGTGATGTGCAGTAAGGTTTGTTTTCTCGGCGAGAGAGAATACACAATGTTGCTTTTGCCTTTAAAGGTCTGTGCTAAGTGATCATCACACACTAAATGTAACTCATAGCGTTGGCATAGCATTCACGTTTTATTTTGTGCGCTGCATAGATTTTTTTTGTGCGCTGACTATTTGCGAGCAGTGCACGATTACGCACGCGCGTATCTTAGAGTGAATATTGGTTGCAACCCTCCCATCCCCCTCATAAATTATGCCTACGTACTGTATATAGCAACATGACTACTACTACTGTACTTACTTTGGCGAGTAGTTGCAGACTAAATACGTCGCCCGTTTCCAAATGGAACCCCAAACGTTCATATTGTGGCACGTGTGAACGGCACAGCCCACTTTGTTGGAGGTCGCCCACACCATCTGCAAAACAGTTACAACCGTTGTCATTTATTGCTATTTTATGCAATAGTTCAGTGACAATATATACTCCAAAATGTAACATTTCACCAGGATGAACTCATCTACATCACTTGATAGAATTCTGATTAGACCTCATGCTTGTAACCAAATGATAGCTTGTTAGTAATAGGGTGCCCACCTGTGTATAATGGGTGCACATGGGACCGTGGCATCTGAGCGGGCATCGAGGGTTGCAGTCGCGGGGGTACGGAAAGGAGTAATCTTTGACCTCGTCGTACCACGGCTTCACAAGCTGAAGAATGGAACGATAACTGTGGAGACAATACCATCAGAATCTTAGACAGAAGTACAACAAACACATACTATGCGTACATAACTTTCAAAGCACTGTCATGCATGACAACACGGAAAATAACATTTCAGCAACCAGAGATGCTGATATATCGTGATACTTTGCATCCCAAAAGGTTATCAATACACTCATGCTAAAAATCAAGATATCCTTTTAAAAAGGTATTAATGTTTAAAAAAAAAAAAAAGGAACCAACAAGTTTTTCTAAATGGGGCTGATTCATCCAGGAATGTTCAATATACCTACGTATATACCGTATTTTTCGGACTATAAACCGCTAATATATTTCTTTCTTAGAACCATGCAGTTTCAATAACAATGCAAGACCCTTGGTGCCACCACACCACAGAAGAACAAGGCTAGCCATTAGTACTTTGACAGATTTATAAAGAATAGACATCCACAGTGTGCTACGACAAAGCTGCTATACTAGGGCTAACGCGGACAGCTGTTAGCCCCATATTTATCAATCACTAAGGAGATTTTAAGATGACTCTATCCACTGCAAGCTAGGCATTCCAGGTAAAGTGGATTTTTATTTTTTTTCTTCTCCTTTGCAAATGTAGCGACATGTTTTAATGTTAAAACTGTGAGCACATCTGATGGAAATGCAAGACTGTGATTGCACTTACCGGTGGCCAGAGATGGGTAGAGTAGCCAAAAATTTTACCCAAGTAAGAGTAGCGTTACTTCAAAATATTATTACGCAGGTAAAAGCAAAATTAGTTATCGAAAAAATGTACTCAAGTACAAGTGAAAAAGTATTCGGTGAAAAGAATACTCAGGTCTTGAGTAACATTGGAGAGTATGGAGAGTACTTATATAGCGCTTTATCTACATTGGTACAATGCCCAAAGCGCTTTACATTAGCACACATTTACCCTTTCACGCACACATTCACACACCAATGGTTGTGAGTAACTGCTTAAGATGTTTGTTTTTTAACGATGGTATTTTTTCTCAACACAGTTATCAATATTAACTGTTATTATCATAATGTATTATAACATATTAAATAACCACATTAAGCCAAAGAATTACAAAAACAACAAAAAAAACATTGAATTCCGGCGAGAGGATTATTCGTCCAAAGAGCATGAGTGCCTTCAAGTGGAGAAAACATATTTCCGAATTTGAAACTAAATCGATCATACATCCAGTTTTCCGTGGTCAATCGGTGCCAAATTGAAACAGAGAGAGATTAAAATTTGCACTTTTGAGTCATATTGTCGGAGGCGCTCTATGTCAAATACTTAAATTTTTACGTTGCTTTAAAGAGGACACGTGATTGAACAGGCCGGGGTAATCATTATTGTTGCAACGTTTCACTGGGGAAACTGGTTGAGCCACTGATGGTGTCTCTGGCAATAAAAGAAGTAAAATTTGATATGTAGAGTAATGAGGAAAAATGTAACGACTAATGTAGCTCAATGTAGCGGAAAAAGAGTCGCATTTCTTCTTCACAGATCTACTCAAGTAAATGTCTCAAGTATGGCTTAGTAAAACTACTCTTAGAAGTACATTTTTCTCAAAAAGTCACATCCAATCTGTAAAAAATACACTCAAGGTGCATTTTTTGACCATTTAATCCTAAAAAATATAAAATAAATTCAAATTGATGAGCAAGATTAACTCATGAAGACAATACAACAAACAATTTGACCGAAAAAACAATAATTAATAGAACAAAAACAACAGAGGGACAGTTTTTATTTTTGCTGCAGGCGGTACCAGCTCCTATTGTGTGGGGTTATTTTGCACTGAGCAACTTGGTATGCCACCTGATATGATGCTAACAGTGCTTGTTTGTCAATTGGTGTAACACTGACAAAGCGGGACAATTGTTGGCAAAGTTCTGCACGTTTTCGCTGAAAAATAATCAAGTGGCATATATCTTTGTGATTGGGGTCTAATGTCTTTAAGTGACATCTTTATCCGTATTTTTCGGACAATAAGTCACAGTTTTTTTCATAGTTTGGTGCGACTTATTCTCAGGAGCGACTTATGTGTGAAATTATTAACACATTATGATGTCCTTTCACATGTTATTTTGGTGTTTTGAAGTGACACTGATGGTTTGGTAAACTTGTTAGTATATTCTTTAAGCTATAGTTATCTGAATAACTTAATAGCTATGGCCGCGTTCGCGGTCCGTCTTTGGCAATGTGTTTTCAATTGTATTACTGATTTTTTTATATTGGTAAATGGTGTTATACTTGTATAGCGCTTTTCTACCTCTCAAGGTACTCAAAGCGCTTTACACTACATTGCCATCTACCTACTGGTGACACAGCACCAGGAGCAATGCGGGGTTCAGTATCTTGCTCAAGGATACTTATGCGAGTTCATCAGGGTGGAGCATCGAACCCACAACCTCTGGGTTGGGGGACATCTACTCCACCACTGAGCCACACCATCCCCATAGCCACACCATCCCCATATTGAAATGCATGCTTTTAGTTTGTGGGGGTGCGCTCGTACTTGTTTACGCGAAGAAGAGCGCTCCCACGCCAGAAGAAGACCGACAGCTATGCAGCGTCTGAGCGAGTGGGCGAGAGAGAGAGAGAAACACGGCTGCGATCCTATGTTTATTGTTTATCCTTGTAAAATATATCTACAGAGGCAACGCCTGTGTGTATCATCTTTTCTGTTGTTGTTGTGTGTTTTCCACCCGCGATCGGACACTTAGAGCCAGTTGTGTGGTTGTTTGAACGATGTGCTAATGCTAGCGAACACATGCTAACCGTTTGTGTCATTGCTGTAATAGCAGCTAATTATGATCTATTTACGTTGATGCAAACCTGTTTAGTATCGAGGACGAAATTGATTTGTACTATTTCTACTTTTAGTTTCACTTTTCAAATGATGGTGTCATAACGACGGCCAAAATAAAGTCAGCAAATTAAATGGACGTCCAGCATCGTCATTTGGGAGTTTAGCTCGCTGTATAGCCAGGACCGAGCCATAGCGTCCTGGTGAGCACCGTATATTCGCATTTTGTTGTTCATGCATCATGTAACATTGTCATACTGTACACTTATTCAGCATGTTTTTCTCTATTGTACTTTTTTATTAAATTGCCTTCTATGTGTTGGATTTTATCAAGTAAATTTCCCCCAAAAATGCAAATTATACTCCGGTGCGACTTATATATGTTTTTTTCCTCTTCGATGGGCATTTTATGGCTGGTGCGACTTCCGAAAAATATGGTAATTTGGCTTCCTGCTGTCCACTGCAAACATTTTTAGACAAAGTAAACAAACTCGTCTTTCCTCGTCTCCCACTATAATAAAAGTCAAACCCAAATGCTACATATGCTTTGTCATATTTCCTTGCCTTAGCTCTTCATATCTTCACTGCCCTTTGCTGTGTGCTCTTGCTTAGCTCAAAAATACTGCGCACACTCTGAAAATGACAGAACCACTGCCACCCACTGAGTGAATGTGCAATTACACTTTATTCTCATACGGCGAAAAAGTATTTTCCCCGAGGTCACATGCAGCACTCCTGGCACCGCTCTGCACCCCACTATTTGAGAAGTACTGTATTTCAGTAAGAACATAAGCCAAATTTGAACGGAAGTTTAGACATAGAGTAGTCTATCGCTAACATATGTTATAAATTAGAATTACTGTAAATATTTGTATGAAAATCACTTCTAAGTCTTCCTCCCTCTATTCACACTGTTTCTCAATAACGCATTGGACATCATGAATGATGTTCCACATGGAAAGTCAAGAGCGAGTGAAGGGATGCTTCTTGTCCTCATGGGTCAAACCTAAAAACATGGTTTCTGTTTATTTGAGGGGTCATACGAGCATTCATTGAGCAGGCACCGGGTCACTATGCGAGGGGAAGAAAAAGGAAAGGGGCCTGCAAAGCAACGACCGTGACTGTAAGGGAACGTCATCCCTGCTGAGAGTGCTGCAGCAGATGTCGCCCGGAGGGGGTAGGACAAGGGTTTGGGTTCAAAGTTCACCTACCGTCCTGTCCTGACGGAGAGGTTCTGACCCAGAAACCTGAGGAGGTGAGACGGACCGTGTTCCCACATGCAGGCGTGGGCCCAGTTCTCAGCTGACTTGGCCAGACTATCATCCCATACCTAGACACACATGGAGGTTTCATGGAAAGCATTAGTCAAGTCATGTACGGTAAAATATGCACCCAAGATCCTCTCCATCTAAAAGCAATTCAGCACTCATGTGAGATAAGACATCCATCACAACAGTTACATAAGAGTAGTGAGCAAACTGTCAGCTTCCGTCCAAACTTTTCTCTTTTCCCAACACTTAAGGAAATTTGGCCAGTTTCTCAATAGGAAGTCTTGTTAGATACACAAACACCAACATTTTAACAACAACAAAAATAAATATCACCACAAGTCAGAGGCAGATGTACAGTGGTATGAATAAGTATCTGAATCTTTAGGAATTTCTCACGTTTCTGCATGAAATCACAATCAAATGTGATATGATCTTTGTCAAAATAACAACGATGAAAAAACAGTGTCTGCGAACTAAAACCACCCAAACATTGACAGGTTTTCATATTTTAATGAGGATAGTATGCAAACAATGACAAAAGGGGGAAAAATAAGTAAGTGAACCATCACAACTAATATTTTGTTCCCCCACCCCCTTTGGCAGCAATGACTTTAATCAGACGCTTCCTGTAGCACAGATCAGTCTGGCACATTGATCAGGACTTATCTTGGCCCGTTGTTCTCTACAAAACTGCTGTAGTTCAGTCAGTTTTCTGGGATGTCTGACATGAATCGCTATCATTAGGTCATGACACAGCATCTCAATAGGGTTCAAGTCTGGACTTTGACTTGGCCACTCCAGAACGTTCTGAAGTTGATTTACTTCTGTGTTTTGGATCACTGTGTTGATGCAGCATCCATCCTCTTTTTAGCTTCAACTGTCTGTCGAACAGCCTCAAGTTTTCCTGCAAAACATCCTGATAAACCTTTGAATTCATTCTTCCATTAAAAAGTGCAAGTTATTCAGGCCCTGATGCAGTAAAACAGCCCCAAATCATGATGCCCCCTCCACTTTGCTTCACGGTGGGGATAAGGTGTTCATGTTGGTAAGCTGTTCCATTTTTCCTTCACCCACGACGTTGAGTGCTACTCCCAAACAATTCAACTTTGGTTTCATCAGTCCACAAAATATTTTGCCAAAACATCTGTGAAGTTTCCAAGTGCCTTTTTGCGAACATTAAACAAACAACAATGTTTTTTAAGACATTTGCAATGCAAAGCTCAGAAGCAGTGGCTTCTTCCATGGAGTTCTCCCATGAACACCACTTTTGGCCATAGTTTTACATATAGTTGATGTGTGCACAGAATTATTGGACTATGCCAGTGATTTCTGTTAGTCTTTAGCAGACACTCTAGGGTTCTTTTTTTACTTACTGAGTATTCTGCGCTGAACTCTTGGTGTCATTTTTGGTGGACGGCCACTCCTTGGGAGAGAAGCAACAGTGCCAAACTCTCTCCATTTGTAGACAATTTCTCTGACTGTCGATTGATGAACATCCAATCTTTTGGAGATGGTTTTGTATCCTTTCCCAGCTTTATACAAATCCAAAATCCTTGATTGCAGGTCTTCAGACAGCTCTTTTGACCGAGCCATGATGCACGCCTGACAATGCTTCTCATCAAGACATTTCTTACCAGGTGTGTGTTTTATAGTGGGCAGGGCAGCTTTAAACCAGGATTGAGTGATTGAGCACACACCGGACTTAAATTGTTTGGTAAAAATTTGTTTCAATTGCTCTTAAGTCTCCTTAAGCAGAGGGTTCACTTACTTTAATTTGCCCCCCTTTAATTATTGTTTGCATGCCATCCTCATCAAAATATGAAAACCTATAAATGTTTGGGTGGTTTTAGTTAAAGCAGTTTATTTCATCTGTGTGATTTTAACAAAGATCAGATCACATTTGATGGTGATTTTATGCAGAAATGTGAGGAATTCCAAAAGGTTCAGATACTTTTTCATACCACTGTACTTAGTACTGAACTAAATTTGGTCATTAGAGCAGCTCGTACATCACTCTAAAGTACAAGCATCAGTGTTGGATGAAGTGCTCTTTTTTTGTTTTTTTTGTTTCACTTAAGTGAAAGTGCAAGTGCAAAAAAATACTTCAGTAAAAGTACAAGTATCTGAGAAAAATGTACTCAAGTAAGAGTACAAAAGTACTTTAAAATTTACGAGTAAAAAGTAAAAGTATTTTCTTTCGATGCAAAAATGGAATATTAGGCAAGCACAATATATCGTTTGAACATTGCCGCATGTGCAATAGTCACATCACAGGACATGTAATTGTTTTTTTTTTTTTTTTTTTAAGCAGCAAGTGTGGAGATCCTGAATCCCTTTTATGTATATAGAGCAACCGTGGATTAAACGGCATTATATACATTAAGACTGTCCCCCATTCTTACTTATTCTTGTTTAAAAATAATTGACATTATGAAGGCGACACGGTGGGACAGTGGTTAGCACGTCCATCTCACAGTTGTGGGATCGTAGGTGCAATTCAGGCTCTGGTCTTCCTGTGTGGAGGGGCTTATCAATTGCGCCGGAGGCATGAAGACGAAACTATCAATTCAAAGTGAGAAAAAACAAACAAACAAAGTGTAACATGTGTAACGCTGGCGACAGTTCGAAAAGTAGTGGAGTAAAAAATATAGATACCTACTGTAAAATGTAGTGAGGTAAAGGTAAAAAGCACCATTTCATATTTGTACTTGAGTACAGATACACAAAATGTACTTAAGTACAGTAACAAAGTACTTTTACTTCTTAACATTCCACCACGGATACGAACCATAAGTTCAAAATAGAAAATATGGATGGTAATGACATTTTTGTTTTGAATTCCAATTAAAGAAACCATATTTTATAAGCATACTACTGTTATTAAGGTTAGGATATTACAAAAGTATCATGATAAGACATGGAATAAATGTGATAGCTATATAATGTATTGTGAAATGTGACTAATACTTTAAATCAGGGGTGTCAAACGCATTCTGGTTTGTGGGCCACATTCATGGCAATTAGATCTCATGTGTGCCAGGGCAGTTTATTTTTGGCCCAATAAGTGTATTCCATGTCTTATCATGATTTCTCGAAAGATATACCATAGACTTTATAATGTATTGACGTGACACATTCCCTATTCACTGCGTCACGCCTTCCCGAAAGGGGCCGTCCCTCACTCCGCTTCATTTATTAGCAATTGGTCACATGCAGCGATCTAACGCCGGATTTTGGTTGAAAAAGTATGAAATCTGTACTGCATACAAACAGGAAGGATTGTCTCAGGAGTGATTTGTTCGAGGATTCAAGGTAATTATTATATTTTTCGTACCATGCATGCATTATGAAATGTGAAAAAAAAAATCAAAGGGAGGAATTATTCGCTACAGCATTGGCATTATACTTTTCAATATTTATGTAAAATCACTGCTCTTAACCAAAAATTGAGACTGTTTTACGTCCATATCTATAAAGTATTCAGGAATTTCATCATTTATTCACAAGAATTTTCAATGGAAAAAGCTCTTTGTTTACATCTGGCGGCCGCTAATTTGCTTCCTGACTAGCATCATAGTTCGCAATATTTATGTAAAATAAATGCTAACTGCATGTTTTTTTCCCTTTTAACCAAGAATCGAGACTGTTTTACGTCTATATCTATTAAGAATTCAGGGATTTAAGCATTTATTCACAATAATTTTCTACGGAAAAAGCTCTTTGTCTTTGTTTTCACTTGGTCAGCTTTGACGGAGATAGGCCCCCTATGAATTGGCCCCGCCTTCTATCCAGTCAATACATTATGAATGCTATGGATATAATTTAGTACTTTATGTTTTTGTAAGTATTACTTATAAAATATGGCTTCATTCATTTTTTCTAATTTCCGGGCTGCTTCCTGTTCATTTCACTTCCTGTTGGCTTTGAAGCATTTTTTAAAGTCACTTCCTTGTCAACTCATTGGCTACCATTGACGGTGCTAAGAATCCAATTCATTTTGACTAGCAGAGGGCGAATGAGTTAGTGTAACTGCGGAGACAGAAATGGGCCAAATGCGGTAGTGCACGCATTCGATCACAAAAATCTACAGTTTTACAGCGCAAATATTAAAATTAGGGATAGGAATTTCGACTAATTTTCCTGCCCACTTGTCTCAGATTTTATGTACAACTAGTCGACTAGTCTATAAGTAAGAAACGTCGCACTATAATACACAAATTATATTCATAGTGTATGACTCACCTGTTTTGTGTACTGTATTAAGGAGCTATTTTAGCCCATTCTGGACAACTTGGTTATTTAAATTCTACTGATGTAACAAAAACTGACTGAATAAAGGTGAACAACTGAAAGAGAAATATATTTCTGATACGCTCGTCAATGCAATGCATGGCATTTATTATGAATATTGTTTCAATATGAAACTTGGATGAATCAGAATGACAATTCAGAACATACAACATAGAAGCCTAGAATAGAATTTCCTTGAAATCGGTGGACCAGTGCATTAGTTACCCAAACTTTGTGTCCTGCCAGCTCCAATGAGAGTGTATGTGATACATGGAGTTTAAGGGGTGGCCAGGAGGCATGGCCCCTCCCTGGTGGCCGCAAAGTGTCATTGCATGTAATTGACTTCCCTAGATATGATTTTAAAACTAAGTTTTTCCAGTAAAATATTGTGTATATAAGTTGTAAAGCAATTAAACAAACAAAAAAAAAAAAAGAAAGAAATGAACAAAAAAAAAACGTTTTTTTTTTTTTTTTATCATGGGTCAAAATTATTTTCAAACAGATCATGTGATTAGCACCTTAGACAGTCATTTGCTTTGGTTTGCCAAAACCACCTGAGGACCCAGAGGAAAGATGGATATACATATTTTTTTTTCAAACCTAAGCTTTCAAAAGTGACAACTACTGAGCAAGAACCAAGGATGGAAAATGTGGACCATTAAACGCCAGAGAGCGCTGCCAAAATGGTGAGCGGGATTTCAATTTGCCCCACTAAAGATGCTAATTGTACAACAGAGCCAACACCGGTGGGCATACCATATTCAATGGACGACGGTCCTGAACAGCCTGATTTAGAAATCCCCCCCAAAATGATGGGAAACAAAAAATGCTAATTTTCAACTTAGTTATAGAAATATTCTTGTAAGTTGATTTTATTGCTGACACTATGTTTTGGGGTCATCGACATGTTGTTCCTCCCCACCCCAAAAGTGAAACTCCGCCTATGATGTACAGTGCTGTCCAAAAGTGTTGGCACCCCTGCAATTCTGTCAGATAATGCTCTCGATTGCAATTACAAATGCTTTGGTAGCAATATCTTCACTTATTTTGCTTGCAATTAAAATACACAAAAGAGAATGAAAAAAAAAAACATTATCATTTTAGACAAAACTCCAAAAATGGGCCGGACAAAAGTATTGGCGCCCTTTGAAAAATCATGTGATGCTTCTCTAATTTGTGTAAATAACAGCACCTGTTACTTACTTGTGGCACATAACTGGTGATGGCAATATCTAAATGACACTTGCAGCCAGTTAAAATGGATTAAAGTTGACTCAACCTCTGTCCTGTATCCTTGTGTGTACCACATTGAGCATGGAGAAAAGAAAGACCAAAGAACTGTCTGAGGACTTCAGAAGCAAAATTGTGAGGAAGCATAGCCAATCTCAAGGCTACATGTCCATTTCCAAAGACCTGAATGTTCTTGTGTCTACCGTGCGTAGTGTTAATAAGTGTAAAGCCCACGGCACTGTGGCTAAACTCCCTAGATGTGGATGGAAAAGAAAAATTGATGAGAGATTTCAACGAAAGATTGTGCGGATGATGGATAAAGAACCTCAACTAACATCCAAACAAGCTGTCCTGCAGTCCGAGGGTACAACAGTACTATCCGTCGGCGTCTGAATGAAAAGGAACTCTATGGTAGGATACCCAGGAAGACCCCGCATCTGACTCGGAGATATAAAAAAAGCCAGGCTGGAGTTTGCCAAAACTTACCTGACAAAGCCAAAAATGTTTTGGAAGGATGTTCGGTGGTCAGATGAGACAAAAGTAGAACTTTTTGGGAAAAGGCATCAACATAGAGTTTACAGGGAAAAAAAAAACGTGCTACCAAGTATTAGGCTGAGGGTGCCAGTACGTTTGTCCCGCCCATTTTTGGAGTTTTGTGTAAAATGATAATGATTTTATTTTATTTTTTTCATTCTCTTTTGTGTTTTTTTGTTGCAAAAAAAAATAAAATAAATAAAGATATTGCCACCAAAGCATTTGTAATTGCAATCATTTTCGGGGAGAAATTGAGCATTATTTGACAGAATTGCAGGGGTGCCAGCACTGTACAACATGGTAGCCTAGAATAGAATTTCCCTGAAATCTATGGACCAGTGCATTAGTTACCCAAACTGTATGTCCCTGCCTGCT
The DNA here is from genome assembly GCF_030265065.1 of Corythoichthys intestinalis. Classification (NCBI taxonomy): domain Eukaryota; kingdom Metazoa; phylum Chordata; class Actinopteri; order Syngnathiformes; family Syngnathidae; genus Corythoichthys; species Corythoichthys intestinalis. The sequence goes on along the minus strand of NC_080414.1, from coordinate 37,500,404 downwards.
CCTATGTGCGTGTGTATGTATGTGTGTGCGTTGGGGTGAGTAATTCTCTCGCAGAGGCGCGAAGACCAAGATGCATGATGCTGTTTACTCGATCAGTAAAATACGAAACATTTGATAAATAAGTAGGCGGTTAAAAGGTTAAATGACAGGTCCCGCACTTTCCTAATCAAAATTAAGCTCCAACTGGTAGAATTACCCCGTGGGCCGGATTGAACCCACCGCTGGGCCGCTTCCGACCCACGAGGCGTACCTTGGACACCCCTATTTTAAATGACTATGTTAGGCAGTCATATTGCTTATGCTAGTAGGGCTGCACCAGGATACATGACCCCATGCAGCTTCCATTTAGAAGTGACCACTTTTGTGCTCCAAACTTCTGAACATCTTAAAAGTGATGACAAGCCACTTATACACATTTTAAGAAATTATTTTGGATACCAGTATAGCGAGCAAACGGTTCCACTGATATTTACTGTACCTTACACCTAGTATTTTGGTACATTCATGCATTAAAATCAACGGGAAACTCACCATGTATTCCATGTTAGACGCCGGGGGGAACACCTTGCCCCTCACTTTGTTGTGGTAATCAAGAATGGCCACCATGTCGGTCTGACTAATGTAACGCTTCCTCCTGCTTTTCGAAGAAGAGGTGCCGTCCATCCCGGCGTCCATTCTGCTAAAATTGGCCGCGAGCAGAGCGGAGGAGGGCGCAGCGGTGACGGTGACAGCCAGTGCACTTGTTCCGCAATGTACGCACAGAAAGATTAACGCCAGGAAGTCGGGCTGCATTTTGGCTGATTTGATATCCTTCGTGTTGTGGATCTGCAGTCAAAGGGAATCAAATAATTGTTTTCTCATCGCTTTATTTGACAGCTATTTATACTCAGGGGCGAAAGTGGTAAACGATCGATCAATGTCAATTTTACATATTAATTATGTGAGTAATTGTAAATGTATGTAATTAATGATGTAGACGGCAACGCGCTGCGTAATATACGTACCTGCTTATTCAGCTATATTGGCCCTACTTAATAATACTTTTATTCTCGTACTATTTCTTACATTATTAATTTATTATTTATTCTATAAAGTATTTTTATTTTACTTTTGTTCTTAAGTAGTTAAAATTTAGGTTTTGCATTTATTTATTCATTCATTCATTTTCCGTGCCGCTTAGATGTGAGGAAATGGAGATGGAGGTTGGCGTAATTGGTATATTTGTCAACTATTATTTTGTAAATCATTGAAAAAAAATACACTTTTAAATGAATCTCGAATTTCTTTTGACAGTATGTGTATATGTGTTTTATAACCGGTATAACTATGCTAAAAGCAGTTTTCTTTGCGTTTCAGTGGTTTTAGGAGGTTTGATACCCCCCACCCCCTTCAAAAAAATAAATAAATTATAAAAAATTCTGGCTCCGTTCAACCTTTATGTCAGGGAGTTCCGACAAGAAATTCCAGCCACTTTCACCCCTGATTGTACAGTACTGTAGTTGCGCAATGAATAAGGTTCTTACCTTTATGCTAAATGTGAGATGGAAAGAAGAACTTGAAGTTGTCCTTGCGCGCCGTTTCCGCAGTTGCTAACTATAAGATGTCTTTGGGAAAAGTTGGTCTCTGAGGGTTTATATAGTCTAGCCGGTGGAGGATTCAGGAAGTGCACGAGGAGGTGGAGGTCCACCCTCTCCCCCTCCACATTTCACCTGAAATTACAGCATCTTAACCCACGTGTCTTACTGAGAAAGTCATAGTAATCCACAGTGGTACAAAGTGGCTGATTCACTCTATACGTTAAATCATCAAACAATATATCATGTAGAGCTATATGGATATTATATCTTTGATTTCTTATTTAATGTCAGAAAAATGTATGTATGTATGTATGTATGTATGTATGTATGTATGTATGTATGTATGTATGTATGTATGTATTAGGGGTGTGACGAAATAAATTGTGATATATCGTGATACTTTGTATCCCAAAAGGTTATCGATATGCTCCTGCCAAGAATCGAGATATCGTTTTAAAAAGGTGTCAATGTCTAAAAATATGAAATAAAAAGGAACCAACAAGTTGCTACCAAAATCTTCCACCATTATAGTGTCTCAGTTAACTCTAAGGCTGCATTGATGGTGCACGACACCCAATTCATTTAGACTGTGGGTTTTTCTGGGCATTTAAAGGTCACTTGCGGTTCATTTTAGGGCATTTATAGGTCATGTCCTGTTGAGTTTGAGTCACTGCCTATTCATTTGGGTTATTCCCAGGTCACGTTCTGTTCTGTAACTCAAAATCAACAGGAAGTGACCAATAAAATACCCCAAAATCAACATGAAGTAACTGAACATCAGGTAAATGACCTTAAATGGCCCAAAATTACTTCATTGCCTGGCATTGGCTGCCATTGACGGCCAAAGATGAATGTTCATTCGCTGCCACCCTCCCATTTCAAATGGATTGGACGTCTACTAGCGATAAACTCATTCCAATTCACATCAGAAGCTTGTCTTTCAGTTTATTAGTTGTTGGTCCAAAAATCATTCTAGGATATTCTACAAATGTATCGATAATCGTTGTATCGCCATATCGTCAGATCATCGTTATCGTGAGCTTTGTATTGCAAATCGTATCGTATCGTGAGCTTCCCACTCCTAGTATATTTATATATATATATATATATGTACATATACATACATATTAAGGGTGTAACGGTACATGTATTTGTATTGAAACGTTTCGGTTCGGGGTCCTCGGTTCGGTACGGGGGCGTACCGTGCGAGTTTCTGACGAAATGTAAAGTGCTGTCAAATTTAGCACGTTAACGGGCTGTACTTAATTTTTTTGAATTAATCACGTTAAAATATTTGACGCATTTAACGCAAGCGCGGAATGCCCACTCATGCTTCCCATAATCCCACTGTTACGTCCCACGGACGGCTGCTAAGGGCGTAACATAAAACGAAACGCACACAAGTTGCAAGTGGACACAAATTTATTCACACAAGTCGAACTCGCAATGGACAAAATATACAAAATGCGGAAGAAGCTGGCTTCAGCGTAAACCCAGGCCAAAACAACAAACAAAATGAAACTACACTTGAACCCCACCCGCTAAGTAAACCCTGATCGTAAAAAAGAAAAAACAATACAGCCACTAACCTGGCTTCTACACTAAACAAAACGGGTTGAACGAAAACAGCAGTTTACCTCTACTGCTGCGGTGCTCTTATTTACAGTGGTGAACAAAAACGATCCAATAACGAATGAACACAAAATACCTCACCGAAAAAGCGGGAGTGTAACGAAATAGCGATCAAATGCACAGGTGAATGAATAGCGAGCAAACAGCTGGCGAGGAGGTACGCGGCACGTATGCTGTCAAATGCGAAGTTGCGAACTCCGAGTGTTGACTGTAAAATGATGAGCGGTCAGATGACTTTTGTTAACGCTGCCTTTATTTGGTTAACAAGACTCAGGCACAATACAACACACACGCGGGTATGCAAACTCAAACAACGGCCTAATAGTATTACCCAGAGCCGTATTACCGTGTATCGGATTAGCTGCTGTAAAGCAAGTGTCGTTATTGCCGCAAATGTAAACAAAGCGCTGCATAATGGATACATGTCAGACAGCGGCTAGTTCGGGTGGCCCTTCAGCAGCGGTGACGTCGTCAGCCCGTCCGGCGTTAATCAGAGTACGCCAAGTTGGGAGGGGAGGCAACCAGCTGGCGGACGCGGCGATCAGATGACTGACAGTCTCAAAAAAAGATAACAATTAAACGGCCAGGGCCGTCACACCACTCAGAAGTGCAGTGAGCAGCGTGGGTAACGGTTAGATGTTAACATGGAAGATGGTTGGCCCTCTGGGTGGGGAATTCAAATTAAAAAAGAATATAGATGGAACAACTCTTCACTTCAGTTTGCAACTGTTCAATTTTGCACATTAGATATTTATTTTAAAGAAAAAGTCTTAGCCAAAGTTTTTTTTATTTTGTTTTTCAAAATATCTACATTTCAGAATATTGTATTTTCTATTTTTTGAGCAGAATTCTAGCTTTGTATAGGCCAAAGCACAAAAAGCACAAAAGTGTGTAATAAACAACTAGCACATTTACATTTTGCGTTTTCTTACTGTACCGAAAATGAACCGAACCGTGACCTCAAAACCGAGGTACGTACCGAACCAAGATTTTTGTGTACCGTTACACCCCTAATATATATACACACACACATATATACACACACACACACACACACATATATATATATATATATATATATATATATATATATATATATATATATATATATATATATATATATATATATATATATATATATATATATATACACGTTAAATCATCAAACAATATACAGTGCTGCTCGAAAGTTTGTGAACCCCACAGCGATGGTCAGATTTTTTGTAAAAAAAACTAAAATAACCTTATTAAATGTTAAGTTATACCCAAATCCACAATACTGACATTCCAAATAATGGACTGAAACAAAAGAAATAGTTATATTGTCATTCTTTATTTAACAAAAGTGGTTGATTTAAGAAAAACTCAGATATCATGTGTGCAAAAGTATGTGAACCCCTTCAGTTAATAGGATATTGCGCCTCCTTTTGCAGAGATTACCTCAACCAAACGGTTTCTGTAGTGACTAATCAGCCTCTCACATCTACTTTGGGGGATTTTTGCCCATTCTTCCTTGCAGAACGCAGTCAGTTGAGAGAGGTTTGATGGGCGTCTGGCATGAACTGCTCGCTTCAGGTCCCGCCACAGCATTTCAATGGGATTTAGGTCAGGACTTTGACTGGGCCAGTCCAGAACACGAATCTTCTTCTTTTTCAGCCATTCCTTGGTTGTATTGCTGGAATGCTTTGGATCATTATCATGTTGCATGATCCACCTTCTGCCAAGCTTTAACTTCAAAACAGATGGCGTCAGGTTATGTTCTAGGATTTGACAATATTCCTCAGAATTCATGATTCCCTGGACTATGTGGAGTTGTCCAGGTCCTGAGGATGAAAAGCAAGCCCAGATCTTGACATTCCCACCTCCATGCTTCACTGTTGGGAGAAGGTTCTTTTGGTGGTATGCAGTGTTGACTTTTCGCCAGACATGGCGGTTTTGGTTGTGACCAAACAGTTCAATTTTGCACCTACATCAGTTTATGAAAACTCTTTTTAATTTAGTCTCGACAACACAACTGTTAAAAAAAACAAAAAAAAAACTACTGAATTGATTGATTAGGAAATCAGGTTGAAATAATAGAAAATTCCAAAATGTTGAGGGGGTTCACAAACTTTTGAGCAGCACTGTATATCATGTAGAGATATATGGATATTGTATATATATATATATATATATATAAAACACAGACAAGACTGAAAAAGCAGTTTCTGCTCTTGCACTCCTCTTTAAAAGAAATCTGCTGTATTTTAAGCCAAAACAACTGTTTTGTTTGATAGAACAATGTCTTTTTGCTGCCATAGCAGATTCATGGCGCATTAAGCCCCCAAACTATTTTTAATTTTATCCGTTTTACCCTGAAAACCCCCGTTTACAGACGTCGCGCAACCACTTTTGTTTTAACCTAACCATAAAACTAAGGTAATTAATTATATTTATTATTCAAAATGTCTGTCGTTTTTAGCTTAGAATCATTCATTGATGTCTAATATTTCATTAAAAAAAATAAATAAAAAAGACTTAAGAAAATTATTCACTCGCATATTTTAAACTTTTAAACAAACAAACGATGTCACAATGAAAAAAATGGCGTCTGTAAAAAAGTCGCGGATATCTACCTCATAACTATCACTTAATTGTATTTTTTTCGTTTCCGTGGCATTTTCTCCGATATGTTAGATGACAAATAATTGATCCAAACAAAGAAAATTTGGAAAAAAAAAATGGTTTAAAGGGGTAAATATATGAAAAAGAAAATCTTGACCACTCCTTGATGTCTGCGATTTCTGGATCGCGACCCTTGTTAAATTGCCATGTTTCACCCATAAAATCCCCCCAAAATCCAGCTGTGGGCAATCACAACTGTGTCTTGACACTCAGTGATACATGCTACATGGAGTTTTTGGATCGAAACAAGGTCAGTACGCGATAATATCTTGTTAAAGTCATGGCGTCTGGAATTCTGCTCTCGAGTGCTCTCGCCTCCAGATAGGGTTTTGCTGTTAATTTTTTTTTTTTTAAATGCCATTCTGTTCAAAATTGTTCTTCCCTGAGAAAATTGAGATTTTAAGCTTTCCAATGATGTATCACACATGCATTCCGGACAATTTTGAAAGTTGGCCAAATTGGGGTTTTCAGAGCAGAACTTAAAGTCACCTGAGTGTTTTCCGCCATATATGTGTATATATGTATACATGGAGAGAGAGAGAGAGAGAGAGAGAGAGAGAGAGAGAGAGAGAGAGAGAGAGAGAGAGAGAGAGAGAGAGTGTCACAACCTGTCAGCTGGTGTTGACGTGATGTGTAGATTGATACGCTGGCCAACCTGTCAGCTGGTGTTGACGTGATGTGTAGATTGATACGCTGGCCACTTGAGTGACCAAAACGAGGGGAAATTACAAATTATATTACATTTGCCGAATGCAGAAGGGCTGACACGGATTTTGTTGTTACAAAGAAATACTACAAGTTATGTACATATAACCAAAAGTAGGTTGTCATTATTATTATTATTTTTTTTTTTGCAGATATTGATCGAAATAAAACATTTGAACAACATGATTCCATTTCTTGTTTTATTCAAAACGATTGGTGCATACAACGCAGTAGTCTCGATATACGTATGTCCATAAACGTACAAGTCAAGTTGTCTTCCCGTGCCTAATAGTGTTTTCCAGCCGTAAACAAACGAACAAAAAACTTGCATTTAGCGTTGACATAATTGTGCCATCTACACATACTGATTAGCAACAGGCTAGTACCAGATACAGTAGTTGTAGTAAATAATATTAAAGATCATCATAGTTACAATCATCATTGTAATAACAAAATAAAAGACAACAAGGCGTTTCATGCACAAGCATTTTGGACCCAAAAAGACAAAAAAATCCCAAATGTTTTTGTCAAAACTTGTAATATTGATCTCCCATAGACAACCAGGCATGCTAAACGAACCGTTTGGAAGCTTGATCATTTTTAATCAACTTTTTTGGATAAACATTCAACAGAAAAAATTGCACTGAATAGCTTTTTATTTGATAATTCAACAGAAACAGCAGGTATGGTCATAGATGTTGTGTTTGGTCAAAACAGGTTATATATAGTAGACCAACACTTCCTGTAGCTGCAGATCAGTCTGGCACATTGATCAGGACTAATCTTGGCCCATTCTTCTCTACAAAACTGCTGTAGTTTAGTGAGATTCCTGGGATGTATGTCATGAATCGCTGTCTTTAGGTCATGCCAGAGCATCTCAATGGGGTTCAAGTCTGGACTTTGACCTGGCCACTCTAGAACGTGTATTTTGTTCTTCTGAAACCATTCTGAGGTTGATTTACTTCTGTGTTTTTTATCATTATCTTGTTGCAGCATCCATCTTCTTTTTAGCATCAGCTGTGTGACAGATGGCCTCAGGTTTTCCTGCAAAACATCTTGATGAACTTTTGAATTCATTCTTCCATTAATGATTGCAAGTTGTCCAGGCCTTGAGGCAGCAAAACAGCCCCAAATCATGATGCTCCCTCTACCATGCTTCACGGTTGGGATGAAGTGTTGATGTTGGTGAGCTGTTCCATTTTTCCTCCACAACTGACGTTGTGTGTTACTCCCAAACAATTGAACTTTGGTTTCATCATTTGCCAAAACTTCTGTGAAGTTTCCTAGGGCCTTTTTGTGAACATTAAACGAGCAACAATTTTTTTTTTTTTTTTTTGACAGCAGTGGCTTCCTCCGTGGAGTCCTCCCATGAACATCATTCTTGGCCATAGTTTTGCATATACATAGTTGATGTGTGCACAGAGATATCGGACTGTGCCAGTGATTTTTGTAAGTTTTTGGCAGATACTGTAAGGTTCTTTTTTACCTCTCTGAGTATTCTGCGCGGAACTCTTGGCACCATCTTTGGTGGACGGCCACTCCTTGGGAGAGAAGCAACAGTACCATACTCTCTCCAATTGTAGATAATTTCTCTAACTGTTGATCGATGAACATCCAGACTTTTAGAGATGGTTTTGTATCCTTTTCCAGCTTGATACAAATCAACAATCTTTGAACGCAGGTCTTCAGACAGCTCTTTTGACCGAGCCATGATGGACATCAGACAATGCATTTCATCAAGGCAATTCTTATCCGGTGGGGATTTTATAGTGGGTAGGGCAGCTTTAAACCACTCATCATGATTGGGCACACAGCTGACTTAAAATCTTTAGTAAAAATTGGTTTCAATTGCTCTTTAAGTCTCCTTAAGCAGAGGGTTCACATACTTATTTTTCCTCCTTCTGTCATTGTTTGAATGCTATCCTCATTGAAATATGAAAACCTATAAATGTTTGGGTGGTTTTTGTTAAAGAGCATACGACAGGAGAAAAAAAGTCTTAAATGGCATTATTATGTGAATTAGAATCATATTTTGAGACGATTCGACTATATACAACAATTTAGCAAAGCGCAGATGACGAGAAATTAGTCTTTTAATCTGCCGGTTAGCCACGCCTACCATTATAGGGCTTTAGCGTCCCCAACAGGCGGATGACGTCAGCGGTAGACTGGGCTCATCGGTTTCACTATTCAGCCCATTGAGAGGGAATTATTCAGAACGAGGAAAACGTGATGAAGACAGCCGCAAAATATCATTGTTTCAGTCTCTCTACTCCAATATTTTTACAAGTATTTTTCCCCAATCGCTATATAAATGGCATGGTCATGACAAATAACAGTCTTGTGCTAAAAGGAATATGAAATAATAAAAGTGCATTTATTCAGGATGACACTGCAAAATTACTCCATAATGGTCAAAACTGTCGACTTCAACTTCACTGTCGCACCTCCCGAACGATATTTTATGACACCTAAATCGGACATATGTCATTTCCCTTCCCCGGTGTTGGCTTCGGAGAATATAAACAAACCAAAAGGCGTGACAGCTAGCCGACATGCTAACCCGAACCGAGTGATGTTTCAAAGTCTTCGAAGCGGAAAATCACACATAATTAGTCTGGATTTATTGACATGACGACTGGGTTGTCGATTGTCTTCGCGCATCGGCAAACCGCCCGGCGGAGAGCAATTTACAGTTCGTTCCCCGGAGGAGGGTGGCTGCAGTTGTTGTGCAGCTAACGTGCTGCTAATGTGCATGAGGAAAGCTTTTTACATGCCTATCAATGATCAAACGTAAGTAGTCCTTTATTTAAAGAAAGTTTGTAGTGTTTACTTTGTAATCGCTGTATTCGTATTTGACATAATACAAAACAAGATGTTTACTCACTTCCTCGTAAGTCCAGTGGTCCCACAGTAAATATCCACGGTGAATGGGAATCTTTTGAAACTCCAAAAAGGCGCATACGCCTCTCCCTCATACAGAAGGATTTTTCTGCAGCCGTTTGGCTGGTGTGATGCGAAAAATAAACGTATTAATCCGCAAAATCAGCTGAATCCTTCGTCCTCATACACAACAGTACGCTGTATAGTGAAGAGAACGTCTTTTACTGTACACGTCACTGCGCCCTCCTCCTCAATGACAGACCGAAGCCGGAAGTCACTCATTTTCATGGCGCGGGATTCAAAAAACTAAATAAATATAGCGATCGCTTCAACACACATCCAAGCGGTCCATATCATTCAGGAACATAAAATACAGCGTGTTTTATGAAATAAACATGCTTTTTCGTGTCACATGCACTTTAAAGCAGACACTGTATTTTCATCTGTGTGATTTTGACAGAGATCAGATCACCTTTGATGGTGATTTTTTGCAGAAATCTGAGAAATTCCAAAAGGTACAGATACTTTTTCATACCACTGTATCCCATAAAACACTGAAGACAGGTTATAGTCCGGTGCGGTCTATTAATGAACAAATGCCGTTTTGGTGTCAAATTTGGTGAGTGGTGGCTCATGGTCAGGTGCGCCTTGTAGTCTGAAAATTACGGTAGTTATTTTTTAAGAGTAACTACGCATAATTCTTTACTTTCACTTTACTTTTCAAACTTGAACAAATGGTTAATGTATTGTAGAGTTACTGTCAATTTATAGATATCAGGGCTATTGAATATATCCTGTATATTTTGTGCATTAGATATGTATACACAGTAAGGCTAAGGTTGAACTTTGGCATCACTTCTTGATATAATTCTTCCTCTGGATCCCATTTCAACGGTGCAGGTGTTGTGACTTTCCAAAGTTGGATAAGTAGCTGAATCGGTGACTTTTGACTACAGCGTTTCATAGATTACACTTGTTCGTTGTGCTGCTAAAGCTGTGAGGTTTTCCAAGGCATGATGCCGAGAGCAAGGGGGAAAGAAATAACACTTCTGTGGGTCATCATTTTCATTGGCAGCTGCTGAACGCATTATAAAGCAACGTGACGCAGGAAGAAATTTCCTGCTTCTCTCCCGCCTGTTTCCTTTTTTTCTCCCTCCTCCTCTGCTCCTTTCCTCCATAATTTTCTTGAAAGTGATGAACTTTTCAGGTGCAGAGATATCACTTCTTACAAGTATATGTTTCAGCTCTCACTTGCCACTGTTCGTAGTTGGTAGGCTGCATTTATTTATTATTACACTTGTGCTCAGTGCTCTTAAACACCTTAGATTTTCCTTTATTAATGATCCCAATCATGATGTTGTGCACTCCACCAACTGTGATTCACAACCAAGTTGTCAGTATTCCAGAAATATGGGTGTGCGTTGAATTTTAGAAGAAACCAATTGTTTTGAATGACATTAGATCCAAGAAGGCAGAACTATTCAAGGTCTAATGGCAGATTGCTTAAGAACTGATATGGTGGAAGGTAAGGCTGCAGCAACTAATCATTTTATTGATTAATAAATTAGTTGCCAATGAATTTGATAATCAATTTTTGCCTGCAGCTATGAGCAGTCCCGTTTGCGTGCTTGTTTGTGTTAAATGTATAATCACTGTATTGCACTTTGCAATTAATTTGTGTGTTGTTGATTATTGTGCAATCAATTTGCATTGTTTTACATTGCACTGATATGCTGTTCACCCTAACCCCTAAACCCGGGGTCCTCAATTAGCGGACCGCAGTCCACGACTGGACCATGGCACAAATCCCTGCGGACCCACCGACGAACGCAAAAAACAAACTAACTTTTTTTTAACATTTATCATTTGTATGAATCGCTTATCTATCGCTATGCACTACTATTCTATCGCAAAATCTGTTTCATTTTTAGTCAAATATCTTCCATGTTCGCACTTCTGTTGTCATCTCTATGACAACGATGCGTTGAATGGCTGAGAGAGCCTGCGTGGATCCGCTGATTGGCTGAGAGAGCCTGCATGCTACTAGCTAGCATGGACGTACCACAGCAGTGTCAGCAACCTCAGACACAAGTCGCACCAGGCACTTTGCAATCTGTCTGTACTTGCTGTCGTTTACTTTATTTTTCATTTAAGAACGTGAGTCATACCGTGAGCAAACGTGATTTATTTAATTATTTCCCCCTGCTATGCTCAAAGTTGACCAAGAGAAGAAAAGTGGAAAACAAAAATTGCCGCTTCAATGAGGAATGTAATGACAAATATGCGTCCATTTTACCAACTGCAAGTATCAAACCTATGTGCTTAATATGCTTCAAGACAGTTGCTCTGATAAAAAGTTAAAACATGAAACACCAGTATGTTAAAGAGCAAAGCTCTTTGAAGATACGTTTCCTCCTGAACTCAGAATTGAGAAGGCAAGAAATTAACAGGTTGAAGCAGTCATATAATGAGTCAAGCAAGGTTATTGTTAAGTCTATGACACAACAACAAATTGCAACGGAGTGCTTACTCACAGTGTCGTGGGTGTTGGCCAAACATAAGAAGCCGTTCTCTGCTGGCGAAATAATAAAAGAGTGTATGACTGAAGTGATGACAGCAATGTTCAGAGGGAAAGAAAAGGAGGAAATGACAACAAAAATCTAACAAATCTCACTCTCAGACGCACTGTAGTACTGGCTGATGATGTGAGTAAACAGCTTTGTGACCCCCAAATGCCATTTCTCTCATTGAGCAGTGTTTTACAGTTAGTTACTGTCAATAAGTGTTATGTTATCACCTTAATGAACTAGCTTGTCATTTATGTTCTGAACACGTGAACATGTACTTCTTGCACATATTTTGTTTTTGTTTTACTGTTACAAAATGTACTGTCAATAGTTATTGTTTGCACCTTAATGACAGATCTTTCTCAATTATTTAGTATACTGTACATGTGTTAACATTGTACTTGCATGTTTGTTTGTTTTTTGTATTTCTATTTTAAGTTTATTTAAATGTATTGTACTTTTGTTTGGTCAAAAGAAAACCACATTCGACCTGCCTTTTACTTAACCGAATTTAATAAATGGACCCATGCTTGTATGAAAAAATAATTGTGGACCTTCAAGATTTGTATTTGAGGACCCCTGCCCTAAACCCTAACCCAAACAAAACATTTTTGACATTAGGCTTAATCTTCGAGTTGGCGGGGTTTAATAAATCAGTGGAGTTGCTTTCAACAAATTCAATGCAGTTTGTCAATTATTTTTTAGTTTCAGTGCTCAGGAGTGGCTAAGCTAGCAGGAGTAAATGGTGGTATAAATCAACTCCATCGACTAACTCGAAGATTAAGCCTTATGTGAAAAATTCAGATCTTCCCCTTTAAATTAAATTATCGGAAAGTCACTTGCATTTGATGACATTTGTTTTGACATCTGTTGTCATTTTTATATTGAGGCTAGAAAGGGAGGAAAATTGTAGGGCTGTCCCAAACGACTAATTTCCTCCCGATTAGTCAGCCGACTATTTTTACGATTAGTCGACTAATCTAATAATTAAAAAAAAATTTTTTTTACTACTTTAGTAATGAAATTTTTGTTGAAGCTTATTAATTCACAAAAACATTTTGGAACACATCAATTCTTTATTAACGTATAAATAAATAACAAATATCAATGATAAACAATGAGGTCAAATGATGCTGGCATTAGCTAGAGCGAACAAAATGTAAATGGAAACACTGAGACTTCACCTCTTTAACAGGAGTCAAAACAATTCTTACTCTTTTTGTGGTATGTCATTGTCTATATTGTTCTAAATGTTAAAATGAATTGCAATGTCCCAGACAACCATTTTCAGAATACCTTGTGTGAGTTCAGATGCTTTTTCTGGTGTGCATTCCGCATTTTTGGGGGAGGGGAAATACTGTTCAACTTTTGTTTGTTTTAACTTGAAAATAGATAAAGTAGAGGGCTCACTGAAATATTACAGTTATTTTGAATGAGAGGCACACATACTCACAGTAACAAAAATTACATATATAGTATTAATTTGTTTATTTAAATATAGTATACTACTATATGTATATACACAATGATACTTTATAATATAAAGTAACATTAGTGCAGTCATGGATTAATACAGTAAGCAGGCCAGTGCTGTTTCCATATATATTTTTATCATATTATGTTTGTACAGGATATATGTATATATTTTCCCCAAGTGGGAGCTTCCATGATCCTAATAAATAAAAATTATTTAAAAACTATATAATTATATATTAATTATTTTATTAAATAGAAATGCACGTTGATACGACGCACATAAAGGTAACTTCCATTTTTAAAAAATCGTTAGAAAGTTGTATGGATTTACAATCCAATACAATTTAACATATGGAGGTATAAACACATACAAACTGAAACTAGGAGAGGAAAATGTCAGCGGTCTGGAAATATTTCAGCATAGAATCTCCGAGTACAATGGCTGCATGCAAGATTTGCAGCCTGAAAGTTTCGACCGGAGGAGTTAAATCGGCCAGTTTCAATACCTCGAACCTGATAAAACATTTAAAGACGAAACATGTGAACGGACACAAAGAGTTTCAGGTTGCATCAGCAGGACTGCTATCCAGAGGAAAGGGGCTGGAACGGAGCAACAATCCCTGGTCAGGTCACTTCGTCCACTTAACTTTTATTGTTTTTTACTGAAAGAAATGCAGTAGTTTAAGACCTGTTTCAAAAGTAGGGTTGCCACCTTTCAGAAATACAAATAAGGGATGCCCAAAGCCGCACAGGCGATGAAAAAAACGTACATCCCCAAAATTCCTAAAATGCATAGAAATGTACAGCAGGGCTGAGAACCAAAAGTGGTATTTGCCATGTGGCAAAATGGATTTTGACATGTGGCATTTTTTGTCAAGATGCGGCAAAATGGATTTTGGTTTGTCGCATTTTGGCGGGGGGGTGGGGGGGTGGGGCATTTTTTAGGGGTATGTGGCAGTTTTGAAGGCCATGCACGTCCATGCCATTGACGACTATGCACGTCCAAATTTTCAATCCATATTAAATGGCAGAAAAACGTGTGGGTGTGATTTTTGGCCATCCACTTACCATTACAGCGCATTGACATTCAATAGGCACCCAAGTCAGGCCATGCCATTGACGGCTATGCACGTCCAAATTTTCCAAAATCCAAATCCATTTAGCTACGTACCAAAAAAAATCCACATGGCAAAATCAAAAACAGCAAAACCCTATCTGGTGGTGAGAGCACGCGAGAAGAGAATTACAGATGCCATGACTTTAACAAGATATAATCGCCTACTTACCTTGTTTCGATCCAAAAACTCCATGTAGCATGTATCACTGAGTGTCAAGACACAGCTAGATTTTTGGGGGATTTTATGGGTGAAACACGGGAATATAACAAGAGTCGCGATACAGAAATCGCAGACATCAAGGAGTGGTTGAGATGTTCTTTTTCATATATTTACCCTTTTAAATGTTTTATTCAATTTTTCTTTGTTTGGATCGATTATTTACGTATCATCTAACATCCATCCACCCATCAACCCATCCACCCATCCACCCATCCATCCATCCATCCATCCATCCATCCATCCATCCATCCATCCATCCATCCATCCATCCATCCATCCATCCATCCATCCATCCATCCATCCATCCATCCATCCATCCATCCATCCATCCATCCATCATCTTCCGCTTAGTCCGGGGTCGGGTCGCGGGGGCAGCAGCTTTTGCAGGGAAGCCCAGACTTCCCTCTCCCCAGCCACTTCAGCCAGCTCCTCCGGCGAGATTCCAAGGCGTTCCCAGGCCAGCCGAGCGACATAGTCTCTCCAGCGTGTCCTGGGTCGACCCCGGGGCCTCCCGTCATCTAACATATCGGAGAAAATGCGACAGTAACATAAAAAATACAATTAAGTGATGGTTATGAGGTAGATATCCGCGACTTTTTTACAGACACCATTTTTTTCATTGTGACGTAATTTGTTTAAAAGTTTAAAATATGCGAGTGAATAATTTTTTTAAATCTTTTTTTTTTTAATGAAATACTAGACATCAATTAATGTTTCTAAGCTAAAAATTACAAACATTTTGAATAACAAATATAATTCCTTTCCTTCTTTTTATGGCTGGGTTGAAACAAAAGCGGTTGTGCGACATCTGTAAACGGGGGTTTCCAGGGTAAGACGGACAAATAAAAAATAGTTTGGGGGCTTAATGCGCCATGAACCTGCTATGGCAGCATATAGACATATTGTTAAATGAACACAACAGTTCTTTTGGCTTAAAATACAGCAGTTTCTTTTGAAGAGGAGAGCAAGAGCAGAAACTGCTTTTTCAGTCTTGTCTGTGTTTTCCGCCATATATCGGTATCAGGGCCAAAAAATGGTATCGGTGCAACACTATTTCAAACTTTCAGTCATGGTGCCTGTTGGTGTAGCATGTTGATATTGAATGACATCCCATACAAAATGCATGAACATAGCTGGGTTCAAAGTTCACAAGTTTTAAATAGTGTCTCTCTCGTTCGCCAAAATATTATCATAAACACCTCACAGCAAGGTTCGTGCTGTGCAGTTCTACACCACTGCAAACAAGGGTCAGGAACAAAGCAAAATTTTTAACAAATATTACAACAGATTGTAGTCTGGGTATTTTGGTCAAACTGCATTATTACATCTGCAAAGTATTTGGAATAATCCTCACACATGATATCAATACTGTATTTTCATCCACTGACCACAATGTAACCTCTTTTATAACCCGCACAATTAGATTATTGTAATGTATTTTAGCTGCAGGCTGGGGACCAAACAAACGAATGGAAATTCAAGACACACTTTTTTCGAAGATACGACACACGCACACACAGATACACACACGTTTTCATGTGATGCCTCTTCAAGGCCCCAAATGATGCTTCCTCCCTTTCCAGTTACTGGCCCCCGTGTTCACAGTGAACCCAATGACTTAGTTGCGAGCCTCATTATTAAATTATCAGCCGGGAATTTTGCTGTTCTTCAGAGAATGTGCTGTTCTGAGGTACAGTTTGTTTTAAAAAGTCTCCCCCCCCCCCCTTTGGACCGTTTATTTAACGACAATTCGTCATTCAGTGCATGCGTTCACCCCTTTAAAAGTCTTGAAAGCCCAGTTCAGATGCCATATGCGAAAGATGTAGAAAAGCTTAATGAGTGACGTAAATCTTAATAATAACCGCAGGAGGAAAAATGTGACTCAGTTTTGACAATTCAATTCAAGCAGCTAAATCTCATGTGTCTGCTCGTCCAGCAGCAGTCAAAGCACACGTTTGGCAAAACCGTGCCCTCCACCCACAGTTATTGCTACTTTGCTGGCATGGACGGCAGCACATGGAAAAAGGATCTGCATAATGATGCAAAATACAACTGTGCTTTTATATTATGTTTTATGAGAAATTAATGTTAGAGAGAAAAGCTACTGCACATTTAAATTTCACTAGCTCAGGCATATCAACTGTATGGGCCGTGGGCCGAAAGCGGCCCACCAGGGGTAGGAGATGGATTTGTAGCCCTGAGATTGCCCATGCTTCCCCTCAATTTTGCTTCTCAAGTCCTCAAACAGTTTTTTGATCTTCTTCCTTTTCTCCATGCTCAATGTGGTACACACAAGGACACAGGACAGAGGTTGAGTCTACTTTAATACATTTTAACTGGCTGCAAGTGTGATTTAGTTATTGCCACCACCTGTTATGTGCCACAGGTAGGTAACAGGTGCTGTTAATTACACAAATTAGGGAAGCATCACATGAAAATTTCCTGCCATTTTTAGGACGTCTGATGGGATTCACGCATGACTGGGTGCAAATGAACACACTCAAGTAGAGAAACCACTGGCACCAAGATTAGCGAAAAGGCAGCATAGAATAAGATGTCAACATATCCACACTTACATTTACATTATACTGGGTCCTACACCTCTGCTTGCTGATTTGTGTACGCTCCACCCCTCCTAATCACATCTCTTTTTGGCTCTCTCTCTCCTCCCCTCCTTTTTCTCCTCGGTCATCAGGTTCCCCACGTGGTGTCAACCTCAAGTACAATTATCTAACGATAGTGCCACTATATTCCTAGGTAGGCGTTGAATGTATTTCTTGTTGTTGATAAAATGAGTAAATCACACTCCCATGTGATACATTAAAACTTTACAGACCAAAAGGACACTCATCCATGTGATATGTTAAAACTGTTCAGACCAATAGGATACTCAGATTTCCATTCTCCATGTCAAGCAGCTGAACATGACAAAGTAAAAATAAATAAATAAAATAAAGAAACGAGCCAGCTGAAGTGGCTTGGGCATCTGGTTCGGATGCCTCCTTGAGGCCTCCCTGTAGAGGTGTTCCGGGCATGTTCCCCCGACAGGAGTCGACCAAGTACACGCTGGAGAGACAATATTGCTCGGCTGGCCTGGGAATGCCTTGGAGCTGGTTGAAGTGACTGGGGTGAGGTAAGTCCAGGCTTCCCTGCTAAAGCTGCTGCCCCTTGGGATCCGACCCCAGATTAAGCGATTGATAATGGATGGATGAGTTGATTTTTGCTGGCGATGGGGCAAAAATAATAGTTAACATACTTTTGTAGAAAAGCCAGCCTCTTAACTTCATGTCACATTCCACATAAAGCCGCTAAATAATGACTTTATAGAATGTCAAATCTCGTATATAAATTCCTTCTTTTGGCACACTTGAGGCTTTATTGATGAAAAAGAATTGTACTTTGTTAGCTTAGAAGTGGGTCATTGCTCCACCCTTGTCTCAAGGGAAATAAGCAAAGGTGGTTCATTCAATAAATCGGATCAAAGAGTGCCCTCACTGGCTTGCAGTTTGATTCATAATTAAATTCCTGCCCTGTTTTGACTGCATACACGGCAGTGATTATACACTATTGCAGAGAGTTTTGATATCATGTTTACAATGTCAGGTGGTAAATAGTACGCTGCTTTCAAATGGATGCTCACCCCGTATAACCTGAAACACATAACCTTATATCCAGAAGTGGCTAAAATAGCTGAAAATTTGACTCAAGTAAGAGGGGCGTTACCTCAAACAATATCACTCAAGTAAAAGTAATCATCCAAATATATTTACTCATGTACAAGTAAAAAAGCATTCAGTGAAAAGAATACTCAAGTAACGAGTAACATTGTAACTGCTTATTTTGTCTGATAGATATATTTTTATGGTATATTTATTTCCTAGCACTTGACACAGAGAATGGGAATCTGAGTGTCCCATTGGTCTGAACAGTTTTAATGTTTCACATGAGAGAATATTACTCAAGTCCAAGGGTGAAAGCGGCTAAATTTCTTGTCGGAACTCTCCGACGTGAAGGTCGCCAAGGAGCCAGAAATGTTATTTATTTATTTACATATTTTCTTTCAATTTTTTTTTTTTTTGGGGGGGGGTCAAACTTCTTAAACTACTGAAATGCAAAGAAAACTGTTTTAGCACAGTTATTTCTATAACATACAAAAACTGATTTTTTCAAAATTGTATTTTTTCAATGATTTGCAAAATAAAAGTTAACAAAAACACCAATAACCCCAACCTCCATCTCCTAATTTTTTATTTCCCCTCATTTCCTCACATACTAAATGCCAAATCTCAATTTTAACTAATTAAGAACATAGGATGTATGATAAAATTGAAGTTAATGTAAACATGTTTTTAATAATAAAGATATAAGTAACATACATTTAGAAAAAAAGTACAAATGACTTATATTATGCAGAGTGAAATGGAATATATTTTGAAGATCGCGTAAACATTGACTTTTTTTTTTAAATCATAAGGAAATGAATAAGTAGCCTAATATAAATGAACAAATATAAGTCTAAAGTGCACATTGACAGCTAAGATGTTCTGAACTTCCCCATCAGAGCAAATAAAACTAAATGTGATAAATAAGCCTCCTCAACTCTTTCGTTGCTCTTAAAGATTTGATCCATTTTAGGTTGCATTGCCCTTTTTTTGTCGCATCCTACAACCTTTTTTTTTTTTTTTTTTTTTTTTGCTGTTCCAGAAAACATGCACATTTGAACCAATCAGAGCTAACTATCTCTACTGATCACGTGTCAGTATGTCAGCCAATTGAACGGATAAATGAGTCCAGGCGTTTTGGTTTGCTGCGTGAGTTCGCACATTGACGTGACTCATCATAGTCAGACTCAGATAACTGCAGCAGCTGGGAAACCTCCATACCGTTCATGGAATAAAATAAATAATAAATATTGGTGGAAACGGATGACTTTACACAAGTACCTTATTATGCTTGTTGTTAACACTTGTGTATGTAAATCTGATGTTGGTAGATTGTTTTCTTCTTGGAGATGAAATGCATGTGTGGCAGCTTAGCATTTTTTTTTTACATAGCGTTTTGACAGTTGCCGTCATATTTTCAAAATCAAAGCACCGTGTACCGGAACAGCATTCCGGCCCTGAATCTTATACTGGAACAGCATTCAGACCCTGAATCTTATACCGTAACTGCGTTCTGGCCCTGAATCTTATACCGGAACTGTGTTCCTGACCGTTCTGGCCCACTTTCACCCCTGCTTCCGTTGTGATATTTATTCATTGTGTTTCATTTATTAGGAGAAACCAGCAAGCACAAAGGGGTTATTGGTGGCCAGAAAGGGAATTAGTAAAAGGGGAGAGAGGCAGAAAATCAAAACAACAACAACAAATAAATTCAACCTACACTCACTTTGAATATAGTAGTGCTATTGTTAGCTAATTGCATTTCTGGTGGATACCATGTGGGGGACCTGATGACCAAGGAGAAAAGAAAAGAGGGGGCAGAAAGAGAAGTGATTAGGTGTGGTGGAGCTTGCACAAATCAGCAATGTGTGGTGTTGAACCCAGTTTTATGTGAATCACTTTTAAGTGTGGATATGTTGACATCCTATTCTATGCTCCCTAACAGCTGATCCTAGCACCAATAGTTTCTCTACCTGAGTGTGTCTAATTGCACTCAGTCATGCGTGAATCCCATCAGATGTGTGATCTGCAGACAAGTGGAAATGCTGTGCGGGGGCCGCCCCAGCCAAACAGAGGGGTGAGCAAGCACAGCTCATCCCTTCTCCCGCAGCTCCATCAGGTTGTCCCCTGGACCATCCAGTCCCCACCCAGAGTGGGCGATAACCCACCCACCCACCGGCAGGGTGCGTTCTTAGGGTGCTTTACACTAAAATGACCATGGGTGGATCAGTTGATACAAATCACTTTTGTATCCATAGAAGGGTCATCTGACTCTAATCAGCATATCTTTTGTGAGCATCGAGGTCCTCATTAGTCATTTCCATTCACATTCTCAAAACCACAGGGTTGGATTGCTCCAATTAGCATCTTGACTACCCTGAGAGGTAGAAAAGCGCTATACAAGTATAACACCATTTACCATTTACCATTGAGTGTTTGCAGGGCAGGGCTCCCTTGGCTTTGGCGGATAGTGGACCGCTCATGCAGGCAATCGGGCAGACAACCTTTTTACAGTATGTTTTAGTGTTTGGTAACTGCTCAGTATGGTTATCTAATGTAATCGAATTGTGCACGATTTAAAAAAATTGGGAAGATAACAGAGCACTTTTTTCTTGCTGGGGATTTGTTTCAGAGTACTGTCTGACTTTACAGCATTGAGAAACAGCTGTCTCAGCTCTCTGAATATTTAGCTGCACTGTTTCTTGTATGTAAGAAGCTATAATTGTGCTATTGCTGATGATAGATGGCTGACGATGCACAACAGAAGTCAATTTTTTCCACAAAAAAGCTTTTTATTCAATAAAGGAATGTATGTGAAAAAGACAACAAAATAAACTATATACAAGGGATGGTGTAATAAAAAACAAAACTAAACATTTTTTATGTGGTGACGTATGACACTTCGCCCTTTTCCCAGGGCTAAGTGTTGGAGGCTGTTGCCGGAGCAATTTTTCCTTCTGCGCCTTATTTGGCCCCACATGAGGGTGAGCCAATTCCTTTGCAAGACCCACCAAGAAGACCACCCGTCTCTTTTGCCTTCTGGTGCATGCCTGATATAACACATTGTCATGTTTCAGCTATTAATGTATTCTGTCATGTATTAGTTTCAGCTATTAAGGTTTCATCATATTGCAAGTATTAATGTTGCAGCTATTAATGTTTCAGCATATTGCATCACACTCATGCACCACAAAGCTTTCGTCACATGTACCGTGTACCCTTTATTATGTCACAAAGAACAACTGAGAACACTATAGAAGCCTCGAACAGACAACATTCAGTGTCAGGTCGTCAGCGATTCAGCATATGTTTGCATGCCTTTGCCTCTCAAAATCAATAAAATCCTGTGTCTGCGATACGCAACTGGTTCCTCCGTCTCGTACATGACACACATATGCATTCAGTGCTGCCATGGCAATTATATTGTAGAACAAGGCGCCTGGCCATCCACGTGTTCCTCCGTGTTTGACAAAGCCAAAGGAGCCTTGGATTTGCAAATATTCAAGATGCTAATTGCAGCTATCCAGAGTGAAACCCCCACACCTAGGCAGCGACTCCACGGGAGTGTGTAGGGGGCTTGTCTGCTTGATTGCTTGTTTGAGTGGTCTATTGTTTGACAAGGCCAAGTAGTCAATTTGGTATCGGCGTCATCTGACGCCCTTCTGGTCTTTCTTTATAGCCAAAAATCCCTCCGGGACTTCCAGTGTTTTAATAAAGACACCACGTGACTGGACAGGCCGGCGTGCTCATAGGACTTCCCACTGGAAGCTTGTGCACATTCATGTGATTGTATCGTTACATCTAAATGGCAAAATTGAGTCATGTGATTATTGTTGCAACTTTGGTCATCGGTCAAAATGATGGAGCCACTGTCAGCATCTGTGGAAAAAATAAAGTAAAATCTAATGTGTAGAATAGTAGAGGAAAATGTAACGACTGCCCAAAGTAGCAGAGCAAGTAAGTCGTCTTCTTCAGAAATCTACTCAAGTAAAAATAAAGAGTATGGCATGCTAGGCTACTCTTAAAAGCAAATTTTCCCCAAAATGTTAGACAAGTAAATGAACAGAGTAAATGTGACGCGTTACTACTCACCTCTGCTTATTATTACTGGATAGTTCTGGATTGCATGTTTTCCAAAGAAAAACTTTGAGGTTGTCAATAAACATTGAACATTTTTACTTAAACTGACCACGGTGTTCAAACTGGTTCATCAACGTCAACTGAGAACCCTTTGTATGGTCAATGCCCCCCCCCACACACACACACAATAAATTATGGCCCTCAGAAGACTATAAAAAACAAATCAGTATTTACGTGGGCCTGCAAAAATAATTGAGAATACAGTAATACATATGCCAGGCCTGTATTTTTTTGTCATAAAGAGAACCACGCAAATATACAACAACGGTATGCCCAAAGGAGGTTTAGAATCTGAAACACTATTTCAACATTGTCATATTATAAATGTACTGTTTCCTTTGGAAACCTAATAAACACATCCATCCTCCATCATAGTTTTGGCCGGATCATACACATTTATGACTGCACCTACAGTAACTACAAACCTATAAGAGTTAAAAGCAAAAGCTACTACTATAAATGTGTTTGTAATGAAGTAACCAAGCGTGTAACAATGGTTATTTGTGTTAGTGTACTTGGATTTCTGGCAGGTAGCTCCTTGATTGGGCCCTAATAGGCTCAAAGAAGATAAGCGGACATGAAATAATCCCACCTAACAATTTGCATATTCTCCAATGATGAATGGTACACTTCTCCAGATGTCACCGCTGCACTCTGGACACATTTTCTGGAGTTGCAGCCTTCCTCTGTGATTCTCTGTGAAAGCTCTTACTTAGTGCCAACTAAGCAAGGATCAAATCTTCTTACGCCCACTTAGGCAACAAGGACTCAAGATTTTCTTTCACCTCGTGATAATGTCCACATTTTTGAGGCATAATGGTGAAAACGCATCTGCATTCTCAACTGCAGAGGCTGAGTGATTGACCAGATTTTTAATGTTGAGTGTTAAACAAGGCAGATTTTTGGGCATCCGTTCTAGACGAAAACTAATGTGGACCTAAAATTCCCGACTTTGTGCTCTAAAACTAAAATGCAAGCTTTTAGCGTCATCACAAATGACGGTCTCTGCTTCTAGTGCAGTGTTTCTCAAACATTTGACATGAAATTCCATTTGTAAAAAATGCTTGACTCTTGAAGTACCAGTATAATTGTCAACAATAAAATACAGTGGCATAAAAGGCTGAAATGTTCCATTAAAAATGAGGCACAGGTTTTATCTATTATAACTATAAATATCTTAAAATAAATAACTAAAAATAAATAATTTTTGGATTCAATTAACCCTTGAGAGTCGAAGGACGCGCCGGCGCGTCCTCAGCGCACGTCGTCTTTGAAGCGCCCTCACGTTTTAATTACGTCACCCACATGCCGTTGGTTGGTCTCGTTTTAAAGTGCGGAAGTTGCGGTTTACTCTCGTTATTATTTGAAGTCAATCGACCAACTAAAACGTGAGATATTGTCATTTAAGTTTTATAGTTTTATTGTCCTCTCAAAAAAACATTAAAACGCTGCATGGATCATGTGTTTATGTCTATATTTCCATCATTTCTTGTCCTTTTTCAAAACGGAAGCTCCATGAAAAAAACATAAATCAAACGAACCCTTTCGAAGTCACAGTGGAAGCACAAAATGCGTTTTTTAAATAAATATAACTGCCGTGCGAGGTTCCACCGAACGAGAGGGAGGAGTGTTCTGAAGCGGCGAGGTGGCGAGCGACGGCCGTGTGGCTCGAGCAGCGACTTTGAGAATGAACGGAAAACTAAATTTAGCGCAGGCAATTGTGCTTTTTGATCAACTTGAGGAAGAGGATGGTCCAAATTCGTCATCATCGTCTTCTTCGGAAGAGTCCTCGAGTGAAGATAGTGACGGATTTGAACACGTGGGTGACGCCATCGACGAGCAGAGGTAAGCAAACTCACTTTTTTTTTTTTTGATGCATAAAAAGTTTCTTTTGAAAGTTTCTTTTGATATTGCAAGACAAAGTTAATTTTGATGCAATATAAGTGTGTGTTTGTGTATATAATAATAAAATGTGCATATCAGATCAAAGTCGTTCGTGCACTGTGTGTATCCAAGGCAGGAATTTATAATTGTGATGATCTTCTTTCTATATGAAGATTAGGGATGTAGCACATATTCAGCTATGGTATTCTTTCTATTGTCATACATATAGATTTCCATTATTATTTATTGCTGTATATATTTTTATTTTATACTTTATTATTTTCATAAATACTGACTTTTTTTCATGTACATTTATAGTGACAATGAAAGTAAAGTGAAATGAAAATGGAAGGGTGGAAAGAGGACCGACACCCCATGGAAGTGTGGGCTGTGTGATGTCGCCCTGTGTCGAATTCCAGGACGAAACTGCTTTTCGGAGTGGCATGCCTGAAAAAAATTTAACTTGTTTATTGTAAATATTTTTGAAAATACTTTTTTTCCCAATGTTGTATATATATATTTTTCCCCACAATCAGTCTTCTCAATTTGTCTATATAAATGTGTGTTCAAGAAGCTTGATTGTGTGTACATAGTTTTCATCAGGTGATGGGCCGCAATACCTAAACTCATAAAGAGATCGCCTCTAAACACTTTTTGTTTTAGATGGTATATATTTTTTCACTGTGCGGTCTGCTGTATATAACCTGTTTTGACTAGAGCATGTATAAAGGCAAAAAACGCCTATGGCTATACCTGTTGTTTATGTTGAATTGTCAAATATAAGACTATTTATTCTAAATTTTTTTGGTTGAATGTTCATCCTAACATGTTGAATAAATATTACAAAGTTTCAAAACGGTTCGTTACGCATGTTTGGTTGTCAATTGGACATCAATATTAAAAAAATTGACAAAACGATTTTGGAATTTTTGGTCTTTTTGGGCCCAAAATGATGATTTATAATTGGTCAGTGAATGAAACAACATTTTGGACATGAAGTTCAAGGTGTCACAAAAAAAGGGACCAAACCAGGCCATCGTAAACAATTCTTTCTTTGAAATATAAAGGCAACTTCAAAGGCATGCAAAATCAGACAAAATAGGCCCAGACCTTAAAGGGTTAAACTGTATTATGTATAAAGTAAGGCTGTTTGATTCTTCTTTCTGCCCTCGACGGGGGCGGATATGTCCTCCGTGGACTAGCTGCTGCTGACTCTCAACTTGAAACATGGATTTGATTAATTGGTCCCTCAGCACTATTGACAAGATTTTTTCCAACAAAACACGGAGATCCGCCCTGCCTGGAGGGGACCTTTGCGGCGGGCTATGTGCAAGATTCATAGAAGCAATGGCAGCCCGCCTGTCCCACAGTCCTATCTGTGGAAGACGTCGAGGATATCTGGTAGATTGGTATGATGGATGTGAAAGTCCTCCAGTTTGGCTTGGGAGGTGTCCTACTGTACCAGCAGCTTTCAGGGAAATTGGCAAATTCAAGGCTTCGGCAGACCGTTTGGAGCCCCGTTTGGAGGTCCGGATCGGGACCTTATTCACCATCCGGCTCGGGGATGGCAGGAGAGAGGAGGATTCCATCGGGAACCAGCTTACAGAGTTGTCTCGTCGGACCGCCAATGTTGGTAGGGACGTGGGAGATCTGCGATCAAGACTACGCCTTGATGATTTATTCAAGGCTTCGGAGGACAGGCTTGAGGCCCAGATTGGAACATTAGTCCACGCTTGCACGGCTCAATCCGGGGAGGGATGAAGACGTATGGAGAACATCGCGTTCCAACTGGCGGAATTGTCACGACAAACGGCGACCGTTGGGAGAGACTTGCGGGAACTGAGGTCTGCCCTTCGACTTGATCTGCGCAACTGTCTTAGGAAAACTGTACTTTTTATGGACATTCAAAATTCCGATTTGGCTCAATTTCGGCTTAAAATGTCACTCCCCTCTGCGCCCCCGCCTTTCCTTCTCCTGGGAGAGCCACGCAGATGGTCCTTATCTGATGCCCTTGATCTCTCCTCCCAAGGCCGGTTGGAGGGTTCTGTGATTCTTATTTTGTCTTCAGGCACACACAAATAATAGCCACGTTTACATGCTGACTTTTATTCTTACCGATTCAAATCATTCCGAATGGAAATTTCACATCAGCTGTTTACATGTCACTTCATCTATTCCGATCCAGCGTTTACATGTGTCTGCCTTTATTCCGAAAGGACGTTTGACAACTGCCGTCTGACATGCGCAGATTAATCAAAACAAAGCGTCACGTTGCAAAACATGGAGATCGATCGTCAGATCAGCTGCTGTTCTAACTTTTCGAGTGGAAACAAAACTTCAGAATGACACGCCGTTCATTTAAAAAGTTGTGTGGGTGCGCTGTGCGTGTGCTTGGAAGCCATGTTGCATGTGACGTTACTTACGTCACCAAGTGACGTCACCACGTCAGTACGGAGCATGTGCAGAAAGAACGCAACCATGATATAATTTTACTTCTAATCGGTTTGGGAAAAGGAATATTCCACCCCTGTGAATCGGAATGAAATTCCATTCAGTTTGGGCCTGTTCATTCCGAATGAGGTGTTTATATGGAACACATTTATTCGGTTTGAACAAATATTCCGATTGTAATTGGAATATTTGGCTCCATGTAAACGTGGCAACTGATACACAAACACATTCCTACCACCCCTCCTACCAGCCATGACTGGGAAGTTCCTTATTGTCGTATAAAAAATTCCTGCACGTGACCTGTCGTGTCATATCCCTGCTATGTTGTATGATATATGTGTGTACACTGTAACTTGCCGGCCTGCAACTGCTCTATCATTTCTGAAGAAGAGAGAGATAGCTGGCAGCTCGGTTTGTCTGCAGCGGCTCGATGCTCACTCATCGAACGTAATTTCGTTGCAATGTTTGTGTGTCAATGTCTGTCTGTCTTAATCGATTTTAAACCAAAACAGACCTTTCTGGTTAAAACGATGTTAAAAATGTTCAAATCGCTATGTTCGATTTTAAAACCGCATTATTTTGGTTTATCGAAGCCGCCGTAGTTTCCTCTGCATCTCCGCTTCCTCCCACAAGTGCGCGCCGTCTTAAACAACAAGCACAACAACAACAACCATGGCTACTGGCGATTCTGCTACGTTTGCATAGCCAACATTGGGCAAAAATTGCATCGTGCCATGAGTAAGTATATTATCATGATGTACTTAAAGTATTGTTGTATATGTAGAAAGATTGCAGTGGATTTTCAAATAAAACTTCGTCTGCCCATTTTCCTGTAGGTCCCAACGACAGACAGTAATATAGCGCCACGTTTGGCTGAGTGTATATTGCACTATACAACAAAAATGAAAGTGTGTGTGTGTGTGTGTGTACCAGGGGGGTGTACCAATCCCTCTGTCTCGTTTTCCTGTCAAGATTGCTGCTACTAGATTACAGTAACTCAGTGCTTATTATTTTCTCTTACGCTGCTCCTCAGTTAGACGTGAACATTTCGCGCCCCTCCCCCCAACTTTTCCACCACTGTAAATAGTATAATTTGTCAATAAAATTATTATAGGTGCACCTCTGCATAATATTGTGTCCTTTTTTTATACTAAAGAAAAAAAAAGTAATATATACCAACTTAGAATAAAGTTTAACGTCATTGACATTGTTTTGTTTGTAACAGAAAAGATTTAAAGCACATCAATTTGCCTGAATTAAAAAAAAAAAAAAAAAATCACATCTAAACTGTAAAAAAAACATTCAATGTACATTTTTTGACTATCTGATACTTAAAAATAAAATTTCATAAAATCGATGAATAATAATTACAATTTGACCGAAAAAACAATAATTCATACAACAAAAACGACTGTGTCATTGAACAGAGGGAGTTTTTTTTTTGCTACAGGCAGTATTAGCTCATTTGCTATGGTGTGGGGTTATTTTGCACTGAGAAACTTGGTATGCCACCTTATACGAAACTAACAGCTGGTTTACCGATGTAACACTGCGAAACAAAGCGGGACAACTGTTGGCAATATTCGGCACATTTTTGCTGGGAAAAAAATCCAGTGGATTCTCAATGTGATTGGAGCTTAATGTCTTTAAATGACGTCTTAATTTATTTGGCTTCCTGCTGTCAGCTGCAAACATTTTTAGACACAGTAAACAGATGGGCCCCTCCTCATCTCCCACTGTATTAAACCCCTGCTAACTCGAGGATTTAGCCTAGTGTAAAAAATTCTGAACTTCCCCTTTAATTTCATATGTTGATGTACCACTGTATTTATGGATGAAAAACATTGACAAAACCACTCTGTACTCCTGCTCCTCTGACTGGTTTTATACATACACATATTATATGATTAATGTATTTCAACACGGTTGTGTAACATAGAACCTGTTTTTCATTTCACATCCTATCCATGGACAATATTTTTGCCTATCCGATCCAGCGGGTATTAAACTCATTCGTCAATACGTATTGATTGTAATAGATTAAATGAGAGCAGAAACAAAATATCTCTTATATAAAACACCTGTTGTTGTTTTAAGCGTCACGATCGATCACTAATCTGCATAGGCCACACAGATCAAATTTAAAAAAATATGTACTGTATAGACCTCTCCTAGTAGCCAACACTAACTGGACTGAATCTCAACAATAGTGGTGATGAAGCTGCATCAGCACAGACTGCCTCCATCTGGAATCACTCTCCTCACTCTGTGGGTCAGAGGTGAAAGAGAGGATGCTGACCCGTGGACTTTCTCCTAATAAGAGCAGACAGACAGAATGAGGTGTAACGTGCGAGGCAATTTGGGTTCACTGGTTAAAAATCTGCTCTGCAATTGGCTGGCAATCGG
The DNA here is from genome assembly GCF_030265065.1 of Corythoichthys intestinalis. NCBI lineage: Eukaryota > Metazoa > Chordata > Actinopteri > Syngnathiformes > Syngnathidae > Corythoichthys > Corythoichthys intestinalis. The sequence goes on along the minus strand of NC_080414.1, from coordinate 37,471,020 downwards.
TCTCAGTGTACGTGACTCTTGCCCGAAGTCAGCTGGGATAGTTTCCAGCTGACTTACGAACCGACTGAGGACAAGCACTACAGAAAATGAATCGTTAGGAATTTCTGCTTTAGGTGAAACAATGTCAACGATGACGATAATGAAAATCTTTCGTCTTTCATTAATTTTTTCAGAATGATGACGTGACAATGACGAGCTCAAAACGGGAGACGAAAACCTAACCTGACAAATGCCAGTTTTCGTCTGACGCACTGGCAGTTTTCTGAAACGGGCCAAGAAGAGGCCACGGACGCCAAGTGCCGCTGCCATCTTTGTTCAGTGTTTGTTTTGGTCAATAAGGCAATGCACAGATTATCCTGCATGTGATGGTAAAAACATTTTTGTCAAGCTGAGATGAACCAGTAAAGTAACAATTCATATTTAATCATACTGTGTGCAAGTAAAGATAAAATACATAGAACAATAATTTCAATCACTTTTTTGAAACGCCATTTTACATACGAAAAGCAACATTAATATTGGAAAAAACTATCATTGCGATTTTTGGGGGGTTTGCGACTCATTGCGATATTAGATTGCTATATTAAAACTAGGAGAATTTTCACTAGATAAATTAAATACAGGTAGTCCCTGGGTTACGACATACCAAACTTAAATGATTTTGACTTTACGACGCTGGAGTCCAGTCTTTTTTTTTCTTTTTTTTTTTAGTATATTAATATGTTTTCTGTTCTCACTAAACGTGAAGTGGTTCAGCTTGACAGACAGCAGAGGTTTTTGAAGCTTTTTACTTCAACTTTGACAATTTGCAAAAATGTAACACACATATGTGCAGTTATGTGCAAAACGACACATATTTTAACAATAAAACACTTAGCACAAAACAATTGGTGTTCAACCATCCATCTAGTTTGATTAATATGTAAATTTAATAGATAAAATTTGCCTAATTTGCCAAACAAAAGTCTGCTAGCTTAAAGTGCGCATGACAGGATAAAAATAAAAAGTCTTAAATAGCATTATCATGTGAATTAGAATCATATTTTGAGACGTTTCGACTATATACCGTATTTTTCGGACTATAAGTCGCAGTTTTTTCATAGTTTGCTGGGGTTTCGACTTATACTCTGGAGCGACTTATTTCTGAAATTATTAACACATTATTACATCATTTCACATGTTATTTTGGTGTTTTGGAGCGACACTGATGGTTTGGTAAACTTGTTAGCTTGTTCTTTTTGCTATAGTTATCTGAATAACTCTTAAAAGCTATGTTACATTAGCATAAAGAAATATAAAAAATAAAATTAGAAATAAAAAAGTTAATTTAAATAAATAAATAAATAAATAATAAATAAATAAAGTAAGTAAAATAGTAAAATAATAAGTACAGTAAAAAATGCGACTTACACTCCGGTGCGATTTATGTATGTTTTTTTCCTCTTCGTTGGGCATTTTATGGCTGGTGCGACTTATACTCAGGTGCAGCTTATAGTCCGAAAAATACGGTACAACAATTTGGCAAAGCGCAGATGACGAGAAATTAGTCTTTTAATCTGCACTTTAGGCACGCCTACCATTATACGGCTCTAGCGTCCCCAACAGGAGGATGACGTCGGCAGGGTCATGGTTTTATCTGATTTAGAATTCAGCCCACTCAGGGGGAATTATTCAGAATGAGGAAAATGTGATGAAGGGAGCAGAAAAATGTCATTGTTTCAATCTCTCTACTTCAATATTTTTACAGGATATTCTTTTTATCTCAGTATTTTTCCCCAATTGCTAAATGAATTGTATGGTCATGACAAATAACACTGTTGTGCTAAAGTGAATATGAAATATTAAAAATGCCTTTATTCAGTAAGACATGGCAAAATTACTCCATAATGGTCAAAACTGTTGACTTCTTGCACCTCCCGAACGATATTTTATGGCACCGGAGTGCCATAAAATAGTGAGACAAGCAGCCGGTCGTCGGTCGAGTGGCATTCTCGGTGGACAAGGAGCATGTCAGCCACAAAATGCAAGACACCTCCATATTAAAACGTGTGCCATGATCCCATTATTTGACATAATACGAAACACGATGTTTACTCACTTCCTCCTAAGTCCAGTGGTCCCACAGTTGTTGCACACTTGTTTAGGCCAATCTCGGGATGAACGGGAACTTTCTGAAACCCAAAAAGGCTCACACGCCTCTCCCTGGTGCAGCTACAAAAGCCTGCAGCCGTTTGGCTGGCGTGATGCGAAAAATAAATGAATTAATCTGCAAATCAGCTGAATACGCATTCCATCTGCATGCTATAAGGAATGCTGTATAGTGAGATGGTGGCCCGGGTGACGTCACATTCGCATTCGTCCTAAACCCGAGACTGGAGCCGGAAGTCATTCATTTTCATGGTGCGGGATTCAAAAATTGAATATATAAAATGATCGCTTCCACACACATCCAATCGGTCCATTTAGTTCTGGAGCATAAAACACCGCGCAAAATATGAAATAAACATGCTTTTTGGTGTCATACGCACTTCAAATGCGACAAATGCTAACGTATTTACAATATCCACCGCAAATTGCTGACATATAACTCCACAAGCTGTAGCTCTAAACTTAATTACAAATGCATACACAAACACATATTAGCTGAAACAACTTACAGCCTTATGTGGGCCAAACCAGAGCACAGCTGTCCTTTATCCATGTCAGACGAGTCTGCTCCTCAGTCATACAAGGCTGCAGTCCAGCCAGACCCAACGCTGCCACCAGAGGGCAGTGTAATCTCCATCATTAAACATAATACAATACTTTTGGGATAGTTATTTTGAGATTTACTTAAATTCCGATTTACGCCGAAATTCGGGTTACGTCGTCAGCGTAGAACTCGTTCATAACCCGGGGACTACCTGTATTTTCGTCCAAAAGACTAAGACAAAAATTAAAAGGGCTGCCAAAAACAACCTTGGTTGACATTAATAGCTTTTACTTTGCTTAGTGAAATACAAGAATGTGCCTTCACTAGCTGTATAGGAAAAGTCTGGATTAACATTTTCACAAGTTTTAAATGTCAATAGAATTTAACCTCTGTCAAACAAAACTACAACAAGGTCAACGAAAGACTTGTCCTTGTGAAGCTGCCTAGCAGACCATTGTACTGACAATTACAGCCCTTTCTCTTGTCAAAATGTTCGCTTTCTTGATCATTATCATCCCAATTTTCCTTTCAGTGATAGTTCAAACTTTTGATGTTTAACTTCGGAAGTTACACAGTATTTCCATCGCTGAAAAGCGAAACAAATGAAAGCCACCTGAAACTGTTTTAGTTGAGGTTTCAAGGGTTCATACGATCTGAAGTTATGAGCTCTTAAACTGATTTGAAAAGTTAAATTATAGTAAATTATATGGTAATGTAAGGCAAAATTGGAGGATCTTAGACAGCAAAGTATCATTTCTTTTGTGGCCCCACTCTATCATCCCCTTGCTCGTCTGCTCAGAGGTAACAAAAACAGACAGTACGACAAGAAAATGCCTGCTGCTAATTGTAACCATGTGATGCTCTCTGTCTGTAGCACTGTTTCATACACAGCAGGAAACAAGAAGGGGAAATGTGCATTGGTTTAAGAATGATGCAAAATGTGCACGCTCGCCGTCCGCGAGTCTAAGCAGAAGGCAGCAGCTGGTAGCATTTGTTTTGGCCCCGAGTCCAGCAAGACTCAGACAAATTTCCTGGTTGATAACAAGTGAGTTCTGTCACAGTAAGCAGCAAAGGTTTGGGGCAAAGAGATCATTACTACCTCTTCTAGTTTTTTTTTTTTTTTTTTTGCATTTGAACCAGTAGCTATACAATTTGACTTATTTGAGCCTTCAAAGAGCAGTCGTCTTCAGCACATCCAGGATACAAAAAGTTCTTCCACGTTTTTGGTTTTTATTTCCCCAATCATCTATCTGTCCATGAATCTAAGTTCTTTTGTATGCGGATAAGTGTCCCAGACGTGTCTACATCTGAAATCTCCATTCCCAAGGAAATGAGGGAAGGGATTAAGACAAAATGGCATCAGCGAGACAGAAGCATGTCAAATTACAACAGAGGTGGGCAGAGTAGCCAAAAAATGTACTCAAGTAACAGGACTAAAGTAAAAGTAGTCACACAAAAAATTTACACAAGTACAAGTGAAAAATTATTCGGTGAAAAGAATACTCAAGTAATGAGTAATATTGTGAGTAACTGCTTACAATGTCTGATATTTTTATAAACAATGGAATTTTATTTTTCAGCAAAACGTCACATACAGTATATGAACTGTTATTATTATACTGTACATGGCCATGTGAGACCGAAAAAATACACTATATCGATGCCAAATAAAAATTTAACTGAACTTCCATGCTTTTGAGAAATTTTGACTCTATTTTACGTTGCTTTAAAGGCGTCACGTGATTGTACAGGACAGCATAATCATAGGACTTCCGACTACAACCTTTTGTGTGGTCACGTGACTGTATTGTTCCGTCTGATTGGCATAATGGAGTCATGCGATTATTGTTGCGACGTCTCATTAGTGAAAATAATAGAGCCACTGTCTAGCAAAAAAAAAAAAAAAAAGCCCAATCTAATATGATATAATAATATAGCCCATAGTAGCGTAAGCGTAGTCACAAGTCTACAGTGGTGGAATGTAACGAAGTAAAAGTACTTAGTTACTGTACTTCAGTAACTTTTTGTGTATCTGTACTTCGATTGAGTACAAATATGAAGTGGTACTTTTACAGCAAGTATCTGTACTTTTTACTCCACTACTTTTCAAAGTGTCGCCTGCGTTACACATTATTTTTGGTTGTTGTTTTTTTCTCATTGTGAATGGATAGTTTTGTTTTTATGCCTCCGACGCAATCGATAAGCCCCATGCAACTACACCGTAACTGAGCACTAAAGGTACCAACACGAGTACATGCAAGATTTAGCAGGTGAAAAAGATATTGACCCATAAAATCCACATTTTCGTTCAATAGGTGGCGGTATGCACCAGATAGTGGCTTGCAATCCGCCATTAAAGTGCATATGACACCAAAAAGCATGTTTATTTCATATTTCACACAGTGTTTTATGCTCCTGAATGAAATGGACCGCTTGGATGTGTGTGTAAGCAATCGTTTTATATATTCAATTTTTTAATTCCGGGCCATGAAAATGAGTAACTTCCAGCTCCAGTCTCGGGTTTTGGACGAATGCGAATGTGACGTCACCCGGGTCAGCATCTCACAATACGGCATTGCTTTATAGCATGCAGATGGACTGCGGATTCAGCTGATTTTGCGGATTAATTTGTTTATTTTTCGCATCACGCCAGCCAAATGTGCTGCAGAAAATTGTTGCTGCACCAGGGAGCGGCGTGTGACCCTTTTTGGGTTTCAAAAGGTTCCCATTCACCATGGGCATTGGCCAAAACGAGCCCTACTGCTGTGGGACCATTGGACTTACGAGGGAGTGAGTTAACAGTGTATTTTGAATTATGTCAAATACTGGGATCATGGAACACGTTTTAATACGGAAGTCGCCTTCATTTTGTGGCTGATTGTCCACCGAGAATGCCACTCGGCCAACAACCGGCGGCTTGTCGCACACTCCCCTCGGTCCTTCGCGTGCCCGCCGGGAGAGTGCTATACTCGGCTTGTTGCCTTCTTTGTATGCCTGATGCTCCATCAAATTTTCCACCCCATCAGAAACTGCAACTTTGTGTTAAAAATGGCCGCGACTTCGGTCGGTGTGTCTGGCTGTCATTCTCCAGCTGCTTCCACGGCAAACGAGCTCTCCTGCCCACAGCAGGGTAACGAGTCCGACGAGCTGTAACTTGTGGGTTGCCGATCATAAGCGGATTTTAAGGGGGGGAGGGGGGTTAGGCCCCCCCTGGTGGCTGAAAAGTGTCATTGCATGAAAGTGACTTTCCTAAATATATAAAAGTTGTAAAGCAATAAAAACACCAAAAATGAATAAAATGAACAAAAAAATATATTTTTATAATGGGTAAAAATTATTTTTCAAACAGGTCACATGACTAGCATCTTAGACGGTCTTTTGCTTTGCATATACTGTAATTAAAAAAAAAATAGGGGTTGGCAATTTTATTTTTCAAATGATTTTTTTCTTTATTTGAATTTTTTTTTTTTTTTTTTTTTTGATTGAAGCAACTTTTTTTGGGATTGAATGATTTGGACACAAATGTCCTACCCATAATATGGCCCGAACACAAAAAGGATTGCTTTAATCAAAGAAAACCTTTTCAGTGAAAAATTAAGTGCTCAAATGCAAATTTTTCAGTCTCAAACATTTTTTCGCATTCAAAAACGTTTTCTATGATTCAAAATTTTCTTTTTTTGTTTGAAGTGATTTTTCTTTTTGAAAATATATATTTTTTTGAAGCCACTTATTTTTAGATTGAATAATGGAGTTTTTCCTTGGAGTTTTTCCTTGCCGACATGGAGGGTCGAAGGATGGGGGATGCCCAGGACTTAACCTTTTTTTATTTCATCTCTATTTATTTCATCTGCTGTTTCTGACTGTGTATCATATTGCCTCTGCAAAGCCCTTTGAGACAACCTTGTTGTGATTTAGGGCTATACAAATAAAATTTAAGTGAGTTGAATTCAATAATAAAGACAAAAACATCCTAGCCAAAATGTGGCCCAAACACAAATCCACATTACTTCAATCAAAAAAGTTGCTTCCAAAAAAAAAAAAAAATACTTGACTCCAATAAAAAAAAAAAAAATAAAAATAAAAATTCAATCAAAGAAAAATAGCTGTCACATGCACATACACATGCATGAGTTTCAAATTTATTTTGGTTTTTTTTTTTTTTTAATGAAGCGACCTTTTTTTTTTTTGATTGAAAAAATATATTTTGATTGCAACAACTTTTTTTTTTTTTTAATTATTATTATTATTAAAGCAACTTTTTTTTGGATTGAATAATAAAGACACAAATCTACCTCCATATGGCTCCGCCCAGGGGATACAATTTTTAACTGGGACAACTACATTGGCACGACTCCCGCGGGCGTACCATATTTAATGGATGACGACCTTGGCTAAAAGTATTGACTTAGCAGCCTCATTTAGAATTCCTCTCAAGAATGATGGGAAACAAAAGAACGCTCATTGTCAACTTATTATTATAAATATTCTTGTAAGTTCATTTTATTGCTGACACTGCGTTTCAAGGTCATCAACATGTTGTGCCCCCCTGCCCCAAAAGTCAAACTCCGCCTATGTTGCCGATCATCGAAGACAATCGACAAACCCGCCGCCGTGTGACATGATCCTGGGTAGTTTCGTGTGATTTTTTGCTTCGAAGGCCGAGAAAAAGACTTTGAAACAACACTCGGTTCGGGTTAGCATGTCGGCTAGCTGTCATGCCTCCTGGTTTGTTTATGCTCTCCAAAACCGGGGCAGGGAAATGACAGAAGCCGGACTAACTCCGGTGGCATAAAATATAGTTTGGGAGGTGCAAGAGGTGGACAGTTTTGACCATTATGGAGTAATTTTGCCATGTCGTGCTGAAAATAATATTTCATATTCCATTTGGCACAAGACTGTTATTCGTCATGACCATACCATTTATTAAGAAATATAAATTACTTTGATAAAAAAAAAAAATACTTTGACAAAAATATTAGAGTAAAAAGACTGAAACAATGACATTTTGTGGTTCTCTTAGTCGCACTTTCCTCTATCTAAATCAGATGAAACCATGACCCTGCAGATGTCATCCTCCTGTTGGGGACACTAGAGCCCTACAATGGTAGGCGGGGCTAAACGGCAGATTAAAAGACTAATTTCTCGTCATCTGCGCTTTGCCAAATTGTTGTATATAGTCATATCATCTCAAAATATGATTCAAATAATAATGCTATTTAAGAATTTTTTTATTCTGTCGTAGCCACTTGAAGCTAAATGTTGGATTTTTTGCTTTTTTTTCCATTCTGCAGTTTTAAATAAAACTGAGCAATCATAGAATTTCCTGGTCCTTTTCTTCGAACATACATAATACATACATATACGTATATGTATACATATATGTATATATATATATATATATATATATATATATATATATATATATATATATATATATATATATATATATATATATGTATATATATATATATATATATATATATATATATATATATATAAATATGTTTATGAATTCATATACATAAGAATTGCAACCTACCTGGAGAAGTGACACATGGAATCATGTTCATGCTGAGTTAATGGCTGTTAGCAACACTGACGTCATCATACATTTGTCTTTAAACTTGCTGAAGTAGCAGATGGCTCACTGCTCAAGGTTATTTTCTAAGCTCTGCTCCAACAAGTGTATGCTTGTGATATACAGAAAGATTATGCTTAATGTGACAGCAGCGGCCGTGAAGAAATTATTGCAACAACGGGGCTCAAAGTAAAGAAACTGGCTGCATGAAAAAATACCCAATTTGACTGGCACCAGGGAATCAGTTTTACTGTATTCAAAAATCTGTTACTAATTTAGGAAAAACCCGCAATTTTTGGACTACAAGCCGCTACTTTTTCCCCCTCATTTTGAATCCTGCGATTTATGGGTTAATAGGTAACAAGTTATTTGACAGCGGCGTCATAAGACTGTCACAACCCTAAACTAACCTGTCGTCATAATTTTGACATGACACCATCATGGGCATTAATGAATGATTATGACAGATGTCATAAAGTGTCATCTGGCAAATTTTGTCACTAACTCCATTTATGTCCAGCTCAGATATCTTACATCCATTTAAAAGTGAGATAATGTTTGGCCATTAAATGGTCATATTATAGGCTACACATTTATACGTTGTGCTGAATGCTGAGCTGATCCATCGTAAATTGCTAGATGCAGTCCGTGCCCAAAGCACTGCTCTCGCTCACTCTTTGAGTTCAGCCGCTTCGACAAAGTTAGAGCTGCTGTCAGTGGTTATGGCGATTTCACGTCCCACGTAGAAAGCATTTGTTACAGGGCCTTAGCGATCATCTCACCTGTGTGGTCATCAGGGAAATACAGTCGTATGGAAATGTATCTGAACCTTTTGGAATTTCTCACATTTCTGCATAAAATCACCATCAAATGTGATCTGAGCTTTGTCAAAATCAAACAGATGAAAAAAAAAGTGTCTGCTTTAACTAAAACCACTCAAACATTTATAGATTTTCATATTTTCATGAGGATAGTATGCAAACAATGACAGAAGGGGGGGGGGGGGGGGGGTAAAAAATAAGTAAGTGAACCATCACATTTAATATTTTGTGGCCCCCTTTTGGCAGCAATAACTTCAACCAGACGCTTCCTGCAGCTGCAGATCCGTCTGGCGCATCGATCAGGACTAATCTTGGCCCGGTCTTCTCTACAAAACTGCTGTAGTTCAGTCAGATTGCTGGGATGTCCGGCATGAATCGCTGTCTTTAGGTCATGCCACAGCATCTGTTCATGTCTGGAATTTTATTTGGCCACTCCAGAACGTGTATTTTGTTCTTCTGAAACCATTCTGAAGTTGATTTACTTCTGTGTTTTGGATCTTTGTCTTGTTGCAGCATCCATCGTCTTTTTAGCTTCAACTGTCTGACAGACAGCCTCAGGTTTTCCTGCAAAACATCCTGATAAACTTTTGAATTCATTCTTCCATTAATAATTGCAAGTGGTCCAGGCCCTGAGGCAGAAAAACAGCCCCAAATCATGATGCTCCCTCCACCATGCTTCACGTTGGGGAAGAGGTGTTGATGTTGGTGAGCTGTTCCATTTTTCCTTCACACATGACATTGTGTGTTACTCCCAAACAATTCAACTTTGGTTTCATCAGTCCCAAAAATATTTTGCCAAAATGTCTGTGGAGTGTCCAAGCACCTTTCTGCAAACATTAAACGAGCAACAAGGTTTTTTTTAGACAGCAGTGGCTTCCTCTGTGGAGTCCTCCCATGAACACCATTCTTGGCCATAGGTTTACATATAGTTAATGTGTAAAAGGGTTCTTGATGCGCTGAACTCTTAGCGTCATCTTTGGTGGACAGCTACTCCTTGGGAGAGAAGCAACAGTGCCAATTTCTCTCCATTTGTAGACCACTTCTTTGCCTGTCGATTGATGAACATCCAGACTATTACAGATGGCTTTGTATCCTTTCCCAGCTTTATACAAATTAAAAATTCTTGATCGCTGGTCTTTAGACAGTATTTTTGACCGGGCTATGATGCACATCAGACATTGTTTCTCAACAAGACATTTCTTACCTGGTGTGTGTTGTTTTATAGTGGGCAGGGCAGCTTAAAACCACTCATAATTGATTGGCCACACACCTGACTTAAAATGTGCAGTAAAAAAAATGGTTTCAATTGCTCTTTAAGTCTCCTTAGGCAGAGAGTTCACATATTAATTTTCCCCTTTCTGTTATTGTTTGCATACTACACTCATTAAAATACGAAAAACTATAAATGTTTGGGTGGTTTTAGTTGATGCAGACACTGCATTTACATTTGTGTGATTTTGACAAAGATCAGATCACATTTGATGGTGATTTTATGCAGAAATGTGAGAAATTCCAAAATGTTCAGATACTTTTTCATACCACTGTAGGCTGTTTCATGCACCCAGGGGCGCAGCTCCCACTTGCTGTCTATGAAATGGACCGTCAAACTAATGTAAGGGCTCCATGGTTTGTCGTCCTTCTCGAATCCAAAATACAACCGACGTCGAATTCTTTCTTGGCACCAACACCACACTATGAGCGTCGACTAATGCTATACTCGAAATGCCTGTGGCCTGGCTAGCGGTAGCCGTTTCACCATTATCGGAGTCCATCATGTTCACTTGTAGCGTTAGCTTTAGCGTACCGGTTGATAGCAAAATGTTTCTGTTTGTTTGATATTCTGATCGCCACATGACTACACACCTAAGCACACTGGCTGTACTTTCTTAAAGGGGAATGAGCATAACTGAACAAGACATAGTCAAAGCGGGCTGAAAAGACTTTTTTCGTTTCATTAAAAAAACAAATTTACCGATATGGTCAAAATTAAATCTTGGTAACAGTAAATTTTCGGTAAACCGCCTGGCTCTACTGCACAGTTTGAAATAAAATTGACCTGTCAATGAATTTTCTAGTTCTTTCTTTGCTATTGGCTCAGCTCTCAAATAACACATTTTTGCATCGGGAGAAAGTACTTTTTACATATGAAGTAAATTCTAAAGCAAATACTTTTGTACTTTTACTTGAGTCATAGACTTCATTACCTATTGACATGACACTTGGTCATTCTTTGCGTCACGCCTTATCAGAGGGGGCCGAGCTTCATTTAATATAGTCAGGTGAAGATGGCACACGCTCATGTTTAAGCTGGATTCGAGCTTGGATTTTTGAAGAACTATGAAAGCTGTACCGCATACAAACAGGAAGGACTGTCTCAGGGGGTATTTGTTCGAGGATTTAAGGTAAATATTATATTTGTTGTACCATGCATGCATTTTGAAACGTTGTGAGAAAAATCAATGGGAGAATGGGAACCGCTACGGCATTGGCCTCATTTCTCTACATACTGTACATACGTAAAATAGATGTGTAAATGCCCGGTGTTTTGCTCTTTTAACAAAGAATCGAGAGTTTTTTATCCATACCTACAAAGAATTCAGTGACTGAAGCATTTGTTCGTAGGAATTCTCTTCTTTGTTTACACATGGAGGCGGCTAATTTTAGTAACTAACTAGCCTCATAGTTGGCAATATTTACGCAAAATAAATGCTACCTGTACGTTTTTTGTTGTTGCTTTTAACCAAGAATCGAAACTGTTTTGCATCCATATGTATAAATATCTATACATTTCTATATATTTAATAAAATAATATATACTGTATAATATAATCTATATCAGGCGGCCGTTAGCCTCATTCGCTAACAGCCTAGAACTGTACTTCGGCATATATACGTAAAATAAATGCTAACTGCACGGTTTCTTTGCTTTTAACCAAGAATGGAGACATTTTTACGTCCATATTTATAAAGAATTCAGGGATTCAAGCACTTATTCACAAGAATTTTCGCCAGAAAAGCTCTGTTTACGTCAGGCGGCCGCTAGCCTCATTCGCTAACAGTATATAGTGTATAATGTTAATAAAAGGCTATTCTATTCTATAATAAGTTGTGTGTGGTGACCCTTTATTGTTTGACATAATTCACCCACGGAACTTGTGTGTGCATTTGGCCGAACGCGTTACCGGCTACGTCACAGTCACGTGACACAGACACTTAAGAGCCGCGCGCGTTCCGGCTGAGTTGAGAGTTCACGAGAGTTCACAGAGAGCAACAGAGTTACGAGCGGCTGGACACAGTAACACGAGCTAGCGAGACTCTTAACATTTCATACCGCTACATGTGATTGTATATAGAATTAATTAATCATCCATTTACATATCATTTATAATTGATTCAGCATGTTTTCCTCAAGTATTAAGTTTCTGATATTAAATTGAGTTATCTATTAGCTGTTGAAAACTAGCAGTAAATTAAAAAAAAAAAAAAAAAAAGTTGCTCTTTTGGTCAAAAATGTATATGATATGTTAAATATTGCTATTGATCCTGAAAATATAGGTGATTATCTCTGTAATTGATGATTCTTGTGCATCTAGTGTAAAATCTGAGACTTTTATTGCCATTTTAAGTTGTGCTATACTTATATACAGGGGTGAAAGTGGTCCAGAACGGTCAGGAACGCAGTTCCGGTATAAGATTCAGGGCAGGAACACAGTTCCGGCATAAGATTCAGGGCCGGAATGCTGTTGTGGGACACGGTGCTTTGATCTAAAAAATATGACGGTAACTGTCAAAACATTATGTAAACAAAAAAACATATATATTTATATATGCTAAGCTGCCACTCATGCATTTCATCTCCAAGAAGAAAACAATCTACAACATCAGATTTACATACAAAAGTGTTAGCAACAAGCATAATAAAGTGCTTCCCTAGCTGCTGCAGGTATCTGAGTCTGACGATGTCACGTCAATGTGCGAATGCACGCAGCACAGCAAAACGCCTGGACCCATTTATCCATTCAATTGGCTGACATACTGACATGTGATCAGCAGAGATAGTTAGCTCTGATTGGTTCAAATGTGCATGTTTTCTGGAACAGCAACAAAAAAAAAAGTTTTTTGAATTGATGCGTCACAAAAAAAGGGCAATGCAACAGAAAATGGATTCAATCTTTAAGAGCAAGGAAAGAGTTGACGAGGCTTATTTATCATATTTAGTTTTATTTGCTCTGATGGAGAGGTTCAGAACATCTTAGCTGTCAATGTGCACTTTGGACTTATATTTGTTCATTTATGTTAGGCTACTTATTCATTTCCTTATGATTTTAAAAAAGTCAATGTTTGCGCGATCTTCAAAATATATTCTATTTCACTCTGCATAATATAAGTCATTTGTATTTTTCTGAATGTATGTTACTCATATCTTTATAAAAAAAAAAAATAAAAAAAAAAAAGATAGCAAAAGTAAATGTTTAAATTAACTTCAATTTTAATATACATCATATGTTCTTAAGTAGTTAAAATTGAGATTTGGCATTTAGTATGTGAGGAAATGAGGGAAAATAAAAATTAGGTGATGGAGGTTGGGGTTATTGCTGTTTTTGTTAACTTTTATTTTGCAAATCATTGAAAAAATACAATTTTGAATGAAATCAGTTTTTGTATGTGTTATAGAAATAACTGTGCCAAAACAGTTTTCTTTGCATTTCAGTAGTTTTAGAGGCCCCCCCCCCCCCCCCCAAATGAAAATAAATAAATAAACAAAATTTCTGGCTCCGTGGCGAGCTTCACGTCAGGGAGTTCCTGCAAGAAATTCTAGCCACTTTCACCCCTGCTTATATAAAAAATAATCAGGATTTTATGAGGGAACGACTTTTAATTTTTTGAAGCCGCTGCTCATGGAGACTCATATATGGCTAAGGTAGGTGCTTGTTTTGGTTTTAGGTCGGTAGCAGCTTTGGTTTTGAGAATATTTGAAGTTTTTCAAAATAGGCCCCCTACGAATTGGCCCTGTTTGCCGTGTCATGTGGATAGGTTATGAAGTCTATGCTTGAGTATTTTTTTTCTTAGATACTTGTACCTTTACCTAAGTTTTTTTTTTTTTGCCCCTGTATCCGTACTTAAATTAAGAAAATAAAAAAGTGAGTACTTCATCCACCACTGGGATTTGGCAGAGTAGGGTTACAAAACATTCCTGGAATGATGTAATGTTTTGAATAGTGCTCATTAATAGTCTTTATTAGCCTAATTCAACTCAACGGGGGTGATGTTCTGTTCAGCTTACACTACTTCACTTTTTCGAAAGATGAAGTACGTATTTGACGACAAAACCTACAAATTATAGAAATAGAATTGAGTTCAGAAAAGAATATGTTCAAGTGAATTTATAACTTACTCCAGTGAGTGAAGTTAAGTAACAAATGTCAGCATTGGTAGGCCAACCCTTTTTTTTTTTTTTTTTTTTAAATAACTTGTCTAAATATCATTTTAAAGTATAGTTTGTACTACAGTAATGTATTTCCTTCCTTGCGTGACAGAACATGACCTCTACCTTATTTGCACCATAAAACCTGGTATGTTTGTGTTGAACCAGAGGAACCTCACTTGTAAATTCTTACAAGCGATGCCACCTGCTGCAGAGGGTTCCAGAACCACTAAAAAAGGGGTGCTTTGATAAATATGTGATCTGACTTTTTTTTCTCCTCACCCTGTCCTGTTCAGCTCCATGGACACAGAAGAGTAGATATGAAGTTTTAAAGTGCCATAGGGGAGTGTGTATACTCCCTCTGAGGTTGTTTAGATTGTGTTGAAGAAAATGCAGCGGGACATAGAAGGTTAAAGAAGCCAGGCATAAAGAATGAAGGAGGGGAAAAGTGATACAGGAACATAATTGAATAGATACAGTATCCTACGTATTAGGCCCTGAACGATATTGGAAAACACTATCAGTGCGATTTTTGGGGGGTTTGCTATATATTACGATGTTAAAACGAGAGAAATTTCCACCATATGAACTTGAATAGCTCTGTTTGGGATCCGCCTGAACGATATCAGAAAAAAAATTAACATTGCGATACATGTGGCTCCACACTTACCTTTTGCATTGGTTGCACTGGTGCGCCTTTTTTCTTAAGATGCACCAGCACAAAATGTAGCCGCACACACTGTTTTCATTGCATCACCTTTAACATCACACTTTTAATCACTCTCCATAACAATTTTATAATTCATTCATCTTTCTCACGAGGGTGCTGGAGCCTATCACATCTAACTCCAGGCAGGTGGTGCCCTGAACTGGTTGCCAGCCAGTCGTAGGGCACATATAGACAGACACACAACCATTCACGCACACACTCACACCTAGTAGTGTTCAATCAGTAGGAACCTGCACAGGCACGGGAAGAACATGCAAACTAGACACAGGAAGACCAATGATTGAACCCACGATCCCAGAAATGTGAGGTGGATGTGCTAATCACTGTGCCACTGTGCCACCATCATAATATTAATTATTTTTAAACAAGAAAAATGCTTGCATTTATTAAATTCTTCATTGAATGAGTCCATTCAGCGTCTCGCACTTCCCTCCTGCTAAGCAGTGCGACCAAACCTTTAAGTACCAAGCTCGCTGCATGATCTGGCGAGGTGACGACTCCCAAGCTCTACGATCAAATACACCCCATTCATTCTGTAAGTGAGAGGCTGTTCTCGGCTGTGTGAGCATCGAAGCATGAGTGAATTTGTGGCGCTGTACTAGCATGAAGAAGAAAAATGTGTTTGCGTGTCCAAAAAAAAAAAAAAAAAAAAAAAACTATCACACATCCTTGCGATGCGAGTATTATGCATCTGCACATTGCGATGATGATGTTCAAACGATATATCGTTCAGGTCTACTACATATGTACAGTGGTATGAAAAAATACACCACTTATACATACAGTGGTATGAGTTTGTGTACTTTTGGGAATTTCTCACATTTCTGCATCAAATCACCATGAAATGTGATCTGATCTTTGCCAAAATCACACAGATGAAAATACATTGTCTGCTGTAACTAAAATCACCCAAACATTTCTAGGTTTTCATATTTTAATGAGGATAGTATTTAAACAATGACGGGGGGGGGGGGGGGGGGGGTTTAGTAAGTTAACCCTCTGCCTAAGAAGACAGCAATTATAACCATTTTTTACCAAACAATTTAAGTCAGGTGTGTGCCCAATCACTGAGTGGTTTTAAGCTGCCCTGCCCACTATAAAACTCACACCTGGTAAGATTTGTCTTGATGAGAAGCATTGTCTGATGTGCACCATGGCTCGGTCAAAACAGCTGTCTGAAGACCTGCGATCAAGGATTGTTGATTTGTATAAACCTGAGAAAGGATACTCATCCATCTCTAAATGTCTGGATGTTCATCAATCGACAGCCAGGGGAATTGTCTACAAATGGAGAGAGTTTGGCACTGTTGCTTCTCTCCCAAGGAGTGGACGTCCACCAAAGATGACGCCAAGAGTTACTCAGAGAGGCAAAAAAAGAACCCTAGAGTGTCTGTTAAAGACTTACAGAAATCACTGGCACAGTCAATATCTCTGTGCATACATCAACTAGTGTATATACAGTGCCTTGCAAAAGTATTCGGCCCCCTTGAATCTTGCAACCTTTCGCCACATTTCAGGCTTCAAACATAAAGATATGAAATTTAATTTTTTTTGTCAAGAATCAACAACAAGTGTGACACAATCGTGAAGTGGAACAACATTTATTGGATAATTTAAACTTTTTTAACAAATAAAAAACTGAAAAGTGGGGCGTGCAATATTATTCGGCCCCTTTACTTTCAGTGCAGCAAACTCACTCCAGAAGTTCAGTGAGGATCTCTGAATGATCCAATGTTGTCCTAAATGACCGATGATGATAAATAAAATCCACCTGTGTGTAATTAAGTCTCCGTATAAATGCACCTGCTCTGTGATAGTCTCAGGGTTCTGTTTAAAGTGCAGAGAGCATTATGAAAATCAAGGAACACACCAGGCAGGTCCGAGATACTGTTGTGGAGAAGTTTAAAGCCGGATTTGGATACAAAAAGATTTCCCAAGCTTTAAACATCTCAAGGAGCACTGTGCAAGCCATCATATTGAAATGGAAGGAGCATCAGACCACTGCAAATCTACCAAGACCCGGCCGTCCTTCCAAACTTTCTTCTCAAACAAGGAGAAAACCGATCAGAGATGCAGCCAAGGGGCCCATGATCACTCTGGATGAACTGCAGAGATGTACAGCTGAGGTGGGAGAGTCTGTCCATAGGACAACAATCAGTCGTACACTGCACAAATCTGGCCTTTATGGAAGAGTGGCAAGAAGAAAGCCATTTCTCAAAGATATCCATAAAAAGTCTCGTTTAAGGTTTGCCACAAGCCACCTGGGAGACACACCAAACATGTGGAAGAAGGTGCTCTGGTCAGATGAAACCAAAATTGAACTTTTTGGCCACAATGCAAAACTATATGTTTGGCGTAAAAGCAACACAGCTCATCACCCTGAACACACCATCCCCACTGTCAAACATGGTGGTGGCAGCATCATGGTTTGGGCCTGCTTTTCTTCAGCAGGGACAGGGAAGATGGTTAAAATTGACGGGAAGATGGATGCAGCCAAATACAGGAACATTCTGGAAGAAAACCTGATGGTATCTGCACAAGACCTGAGATTGGGACGGAGATTTATCTTCCAACAGGACAATGATCCAAAACATAAAGCCAAATCTACAATGCAATGGTTCAAAAATAAACGTATCCAGGTGTTAGAATGGCCAAGTCAAAGTCCAGACCTGAATCCAATCGAGAATCTGTGGAAAGAGCTGAAGACTGCTGTTCACAAACACTCTCCATCCAACCTCACTGAGCTCGAGCTGTTTTGCAAGGAAGAATGGGCAAGAATGTCAGTCTCTCAATGTGCAAAACTGATAGAAACATACCCCAAGCGACTTGCAGCTGTAATTGGAGCAAAAGGTGGCGCTACAAAGTATTAACGCAAGGTGGCCGAATAATATTGCACGCCCCACTTTTCAGTTTTTTATTTGTTAAAAAAGTTTAAATTATCCAATAAATTTTGTTCCACTTCATGATTGTGTCCCACTTGTTGTTGATTCTTGACAAAAAATTAAAATTTTATATCTTTATGTTTGAAGCCTGAAATGTGGCGAAAGGTTGCAAGGTTCAAGGGGGCCAAATACTTTTGCAAGGCACTGTATAAAAGTATGGCCAAGAATGGTGTTCATTGGAGGACTTCACAGAGGAAGCCACTGCTGTCTAAAAAACATTGTCGCTCGTTTAATGTTCGCAAAAAGGCACTTGGACACAGACGTTTTGGCAAAATATATTGTGGACTGATGAAACCAAAGTTGAACTGTTTGGGAGTAACACACAACGTCATGAGTGGAGGATAAATGGAACAGCAACATCAACACCTCATCCCCACCGTCAACCATGGTGGAGGGAACATCATGATTTGGGGCTTTTTGCTGCCTCAGGGCCTGGACAACTTGCAATCATTAATGAAAAAATGCATTCAAAAGTTTATCAGGATGTTTTGCAGGAAAACCTGAGGCCTTCAGACAGTTGAAGTTAAAAAGATGATGGATGCTATAACAAGAATATGATCCAAAACATAAAATTAAATTAACTTCAAAATGGTTTCAGATGGACAAAATACACGATTTGGAGTAGCCAAGTCACAGTCCAGACTTGAACCCTATTGAAATGCTGTGGCATGACCTAAAGACAGCGATTCGTGCCAGACATCCCAGGAATCTGACTGAACTACAGCGGTTTTGTGGAGAAAAATGGGCCAAGATTAGCCCGGATCGATGTGCCAGGCTGATCTGCAGCTGTAGGAAGCGTCTGGTGGAAGGTATTGCTGCCAAAGTGGGGGCAAAAAATATTAAATGTGATGGTTCACTTAGTTATTTTTTCCCCTTCTGTCATTGTTTGCATACTATTCTCATTAAAATATGAAAACCTATAAATGTTTGGGTGGTTTTAAAGCAGACACTGTATTTTCATCTGTGTGATTTTGACAAAGATCAGATCACATTTGATGGTGGTTTTATGTAGAAATGTGAGAAATTCCAAAAGGTTCAGATACTCTTTCATACCACTGTATGTATAAGTGGTGTTAAAATACCAAAGGGACATCCTATGAAGGGGGTTACACCTGCTAACCAATAGGACAAGAGGAGGGGAGATGGGAAAAATTAGAGTATGACAGGACAGAATGAGTGTCCAAGCAGTACAAATGATGTACAATGGGGAACCATCTTAAAACTAATCACCAATGAGAATTAGCGAGCTGCCTTTTGAATATTGTTAGGTTTCGTAGAATGGTGAAATTCCTTAGACTCAAGCACGATCTATTAATGATCAAAGCAATTTATTTGTAACACAACCAGACAGCGGAGCGTTCTGATCGAGCCGGCCCAAGCGAAGAGGCGTACAAAAGCAGGACCTGGGGCGAAAGCAACCGCTGATCAGAGAAATCAATAAGGAACGTGAGCTGCAACTGACGTAGGAAACAGATAAATTGATCAGGCGACAAGGTGGCGGCGTCCACTGTTTTTTTTAAAGATGGTTAACTGTCATTGTCAGCACCTGTGGCCGCTTCACTCGTCTGACGTCCAACCTGCAATCAAACAAAAAGACGCACGCCTGCCCAAGGTGGATCACCTCTCAGGAGGGAGGGGCAGAGGCCCTAACATGTATTCACTAAACTACAGTGCCTTGCAAAAGTATTCGGCCCGCTTGAATCTTGCAACCTTTCGCCACATTTCAGGCTTCAAACAAATATATGAAATTTAATTTTTTTGTCAAGAATCAACAACAAGTGGGACACAATCGTGAAGTGGAACAACATTTATTGGATAATTTAAACTTTTTTAACAAATAAAAAACTGAAAAGTGGGGCGTGCAATATTATTCAGCCCCTTTACTTTCAGTGCAGCAAACTCACTCCAGAAGTTCAGTGAGGATCTCTGAATGATCCAATGTTGTCCTAAATGACCGATGAGTATAAATAGAATCCACCTGTGTGTAATCAAGTCTCCGTATAAATGCACCTGCTCTGTGATAGTCTCAGGGTTCTGTTTAAAGTGCAGAGAGCATTATGAAAACCAAGGAACACACCAGGCAGGTCCGAGATACTGTTGTGGAGAAGTTTAAAGCCGGATTTGGATACAAAAAGATTTCCCAAGCTTTAAACATCTCAAGGAGCACTGTGCAAGCCATCATATTGAAATGGAAGGAGCATCAGACCACTGCAAATCTACCAAGACCCGGCCGTCCTTCCAAACTTTCTTCTCAAACAAGGAGAAAAGTGATCCGAGATGCAGCCAAGAGGCCCATGATCACTCTGGATGAACTGCAGAGATCTACAGCTGAGGTGGGAGAGTCTGTCCATAGGACAACAATCAGTCGTACACTGCACAAATCTGGCCTTTATGGAAGAGTGGCAAGAAGAAAGCCATTTCTCAAAGATATCCATAAAAAGTCTCGTTTAAAGTTTGCCACAAGCCACCTGGGAGACACACCAAACATGTGGAAGAAGGTGCTCTGGTCAGATGAAACCAAAATTGAACTTTTTGGCCACAATGCAAAACGATATGTTTGGCGTAAAAGCAACACAGCTCATCACCCTGAACACACCATCCCCACTGTCAAACATGGTGGTGGCAGCATCATGGTTTGGGCCTGCTTTTCTTCAGCAGGGACAGGAAAGATGGTTAAAATTGACGGGAAGATGGATGCAGCCAAATACAGGAACATTCTGGAAGAAAACCTGATGGTATCTGCACAAGACCTGAGACTGGGACGGAGATTTATCTTCCAACAGGACAATGATCCAAAACATAAAGCCAAATCTACAATGGAATGGTTAAAAAATAAACGTATCCAGGTGTTAGAATGGCCAAGTCAAAGTCCAGACCTGAATCCAATCGAGAATCTGTGGAAAGAGCTGAAGACTGCTGTTCACAAACACTCTCCATCCAACCTCACTGAGCTCGAGCTGTTTTGCAAGGAAGAATGGGCAAGAATGTCAGTCTCTCGATGTGCAAAACTGATAGAAACATACCCCCAGCGACTTGCAGCTGTAATTGGAGCAAAAGGTGGCGCTACAAAGTATTAACGCAAGGGGACCGAATAATATTGCACGCCCCACTTTTCAGTTTTTTATTTGTTAAAAAAGTTTAAATTATCCAATAAATTTTGTTCCACTTCACGATTGTGTCCCACTTGTTGTTGATTCTTGACAAAAAAATTAAAATTTTATATCTTTATGTTTGAAGCCTGAAATGTGGCGAAAGGTTGCAAGGTTCAAGGGGGCCGAATACTTTTGCAAGGCACTGTATCGTTAATCCTGGCGCCAACAGCGATAACCCAATACATTCCGTGTCTAGTGATGCCTCTTGAAAAGTGCACACATTTTTACATGCGTGTTAGTCACTCAATTAATGTCAATCCAGGGTTCAGTGTCCTGCCCAAATGACCTGTATTCAATGGACATCAGGATCTGAAACGCTGACTCCCGACAAGCCTCTCTACTGACTGCTCACACCCTCCCATAAAATAAGAAAAAATACTGCCCAATAAAACCTTGTGTCTATTCAGTTGTAACATCACTGAATCCAGCCTACAGTATATGGTAACACCTAAATATGTGAATCCATCTAAATGTTCCGCCAAATAGTATATAATTGATGACTTCTAGCTGTCATGTTTCCTGGCAAGGCTGAGGTAATAAAAAGCCCATTTGTTCATGGCTGCTTAGGATGTCATGGTTACAGTAATGACGGAGCCAAGCAGTAGATTTCCACTACATGTTAAAATCGTGACTTGGGAGTCAAACCATGGAAATGGACAGGAATTTCACTCACTCATGCACAGAATGAATTAGCTTGTACGTTGAATTAATTCTTTCTTAACACTGGGCAAGTCCATGTGATAACGTAAAGTAATAACATTTTTGGTCAACTCATATTTTTAGAAAAAAGTCAGGTAATACTTTATAATAACTATCCGTTACAAATAGTTAATACATCATTGCTAAACTGTTAATAAATGATATATTGTTGACTTCTTAAGTGTTTGTTAACAGTTTGCTGTAATGTACAGTATGGACGTTAAATGCTCCTCATAAATTCAGTTTATCCTGTGTTTAGCACAAAAACTCATGGGTTTGTACGATACTGTTGTATTTTTTTGTTCTGCCATGGGATGGCTTAATTTATGTGTTTCTGAGATGTTTAACATTTCACTGTGGTATTTCTTTGGTACAGAACACAGAAAGACCGATGGGTGGAACGATCTTGAGGTACAAAATTCTGATATTTTAAAGAGTACCACGGATAGAAAGACAGTAGTCCTCAAGAGATAAATGCTAGGATGAGTTATAGTAATTTGATATTAAAACCCCTCTTAATGTTTTCATTTTAATACAGTTTGTAAAATTATTTTATCTAGTAGGTCACCATGTTGTTGACGTCGCAGGGCGGTGACGTCACATGGCCACACTGCCAGACTTCCACCGTGTCATTCTTTAACTACATTAACATGTCGTCGGTTCTGCATCCTCCAATTTGAATCCGAGTGGAACGTTAATGTGTAGGACAGCAAAAGCAAACTGACCAGGAAAGACGGGAAAAGTCAAGTAGCATTCATGTGTCAAGTTCACTAGTGACAGCACTCCCTTCCTCTAGTGACGAGGGCAGGAGAATGTTTGATGTCAAAAACTGTTTGCAGATCTTCACGGTAAACTATTGTGTGATCCAACTTATTCCAATATTATTATGGAGGTAGTTAGCATCCAGAGCTGCCATGTGCTTTTCATATGATTAAGGTATACAGTGAAACACAGCAGTTTGATTATTTTTGCTGACCGTGACCGTGCATTGCAACACACGAAAACGTTTGCCTCTATCGAGACGTCTAATGGCATCTAATAACGTCATACCTTATTTTTGTCACGTAAAAGCAGATGTCTAGATTGTTGATCATCCTGTCGATTGCTTCCTGGTTAATAAGCAACACGGAAAACGAATAAATGTATTAATTCCCAAAAGATTATAATGATGCCTTATCTTGCACATTGAGAGGCAGAGAAAGTCGAGTGGACACAGGCGTTCAGATTCGTAGCTCGGACCGCCGTTTATTGGCAAAAGCTCTGGCAACTCTTTCACAACAAACATAAGTATCATATTGTATAATTACAACAAATACAATATTCCTATGTCTAAAAAAAATAGTGTTTGCAAAAAGAAAAGCGCTTCAATCTGTATTAATGAGGCACTATTCTCAAACAGTTCAACAACAGAGAACCGGCATTCACACATTCACAATCAAAATAGATATGTAAAATAAACATAAAACATTTTAGCAACTTGTTTATCTCAACAAATACACTGGATGGCAATGTTTAGTCACAATATACAAACTATGATGCTAGGAGCCATTATCAGGAGTCACGTAAATTGTGAAAACAACACTCAAATAAACGTAAGGTGCAATGACCCGCAGTAAACAGTAAACTATGCCGTCAGTCGAGAGACAAACGCAGTTATTGGCTTGATCTCTAATTGATTTAAAATTTGCCAATGACAATTTAACAATGACAACCGACACGCCTTCCTTTGAGGAACCGGAGTCTGGGAACTCCGAGTTGGGCTCTTCAATGTCTCGGGTTGAAGTCACTGAGGCGGTTGGAAAGCTCCTCGGTGGCAAGGCCCCGGAGGTAGATGAGATCCGCCCGGAGTTCCTAAAGGCTCTGGATGTTGTAGGGCTGTCATGGCTGACATGCCTCAACAACATCGCGTGGACATCGGGGACAGTGCCTCTGGATTGGCAGACCGGGGTGGTGGTTCCCCTTTTTGAAAAGGGGGACCGAAGGGTGTGTTTCAATTATAGAGGGATCACACTCCTCAGCCTCCCCGGTAAAGTCTATTCAGGGGTGCTGGAGAGGAGGGTCCGTCGGGAAGTCGAATCTCGGATTCAGGAGGAGCAGTGTGGTTTTCGTCCCGGCCATGGAACAGTGGACCAGCTCTACACCCTCTGCAGTGTCCTCGAGAGTGCATGGGAGTTTCTCCCAACCAGTCTACATGTTTTGTGGATCTGGAGAAGGCGTTCGACCGTGTGCCTCGGGGAGTCCTGTGGCGGGTGCTCTGGGAGTACGGGGTACCGAGCCCCTTGGTACGGGCTGTTCGGTCCTTGTACAACCGGTGTAAGAGTTTGGTCCGCATTGCCGGCAGTAAGTCGAATTCGTTCCCAGTGAGGGTTGGTCTCCGCATAGGCTGCCCTTTGTCACCAATTCTGTTCATAACTTTTATGGACAGAATTTCTAGGCGCAGCCGAAGCGTTGAGGGGTTCGGTTTGGTGACCTCAGCATTGAATCTCTGCTTTTTGCAGATGATATGGTGCTGTTGGCTTCATCAAGCCATGACCTCCAACTCTCACTGGAATGGTTTGCGGCCGAGTGTGAAGCAGTTGGGATGAAGATCAGCACCTCCAAATCCGAGACCATGGTCCTCAGTCGGAAAAGGGTGGAGTGCGCTCTCCGGGTCGGGGATGAGATCCTGCCCCAAGTGGAGGAGTTCAAGTATATTGGGGTCTTGTTCACGGGTGAGGGTGGGAGGGAGCGAGAGATCGACAGGCGGATCGGTGCAGCGCTGCACCAGTCCGTAGTGGTGAAGAAGGAGCTGAGCCGAAAGGCAAAGCTCTCGATTTATCAGTCGATCTACGTTCCTACTCTCATCTATGGTCACGAGCTGTGGGTCGCGACCGAAAGAGTAAGATCCTGGATACAAGCGGCCGAGATGAGTTTCCTTCCCAGGGTGTCCTGGCTCTCCCTTAGAGATAGGGTGAGAAGCTCGGTCATCCGGGAGGGACTCAGCGTTGAGCCGTTACCCTTCCACGGAGCCAGCTGAGGTGGCTCGGGGATCTGGTTCAAATCCCTCGTGAACGCCTCTCCGGAGAGGTGTTCCGGGCATGTCCCACCAGCAGGAGGCCCCGGGGACGACCCAGGACACGCTGGAGAGACTATGTCTCTTGGCTGGCCTGGGAACGCCTTGGGATCCCGCCGGAGGAGCTGGTTGAAGTGGCTGGGGAGAGGGAAGTCTGGGCTTCCCTGTTAAAGCTGCTGCCCCCGCGACCCGACCCCGGAGCAAGCGGAAGATAATGGATGGATGTATGGATAGAACTTGTGGTGTATTCAAATCAATACCTTACATCATGGGTGTCCAAACCTGTCCTCAAGGGCCGCTGTGGGTCCTGTTTTTTGTTCCTACCAATCGAGCACAGAAAGTTTAACCAATGAATTTTGTGCGAAAACAAACAGCACCTGACTGCAATCAACTGATTACACTGGTGAGACACCAGATTGGTGAAAGGTTTGAACAAAAACCTGCACCCACTGCGGCCCTATGTGGAATAGTTTGGACACCACTGCCTTACATAGTTAAAGAGTGACACTGTGGAAGTAAGGTAGGGAATCCATGTGACGTCACCGACCTGCGACGTCAACAACAATGGCGAGCTCCAAGTTTATTTTGTGATTTAAAATTTTACAAATTTTATTAAAACTAAAATATTAAAAGGGGTTTTAATATGAAATTATTATAACTCATACAACATCTTTTAAGAACGACACGTTTTTCTATCCGTGGTACCTTTAAATATCACGTCAAATTTCTGTACCTTGAACTTGTTCAATCTATTTGCTGTGTGTAGTTGTACACTATTAAGAACTGATCTGTAAAGTGTGCGTTAATATATTAAGTATTTGTCATAAGGTTATGTATGTTATTGGGATGTTACTATAAAGTAGCACTTATTCCTCATTTACTAATAATTAAGAAATGAGGAGTAGTTGCAACTTTAGAATAACATCCCATAACTGCATTTGTTATATAAATACACCATCAACTGATACTTGATAAGCCATTAGTTAGTAATTTACTAATAACTTGGATATGGTACATTACTAATTTATAAGGTATGTGTATAAATAATTGATATACAGCTTACAAGTTATTTTGTTCTCATTCATCATCAGTTCATTTATGAAATATTATCTATCTATAAGATATCATTATACATTATTAACAAACTGTTAACAAACACTTAATAAATCAACATTAAATCTTTCATTAACAGGTTACCAATTATCTATTATCTAGTTATAACAGATAATTGTTATAAATTGTTACCGCAAATAACTGCGAAAATGTATCTTCGTGTTGGTTAATAATGTTAAAACCAAATGTTAAATGCTGGCAGCAATCTGAGCATTGAATTGTTCTATGATCATTTACTATTATTATTATTATTTTAAGAACAACTTCAAAGCAAATAAACAGCATAAAGATGCTTGGTAGATATTTGGAGATTGAAATTGCAAATTGATTGTTAAAGGGAAGTCACTGATGGTTAACAGGTCATCATTTGAAAGCCATTGATGTTTACCATAACCCAAGTCTGTTTCAGTCCACTAATTGATTATTATTTGACAAAACATTAGTCTTTGGCCAATCATATCTGACCACACTTAGAAGAAGCTGGGAACCACAAAAACCACTGGCAGCAATGACGAAGTCATGGAGCCAAAGTGTAACTTCCAGCAATCCACCGGGACCTCTGTTTCATCGTAGCTTTAAATCCATCACTTTCAGATAACAGAGCCCAATAAGGCCTGAAAGCTTCTGATAAGCCAGGTCCAAGACAAATAAGCCCTCTGATGTCATAGCAAACACAGCCCATGTGAAGGGATAAAGTGATGATTGCTCATTTATTGCATTGCATTAACCCTAAATTCATTTTTAAAAAAGTTCAAACTTAAGAATTGCTAAAATACTGGTTTGAAATCCCCAGTAAAACAGTGCTTCAGTGTCTACAGGCGCTTTAAGTTATGTCATTGATATGGGACAAAATCAGACATCAATGTTAGCCATAAGCAAGGTTGTTTTAAAATAAGGTGTTGTGGTTCCTTAGAGTGTGTGTTAGGGGGGGTAGCATGGGAAGGGCATCCTCAGAAATATGTCGCTTACCTTGTGTATCTATTTTTGACATGCTACATTCCTTTGCCCCCCACATATTCTCGCCCATCTATAAGACATTTACAGCCACCTTTGATGCTTGGGCCCTGTAAGTTGGTACTGAGGCGGGCTTTTGGCCAAACACAGACATTTCTCAGGGTTCAGATGTCAGCTGCGAGTGAGACAGACAAACATGAAAAAATCCTGCACGAACCTAAAGTTAGAGCCGACATGTTTTTATAGCGTAGCTTCATGACGGCAAGTACCAAAAACTATCACCTGGGGCCCAGGAGCTTGCTGCCAAAACCAAAACCACCAGATTTTAATCAGTTACATCTCTGTCTGCCAGAATGTCAGCAATGAACTCCCTTTTTTCGTCTTTCTTCCAGCTTGGCTAAAGAGGGAAATTACTTAAAACACTGGAAGTCCCGTTTTATTTTATTTTATTTTTTGCTATAAAGTAGGGCTGTCAAACGATTAAAATTTTTAATCGAGTTAATCACAGCTCAAAATTTAATTAATCGTAACTAATTGCAATTCAAACCATATCCAAAATATGCCATATTTTTCAGTAAATTATTGTTGGAATGGAAAGATAAGACACAAGACGGATATATACATTCAACATACTGTACATAAGTACTGTATTTGTTTATTATTACAATAAATCCACAAGATGGCATAAACATTACTAACATTCTTTCTGTTAAAGGGATCCACGGATAGAAAGACTTGTGGTTCTTAAAAGATGATTGTTAGTACAAGTTATAGTAATTTTATATTAAAACCCTTCTTAATGTTTTCTTTTTAATAAAATTTGCAAAATTATTGATCAAAAAATAAACTAGTAGCTGGCAATTGTTGACATCGCCGAGCGGTGACGTCACTCTTTAACTGCGTAAGGTAGTGATTGAAATACACCACAAGGTGTCAATGGAAAGGTTTAAAGTACCTAGAAATCAAGCCAATGAGTGAGTTTTCTCCCTCGACTGACACCGTAGTTCCCAGTTTACTGGTGTATCAATGGCATAGCGCAAGCAACATGTCACTTCCGCTCATTAATATTCATGGCATTAGCTACTGTTGCTAAGCTAGGACAAGTCACCGTTTGTCCCTAATAGGAAATGAATGGAAATCGTGTACGAAGGAGATGTTTACAGCGCTAAACCTACCAATTCTCTCCGAAAATGACGTGCCTGCTGCCAAATTGACTGGCATAGATGTGGAAGAACATAAAAATGTTCAGTTAAAGAGATGGCTTTAGTGTCGAAGGCTGAAAAAGACGAAAAAAACGAGCCGACCTAAGCATAGCTTTAGCTTTTTTTTATCGACGCGACTGACAATGACATTCTCCGGTTTCAACAAGCTATCATTTACCATCAGCCCTGTCTTTCTTATATATCCTCTGGTTGTCCTACGTCTCTTACCGTTCTTGGGGGTAATTTAGTTAGCTTTGTGTAGCGATCGCAAATGCTACTCAGTGACAGCCAACGAACACTTTTAATTTTTTCATTGATAACACATCTTAATCCTATAATTTATTCACACTTCCCCCTTACTAAAGTTGTTTATATATATATATATATATATATATATATATATATATATATATATATATATATATATATATATATATATATATATATATAACAGAAACGGTAACAGTGGCTGTCAGATACCATTGTAATTTTTTTCAGGTCATTCACTGTCAGACAGAAGCAGTACGGCACAACGTTACGCTAAAAAAAAAAAGTAAAAATATAAAAATGGCTTACCTCTTTGTCCTCTGAAAGACCATGCCAACCCAACATAATGTTTACTGCATATGAAACGTGAATGGATTCGCCGAGCTGGTGTTAAAGTCCGCGCAAGGTTGATGCGGTTTTCACATTTTTTGGTTTCCGGGAACGTATGAAGAAAACATCCTTCATGGTCATAATGTCTAGAGTCGTTTCTACAAGTTCCAAAAAAGCAATGCGTGATCGGCATGTTCGTTTTTGAAAGATTACCGGCGAAAAGTAGCACTTTTTACGTTGGGTCTATGCGAGGGCGGGTCTATAATGTCCCACTTTGGCTTTACTTCCGCTTTACGATGCGACGTCACGGTCTAAAAATAGCCTGCGTGCGGTACGCCATTGTACTTAGAGGTCATATGAGTGCTGGCTTCACAACGTACGAGAACTCTGATAGTTTGTATATTGTGACTAAATATTGCCATCCAGTGTATTTGTTGAGCTAAACGAAATGTTTGAATAGAGTTTAACCAAAGTCTGATTAAGTTTTATGTGGATTTTGCATAGCTATTTTGATTGGGAATGCCAGCTTTTCTTTTTGTGAACATAATTTTTTTTTGAGAGATAGGAATATTGTTTTTGTTGTGCTTTCACTAAATGATACTTATGTTTGTTGTGAAGGAGTTGCCGAAGCTTATGCCAAAAAACGGCGCGATCCAATGAACGCCTGTGTCCACTCGCCTTTCTCTGCCTCTTAGCTCTCAATACGCAAAAAAACGGCGTCATTGTAATCTGTTTGAGGCAAAGCATGAGTGGGTCATTCCAGGCATGTGTTAAATGTGTCAAATATTTTAACGTGATTAATTAAAAAAATTAATTACTGCCCGTTAACGTGATAAATTTGACATCACTACAATAAAGACCAGAAAGGCGTCAAATGACCCCGATACCAAACTTACTACTTGGCTTTGTTCAAACAATAGACCACTCAAACATGCAATCGATCAGACAACCCCCGTACACACTCCTGTGGAGTCGCTGCCTCGGTGTGAAGGGGGGGGTTCACTCTGGATAGCTACAATTAGCATCTTGAATATTTGCAAATCCAGGGCTCCCTTTGCTTTGTCAAACACGGAGGAACACGGAGATGGCCAGTATCCGTGTTCTACAATAGGATGGCCATGGCAGCACTGAATGCATATGTGTTATATCAATCATGCGCCAGAAGGCAAGAGAGACGGGTAGACTTCTTGGTGGGTCTTGCAAAAGAATTGGCTCACAATCATGTGGGCACAAAGAAGGCGCAGAAGGAAAAAAATGCTTCGGCAACAACCTCCAATACCTAGCCCTGGGAAAAGGGCGAAGTGTCATATGTCACCACATAAAAATGTTTTGTTTGGTTTTGTTTTTTTATTACATCGTCCCTTGTACATAGGCAAACTGCAGGTTTTGGAAGATGTTTGTCCGCCCGATTGCCTGCCTGAGCGGTCAAATGTCCGACAAAGCCAAGGCACCCCTGCTCTGCAAACACTAAAGATGCTAATTGGAGCAATCCAACCCTATGGTTTTGCGAGTATGAATGGGAATGACTAATGAGGACTTCAATGCTAACAAAAGATACGCTGATTAGGGTCAGATGATCTTTCGCTGGATACAAATGGGATTTGTATCAATTGATTCACACTTGGTAGTTCTAGTCGGTGGAGTTGATTTCAACAAAATCTGTGAAGTTTGTCAAATACTTGTTAGTTTCCGCGTTTCGGAGTGGCTAAGTTAGCGTGATTCAATGCTAAAATTTTAGCATGCGAATACAAAACAATATTAAAAAATCTCAATTCAAAATGCAGATCAATGTTCGAAATACCAAAGCGGCCAAAACAATGTCACACCAAACTGCAGTAATTTGTTTCTTTCTGCAGGAATACAGAATACACAATAGAGAGGAGTGCTTCAGCTACTCGTGCTCATGCTGCATTTGAGGATGGTGGGAAGTGAGACTTGTCCCACTCGGATGGTACCAGTTGCTACCTCATGGCGTTCCGAGCAAATGTAAACAGCAGATGGCTGAGCGTGACAAGTGTTTTTTATTCTGGCCATCATAAGACGTTTCGACCTCCAGCAAACCTGCCTTCTCGTAAGCAATCAAATAATGGAGGTAAAAATGACGGCTGTGGTATATAGCACAGACTGTGAACTGCCTTCTTTAGTTTTACGATTGGCGGTCGGGTCTTTGACGGGCAGCGCCTTTTTGTCGAGTGACGTCAGATTGAAGCAACTTGTGATGTCTGGGTACTTTATCTTGACTTTGCGACGAGGACCTCCCAGTTCCAGTGGGGTTCCAATGATATATTTCCAGGTAGGAGGTTGGAAAGTCCGACTTTCCACATTCTTTAAATGCAGCATGATTCTGTTGAGTTGAATGAAGAACGGCAACATGGCGAAATGTGCATTTCAGGTTATGGAAACAGACAGAAGAAATGGGAAAAGGAAAGTTTCCAAGAAGAACGAGGAACAATATAAATTGTGGTTACTTGCTGCTGGCGATGACATTAAAAAATCGGTGGTGAAAAAAACGATGTGATATCACTCCGCCCAGCTCCCTGCAGAACTTCTGGATTACAAATGTTGCTGTTCATACAACAATTATTGACATGCAATGACATTGATTATTGATGATTATTATAATGATTATTGACAATACATCCTGCAAACCTGCTATTGATTGCATGGGTCATCAGTGAGTTTCATGGGTGTATATGTTGTTTTTATTGGCATGCTAAGATTGTGCCATTGACTGGCGCTAGCTTTGTTAGCGCTGTACCCCCCCCCCCCCCCCCCCAAGTCATCAGCACGAATTCCACCCACCTGTTCTGCACACCTGATCGTCATCATAGCCTCCCTACTTATACACCCACAGTCCTCTGCCTCAGTGCACTTTCAGCAACTTATGAGCGTTACCTGTCATGGGATGGCGTGCCTCTGTGGTAGTGTAGTCATTCGCCAACCCAGAGGTTGTGGGACCGATTCTCTCCCCTGATGAACTCGTTGAAGTATCCTTGAGCAAGAATTACAGTTGCCACCTGTCCCTTGAAATAAGGAACGATCCATAATTTGAAATCAAATTTTGCATTACGTATTGAACCAATGCGGAATATACTAGTATATGAATGTATACATTTCTATGCATTTTAGGAGTTTTGGGGATGTCCCTTTTATTTTCCAGGCTGTACAGCTTTGGGCGTTAGGGGAGCGTCCCATATTTCTATTCCTGACAGATGGCAACCATAAGCAAGATACTGAACCCCACGTTGTTCCTGGTGCTGTGTCACAAGTAGGTAAGTGAGGATACAGTGTAAAGCGCTTTGAGGGCCTTAAAGGTGGAAAAGCGCTATACAAGTGTAATACCATTACCGTCTTGTCTTCCCGGACCTAGATATACTTTTTGACCTTCTTTTCGATTCCTGCCTCTAGCCCGTGCCTGGTCTGTGCCTCTGCCCTAACCCCTACGCAGTGACTCTCTGACTGCAACTTGGACCAGACCCTGTACGTTCTCTGCCGGTGCCTCTACCTTACCTGACCCCCCACTCGAACAACCCTCCGGGCTTCCCTGGATGCCAAGACTTTTACCTGTCTTGATAATAATTCAAAATAAACCTCCAGAACGGTTTGATCTGAGTTCTGCATTTTTGGGTCTGTTTGTTCCCTGGCTCGTGTCAAGCTTCGCCACTCTGGAGCCCTGAAACTGACAAATAACTAACAAACTACACAGATTTTGTTGAAATCAACTCTACCAATAAATTAAAACCCCACTACTTGAAGATTAACCCTAATGTCAAAAATCCTGAACATCCCCTTTAATCCATTTCAGAGTGGCTTTCATATTATGATTTTTCGTATAATGAACCGCATTTACATGTACATCGCCTAAATGGTTCTAAAAACGACTGGAATTTTCAGATTATAAAATATTAATTTTTCCCCTTATTTTGAATCCCGCGGCTTATAGTCCAGTGTGGCCTAATTTTTTATTTATTTGGGTTTATAGATAACACTTTATTTGACAGTAGTGTCAGAAGACCGTCATCCATTCAAAAATGTGTTAATTTACCGGATGACACTAAATGACATCTATCATAAGCATCAACTAATGCTCATGCTGCGATTTATAGTCCAGTGCAGCTTATCTATAAACAAATGCTATTTTCAT
Organism: Corythoichthys intestinalis; assembly: GCF_030265065.1. NCBI lineage: Eukaryota > Metazoa > Chordata > Actinopteri > Syngnathiformes > Syngnathidae > Corythoichthys > Corythoichthys intestinalis. Next base: position 37,437,919 of record NC_080414.1, on the reverse strand, counting down.
ATGGAATTTGGTGGGTGGCGGCTTATAGGGAGGTGTACTTTATATTTATGATAAGGGTAAAAACAGATTGAAATAACAGTCAAATGAATTTGAGTCATTCAATATCCCTAACCTAACCATTTATACCTGTTATACAGTAGATAATAGAAAATGATGCAAAAAAAAAAAAAAAAAGAGAGAAAAAAAAAAAGAGAAAAATGTAGAACCTTACTTTTCGAGTGAAGCGATGTCCGGAAGCAAAAGTGATACTAATGTAGCGGACCGTGTGTAGGTGTAAAAACACTCTTCTTGAGGCAAAAATGAGAGGAGACTTGTGTCGATTAGCCACTCCAGGCTTGCTCCGAATCCATGTCCCCTCTTTCTGAGGAATCATATACAGACTCGGCATAATTGACTGCTTCTACTCGCCTCCTAAGGACTGGATGCTGTTCTACTTTTGTTCTACACATTCTTCTACCCCTGCCTTGTTGTTGTGCCTGCCTTGTTGTTGTGATGCCATTTTGTCAGTGTAATTGTGAGGAAAAAATGATTATTCCAGCGGAGACATGATGTGAAACATCGCGAATGCAAGATGGCGGCCACCGACATGAACTTCGACTTTGTGAACCCAGTCACCTCAGGAAAGCTCGTTTTAAATATGATATGAGAGTGTTACCATCTGGTGTTGAATGAAAGAGCTACGATTCGACTTTATGCTGATCAAAACAATCGTTGACATCGTTATGATGAGTAAAACAGACGTTATGGCCCAGAGAAACCAAGGGGACGACGGCGTCCCCGATTGTACAGCGCGGAGTGTACAGGCTTAAGCTAGCGTGAGTCAATCCTCCACTGATCAAACTTTCTCCTTCTGTCACGTAGAGGAAAACCTGCACCATCAAATGCGCTACTCTTAAAGTGAGTGGAATTAAACGTGCTGATTGGTACATGTGTTCACCACCATTTCCAACGCATCATGTCCAAGTTCCAAAAAGCAAACTTGCGCCTGTCCATAAAAGTACCAAAACCTCATCCAAACACACGCTTGCCTGGCGCGCATTCTATCTTGTCTAGATTTTGAAGGTAAGCAAAAATAGGGCCTAAAGAGTTCAATAAAAAAGATTGTCAACAGGTGCACGTATAATTTCACATTCCTAGTTACTTTCTGCCAGATGTCCCACCCACAGATACTGAAAATCAGTGTAAAATTGATGATAATTGTTCCATTGCATTTCAAAAATAGAATTGTTTGCGCTGTCATAGAACTGAGTTCTTAATTACCCACATTAGACTGATAATGGAAGAAATAATCCATGGTAACAGTTGTCCGTATAAATAAATGATTGAATACTTATTGTGTATCCGAGGACCAAGTTGACAGTTAATGCATTTTCCAAATGGCTTCTTTGCTACACTTACACACATTAACGTTAATCTCTCAAACATGCTACAACGTTGGACGAGAACCAAAGTGTATAGACACAACACCACTGGACATAAATATCTCAACTTCGCATTCAGCCGCATCCAAGTGACATCTGAGTGGGAATCCAAGAGAGAACGCGATCGCTTTTAGCTGTGTATTCACTTCACTTCCAGCTGGTCCCAATTTAGGGGTGAAGAACCATCATTTCACCAGTTTTCCATTTCTTCACTTCACCTGTTAGGTTTTGCTTAATGATATGTACAAACGCGCTCATGTTCATGTGGGGTTGCCAACTCCTTGAAAAAAAAAAAAAAAAACCATAAGACTGGTAGAGGTACAGGCCGGCCCATTAACCGCTACCTTTTACTTCTTTTTTCTTTTGCATGTAAAAAGAATGAAATAGGTAGATTTTGTTTTTGCATGTAAAAAGAATAAAATAGGTAGATATTTGAGTGATAAAAGCACATGCAAAAAACATAATTATCAGCATTATATTTTCCATTTAAAAAAAAATAAATACTGGGATAAAATATCTGTTTACTTCAATATAAAACTATAATTCAACCCTTAAGGTCCTGAGCCTTTTTGTATGTGTTTTTGGACTCAACGTCACAGTGACGCCCCCATTTATTGTGTGTAAAGCGCTTTGGGCATGGCAACCATGTAGTTAAATGTGCTATATAAGTACTGTCTATTTACCATATCCGGGCCATACCTTAATGTCTTTTCTGCTACTTTGGACCAGTTCTGGCCCAAAACTGGTTGCCCGCTCCAGTTATATTTTGCTATCTGGGACGTCACTTGCAGTTTTTCCCGTATCCGCCTCCCGCTACTGACGGAGTGTACCAACTCTCTCAATAACAGAGGGGTATCCCAACAACTAGCACAAACGTAGCACAAACGAATAGGACCCTTTTGGGTCCATCTTGAAAACAATGGGTAGCTGCGAGTCACGTCATCACTCGAAATTAGTATCTCGATACCTATAAAATGATAGCAACACAAAAGAAAATTTGACATAAATTTGATATACATTTGTGTCTGATTAGGGGCCAACTTCACAAAGGAGGACAAAACATGTACACTCAAAAAAAATGAAACATGGTTTTTACACAACAATCTTATTTCAAGCACCCCTAATTTATTACAAAATGGACTCGAAAGGGAGCCATCCATTTGTATTATGTTTGCGCTAGTTGTTGGGACGCCCCTCTGTTATTGAGAGAGTCGGTACGCCACGTCAGCCGCGACGTAGAGGCTGCGAGTTACGTCATCACTCGAAATTAATATCTCAATATCTATAAAACGATAGCAGCACAAATGAAACTTTTGACAGCATAAAGAATCATAAACGATTGACGCAATTTTTAGCCATTTTTAATCAAAATGGGGGGCTGGTTGACCTCAGATTGAGTGATAATAGAATTGTAAATGTCTTAAAAACCACAGCAGCACAAATGAAACTTTTTACAGCACAAACGTAGCACAAACGATTGACATCATTTTTATATAAATTTTCGTCTGATTGTGGACCAACTTTACGGGGGTGGACAAAACTTGTTCACTCAAAAAAATGAAACTTATTTCAAGCCCCCCATTTACTGCAAAATGGACCTGAAAGGGTGTGTCTTAAGCTGAAAATTCCTTATGTGGAGATGTTCATATGTAGAGGTAAGTTTTTACAGCACAAACAAGCACAAACGTAGCACAAATGATTGACATCATTTATATATAAATCTGCATCTGATTGGAGGCCAACTTCACAGAGACAAAGCGCGCCCCTTGTGCACTCAAAACGTACATTAAGTTATGTTGCTTTCTAGCAACTTAACTTAATAGTTACTTCAAGCAGATGTGTGTAACCACTTGAAATACGATTCTTGCATACATACCTTTTTTTGTGTAAGCTCATTGCGAGATAAAGGGTACTTTTCTTTCTGAATACGGGACGATTCCGCTTTTCAAAGGACGGTTGGCAACCCTATGTCCAGGTAAATCCAGATGTCCACTCAGCCTGTTTAAAATGGATCTGGATGTGGCTGTCATGATTAGGAAACACTGTAGCTGTTTTTATGACTTTCTGTAACCTTACATGAAGTCTGAATTTATGTTTCATAAATCAAAATACATCCATGAAATTGACACTTAACGGCACTTAAAACCAATCCATCCCAGGTCCATCTCGTCCCAGCATGTGCAATGTCACTGCAATGACCCGTGTCATCAAGAACAGGCTAAGGAAACACATTCCTGCGAGGCAGCCATATGTAGAGGAAAAGCAGTGGGTGGCAGTGACGTAAAACCCGCTCAAAGAACAGACTAGTAAGACCTTCGAAAAAACATTCCCTTCTTTTCTGCCTTCTCTCTCCTTACAGCTTTGCACAATATCGCCATTAGTCATTCAAAGCGGCCATGATTTACAAGCGTTTAAATTGTTTTTGTTTGTTCAGCACAAGATGAATTAGCGTTCGCGTCTTTACGTCAGCTTCGGGAAATGGTAGTACATTAAAAAAAAAAAAAAAAAAAAATCTTAGACGTCATTAATGTAGAAGCGTGTCCTGTTCAGATTTTCTATGGCTCCCAAGTATTCTGCGTCAGTTAAATGTAGAAGATACACGTAATCTCAGTCATCATTTAGCTTTTGTACACTGTCCTGGGAGGGCTGTTTAATTCAGAACAGATGCATCCATAAGTGGTACATTTATTTTATTTACCCAAACTCAGGAGTATTTCTGCAAAATAATAATGATTAATAAAACATACAGTGGTATGAAAAAGAACAGCAACTTCATTATAGGTGTGTGACAAAATATCCAAATGGTGATACGGTGGTATGAAGAAGTATCTAAACCTTTTGGAATTTCTCACATTTCTGCATAAAATCACCATCAAATGTGATCTGATCTTTGTCAAAATCACACAGATGAAATAAATTGCTTTAACTAAAATCAACCAAACATTTATAGGTTAATATATTTGAATGAGAATAGCATGCAAACAATGACAGAAAGGGGAAAAATAAGTAAGTGAACCACCACATTTAAAATTTTGTGCCCCACCCCTTTGGCAGCAATAACTTCGACCAGACACTTCCTGTAGCTGCAGATCAGGCTGGCACATCGATCAGGACTAATCTTGGCCCATCCTTCTCTACAAAACTGCTGTAGTTCAGTCAGATTCCCGGGATATCTAGCATGAATCGCTGTCTTTAGGTTATGCCACAGCATCTCAAATGGGTTCAAGTCTGAACTTTGACTTGGCCACTCCAGAACGTGTATTTTGTTGTTCTGAAACCATTCTGAAGTTGATTTACTTCTGTGCTTTGGATCATTTTCTTGTTGCAGCATCCATCCTTTTTTTTAGCTTCAACTGTCTGACAGACAGCCTCAGGTTTTCCTGCAAAAAAATCCTGATAAACTTTTGAATTCATACTTCCATTAATGATTGCATGTTGTCCAGGCCCTGAGGCAGAAAAACAGCCCCAAATCACGATGCTCCCTCCACCATGCTTCGCGGTGGGGATGAGAAGTTGATGTTGGTGAGCCGTTCCATTTTTCCTCCACACATGACATTGTGTGTTACTCAATTCAACTTCGGTTTCATCAGTCCACAAAATATTTTGCCAAAACTTCTGTGGAGTGTCCAAGTGCCTTTTTGCGAACATTAAATGAGCAACTATGTTTTTATGATTTTATGCAGAAATGTGAGAAATACCAAAAGGTTCAGATACTTTGTCATACCACTGTAGCTTTGAATTCATAACCCTTAAGGTACAATCTAGGGTAGTGATTCTCGAGTACAGGTACCACCAGTGGTACATGGGCTTTGTGGTGGACTGGAACCAAAAAATGGCCCTGGCATTTCTGTCCTGGGCGGCCCACCACAGGGAGGGGGGGGGGGGGGGGGGGTGTACATACATATATATTAAATATATAGACTGCCAGTGTATATGTTAGTGTTAGTCAGCCACCAATTGTGCAAGTTCTTCAACTTAAAAAGATGAGAGAGGCCTGTCATTGTTATAGGTATATCTCAACTATTAGAGACAGAATGAGAAAAGAAAATTACGAAAATCACTGAGTCCGATTTTTAAAGAATTCATTTGCTAATTATGGTGGGGAAAAAAGTATTTGGTTACTTACAAACAAGCAAGATTTCTGGCTCTTACAGAGCTGTAACTTCTTTAAGAGGCTCCACTGTCCACTTCACTCGTTACCTGTGTTAATGGCACGTGTTTGAACTCATTCTCAGAATAAAAGACACCTGTCCACAACCTCAAACAGTCACACTCCAAAGTCAACAATGGCTAAGACCAAAAAGCTGTCAAAAGACACTTGTAACAAAATTGTAGACCTTCACCTGGCTGGGAAGACTGAATCTGCTATAGGTAAGCAGCCTGGTGTAAAGAAATAAACTGTGGGAGCAATTATTAGAAAATGGAAAATATACAAGACCACTGATAATCTCCCTCCATCTGGGGCTCCATGCAAGATCTCACTGTGGGGTCAAAATGATCACAAGAACAATGAGCAGATTTCCCAGAACCACACGGGGCGACATCGTGAATGACCTGCAGAGAGCTGAGACCATAGTAAAAAAGGTGCACTGATATTACTTATATTCTGGCCCATTTGAAGTTTGCTAGAGAGGATATGGATGATCAAGGAGAGGACTGGGAGAATGTCATATGGTTAGATGAAACCAAAAATGTAACTTTTTGGTAGAAATGCATCTTGGAGGAGAAAGAATGCTGAATTGCATCCAAAGAACGCTATATCTCCTGTGAAGCAAGGGGGTGGAAACATCATGCGTTACAATCTGAACCTAATGAATTGATAGGCTAAATGAGCAATGAAAAATAAAACTGTATTGTCTTATGCTAACTTTCATGTGAATTGGTTCAGGTGATAAAATGTTCGATTCAAACCTTTGTTGTTCCTTCAAAAACGACCAAACAAACATTTTGAAGTACAAGTCCCTTTATGGGGGAAAAACAAACAAAAAACCCAAACTATCTAAGATTTTTTTCCCCCCACAATGCGCTACACATCAAATTTAAACAAGGACTTGCCAAGCAATTCCGTTGTGTACTCTACTTTGTTTTGTTAAGTGTTTAAACTAAAACCCTGGCAATGTAATGGCTCATTTACCTCATTTTCATGCACGGAGAGTGGGTTCGATGTACAATTGGTGACATTTTGAGTGCACTGTTTCTCCATCTTTCTACGTCCACTGTGATTGACTGGGAAGCACACCAAGAAGTTTTCTGCCTTTTGGCCCCAAATCAGCTAGGAAGGCCCCAGCTCAACCGTGACCCTACTGAGGACAAGCGCTGTAGAGATATGGATGAATGGTGTTGAGACTGAGCCAATGAATTGTTTTAACAGGATCAAAGTTCTCTGTCTGTAAGATCTGCAGGTCTGGGTAAATATCTGTTTCTCAGAATAATTGAAATGGCTTCATAGCTTTGTGGAAAAGAGCTGGTCAAATGGATTTCAACCCCAGCCCCAATAACAAGGTGCATTATATAATATAACCATTGTCTTTTATATTACTTTTTGAGTGGCGTTGGTTTGTGCCAATCCATTAAGGCTACCAAAGAAGGTATCATGTTACTAGAAAAGATTTCGATTTCGATTTATTAGTCCCCTTCGGGAAATTCATCTTCACTGGCTGTTTTCCGTAACAAATAATCAGGCAGTTTTTGTCTTATTTTAGTTGATGAATACTCAAAATGTTTTCGTCAAAGGTTTTTAATCTGTTTGAAAAAAAAATTCCATGAGTTTCGAATGAACAACATTGCTTATGAGTAGGGATGGGAATCGATAAGATTTTTACGATTCCGATTGCATTATGGATATTGCTCAACGATTCTATTCTTTATCGATTCTCTTATCGATTCTAATTTGGACTAACAGTCTTTATGAGGTTCTGGGTTCAATTGTTTTATGGTTCATTCGCCTCGGGGTGTCGGTTAGAACACAAGGAGCGGAGAGTGGAGTTGGTTTTTGGCACTTTTAATCCAACTTGGCAACAGGCACAACTACAGTATATACAGGCAATGGCACTTGATATGAGAATCACTCAGTGAGCAGGTGAGAGCTGGCGTGGAAAGATGTTGATGTATTTGTATGTGTGTGAAAGAAGACTGGAATGTGTGGGTACATGTGTGGTTCTGAAAGGAAAGAAAATGACATCATATTGGTGCTGATGCAATAAACAATGCAAATTGACTGTACAGCAGTCAATAACACACATACATGACTCGCACAGTATAATGAACACAAAGGTGGGGGAGCGCGAGTGCGCGTGCACAACCCGGAATCACTGCATGCATGTGCGGTCATCTTGGCCATAAAAGTGGCGAAAACTAAGCACTTTACATTCATATGGATGTACAACATCATTTTAAGATGCTAAACTAACACATTCCCTCTTAACACAAATGTGCAACGTGAATATAATGTAAACAACAGTCTCCTCGACGCAGCAAGGATGAGCGGGAGCAACCACCCGACGTAACAGTAAAAACACGAAACGGTCGAGCTGAAGTAACTGACTGTTTGCTATGGGAGCAAACGCATACCCAAGGAACGTTTCTAACAGGAGTATTAAAATTGCTAATAAAATCGTTTAGAATTATTTTAGATGCATATGTTGTATTTTTCTTATAGAGTATTCTACGAGGAATACGATAGACCAATTAATAGACTTTTTTGGAAAGATGACCATTTCTTCAAGTATTCTCATGAATAATGACTTGGCCTGTGAAAACATATGCATGATCACTCGGCGACGACTCGTAAGAGTATACTTGGTGAGTGGTCCCTCTTTTGAGTGACCGTGTAGTCTCAATTGCTGAATCGAATGTGTGTAACATGCATAAGTTACGTGATATAAATTGTACCGGTTGGAATCTATAAGGGAATCGTTAGATAAACTGCCAAAAGATTCCATGGAATTGAAACGCACGGAACCGGCTCCTGTCATTCTCAATTCCCATCCCTACTTACGAGTAATAACACAGCATACATTTTGAAATATGTATGCAAACTATTATAATGAAACCAGCTTCATAGCAGCACTAAATCAGGGGTAGGGCTGCCTTAACTACTGTCAGCATTAGAAGTGAGATGTAAAGGATTATTTCAGGCCTACTGCTATCAAATTATGTCGAAAGTTTGGACACAAATAACATGGATAAATAACACTTGTGTACTCTTATAGACAAGTTACACATGTCGGAAAATGTCTGCCCTGAACTTCCGGTTTAGAAAGAACAACATGAATTGCGGTTGAAGTAAGCAGTGTGTTGACAAAGTTAAAACTGCAAAATTAAAGCAGAGGAACTCTCGGAATCTCTAAAAATGGATTTAGCACAATGTAGTAAAGACGTAGATGAGATTGTATGATTGTTCTTATCACTTCGTTGATCATTTGTGGACAAAATTTTAACAATCTGTCAGCCTGTGTTGACGTGAGGTGTAGATTTATACGCCGGCCACTTGAGTGACCACAATGAGGTGAAATTACAAATTATTTGGCGAATGCAAGAAGGGCTGTCATGGATTTTTTTGATACAAGGAAATACTACAAGGTATGAACATATAAACTCCGTCCTGGGAGTGGATCTCTCCTGACTGTGGTACTCCCCAAGGTTTCTCATTTTTCTCCCAATTGACTCTGGAGTTTTTGGAGTTTTTCCTTGCCGGCATGGAGGGTCTTAAGGATAGGGGATACCCAGGACTTGAACTGTATCTATTCATCTTTGTTGCTTCATTTCTAATTGTGTATCATATTGCCTCTGTAAAGCCCTTTGAGACTTCTGTTATGATTGAGGGCTATACAAATAAAATTGAATTGAATTGAATTGAATAAACAAAAATAGTATGTCATTCTTTTTTCATTGCATACATTGATCGCAGTAATACATTTGGACAACATGATTCCATTTCTTGTTTTATTTAAAAAGATTGGTGCATGTGCTAGACAGGTCAATAGATAACAATTTATAAAATTATTAGAAAAATATTAACAACTGTTGAGCTTACAAGGAATGTGTTATCAGACAGCAGAGCTTGAGGGAGCCTCATCAATCTTTCACCCGACATCAGATGGGCTTTCTCCCACTGCCCTCGGTAATTCCAGCTCCAATAGTGTATCTTAAAGTTGCTTCAGTTAAGAAGCTCGTAGTTGGATTTTCAATTTCAATATTTCAATTTTATTTGTATAGCCCTATATCAAAACAGTTTTTTTTTCCAGAGGGCTTTACAGAGTCATTTTGATACACAGTCAGATACAGCAGATGAATAAGATGAGTCCATGTCCTGGGCATCCCCCATCCTTAGATCCTCCATGGAGGCAAGGAAAAACTCCAAAAAAAACCATTGGAAAAAAGAAACCTTGGGGAGAACCACTATCAGGAGAGATCCACTCCTAGGACGGACAGGCTATAGATTCACCAGGACTGATGATGGGTAGTAGCAGAAGGAGTTCCAGTTTGTAGAGATGCAGTGGAGTAAGGGAACACGAGGACGTCCATCCAGTAAAGTAAGAACAAGTGGTAAGTAGAGTGAAAAATAGGGATAGGACTCAGTGGCTGTACTTCCCCCAGCATTATAGCTCCTAGGTCAGCTTAGACTGAATTGTGAGTCTAGTCTGTTTTCAACTAGCCTGACCGTAAGCTTTGTCAAATAGGAACGTTTTAGTCTAATCTTAAATGTACAGACTGTGTCGGCCTCTTTAATATTAGCTAGAAGCTGATTCCATAAGACAGGAGCTTGGTAAAGAAAGGGTCTAGATCCTACTGTACTTTTAGAGACCCTGGGAACTACCAGTCGACCGGATTTTGGGATCTAGCTGACGGTCCTCCGCGATGCGAGCCACCGTCTCCAGCCCCAACCTCCCGGCCGCCCCCGGGTAGAACGCTCGTAGTCTCGATGTACTATATGTCAACAAACGTACAGTAAGTATTGTGAGGCACATCTGTTAGGGTTCGTGGATGGGAGAGGATCCCAAAGCAGACAACGGGACCGACAGGCTGTGAAAACCAAATGTTTTGTTTATTGTTCGAGCGTTGCTGGCGAGATCCAGACCGACGAGAGGCAGGCAAAGCTCGGGGGGGAATTAGGCGTGGAGATCCGACAAGGGGCGTGCGTAAACAGGTCCTGGGACAAAAGCAAAAATCGTGAGCCGAGAGTAGAAGACAAAAATGTAAGTCAGGCGGGATACAACTAACAGCAGGACTAGACGAGTTGATCTGGCGACGTGATGGTGCGTCCGCTGGTCTTTTAAAGCTGGCTGATTGTAACTGCTCACAGCTGCGGCCGCTCCACCCGTCTAACCTGTAATTAGGAAGGAGGGGCAGAGGCCCTAACAACATCAACTTATCTTCCCTTGCCTAACAGCGTTCTCCACCTGTACACAAACGAACATAAAACCTGTAACACTTTCATTTATGCGTTGACATAATTGTGCCATCTAACACGTACTGATTAGCAACAGGCTAGCAGATACAGTAGTTGGAGTAAATAATATTAAAGATCATCATAATTGCAATCATCATCGTAATAACAATGTCAAAGGCAACAACTCGTTTCATGCGCAAGGTTTTAGCTTTAGTATTTTTTGAGCACCGGACACATGAAAATGCAGGGATAAGATGAAGATATCTTTCATAACACAACAGCAACATGTCTACAAAAACACCCGGTCTTTGTGGTGGCATGAGCTTCGTTCCACATATGCCTTCATGAACATGTTGTCCTCCACTGTTGTGATGATGGCAGATGTATGCGATACTTCCGAACTGTCTTTTATAAGCGAATTTGATGAGTAATGTTACTCTAGCTCCACTGTTGTTCTAAAACGCAAGTCGCTAGCAGACATGCGGAAGTAATTCAATTCAATTCAATTCAATTCAATTCAATTTTATTTGCATAGCCCTGGATCACAACAACGTTGTCTCAAAGGGCTTTGCAGAGGCAATATGATACACAATCAGAAACAGCAAACGAAGCAACAAAGATGAATAAATAGATTCAAGTCCTGGGTATCCCCCATCCTTAGACCCTCCATGTCGGCAAGGAAAAACTTCAAAAACTCCAGAGTCTTCGGGAGAAAACGAGAAACCTTGGGGAGTACCACAGTCAGGAGAGATCCACTCCCAGGACGGATAGACAGGAAGCCCCAGGACCGCTAATGGGAATTAGCAGGCGAAGTTACAGTCTGTAAAAAATGCGGTGGAGTAAAGGAACAAGAAGAGGTCCATCTAGCCAGATGAGACGGGGGTAGCAACGAGGACGTCCATCCAGCTTGGGGTCCGGACAGTCAGGAGGCTGCAGCTGAAAAATAGCCCCTCCCCAGATGGGAGGAGGGAAAGGGGACACCGGGTGACCAGTGATAAAGAGACTAGACAACTAGATATTAACATTGGAAAATAAAAATAAAGTAAGATAAGTGGTAGGTAGAGTGAGAAAAAGGAGATAGAACTCAGTGGCTGTACTTCCCCCAGCTTTATAGCTTCTAGTGCAGCTTAGACTAAACTTTGAGTCTATTCTGACTTCAACTAGCCTGACCATAAGCTTTGTTGAATAGGAACGTTTTTAATCTAATCTTAAATGTGCAGACTACAGTCTTGGCTTCTGTAATATTAGCTGGAAGCTGATTCCATAAAACAGGGGCTTGGTGGCTAAAGGCTCTAGCTCCAACAGTACTTTTAGAAACCCTGGGAACTACCAGTAGACCTGCATTCTGAGAGTGGAGTGCTCTGTTGGGGCGGTACGGAACCAGAGCATCAGAGAGATAAGATGGCCCCAACCCATTAATGCTCTTAAATGTAAGAAGGAGGATTTTAAATTTAATTCTAAACTCAACTGGAAGCCAGTGAAGGGCCTGGAGCACAGGGGTGATGTGCTCTCTTCTATTGGTTCCTGTTAAAAGTCTTGCTGCTGCGTTTTGGACAAGCTGAAGACCTTTTAGAAAACTTTTAGGACAAGCTGCAAGTAGGGAGTTACAGTAATCCAATCTCGATGTAACGAACGCGTGAATTTTTTTTTTCTGCATTGCTTTTAGATAAAATATTTCTAATTTTGGCTATGTTGCGCAGGTGAAAGAAGTCCGTTCTGCAGGTTTGTTTAATGTGAGCTTTAAACGATAAGTCAGGGTAGAATAAAACTCGGCGGAAAGCGGAGTAAAGTGGAAGTACCTCGGAAAGTCCATAATTAAAGTTGATTGATTGATGCAATGTGCATGTGTTCTATCAATACATATAAACTAGAGATATAACCGAAAATTAGGCGCCGGAAACTTTGGGCCGAAAATAGTGAAAATTGCATTTTCGGTTATAAGGCCAAAAGTTTACCATCAAATAATCGTAGTACTCTTGCGACGATGGCGAGAACCAAAACTACTTGCTTACAGCCAACATGTCCGTGGTTTGTAAGTATTTTGAGTTATCAAAGAAATATATGAATTATTAAATGAAGGAAAATTAAATAAATTAGCATCATCTCCACTACACGGATGTTCTGAAGTTGCTTTCCATTGATGTCCCGCATCACATCGAGTACAGTGTATTTGAGCCCGTGGGTGAGTAGTCTGGAGTTTAATCAAGCAAACAATATACAAATAAATACATTTAATTTACTTAAATAAATAAAGTAGTATTTGAATGCATAATGCAATGAGTCAGGATTTCAGCAGCAGTGTTTTTTGGATTAGATGCTTTCTGGAAGTTTACCTAACAGCTCATCAACGCAACCAAATGCTAGCGCAGCTAGCCGGACTCCACAATCCATCCAGCCAATCACTTAACGGACTCCGCCTTAATTATTTGATTGACAACACACGCTTCATTATGCTGGAAAGCCACATTATGAAAAAAAGAGCCCATTGTGGAAAATGGCATTAGGAAAAAAATGACTTTGTGAAAAACGCTTTTTATCTTGTAAAGTCTGATTGTGCGACAACGACATGAATGACAAAAACGACATGTTGATTAATAAGGCTGTGAAAAAAAAATGCATTTTGGAAACAAAAAATAAAACATTGTAAAAAAATGACTTTTGTGGTGTAACATCTTTTTCATAATACCATTACCTTATTTTAAAATTTAAAGTGCCTATGACAGCAAAAAGATAATTTCAAATTTCACGTGGTAGTTCATGCTCCTAAATGAAATGGACCGATTTATATATTACATTTTTTTATCCTGCGCCATGAAAATTAGTGACTTCCTGGATTGAGTAGGAATGTGAATGTGACGTCACTCGGGTCAGCATCTCACAATAAAGCATTGCTTTATATCATGCAGATGGTAGCATGCAGATGGACTGCGGATTCAGTTTATTTGGTGGATCAATTCGTGTATTTGTCGTATCATGCCAGCCAAATGTGCTGCAGGGTTTTGTTGCTGCACCAGGGAGAGGCATGTTAGGCTTTTTGGGTTTCAAAAAGCTCCCATTCACCGCGGATAATGGCCAAAATAAGGCGACAGCTGTGGGACCATTGGACTTATGAGGAAGCAAGTAAACTATGGAGGACCAGGAGTGCAAAAATTCAATAAATAAATACACAATTAAATAAATAATTAAAAGTGTCATTAAAATGCTTTTATTTCAATATTTATTTATTTATTTCAATATTTATTTCAATTTTTATTTATTTATTTCAATTTATATTTATTTATTTCAATTTTTATGTATTTATTTCAATTTATATTTATTTATTTCAATTTTTGTCTATTTATTTCAATATTTATTTATTTCAATTTATATTTATTTATTTATTTATTTCAAAATTTATTTCGATTAGTATTTATTTATTTCAATTTTTATTTATTTCAATTTATATTTATTTATTTCAAAATGTATTTCAATTTTTATTCATTTATTTCAACTTTTATTTATTGATTTCAATTTTTATTTATTTATTCCATCATTTATTTATTTATTTCAACATTTATTTATTTCACTTTTTATTTATTTCATTCTTGCACTCTCGTTCCTCCGGAGGTGCAACCATGAAATAATTTTATCAGTCACGTTTGCTCGTCAAAGTTTCTAACGTCTGATTGTTTGCTCAGCAAAGCAAGTCTTAACTAGTCGATCTCAGATAATAGATTGACGCCTGAGGCATTGGCTAATTTTTATGTACACCTGATACATAAGGTGGCAGTGTAGATCAGTATAATCTGAAAAATAATTGCTCCCTCAAAATCACAAAGACGACGAAGATTAATAGCGTGGTCAGTGTAGCGGTAGTAGGCCTTGACACATTTCGCGTGTTGTCCAAGCAAAACAGACATATGTCCAAAACGTGCCCAGAGCTGCTCAGAAAAGCAGCACATTTAATCGAGGAAACTCTGAGAACTCCACCAGCAGCCCATGGTGGAGTCCAGTCTGCAGCTTCTACATCACGCAGGCCAGCGCCTTTATGCGGGTTTATGTCTGCTTACGGGAAACTCTAGTATACCTCAGAAGTGGAACGGTCCTTGGATATCTCCCTGATTTTATTATTTAATTATTTTTTTATCAAGTTTTGAAATAAGGCTAAATGACAGAAATAACTAGCAGTTTTCTAAGTAATTTTACTCTGAACTCCGACATCATTTTTACATCATAATGATTTAGTTTGGGTCTAGGGGTGCTCCAGTGTCTCTCTAAAGTGGACACGTTGTTGAATAGGACACCGTTTTTTTTTTTTTTTCATATATTTAATAAAGGGACTTGTGCTCTGAAGCCACCTCATTGCATTCTGACACCAGCGCATTGCATTACCGTAATGCACATAATGCAAACAATAATCCAAATGAGGGGCGGCTGGTTTGACTTCGTTTTTACGAGTGGAGGCTGGTTTGACCGCAGTTCTAAACTATCGAAAACTTCGATCAACATCTTAATCTGACAGAGCCGAGATGATGCCAATAACGTTAATTAATTGCTCTGTTTTGTAGGACACGTACTCAGGGTCCAAATGTTCTGCTTCAATTTGTTCTGAGAAATCTAACATGTACCGAGAGAGCTCATGCAAAATCTCAGATAACGCCGCCATGTTGGGAAGAAATAGGACGAAGCAATCGCTTATTACTCCATCAACTCAAACCCCGCATAGTTCACGCCCGCCCACCGAGTTTGATGAGCCAGTGACAGATAAAATTATTTCATGCGGCCACACGGGGAACAAGAGTGCAAGAATGAAATAAATAAAAAGTGAAATAAATAAATGTTGAAATAAATAAATAAATGATGAAATAAATAAATAAAAATTGAAATAAATAATTAAAAGTTGAAATAAATGAATAAAAATTGAAATAAATAAATAAAAATCGAAATACATAAATATTAATCGAAATAAATATAAATTGAAATAAATAAATAAATATTGAAATAAATAATTAAAAATTGAAATAAATAAATATAAATTGAAATAAATAAATAAAAATCGAAATAAATAAATAAATATTGAAATAAAAGCATTTTAATGACACTTTTAATTATTTATTTAATTGTGTATTTATTTATTGAATTTTTGCACTCCTGGTCCTCCATAGTAAACATCGTGTTTTGTATTATGTCAAATATTGGGATCATGGCACACGTTTTTATTAGGAGGTGGCTTGCGTTTTGTGGCTGACAAGGCTCCTTGTCCACCGAGAAGGCCACTCGCCCGACGACCGGCGACTTGTCGCACACCCTCCTTGGTCCTCTTCGCGTGCCTGGCGGGAGAACGCTATACTCAGCTTATGCTCGTGCGGTTCTCCATATCATCCAGACTTCCAGCCCCCTCTGCCCTCTTTGCGTGCCCAGCAATACACCACTATCCTCGGGTTGGGCTCGGGCAGCTACGCACTACTCCGACGTCGGCTGGTTTGTTCGACGGTCATTCTCTAGCTGCTTCCCCGGCAAACCAGCTCACCTGCCCGCAACAGGGGAACGACGAGCTGTACCTTGCTCATCGAGGGGGTTGCCAATCTGTGAAGACAATCGACATCGCCGTGTGATATAATTCGGAGTAGTTTTGTGTGATTTTTCACTTAGAAAGGCAAGAATAAGACTTGGAAACGCCGCTCGGTTCGGGTTAGCATGTCGGCTAGCTGTCACGCCTCCTGTTTTTTAAAATTTTTTTATACGCTCTCCCAAGGGGCAGAGAAATAACAAAAGCCAGACAAACTCAGGTGGCATAAAATATCGTTTGGGAGGTGCAAGAAGTCGACAGTTTTGACCATTATGGAGTAATTTTGCCATGTCGTACTGAATAAATACATTTTTAAAATTTCATATTCCATTTAGCACAACACTGCTATTTGTCATGACCATACCATTTATTTAGCAATTGGGGAAAATGACTTAGATAAAAAGAATAACCTGTAAAAATATTGGAGGACAGAGATTGAAGCAATGACATTTTGTTGCTCTGTTCGTCACATTTTCCTAGTTCTGAATAATCCCCCCTTAATAGGCTGAATTCTAAATCAGATTAAATCATGACCCTGCTGACGTCATCCTCCAGCTGGGGACGCTAGAAGGCTATAATGATAGGTGGGGCTAATCGGCAGTTTAAAAAATTAATTTCTCGTCATCTGCGCTTTGCCAAATTGTTGTATATAGTCGAATCGTCTCAAAATATGATTATAATTCACAAAATAATGCTATTTAAGATTTTTGTTCATACTGTCACAGGCACTTTAAAGGCCATATTACACAATATGTCTGTTATTCATCAAAGGGTATTTATTCCAAAATGTTGTTTTTATTTAAAAATGTTGACCCTTTTGGGGTTCAATACTTCACATCCTCAGTAGCAAAGATGGGAAAAGTAATTAATTGGATGACTCACTACTGGACAAAATAACGCCTTTAGAAACGCTGCTATACTCTAAGGCCGTTGTTAGCAACACTAGAAATGTCAACACCAGAAAAGTGACCAATCATGAGTCAAAATCACTATGTTGCTGGTCAATTTCAATTTTCCCATAGTCCTCCTCAAATGTTTTTATGCAGTGGATATTTTTTCTTTTACCTTTTTTGTTTTATTTGTTGCAAAAAGAAGGAGCACATGAGCTAAGTTAATCATTTGATGCTTGCTGACATTTGTTTGAACTTAAAATACAGCTAGGAGAAAAACAACAACATGTATCGTGAATAATATTTCACATCAGTGAGCTCAAGTAACCACAGTGATGGCTGTAGTTCAAACTGGGTTCTTGCTCTTAATTGGAGGAAATCCCTGATTTCATGGAAATTTCAGTAGACTCATCCCTTCCCAGAAGCTGAGCCATGTCCTAAATTGACACAAATGATAAAGTTATGCCATTTGGATAGACTATTGGAGGCGCTGGCTATAGTTTAGGTAATGGTGGCATCTTACATTTTGCAAATGTAGGCCAAGCTTGACAGAAAGTATCACTGCGGTTGTGTTTGTACAGTAATGCTCCATTTTTGTTTGTGTGCAATGGAAATAAAATTATCCAGCATAATACATCACCCAGCCCAAAATCCAAATAACGGTCACCCACAAGAGAAGCCAAATAAAGCCAAAGATAAATTTCATTGCTTGACACATAATCCTTCCTCTTACCTCATTTGACCTGATGGTTATTCGCTTTTGCTTCCCTCAATAAGAGGAGACAAAAAATAATATACTTTTTCATCAGAAGAAAACTTTTATTTAACTGATGTAGAACCTCAATGAGTAAATGATTTGATTTAGTTGAGACCTGAGCCGGCGCATGGGCGAGCAGCTACGTGGAGCCTGTGGAGAAAATGGGCATTTGTGGTCAGAGCAGACGTTGGACTCATTCAGCATCTGGCTATTGGACAATAAAATACAATTCTTTAAATATCACAAGCCTTCATTCATTCCAGAAGTGCCTATTAAATGCTGGTGGTAACTAAGCAACAGTAACACCTTCATGTTCCTCTCTATTATGTGTCCACAAGGTTTCAAATTAAGAATCAAAGTACAAATTCCATTATATGTCCACTTAAAAAATCCACTGCATACAGGTTTTGCGTTGGCTTTAATCGATAAACATAACTGCATTTTACTCTAGATAAGTATTTCCTAACCTTTACTGAGCCAAGGCACATTATTTAAAATTATAAAAGGATCAATGCATGCACATTACCAGACTTAAAGTATATACAGTACAACTTTTGCGTCCTCGGTGCATCGCATCATGGATTTGAGTTACGTCTCAAGGTAGAAGAATAAGAGTTCAAAAAACATTTATGTACAATATATTTACATTTACGTATGTATGTACACTTAATCACACGTATCATATGAGATTGAGAGAAAAAAATGGACAGTACAGTAATGGACTGTTGTGTTTGATAGAACAATATCTCTATATGCTGCCATAGCAGATTCATGGCGCATGAAGCCCCCGAACTATATTAAATTTGTCCATTTTACCCTGGAAACCCCCTTTTACAGACGTCACACAACCGCTTTTTTTTTTAACCCAGCCATAAAAAGAAGGTAAGTATTCGTATTTATTATTCAAAATGTCTGTCATATTTAGCTTAGAATCATTATTTGATGTCGAATATTTCGTTAAAAAAAAAAAAAAACTTTTAAACTTTTAAAAAAACTTTTAAACAAATTATGTCACAATGAAAAAAATGGTGTCTGTAAATAACTCATGGATATCTACCGCATAACTATCAATTAATTGTATAAAGATGCCCTCCTGTACAACATTTTTTATCCCTGTGAAAATTGAGATTTTAAGCTTTACAATGATGTATCGCACATGCATATCGGACAATTTTGAAATTGGCCAAATTGGGGTTCTCCGAGCGAAACTTCAAGTCACCTGAGTGTTTTCTGTCATATATATATACATATATACATATATACATAAATATATATACAGTGCCTTGCAAAAGTATTCGGCCCCCTTGAACCTTGCAACCTTTCGCCACATTTCAGGCTTCAAACATAAAGATATAAAATTTTAATTTTTTGTCAAGAATCAACAACAAGTGGGACACAATCGTGAAGCGGAACAAAATTTATTGGATAATTTAAACTTTTTTAACAAATAAAAAACTGAAAAGTGGGGCGTGCAATATTATTCGGCCCCCTTGCGTTAATACTTTGTAGTGCCACCTTTTGCTCCAATTACAGCTGCAAGTCGCTTGGGGTATGTTTTGCACATCGAGAGACTGACATTCTTGCCCATTCTTCCTTGCAAAACAGCTCGAGCTCAGTGAGGTTGGATGGAGAGTGTTTGTGAACAGCAGTCTTCAGCTCTTTCCACAGATTCTCGATTGGATTCAGGTCTGGACTTTGACTTGGCCATTCTAACACCTGGATACGTTTATTTTTGAACCATTCCATTGTAGATTTGGCTTTATGTTTTGGATCATTGTCCTGTTGGAAGATAAATCTCCGTCCCAGTCTCAGGTCTTGTGCAGATACCAACAGGTTTTCTTCCAGAATGTTCCTGTATTTGGCTGCATCCATCTTCCCGTCAATTTTAACCATCTTCCCTGTCCCTACTGAAGAAAAGCAGGCCCAAACCATGATGCTGCCACCACCATGTTTGACAGTGGGGATGGTGTGTTCAGGGTGATGAGCTGTGTTGCTTTTACGCCAAACATATCGTTTTGCATTGGGGCCAAAAAGTTCAATTTTGGTTTCATCTGACCAGAGCACCTTCTTCCACATGTTTGGTGTGTCTCCCAGGTGGCTTGTGGCAAACTTTAAACAAGACTTTTTATGGATATCTTTGAGAAATGGCTTTCTTCTTGCCACTCTTCCATAAAGGCCAGATTTGTGCAGTGTACGACTGATTGTTGTCCTATGGACAGACTCTCCCACCTCAGCTGTAGATCTCTGCAGTTCATTCAGAGTGATCATGGGCCTCTTGGCTGCATCTCTGATCAGTTTTCTCCTTGTTTGAGAAGAAAGTTTGGAAGGACGGCCGGGTCTTGGTAGATTTGCAGTGGTCTGATGCTCCTTCCATTTCAATATGATGGCTTGCACAGTGCTCCTTGAGATGTTTAAAGCTTGGGAAATCTTTTTGTATCCAAATCCGGCTTTAAACTTCTCCACAACAGTATCTCGGACCTGCCTGGTGTGTTCCTTGGTTTTCATAATGCTCTCTGCACTTTAAACAGAACCCTGAGACTATCACAGAGCAGGTGCATTTATACGGAGACTTGATTACACACAGGTGGATTCGATTTATCATCATCGGTCATTTAGGACAACATTGGATCATTCAGAGATCCTCACTGAACTTCTGGAGTGAGTTTGCTGCACTGAAAGTAAAGGGCCCGAATAATATTGCACGCCCCACTTTTCAGTTTTTTATTTGTTAAAAAAGTTTAAATTATCCAATAAATGTTGTTCCACTTCACGATTGTGTCCCACTTGTTGTTGATTCTTGACAAAAAAATTAAATTTCATATCTTTATGTTTGAAGCCTGAAATGTGGCGAAAGGTTGCAAGATTCAAGGGGGCCGAATACTTTTGCAAGGCACTGTATATATGTATATGTATATGTATATATATATATATATATATATATATATATATATATATATGAGAGCACGCGAGAGCAGAATTAAAGATGCCATGATATTGTCGCGTTTCGATCCAAAAACTCAGATACAGATGCGAATGGCCACAGCCAGATTTTGGGGGGATTTTATGGGTGAAACATAGTAATATAACAAGGGTCGCGATGAAGAAATTGCAGACATCAAGGAGTGGTCGAGATATTCTTTTTAATATATTTACCCTTTTAAACATTTTTTTTTCTTTGTTTGGATATATTATTTATCATCTAAAATATTGGGGAACATGCGACAGTAACGAAAAAAATACAGTTAGATAGTTATGAGGTAGATATTCATGACTTTTTTACAGACGCCAATTTTTTCATTGTGACGTCATTTGTTTAAAAGTTTAAAATATGCGGGTGAATAATTTTTTAAAGTCGTTTTTTTAAACTAAAGATTAGACATCAATTAATGATTCTAAGCTAAAAATGACAGACATTTCGAATAATATATACGATTACTTACCTTCTTTTTATGGCTAGGTTGAAACAAAAGCGGTTAAGTGACGTCTGTAAACAGGGGTTTCCAGGGTAAAACAGACAATTTAAAAACAGTTCGGGGACTTAATGCGCCATAAATATGCTATGGCAGCATATAGACATATTGTTCTATCAAACGCAAAAGTTGTTTTGGCTTAAAATACAGCAGTTTCGTTTAAAGAGGTGCGCAAGATCAGAAACTGCTTTTTCAGTCTTGTCTGTGTTTTCCGCCATATATATATATATATAAATATATATAATATACATACAGTGGTAAGAAAAAGTGTCTGAACCTTTTGGAGTTTCTCACATTTCTGCATAAAATCACCTTCAAATGTGATCTGATCTTTGTCAAAATCACGCAGATGAAAAAACAGTGTCTGCTTTAACTAAAACCACCCAAATATTCATAGGTTTTCATATTTTAATGAGGATAGTATGCAAACAATGACAGAAGGGGGAAAATAAGAAAGTGAACCATCCCATTATATATTTTGTGACCCCCCCACCCCCCACCCCCCCCGGCAGCAATAACTTCAACCAGACGCTACCTATAGCTGCAGATCAGTCTATCAGTCTAGCACACATTGATCAGGACTAATCTTGGCAAATTCTTCTCTACAAAACTGGTGTGGTTCAATCTGGAATGTCTGGCATGAATCGCTGTCTTTGGGTCTTGCCACAGCATCTCAATGGAGTTCAAGTCTGGACTTTGACTTGGCCACTCCACAAAGTGTATTTTGTTCTGCTCATCCATCCTCCTTTTAGCTTCAACTGTCTGACAGATGGCCTCCGGATTTCCTGCATAACATCCTGATAAACCTTTGAATTCATTCTTCCATGAATGATTGCAAGATGTCCAGGCCTTGAGGGAGCAAAACAGCCCCAAATCATAATGTTCCCTCCACCATGCTTCGCTGTGGGGATGAGATGTTGATCTTGGTGAGCTGTTCCATTTTTCCTCCACACATGATGTTGTGTGTTACTCCCAAACAATTCAACTTTTGTTTCATCAGTCCACAAAATATTTTGCCAAAACTTCTGTGGAGTGTCCAAATGCCTTTTTGCGAACTTTAAACGAGCAACAATGTTTTTTTTTCGACAGCAGTGGCTTCCTCCGTGGATTCCTCCCACGAACACCATTCTTGGCCATAGTTTTACATATAGTTAATGCGTGCACAGAGATAATGGACTGTGCCAGTGATTTCTGTAAGTGATTAGCAGACACTCTAGGGTTATTTTTTTTTTACTGCTCTGACTATTCTGCGCTGAACTCTTGGCGTCATCTTTGGTGGACAGCCACTCCTTTGGAGAGAAGCAACAGTGCTGCACTCTCTCCATTTGTAGACAACTTCTCTGACTGTCGATTGATGAACAGACTTTTAGAGATGGTTTTGTATCCATTCCCAGCTTTATACAAGTCAACAATCCTTGATTGCAAGTCTTCAGACAGCTGTTTTGACCAAGCCATGATGCACATCAGACAATGCTTCTCATCGAAACAATTCTTATCAGGTGTGTGTTTTATAGTGGGCAGGGCAGCTTTAAGCCACTCAACAGTGATTGGGCATACACCTGATTTACCGTAATTTCCAGAATATAAAACGCACCCGTGTATAATGCGCACCCCAAATTTACTTGTAAAATCTAGGGGAAATTATTGTACCCGTTTACAACGCGCACCCTAATTTTAGCACCAATAAATAGAAGAATATAAGAAAACGGAGCTCGTGTACAGATACAGAAATGTCATTTTACTGACTGGTGAAACACAGCACAAGCATAGCACATTGGTAGTTCAAAACATTACCATAAACTGACAATATTTACGGTAATAATAGGATTTGACAACTTCTCCAACTTACCAGAATCTAGGAGAAAACAAAACAGATGTCAATTTTTTTTTAAAGGCTGCTGTATAACTTGCTCGTTTCATCATGATGAATAAATATTTCTTCCATGGATTGATACGGTAAAATGAAAGTGAGAACGTAAGTCGGAAATCCGAGAGAGCTCATCGCTGTCGGCACGACAGTAACAATAGGAACTATTGTTATTTGGGTTTGAGTTTCCCGAGGGACAGATATAGTTGACGGACACACACAGGAAGTCTGCGTTGTTACGTTTGTTATGGTCCGAGTTGCGGAGCTGCAATAAACGTTGACTCAAATGAGTTCAAGAAACTAAATTCTGTGCATTATGAAGAGTGAAAAAAGCTGAATTTAATGCAGACGAAATCATTCGGCCGATCAGAGTGAAGTATTACCGAAACAAAATGGTGATGTCACGTACCATAATGGTCGGCAACGGATTGCCGCATACGTTTCTTCAACACAACGTGGCCGTGTCAATAAACAAGTTGATTTTGGGGAAAAAAAGTGCGTGTTATATTCGGGAAATTATCGTAACTTGTTTTAATAAAAATTGGTTTCAATTGCGCTTTATGTCTTCTTAGGCAGAAGGTTCAGTTACTGATTTTTCCCCCTTCTGTCATTGTTTGCATGCTATCCTCATTAAAATATGAAAACCTATAAATGTTTGGGTGGTTTTAGTTAAAGCAGACACTGTTTTTACATCTGTGTGATTTTAACAAATGGTTTATGGTGATTTTATGCCGAAATGTGAGAAATTCCAAAAGGTTCAGATAGTTTTTCATACCACTGCATTTAACATTTTTGACTCGGGAGAAAATACTTTTAGTTTTTTACTTGTAAATATTTACTTGTAAAAAACATTTTAAAGCAAGTACTTTTGTACTTTTACTTGAGTCAGTTTTTTCTTAAACATTTACACTTTTACTCAAGTATTTTTTTCACCTGTATCTGTACATTTACTTGTTAAAAAAAAAGTGAGTACTTCATTCACAAAACAGGGGTGCATACTGTACTTACAACTGCAATTTTCCAAAAAATGTAACTGTTGCTGTTATTTTTGTCCACCGGAGGGCGCACTGACAACTATTTATCAAAGCCAATGACGATTAATAAAAGTAACAAGGTAGGCCAGGCAGCCTAGCGCCCTGAGTAGAGGAGGAGGCTGTTAACATTGGCCCATGTTAATTAAAGAAAAAACACACACTTCACACCTGCAACGACAGTGTGTAACTCTCAAGAATACTCACACAGAAGCACCTGACTTTTGGCACCGTTTAACTCGTAATGACGCGTTGGGCATCTGCTCCTAGCAGGCAAAGTAAAACGAGTTTCACAACCCCGTTATGGATAAATATATGTAATCGCTTTGATTCTGATAGGTGAACACTGCCATGTTTCTGCCTGTCCTCGTTCTTTCCTTTAATATCAGACTGTTGAGCCGAATGATGGATGGGTAGAGTATTTATTTTTGGATGGTGTCTGACCTTAATCATATTTCTTTTAAGGACTGGGCAAGATGAGTCCGCACATTCAGCCCCAAAAGAGGACACTAAGACACACATTTCACACACAGCTTCATTCACATGATGAACCACAAAGATCTCAGGGGATTCTCTCAAAGAAGTCCGTTTCCACGGAGAAAATATTTAGATTTGCTGCCGCGCGACATTTTCGGAGAAGTCTGACTCACGGGGGCCAAAACACAGCAAGTACAGTTTGCAACTTCAGGAGGTGTTCCATATCGGTGCAAGTGTTTGTTAGTATAGTGCTGCCATCCAGAAATGGAGCCCTCACACCAAACCTCCAAAAGCATAAAGCTCTCGATGTGGCCTTCTCACCTCCAATGCCATGGTAATGCAACACAGAAAAACATAGTGATCTCATTTGACGGACTAGTCGTCCAAAAAAAGACTTTGATTTATGAAGGGCTAGTAATGACATGTATCAATGTGTGTTTTGAATTTTGAAAATTTACGAGCCGTTTACATGGTGACGCTCCAAGAATACGACAAATCTCCTGTTGGCATTTACCTGGTTCTGTCCACTACCCTAGGAGGCAGTGCAGTTTTACAAGGCGGTGCACTTTGACAACAACCTCCTCAGCCCGGGACACAACATACCTGCCCACTCGAAGCAATGGCGTCCACATGATTTTTTCTTTTGCTTCAAAAGGCACAAAATGTGAACATTCTTCCCTGCAATCCGCCATTAAGCTAAATTTTGGAGGTTTTTGAACTTGTCAAGCTTCTGTTTACAGTGGAGTCAATTCTATTGCTTATCTTTTTTCCATTCTACATATTTTTTAAATAAAACTGAGCAGTCAATGAATTTTCTGATTCTTTACTTGAATATTGACTCAGATCTTGAATGTATGTATATATTTACACACACACACACACACACACACATACAGTGGGGAGAACAAGTATTTGATACACTGCCAATGGGAAAACCCATTGGCAGTGTATCAAATACTTGTTCTCCCCACTGTATATACGTATATATATATGAATATATACAAAAAAATACGTTGTTGCTATCGCTTGGGATTGCTACATCTATCACTACTGCTGTCTTCTGATGTTTATCCACCACCACTATGTCAGGCTGGTTGGCCATCACCAGTTTGTCTGTCTGTATGATCTGAGCACTAACAAGCTGACCCCCCACCTTTTCAATCTCTGCAGCACTCTTGTAACGAGTCACGTGACATTTTTGAGGGAAAATGACAAGCAGTACTCAGTTTGGACATTTAGGGATGTATGTAGTTTCTAAGGGGTGTACTCACTTTTGTTGCCAGGGGTTTAGATATTAATGGCTATATTTTGAGGGGAAAATAAATTAACTCTATTATATAAGCTGCACACGGACTACTTTTCATTGTGTCAAAGTGTCATTTTGTCAGTGTTGTCCCATGAAAAGATATACTCAAATATCTGCAGAAATGTGAGGGGTGTACTCATTTTTGTGATACACTGTATATATTAAGGTGTTCAGTATATTATATTGTGATTTTTTTTTTTTTTTCTTTTGAAATTTGAAGTGGCTAAGTGGTAAATGGATTCCATTTGGTAAAGCCATTAACTGAGGAAAAAAACAGATTTTTTTCATACTCCTATTCCCGTGCCTCACTATACGCAGGTATTTGATAGCAACTCCCCTTGCATGCACTGCCAGCCTAGCCCAGTCGAGGTTGCTGCTCCTAGGTGAAAGCTCCCATCGTGCTGCTACAGGGGCGAGAAGCTGATACCTTTATTTTAACATTACATACATAGGCAGGTACCATTACACAAAACCAACTGCCGGTACCGCATGCAGCTATAGTGTGAGGGTGCATTCAGTGTACAGACTGTTTCTTCAGTAACTAACTGTTGTAAAGTAACCGTTTTGTTTGATTGTACTGTTTATTCTTTGTGTGTTCAGTATGCGGAGAGAGAAGAGCGGGAGTGTGAAGGAGGGAAGAGTGTTGTGACGCTGTTGCAAACGCGATGCTAGGTGGCTCCAATATTTCCTCCTGACTGTAGTCGACAGCCTACAATCTACACCCACTTGATGCTACATTGATATCACATGCATATAGAACTAGATGCGAACTGACAGACTCGGCGGCGTTAGTAAATAGCCGCCATCTTAAAGCAGCAGACAGAAAGGCTCTGTTGTGGTGAACCTTCCTAGCGAACCTAACGTTTTACCCCTAAATCGGCAATATCTTGACTTGAATCAATCTTTAAATGATGAAACAGTTTTAAAACTTTCAAATGTCAAAAGTAGACAGAAGGGAACTAATGTTAAAACGGGAGCAATTTCAACTACTTTTAACGGTTGATTCACAACATTAAATTACTTCCAAACATAGTAATGGCTACTATGTATTTTTTGTTTTTGGGTTTTTTTTTTCCTGAAAAAACAAACAAACAAACATGAAAGGTAACACCAGTTACGTTGCCAAGTAACTAATACTCTTACAGTCAGGAAACTGAGTTACTATCTCAATTACTTTTGGGAGAAGTAATTTGTAACTGTAATTAATTACCTTTTTAGAGTAAGATTAACAACACTGGTCATAAAGATGCAGTCTGCAGAATGAAAAGCTATGCTGTGAAGAAAGCGGAGATTTTATTCTGCCAATTTGTTGCTGAACTCAATTTGCCCGCAACTATTGCTGATCACTTTTCAGAATTAGCAAAAGAAATGTTCCCTGACTCAAAGATTGCATGGGTAAGTTAATTTTATCAATTGACCTTTTTAATTTTATAATTGGACACACTAACGAACTACCTTCAAGTCAAACTGAATTGCGAGCTGAAGATATTTTTCTTTGACTGCACCAGGTTATACGAGTATGTAACAATATTACCAATAAATTCATATTATTTTAAAAATTGAGTTCATTTTTTGTTTCATATTGCACGCTATAGAAATATTATTTACTATATTAGTCACCAATTTGTAAGTGCATGCGTCACTATTTGTAAGATTGCCAACGGCCTCGGGTTGACAGGTTTGAGTATGGCTTAGTAAAACTACTCTTAGAAGTATTTTTCTCGAAAACTTACTCAGGTAAATGTAACAGAGTACGTAAATGTAACGCGTTGCTATCCACTTCTGCCCGTAAGTATCTTAAAATTACAAGGACGCAGTGGTGTGCACTGACAATTTAGGGGCCAGGTGCTCAGATGGCACAAAAAGGGCACCTTTTGCAGCGTATATGACTGCCAGCCCAGCTGCCTCGTTAGAACAATGTGAATTCATAAAAGAAAGAAAAAAATATTGCTGATGTATTATGGAATTAGATATTTATATATTTAAATTAATAGAAACCTATTCCAAACTAGCAATGGTCAAGTAAAGAACTGTGCACAGGCAGGCTTGAACGGGCGGAGAAAAGTGGCAGGTTTGATGTGTGATAGAAGACTTTCAGCTAAAATGAAAGGAAAGGTCTATAAAACTGGTGAGACCAGTTATCTTGTTTGGTCTGGAGACAGCGCCACTGAGGAAAACACAGTTGGCAGAGTTGGAGGTGGAAGAGATGAAGATGGTGAGGTTCTCTTTGGGAGAGACCAGGATGGATAGGATCAGGAATGACCATATCTGAGGGCAAATGCATGTTAAAGGATATGGAGATAAGGTCAGAGAGGCCAGACTGAGATGGTTGGGGCATGTCCAGAGGAGAGATAGTGAGTATATTGGCAAAAGGCAAAAGTCTCGAGGATGACCAAAGAGTAGGTTTATGGATATAGTTAAAGAGGACATGAAGGTAGTTGGGTTGAGAGCAGAGGATGCAGAGGACAGGGTTATATGGAGTCAACTGATTCCCTGTGCGACCCCTGAAGAGAGAAGCTGAAAGGAAAAGAAGAAGATTAGTTTTTGTTACGCAGCAACATTCTCCTGAAGTATCAGTACTGGCATTATGCATGCAAACACATGACTATAGCTTTATTTTTTATCTACCAACAGTGGTTGTGTGCTGGTCACCGCATCTATTACTGATTTATGGTGAGTAGCTAGCATAGCTTGGTTAACAGGTGGGACTGGGCAGTCGGCTAATTTAGATTTGCACATAGACAAAGACTACTTCACGAGAAAAATAAACAACTGAGGCACACATACACTCGAGATTTGACTCATTATGTGTCACTTCTGTGTAGGGGCTGCAGGCGGGAGCTGGGATGGCAGCTATTGTACGTGCAACTCCTGATGCAATTAATGTGCCGCCTTCGTAAGTTCGTGTCCGGTCTGCGCGTTCACGTTGGGTTGGTACGCGCCTCACAGGAGGGCGTGTGCTTGCGCGTTTAAAGGAGCGAGGGCGCTCTCACAGTGATTCTGGCACATAATAATGATTATGACTTAATTACCTTGATGAGGGTGCTTGCTCAATTAAGAGCACCACCTGGCGTCAGTGAGTGCACGCCACTGCAAGGAAGTGATGCAAAATGAACTCAGTGCATGCCACAGACAACGATAGACGTCCAATTCACCTAAACTGGAAGGACTGGCTGTAAATGATCATCTTTCTGTGCAATTGACGCCGCTACACATCCAATCTATTTTCACTGGGAGGGGCAAGTGAACGCAGTGAGTTAACCTATTTGGCGAAAGATAACTGTTCTGTCCCACATGAGATCTAATTGCCATAAATGTGGTCCTACTCTAGACTATTACATGTCCCAGGCGGGCTTTTCCGTAGATGATGCAGTATGGGAATATCTGAGTGGCTCTGAGCCAAAGCCACCAAACCTAATCAATGGTCATTTTAAACACAGTAAAACATGCACAGGCTGCAATTGTGTGAGGGCTGCGTGGATAACTGGATGGTTCATTTTGAGGAACAAGTGTTTCTCATTATGCTGACTATTGTACTTGGCAAAGAGGCCACACAATCTTGCCAGTGTAAAAATCTGCTTCCCAGTGCCTGGTTGGAATACCATATATAGTTTCACCTGTTAGCCTGCTCACATAATCCAGTCACAGTCTCTGTTTTTGAGCCACACCATACCCTCTAAATCAAATAATAACTTAGAAGGGACATGTAATGCAAAATATTAATTTTTTTAATGTCATTTTTTGCCATGATTATGCTCCTCTACCTCCCTTGTAAGGTCTATACATGGGTACAGTAGAGAGGGGTATATCGGGAGGTTCTCCGATTCGGGAGGAGCAGTGTAGTGTTCATTTTGGCTGTGGAACAGT
Organism: Corythoichthys intestinalis; assembly: GCF_030265065.1. NCBI lineage: Eukaryota > Metazoa > Chordata > Actinopteri > Syngnathiformes > Syngnathidae > Corythoichthys > Corythoichthys intestinalis. Next base: position 37,407,894 of record NC_080414.1, on the reverse strand, counting down.
GAAACAGCTTTACATCCTCAGCAGAGTGCATGTGAGGTGACTGAACATGTGTTTTGCGAACTCAGACAAGGTTTTCGACTGTGTTCCTCAGGAAGTCCTGATGCAGGTGGTTCAGTCGTCTCCGACGAGTGTAAGAGTTTGGTCCGCATCAATGTTTTTTTTGGCAGCCCTTTTGATATTCATATTGGTCTTTTGGACAAAATTACTCATCAGTCTTACTTATCAGGTCATATTTTAGTCATTTCAAAATTCGTTCATCTTCGTCTAGACTTCGTCGATGAAAACTCGGGAAAATGCTGTCTAGTTTTAGGTAACAAATTCTGAAAATATTTTAAGCTCTGTAATTCAAAAGTTTTAATCAATAAATAAATAAATAATTTCCAGCTATTTGGAATGAACATTTCATAGGCTGAGTTTAACAAAACATCTTGTCAGCAATAAAATTACTTACAATATGCATATACATTAGTATGAAAACGCATCTGAACCTTTTGGAATTTCTCACATGTCTGCATAAAATTAGGCAAGGCAAGGCAAATTTATTTATATAGCACAATTCAACACAAGGCAATTCAAAGTGCTTTAAATCAAATGAAGACCATAAAAATCACATTTAAATCAACACAACATAAAAACCAAGACAAATGATCGCATTTAATCACAGAATAAAAATAAATACATAAAAATAAAACAAAAATAAAAATAAAGCAAAAACTACTACTACTAATAATCATTGAAATCAGCAATGGAGATAAGCACAAGAGGAATAGAAGGCAGGTAGGTTGAAATATATAGACAGTTATGGATATGCAGTGCCAAACAAAAGCGTTTTTAGCCCTGATTTAAAGGAGCTAACAGTTTGAGCATACTTCAGACGTTCGGGTAACTTGTTCCAGAGGTGAGGAGCATAATAACTAAATGCTGCCTCACCCTGCTTGGTTCTTGTTCTTGGAACATGCAGAAGACCCGTTCCAGACGACCTTAGGGGTCTAGATGTCTCATAGGAATCTAACAAGTCAAGCATGTATTTTGGTCCAAGGCCATTAAGTGTTTTGTAGACGAGCAGTAGTATTTTATAGTCTATCCTTTGACTCACTGGGAGCCAGTGTAGCGATTTCAAAACCGGTGTAATGTGGTCCAGCTTCCTTGTATTTGTGAGGACTCTGGCTGCAGCATTCTGTACTAGCTGCAGCTTCCTGACTGATTTTTTATCAAGACCTGTAAATATACCGTTGCAGTAGTCCAATCTGCTGAAAATGAATGCATGCATAAGTTTTTCCATGTCTTGTTGAGTCAGAAGCCCCTTAATTCTGGTTATATTTTTTAGGTGGTAATAAGCGGATTTAGTGACGGACTTTAGATGGCTATCAAATTTTAGGTCTGAGTCAATAATTACGCCAAGGTTTCTGACTTGATTTGTAGCTGTAAGAGACATTGTGCTAAGTTGGCTGCTTATCTTTGACCTTTCCTTTTTTGGTCCAAAAATGATCACCTCTGTCTTCTCCACATTTAACTGGAGAAAATTCTGGCACATCCATTCATTGATTTGACGAATGCATTTACTCAGGGAGACTAAGGGACTATAATCATGTGGGGACACAGAAATGTACAGTTGTGTGTCATCTGCATAGGCGTGATAGGAGATGTCATACTGTTCCATTATCTGAGCTAACGGAAGCATATAGATGTTAAATAAGAGTGGTCCAAGAATTGACCCTTGAGGGACTCCACACGTGAATTTGGTTCGTTCTGACTGATAGTTTCCAATTGACACAAAGAAATCCCTGTCATGTAAATAGGATGTGAGCCACTGAAGAATAGTGTCAGTAAGCCCTACCCACTGTTCCAATCTGCTGAGTAGTATGTTGTGATCAACCGTGTCAAATGCGGCGCTGAGATCCAATAGTAGCAGAACAGATGATTTGCCTGCATCGGTATTCCGACGGATATCATTTAGGACTTTGATAAGCACGGTCTCGGTGCTGTGTTGTGGCCGAAATCCAGACTGAAATGAGTTAAAAAGATTGTTTTGCATCATAAAAGTCTGGATCTGTTCAAACACAACCCTTTCGATAATTTTCCCCAGGAATGTCAGATTTGATATTGGCCTGTAATTACTAATGGTTGAGGCATCCAGATTAGGTTTTTTTAGGAGAGGTTTTATTACTGCAGTTTTTAAAGTCTGAGGAAACTCTCCTGTTTGGAGGGAAGTATTTATAATCTGAAGTATGTCTGGGGCTATGCAATGAAAAACAGTTTTGAAAAAGTTTGAAGGAAGGATGTCAAGGCAGCATGTTGTGGGCTTTAATTTCGACACAATTTCTGTTAAAGTGGCATAGTCCAGGAGGCTAAACTGTCTAAGATTGACGTGGGGGACATTTTGGGAGGCGTTTAGTGTAACATTTGTTAATCCGGAGTTGCACACAGTCTGTCTAATCTTTAGTACTTTGTGTGTAAAGAATGCTGCGAAATTATTACAGGACACCTCAGATGCCAATTCCTGAGGTATTGATGCTTGTGGGTTTGTCAGTTTGTCAACAACAGAAAATAGTGTGCGAGTATTGTTGGTGTTTCAACTAATGATCTCTGAAAAATATGATTGTCTAGCATTTTTCAGTTCCTGGTTGTATTTGTGAAGACTCTCTTTGTAGATATCATAAAAAACTAGGAGTTTGTTTTTTCGCCATCAGCTTTCTGCTCGTCTACAAACTTGCTTTTGTTTTATAGCTAGTATGGCATTTCTCCAGGGTGACCTCTTCTTTCTTGACAAAGTTTTTGTCTTAATCGGGGCAATAGTGTCCATTACAGTCATCACACTGGAACTGAAACTATTTACAAGTTCTTCCACTGGAGCTATTGTAGGGGTTAATGATGAGGCATAGGCCTGTGTGAATAACGCACATGTGTTATCACTTATGTAACGCTTCCTAATCACCTCTGTTTCCCTTTTCAGAGGATGGACAGGGGTGGTCATTTTAAACATAATGCAGTAGTGATCAGACAGAGCAACATCATTCACTGTGACCTCAGAGATGTTAATTACCTTCAAATGTGAGCTGATCTATGCCAAAATCACACAGATGTAAAAACAGTGTCTGCTTTAACTAAAACCACCCAAACATTTTTAGGTTTTCATATTTAATAAAAATAGCATGCAAACAATTACAGAAGAGGGAAAAATAAGTAAGTGCACCCTCTGCCCAAGGAGACTTGGAGAGCAATTGAAACCAATTTTGACCTAACAATTTAAGTCAGGTGTTTGCCCAATCACTAATAAGTGGCTTAAAGCTGCCCTGCCACCTATATAACACACCTGGTAAGAACTGTCTTGATGAGAAGCATTGTCTGATGTGCATCATGGCTCGGTCAAAAGAGCTGTCTGAAGACCTGCTATCAAGGATTGTTGATAGCACCTCTAACCCAATGCATCAATCTGTCTCTGCTCTCTGGAGTGGTGCCCCAAATCGCAAAAATTGCACGAATCACACCAGCCTTTAAATCTGGGAATAAAAATGATCTGAGCAATTACCGGCCAATATCAGTTCTGCCTACCCTCTCCAAGATTTTAGAAAGAGTAGTCCACAACAAACCCAATTAACTATCTAGACAAACTAAACATCATTGTCCCATCACAATATGGATTCAGAAAAGAAAATACTACATATATGGCAGTACTTGACTTAACAGAAAAAGTCTATGATGCAATTGACAAAGGTGACTTTGGAGTTGGCATTTTTTTAAGACCTATCCAAAGCATTCGACATCATTAACACTGAAATACTCATCAATAAACTGCATCATTATGGGATTAGAGGCCTAGCACTACATTGGTTCCGTAGTTATCTATCTGGACGACATCAGTATGTCAACATTAACAATTCTAAATCATCATACAAACTCATCAAACATGGAGTCCCCCAGGGCTCCATCTTAGGGCCGCTCCTCTTCAACCTGTACATTAATGATTTTGTTAATTCCACGTCCGTTTTACATAAGGTAATATTTGCTGATGATACAAACGTGGTTTTTTTTCCCCCATAAAAATCCAACTGCACTAGAGCAAATCATAAATAGTGAATTAAAGAAAATAGACACATGGTTGAAATGTAATAAACTATCTCTAAATATCAATAAAACAAATTACATTGTGTTTCGCTCCCATAAAAAACAAGCCACTAAACAAATCTGCCTAAACATAAACGGAGAAAACATTGAAAGAGTGGATTCTACAAAATTTTTGGGAGTCCGTATTGATGAGTGCCTTAATTTTAGAAAACATATTGATGATCTTACAAATAAACTGTCAAAATATGCTGCTCTTTTCTTTAAACTGAGACACTATCTCCCACTCTTTGTGCTTCTCATTTCGTATAAATCTTTATTTGAACCACACTTACAGTACTGTAATGTCATATGGTGCAACACATATCCAACTTATTTAAAAAAGCTTGAAATACTACAGAAAAAAGTTATACGTGCCCTAACATGGTCTGAGTTTAATGCTCCAACTAAAATAATTTTTCACCGCCACCACCTTCTGAGGCTTAAAGACCATAATTATTACCAAAATGCGTGTGTAATGTATCAGATTATCTATAGTCTAAACTATAAATTAGGTGACCTCATCCCAGTCTGTACTCCTCAACACACATATACTACTAGAAGAAAACATCAAATCACAGGGAAAAAAACGAAGGCTAAAGTATACAAGCTTTAGCATTGTGTGCAAAGGACCACAGATTTGGAATGAATTGGATGAAACACTTAAAATGTCACACTTCATCTCCATCTTTAAGAAAAAACTCAAAACTCATCTCCTAGCAATGTATATATAACATGCTGATTCTTTGAATAACACTGCTGGTGTCTCATATGAAATCCAATGGAATCAAAATTTTGAAATTATCCACAGTTAATTGTATGTGTGAGTGTGAATGCGTGTGTATGGGTGTGGGTGTGTGTCTGTGTGTTGTCTAACTGGGCCCCTGCTAAAAGCTTTGAATAGCTTCTGTGGAGTGTCCTATTCGCCCATCTTAACATGTGAACTGCTAGCGTATGATCATGTAGTGTATTTGATGATGTGCAAATAAACTGAAACTGAAACTGATTTGTATAAAGCTGGGAAAGCATACAAAACCATCTGTAAAAGTCTGGATGTTCATCAGTCGACAGTCAGAGAAGTTGTCTACAAATGGAGAGAGTTTGACACTGGTGCTTCTCTCCCAAGGAGTGGCCATCCACCAAACATGACGCCAAGAGTTCAGCGCAGAATAATCAGAGAGGTAAAACAAAACAAACCCTAGAGTGTCTGCTAAAGTCCAATATCTCTGTGTTCACGTCAACTATATGTAAAACTATGGCCATGAACGATGTCCATGGGAGGACTCCACAGAGGAAACCACTGCTGTCTAAAAAAAAACATTGTTGCTCGGTTAATGTTCGCAAAAAGGCACTTGGACACTCCACAGAAGTTTTGGCAAAAAAATGTGTGGACTGATGAAACCAAAGTTGAATTATTTGGGAGAAACACACAACGTCATGTGTGGAGGAAAAATGGAACAGCTCACCCACATCAACACCTCATCTCCACCGTGAAGCATGGTGAAGGGGGCCAAAAAATATTAAATGTGATTTTCCCCATTCTTTCATTGTTTGCATCCTATCCTCATTAAAATATGAAAAGCTATAAATGTTTGGGTGGTTTTAGTTAAAGCAGACATTGCTTTTTTCATCTGCGTTATTTTGCCAAAGATCAGATCACATTTGATGTTGATTTTATGCAGAAATGTGATAAATTCCACAAGGATACTCTATCATACCATTATGTGTGTATACACCCCCCCACACTCACACACATATATACACACACACACACACATAGAAAAGAAAAAAAAAAAAAATATATATATATATATATATATATATATATATATATATATACACACATACATATATATACATACATACATATATATATATACATACATACATACATACATATATATATATATATATATATATATATATATATATATATATATATATATACATATATCACAAGGATACTCTATCATACCATTATGTGTGTATACACCCCCCCACACTCACACACATATATATACACACACACACACACACACACACATAGAAAAAAAAAAAATATATATATATATATATACACACATACATATATATATACATACATACATATATATACATACATACATATATATATATATATACACATATATACACACACACACACATATATATATATATATATATATATATACACACACACACACATATATATATATATATATATATATATATATATATATATATATATATATATATATATATATATATATATATATTAGGGCTGTCAAAACGGGCGGTAATTAATTTTTTTAATTAATCACATTTAAATATTTGACGCAGTTAACGCACATGCCCCGCTCAAACAGATTAAAATGACAGTACAGCGTAATGTCCGCTTGTTACTTGTTTTTTGGTGTTTGGCGCCATCTGCTGGCGCTTGGGTCCAACTAATTTTATGGGTTAGTACCATGAGTGAGCATGGTGTAATTATTGACATCAACAATGACGAGTTACTAGTTTATTTTTTGATTGAAAATTTTACAAATTATAATCAAACGAAAACATTAAGAGGGGTTTTAATATAAAATTTCTGTAACTTGTACAAACATTTATCTTTTAAGTACTAGAAGTCTTTCTAGACTTGAAGAAGAGAATGTTAATAATGTTAATAGAATAGAATAGAATAGAATAGAATGCCTTTATTGTCATTACACAAAGTGTTATGAAATTCAAAGCTGCCCTATAGAGTGCACACATACTTACACACAGAATAGTATATACAGCCTCCAATATGCAAAATTTAAAAAATATGTCTATATGTAAATATTTATATATCTACATATGTATATATTTACATATCGCAAGATAAAACAATATAAAAAGGGTCAAAAAGTAAGGGTAAAGTGATATTTGATAGCAGCATCGGTAATAAATATTGGTTATTAACAGTGCAATAAAACATTTCAGTTTTACAGTCCATTTGTAGATCGTGGCAGTAGTATAGGTAAAAGTGACGTGTGATACCTTTCAGTGATAAATATTGGTTATTAACAGTGAGAGAAAAAAAAAAAAAGTTTACGATATTGTTACTCAGTGCAGACTGGAGTTGAGTATTGTGACAGCTTTAGGGAAGAAGCTGTCTCTAAGTCTATTAGTTCTAGCCGATATAGATCTGTATCGCCTGCCAGAGGGTAGCAGGTTGAACAGATGGAAGCCGGGGTGTGTGGTGTCCTTTATTATGCGTTTTGCTCTGTTCAGGCATCTGGAGGCATAGATGTCAGCCAGGGAAGGCAGGGATTTGCCGATGATCTTTTGGGCTGTGTTGGTCACCCTCTGCAGTCTTTTCCTATCTGCCACTGTGCAGCTTGAGTGCCACACTGACACAGCGTAGGTCAGCAGGCTCTCTATGGTGGAACGGTAGAAGGTCACCAGCAGGCTTGTGCTCAGTTGTCCCTTTTTGAGCACTCTTAGAAAGTGTAGCCGCTGTTGGGCCTTCTTGGCCAAGGCTGACGTGTTTGTTGACCAGGATAAGTCCGCAGAGATATGGACCCCTAGAAATTTGAATGACTGCACTCGCTCAACGCATTCACCTTTGATGTATAGGGGGGCAGGAGTGGTGCTGTTTCTCCGGAAGTCCAGGATGAGTTCCTTTGTTTTGGAGATGTTTAGTGCCAAGTTGTTAGTTGCACACCACCTCTCCAGGTTCAGGACCTCATTCCTGTAGGCCACCTCATTTCCCCCTGTTATCATCCCCACCACTGTAGTGTCGTCAGCAAATTTGACGATGATGTTCTCCGGGTGGCAGGGGCTGCAGTCATATGTGTAGAGCGAGTACAAGAGTGGGCTCAGCACACAGCCTTGCGGTGAGCCAGTGCTGAGTGTGCGGGTAGATGAAAGGTGGCGGCCCAGTTTCACCTGTTGGGGCCGGTTGATTAAAAAGTCTTTAATCCATGAGCAGATAGATGATGGGAGCCCCAGGCTGAGCAACTTGGGGATTAGGATGTCCGGTAAGATGGTGTTGAAAGCTGAGCTGTAGTCTATGAAGAGCATTCTGACATAACTCCCTTTCCTCTCCAGATGGCTCAGCGCAGAGTGAAGAGCTGTGGCTATTGCGTCCTCCGTCGATCTGTTAGGCCTGTATGCAAACTGATGTGGGTCCAGGGTGGGGGGGAGACAGGTTTTGATGTGACGAAGAACCAGTTTCTCAAAGCATTTCGTTATGACGGGGGTGAGTGCTATGGGGCGGTAGTCGTTGAGGCAGGTTGTAGGTGACTTTTTGGGGACAGGGATGATGGTGGCGGATTTCAAACAGGTTGGGATGATGGCTTGCTCCAGTGACCTGTTGAAAATGTTTGTGAAGACCTGTGCTAGTTGATCAGCGCAGGCCTTCAGCACCTTTGCTGGTACTCCGTCTGGTCCAGTGGCTTTCCTGGGGTTGACGGCCCTGAGTACTCCTCTCACCTCCTCAGGCGTCACCCTCAAGATGAACTGAGGAGTGCCGGTGATTGCTGTTAGTTGAAGTGGGGGTTGTGGAGGTGTGCTGGTAGTTGGTGTGTTCTGTAGTAGAGGCGGAGGAGGTGGTCCAGGGGGTGGTGTGGCTGTGTGCTGCGCCCGGGCTTCAAAGCGGGCGAAAAAGCTGTTCAACTCCTCCGCTAATGCCGCATTTGAGTCCCCGGCTGACACAGCAGAGCCCCTGTAGTTTGTGATGGCCTGGATGCCCTGCCACATCTGCCTGGGGTTTGTGAGCTGCTCCTCCATCCTCCTCCTGTGGTCTGCTTTGGCAACACTGATACCTTTCCTCAGGTCGGCCCGAGCCCTGCTGTATTGCGCTCGGTCACCAGATCTGAAGGCTGCGTCTCGGGTGCGAAGGAGTGCGCGTACCTGGCCAGTCATCCATGGTTTTTCATTTGGGAACACCCGAATGTTTTTCACCCCGGTGACTGTGTCAATGCAGTGCTTGATGTAGGATAGCACCGCATCCGTGAATGTGGCCAGGTCCTCATGATGGAAAATGTCCCATTGTGTTCGCTCAAAGCAATCCTGAAGCCGGGGGAGTGCATCGTCAGGCCAGGTGGTTATTAAGTGTCTTTGTGGCTTTGATTGCCGGCTGAGTGGGGTGTATGCGGGGGGTAGGAACAGGGAAAGATGGTCAGACTGTCCGAGGTGGGGGAGGGGGATCGCTCTGTAAGCATGTTTTATGTTTGAGTAAACATGGTCCAGAGTGTTCTCGCCCCTCGTTGCACACTTCACATGTTGGTAGAATTGGGGCAGCACGGTTTTAAGGTTGGCCTTATTAAAGTCTCCAGCTATGATGTGCGCACCGTTTGGATAGGCACGCTGATGATTGTTTATGGTGTTTGCTAGCAGAGAGAGGGCGGTTTGGACGCTAGCATCTGGTGGTATATACACTGTAGTGATAATAACAGCTGCTAGCTCTCTCGGCAGAAAGAAAGGTCTGCATCTCACGGACACGAATTCCAGGTCAGGAGAACAGTGTTTGTCCAAGACAGTACTGTTGTTGCACCAACCTTCATTCACGTAAATGCAGAGCCCCCCTCCTCGGTTTTTCCCGGAGTCGCGATTCCTGTCCCATCTATGTAGCGTGCGTCCTGCTAGCTGTACCAAGGCGTCGGGGATTTGCGGTTGTAGCCATGTCTCCGTAATGATGAGTGCGCTGCTTTCACGGATGTAGCGGTTCCCAGCAAGCTGTACTTCCAAATCATCCATTTTGTTTACAAGGGATCTGGCGTTGGAGAGGAAGAGGCTTGGTAGCGGAGGCTTCAGTGGCTGTTTCCTGAGCTTGGCTAGCAGGCCCGCCCTACAGCCCCGCTTTTGCTTTCTCTCGCGTCTGCGCCTCTTACGCCTGCCAGACCCGACAACAATCCACGGAGGCCCCGGTGTTCTCGCTAGCTCCTCCGGAATGTTAAAAGTGTGGTGGAATTCATTGGAAATAGTCATTTGTTGCCGATTACCGATGTCTATCAGATCAGTGCGAGTGTAGCTTAAGTGTGAGTCCTTGGGTGACGCGAAACAAACATTTAAAACACACATAAAATACAAAAACGTGCACTTCGAGGGAGAGCTGTAAGCCGCTGCGTCCTGACGCGCCGCCATCATTTACGCCATTTAATGCCATCTTGTTGATTTATTGTTATAATAAACAAATACAGGACTTATGTACCATATGTTGAATGTACATATCAGTCTTGTGTCTTATCTTTCCATTCCAACAATCACACATGCTTATAGGACCATTTTGAAATTTGGCCAAATTGGGGGTCTTGAAGTCACCTGAGTGTTTTCCGCCATATATATACTGTATATACTGTGTATATATATGTATATATATATATATATATATATATATATATATATATATATATATATATATATATATATATATATATATATACATCCAGATGAGGTTGCTGGGGCATCTTATTAGGATGCCATTTGTTTGGAAGCCTTGGTGAGGTGTTCCAGGCATATACCACTGAGAGAGGGCCTTGGGGTCATCCAAGGACACACTGGGAAGACTGTCAGCTGGCCTGGAAACAATACAATACAATACTGGCGTAGAGCCACTGCTTCTCCAAGTTAAGATAGGCCAGATCAGGTGGTTCGGGTATCAGGTTTGGATGCCTAATCGACTCCTTCCTGGTGAGGTGTTTCACCCATTGGGTGGTGGCCCTGGGGAAGAGCTAAGACACTGGCCATGCCGGTTAGCCCGAGAAAACCTTGGGATCCCTCTAGTGGAGCTGGATAAACTCTCTGGGTAGAGGGATGCTTTCCCGCCGAATCTGCCGCAGTTGTGACCCGAGTCCAAATCAAGCGGAAGGATAAACTTTTTAACTTTAGTGTGGAAATAGTTAGGCCGCTTGAGTGCATTCCAAAATCTCTATGACATAACCATTACATGGGGAAAATTGATTAAAACCTTTTTTAAAGGGCCTTGTCTGTGTGACTTGGCTGTGATTTGTAACGCAACAGGTTCACTCAGAGCACTGTTTTTGTAGGGCCAGGTTAAATATTTGAGGAGCACATGTGGGGATGAATGGTTGCATAGGATTTCATCACAAAGCTGTGAGGGGCGAGCCAGCGGGGGGTCATTTTAACAGTAGTGTCAACACGGTGAGCTCCCACCTCTGTCGACTCAGCAAACAGTATGTGGCAGACGTTCTGAAAGGACCCGATGGTTTTTTCTCAGAAAAACTTTTTACATTGCCAAACGGGCTTAGAAAGAGTCCTCCTCTCATCGATACACCATGAGGATGGTTTCCAAAGATCTAAGAGTACCAAAGCTCGCAGGGACATGCGTTTAATAGCTGCTGGCTTCATTGAGAAGAATATTATCCTGACAATTCAGTCCTGTAATCGCAGTGGGATTATTTAAAGATGCCAACTCAAAGCAGGCGTGCTGCTTTCTATTACCTAGCCAAGTCTTTCAACCCCTGAGCTGAAATTTTCACACTGCCACTCAGTTCTGAAGTGCAAGGTTGGGTCCATCGTGTACCATCAAGTGGTTTTGGCTTCCAGCTACTGCTGTGTGGGTTTGTGTTTGGCCAGCCTGCCTGTCTGGACATCCAACAAAGCTCACACCACTCTTCTAACCTCGTTGTCCACAAACAAACACTTTCTATGCAACAAGAACATTTTCCCCAGCAGTGGCATATGACAGTTTTTTTTTTTTTACCCTTTGAACTGCTCCATTTGAAACAGAAATAGTATGTCATTGTGTTAAATAGACACAACTAGATAAATTCAGATTAGATTGCTCTGGCCATTCTCATTTATCTCAGTTATTCACATTCCATCTAGGGATGTCCCGATAGCATATTTTTGCACCCAAGTCCGAGTCACCAGGTATTGAGAACGAGTCCCGATCCGATACCATGAAAAAAGTGTTTCTTTCTTTTTTTTTTTTTTTTTTATTTGAACAAAAATTCTAAACATGTTGTAGTACTTTACTTTTTACAGTACTTCCCCTTCCGCTTTTTCCAGGAGTGTTGAGGAGTATAAACCTATATACTTTTGTATCTTTTGGCAATGTCTGGATTGTTTTACGGTAAAACTTTTTAGCTCTTAAAAAGTAAATATATATATATAAATATCAATTAGACCTGAATGATATTGGGAAAAAAAATTAACATTGCGATGTACAGGTAGTCCCCAGGTTACGAACGAGTTCTGCATAAACTTCATGATATATTGACGGGACATGGGACGTGGGGCCGATTAATAGGGGGCCTTTCTCCATTAAAGCTGACCGAGTGGAAACAAAGAAAAAGAGCTTTTTACATTGAAAATTCCTGTGAATAAATGTTTAAATCCCAGATTCTTTATAGATATGGACGTAAAACAGTCTCGATTCATGGTTAAAAGCAAAAAAAAACCCACACAAAAAAAAACGGGCAGTTAGCATTTGTTTTACGTAAATATGTCGAATGTGCTGCTAGTCTTTAAGCCTCTGTGGCATTGCCTTATAACCACAAAGAGCTTTTTTGTTGAAAATTCTTGTGAATAAATGCTTAAATCCCTGAATTCTTTATAGATATGAACGTAAAACAGTCTCGATTTTTGGTTAAAAGCAAAAAAACGGGCAGTTATCACTTATTTTACGTAAATATGTCGAATGTGCTGCTATTCTTGAAGCCACTGTGGCGCTGCATGAGCACCACAAAGAGATTTTTCTGTTGAAAATTCTTGGAATAAATGCGTAAATCCCTTAATTCTTTATAAATATGGATGTAAAACAGTCTCGATTTTTGGTTAAAAGCAAAAAAAAAAACAAAAACAGAAGTATTACTTATTTCACGTAAATATGTCGAATTTGCTGCTGTTCTTGAAGCCTTGGCACCACAAAGAGATTTTTATGTTGAAAATCCTTGTGAATAAATGCGTAAATCCCTGAATTCTTTATAAATATGAAAATAAAACAGTCTCTTGGTTCTTTCATTCTTGGTTAAAAGCAAAAAACCGGGCAGTTAGCATTTACTGTATTTTATGTAAATCTTGTGTATGTGATGCTAGTCTGTAAGCCAATGTAGCGACCGACTTTGCACAACATAAAGTAGAGCTTTTTATGTTGAAAATTCTTGTGAATAAATGCTTAAATCCCTGAATTCCTCAAACATATGAACGTGAAACAGTCTCAATTCTTGGTTAAAAGCAAAAAAACGGGAAGATAGCATTTTTTTCACGTAAATATTGCGAATTATGATACCAATGCCTTAGCGGTTAATTTTTCCCATTGATTTTTTTCCACAACGTTTCAAAATGCATGCATGATACAAAAAATATAATAACTACCTTGAGTCCTCGAACAAATCACATCTGAGACAATCCTTCCTTTTTGTATTTGGTACAGTTTTTTCAACCTACATCTGGCGTTGAATCGCTGCATGTGTTTGAGAATAACTGCGACTGACTTCGAACGACTGAAGCGGAGTGTGGGACGGCCTCTTACTTGAAGGCGTGGTGCAGTGTCTGGGGAATGTGTCCCATCAATATCTTTATGAAGTCTATGGATTTCTGTTCCTACGCTGGCAACATAACCCAAATTTCCGCATAAATCGGAATTAACCCTTGTAGTCCCCCTAAATACCCCTTAAATCTCAAAATATCAAAATACATGTATTATCAGTCGTTGTAATGTCCACGCCAAGATGTTAGAGCTAAGTCCTAGCTAGACAGCGAGCTAAGCGCCAAAATGACGATGTCAGATGTCCATGTGGTTTGCTGACTTTGTTCAGCTGCTCATGACATCAACACTTGCAGAATAAAACTAAGATAAAAATCAGTTCAGTTTCATCTTCAATAACAGCGATTTAAATTTGCATTCATAACTAGCTGCTGATACAGCAATAACAACGTCCACACAGACGATGTATGCATGTATCAGTTAGAGTCCGCACTTTATAAAAAATAGTCACATGAACTCGCCCCAATGGCGTACCGCACGCAGGCTATTTTTAGACCGTGACGTCGCATCATAAAGTGGAAGTAAAGCCGAAGTGGGACATTATAGACCCGCCCTCGCATAGACCCCACGTAAAAAGGGCTACTTTTCGCCGGTAATCTTTCAAAAACGAACATGGCGATCACGCATTGCTTTTTTGGAATTTGTAGAAACGACTCTAGACATTACGACCATGAAGGATGTTTTCTTCATACATTCCCGGAAACCAAAAACTCGGGAGGAAAAAATGTGAAAACCGAATCAACTTGCGCGGACTTTAACACCAGCTCGGCGAATTCATTCACGTTTCATATGCAGTAAACATTATGTTGGGTTGGCATGGTCTTTCAGAGGACAAAGAGGTAAGCCATTTTTATATTTTTATTTAATTTTTTTAGCGTAACGTTGTGCCGTACTGCTTGTGTCTGACAATGAATGACCTGGAAAAAAACTACGATGGTATCTGACTGCCACTGTTACCGTTTCTGTTAAATATATAAAACAACTTTAGTAAGGGGGAAGTGTAAATAAATTATAGGATTAAGATGTGTTATCAATGAAAAAATTAAGTGTTCGTTGGCTGTCACTGAGTAGCATTTGCGACCGCTACACAAAGCTAACTAAGTTACCCCCAAGAACGTTAAGAGACGTAGGACAACCAGAGGATATATAAGAAAGACAGGGCTGATGGTAAAGGATAGCTTGTTGAAACCGGAGAATGTCATTGTCAGTCGCGTCGATTAAAAAAAAGCTAAAGCTATGCTTAGGTCGGCTCGTTTTTTTCGTCTTTCTCAGCCTTCGACGCTAAAGCCATCTCTTTAACTGAACATTTTTATGTTCTTCCACATCTATGCCAGTCAATTTGGCACCAGGCACATTATTTTCGGAGAGAATTGGTAGGTTTAGCGCTGTAAACATCTCCTTCGTACACGATTTCCATTCATTTCCTATTAGGGACAAATGGTGGCTTGTCCTTGCATAGCAACTGTAGCTAATGCCATGAATATTAATGAGCGGAAGTGACGTGTTGCTTGCGGTACGCCATTAAGGCTGTCAAAATTATCGCGTTAACGAGCGGTAATTAATTTTTTAAATTAATCTCGTTAAAATATTTGACGCAATTAACGCACAAATGCCCTGCTCAAACAGATTAAAATGACAGCACAGTGAAAGCTGTACTTGTTGTGTTTTTCGGAGCCCTCTGCTGGTGCTTGGGTGTGACTGATTTTATAGGCTTCAGCGCCCATGAGCATTGTGTAAGTAATTATTGACATCAATAATGGCGGGCAACTAGTTTATTTTTTGATTGAAAATTTTACAAATTTTATTAAAATGAAAACATGAAGAGGGGTTTTAATATAAAATTTCTATAACCTGTACTAAAATTTATCTTTTAAGAACTACAAGTCTTTCTATCCATGGATCGCTTTAACAGAATGTTAATAATGGTAATGCCATCTTGTTGATTTATTGTTATAATAAACAAATACAGTACTTATGTACCGTATGTTGAATGTATATATCCATCTTGTGTCTTATCTTTCCATTCCAACAATAATTTACAGAAAAATATGGCATATTTTATAGATGGTTTGAATTGTGATTAATTGCAATTAATTACGATTAATTAATTTTTAAGCGGCAATTAACTCGATTAAAAATTTTAATCGTTTGACACCCCTAGCCCCAATATTTGACCACAATACTGTAAACATTAGAAAAGGCTCAAACTCAAATTCACTCACGCTTTGACACTCATGCTGCCAAGAACAACTTCTGGACAACAAAAATTGACTAAACTATGATTGCTACATTTGTGCCTTTGATCGTAGAGCTACAGTGCTTTCACTCGCCCAAGAACAAAGGTTACAAACCTGTCAATCACCGCTAACATTAAAGTGCCCATTACAGGATTGAAAAAAATTGAAAATAATGCTTAAATAGCATTATTATGTGAATTAGAATCATATTTTGAGACAATTCGACTATATACAACAATTTGGCAAAGCGTAGATAGTCTTTTAATCTGCCATTTAGCCCCTGCCTATCATTATAGCGCTCTGGCCTCCCCAGCTGGATGATGACATCAACAAGGTCACGATTTCATCTGATTTAGAATTTGACATTGACATTTATTTATTTATTGTCATCATCATCGGAATCATTGACAGTTACAAGATGTGATATGATTAACGCGAAGAAAGAAAGAACCGAATAGACAAGGGCTGACGGGAGAAGCATATGCTTATCAAGTCCTGTTGCCTGCACCCAAGGACGCACAATCAAAACATGGTAGAGTAGGCATTGCACATTGCATTACATGAGCTTTTTTTTTTTTTTTTCCTTGTCTTCACATGAATTTTCTTCCCAAAAGTTATTGATTGGCCATAACACTTAGGTAAAGTTGTCGAACGGTTGTGAGTTCATCGATTAGGGTGATTGTCAGATTTGTGTAGGGAGGAATAGCCGAGGTAGTCATGGAGGCCCACCTCCGCCGCAGTCCGCTCAGGTGGGTTAGTCTTCATCCGCCCTGGCCTGTTTCACGCGAGTGAGCCTCTCTTGGTCCGGGATCTCCGTCATAATTTTCGTCACCATTTGAGCGGCGGCAAAACTTGACGCTGCTTGGTCCATCTTCACCTGGGACAAATCATCAAAGGCCTTGTTGAGGGTGACGCACGCCGCATTGACAGCATCGCCGACGTTGCGAGCATTCTCCATTGCTTCTCTGTGCCGCATCACTCTCACCGAGAAACGGTGCATCCAGAGTGCGCCAATAAGCAGCAGGAGGGCGAGAGCCAGCAGTGAGCCGAAAATGAAAAGATCTTCCAAATCCTCGATCTGAAGAGCCGTCAAGCATATGGGCCTCCATTTCCCCTAGCCATCCTCCGTATATCCAGACGTGAAGGTGTTGGCCGGACATGGGTGTTGGTTCGATGTAGGTCGCAGTGTTGAAAAAATTCTGTCCAGTGAACTCAGCGACCAGTTTAGCGACTCCATTCTATACAGATGTTACAGTTCAGATCAGTGGGCAGCGTGCACATTTGAGAGCAGTTAATGTTCTGCATTTACTACGGGGCTTATTTTTAGGGCATGCAATGTTGTGACTTAATCTTTGTCCCTGACATTCCTATCATTTATTTGTTGTGGGAACACTATATTGTGTCTGTGTGTGGCAGTAGTGTTATTGTAGTGTGGTTATTCATGGTAGCGACTCAAAATGCTGTCCTTGTATGCCCTTTTGAAGGCAGCCAGTGATTCTATGCTGGTCAGTGCAGGGTCAACGGCATTCCAGAGGCGAGCGCCAATGTTAGTAACCGAAAATGATTTTAAGGTAGTTCTAACTTTGCGATAAGTAAACAATCTGCTCCCTCTCAAGTCATAATTGGATTCCCCCACTTGGAGTCGAATTTGTAGGTTAGACAGGAGACAATTTGAGTGGGTCTTGTGCATCATCTGAACAGTTTTGAAGTGTATCAAATCATAAAATTTTAAAAGCTTGGATTTGATGTTGAGCTCAATTGTGTGTGTGATCTGAATGGTGCGTTGTGGATGATCCGAATCGCTTTCTTTTGAAGGATCAGTAGAGGATGGAGATGTGCCTCGTGTGTGTGTCCCCAAACCTCTGAACAATAGCTAAGATGCGGCAGAATCAGTGCACTGTAGAGAGTTTGGAGAGCCTTCTCATCTAGCATATTTTGGGCTCTAAAGAGAATAGAAATGCTTCTGGCAAGCTTATTGCGCAGATGGCTCACATGGATGGGCCTTCCATGTTACTAAATCATCATGTTATGAATTCAGCCCATTGAGAGGGATTTATTCAGAACGAGGAAAATACGACACAAAATTACTCCCTAACTCATTTGCTCCCAGAAAAGTATAAATATGCTCTATTTTTAAATGCTTCATTGTCAAAAACGTACTTATACGTGTTTTGCGTTTTTTTTTTTTTTTTTTTTTACATGAAGAATCTATAGCTTGCGATCTATCTGAGAAACAAAAAAAAAACAAAGGCTTCAAACCCATTTTAGAGCAATAAAACTGGCCACTGGAGGGCAGTAGCGCATTTTGCAAAGACCCGCAACCCGATTCAACAGCAATGAAAGGCCGGGCAGCACGGTCGGAGAACTGGCGGCAGTATGCCAGGCGGCGGACGACCGAACAAAACAACTGAGAGGATGCCTGGAATGCCAGGCGCTGGACGACGGAGCAAAACGACTGAGACCACCGTGCAGCGGGCTCGCCTAGCAGACCCCGCGGAGATTAAAAAATAATCCATCTTTGTGAGACAGACAACAATGAGGGAAAAGTTTACACGGCAGACGCGGCGACAACGGCGTCATCTCGGCGACAACAGGCATCATCTCTCAGTAGTCATGTGTAAACAAATTGTTACTTTGCTATCAAAAGCTCCATTTGTCTCATTCATTATGATATTTTGTAAAAGGAAAACATTATTCAGATGTTTGGGTTGTAACTAATGGAAAAAGTAGCTGTGTTAAAGTCAAAGTTATGTTTGAAATGTATGCGTTTACAAAAAGCTCATTTTCTCAGTTTTTTCATCAGAAATTTATAAATTGCTCAAACTAAGCTATTTTCTAAAGCTGATTTCTAAAGAATGGAAAAAGATATGAACTTACTTTTTTCTAATGAAAGAAGGGAGTCTAATCTTTCTTTTGGTGGGTTCCATGTTTATATAGAAACAGAACAGAATTTTCTGTAAGCCTTGCAAAATCCAGTAAAACGGCCGGGAGTGAAGGGCCTTGCTCTGGTTAAAATGGCTGGGAGTGAATGAGTTAATGGCCAGAACTGTCGATTTCTTGCACCTCCCGAACTATATTTTATGCCACCTGAGTTAGTCCGGCTTTGTCATATCCTTGCCCCGGCTTCGGAGAGCGTAAACAAAACAGGAGGTGTGACAGCCAGCCAACATGCTAACCTGAAACGAACGGCGTTTCAAAGTCTTATTCTCGCCTTTTGAAGCTAAAAAATCACACAAAACTACCCTGGATCATGTCCGGATCATATTACATGGCGGCAGGGTTGTCGATTGTCTTCGCTGATCGGCAACCCCCCCCGGCGGCGAGCATGTGACAGCTTGTCGTTCCCCTGCTGCGGGTAGGAATGCTCGTTTGCCGGGGAAACAGCTAGAGAATGACCGCCGGACAAACCAGCCAACATCGGAGGACTGCTTCGCTGCCCTAGCCCAACCCGAGGATTGTGGTCTATAGCCTGTGTTCTGCCAAATTTTGCACCCTTATAATATTTTGCTTCCAAAGCCGTTGTGGCTGTAAATAAGCCCTCTTCTACATTCAGTTGGACTCTCAATGTTATCCACAGGTACTAAATAAACAAGTAACATCGTAAGCATACATTTTCAACACGAATATGGCATAAATGAATGCTTAACTACACGGCGAATACGTGAACAGTGAGAGAGTGCCGTGCAGTTGTGTGCAGCTAACATGGCAGGATGTGTCTGAGGAGAACTTTTCTACATATCCGTTGAAGATAAAACGTAATTAAATATTCCTTTAAAGTTTGTAGTGTTTACTTTGTAATCGCTGTATTCGCAGCCATTTTTAACACAAAGTTGCAATTTCTGATAGGGTGCAAAATTTGACTTAAAACACCGGGCACACAAAGAGGGCAATAAGCCGAGTATAGAACTATCCCTGCGGGCAAGAAAAGAGGACCGAGGGGAGTGTGCGACAAGAAGGTCGTCGGCCGAGTGGCATTGTCGGTGGACAAGGAGCATTGTCAGCCACAAAATTCAAGCCACCTCCTTATTAAAACGTGTGCCATGATCCCAGTATTTGACATAATACAAAACACGATGTTTACTCACTTCCTCATCATTCCAATGGTCCCACAGTTGTCGGACTTGTTTTGGCCAATTTCGGGGTGAACGGGAACCCTTTAAAACCCGATAAGGCTCACACGCCTCTCCCTGATACAGCAACAAAACCCTGCAGGACATTTGACTGGTGTGATGCGCAAAATAAACGATTTAATCCGCAAAATCAGCTGAATCCGCAGTCCATCTGCATGCTATAAAGCAATGCTGTATTGTGAGATGTTGACCCGGATGACGTCACATTCACATTCGTCCTCAACTCGTCCTCAATCTATGAAAAAGATTCAACAATTGAATAAATAAAACGGTCGCTTCCACACAGATCCAAGCGGTCCATTTCATTCAAGAGCATAAAATACCTCGTGAAATATGAAATAAATATGCTTTTTGATGTCATAGGCATTTTAAGTAGCAAACTCCAGCTGCCTGCTGGCCTAAAAAAGCAGCAAAAAGGAGAGTGAGACGCTGTATGAGCATTGAGCAGAAAAACGTAAACATCGGTCTGATTTCTGATAACGTGTCTTCTCTTTCACCTCTCTCTCATTTAGACATCATCTACCTCGATCCTCTCTATAAATGCAACATTTAGTTCCACTCCATTCTTTAGGGGTAAGAGATGACATCAGTAAAATCTCATTCATAAATTTGCTATTCTCATGATCTCTAAAGTAGCATGTCGTTTGTCAACATGGTGTCCAAGTTCGTTGTTGAGGTCAATGTTTGCCGTTGACCTTTTTACTCTTCATCACCCTGCTCCACTTTATGTTTGAGGTTTCCATGTGAGTTATGTCAACCAAACAGACCCTGACAGTGTTGTTAATAACGGCGTTGGAGTATAACAGGGTTTCTAATGGTGTTATTTTTTTTTTTCAGTAGTGAGTAATCTAATGAATTACTTCTCCCATCTTTGCAACGACGTTACCGTTACTGAGGATGTGAAGGGGCGCGTTACTACATTTTGATTGAATGAAGCGTGAGTTGTCTGATTTTGTCACACATCAGCTGCCTGCCTGGAGAGAGGCGAGCGGGAGGGGGGAGGAGGGAAGGGGGTGGTGACGCTGTTGCAAACATGATGATGACTGGCTAGGTGGCTCGGAGCGTTAGCATAGCATTCCCGTTCTCATTAGCATTTAGTGTGGTGAGCGTCACCTTAAACCAGTGCTTCTCAATTATTTTCTGTTACGCCCCCCCAAGGAAGACGTAAATGTTTCGCGCCCCCCCCCACAACTCTCTGCCGCCACTGTAAATAGCATCATTTGTCTATAATATAACTATTATAAGTACGCCTCAGCCTAACATTGTGTCCTTTTTTTCTATTAAAGAAAAAAAGTAACATAGATCAACTTATAATAAAGTATAACTTTATTAACATTGTTTTGCTTGTAACAGAAAAGACTTAACGCCAGGGGTCGCGTTAACCGAATATTTTCCGTCGTTGACCGGTTTTTTAAAATGGTGACGGAAAAAACTGAAGTCCGTCCGTCATTTTGACAGGTTGCAATTCACACCCCAGACCACAGGCTGGCGAGCGAGCATATTAATTAGCTATTGTCTCTCTTAATGCATGACGTCGTTGGCTGTTCTGTCAGAATATTGTAGCGTCACCGGGGTCTGGCGGCAGCACCGTGATTGACACATCAACGCGAGGTTCTTATTGGTGCACCCGGTGTGCCAGCGCGTCATCCAATTGGTGGACTAGATTGCCGCCTGTGTATAGACAAGTTTCCGAGGTACTTCCGGTTTACTTCCTTATGTCTTCCTTCCCCTTCCGTTTCCGCCTGTTTACCATTGAAGTCAATGGCGGTGGAATCAAAGTTGGAAGGTCTTTATACAAGATCCCGGGAATGTTATTTTGATGTAGGCGGGTGGAGAACCAAGCCAAGGCCTCCATGCTTCGTACCATGTCGATTTCCAAACCATGGGTGCTCGTACTCGTCATACAGGAGGGAGGGAAGGAGATGTACAAAACTGACAGCTCCTGCAGTCATGCCCCCACTGTTATGGAAGGTAATGTGCTCTAAAAATACGAAACCTAAAATCTGGCGCATGAAACGACTTGTTGCCTTTGCTATTGATATTACGATGATGATTGTAATTACGAAGTTTAATCATTTTTACAACAACTAGCTTCTGCTACTGCTGCTAGCCGCCTGTTGCTAATCGTGTTTGAATGCACCGCATAAATCCAAGTGTTGCAAGTTTTTATTCGTTTGTTTACAGCTGGGAAACGCTGTTATAAAAGGGAAGACAACTTGGCTTGTACGTTGACGGACATATATCGAACACATATCGTTTGCGTTCCACAATGATGATGACAGCTCGACTCCCGGGAGAGGCCGAGAGAGAGGCAGGAATTGTGACAGACGGTGGTTCGCCGAGATCGCCGTGATCCAACTACGAACTTGTGAACGGTAGCATCTTTAAATATATGCTATTGGAGCTGGAATTACCGAGGACGGGAAAAAAGCACATCTAAATGCCGCCGAGGGCCTCCGTGATGTCGCTATTTGTTCACGAGGCTCCGGAGCTCTGCGGTCTGATATCACATTCTCGTATGCTATTTTTGCAATACTTTTATAAATGTGATTTATTGACCTGTTTTGGAGTGCACCAATCGTTTTAAATAAAACAAGAAATGGAATTATGTCTAAATGTTTTATTGCGATCAATGCCTGCAATAAAAAAAAAGAATGACATACTATTTGTGTTTACATCATATGTACATAACCTTGTAGCATTTCCTTGTAACAAAACAATCCATGTCAGCCCTTCTGCAGTCGGCAAATGTAATATAACTTGTAATTTCACCACATTTTGGTCACTAATGGCCGTAGTATCAATCCATTCCTCACGTTAACACAGGCTGACCGTTGTTAATAATTTTGTCCACGAATGATCAACGAAGTGACACGAACTGCCATCCAATCTCATCTACGTGTCATCTAGGTCGTGCTGAATCAATTTTTGAAGATTTCATGGGTTGCTCTGGCTTGATTTCGTAGTTTTATCGTCGTCAATACACTGCTAATACACTGATACTCAACCGGACCGGAAGTGCGAAGCCCATATTTCGCTCAGGAAACTTGCCTATAGACCCCAATCAGATGACGTCACAACTCCGCCCCCTGACTGGAGCAGCCATATTGTCCGCCAGCTCGTCGTGTTTACACATTACCGCTACGTACATGCCTCATATTACGGCGTGTTTTTCTGCTCGTTAACATTAATAATCAAAATGGCGAAGGCGTGTGTGGCGGTTGGTTGCAGTAACAGAGAAGACAGACGGAGAGACTTGAAGTCCTACCGTATTCTGAGAGACCCGAAGAGGAGAGCGAGATGGACTGCTGTAATTCGACAAGAAATCTGGGCACCAAACGATCACCACAGACTATGTAGTAGTGATTTTATATCTGGTAAGATGCATTTAATATATATTTAGAAGATTTTGGGCTGACAACCACAATTAAGATCATTGTGTGACGTTGGTGATTGGGGTCTATATAGTTGCCTGTTTTTCTTTGGGAGTGGAGTTGTTTTGTTGGTGTTGTTGGCGATAAGCAGAGTAAAAAGAGGGCGAAAAATACAACTTCCGTGTCTAATTTTTCGCCGCCAAGCAAGCGTTACAATATTAATTAAAAATGAATGAAAACTAAATACTTTTGAATATGCCATCATTATCATTTTAAAAATTTAAGTGACTGGTAAAAATAGATTATGACCGAATTTTTATGACCCTGTCAGTCAAAATGACAGACAACGAAAATGTCTAGCGCAACCTCTGCTTAACGCGTATCAATTTGCCTGAAGTAAAAAATAAAAATAAAAAAGTGAAAAATAAAATGTAATAAAATCAGTAAATAATAAAAAATTCAAATTGATTAGAAACATTTACTCTTCAAGACAACATGCCAAAAAAATTTGACCGAAAAAAACAAAACTGAATAGAAGGGGGGAAAAAGTGTCTTTGGACAGAAGGAAAGTTTTTATTTTCGCTGATTCACCACAGTGCTCACTGGTTTACTGATATAACACTGACAAAGCGGGACAGTTGTGACAATTGGCAATATTCGGCACGTTTTCGCTGAAAAACAATCAAGCGGCTTATCAATGAGATTGAGGTCTAATGTCTTTAAGTGGCGTCTTAACTGATTTGGCTTCAGACTCTCCGCTATAATCATTTTTAGACTCAGCAAACAGTGGTCTTTCCTCATTTCCCACTATATTAAAAGTCAAAGCCAAAAGGCAAACGGCCCGAAAAAAGCGCATTCTCGGCGGCCAAGGGAGAACCGTAGGTGAGGGCGGTGGTCGTGAAGATCCCAAGCCGAAAACGGCACTTCTCAGCCGGACACGTGAGAACCGGAGAAGACAGTGGGTCGCAGCGTGAGTCCAGCTCTACATGAGTCTCTTCCGTGTGCTCTTGCTTACCTTCAAAAATACTGCACGCACTTTGAAAATGAGAGCGCCACTGCCACCCACGGAGTGGATGTGCAAGTACACTTTATTCTAGTACGGCCAAAAAAAAGAAAAAAAAAAAGCATGTTCCCCGAGGTCACTCGCGCCACCCCTGGCATCGCTCTGTGCCCCCCTGGGGGGGCGTGCCCCACCATTTGAGAAGTACTGCCTTAAACTCTCGGGCTACTTTTTAAAATTTTACATATAGTTCGTGGTGTCAGGCGGGTACAATTAATTGAAAATAATGTACTGTTTTCCTGCTGAGTGTGCATTAACATCACTAAGATGGCGTTGTCCTTGTAGACCATCAATATAATAATAATTATGTTTTTTTTTAATGACCAAAAATAGTGCCCTGAACTTTTATTGAATTAAGTATCCATGAACCTTGTGTGATGCTTTTTTTTAAATCAAAACAACGAGAGCAAAGACAGGAGAGGCTGGGGATTCAGAGCCTCACCTGCATATTGAAAAATATATCGGTAACACTTTATAATAACTCTCCGTTATAACAAGCTAATCCATCAGTACTAAACTGTTAATAAATGATATATTGTTGGCTTGTTAAGCGTTGTTTAACAGTTGCATTTATAGTGATGCCTAAGACAGTTAATATCATAAACTGATGGTTAATGAATAACAAATGACTTGTAAGCTATATGTCAATGATTAATCTTATACCTTATAAATTAGCATTAGATCATAAACAAACTATAAGTAACTTACTAAATAATGACTTATTAAGTATCAGTTGACAGTTTATGCTATTGTGACATTATTCTAATGTTTCAACGACTCCCTATTTCTTAATTGTTAGTAAATGAGGAATAAGTGCAACTTAAGAGTAACGTCCCAGTAACATACATAAGCTTATAACAAATACTTAACTCACACTTTACAGATCAGTTATTAATAGTTTGCTAACCATCTACTAAACTTTGAAGAACAGTAAATAGGATGAACAAGTTCAAGGTACAGAAATTTGATGTGATATTTAAGGTATCAAATTGTTGTACCTCAAGATTGTTACAGACATAGGCCTTTCTGTGTGCTGTGTGTGTTTTTGTCCTAATATGGTCATGTAGTAGGTTATAGTACAGTATAATAATAACAGTTCATACAGAGGAAGTGATAAGAAAAAAAAATATACCATTATTTTTAAAAATCAGACATTGTAAGTAGTTACACACAATTTTACTCATTACTTGTGTATTCTTTGCAACAAATACTTTTTTTTATTGTTCATTTGATGACTTTTACTTGAGTAATATTATTTAGAAGTAATGCTTCATTTACTTGAGTAAAATCTTTGGCTACTCTACCCACCTCTGGACGATACACACAAGTCACGGTTCAGTACATACCTCGGTGCGGGGGTCATGGTTCGGTGAGGGTTCAGTACAACAGGAAAAACAAAAATACTTTTTTTATAACAGCATTTGAAGGTTATAGTTTGTATACCGTTATACTCTTATATACGTGAAAAAATGAAAAATGAAAATGAAAAAAAATCCGTTCAAATCCGTTAATATAAACAACTTTGATGTGAAAGATGTTATACAATGTATAACGTAATAACATGTATACCATGAAAAGTAATTTCGGTTACTTTGCTGAGTAACTAATTACTCTTGTAATGAGGTAACGGTGTTACTAACTCAATTACTTTTGGGAGAAATAACTTGTAACTGTAACTAATTGCTTTTATAAAGTAAGATTAACAACACTGGACACTGATAGACATGAATTAATGATTCTAAGCTAAAAGTAATAGACATTTTGAATAATAAATATAATTGGTTACCTTCTTTTTATGGCTGGGTTTAAACAAAAGAGGTTGCGCGGTGTCTGTAAACGGGGGTCTCCAGGGTAAAACAGACAAATTAAAAATAGTTTGGGGACTTAAGGCACCATGAAACTGCTATGGCATCATAAAGACATATTGTTCTATAAAACACAACAGTTCTTTTGGCTTAAAATACAAATTTTAAAAATGGGTGCAAGAGCAGAAACTGCTTTTTCAGCCGTGTCTGTGTTTTCCGCCACATACATACACATATGTATCTATGCATATGCATATACATACATATGTATTGCATTTTTGCATCGGGATAAAATACTTTTACTTTTTACTTGTAAAGTAAATTTTAAAGTTAGTACTTTTGTACTTTTATTTTTTACTTAGATACTTGTACTTAAGTTATTTTTTGCAACTGTATCTGTATTTTTACTAAAGTAAAGAAAAAAAAAAGTAATCCAGTAATCCACCACTTATAATCATATGTTTTACAACAACGCTGGATGAAAATACACTGCTCCATTACGGAACAGTGCGTGCATGAACATCATTCAGTAGACTCGCAATTGCCTCAAATTCTTACTTCTCAAAGACTCACGCTGTATTCAATTTTTCGAGTGTTATCATTTTTGCACTTAGCAAGACTTGCTAGTCAGCAAAAAGTAGCAACTCCACAGCATTTGTCTTTTGTAGATTACTTTAGTAGATGTAATACAGTATACGCAAGGGCGTAAGTTTGATCTCAACATTGGTAGGGACGATGTAACAGCATAACCTGCATGTACACTTTTTGCTAGGGACGGGACATTAATAAAACAAGATTGTTGAACAGGGGTCAGGGCTACATTTCTCATGAATATGAACTCATGAATTCATTGATAGGCTAAATGATCAATGCAAAATAAATCTGTATGGACTTAGACTAACTTTCATGTGTATAGGTTTAGGTGATACAACGTTCGATTCAAACCTTTGTTTTCAAAAGCTACTAAAGAAACATTTTGAAGTGCAATCCCAGTATTAAAAAAAAAAAAAAAACGGTGAGCTTTCCAAGGATTGGTCCACCACTGGGGACACTGACGCACCCCTAGGCTGAAACTAAAGCATTGTAATGTAAAAGTGATTTTGGAAAAAAAATAATGAAAAAAAATCTGAGATGACCGATCTACATCTGAGGCATACTAGAGAACCAAAGTACCTTCATGAAATTCTGATGTGTGATTTGATTTCACAGATTTTTTGCTCATGACAGTTCGTGTGCATGTCAGTGTCCCTCTGAAGTGGACCCATTCTTGGATAGCTCCGTTTTTCTTTTTTGAAATAAGGGACTTGCACTCTGAAGCCACCACATGCCATTACCGTAATGCACATAATGCAAACAACGACCCAAATGAGGGATGGCTAGATTGTCTTCATTCTTCCTTGTGGAGGCTCGCCTGACCACAGTGGTTTTGCAGGTTAGCAAGTTCACACAGTTTAAAGTGCGTACGACAGAATAAAAAATGTCTTAGATAGCATTATTATGTGAATTAGACTCATATTTTGAGACGATTCGACTATTTACAACAATTTGGAAAAACGCAGATGACGAGAAATTAGTGTTTTAATCCGCCGTCTAGCCACGCCTACCATTATAGAGCTCTAGCGTCCCCAATAGGTGGATGACGTCAGCGGGAGAATGGTTACATCTGATTTAGTATGCAGCCCATTTAGGGGGAAATATTCATAACGAGGAAAATGCAACGAAGAGAGCCGCAAAATGTCATTGTTTCAGTCTCTCTACTCCAATATTTTTAAAGGATATTCTTTTTATCCAAGTATTTTTCCCAATTGCTAAATAAATGGTATGGTCATGAAAAATAACAATCTTGTGCTAAATGGAATATGAAATAATAAAAATGCATTTGTTCAGTACGACATGGCAAAATGACTCCCTAATGGTCAAAACTGTCGATTTCACCTTTACTGTCACACCTCCCGGACGCTATATTATGCCGCCGTAGTTAGTCAGGCTTTTGACATTTGCCTGCCCCCCGGCTTCGAGAATGTAAACAAACCAAGAGGCCTGACAGCTTGCTGACATGCTAACCCGAACTGAGTGACGTCTCAAAGTCTTATTTTCGATTTTCGAAGCGAAAAATCGCACAAAACTAGCCCGGATCATATCACACTGCCGCAGGTTTGTCGATTGTCTTCGCCAATCGGCAACCCGCCCGGCAGAGAGCAAGTTACAGCTCGTTCCCCTGCTACTACGGACAGGAGAGCTCGCCGGGGAAGCAGCTGGACAATGAACGCCGATTAAACCGGCCGACGTCAGAGGAGAGTGTAGCTGCCAAATGGTCGACACGAATATGGCAAAATAATGCTTTACTACGCGGCGAAGACGTAAACAGCGAGACTCATACGAGAGCGGCTGCAGTTGTTGTGCAACTAACATGACAATGTGTATGAGGAGAGGTTTTTCATCCATGATCAAATGTATGTAGTCCTTTATTTAAAGAAAGTTGGTAGTGTTTACTTTGTAATCGCTGTATTCGCAGCTATCTTTAAACACAAAGCTGCAATATCTGATCGGGTGGAAAATTTGACAGAACATCGGGCACATGAAGAGGGCAAAAGCCGAGTATAGTGCTCTCCTGGCGGGGGGATGTGCGACAAGCCACCGGTGTCGTCGGCCGAGTCGACAAGGAGCATGTCAGCCACAAAATGCAAGCCACCTACGTCTTAAAATGATCCCAGTATTTGACATATTACAAAACACGATGTTTACTCACTTCCTCGTAAGTCCCATGGTCCCAGAGTAGTAGAGCTTGTTTTGGCGAATATCCACCGCTGAATGGGAACCTATTGAAAGCCCAAAAATGCTCACACGCCTCCCCCGGTGCAGAAAAAAACTTCTGCAGCCGTTTGGCTGGCGTGATGCGAAAAATAAATGAATTAATCCGCAAAATCAGCTGAATCCTTAGTCTTTCTCATATAACAGTGAAGAGGACTCGTTCTACCATACACATCACAGCGCCCTCTTTCTCAACTCGAGATTGTAGCCGGAAGTCACTCATTTTCATTGCGCGGGATTAAAAAAACTAAATGAATACAGTGGGGCAAATAAGTATTTAGTCAACCACGAATTGTGCAAGTTCTACCACTTGAAAATATTAGAGAGGCCTGTAATTGTCAACATGGGTAAACCTCAACCATGAGAGACAGAATGTGGAAGAAAAAAAAAACAGAAAATGACATTGTTTGATTTTTAAAGAATTTATTTGCAATTCATGGTGGAAAATAAGTATTTGGTCAATACCAAAAGTTCATCTCAGTACTTTGTTATGTACCCTTTGTTGGCAATAACGCAGGCCAAACGTTTTCTGTAACTCTTCACAAGCTTTTCACACACTGTTGCTGGTATTTTGGCCCATTCCTCCATGCAGATCTCCTCTAGAGCAGTGATGTTTTGGGGCTGTCATTGGGCAACACGGACTTTCAACTCCCTCCACAGGTTTTCCATGGGGTTGAGATCTGGAGACTGGCTAGGCCACTCCAGGACCTTGAAATGCTTCTTACGAAGCCACTCCTTTGTTGCCCTGGCTGTGTGTTTGGAATCATTGTCATGCTGAAAGACGCAGCCACGTCTCATCTTCAATGCCCTTGCTGATGGAAGGAGATTTTTACTCAAAATCTCTCGATACATGGCCCCATTCATTCTTTCCTTTACACAGATCAGTCGTCCTGGTCCCTTTGCAGAAAAACAGCCCCAAAGCACAGTGTTTCCATCCCCATGCTTCACAATGGGTATGGTGTTCATCGGATGCACGAGAACCTGTGTTTCTACCAAAAAGTTATATTTTTGTTTCATCTGACCATAACACATTCGCCCAGTCCTCTTCTGGATCATCCAAATCCTCTCTAGCAAACTCAGACGGACCTGGACGTGTACTTTCTTCAGCAGGGGGACACGTCTTGCAGTGCAGGATTTGAGTCCCTGGCAGCGCATTGTGTTACTGATAGTAGCCTTTGTTACTGTGGTCCCAGCTCTCTGTAGGTCATTCGCTAGGTCCCCCCATGTGGTTCTGGGATTTTTGCTCACCGTTCTTGGTATCATTTTGACGCCACGGGAGAGATCTTGCATGGAGCCCCAGATCGAGGGAGATTATCAATGGTTTGTATGTCTTCCATTTTGTAATAATTGCTCCCACAGTTGATTTCTTTACACCAAGTGTTTTACCTATTGCAGATTCAGTCTTCCCAGCCTGGTGCAGGTCTACAATTTTGTCTCTGGTGTCCTTCGACAGCTCTTTGGTCTTGGCTATAGTGGAGTTTGGAGGGTGACTGACTGAGATTGTGGACAGGTGTCTTTTATACCGATAATGAGTTAAAACAGGTGCCATTAATACAGGTAATGAGTGGAGTCTCGTTAGACCTCATTAGAAGAAGCTAGACCTCTTTGACAGCCAAAAATCTTGTTTGTTTGTAGGTGACCAAATACTTATTTTCCACTCTAATTTGGAAATAAATTCTTTAAAAATCAAACAATGTGATTTTCTGTTTTTCTTTTCCACATTCTGTCTCTCATGGTTGAGATTTACCCATGTTGACAATTACACGCCTCTCTAATCTTTTCAAGTAGGGGAACTTGCACAATTGGTGGTTGACTAAATACTTATTTGCCCCACTGGATAGCGATCACTTCCACACACATTCAAGCGGTCCATTTCATTCAGGAGCATAAAATACTGCGGAAAATATGAAAAAAAACATGCTTTTTGCTGTCATAGGCACTATAATGTTATGCTAACTCTGAGGCTGGTCGGACTTTAGTCGCAAAATTAGTGGTGTTTCCCCCAACTCTACAACATTGATGTCTTTTTGCATTACTAACAATGGCTGCTGCTGGCCGAAAAAAACTTCTAGTATCCTTCTCCTCTTTGAAGGGTGGGGAGGAGGCGGCATGTTGTCAACATGAATCTGTCAGGGCTGTGTAAGTGTGTGTCTGTGTGTTGGGTGTGGGGTGGGCGTTGTCTAGTCATAAGCCAATCAAATGAGTGTTTTGGAGGATCGACTGGCACATTCTGCAATTGAAAAGGGATCAGCAGTCTGCTTAAGTCTCAACATTATGAAAATCATTCACTTAATAATGGCAGAGTCTATTCTACCCTTACAGCACATGGGAAGACAATCTAAATTACCTATATAACTTAACTTATTATATACTGCAAATAATGTTCCTTAAAAGTTGTTGGGGAAAATTTGAGCATTCTGAAAAGTTTGTAGAGTTACCTTCCCTAGGCAAACCTACTTCCTTGACTGTACGGTTCCTAAATTATATCATATTTGTTTGAAGCATTTCTGACATGTTGATAACAATAAATACATTCACTTCGCTCCTCTGTTTGAAAAGGCCTTTTTCAAAACACTGACTTTTGCAGTTATGATCAAGTGGTCATGTGCTCAGTGACAGGTACAATACGCAGGCCACCAGATGCTGAGCCCACAAGCCAGACATCCTGTAGGCGTCCAACGTGTCTGCGTAATGTGCAGCTCAGCTCACGTGAGTAGCCTTCGCATTTGTTCCATGTCAGCGGTGGCCCCTAGGTTTTGACTTGCATACGTCTCGTTTTGTCATTTTCCACCTAATATGACTGATTTACATGAAAGAGCCTATTGAAATGTGACCATTTGGACATTTTCGCTGTCATTCTCACTTACACTGTTTGGCAGGAGATGAGTGTTCAGGGGAAAAAAAAGTTTATTTCAGACATTTGCTGTACAAGTCTGCAGGAGACAAGAGTCAGTTATTTGTCTTTTAAATCGAAGTTGTACTAAATTTTAGGGCACTAAGATGTGACAATGAGTTTTATGGCTTGTCAAAATGTTCAGCTTGAATTTATTCCAGAAATACATTTCGCTATTGTTGATGTATGTAAGATGCAACAATACGGCATTGATTTGGTACACTTCTTTTGCTGTTTTGTTTTTTTGGTCATTTGCCCTTGTTTGCTCAACATGCATTCCTCAACTCGAAGTGCTTTGCAAATGTCTGTGTCTGTGCTTTAATGAAGAACCACCATGAGATTTTTGTTGATTATGTACTTGTTTTTAACCATTTTTAAAAACAAAGATGACCTTATATCCTGGGAAGTCACTCATCACAGCACGGAATACGAAAAAGGTTTGACAGTCGTTACATTGATGGAAAGCTTTTATCAAAACCTTGATCCAGGTTCTTATGAAAACAACAAAAACAGAGGTGGCCAAGAGTTGTGCAGAGTAAGTAAGTATAAGGGGTTCTGGGTGTTCAAATGGGCTATTTTTAAAGACTTCATGGGGGGAGAAATGCATTTGTGCGTTGATAAAATTTGGGCGACTTTTGACAAACTTCGACTTTTTTTTTTTAAAAGGTTTTGATTAGTGTATTTTCCGCACTATAAGGTGCACCTAAAAGGCTTTCATTTTCTAAAAAACCAACAGTGCGCCTTAAAATCAGATGCGCTCTATATATGGATCAATATTAGATAATCATGACATGACATTCCCTTTAGTGTAGCTTTATCAAGTGGATGCATAAAGCTACAACAACAACAACAGGGTGACCCAAAATCAACTTTTTAACAATCCATAAAACCAAGACCGATGGAAGAAAAATATTTTATTCATAGTAATTGGAACATTAAAACATGCCATGTAAAGAACAATTATGGAATTTCAATTTTAAAATTATGTCCTTGAAATGGCGTCCTCCTGCATCAATGCATCCTTGAAGTCTGCTTTTAAACACTTAAAAAAAACATGAATCTTTGCGTTTAAAATAGGCCATTAATTGAAGGTGTGCCTAATACTTCGATGCACCTTATAGCATGGAAATTACTGTAGTTTTAACAGGTTAACCTGTACGTCCAACACCTTCAAGTTCAGTTCGTTACTGAAATAGCATTTTAGCGCCTCGCAACGCCTGAGCTGTAAACTGCATGTCATTTCTGATTTGTTGGTACACAATCAAATTTGATGAAATAATTACACCATGCCAAAAATGAAATACTGTAACACCCTTTGTTTTGTTTTTTTCCCCCCTTTTTGTAGTGTGCTTTAAATAGTTTCCTCGTGACGGGTGGAAAAGTTTCTGCACCCATATCAACAGAAATACTTTCCAGAATGCACTTCTGAATTGGCTGTGGAAAAAATTTTCAAACTTGTACTTCGACAGTGATTTTTATTGTCAAACATGTATCTTTGGTGTTTGATAATGAATAAAATAAAAATATGGTTGATAGTACTTAGTTTGTTAATTGAGACAAAAATACAATATTTTTCGTCTAAAAATACAATTTGTTTTCGTCGCCATTTACATCCCTCCAACAAACAACAATAGTGAGAGGAATGCGGCATTGAATGAACTCTATCATGCTATCAGTGACAAACAAACAGCACACCCAAATAGCTTCCCCTAAATTGGACTATCTGATCATGAAACTGTCCTGCTGCTGACTGTATACAAACAAAAGGCAAAACTCGTTAAACTGACTCTCAAGGAGGTGAGGGTATGGCCAGATAGTGCCCAAACTGCTCTCCAGCACTGCTTTGAGACAACTGACTGGGACATTTTCAGACAGGTAGCCACTTACAACAATCAAACTGATATTTAGGAGTACACAGACACCGTAATCTCCTATATCACAAAGTGTATTGATGATGTAACTCACATGAAAACCATCATAACTCAGGCCAACAAGAAGCAATGGCTGACAGGAGATGTCCACAGGCTGCTGAAGGCCAGGAATGAAGCCTTCAGAGCTGGGGATGAGGCGGGACGGAAAACAGCTAGCGCCAACCTGTCCCGTGGTATAAGGAAAGCAAAAAGGATTATATACAAAAAATAACCTCCCATTTCAGAGATAGCAAAGATGCTCGGAGCCTATGGAAGGGCATCCACGCTATCACTAATTACAAGCTGCGAAAACATCACACCTCTGCCGAAGGAGCTGAACAGCTTTTTCGCACGATTTGAGGAACAAAACAACACGCATGCACAGAAAACACCTCTCGGCCCACGACCGACCACTGTTCCTGCATGTTGCCAGCGCGAAAAGAGCACTCACCAACATCAACTCTTGCAAGGCAACAGGCCCAGACAATATCCTGGGCGAGTGCTGAAGGACTGCGCTGAGGAACTAAAGCACATCTTCACTGATATCTTCAGCACCTCACTAGAGCAAGCCATCTTGCTTCAATGCCGCTACCATCATACCCGTACCGAAGAAGTCATCACCAACAAACTTCAATGGCTACCGTCCTGTAGCACTGACCCTGATCATCATGAAGTGCTTCGAAAGGATGGTCATGTATAAAACATATCAAATGTATATCACATCATGTATATCACATATAAAATCAACCCTCCCACCAATTCTGGATCCATTCCAGTTTGCATACAGGACCCAACGATCCACGGATGATGCAATCTACTCTGCCCTCTACCCTGCCCTCACCCACATGGACAAGAAAAACTCATATGTGAGAATGTTGTCCATAGACTTTAGTTCAGCATTCAACATGATAATACCACAACAACTCATTAGCTAACTGGACAAGCTAGGACTTAGCACCTCCCTATGCAACTGGTTGCTGGACTTCCTCAGCAAGAGACCTCAAGCAGTATGTGTTTGCAACAACATCTCGAGGACCATCACACTAAGCACAGGAGCCCCACAGGGCTGTGTTCCGAGCCCCATGCTCTTCACCTTGCTAACACATGACTGAAAAAAAGCTTACTATCACTACTACCACTCTGGTGGGCTTCATTACCAACGGCGACGAGACGCACTACTGGACTGAGGTGAACCTTTTGGCTACGTGGCGCAGAGACAACAACCTCCTGATGAACATCAGCAAAAAAAAAGGAGATTGTTGTCAACTTCCAGGCTACAGCCAACACCTGCCACTGATCATTGATGGGGCTGCTGTAGAGAGAGTAACAAGCACAAAATTACTTGGTGTGCACATCGATGAGGATCTCTTTTGGACCACCAACACCACATCACTAGCCAAGAAAGCACAGCTTCTACTTCCTAACGCCACCCATCATGCCACGCTTTACAAACGCTTTCAATAGCATCCTTACTAGCTGCATTATTGTTTGGGGCGGGATTTGAACAGATTACAACAGGAGAGCCCTGTAGCGTAGGCTATAGAGAACACAGCAAGGAAGATCATCAATGCTCCCCTTCCTTCTCTGCCGGACATCTACACCACCCGCCTCACTCACAAGGCTGTCACAATTGTGAGAGATGACACACCCAGCGCACAACTTTTTCAGGTTGCTGCGTTCTGAAAGGAGATACAGGAGCCTCCGGTCCAGAACCACTAGACTGAGGTACAGCTTCATCCACCAGGTGATGATGAACTCCTTCCCTTGCCTCCCATCATTTCCACACATACACACACATACACGCATAGAGCACTTTTTCCCCCATTTTTAACAGTCATGTTTGTTTTCCAATGTATGTAAGTCTGACTTATGTTAGTCCTGTGTTATGTGTGTCTTTCTTTGGGATGGAGAGAGAAACGCATTTTCATTTTCTTTGTATGACCTGTGCATATGAAGAAGAGGACAATAAAGCTTTTGACTTTTTTTTTTTTTTTTTTTACTTTTTCTTTTGAGAAAAATTACATCTCCTTTGCGTATCGTCAAAACATTACACAATGACATGTCCACCACCGTTGACTTATTTCTTTCTGCATATAATATGAAAATAAACATCACATCTAATTGTCAAGCGAAACATCTTAAACAGGAGTTTGTAAGTTGGGCTGGTTTTTATTGAACTGTGCAGGTTTTACTGTGTGATTGGGCTGGAGAGATGACTGCCTTTCCCATCTCGCAACCCTGGGCGCATGCAATATTTTCCCATAGTATTATTTGCAAAATTTTTGCCTCTTCATCTTAAATCCACTTCAAACTAGACTGGAGACTTTTTAGGGGAAAAAAATCCTCTTTATTGCTACCCTATTTTTCATTCTGCGAATTACCGAACTTTCCTATGGCGCATCTAAAAGCCTTCAATTTTCTCAAACGCATAGAGTCACCCTTACAATCTGATGCGCCTTATTTATGGATCAATATTGGCTAATCATGGCATAACATTTAACGCAAATGTGATCTGATCTTTGTCAAAATCACACAGATGAAAATACAGTGTCTGCTTTTACCAAAACCACCCAAACATTTATAGGTTTTCGTATTTTAATGAGGATAGCATGCAAACAATGACAGAAGGGGGAAAAATAACTAAGCGAACCCTGTGCCTAAGAAGACTTAAAGAGCAATTTAAACACATTTTTGGCACTGGGAGACTGCACATAAGTTTTGGCAAAATATTTTGTGGACTGCTGAAACCAAAGTTGAGTTGTTTGGAAGTAACACACAGCGTCATGTGTGTAGGAAAAATGGAACAGCTCACTAACATCGACACCTCATTCCCACCGTGAAGCATGGTGCAGGGAGTATCATGATTTGGGGCTGTTTTGGCACCTCAGGGCCTGGACAACTTGCAATCATTAATTGAAGAATGAATTCAAAAGTTTATCAGAATGTTTTGCTGGAAAACCTGAGGCTGTATGTCATACAGTTGAAGCTAAAAAAGAGGATGGATGCTGCAACAAGACAGTGATCCAAAACACAGAGGTAAATCAACTTCAGAATGGTTTCAGAAGAATAAAACACACATTGCGGAGTGGCCAAGTCAATGTCCAGACCTGAACCCCATTGAGATGCTGTGGAACGACCTAAAGACAACGACTCATGCCAGACATCCCAGGAATCTGACTGAACTACAGCAGTTTTGTAGAGAAGAATGGCCAAAGATTAGTTCTGATCGATGTCCCAGACTGATCTGCAGCTACAGGAAGCATCTGGTTGAAGTTATTACTGCCAAAGTGGGGTCCACAAAAATTTAAATGTGATGGTTCACCTACTTATTTTTCCCCCTTCTGTCCTTGTTTGCATACTGTCCACATTAAAATATGAAAACCTATAAATGTTTGAGTGGTTTTAGCTAAAGCAGACAGTTTTTTTTTTTAATCTGTGTGATTTTGACAAAGATCAGCTCATATTTGATGGTGATGTTATGCAGAAATGTGAGAAATTCC
Organism: Corythoichthys intestinalis; assembly: GCF_030265065.1. Classification (NCBI taxonomy): domain Eukaryota; kingdom Metazoa; phylum Chordata; class Actinopteri; order Syngnathiformes; family Syngnathidae; genus Corythoichthys; species Corythoichthys intestinalis. The sequence continues at coordinate 37,370,592 of NC_080414.1, read as the reverse complement.
AAAAGGTTCAGAATATTGGTTAAACATGGCATGGCATTCCATTTAACGCAGCACCATTGATGTATAACGAAACCCCAACTACTACTACCACTGCGGCTTATAACGCGGTGCGCCCTATATATGAAAATAGTTTTAAAATTGGCCATTCATTGAAGGTGAGCCTTATACTGCGATAGTCTTATAATGTGGAAAATACGGTAATCCCAAAGAATGTTGAGTGCAACTGTTAATAATGTCATCTTTTTATGTTTCAATAATTTGAATTGGATTACAAACATGTAGCATTTGTGGCACCTCTTAATTAAATTCCGCTCCAGCTTCCCCAACTGGGCAAGGTCAACCTTCTCCTCATGTAAAGAAAAGCCAGGTATGTAGCTCCGCCCAAAATGCCGATCAAAAACGTTGTTCCGGCAATAACCGGCGCATTCTTCCTGGCAACGCGGAAGGCAACCGGAAGCACGGCCGAGATCAGAATGTTGTTGACGTGTCCCAGGACTCTCCTGAACGTCGGCCGCTCTAGCACGCGCTCGTAGTATGTCTCCAGGTTAGCACGGCTGCCATTACCCCAGTAGCGGCGTGACAGGCCGAGGAACTTGAGGCGGTGTAAGGTGACGGCCAAGGATACGTCGGCCATGCTGAAAAACTGCCCGCACAGCCACGATTGTTGACTGCTTTCCTCTGAGAGAGAAGATCTGCTTTTTTCCTCCACAACTCACTTGAATGTGTCATTGCATTGTATCAGACGGAATATTACCTGGAGTTTCCTCCACTCTCCTCTGCAACTCGGTCTCCACCTGATCCATCACATTCTCCAGTTCATCCAAAAGCTTCTTCAAGTACTTCATGTTGTCGTGGTCAAACAACTTGGACTGCAGGCACAATTTCAATCATAAGGTTACGATCCATGGGTGAAAGTGGCTAGAATTTGTTGACGGAACTCCCTGACATAAAGGGTGGCACGGAGGCTGATCTGTAATTTTTTTTTTTAGGTGGGGGGGTTAAACCTCCTAAATGCAAAAACTTCTTTTGGCACGTTTATACATATAACACACAATAAAACACAACAGGTTTTACACATGCATTAGGCTACTGCATTACACTGAAACAAGGCATAAATGAGAAACTGATTGTCATTTAAAATTGTAATTTTTTTCACTGATTTGCAAAATTGTGAAAATAAAATAAACTCTATCTAATTTTTATTTTCCCCCATTTCCCAAAATCAAAATGCAAAACCTCTATTTAAAGCAACTCTTGGTAGGTTTTCAGTTTTGGTCGATTTTAGTGACGCTGGTGGACCTACGTGGAGGTGTTTTGCCTTAAAGTGCCTATGACAGCAAAAAGCATATTTAACGTGGTATTTTATGCTCCTGAATAAAATGGACCGCTTGGATTTGTGTGCAAGCGATTGATTTATATATTCAATTTTTTTAATCCCGCGCCATGAAAATGAGTGACTTCCCAGATTGAGGAGGAATGCGAATGTGACGTCACACGGGTCAGCATCTCACAATACAGCATTGCTTTATAGCATGCAGATGGACTGTGTATTCAGCTGATTTTGCAGATTCATTTGTTTATTTTTCGCATCACGCCAGCCAAATGTGCTGCAGGGTTTTGTTGCTGCACCAGGGAGAGGCGTGTCAGCCTTTTTGGGTTTCAAAAAGTTGCCATTCACCGTGGATAATGGCCAAAACAAGTCCGACAACTGTGGGACCAATGGACCAACAAGGAAGTGAGTAAGCTACGTGTTTTATATTATGTCAAATACTGGGATCATTGGATACGTTTTAATAAGGAGTTGGCTTGCATTTTGTGGGTGACAATGCTCCGTGTCCACCGAGAAGGCCACTCGGCCGACAACCGGTGGCTTGTCACACCCACCCCACGGTCCTTTTCGCGTGCCCACCGGGAGAGCGCTATATTCGTCTTATGCTTGTGCAGTTTTTCTTATCGTCCAGACTTCCAGCCCCCTCTGCACTCATCGTGTGCCCGGCAATAGACTACTATCCTCGGCTCGGGCTCAGGCAGCTACACACTCCTCCGACGTCGGCCGGTTTGTCTGGCGGTCGTTCTTCAGCTGCTTCCCCCGCACTCCTGCCCGCAGCAGGGGAACGACGAGCTGTTACTTGCTCACCGCCGGGGGGTTGCCGATCGGTCAAGACAATCGACAACCCCGCCGCCGTGTGACATGGTCCGGGGTGGCTTTGTGTGATTTTTCGCTTCGAAAGGCGAGATTAAGAATTGGAAACACCGCTCGGTTCAGATTAGCATGTCAGCTAGCTGTCACGCGTCCTGGTTTATTTATGCCAGACATGTCCAAAGTCCGGCCCGGGGGCCAAATGCGGCCCGTTGTAAAATTTCATCCGGCCCCCAGCCTCTGTCATAAAATCAATAACGTCTGGCCCACACACGGACTTAATAAATTGGTCAGCAGTACTGCTACCAGCATATGAAGTATCTTACACACTAAATGCTGCTCCTCATTTACCCACGAAAAGGCAGCAGCACTCTAAGCAACATTACCCCGTGTGACCCTTCCAATTTTCTAAAATGGCGACAATCAACAAAAAACGAAAGTTGACTGCGACGGCTGGTGCTTCATGGATAGGTGGAGATTGGACGTATTTCTTCACTAAAATACGCAACTGTCTGCCTTATTTGCAAACAGACAGTCGCTGTTTTTGAAGAGTTCAATGTGAGGCGATGTTACTAAACAAGACACGCTGACATGTACGACAAGATTACAGGCAAGATACGTAGCAAGAAATTAAAGCAACTTGAAGCTAGTTTAATTTCACAGCAGCAGTATTTCGCAAGAGCCTGAGTTGAAAGAGAACGCCACAAAGGCTAGTTGCGAGATTGTTGAAATTATTAATAAAAATAAAAAAATAATAAAGCAAATTTGACGCACAGAATGGCTTGCAAAAATTTGCTTAAATATATTGTTCTACATAAAAGACGTCAGCCAAGGTCGGCCCCCCACATTTTTACCACACCAAATCTGGCCCCCTTTGCAAAAAGTTTTGCGCGCTCCGAAGCCAGGGTAGGGAAATGACGAAAGCCGAACTAACTCTAGTGGCATAAAATATCGTTCCAGAGGTGCAAGAAGTGGACAGTTTTGACCAATATGGAGTAATTTTGCCATGTTGTATTGAACAAATGCAATATTTCATATTCCATTTAGCACAGGACTGTTATTTGTTATGACCATACCATTTATTTAGCAATTGGGGAAAATACTTAGATAAAAAGAATTTCCTGTATAAATATTGGAGTAGAGAGACTGAAACAATGACATTTTGTTGCTTTCTGTCACATTTTCCTCATTCTGAATAATTCCCCCTCAATGGGCGGAATTCTAAATCAGATGAAATCGTGACCCTGCCGACATCATCCTCCAGCTGGGGATGCTAGGGAGAATGACAGGCGGGGAGAACGGCAGGTAAAAACACTAATTTCTCGTCATCTGCACTTGCCAAATTGTTGTATATACGCGAATCGTTTCAAAATAAAAGTTCCCTAAAAGGTCTTCAGCTTGCCCAAAACGCAGCAGCAAGTATTTAAACAGGAACCAATAGAAGAGAGCACATCACCTCTGTGCTCCAGGCCCTTCACTGGCTTCCAGTCGAGTTTAGAATTAAATTTAAAATCCTCCTTCTTACATTTAAGACCATTAATGGGTTGCAGCCATCTTATCTCTCCGATGCTCTGGTTCCATACCGCCCCAACAGAACACTCCGCTCTCAGAATGCAGGTCTACTGGTAGTTCCCAGGGTTTCTAAAAGTACTGTCGGAGCTCGAGCCTTTAGCCACCAAGCCCCTGTTTTATGGAATCAGCTTCCAGCTAATATTAAAGAAGCCGAGACAGTCTGCACATTTAAGATTAGATTAAAAACGTTCCTATTCAGCAAAGCTTATGGTCAGGCTAGTTGAAGTCGGAGTAGACTCAAAGTTTAGTCTAAGCTGCACTAGAAGCTATAAAGCTGGGGGAAGTACAGCCACTGAGTTCTATCTCCTTTTTTCTCACTCTACCTACCACTTATCTTACTCTTTTTCTATTGTCTAATGTTAATATCTAGTTGTCTAGTCTCTTCATCACTAGTCATCCGGTGTTCCCTTTCCCCCCTCCCCAGAGGGGAGGGGCTATTTTTCAGCTGCAGCCTCCTGACTATCCGGACCCCAAGCTGGACGGACGTCCTCATTGCTACCCCCGTCTCATCTGGCTAGATGGACCTGTTCTTGTTCCTTTACTCCACCGCATTTTTACGGACTGTAACTTTGCCTGCTAATTCCCATTAGCGGTCCTGGGGCTTCCTGTCTATCCGTCCTGGGAGTGGATCTCTCCTGACTGTGGTACTCCCCATGGTTTCTCGTTTTCTCCCGAAGACTCTGGAGTTTTTTAAGTTTTTCCTTGCCGACATGGAGGGTCTAAGGATGGGGGATACCCAGGACTTGAATTTATTTATTCATCTTTGTTGCGTCGTTTGCTGTTTCTGATTGTGTATCATATTGCCTCTGCAAAGCCCTTTGAGACAACATTTTTGTGATCTAGGGCTATACAAATAAAACTGAATTGAATTGAAAATATGATTATAATTCACATAATAAAGATTTTTTTTAAGCTGTCAGAGGCACTTTAAGGAAGGCTGCGTTTCCCATGAGGGCCAGCGCACACCCGTGCAGTGTCATAAAATCATCACTCAATCAAAAATCAATCTCCCGGTCGCCTGATTAAACATCATTTCTGTTTCCAGCAGCTGTGTGAAGGATGAATAGTCATAAGGTAATGAATCCAGCTTTGGCTAAACCATAGACATCATTACTATTGATGTGTCACTTCGTCATTCTTTGCACGACGCCTTATCAGAGGGGGCCGAGCTTCATTTAGTAATAGCCGGAGATGGCACACGCTCATGTCGAATTTAAGCTTGGATTTACTTACGATTGGATTTAACTACAGAAGCTGTACCGCATACAAACAGGAAGGATTGTCTCAGGAGTGATTTGTTCGAGGATTCAAGGTAAATATTATATTTTTCGTACAACGCATGCGTGATTGAAGCATTTATTCGCATGAATTTTCTTCTTTGTTTACATATTGAGGCAGCTAATTTTCGTAACTTACTAGTCTCATAGTTTACTTTTAACCAAGAATCGAGACTGTTTTACGTCCATATCTATAAAGAATTCAGGGATTTAAGCATTTATGCACAAGAATTTTTGGCATAAAAGCTCTGTTTACGCCAGGCGGCCGCGAGCCTCATTCGCTAACATAGTAGCATTATACTTCATCAATAGGCCTACACAAAAAATAAACGCTAACTGCACGGTTTCTTCGCTTTTAACCAAGAATTAAGACTATGTTACGTCCGTATCTATGAAGGATTCGCAGATTTTAGCATTTATTCACAAGAATTTTCGCTAGAAAAGCTCCTTTTACGCCATGCGGCTGCTAGCCTCATTCGCTATCATAGTAGCATTGTACTTCGTCAATTTACGTAAATTAAACGCTAACTGCACAGTTTCTTTGCTTTTAACCAAGAATCGAGACTATTTTACGTCCATATCTATGAAGAATTCGGGGATTTAAGCATTTATTCACAAGAATTTTTGCCAGAAATGTTCCTGTTATGCCAGGCGGCCGCTAGCCTCATTCGCTAACAGTATTTAGTGTATAATGATAATAAAGGACTATTCTAGTCTATAAAAAGTTGTGATTTTATATAGAATTTATTAAGAATCTATTTACATATTATTTATAATTGATTCTGCATGTTTTCCTCAAGTATTAAGATTCAGATGTCAAATTGATTGGTTTATTAGCTGTTGAAAACTTGCAGTAAATTAAAAAAAAGTTTATATATTAAAAATATATATATAAAATATTTTGGTCAAAAACTTACAGTGGGGCAAATAAGTATTTAGTCAACCACCAATTGTGCAAGTTCTCCTACTTGAAAAGATTAGAGAGGCCTGTAATTGTCAACATGGGTAAACCTCAACCATGAGAGACAGAATGTGGAAAAAAAAAAAAAGAAAATCACATTGTTTGATTTTTAAAGAATTTATTTCCAAATTAGAGTGGAAAATAATTATTTGGTCAGCTACAAACAAGCAAGATTTCTGGCTGTCAAAGAGGTCTAACTTCTTCTAAAGAGGTCTAACCGGCTCCACTCGTTACCTGTATTAATGGCACCTGTTTTAACTCATTATTGGTATGAAAGACACCTGTCCATAATCTCAGTCAGTCACACTCCAAACTCCACTTTGGCCAAGACCAAAGAGCTGTCGAAGGACACCAGAGACAAAATTGTAGACCTGCACCAGGCTGGGAAGACTGAATCTGCAATAGGTAAAAAGCTTGGTGTAAAGAAATCAACTGTGGGAGCAATTATTAGAAAATTGAAGACATACAAGACCACTGATAATCTCCCTCGATCTGGGGCTCCATGCAAGATGTCACCCCGTGGCGTCAAAATGATAACAAGAACAGAGAGCAAAAATCACAGAACCACACCGGGGGACCTAGTGAATGACCTACAGAGAGCTGGGACCACAGTAACAAAGGCTACTATCAGTAACACAATGCGCCAACAGGGACTCAAATCCTGCACTGTCAGACGTGTCCCCCGCTGAAGAAAGTACACGTCCAGGCCCGTCTGCGGTTCGCTAGAGAGTACTGTATTTGGATGATCCAGAAGAGGACTGGGAGAATGTGTTATGGTCAGATGCAAACAAAATAGAACTTTTTGGTAGAAACACAGGTTCTCGTGTTTGGAGGAGAAAGAATACTGAATTGCATCCGAAGAACACCATACCCACTGTGAAGCATGGGGGTGGAAACATCATGCTTTGGGCTGTTTTTCTGCAAAGGGACCAGGACGACTGATCTGTTTAAGGGAAAGAATGAATGGGGCCATGTACGTATCGAGACATTTTGAGTGAAAATCTCCTTCCATCAGCAGGGGCATTGAAGATGAGACGTGGCTGGGTCTTTCAACATGACAATGATCCCAAACACACAGCCAGGGCAACAAAGGAGTGGCTTCGTAAGAAGCATTTCAAGGTCCTGGAGTGGCCTAGCCAGTCTCCAGATCTGAACCCCATAGAAAATCTGTGGAGGGAGTTGAAAGTCCGTGTTGCCCAACGACTGCCCCAAAACATCACTGCTCTGGAGGAGATCTGCTTGGAGGAATGGGCCAAAATACCAGCAACAGTGTTCGAAAAGCTTGTGAAGAGTTACAGAAAACGTTTGGCCTCCATTAACAAACTAACTAACAAAGGGTACATAACAAAGTATTGAGATGAACTTTTGGTATTGACCAAATACTTATTTTCCACCATGATTTGCAAATAAATACTTAGATTTCAAACAATGTGATTTTCGGGGTTTTTTTCCACATTCTGTCTCTCATGGTTGAGGTTCACCCATGTTGACAATTACAGGCCTCTCTAATATTTTCAAGTGGGAGAACTTGCACAATTAGTGGTTGACTAAATACTTATTTGCCCCACTGTATATGATATGTTAAATATTGCTAGTGATCCTGAAAATATAGGTGATTATCTCTGCATTTGGTGATTTTTGTGCACCTGTTGTAAAATCTGAGACTTTTTAGCCATTTTAAGTTGTGTTATACTTATATGAAAAATAATTAATCGGGATTTTATAAGGGAACGACTTTGAAGAAACATTTTGAAAACTTCCAGAATAAATTTTGTTTTGTTTACCAAATTTAAATTGCAATATTTGAACAGAACTCAAATTATATCAGCATAAACAATAATCTCTTAACTATCCAGGAATGCAAAAAGTAAACAATTGTCTTAAGACCGCTCAACATTGTCTGCCTAAAAAAAGAAACTTAAATACAACTGAAAAACCATCTTGGTTCCGGAGTACCAAAAATAAATAAAAATGTAACCTTCCTTCAGGTAAAGCACTATTGCTTTTGTCCACAAACACAACCAAACACAACAACAAAAAAATGAAAGCTACTTTGGGTTGCTTTAAGACCACATGAATAAAATTTTAAAAAATTGGGGAGAAGGGGTTAATCCTTGGTTCACTACATTTCTCACAATTAACGTTAACAGTAGAAAACATACTGAACTTACTACTACTCGAGTTTTGCAGGTTAGCGAATTCATACTGTTTAATGTTATGCTAACTCTGATGAAGGTCAATTTTCATTAACAAAATTAGCGGTGTGTTCCCCACCTCCACAACATTGACGTCTTTTTACATAACTTACAGTGGGTGCTGCTGCTGGCTGAGATAAAATTCTAATATCACTCGTCTTCGAAGTGGGTGGAGGAGGCGGCATGTTGTCGACATGTTGTATTTCTGTCTGGGCTGTGAGTGCGTGTGTTTGTGTGTGGGTGGGGCGGGGGTCGTGTCATCAGCCAATCAGACGTGTGTTTGAGGAGAAAAAATGGACTGGCACATTCAGCAAGTGAAAAGAGGATAAATGTCAGCCTGAACATAATGAAAGTAATTTACCTAATAATGGTAGGGTCTATCCATACAACCTATGGAAAGACAGTCTAAATTATGTATAACTGAACTCATGATGTAATGCCAATAAGGTTGCCTAAAAGTTGGTGGTGACAATTTGAGCATCCTGAAAAGTTGGTAGTGTCATGTCCTTACTGTCCCTATGCAAATCTACGCCCTTGCGTTTGCCGTAAAGCACATTTTTGTTGTGGCTTTATATTGATGCTTCGCCATAGCTCCCAGCTAAGGTACATGTATGTGCTGTGCGTAGCGGTTTACCCTATGTAATAATACGACTTTTTATCTCGTAGCACCAGTAATTCTTTAATCTCGTAGTCCTTTTTTTCTTTTCCTTTATTTGGCCCTAATCCTCCATCATACAAACCTAGCACAAACTAATGGCATCATTTTTCTATAAATGTGCGTCTGCTGGGGGGGCAAATTTCCGTGGTGTAAAACGCGGTTCATGATAAATCCCCTCTGGGACAAATTAATTTCATATCTTGAGGTACCACCGTATGTGGTGCGATTTATACTTTTCCGAAAAATCCAGTAAGTGGCTCACCTTTAAGCGCCTTTGTTTTGCTATATAAGCATCTTTGAGTTCCGGATTCTCCTCTGCCAGTTTCTTCAGCTCTGATTCTGTGTTTAGGATCTGAGCTGTGGCACAAAATATTTTACCTTTAGTATTAAGAAGTGACTCGGCGTTAGGGGCAATGTCCTACTTCGAATGCTTGTGGCAGCATAAGCCGGTATGTGCGAGTCTACGGTGATCTCAGGATGTAGGATGCAGCCATGGGTGTAGGCGTCCATCTGTAGCGAGTCCAGCAGCTCTCTGTAATGCTGCACTCTGTGATAGTATGTGCTCCCCTCTTCTGGTATCAGCCTAAGAGTGCCCTCTGCAGGTGAAGTATAGGAAGTGGAAAAAGAAGCGCATGCTCTTAAAAAATCAGACATGCTGGATAGCAAGAATATCGAACCAAATTTCAAATAAATGCAATACAGTACAATAAATTAGATGATTTCATGCTTACCAGATTGTTTCGCCATATAAACCATCAGGATAAAGCTATCATGGGTTCCATACATGCCAGAAGGAAATGTTTGAAAAATTAACATAAATGAAACTTAAAATGTAAAGGTTACATATAATGTCAAATGAAATTGGGCAATTTATCAAAAGCACAAAAAAAGAACAAAGCACAACCCTACTGTTACTTATGAATGTTTCTATTGTGAACTCACCATCTGTGAAGTTGATTTCGAGGTAGTCCATGATTTGCGTGGGATCACAGATGACGCTGTCACCGTGCACCAGGACGGGCACTTCCCCAGTAGGGTTGAGACGCATGAACCACGGCTCATTGTGCTCACTGAGTGGTAAGCTCACATCATACTCTTCACAACGTAAGCCTTTCTCTGCGATAGCCAAACGCACCTGTAAATAAAGACATTTCAATCTGTTCACACAAAAAAATGAAATCTGATAAAGCAGCGGGGTTCAAACTCATTTTGCTTGGGCCACATTCATGACAATTAGATCTTTCATTGGCAGGGTTCACTGGGTCCCCCAGTCCATTAGATTGGACGTCGAGCCTCGTCAATGGCAATGGAAGAAGAGCATTCACATCCAGTCTTTTCAGTATATGACAACTTGAAGTCTATTATCATTGTCAGTGGCAGGCAATGAGTTCATTTTGTATCACTTCCATGCAGGGGTGAGAGTGGCTAGGATTTCTTGTCAGAAATCCCTGACATGAAAGTTGCCAGACAGCCAGAATTTTTTGTTTGTTTATTTGATTTTCTTTTTAGGGGGGGGGGGGGGGTCAAACCTCCTAAAACTGCTGAAGTACAGCTTTTGGCACAGTTATTACTATAACACATACAAAAAAAACAGATTTTCATTAAAAATTGTATAGTTAATGTATTGTTATTGTAAAGTTAACAAAAACAGCAGTAAACCCAACCTCCATCTCCTCATTTTTATTTTCCCTTATTTCCTCACATCGAAATGCAAAACCTCAATTTTAACTACTGTATTTTCCGCACTATAAGGCGCCCCTAAAACCCTTCTATTTTCTCAAGAGCAGACAGTGTACCTTATAATCCGATGCGCCTTATATATGGATCAATATTGGTTAATCATGGCATGACATTCCCTTTAGCGCAGCACCATCTAGTGGCTGTATAACGCGACCCAAACCACTACTTCTACTGCGCCTTATATTGCAGGGGGGGAGAAATATACAGTATATACACAGTGTATCACAAGAGTGAGTACACCTCTCGCATTTCTGCAGATATTTAAGTACATCTTTTCATGGGACAACACTGACAAAATGACACTTTGACACAATGAAAAGAATGAATGACCTGAAAGAAATCAAAATCGTATATGACTGCCACTGTTGATACCTTTTCTGTTGTTAAAAAAGAACTTTAGTAAGGGGGAAGTGTAAATAAATTATAGAATTAAGATTTGTTATTGTTGAAAAGATTGAAAGTGTTCGTTGGTTGTCACTGAGGAGCATTTGCGATCACCACACAAAAATAGCAATGTAAATTGCCCTCAAGAACAGTCAGAGACGTTAGACAACAAGAGGATTTAATATATAAGAAAATCAAGGCATATGGTGGTAAAGGATAGATTGTTGAGGAGAATGTCCTTGTCAGTGGCGCAAGGCAATGCACACAACAAAAATCTGTTGATAAAAAACACCGCTGGATCTCTTTTCCCCATCTTTTTCAGCCCTCAACACTCAAGCCATCTCTTTAACTGAACATTTGTATGTTCTTCCACATCTTTACCAATGAATCTGGCACCAGGGACATCATTTTCGGACAGAATTGGTAGGTTTAGCCGAGTAAACATTTCGTTCGTACACTATTTCCATGCATTTCCTATTAGGGACAAACGGGAGGTTAAACCGCCTAGCAACAATTGCTAACGTCATCAATATTAATGAGCAAAAGTGACGTGTTGCTTGCGGTACGCCATTCTATGCGCCTTATAATGCCGTGCGCCTTATATACAGTGTATCACAAAAGTGAGTACACCCCTCGCATTTCTGCAGATATTTAAGTATATCTTTTCATGGGACAATACTGACAAAATGACACTTTGACACAATGAAAAGTAGTCTGTGTGCAGCTTATATAATAGAGTTCATTTATTTTCCCCTCGAAATAACTCAAAATATAGCCATTAATATCTAAACCCCAGGCAACAAAAGTGATTACACCCCTTAGAAACTACTTACATCCCTAAATGCCCAAATTAAGTACTGCTTGTCATTTTCCCTCCAAAATGTCATGTGACTCGTTACAGGAGTGCTGTCAGCATTGCTGCAGAGATTGAAGAAGTGAGGGGTCAGCCTATTAGTGCTCAGACCATACGCCGCACTCTACATCAAATTGGTGTGCATGTCTGTCACCCCAGGAGGAAGTCTCTTCTAAAGACGGTACATAAGAAAGCCAGCAAACAGTTTGCTAAAGACATGTCAACAAAGCACATGGATTACTGGAACCATGTCCTATGATCTGATGAGGAAGGGCTTTCTTGTAAGTACAAATGACTTACATTATGCACAGTGAAATGGAATATAAGTGACGAAAATAAGTATTTGAACACCCTGCAATTTTGCAAGTTCTCCCACTTAGAAATGATGGGCGGGTATGAAATTTTCATGGTAGGTGCTTGTCCACTGTGAGAGACAATCTAAAAAAAATCCAGAAATCACAGTGTATGATGTTTTTTTTTTTAGCAATTTAATAGTATTATAGTGCTGCAAATAAGTATTTGAACACCTGAGAAAATCAATGTATATATTTGGTACAGTAGCCTTTGATTACAGTTACAGAGGTCAAATGTTTCCTGTAACTTTTCAACAGGTTTGCAAAAGCTGCAGCAGGGATTTTGCACCATATCTCCACACAGATCTTCTCTAGATCAGTCAGGTTTCTGGGCTGTCACTGAGAAACAGAGTTTGAGCTTCCTCCAACGATTTTATATTGTGCTTAGATCTGGACACTGGCTAAGCCACTGCAGAACCTTGATATGCTTTTTACGAAGCCACTCCATGGTTATTCTGGCTTTCTGCTTTGGGCCAACAGCATGTTGGTAGACCCAGTTACGACCCATTTTCAATGCTCTAACTGAGGGAAGGAGGTCATTCCCCAAAATCTTAAAATACATGGCCCTCGTCATCCTCTCCTTAATACAGTGCCGTCGGCTAGTCCCATGAGGAGAAAAACGCCTCAAAGCATGACGCTACCATTCCCGTGCTTCACAGTAGGGATGGTGATCTTGGGATGGTACTCATCATTCTTCTTCCTTCAAACACAATGAGTGGAATTAAGACCAAAAAGTTCAATTTTGATCTCATATGACATGACTTTCTCCCATGACTCCTCTGGCTCATCCAAATGGTCATGGGCAACCTTAAAATGGGCCTGGACATGTGCTGGTTTAAGCAGGGGAACCTTCCGTTCCATGCATGATTTTAAACAATGACGTCTTAGTGTATTACCAACAGTAACCTTGGAAATGGTGGTCCCAGCTCCTTTCAGGTCCTTGACCAGCTCCTCCTGTGTAGTTCTTGGCTGATTCGTCACCATTCTTAGGTTCACTGAAACCCAACGAGGTAGATCTTGCACAAAGCCCCAGTCCAAGGGAGATTGACAGTCATGTTTAGCTTCTTGCATTTTCTAGCAATTGCTCCAACGGTGGATTTTAGATCACCAAGCTACTTGGCATTTGCTCTGTAACCCTGTCCAGTCTTGTAGAGGTCTACAATTCTGTCTCTAGTTTCTTTGGACAGCTCTTTGGTCTTGACCACGTTGGGAATTGGCTGCCATTGACGGTGCTAGACGTATAATCCAGGGAGGGGACAAATGAACGAATGTAGCTGCGGACGCGCAAGTGAGCCAAGTGTAGTGGTGCGCACAATCAGTCACACAAACCATGAATCTATGGTTTTACCGTGCCAATGGTAAAATAAAAGCATGTGATTTTGTATGTACAGTATAACTGAGCTACAATGTGCTTGTCAGGCAGAACAATCCCGCGGGTTGGATTGAACCCCCTGACGGGTGGTCCGCACATTTAACTCCCCTGTGATAAAGGATGTAAGAGTGGTTATCAAAATTTTTACTCTACAAGTTCGTATGCCATCTAGGCTTAAGGGTTCATCAAAATTTAGGCAAATGTTTTTTTTAGGCACTATAAGAATATGCAGAGTTTGAAGATTAACCCTACACTTTAACCTAGTAAAAATATAAACGGGGCTTCAATAATGGCTCACAATTACTAGAACCTAATTAAAAGCTAAATTCCATAAAAGTATTAAAGAACGTTGGAATCACTAAAGACATATTGAATACGGATTAAATTCAAACATTCATCGCAGACTAGTGGGCAACATTAATATTATTGAATAGTAAATTGTGTCTCTAACCTGGAAACGCCACAATTACAGTAAATATTACTAATAATAAATAAATACAAATTTCTCGACAATTTACCAAAAACAATCAAATGTAAATTGGTACAAGACATCAGACCATTTGAACTGGGACGACTGGAAGTGAATGATCATGTTTAAGTTTCTGACCTGGGAGGCAATGGCATCAGATTTTAATACAAAGAATAATACATTTAAAATAATAATAAAATGAAAATTTACGAATAGACAAATTTTATAACTGCAATTCATATTTATTTGAAATATCAATGTCTGATATTTGCAAGAGAGGAAATAACTCATAAAAAAAAGAAATTAGGTAAAGTCGTTATTTCCCACCACTGAGAGATGCTGCAAGCAAGGATTGAAATTATGCGAAACAAAACACAGCAACGCAAATGTTTGTAAATCCAAACACGTTCACGTTGATGTTTACATCCCGAGGGTGTTCGTTTTTGCCACACGGGCGTCTCCAATTGGGAGCTGTCCGTGGGTGTCTGGTGCTGAACTTACCTTCTGTGAATTGAACGATTGCGTCCAGTGATAAAGTGTTAACTTGGCTTCATTTGGTTTGGTGACCACGTCACACTCGTCCGCGTCCTTTACAAGAGCCGCGTTCTCGTCTTGGCACGGGGAGCGGTTTTCAGCCTCCATCTTTTCTGTTTGAGGGGCACAGGGGACAAGTGAGCTAAAGATGAGCAAGCGACAATGTTCAAGTTGGCACATTACACCCCCTGCTGGCGGGGAGTGTTAGTACACGCCAGTTTTCTTCTGATGTATCTTGCATTAAGTACTTTTTTATAATTTGTGCCCCCATATTTTAGCCATTTTTGGACGATTACATCATTTTTGCATGGCTGAATGAGTAGCTATTTTATAGACTACCGGAAAAGTAGATTCACCAAATGTCACCAAAAGGTTTAAAACATTTATAGGGCTCGCATTTAACTCACTGGCTACCTCTGACGCCGCTAGACAATCTATTTTGACTGGAAGAGGCCGACAACTCTCCCAGTCAAATGGGATAGGACGTCTAGTGCCGTCACTGGCAAATTCAAAGTTTAAATGATTATAATGTCTATCGCTGTCAATGGCAGGCAATGAGTTAAATCCTATTAAATAAACGAGAGTGATTAGCGGCCATCACCAGAGTAGAGTGTATTTCTGGTTTCTTTTCTTTCTTTCTTTCTTTCTTTTTTTTTTTTTTAATTCGAATCTCACAAGTAAGTACATTGTACATACAATAGTGAATTAAGATAATCTATTTCAAAATTCATTAAATGTTTCCTTTAAAGAAAATATAGTACTAAAGTAATGATGAAAACATAAAAGAAAGAACAAAATAATCTAATAGGGGGAAAAAAACTTTTGGGAGCACATGACATCAGGTATTTTTTCATCTGCACCCCTGCAATTCTGTCAGATATAGCTAAATTTTCCCAGAAAATGATTGGAATTACAAAAGCTTAATATCTTCCATTTATTCTGCTTGCAATGAAAAAACACAAAACAGAATTGGGGGGAGTAAATCATTATCATTTTACACAAAACTCCAAAAATGGGCCGGAAAAATTCCCCATTCTCTTTTGTGTTTTTTCATTGGAAGCAAAATAAATTAAGATATTACTACTAAAACTTTTGTAATTGAAATCCTTTTTTAGGACAAATTGAGCGTTATCTGACAGAACTGCAGGGGTGCCAATACTTTTGGCCAGCACAGTTGAGCGTCAAGTGAAATCTATTCTAGTCTGATTCACATATTCTGTCCACTTGTACTGTTCATTCATTCATTTTCCATGCCGCTTATCAAATAAAATGTATCAATCTCAAGGTTGAGTAAAAAATGACAGCTTCTCCATGATGTACGGTAAATTCCATGTACAACACCTATACATTCCGCAAAAGTACGGTAGTGATTCTTTTTAAGCCATTTCCTAGTTATAGATTTCTTCGTGGCTGCAAATTGAATCTTCCAACAATTTTTTTGTCATTGACTTTCCAATTTTCCAGCTTCAAATCACCCTAATGTCCTACAAATGTGCATAAATTTCAGTCCAGTAAGGTTTAAAAACTTTGCATTTCCAAAATATGTGTGGTTGGGCCGCTCTATTTGTTCCACAGTCTCTCCAGCAGGCGTCTCCTTTACCTTAGTGTCGTTTTTGGACTGGGGTTATAAAGTACTGTATGTCATAATGTTTTTCAAACAGAATTCACGCCGTACATTCGTACAATTTTATCAAATCGCATATTTCCCTTCTCTTCCCATTTTTGTTTCATATAATGCGTGTTCAACATTTTTGTTGACGTAAAAAATTTATAATAATTTTAAACAATTTTATCACAGGTCTTTGTACAATTTCTTGTAGAACCAGTTTCATGTCTAGTTATGTTCTTTGTTACATCATGGTGAAAATAATGTCTAACCTGAAGGTATCTGTAAAAATCATCTTTTTTAGGCCATTTTTAGATATCAGTGTTTCAAAATTCTGAAATTTACCATGTTGTGTGAATGAGTCATATGAAGTCAAACCTTCTGAAATCTAATTTTTGAACCTGTTTTCTGTTTTATTTGGTCTACATTCTGTGTCAAAACCACACCATCTTAACCTTTTCAATGAGTTCTCAAATTTACATTTCTTGCAAATCTCCTGCCAGACCTGCAGCAAATGATATTTCTGGTTTCATTCATTTTAATTGTAATAATTTTGTTTAATAATAATAATATGAATAATAAATTAATAAATAAATACAATAATAATCATAATAATAAATGTTATTTTAACATTTGTATTAATATATATATATATATATTTATTAATTTATTAATTTATTAATTAATTAATTTATTTATTTATTTATTTATTTATTAAAAATATACAAAAATAAAACAGCATTATTCCGTTTTATATAAAGGACAGCAGATGTCACTGTAGCAAGGCGTAGGTTTGCTCTCAACATTGGTAGGGACGATATAACAGCATGACCTGCATGTACAGTTTGCTGGGGACGGGACATCAATACGACAAAACAGATTGGGTGAACAGGGGTCAGGACTACATTTCTCACATGAACCTAATTAACTGATAGGCTTAATCAGGAGTGCTCATTCCGTTGATCGAGAGAGGGAAAAGATATTGGGGGTGGGGGGGGGGGGGGGATGCTCCATGATCCTTAAATACTTTTTTTTTTTTTTTTTTTTTAATTAATAAAAAAAAAAAAATGTTTTTAATAATGATTGTCTTGTGTGTATTTTGTGTTGTGTAAGCACCATATGAGGTTATGCAGTACCATTTAAAGCAGCACTTGGTAACTTTTCAGTTTTGGTTGATTTTAGAGACGCCGGTCTACGTTTCCCATGAGGACCAGCGCTTCTTTCGCCATTAGGACCAGCGCATACCCGCATAGTGTCTTAAAATCATGATGGTCGCCTGCTGATAGGTTAAACAACCTTTCTGTTTCCAGCGGCTGTGTGAAGGATGAAAAGTAATAAGGTAATGAATCCAGTTGTGGCTAAACAATAACACATGACGGTTAGCAACTGTGTGGCTTCGTGTGAAAAAACCCCTCCACCCCACTCACACCAGCGAGTGAAAACTGGGCCAATGTTTATTTTGTATGTTCTGGTAGCCTCCCTTTCTTTTTTTCCTCAGACAAAACTTTTTGTCCCTTTGTTGTTTTGCCATCTTAGCAGAATTCTCGCGAAAGCATTAGCATCGAGCTCCGTCCTGATAATGAATGGGGACAGGGAGAAGTGACGTATGCCGTAAAGCAGTCAGCACATTTGTCGTTTTTTTTTGTGCGGCAGTGTTCCTGCCACCCTCCTCAAAGTTTGCTAGTGCTAGTGAAAGCGATACAGACAAGGGCGTAGGTTTGCATATGGACCGTAGGGACATAACACTACCAACTTTTCAGGATGCCCACATTATACCCACCAACTTTTAAGCAACCTTATTTGCATTATATAATGACTTCAGTTATACAGGTCATTTAGATTGTCTTCCTATATGTTGTAAGGATAGAATTGATCCAACCATTATTTAGTGAATTACAGTACTTTCATTATGTTCAGACTTACACTGACCCCTTTTCACTCGCTGAATGTGCCAGTCCATTTTTTCCCCTCAAACGGACGTTTGATTGACTGATGGCTTGAGCCCCCTCACATACACACACACACACACACACACTCATTCACAGCCCGACAGAGATACAACATGCCGCCTCCCCCGCCCCCTTCAAAGATGAGTAATAATAGAAGTTTTTATCTGCCAGCGGCAGCCACTGTAATAAATGTAAAAAGACGTCAATGTTGTGGAGGTGGGGAACACTCCACTAATTTTGCTACTGCTACAGTGCTTCAAGTCGATTTTACTCACTGAGATTTCTTAAAAAAAAATAAAAAACTAAAAAAAAACAGCTAGCTGAAAATAAGCTTAACAGACTTATTTTGAGCAAAAAGTTTGTATATTTAATCTTAAAAGAAAAGTGTGTGTGAGAGAAATGTTCTTAATTCAAGAATATTGTTCAAAACATGATTTGAAGGAGTTTTTTTCTTGATTTAGGTGAAAAAAGACCAAGCTTTAGATGTATGGGCTCAATACGAAAAATAGTAATATTTACTTAAAGTAAATCAAATAATCTGACACATTAATCTGTTAACTAGCCTGTAACACTTAAAAAAAGATGGAGAACATTATTTGAGTAGATTTAACAAAAATTAACAGATTAAGACATTTAAATTTGCTGTGTGAAAGTTTACAGATTTACAGATTTATTTGTCATTAATCATTTAGTCTATCAATGAATTAGGTTCAAATTCGTGATAAATGTAGCCCTGACCCCCATTCACCAAATATATTTGGTCTTTTTAATGTCCCGTCCCCCGCAAAAAGTGTACATGCAGGTTATGCTGTTATATTGTCCCTACCAATATTAAGACCAAACCTACGCCCTTGGATACAGACCCGCTCAGGATATAAAAGAGATGTCATCCAACTAGTTGTCAGTCGACTTATCATCACAAATGTTATGAAAATATTTTATAAAGGTTGAAAAGTTACCTAGTGTTGCTTTAAATGTACATTGTTAATTATGTTGTGTGAGCAACATTTGTAGTTATACAGCACCTTCACAACTTTGACGTATTTTTACATTTACATACTGCTGGCCGACAAAAAAAAATCAAATCAAACGTGTTTTAGGGGGAAAAAATTGACCAGCACATTCAGCAAGTGAAAAGGCGTAAATGCAAGCCTCAACATAAGGGTTAGGGTTTTAGGAAAATGATTGACTTAATAATGGTAAGGTAAATTCTATCCTTACAACATATAGGAAGACAATCTAAATGACCTGTATAACTGAAGCCATTATACTAGTATAACGCAAATAAGGTTACTTAAAAGTTGGTGGGACAGTTTGTGCAACCTGAAAAGTTGGTAGTGTTATGTCCCTACCGTCCTTATGCAAACCTACACCCTTGCGCTGTAGCCACCTATTTGGAGCCTAAAAGTCAGGTGATATAATATCAAGGGCAAATAACCGACCAAGTTTCCAAGGTACTTCCGCTTTACTTCAGTGGCGCCCCCAGGGGGTGGCCAGGGGGGGCCACGGCCCCCCTATAAATTTGTTGCCACCCCACTGGCCCCCCCGCTTGCCAGTATATCGTTACATTGTTGTAGCATCAGTTATGCATTTCATCCCATCACGTGTCCTTAAGTCTTTCTGATAGTTTTCCCCTGACCTTTTTACTGCAATAATATATTGAAAACCTAAAATTATAGCTTTTAGTTTTGGTGTGCCATCCCAAGATTTTAAGTGGCTCCATCTGGCAACCCCAATGAAAAATTTCTGGAGGCGCCACTGCTTTACTTCCGCATTTCTGCTCACGACTTCCGTTTTACACATTCTCCAACCAAAACAACAATGAAGCTGGAGTGACATCACTCATCAAAATCCCTCACAAAACACAACTTGGAAATCCCGCATCCATCTGCCATCATCACGACATGGCTGAGAGTTATCACAACCAAAATATTTTTGTATTTTATTAATTTAATGGCAGTGGAAGGAAATGCTATAAGGAACCTGAAAAGCTCCAAAGCATCCAGTACCTGCACAGCAGGTAAGTTGAATGTGTCCTATTACATGATCACGGGAATTTGGTGTTCACGAAGGCAAATGTTGAACCTAGACAGTGCCCACACAAAGCCATAGCATGGGTGCTGTTAACAGAGGTGGTCGACGTCGACACTGCAGGCTGCACTTGTGTTCCAGGTCCCGGGCGTTCATATTGGCATGCTGCCGCTGTGTTATGGAAGGTAGGTTCTTCCTATTCCTGCATTTTCTGGTGTCTAGTGCTCCAAAAATATTAAAGCTAAAATGTTGTGCATGAAACGACTTGTCGTTTTTTATATTTTTATTATTATGATGATTAAAATTATGATGATGTTTCATATCATTTACTACAACTACTGCTGTGGCTGCAACACATGCTAACTACTAGGCTAGTACAACTGCTAATCAGTACGTGTAATGTTTGTGTAGAATGGTACAATTGTGTTCAATTTGACTAAAATTCTCGTCGTTTTGCGTCACAGCTGAGATATCATTAGCTTTGCTGAACATAGTTATACACGACAAAGAAATGGAAAACACTCATCTATTACAAGTCATACACGGGCTTCTTATCATAAATGCTAATCTGCCACACAACAATTTACTGTACGTTGATGGAGATTAATCGAGACAACATGCATTCTACTTTTTACTCATACTGCCTAAAGTGTGAATGACTTTGATGATTGAAGGCTCGAGTTATGCTCCACTTCTGTTAATATTTTTCTAATAATTTTATAAATTTACATTTATTGACCTGTTTTGCGCATGCACCAACTGTTATGAATAAAACAAGAAATGGAATCATGTTGTCTGAAAGTTTTATTGTGATCAATATCTGCAATAAAAAAAGGAATGACATACTATGTGTCTCTATATGGGATGCGCCTGGGTGGAGAGCTCATACCATAGCTATAATCTAACCAAGTGAAAAATACCTTGAACTATTTCCCTGTAACAGCAAAATCCGTTGCAGGACTTCTGCATTCGGCAACTGTCATATAATTTGTAATTTGGCCTCATTTTTGGTCACTCAGATGGCCAACGTATCAATCTACACCTCATGTTAAAAAAGGCTGCGCAGATTTTTAGTATTTTGTCCACGAACGATTAGCGAAGTGATAAGAACAAACATACAATCATTGAGGTGGGTCCTTTAAGTTTAAAGCAACGAGCCACATCCTTAACTTAGTGTCTGCTTCTGCTTTGTAGCCTGTTGGTGATCAAAACATCCCACTTCCAACCATACAGTAAAGAAAAGAAGTACAGTGTATCTCTTCAATCTCTGCAGCAATGCTGACAGCACTCCTGTAACAAGTCACATGACATTTTGGAGGGAAAATGACAAGCAGTACTCAATTTGGACATTTAGGGATGTAGGTTTTTTTCAAAGGGGTGTACTCACTTTTGTTGCCAGGGGTTTAGATTTTAATCGCTATATTTTGAGTTATTTTGAGAGGAAAATAAATTAACTGTATTATATAAGCTGCAAACAGACTACTTTTCAGTTGCCACGTTTACATGGAGCCAAATATTCCAATTACAATCGGAATATTTGTTCAAACCGAATAAATGTGTTCCATATAAACACCTCATTCGGAATGAGCAGGCCCAAACCGAATGGAATTTCATTCCGATTCACAGGGGTGGAATATTCCTTTTCCCAAACCGCTTAGAAGTAAAATTATATCATGTAAACAGGGAAGCAGAATGGTGTCTGGTTGTGTTCTTTCTGCGCATGCTCCGTACTGACGTGGTGACGTCACTTGGTGACGTAAGTAACGTCACTTGCAACATGGCTTCCAAGCACACGCACAGCGCACCCACACAACTTTTTAAATGAACGGCGTATCATTCTGAAGTTTTGTTTCCACTCGAAAAGTTAAAACAGCAGCTGATCTGATGATCGATCTCCATGTTTTGCAACGTGACGCTTTGTTTTGATCAATCTGCGCATGTCAGACGGCAGTTGTCAAACGTCCTTTCGGAATAAAGGCAGTCACATGTAAACGCTGGATCGGAAAAGATGAAGTGACATGTAAACAGCTGATGTGAAATTTCCATCCGGAATGATTTGAATCGGTATGAATAAAAGTCAGCATGTAAACGTGGCTATTGTGTCATACTTGTATAGCGCTTTTCCACCTTTCAAGGCGCTTTACACTACTATATTGCCATCCAACTACTGGTGACACAGCACAAGGAGCTCAAGGATACTTAAGCAAGTTCATCAAGGCAGAGAATCGAACCCATAGCCTCTGGGTTGGGGGACAACTATTCTACCACTGAGCCACACCATCCCCATCCCTCATTTTGTCAGTGTTGTCCCATGAAAAGATATACTTAAATATCTGCAGAAATGCGAGGGGTGTACTCACTTTTGTGATACACTGTATTTGAACACCCTGTTATTTTGCAAGTTCTCCCACTTAGAGATCACGCGAATGTCTGAAATTTTTATCATCGGTGCATGTCCACTGTGAGAGAGATAATCTAAAAAAAAATTCAGGGATCACAACATATGATCTTTTAACAATTTATTTGTGTGATACAGCTCCAAATAAGTGTTTGAACACCTGATAAAATAATGGTTAATGTTTGGTTCAGTAGCTTTTGTTGGCAATTACAGAGGTCACACTTTTCTTGTAGTTTTTTACATAAGCAGATTTTAAGGGGGGGCCAGGGAGGCCAGGCCCCCCTGGTGGCCAAAAAGTGTTATTGCATTGACTTTCCTATATATATATAAAAGTTGTAAAGCAATAAAACTGCAACAAAAATAAATCACATGAACGAAAAAATATATTTTTATAATGGGTCAAAATTATTTTTCGAACAGATCATGTGACTAGCAACTTAGACGGTCATTTGCTTTGCATATAATTTTCACAAAAAAAAACAACAACAAAAAACAGGGAAGGGCATTTTTATTTTTCAATTTTTTCTTTTATTGATTTTTTTTTTTTTTTTTTTTTAATTGAAGCAACTTTTTTGGGGATTGAATGATTTAGACACACATGTCCACTCCTAACCCTAATATGTAACCCTAATAAGTATTTTTTTCTCATTCAACAATGTTTTCTATAATTGAATTTTTTTCTTTTTTTTTTTTTTTTTTGGTTGAAGTGATTTTTTCTTTTGAAAATATACATTTTTTGAAGCAACTTATTTTTTGATTGAATAATAAAGACAAAAACGTCCTAGCCAAAATGTGGCCCAAACACAAATCAACATTACTTCAATCAAAAAAGTTGCTTCAATCCCCCCCAAAAAAATTAAATCAAAGAAAATAGCTTTCACGTGCATTTTTTTTGTTTTAATTATTTTTTTGGATTGAAGCGACTTTTTTTTTTTTAATTGAAATTAAATATTTTAATTGAAGCAACTTTTTTTAATTGAAGCAACTTTTTTTTTTTTTTTTGATTGAATAATGAAGACACAAATCTACCCCCATATGGCTCCGCCCAGGGGATACAATTTTTGACTGGGCACGACACCGGCGGGCGTACAATATTCAATGGTTGACGATCTTGGCGAAAAGTATTGCCTAAGCAGCCTGATTTAAAATTCCCCTAAAGAATGATGGGAAACAAAAAACGCTCATTGTCAACTTATTATTATGAATATTCATGTAAGTTAACTGACACTGCATTTCGGGGTCATCAACATGTTGTGCCACCCCTGCCCCAAAAGTCAAACTCCGCCTATGGTTTTTCACCAGGTTTGCACACACTGCAGGAGGGATCTTGGCCCACTCATCAGTCAGGTTTCCGGGCTGTCGCTGAGAAGCACAGAGTTTGAGCTCTCTCGAAAGTTTTTCTATTGGGTTTAGGTCTGGAGACCGGCTAGGCCATGCTAGAACCTTGTTATGCTTCTTACGGAGCCACTCCTTGGTTGTGTGCTTCGGGTCATTGCCAAGTTGGAAGACCCAGGCACGACCCATCTTCAATGCTCTAATTGAAGGAAGGAGGTGGTTCCCCAAAATCTCACTATACAGGGCCCCAGTCATCCTGTCTTTAATACAGTGCACTCATCCTGTCCCATGCGCAGAAAAACACCCCAAAGTATGATGCTACCACCCCCATGCTTCACAGTAGGGATGGTGTTCTTGAGATAGTACTCATCATTCTTCTTCCACCAAAAATTATGGAATTATGACCAAAATGTTCTGTTTGACTCTCATCTGACCACAAAGCTTGCTCCCATGACTCCTACGAATCATCCAAATGGTCATGGGCAAACTTAAGACGGACCTGAACCTTCCATGCCATGCATGATTTCAAACCATGACGTCTTAGTGCAGACATGTCTAAAGTCCGGCCCGGGGGCCAAATGCGGCCCGTGGTCAAATTTCATCCGGCCCCCAGCCTCTGTTATAAAATCAATAACATTTGGCCCGCACACAGACTTAATAAATTGTTCAGCAGTACTGGAACCAGCATATGAAGTGGCTTACACACGAAATGCTGCTCCTCATTTACCCACTAAAAGGCAGCAGAACTTTAACCCTTTATTGCCAAATGTATCGCATTTGATACACCTAAAATTTCATGATTTTCAGACTAATTTAGAATTTTTGACATTTCTTTTTGAAAAAAAAAAGATGGATGCAAGTCGACACATGCATCTGCTGGTTCCATGAGAAAAAAAAAACATGATTTAGCATGGGTTATAGATATTAGAGCGCTTATTACACATATTCATTTTGACTTTTCACAAATTTGAAAAAAAGGTTTCATTAGGACCTTATTTTACAAATTTTGGGATTCTCTGATAATTGCTTCATGTCGCAGGTATTTAAGGGCTAAGCAACATTACTCCGTGTGACCCTCTACTTCCTGTCATGATTAGCCAGGTGTGTGTTGGAACCAAAATGCAGATTCGGCGACAAGCTTGACAGTTTGGCCAGGAGGCCGTTTATTGCAATCAACAGCAGAGTGTAAAAACAGCAAAAAGAGGCAGACCGGATTACTGAAGTCAGGCGTGGTTGCGTGGCCGTCAACAAGAGCAGGCAGGGTTACATATGAAGGAGGTCTCAGGACGTGAAGCTTTGTGCTGGAACGATCAGACAGTGAAGTGATGTGAGCCTGCCACTTAAATACTCCCCTAACGATGATCAGTAGCAGCTGTGCCAAGCCGAGAGGCGGGAAAAGGCAGGTGAGTGAACCAGAGAGGCAGGGAACATGACAGGGCCCCCCCTCAAAGGCCGGCACCCGACGGCCCAGGCGCCTCAGGATGGGCAGCATGGAAGGCACGGATGAGGGCGGGATCCACGATGAACCGGGAGGGAATCCAGGAACGCTCCTCAGGGCCATACCCCTCCCAGTCAACCAGATACTGGAAACCCCGGCCGCGACGCCGCACCGCCAGGAGCCGCCGGACAGAATAGACCAGCCCGCCATCCACAAACCGGGCGGGCGGCGGGGGTCTGGCCGGAGGGACAAGACGACTTGCACGGGCAGGTTTCAGCTGACTGACATGAAAAGTGGGATGGACTCTCATGGACTGGGGTAACTGCAGGCGCACGGAGACTGGATTAATAACTTTAGAGACCGGAAAGGGACCCACAAACCTGGGAGCAAGCTTCCTCGACTGGACCTTCAAAGGCAGATGTCGTGTAGACAGCCAGACCCGGTTACCCGCAGCGTATGTCGGGGCAGCAGACCTCTTGCGATCCGCAGTGGTCTTGTAGATGGCCGAACGACGGAGCAAAATGCGTCGAGCTCGTTCCCAGGTCCGACGGCATCTACGGATCAAGGCGAGAGCTGAAGGAACTGGAGAGTTGTTATCGAGTGCAGGAAAGAGTGAGGGCTGGAAGCCATGAACAACATGGAAGGGTGAGAAGCCTGTTGCTGATGATGGAAGAGTGTTATGCGCCACCTCCAGCCACATCAGCTTCTCGCTCCACGTGGAGGGGTCCTGGGACGCCAGGCAGCGAAGACCAGTCTCGAGAATTTGGTTCAGCCTTTCCGCTTGACCGTTGGACTGGGGGTGGAACCCAGATGAAAGACTGACGGTTGCCCCTATCATCTTGCAGAAGGCTTTCCAGAAAGCCGAAACGAACTGTGGTCCCCTATCAGAAACCACATCCGTGGGGAAGCCATGCACGCGAAAGATGTTGTACATCAGTACTTGCGCCAGTGCCTTGGCAGACGGTAATTTTGGTAATGGGATGAAATGTGCCATCTTGGAGAATCTGTCTACTACTGTGAGAACAACGGTGTTGCCAGAGGATGGGGGTAAACCAGTTACAAAGTCCATACATATGTGTGACCAGGGTTTGGATGGTATAGGTAAGGGATGGAGCTCACCAACTGGTCTGCGCGTAGATGGCTTGCAAGAGGCACATACTGAACAGGCGTTGACATATTCGGTCACATCGTTGCGCATGGCTTTCCACCAGAACCTCTGAGATATGACAAAAGTTGTTTTGGTGATACCCGGATGACAGGAGGTCTTGAGAGTGTGGGCCCAGTGGATAACCTCACCGCGAAGATCAGGCACCACGTATAGCTTTTCCTTGGGGCACTCTGATGGAATCTCTGTGGACTCAAGAGCAGATTTTACTTTGCCTTCAATATCCCATGACAGCACGGATAAGAAACAGGATTCAGGCACGATTGGCATCGGTTCAGAGGGGTCTTTCCTTGAATCGAATATCCTGGATAATGCGTCTGGTTTCGTGTTCTTGGACCCTGGTCGATATGAGATATGGAATTGGAACCGGTTAAAGAACAGAGACCAACGGGCCTGGCGTGAATTCAGGCGTTTAGCAGTCTTGAGGTATGACAGGTTCTTGTGGTCAGTCCAGATCAAAAAGGGCTGTGACGCACCTTCAAGCCAGTGCCGCCATTCTTCTATGGCTAGTTTAATTGCTAATAGTTCTCTGTCACCAACATCATAATTTTTCTCCGTCTCTGACAATTTTTTCGACATGAAGTAGCAGGGGTGAAGTTTACCGTCCATGGGATTTCTCTGGGAGAGCACAGCTCCGACTCCCACATCCGAGGCATCCACTTCCAGAATGAATTGGTGAGCCGGGTCTGGCAAGGAGAGAATGGGGGCAGAGGTGAAGCGGTTCTTCAGCAGATCAAATGCCTTCTGGCATGGCTCTGTCCACTGGAAGCGTCTATGGGTGGAAGTGAGAGAATGCAGGGGTGAGGCAATGGTACTATAATTCTTAATGAATTTTCTGTAAAAATTAGCAAAACCCAGGAATCGCTGTAGCTCTTTTAGGTTCTTTGGTACGGGCCAGTTCCGGACAGCCGAAATCTTTTCAGGATCCATCTTGACCTTACCCTCGGCGAGAATGTACCCGAGAAATGGAACGGAGGATTTATGGAAATCGCATTTTTCAGCTTTGACATACAGCTGGTTCTGCAGCAGTCGCTGAAGTACTGCCCGTACATGCTGCTGGTGTGATTCCTGGTCGTGGGAGAAAATCAAGATATCGTCAAGATACACAAATACATTCTTATTCAGCAGGTCACCAAGAACATTGTTTACAAGGTTCTGGAATATGGAGGGTGCGTTGGTGAGTCCAAATGGCATGACGAGATATTCATAATGTCCTGAAGGGGTGTTGAAGGCTGTCTTCCACTCGTCTCCTTGCCGTATGCGCACCAAATGGTACGCATTGCGCAGGTCCAGTTTTGTGAAGACTTTAGCACCTTCCAATAACTCAAAGGCAGACGATATTAGCGGGAGAGGATAACGATTCTTGACTGTGATTTGATTTAGGCCTCTATAGTCAATGCATGGTCTTAGTGTCTTGTCTTTCTTCTCTACAAAAAAGAAACCGGCCCCAGCCGGGGAAGAGGAATGACGGATCAGGCCCGCGGCCAGGGATTCCTGGATGTACGATTCCATGGCCTTACGTTCGGGTGTAGACAAGGAATAGAGCTTGCCTCGTGGTGGGGTGGTACCTGGCAAAAGTTCTATAGCACAATTTATTTCTCTGAAGGGGGGAAGCGAAGTAGCTTTGCTTTTACTGAAGACTTCCGAGAGGTCATGATAACAACTTGGAACATTGGTGAGATCAGAAGGAGGGACCAAGGTTAGAGGAAGTCGCGGAAAACACAAGTCCATGCAGTCTTTTCCCCACTTTATTATATTGCCAGTGTTCCAGTCTAACTGTGGGTTGTGTTGCTTTAACCACGGTAGACCAAGGATTAGCTCATGGGGCATGTGATCAAAGACATGAAGGCAAAGATTCTCAGAATGGGTGTCTGTAAACGTCACACAAACCGATTGAGTACGATGGGTGACTGATCCAAGGGGGGTGCCATCGACAGCCTTGACCGCCAGGGGGCTAATCAGACGAACCAGGCAGGGTGACAGACGCCTAGCAAGACGGAGGTTTATCATGTTAGCTTCTGAACCCGAGTCAATGAAAGCTGAAACTGTGACATGACAATGGGGTGAAGACAAGATAACGGAGGGAGTGACGCTCCCTGGATTACTGATGATATTCAGGCTCACCTGGGCTGATGCATTTGCTGGGTATAATGCGGCCTTGACTTGACATTTGTTGACTACGTGGCCAGGTTGTCCGCAGTAAAAACATAGTCTATCTCTTGCTCTGCGGTGACGTTCCTCTGGGGTGAGACGGGTACGACCCAGCTGCATTGGCTCCTCCGGCGTTGGTTCTCGAGGCGGAAGGGGTTGAGGAGAGAGCTGTTGAGGTCGCGGCAGGTAAGAGTTGGTGTTCCCATGATTGTGGTGAGAAGGTTGCCGTGGCAGACGTCGTCCTTCCTGGTCCCGCTCGGCAAGGCGTCGGTCAATCTGCATGGCCAGTGCAATGAGGGAGTCCAGGTCGGCAGGAATGTCGATGGCTACCATGGCCAGCTTGATGGGGTCAGACAGAGCTTGGAAGAATGCATCAGTCAATGCGGATGGGTTCCAATCGCTGTCGGCCGCCAGCGTACGGAATTCAATGGCGAAGTCAGCTACTCGGCGTTTCCCCTGTCGCATGTTCATTAGGGCTAATGACGCCTCTCTTCCTGGCGGTTTGCTTTGAAAAACCTGTTTCAAGGAGCTGGTGAAAGTCTGATAAGATGAGCATACAGGCGAATTACGGCTCCACTCAGCGGTGGCCCAAGCTGCGGCTTTCCCTGAGAGATGGGAAATGGCATACGCCACCTTGGAACGCTCAGTCAGGAAGGCAGAGGCTTGTAATTCAAAGTGGAGCTCACATTGTGTTAAGAAGGTGCGGACGTCTCCCGTGTCACCTGAAAAGCGCTCCGGACGGGACAGCTGTAAGTTTGCCTGTGTGATTGGAGCCCCCGATGGTCCCTCGGAGAGCAGGTTGGGTTGGTCCATACGAGCAGCGGTCGGCCCGACTGATTGGGCTGTGGGTTGGAGTTGAAGAGCGATGTTTCCAAGCTGGGAGTTCAAGCTCTGTATCATGGACTCTTGTCGATCAGTTATCTCTTTCAGAAATACATGGAGGGAGGAAAGCCGTTCCTCTTGCTGCAGGAGTCGCTGTTCTTGGGCTCTGAGGGCGACGTGATACAGAACCGGATCTGCAGGCTCCATGTTCTGGTCTGATCGTTCTGTCATGATTAGCCAGGTGTGTGTTGGAACCAAAATGCAGATTCGGCGACAAGCTTGACAGTTTGGCCAGGAGGCCGTTTATTGCAATCAACAGCAGAGTGTAAAAACAGCAAAAAGAGGCAGACCGGATTACTGAAGTCAGGCGTGGTTGCGTGGCCGTCAACAAGAGCAGGCAGGGTTACATATGAAGGAGGTCTCAGGACGTGAAGCTTTGTGCTGGAACGATCAGACAGTGAAGTGATGTGAGCCTGCCACTTAAATACTCCCCTAACGATGATCAGTAGCAGCTGTGCCAAGCCGAGAGGCGGGAAAAGGCAGGTGAGTGAACCAGAGAGGCAGGGAACATGACAACTTCCAATTTTCTAAAATTGCGACAATCAACAAAAAAAAGTTGACTGTGACGGCCGACGCTTCAAGGATAGGTGGAAATTGGACTATTTCGTCACTATAATACGCAACAACTGTGTCTTGCCTCATTTGCAAAGAGACAGTCGCTGTTTTTAAAAGATTTCAATGTGAGGCGATATTACCAAACAAGACACGCTGACATGTATGAAAAGATTACAGGGAAGATACGCAGCGAGAAATTGAAGCAACTTGAAGCTAGTATAATTTCACAGCAGTAGTGTTTCGCAAGAGCCCGTGAGTCGAAAGAGAACACCGCAAAGGCTAGTTGCGAGATTGTTGAAATTATTCATTAAAAAAATAATAAAGAAAATGTGACACACTGAATGGCTTGCTAAATTTTGCTTAAATATATTGTTCTACGAAAAGGACATCAGCCAAGGTCGGCCCCCCACATTTTTACCACGCCAAATCTGGCCCCCTTTGCATAAAGTTTGGACACCTCTGTCTTAGTGTATTACCAACAGTAACAGTAACCTTGGAAACGGTGGCCCAGCTCTTTTCAGGTCATTGACCAACTACTGTCGTGTAGTTCTGGGCTGATTCCTCACCTTTCTTGTGATCAATGAGACCCACAAAGTGATATCTTACATGGGGCTCCACTCCGACTGAGATTAACTGTCATGTTTAGCTTCTTCCATTTTGTAATGATTGCTCCAACAGTGGACTTGTTTTCACCAAGCTGCTTGGCAATCTCTCTGTAGCCCTTTCCAGCCTTGTGGAGGTTAACAATTTGTCTCTGGTGTCTTTGGACAGCTCTTTGGTCTTACCCATGTTACAAGTTTGAGTCTTACTGATTGTGTGGGGGTGGACAGGTGTCTTTATGCTGCCATCGACCTTAAACAAGTGCTGATTGTTGCTCCATGTATTATCCTGATTCAGGATAATACATGGAGTGAAGGTGGACTTTTAATAGGCGGACTAACAGGTCTTTCAGGGTCAGAATTCAAGATGATAGACAGGTGTTCAAATACTTATTTGCAGCTGTATCACACAAATAAATTGTTAAAAAAAATAATACATTGTGATTTCTGGATTTTTCTTTTTAGATTATCTCTCACAGTGGACATGCACCTACGATGAAATTTTCAGACTCTTAGATTTCTAAGTGGGAGACCTTGCAAAAAATGCAGGGCGTTTAAAAAAAATTTTTTTTTCACTGTACATATAGGCGCTTTCAGGAGTTGACTCAATCATGCACAGCACAGAAAGTCCAGGAGCCCTGGAGATTCCTTGGGTTCCTCTGGTTTGATTTTGCAGTTTAAGTTTGTCTACACGCTGCTTACTTCAGCCGTACTTAATATTGTTCCGTCTAAACAGGAAGTCCGTAGCAAAAAATGTCGAAGATGGGGCTGCCCATTTTTCTGCTTTGGAAACTTGTCTAAAAATACCTAATACAAAATATTGTGAAATAATCGTTCCCAAATGGAAATGTGAATTTATTAGATGTCTGTATAATCCCATCGACCATCAGAAAGTCAAATTAAATTTGAAAGCAGCCATTTTATGTGCAACTTTTTTTTTTTTTTTTGTAATGAATGAAACATCAAATTTAAGGCAGCGCGCATTTGTCCTGGAAACAGCTTTATGTTATTGTGTAACGCTTAAGTCTATCTTTGTGGAGGATGGAGTGAGTGATGCATCAGTGACAGAAGAGGAGGAGTGGGCGGGATCTTGGTGGCGTTGTCGCGTGTGATTGGCCGGGTGGCTCTCTCTAGCGGGGGTATGTCTCTCTCTCTCCCTCCGCGCCCTCAGTGGCCAGTGGGCAAGAGGGGGGAGACCAACCACACTCACCGAACAAGCCGGCGCGCGGATCCGGTAAATGACGCCCACCTTTACACTTCCGATGCCTATTTGAAAATACAGCTATTTGCGGAAGAAGGAGGTTCAGCTTGTCGTCGTTATCACGATCATCATCCGTTTTCTTCTCCACCAGTCAGTCACCCGCTCGCATTGGCCCTGGACGCCCCTGCCTCGGTCGTGCCGTTTCTCCCCCAGCTTCGCATCTGAATGACGGGCGGAAGGTTCGACTTCGACGACGGCGGCACTTACTGCGGTGGTTGGGAGGATGGCAAAGCCCACGGACACGGCATCTGCACCGGACCCAAGGGCCAGGGCGAGTATGCGGGCTCTTGGTCGCACGGCTTCGAGATAGTCGGCGTGTACACCTGGCCCAGTGGCAACACCTACAAGGGCTACTGGTCCCAGGGCAAAAGGCATGGGCTCGGCGTGGAGAATAAAGGCAAGTGGATCTACCGCGGGGAGTGGAGCCACGGCTTCAAGGGGCGCTACGGCGTCCGGCAGAGCCACAACACACCTGCGAGATACGACGGCACCTGGAGCAACGGGCTCCAAGATGGATATGGCATCGAAACCTACGGCGATGGAGGTAAGCTATGCAACATGTTGCGTAAACGAGCGATGATTACGCATTGCGTTTGAGCGCACCATTTGACAGCTTGACTTGCTTGATAAGGCGAGCGGAAGCAGAGGAAGCCATATTGAAGTGTTTTAAACACATTCTGTATAGGCCTACCTGGAGTTGGGGACTTCCTACCCGTCAGAGGTCATATCAGTTAATACAGTAAACTACTTACAAAATAAATTGGTTCGTCTTAAACGTAAAATTGGTTAAGGAGAGAAATGTTAATGCCCTCATCCGTTCCAAGGCCCCCAAAATTCAGACATACAGGGTTTGGACAAAATAATGGAAACACCTTAAAAAAATCAACAAAAACTAATTTAATATGGTGTATGTCCACCTTCTGCGGAAATTACAGCCTCAATTCTCCGAGATATCGATTCATAAACCTTGTGAATTGTTTCCAAAGGATTTTTACTTCAGTTAGAATACCCTCTAACTCTTTGGCAATGGAAAGCGACATCTTAATTTAATCTCTAAAACTGACCATAAATGCTTAATAATGTTGAGGTCTGGGAATTGTGCCGGCCAACTTCATTAGAACGTTCCTCATACTATTTTTTTTTAACAATTATGTTATAACAATTATTATAGTAGTATTATAGTTTAACAATTATTGTATAACAATTATATTAAAAATTTTATGTGTTTCCATTATTTTGTCCAAACCCTGTAAATATTTTGTAATGCATAAAAATCCATCAAATGATGTAACAAATAGTGCCCTGCGATTGACTGGCAACCAATTAACGGTTTACCCTGCCTACTGGCCGCAGTTAGCTGGGATAGGCTCCAGCACCTCCGCGACCTTTGTGAGGATAAGCGGCATGGAAAATGAATGAATGAATGAATGTATGTAACACATACATGTTACAATTAGATTATTACACAGTAAACATAGAATCCTAGTTGTGCATAATGTAAAAAAACATCAAGAATAAAGTAAAGAATGAAACTTAACACACTCGTAAAGCTGTCGGAACACAAGGGGTACATGAAGAGGACACTGGGATACACACATACAGATACAGTAGAGGTCCATCTTAGCCAACTGGATGCCAAGAATGCTAGGCCATAACGAGTGGCAGAGCAGCTATAAGTATGTTATGTATGTTCTGGGATCAACGAATACCAGCAATACTGTATTTTTGGCTTTCGTATCCTGGAATCTCTTTCTTTCTTCTCTTAACAAGCGCCAATATTTTCCCATTGAGGCATGTCTTAACCTGTTTGGAGCCATGAAAAAATTAAAAGCCTTATATAAGCCTTATAATGAAAGCAACAGATGCTGTATGTAGACATGTGCCGGTTACCGGTTTCACGGTTTACCGTGGTGTGAAAACGTCGCGGTTTCAAAACCACTAAAATTTTCCGTCATACCTTAGTACGGTATTCGCTATTTTTCATGTGCCAAAATGCAGCCGAAGTGGCTTGGTGCGGCAGCGCTCACCCTTCCCGTTTGTTGCCGTGAGTGTCAGTAACGCTATTCTGCTAAACAGCCAGCAAACCCAAAAACCAACCCTCGAAACACAAGGCGTACTTTTCTTCAATTTATTGAGCTCTCAAATCGTGGTGAAATATACAAATGAATACATTTAAAACGTTATACAATTGTATTTTTCCACATGTGAGTAGGTTCAACATGATAGCAGTAGCACCATGAAAAAGGTCGCCAAAAACAAAACATACATTTTCCTTTCAAATTCAATATACAAACTAACTAAAACTTACAAAGACGAATGTTAGCCTAGGCTAAGCTGGGAGAGCAGCTTGGTCGACGTTTTATGTCTCACAGCCGCTGAGTGAGAAACAAGCTTGAATGAAGGGGGGAGAAAAAAAAAAAGGATCGCGTCAAAGATCGCTAATTGCGAAAAGAGGTCTCACTCCTCACTTTTCAACAATATTTACATTTTAACTAACTTATAAAACTAACTTATACATTTTTAACTAACTTATTAACTTATGAATTCTTTGGTCTTTTTAACACAAAGGCATGACATCATGTAGAAGAGAGTTGACACAGTGGCTGAAAATGGCGAAAGTTCAGCTTCTCCCCCTCAAAAAAGTCATACAGTATATATTTTTAATTTTATTTAGAAGTGTTCTTACTTTTTTATAGCAATTATTTTGTTCTTGCTCTATTATTGAGCAACTTGAGCTCTGGCTGTGGGTATAGTCTAGGTTCTATTTATTTTAATTTTATATAAAATATTTGTTTTTTTTGTTAATTTATTTATTTTCACATTAATTTATTTTCACATTATATTCATGTTCCAATTTGCAAATATGTTCTGAAAAAAAAAACCTGTTCAATGGAAAAAAGTTTTTTTTTTTTTTTTTTTTAAACCCATACATCTCAAAATTTGGGAGCTATAATTGCAATAACGTGATACCGTGAAACCGCGGTATTTTTGCTCACGGTTATCGTACCGTCAAAATCTCATACCGGCACATGCCTAGCTGTATGTATCCAATAGCGAAATTAGTCTACTATCAAATTGACTAAGTTGGCTACAAATAAATAATGAGCCTTCATGATTAAATTTTCCCTGCAGTGCATCCGATAGTGACGCACCACGTGACTACTCTGTTGTGCGATGCCGCCTAATGTTTAACTTAATTACAATATTAATGAATTAGTTATGTAATTAATGTTTGTGTCCTGTTTGTCTACAGAAACCATAGTATAACCAAAAATATATTTCCCTCCCCCATTTTTTTTCCATTTTCAAACATTTTTGAAAAAGCTCCAGGGAGCCACTATGGCAGCGCTAAAGAGCCACATGCAGCTCTATAGGGATTGCTGACCCGTTCGAATTTAACCTAAGTTGTTAAAAAAACTATTAAAGAAACATTTTGAAATCTTCCAGAATAAATGTCTGGATTTTATGAGAAAATTTAAACTGCAATATTTGAAAATAACTTAAATTAAATTAACATACACAATGAATACAATGAATACAAACTTGTTAACAATCTCTTATCTATCTAGGAATGCAAAACATAAACATGTCTTAAGACCACTCAACATTGCCTGTCTAAATAAATAAATTAAATGCAACTGAAGAAACTAGTCAGGCAAAAACAAAAACAAATAAAAATTGAGACTTCCTTCAGGTAAAACACTACTGCTTTTGCTGACCAGCCAAACTCAACAAAAAATGAAAGCTCCTTTGGGCTTCTTCAATATCAATTCAAGACCATATCAATAAAATAAAAATGAAAATTGGGGAGAAGGGTGTAAACTTCGGTTCACCACATTTCTCACAGTTTAATTAACGTTAACAGTAGAAAACACATACAGGATGACACTTCTCTCTAAGCAGCTTCCTACTCGAGTTTTGCTGGTTAGCAAATTCACACAGTTTAATGTTATGCTTACTCTGATGCAGGTCAGACTTACAGTAGCAGATTTGTGCTGTGTTTCCCACCTCCACAACATTGACATCTTTTTACATGACTAACAGTGGCTTGAGCTGCTGCTGGCCGAAACAATCAGCAGTCCATAATCCATACTGTATTTTTGCCGTTCGTATCCTGAAATTTATTCTTTATGGGTACCACTGTATCTGTATGTGAGTAATTGGATGCAAACCATTAAGAATCCTAAAAGTATGATTCATTTTCTATATTGGTTGGCTTGTCCACATTAGGAAAGCAGCTGAGCTGGACCCAATCCCAGCTCACTTTAAGCAGTAGAGATCCATCTGCACCATTGACTGGTCGCCATCCAACAACAGCACATGACAACCATTTTACTCAGTTCAACGCATGTTCACCGTACGGAGAACCTACCGTTTTCAAGTAACCCAAATTACCATCAATGCATCTTTTTGCAGTCTGAGAGAAAGTAACCATGACAAACCTGCACAAACACAGAAAAGTCATGTAAAATGCTGAGGTTTAGACCTGAAGTGTTAGAACCACTAGGTTGACATATTATGAAAATTTGGGATATGTGTGCCCCCCGTGAGTCATCACCTTATCGTGGTGGAGGGGTTTGCGTGTCTCAATGATCCTAGGAGCTATGTTGTCTGGGGCTTTAAGCCCTGGTAGGGTCACCCATGGCAAACAGGTCCTAGGTGAGAGGCCAGACAAAGTATGGCTCAAAAAGACCCCTTATGATGAGCAACATTAATGAACCCCAGTTTCCCTTGCCCGGACGCGGGTTACCGGGGCCCCCCTCTGGAGCCAGGCCTGGAGGTGGGGCTCGAAGGCAAGCGTCTGGTGGCCGGGCCTTTCCCCATGGGGCCCGGCCGGGCTCAGCCCGAAAAGGCAACGTGGGTTCCCCTTCCCATGGGCTCACCACCTGTGGGAGGGGCCAAAGGGGTCGGGTGCGTAGGGAGTTGGGCGGCAGCCAAAGGCGGGGGCCTTGGCGGTCCGACCCCCAGCTGCTGAAGCTAACTCTTGGGACATGGAATGTCACCTCTCTGGCAGGGAAGGAGCCTGAGCTGGTGTGTGAGGCGGAGAAGTTCCGACTAGATATAGTCGAACTCTCCTCCACACACAGCTTGGGTTCTGGTGGGGGAGGTGGGGGACATTGAGTCCGAGTGGGCTATGTTCCGCACCTCCATTGTTGAGGCGGCCGATCGGAGCTGTGGCCGTAAGGTGGTTGGTGCCTGTCGTGGCGGCAATCCCCGAACCCGCTGGTGGACACCAGCGGTAAGGGATGCCGTCAAGCTGAAGAAGGAGGCCTGTCGGGCCTTTTTGGCCTGTGGGACTCCGGAGGCAGCTGACAGGTACCGGCTGGCCAAGCGGACTGCGGCTTCGGCGGTTGCCGAGGCAAAAACCCGGACATGGGAGGAGTTCGGGGAGGCCATGGAAAACGACTTCCGGACGGCTTCGAGGAAATTCTGGTCCACCATCCGGCGCCTGAGGAGGGGAAAGCAGTGCACCATTAACACTGTGTATAGTGAAGATGGTGTACTGCTGACCTCGACTCGGGACGTCGTGAGCCGGTGGGGAGAATACTTCGAGGCCCTCCTCAATTCCACCGACACGCCTTCCTTTGAGGAAGCAGAGTCTGGGGACTCCGTGGTGGGCTCTTCGATCTCTGGTGTTGAAGTCACTGAGGCGGTTGGAAAGCTCCTCGGTGGCAAGGCCCCGGGGGTAGATGAGATCCGCCCGGAGTTCCTGAAGGCTCTGGATGTTGTAGGGGTGTCGTGGCTGACACGTCTCTACAACATCGCGTGGACATCGGGGACAGTGCCTCTGGATTGGCAGACCGGGGTGGTGGTCCCCCTTTTTAAGAAGGGGGACCGGAGGGTGTGTTCCAATTATAGAGGGATCACACTCCTCAGCCTCCCTGGTAAAGTCTATTCAGGGGTGCTGGAGAGGAGAGTCCGCAGAGAAGTCGAATCTCGGATTCAGGAGGAGCAGTGTGGTTTTCGTCCCGGCCGTGGAACAGTGGACCGAGCCCCTTGGTAAGGGCTGTTCGGTCCCTGTACGACCGGTGTCAGAGTTTGGTCCGCATTGCCGGCAGTAAGTCGAATTCGTTCCCAGTGAGGGTTGGACTCCGCCAAGGCTGCCCTTTGTCACCGATTTTGTTCATAATTTTTATGGACAGAATTTCTAGGCGCAGCCGAAGCGTTGAGGGGGTCCGGTTTGGTGACCTCAGCATTGAATCTCTGCTTTTTGCAGATGATTTAGTGCTGTTGGCTTCATCAAGCCGTGACCTCCAACTCTCACTGGAGCGGTTCGCAGCTGAGTGTGAAGCGGTTGGGATGAAAATCAGCGCCTCCAAATCCGAGACCATGGTCCTCAGTCGGAAAAGGGTGGAGTGCCCTCTCCGGGTCAGGGATGAGATCCTGCCCCAAGTGGAGGAGTTCAAGTATCTTGGGGTCTTGTTCACGAGTGACGGTAGGAGGGAGCGGGAGATCGACAGGCGAATCGGTGCGGCGTCTGCAGTAATGCGGACTCTGCACCGGTCCGTAGTGGTGAAGAAGGAGCTGAGCCAAAAGGCAAAGCTCTCGATTTACCAGTCGATCTACGTTCCTACCCTCACCTATGGTCACGAGCTTTGGGTTGTGACCGAAAGAACAAGATCCTGGATACAAGCGGCCGAAATGAGTTTCCTCCGCAGGGTGTCCGGGCTCTCCCTTAGAGATAGGGTGAGAAGCTCGGTCATCCGGGAGGGACTCGGCGTCGAGCCGCTACTCCTCCGCGTAGAGAGGAGCCAGCTGAGGTGGCTCGGGCATCTGGTTCGGATGCCTCCCGGATGCCTCCCTGGAGAGGTGTTCCGGGCATGTCCCACCGGCGGGAGGCCCCGGGGACGACCCAGGACACGCTGGAGAGACTATGTCTCTCGGCTGGCCTGGGAACGCCTTGGGATCCCGCCGGAGGAGCTGGTTGAAGTGGCTGGGGAGAGGGAAGTCTGGGCTTCCCTGTTAAAGCTGCTGCCCCCGCGACCCGACCCCGGAACAAGCGGAAGATAATGGATGGATGGATGGATGGGATATGTGTGGGTTTCTTTTCGTTCATCTTCCTCTGAGGTTTAACATTTTTTTGTTTGTTTGTATTAAACCTGCATTAACGAGAACTAGTGGATTACATACTCTTTATTTGAAAAAACACTCAGTTCGGATATTACACAAGCAGATGGATAAACAACTGATCCGTGTCCATTGTGAACAACATGTTATGTTAGCGAAGGCAGCAACAATTAATCGATTAATAAATTATTTGCCAACAAATTTCATAATCGATTTTGCCTGCAGCTATGAGCAGTCCCGTTTGGGTCCTTGTTTGTGTTTAATGTGAGGCTGTGCGTACGCGTGAGTGATTAGCGCAAGAGAGAGCGTTCACTGCTACACTCAGGTTGGGTTGCTGAATCAATAATATGACGTATATGTTTGTAATATTATGAAGTGTAGAGTAGAGATTGACCAATATGGGTTTTTCAGGACCGATGCTGTTTATTAGTAGTTAGAGGGGCCTATAACCGATTTTTGGAGCCAATATTCATTTCCAGTAAAAGTGTAAAAATTGGCATAAAAATTTTGAATAATGCAAACACTGAACTTCATTGCTGTCAAGTAACACGGGTGGGCAGGTGGTGTGGACCCAAATGCAGGGAAAAGGAAGGAGAGGCAGAAAGGCGGTGCAAAAATGTTTTAATTAATGCCAACAAAAAAACAGACAACAAACAAAATGACCCGGGAATCCAAAAACTTAACAAACAAAAGTAAGGCTAACAAATCAACTTACTGTCGAAGCAAGAGGAGGAACTGGCAAAAACACTGACATGAGCGTGGACATGCACAATGTCGCGACAAGACCTAATAATAACAAAGGTGCTTATATACACATAGACACGGGGTAATGAGTCAACGAGGAACAGGTGGGTGACACAAGAGGCTGCAGGTTGTAGGATATACTAGAAGCAGGCACAACAGGTGAAATCAATGGGCAATCACAGGGAAAATTCAAACTTGGAGCAAAAAACACAAAACCTAACAATTGCAATGCCTAAAGCACACAAATAGAAAATAATAGCTGCAGAAGTGCCTGAATTACCTAGAGTCAGAAATATCGCTTATAAAGTTGAATACAAGGTTAAATAAATAGCTCCCTGAATTTTTTTCCACAGAAAAGAAAGCCCTGATGACCTCATCTAAGGCTAGGTTCATACTGCAGGTCTTAATGCACAAATCCGTTTTTTTCGTGTTTTTCCGATTCAAGTGAGGCATTAACTTGGCGGTCTGAACGGGACAAGTCGCATAGAAGTGGACCATTTCAAATCCGATCTGTGGTCACTTTCGTATGTGGTTTAAGTCCGATCTGGGCCAGATTTTTCTAGAACGTGGCGGCGGTCTGAACTGTCAAGTCTCCCAAATCGGAATTCATGCAGCAATGACGTCAGCAAAGAGCGAAAGGCACAGAGAACGGCAGTGATGTAACTGTACAGTAGCGTTAGCGCCTAGCTTGAACTTGGCTTTCTGGGAAGAGGCGAGCTTGACAACAGTCAGAAAAAAAATTAAATGTGGCGTCAAGCCTGAGAATGCTCGGTTTTCTTTCTGTGTGGTAAATGAGCAATACTGTATTTCAAATTGCTTCCAAGGTGGAGAGTCGGGGCAAACTGACCGTATGTATGTGTGTGAATGCACATGACGTACACCCATAAGCAGTATTGTTAATCTTACTGAAAAAAAGTAATTAATTATAGTTACAAATTACTTCTCCCAAAAAGTAATTGCGTTACTAACTCAATTACATGAATGTAAGAGTAATCAGTTACTTGGCAAAGTAATTGGTGATAATTACTTTTTTTTTTTTTTTTTTTTTTTTTTTTTTTTTTTTTTTTTTTGAGGGGAAAAAAAAAAAAAAACATTGGCCACACTATGTGAAGTTTTTTGTGGAGGTTTTTGGTACAATTGGCCCGAGCCCAATTCTTTACCCTAATTTACCCTTTACCCTGAATCAACAGTTAAAAGTTGTTAAAATTGCTCCCATTATTGCATTAGTTCCCTTCTCTCTACTTTCGACATATGAAAGTTTTAAAACTGTTTCATCATTTAAAGATAGATTCAAGTCAAGATTTTGCCGATTTAGAAGTATTTTGGATAAAAAGTTACTTAGGTTCGCGAGGAAGGTTCTCTACAACAGAGCTGTCCTAAAAAGCCTACTGCTTTAAGATGGCGGCTGTCATTTTGCATCTAGTTATATCTATATACAGTACATGGGATATCTACCATGTCTACCATATCTACCATAACATGCGTGCGTAGTTTGTCCGGCTATCGGCTACAACATGTATCATTGGAGCTACCTAGCATCGCGTTTGCTCGGCTTCACAACTTTCTTGCCTCCTCCCCGCTCCTGCTCTGCTCTGTCGTCTCGGTGAGTCCGTCTCCCTCAGACTTTTCGACCAATATAGTAACGCATAGTAACGCATGCCTTTCCGTCCTCAGTAACGGTAACGGCGTTGCCAAGATGAGAAAAGTAATTAATTAGATTACCCACTACTGAAAAAAATAACGCCGTTAGTAACGCCGTTATATTGTAACGCCGTTATTAACAACACTGCCCATAAGGTGCATGTGTTCTATCAATCCATATAAGCTTTGGATATAAGACTAAACGGGGATAATTTATATGTTATTTGTGTCCTCTTTATGGAAATCAAAATATGATCACCCTAAAATGATGCAGAGCCAGCATGTGTAGTTATTTATTTTGATGTTTTGATGCTTCTGCGCATGCGGGTCAGTTCACTCAGCGCCAGTCGGACTGCGAAAGAATGCGTATGCATCATACTTAAACGTGCTCAAT
Organism: Corythoichthys intestinalis; assembly: GCF_030265065.1. Classification (NCBI taxonomy): domain Eukaryota; kingdom Metazoa; phylum Chordata; class Actinopteri; order Syngnathiformes; family Syngnathidae; genus Corythoichthys; species Corythoichthys intestinalis. The sequence goes on along the minus strand of NC_080414.1, from coordinate 37,328,867 downwards.
GGACAAAGGCAGTCCGAACGGGCACACCAAAAAAACAGATATGACAAAAAATCGGAATTGTGCATTAGGACCTGCGGTATGAACCTAGCCTAAATGTTATGCAAGTAATTCAAGGAATAGAGACTTTTTTTTAGTCCATACTTCATGTTGGGAATGAATAGTCTCGCTTCAACGTGTGCAAGGAATTAAAACTAGCCTTTCATGAACATAACAATGTCTACAATTAGTTCTTGCAATCGTTTCATGAACATCACAAACCGAATATTTTGGAATTAATAATGTGTCTTATGATGACAGTGTTAGTTTTGTCGTGGGTGGGGCTTGGAGAAGTCAGCTGATCCAAGGGGATATAGAGAACATCTGGCTGTCTGACCCTGCACCATCCTGATCACTTGATCTGCAGGGTCACCCAATTGAACTACCACACAGTGCCAGCCTTTTAATCTCACAGTTTATCCATCTAAATTCCAGTGTGCACCAGTAGATCGTTTTCCCCTTTAAAAGTGAACATTATGGATTGTTGCACTGTATTTGTCGACATTTTTTTTTTTAATCATTAGGAATCAGATTTGTAATATGATGCCACACAAGAGGCACTAGTAGCGTGTCGGACTCGGCAACACCAAACGGGCTTAATGAAGCATTCCTCGCATTGTGTGACTCATAGCCTTTCCCTGTGGTCGGAGACAAACGGGTAGTGGTGAATGTTCCTATACTGTCAGTGGGGGAGTTACCGGCTGCCTGAAAATAGGCTCAGAGCTCAGCGATTCTCATCCCAAGTGATCCACAATATCTTCATCAAACGACTTTGTGTGAGGTGGCTGTTCAAGGAAACAATCCAGTAAATGCCAACTGTCTTAGAAATAACTATTGGTTGCTAGAGTAGTCAAAATGATACTCAAGTAAGAGTAGCGTTACTTCAGAATCAAATTATTCAAGTAAAAGTGTCCATCTACAAAACTGACTAATGTACAAGTGAAAAAGTATTCGGTGAAAACAGTGCCAGGAATAACATTGTGAGTAACTGCTTACAGTGTGATATTTTTTAAACAATGGTAGGCCTATATTTTATCAGCACGTCATCTATAGAAACTGTAATTATTATACTTTACATGACCATAAAAGGCCAAAGAAATGGACAAAAAATAATCGAATTCAGGCTAGAAAGAGAAAGAGTAAGAAAGAAAAGAGTATGAGTGGCATCTATTGGAGAAAAAAAAAAATCCTACCATGAAATGAAAACCGTCTTATCTCCAGTTTTCAGTGGCCTATCAGTGCCAAATAAAAACTTGGAGAGGTTAAAATCGGCGCTTTCGAGTCAGATTGACTCAAAAAGTTACATTTTTACGGCGCTTTAAAGACGCCACTTATTCGAACAGTCTGGCGTGACCTCTCAGAAGAGGTTATTGATTGGCTAACATAGGGCAAGATGTCAGGGTAAGCCAATCAGAGACAGTCTGATAGAGTAGGGCTGGTCTTACTACTATGCCGGTTCTAAACACAGACACACAATCCTAGTTTTCGCACACACACAAAACTCTGGTTGAACTAACCCTAACACGCTGCAATGGCAAGTGCGTATGATAATTAAACTGGAGGCTTTTCAGTGTCAAAATACAAACATTTTTACATTTTTCAAATTGTTTCATGTATATATATATATATATATATACATGTAACAACTGAATAACTAGTTGAATAACTAGTAAAGTAATTAGTGCTTTTTCAGAGAAGTACAATGGTGTGAAAAAGTATCTGAACCTATTGGAATTTTTCACATTTCTGCATAAAATCACCATCAAATATGACCTAATCTTTGTCAAAATCACACAGATGAAAAAAAACAATGTCTGCTTTAACTCAAACCACCCAAACATTTATAGGTTTTGATATTTTAATGAGGATGGTATGCAAACAATGACAGAAGGGGCAAAATAGGTAAGTGAACCATCACATTTAAGATTTTGTGGTCCCCCCTTTGGCAGCAATAGTTTCAACCAGACGTTTGCTGTAGCTGCAGATCAGTCTGGCAGATCGATCAGGACTAATCTTGGCCCATTCTTCTCAACAAAACCGCTGTAGTTCAGTCAAATTCCTGGGATGTCTGGCATGAATGGCTGTCTTTAGGTCATGCCACAGCATCTCATTGGGGTTCAAGTCTGGAATTTTACTTGGCCACTCCAGAACGTGTATTTTGTTCTTCTGAAACCATTCTGAAGTTGAGTTACCGTATTGGCCCGAATATAAGACAGCCCTGATTATAAAACGACCCCCTCTTTTTCAAGACTCAAGTTTGAAAAAAGACTTTTTGAACACCAAATTAATTTTTATACCGAAAATAATTACAGTATTCTGAAACAAATGATTATAACAATATATTTGAGAGAAAAAGCATGTTATTTCCCTAACAAGTCCCTCCAGAAACTGCAGCTCCTCCAGAACTTAGCAGCACGCCTCATCACTCGAACCCCCGCAACACACCACATCACACCCATCCTCCGTCAACTTCACTGGCTCCCCGTCAAACAAAGAATCAACTACAAGATCCTCATCATCATCTTCAAAATACTCCATGGCCTGGCCCCTCCCTACCTTTGCGATCTTCTCCGTCTAAACAATCCAACCCGTTCACTTCGCTCTACCACTATTCTTCCCCTCTCCGTCCCCCGTGTCCGCCTCTCCACCTTTGGTTCCAGAGCTTTTGATCAGTGCGCACCCCAGCTCTGGAACTCCTTACCCCCTGATTTTTGCAGCATATCTACCCTATCCCTTTTCCAATCTAAACTGAAAACACACCTGTTCACTCTTTCTTACCCACGATAACCCCTAGCTCTGTTATATCTTTACTTCTTTTTATTGTGCTTTTAATCTTTTATCCTTTTAATACCTTTTTATCGTATTGTGATTCCATGTCTCTTGTGAAGCATCTTTGTGTGTTTTGAAAAGCGCTCTAGAAATAAAATGTATTATTACTATTATTAATATTATTATTATTTTGCCTCATTCAACTCTTAATATCTGAACATTTAAATATATAAACTAACGTGCAATCGCATTCGTAAATGAATGGCTTCTGGTTTTTGAAATGTAAATAAACCAATCCATTGTGATAAAACAACAAAATTGCAATAACTGCATTAACCATCAAAGTGAAGTCTAACTGTAACTGTAGTTTTGAAACAAATCTGAGTAAGGAAAAATAATGCAAACTGAATGGATATAATGTCTAGACAGCGAATATAAGACTACCCCCACCTTTTCAGTCTTATTTCAATACAAAAAACACCATCTTATATTCAGGCAAATACGGTACTTCTATGTTTTGGATCATTGTCTTGTTGCAGCATCCATCCTCTTTTTAGCTTCAACTGTCTGAAAGACAGCCTCAGGTTTTCCTGCAAAAAATCCTGATAAACTTTTGAATTCATTCTTCCATTTATGATTGCAAGTTCTCCAGGCCCTTAGGTAGCAAAACAGACCCAAATCATGATGCTCCCTCCACCATGCTTCACGGTGGGGATGATGTTGGTGAACTGTTCCATTTTTTCCTCCACACATGACTTTGGGTGTTACTCCCAAATAATTCAACTTTGTTACATGTGTCCCCAAAATATTTTTCCAAAACTTCTGTGGCGTATCCAAGTGCCTTTTTGAGAACATTAAATGAGCAACAATTTTTTATAGACAGCAGTGGCTTCCTCTGTGGAGTCCTCCCATGAACACCAATTTTGGCCATAGTTTTACATAGAGGTGAGGTATGCACAGACCTATTGGACTTTATTGACTCTAGGTTTCTTTTTTATCTCTTCGAGTATTTTGCGCTGAACTCTTGGCGTCATCTCTGGTGGACGGCTGCTCCTTGGGAGAGAAGCAACAGTGCCAAACTCTCTTCATTTGTAGACAACTTCTCTGACTGTCGCTTGATGAACATCCAGACTTTTAGAGATGGTTTTGTATCCTTTCCCAGCTTTATACAGATCAACAATCCTTGATCACAGATCTTCAGACAGCTATTTTGACCGAGCCGTGATGCACATGAGACAATGCTTCTTATAAAGACATTTCTTACCAGGTGTATGCTTTATAGTGCCCTTAACCACAATTCAAAGATTGGACACACACCTGACTTAAATGTTTGGTAACGATTGGTTTCAATTGCTCTTTTTGTCTCCGTAGGCAGAGGGTTCACGTACTTATTTGTATCCCCCTTCTGTCATTGTTTACATTCTATCTTCATTAACATATGAAAACCTATAAATATTTGGGTGGTTTTAGTTAAAGCAGACACTGTATTTTCATCTGTGGGATTTTGACGAAGATCAGATCACATTTGATGGTGATTTTAAGCAGAAATGTGAGAAATTCCAAAAGGTTCAGATACTTTTTCATACCACTGTAACTATAAACCCTACTCACCGACGTCACAGAATGACGTGTCACTGTATCCGGCCGCCATATTTTCCGTCATTGTTTATCCGTATTCTCAATGGTTTCAATTTGTGGTGCAATTTATAGTGCAATTCATGGAAGACGCTGTGAACTCATTGGATGCGTTGCATAAAAGACGTTATGTGGAAAAGTTTCAGTCTATCCATTCGCCAGATCCATATTTGATGCCTAAATCGATATTTTTCGACCCGCTGTCTTCGGCCTCTCTGCCTGACATCTGCTACCCTGATATCTACAACTATCTTGTCCACACAAAATCAGCCTATCCTCACGAAAGTTTGAAAAACTTTAAGAGCAGCACTCTAAGCAACATTACCCCGTGTGACCCTTTACTTCCAATTTTCTAAAATGCTGACAATTAATTTAAAAAAAAGTTGACTGCGATAGCCGACGCCTCAAGGATAGGTGGATATTGGACTATTTCTTCAATAAAACACGCAACAACTGTGTCTGCCTCATTTGCAAAGAGACAGTCACTGTTTTCAAAGAGTTCGATGTGACGCGATAATGATATTACCGAACAAGACATGCTGACATGTACGACAACATTACAGGGAAGATACGCAGCGAGAAATTATAGCAACTTGAAGCTAGTTTAATTTCACAGCAGCAGTATTTCGCAAGAGCCCTAGTGTCGAAAGAGAACGCCACAAAGACGAGACTGTTGAAATTATGAATTAAAAAAAATAATAAAGCAAATGTGACACACAGAAGGGCTTGCTAAAATTTGTTTAAATATATTGTTCTATGTAAATCAGCCAAGGTAGCCCCCCGCATTTTTACCACACCAAATCTGGCCCCCTTTGCAAAAGGTTTGGACACACCTGTTTAACTGATGATCCGTAGACGAGGCCAGCTTCTTTCATTTGGTACCAGCTAAATATTATTCAAAATGTAATGATGGTGGAAGAAATAAGCAAACTTTATGTTGTCGGCGATTAGCCTCGCGATGATCTTAATTGTGGTTGTCAGCCCCAAACCCTCTAAATATATATTAAATGCATCTTACCAGATATAAAATGACTACTACATAATCCGTGGTAATCGTTTGAAGCCCAGTTTTCTCGTCGAATTGCATCAGTCCATCTCACTCTCCTCTCCGGGTCTCTCGGAATACGGTAGAACTTCAAGTCTCTCCGTCTATCTTCTCTGTTATTGCAACCAACCGCCACACACGCCTTCACCATTTTGATTATTAATGTTAACGAGCAGAAAAACACGCCATAATAGGAGGAATTTACGTAGCGGTAATTCGTCAACACGACGAGTTGACGGACAATATGGCGCGGAGGTGTGGTTGTGACGTCATGTGATTAGGGTCTATAACTCTTTACTCTTCAAAAGTAACACCACTGGTTACTGACCACCTCTGGAAATAACTGTGAACAATCGCCGGCCGTGATATTAGGTGTACCTGCAGTGGAAATAAAATCCTCAGGAATCTGCCCTTTGTTTGACATTCGATGTTTAGTGTTTCTCTCATTGAGAGGTAATATTCTAAGTTAAGAGTTCAAAAATGATGGGAACAACACTCGTGTGGTATGTCATATTGCAGAATTTGTGTGAAAATAAAGGTTTTGTAAACCATTTCTATATCTACTCCTCAGGCACCTATCAAGGCCAGTGGATGGGTGGAATGCGCCATGGCTACGGTGTGCGTCAAAGCGTTCCTTATGGGATGGCGACTGTTATCCGCTCGCCCTTGCGTACGTCCATGGCCTCCCTGCGCTCCGAGCAGAGCAACGGCACCGTGCTTCAGGACCTGTCTTCCCCCGCGGACACCCCCACGGGCAACCGCGGCGGCTTCGTCCTAAACTTCCACTCGGACAGCGAGGTGGTGACGGGCAAAAAGAAGGGCCTCTTCCGCCGCGGGTCCCTCTTCGGGAGCCTGCGGCAGTTGCGCAAGTCCGACTCTCGGACCTCCATCTCTAGCAAGCGTAGTTCAGCGCGTAGCGACGCCACCATGAGCCGCATCAGCTCCAGCGACGCCAACTCCACCATATCCATCGGTGACGGCGAGTTGCAAGACGAGGATCTTCTTTTGGAGGACCACGTGGACGCCACCACCACCGAGAGCTACATGGGCGAATGGAAGAACGACAAGCGCAACGGATTTGGCGTTTCAGAGCGATCCAATGGAATGAAGTATGAGGGAGAGTGGTTGAACAACAAGCGCCATGGTTATGGCTGCACGGTTTTCCCAGATGGCACCAAAGAAGAAGGGAAGTACAAAAATAATGTGCTGGTGCGTGGAATAAGGAAGCAGCTGATTCCTCTGAAGAACCCCAAAACCAAAGAGAAGGTGGATCGGGCTGTTGAGGGGGCGCAGAGGGCAGCGGCTATTGCCAGGAGTAAAGTGGAAATAGCAGCTTCCAGGTAGAGTGCGCTTTATTTTGTTTGACTTTTTTATTTAACAAACAATCTTCTTGAAGCATGTAATACGGGCCCGGTTGAGGGCTGTCAACACTTTTGACCTTTATCCATCAACGGCTTTTGTGTAGCCTCTCTGATCATCCTAGCAAAAGGTTCTGTTTCTATTCTCTACCCATATCTTTCATAGCCAGTGTGTGTGAACTGTCTGCTCCCATCCACAACTGTGCCAACGGCGTCTCGTGTGCCCGATAACGCGAGTCGCGCCCCCTGCCAAGTGTCTGATGTGGCATATGTGCTTTAACAGGTGGATGAGACATGACCTTTGCATTTAAAAAAGCGACACAGTGTTGTTTTCGTCAACGATGATGAAAATATTTCGCCGACGAACATTTTTTTCATGGCGATGACGAGCGAGTTTTGGGAGACTAAAACCATAGACTTCATTATATATTGATGGGACACGGGGCGCGGAGCAGATTAATAGGGGGCCTATCTCTGTCAAAGCTGACTGAGTGGAAACACAGACAAAGAGCTTTTTATATTGAAAATTATTGTGAATAAATGCGTAAATCCCTAAATTCTTTATAGATATGGACATAAAACATTCTCGTTTCTTAGTTTAAAGCAAAAAAAAACGGGCAGTTAGCATTTATTTTACGTAAACATGTCGAATGTGCTGCTAGTCTTGAAGCCACTGTGGCGCCGCCTTGTCACCACAAAGAGCTTTTTCCGTTGAAAATTCTTGTGAATAAATGCATAAATCCCTGAATTCTTTATAGATATGGACGGAAAACATTCTCGATTCTTTGTTAAAAGAGCAAAGAACCGGGTAGTTAGCATTTATTTTATGTAAATATGTCGAATGTGCTGCTAGTCTTTAAGCCACTGTGGCGCCGCCTTATCACCACAAAGAGCTTTTTATGTTGAAATTTTGGGGAATAAATGCTTAAATCCCTGAATTTCTTATAGATGTGGACGTAAAACAGTGTGGATTATTGGTTAAAAGCAAAAAAAAAAAAAAAAAAAAACGTGTATTTAGCATTTATTTTACGTAAATATGTCAAAGGACGATGCTAGTCCATAGCAGTTAATTCCTCCCATTGATTTTTTTCACAACGTTTCAAAATTCATGCATGGTACGCAGTTAGCATTTATTTTACGTAATTATGTCAAAGTACAATGCTAGTTTGTTGGTGAATGTAGCTAGCAGCCACCTGATGTAAGCAGAGCTTTTCCGTTGAAAATTCTTGTGGATAAATGCTTAAATCTCTGAATTCTTTATTGATATGGATGTAAAACAGTCTCGATTCTTGGTTAAAAGCAAAAAAAAAACTTAGGCAGTTAGCATTTATTTTACGTAAATATGTCGAATTTGCTGCTAGTCTTTAAGCCCCGCCTTATCGCCACAAAGAGCTTTTTACGTTGAAATTTTTGGGAATAAATGCTTAAATCCCTAAATTCTTTATAGATATGGACGTAAAACAGTTTTGATTCTTGGTTAAAAGCAAAAAAACGGGCAGTTAGCATTTATTTTACGTAAATATTGCGAATTATGACGCCAATGCCGTAGCGGTTAATTTCTCCCATTGATTTTTTTCACAACGTTTCAAAATGCATGCATGGTACGAAAAATATAATAATTACCTTGAATCCTCAAACCAATCACTCCTGAGACAATCCTTCCTTTTTGTATGTGGTACAGCTTTCGTAATTTTTCAACCTAAGTCCGGCGTTGGATCGCAGTATGTGTTTGAGAATAACTGCGACCGACTTCGACCGACTGAAGCGGATTGTAGGACAGCTCCCTACTTGAAGGCATGGAGCAGTGTCTGGGGAATGTGTCCAGTCAATATCATTATGACATCCATGCGAAAACATAACGAGATAGGGATTTCGGACCGATGGCAGCCATCTTGGATTGTATTCTGGAGCTATGCAAAAACGGCTCAATATTCTGGCTTTTAAAGTAGCATCAAAACACATTTCAGTGCAAAATTATATCGGCCGGCCGATATATCGGTTTGTCTACGTTATTGTTGTTTAAAAATAATTCGCATTCTGAAGGTGGCACGGTGGGACAGTAACATGTTGAAAAAAAATTTGGGGGGGAACAACGCTTTTTTCCCAGAGAGCTATTTATTTAACCTTTTATTCAACTTTCAATGGTATGTTTCTGAGTCTAGGAAATTCAGGCACTTCTGGAGCTATTATTTTCTATTTGTGTTATTCAATAAACATGTTTATTAGTCTCAGTCATATTTTAGTCATCTCAAAATGTGTTTGTCTTCGTCTAGTTTTTGTGGACAAAACTCAACGAATTTGGTCTAGTTTTATTCGATGTTTACGAAAAATGTTTTCGTCTGTACAATTTTTAAAAAATGCTCCAAAAATAAGTAAATAAATAAATAAATAACAGTTTCCAACTATTTCAAATGAACATACACAGATGAGCACATATTGTAGCGTTTACAAGAACGACAACTTGGTGATAATACAGACTCAGCAGGAGAACAGCACATTATTTTCAATGAATACAAACTGTATGTAAAAAAAAAAAAAAAAGTCGGAGAGTTTAGGAGGAGGCTTGCCGTTAACATTAGCCTAATGTTAACGCAAATTGTATGCTAATGCTACGAGTTACATTTAGGGTGATAATCAGTAAGCACAGACCTTTGAAGGCTAAACCAACATTGTATATTCTCTCTGGTCATGATAAGAAAGCAAATCTTACTGCGTGTGCAAGCTGGAGTGACTAGTGACGACACTGGTGAGTCAGGGGGGTGCAGCACGTCACTAGTGACACAACCAGACAATGCTACGATGCAAGCTAACTACACATAAAATGTCACACATTCTGCAAATGTGGAGGAGACTATTGCACATTTTTGTCTCGTTCTCATCAGATGAAAGCTGTGATTTGTATTGTTGTGTTTTAGTCTCATTATCGTCTTGTCATCGTCGTGAAAAAAGTGTTCATTGACAAAATACCGGTAGTACCCGGGTTACCACGTACTCGACTTACGTGATTTTGACTTTACGACGCCGGAGTCTCGTCCGCCAGTTTATCTCCAGTTGTCTTGTTTTTTTTTTTTTGTCGCATAAAAAGTACCTTATTGTACCTCACAGTATCTTATTTTTTACTTTACTTTAGTAATATGACACGCTCAGCGTAACAGACAGCAAACAAGGCAGTTGTGCTTTTTGAAGCTTTTGACTTCCTTCACCTTTGACAATTTGCAGAGCTGTATCACACATATGTAGACTTACAGTATGTTCAAAACGACACACATTTTAACAATAAAACACGTGACACAAAACAATTGGTGTTCAAACGACCAACTAATCTGATCAATATGTAAATTTAGTAGATTAAATTAACCTAATTTGCCTAACAAAATCCACGATCTTAAATGCTATGAATGCTAACATATTTACAATTCTCTTGGCCAATTGCTAACACACAACTCCACAAACTGTAACTCCAAACCTAATTACAAATGCAATACGGGCGGGCTTTCTTGTGTACCGTCTTCAAAAGAGGCTTCCTCCTGGGGTGACAGCCATGCACACCAATTTGATTTTGAGTGCGGCGTATGGTCTGACCACTAACAGGCTGACCCCCCCCCACCTCTTCAATCTATGCAGCAATGCTGAAAGCACTCCTGTAACGAGTCACATGACATTTTGGAGGGAAAATGACAAGCAGTACTTAATTTGGACATTTAGGGATGTACGTAGTTTCTAAGGGGTGTAATCACTTTTGTTACCTGGGGTTTAGATATTAATGGCTATATTTTGAGTTATTTTGAGGGGAAAATAAATGAACTCTATTACATAAGCTGCACACAGACTACTTTTCATTGTGTCAAAGTGTCATTTTGTCAGTATTGTCCCATGAAAAGATATACTTAAATATCTGCAGAAATGCGAGGGGTGTACTCACTTTTGTGATGCACTGTATATAAGGCGCACGGCATTATAAGGCGCATAGAATAGCGTACCGCAAGCAACACGTCACTTTTGCTCATTAATATTCATGACGATAGCAATTGTTGCTAGGCGGTTCAACCTCTCGTTTGTCCCTAATAGTAAATGCGTGGAAATAGTGTACGAACGAAACGTTTACTCGGTTAAACCTACAAATTCTGTCCCAAAATGATGTCCCTGGTGCCGAATTCACTGGTAAAGATGTGGAAGAACATACAAATGTTCAGTTAAAGAGATGGCTTGAGTGTTGAGGGCTGAAAAAGATGGGAAAAAGAGATCCAGCGGTGTTTTTTATCAACAGATTTTTGTTGTGTGCATTGCCTTGCGCCACTGACAAGGACATTCTCCTCAACAATCTATCCTTTACCACCATATGCCCTGTTTTTCTTATATATTAAATCCTCTTGTTGTCTAACGTCTCTGGCTGTTCTTTTGGGCAATTTACACCACTATTTTTGTGTAGCGATCGCAAATGCTACTCGGTGACAACCAACGAACACTTTAAATCTTTTCATTTATAACAAATCTTAATTCTATAATTTATTTACACTTCCCCCTTACTAAAGTTCTTTTTTAACAACAGAAAAAGGTAACAACAGTGGCAGTCAAATACCATTTTGATTTTTTTCAGGTCATTCATTGTCAGACAAACAGCACGGCAAAACGCCACGCTAAAAAATAAGTAAAAACATCAAAATGGCTTACCTCTTCGTCCTCTGTAGGAACATGGCCCCCAACAAAGTTTTTACTGCACACCAAATGTGAATGGCTTCACCTTGCTGGCGTTAAACTGGTCTTTTGGACGTCCGCGCAAGGTTATCCATTCTTCACATTTTTTCCTCCGAGTTTTTTGTTTCGAGAAACATATGAAGAAAACATCCTTCATATGTCGTAATGTATAGAGTCGTTTCTACAAGTTCTATAGCAGCGGTGTTTACTCGGCATGTTCCTTTTGAAATATTACCAGAGAAAACAAGCAGAAATAACATGGATTGTATGCAAGGGCGTGTCCATAATTACCTAATTCCGCGTTACGATGTCGATGATGTCACGGTCTAAAAATAGCATTCGTTCGGTACGCTATTGACGCTACAGTAGAGGGTGGGGTTACGTTATGCATCCATTAGATGAAAGATGAAGCTGCGCTCCAAGTTGCTGTGAGACTTGTTGCGACTCAATATTGATTCATATATATATATATATATATATATATATATAAAGGCGTACTGTTGGCTTTTGTGAAAATTTGAGGCTTTTAGGTACGCCTTATAGTGCGGGAAATACGGTACTTTTTTCTAAAACTCAAGTAAATGTAACAGAGTTCCTACCCACTGCTGATGCTTAATTTATGTTTGAAATTTAAAAACAAAAGACACAAAACAAGCCGCACTTTGCCGCCTCAACCAGTCTTTGTGCATATAATTCCACTTTGGCAAGTTCAGGGAGACATTATTCTGCAGATTTCAGGGATATAAGATGAGGATTACATAATGCGGATTTAACATGCTTAACAGCACCACCACACCACATACTGTTTCCCAAACAGCGACAACTTTTTTGGGGGATGTGTGGAGTACGACCATCAAAATAGACAAAAATAAATGTGGAATTGAATAACAATATATAGCAGTAGCACACGCGTGACCTGATGTGTGGCACATAACAGGAGCAGCAGCAAGCCTCGGATTTGATACTGAGTGTTTATGGCAGCGAGCAAGCGAGCGAGCTCCATTTGTAGTGTAGTGAGTGATCAAATTACAGTGCAAGTGCAGCTGCAAAGTTCAATACAAGACTTTATTTATTCATTTATTCATCACAATCGTGTTGTTTTACTTCTGCTTATTTGTGAGGGAGCTTGTACAGAAGAAAAAAAACAAAAAACGAAAGACAGCCAGTGACAGACTGTGACGCCGAAAGCAGGTTATGTAAGACCCATTATACGCTGCATGGCAGAGGATGCACCCATATTGATCTGGTCACGTGACCCCGTGACTGGACCAGGTCATTCACATGGAATGTGGAATGCAGCCGGACCATTGATTGATCATCTTCTCAGAAAATATTACGGATGGAAGGAGGGCAGGTAGAACGATTGCTGAGCACGTCACTGGGGCGTTCTGAATTTAGATCAGGCCATTTATTCAGGGTTCGCATGTTCCCCCTGTGCTTGCATGTATTTTTTGTTTTTTTTTTAATTTGTTAACACTCAAATTTTAAACGCTTGCAGTTTAGGTTCTTTGATGATTATTGTATATGTGTGTAAATGTATGTAGAGACGTTCTTAGATAAAGGTACCACTGTACATAAAATTTCCAAATATCGGTGCCGATAATCGGCCTGGGAGATAATCGGTCTATCTCTAATGAAGTACTCACTTTTTTTACTTAAAGGGTACCACGGAAAGAAAGACATGTAGTAGATAAATGTTAGTACGAGTTAGACTAATTTGATATTAAAACCCCTCTTGTTGTTGGTGAGGTCGCAGGGTGATGATGTCACCTCAGTATGCTTCCGGACTTCCACAGTGTCACTCTTTACCTACATAAACATGTCATCGCTTCTGCCCTTTCAATTTGAACCAAAGTGGAACATTAATGAGAAGGACAGCAAAAGCAAACTGAACAGGAAAGACCGGATGAGACGAGTAGCGTTAATGTGTCAAGTTTGTTAGTGACAGCAGTCCCTTGCTCAAGTGACGACAGCAGGAGAGTGTTTGATGTTAAAAACTGTTTGCAGATCTTCACGGTAAGCGTCCAGAGCTGTTGTGTTTGATTATTTTTGCTGATAGCCCGGGGCCGTGCATCACAACACACGAAAATGTTGATGCAGTTTGCCTCTACCGAGATGTTTAATGGCGTCTAATGACGTCTTACCTTATTTTTGTCACGTAAAAGCAGATGTCGAGATAGTTAATCATCCTACCGGTGTTCTTAGATCTATCAGAATTAGCAGATGTTGCTCCTGAAGCTTGCTTCCCGGTGAATAAGCGACATGGAAACGAACAAATGTATTAAACTTAGTTTGATTGCTGGCTATTCGTATCATTTTGTGCCCAACAGCTTATAATGGCGCCTGATTTTGCACATTGAGATCTGTGAGGTAGAGAAAGGAGAGTGGACACAGGCATTCAAATTTGTAGCTTGGACCGTGCCATTTATTGGCATAAGCTTTGGCAACCCCTTCACAAAAAACATAAGTATCATATAGTGAAAATACAACAAAAATAATATTCATATCTCTCAAAAAAATAATGTTCTCAAAAACAAAAGTGCTTCAATCTGTGTTAATGAGGCCTTATTCTCACACAGTTAAACAACAATGCAAAGAGAACTGGCATTCACAAATTCACATTCAAAATAGATAAGCAAAATACACGTAAATAGACTTTGGTCAAACTCTATTTAAACAACTCGTTTAGCTCAACAAATACACTGGATGGCAATATTTTGTCACAATATACAAACTATGAGGCTGGAAGCCATTATCAGGAGTCTTGAATGTTGTGGAGACAACATACAAACAAACATAAGCCACAAAGGACCCGTACTAAAAAACAAACTACGGCATCAGTCGAGGGACAAAACACACTCATTGGCTTAATCTCCAATTAATTTAAAACTCGCAATTGACACCTTGTGGTGCATTTAAATCACTACCTTACTAGTTAAAGAGTGACACTGTAGAAGCATGTGACGTCACCACCCTGCGACGTCAACAACAATGGCGAACTACTAGTCAATTTTTTGGTTTAAAATTTTACGGATTTTATTTAAACGAAAACATTAAGAGGGGTTTTAATGTCAAATAATTATAACTCATATTAACATTTATCTTTTAAGAACTTTCTAGCCGTGCACAGACTTCATAATGATATTGACGAGACACAGAACGTGGGGCCGATTAATAGGGGGCCTGCATTGTTGTCGTGGCCGTCAAAGCTGAACGAGTGACCCTGTCTTTCTTATATATTATATCCTCTGGTTGTCTTACGTCTCTGACCGCTTTGGGGTGGCAATTTAAATTGCTATTTTTGTGTAGCGATCGCAAATTCCACTCGGTGACAGCCAACGTACACTTTTTCACAATTTTTTTTTGTGATATCAAATCTTAATTCTATTAATTGATTTACACTTCCCCCTTACTAAAGTTGTTTCTTTACAACAGAAAAAGTAACAACAGTGGCAGTCAGACTGCAATTTAATTTTTTTCAGGCTATTCATTGTCAGACAGATGCAGCATGGCAAAACGCCACGCTAAAAAATAAGTAAAAATATCAAAATGGCTTACCTCTTCGTCCTCAGAAGGACCATGGCCCACACCAAAATGTTTACTGCATATGAAATGTGAATGGCTTCACCTTGCTGACGTTAAACTGGTCTTTTGGACGTCCGCGCAAGTTGATCCATTCTTCACATTTTTTCCTCCGAGTTTTTGGTTTCGGGAAACGTATGAAGAAAACATCCTTGATATGTCATAATGTCTAGAGTCGTTTCTACAAGTTCCATAGCTGCAGTGTTTGATCGGCATGTTCTTTTTTTTTATTGATTACCGGAGAAAACAAACATAAATAAAATGGATTGCATGTAAGGGCGTGTCAATAATGTCCCACTCCTACGCTACGATGGCGACGTCACGGTCTAAAAATAGCCTTCATGCATTCGAATGAACAAGTGTTCATTCGCCCCTCCCAGTCTAAATGGATTGCGTGTCGAGCGCCATCAATTGCATCCATTGAGTAACTGAGACATTATTTTGGTGGAAGATTTTGGTAGCAACTTGTTTTTTGTTGTTGTTTTTTTTTTAACGATATCTCGAATCTTGGCAAGAGCATATCGATAACCTTATAGGATACAAAATATCATAATATATCACCATTGTGATATTTTGTCACACTCATACTCTGCACAGTGTCGGTGGGTGGTCACATTACATGTGGTCCAAAACTCTCTCCATGCTGAAACAGGATGAGCATCCATTTGATTGCACTGTTTGCTCTGCAGCCTCTGGTGAAAGGTTAACCAGCAGCTCAGTTCTCCAGAGCATGAATGATATTTATATAAGGCTTATTTTGACCACCAAGTGGTCAACCAAAGGTTAGATTGGCAAAAGGAATTTTGTTGCAGTATATCTTTGCTACTATTAATGAGCTTTCCACTCACCAACTCTTTAAGTAGATTTCTACAGAAACTTTACTTCCACACAAATATTCTCTTATGTGCAGTATACACATTTGACTGGGCCACAACAAGTAATTTATTGAAACATTCCAGTGGTGTGTGATATGGCATAAATCCTTTTTTACGGTATGGGCTATTTTATATCACGAGAGCGATATACCACGATATAACGTATTTTTTAATCATTTGATGGGAAAAACAAACAACATACAGTACTAGGGATGTCCCGATGGCATATTTTCACGTGATTTTGAGAATTTGCCGATCGAATTCTCAGCACTGTTGACTGACCTCTTTGGCTTCTAGACCATTTTATAACATCATACAACCAAATAACCACCATGAATCTTTGAGCCATGTGCAAATCGATAGACTTTATTAGGCATCACTAAATGTGTGTAGCTTTTCATGTTTCTTAATAAATCCAAATGATTTCAAAACCTTCCATTTTAGGTGAGGAATGCTGTTGATTTCATCCGTCTCACAGTCCAAAATATTGTAGCTTTGAAACTTCATGCCTCCCAGCATGCACTGCAGCGCTAAAATTATAATTAGCGTTAAAAGTTCATGTTCTGTGATAATTAATTCTTCAGTAACTGTTCCAGTTGTCTCAAGACTTGCTAGTCATGCTATTTAGTTTTTTTTTTTTTTTTGTGATCATTTTTGTTTCGTTTCAAAACCATGAGCTTGAATGTCATTGAATTTAATGACGTGCTGTTATTTCTCATTGCTTCTTTCGAGGGAAATGTAGCTTTGCATTTCCATACACAATGAAAATGCAAATTGATCAATGTTGGTTTTTAAACGGTCTTCACAGACTGCTGTACTTACAGTGGTATGAAAAAGTATCTGAACCTTTTGGAATTTCTTACATTTCTACAAAAAAATCACCATCAAATGCGATCTGATCCATGTCAACATCACACAGACGTAGAAACAGTGTCTGCTTTAACTAAAACCACCCAAACATTTATAGGTTTTCATATTTTAATAAGGATAGCATGCAAACAATGACAGAAGGGGGAAAATAAGTAAGTAAACCCTCTGCATAAGGAGACTTAAAGAGCAATTGAAACCAATTTTCACTAAATATTTTAAGTCAGGCGTGTGCCCGATCACTGATGAGTGGTTTAAAGCTGCTCTGCCCACTATAAAACACACACCTTGTAAGAAATGTCTTAATGAGAAGCATTGTCTGATGTGCATCATGGCTCGGTCAAAAGAGCCGTCTGAAGACCTGCGATCAAGAATTGTTGATTTGTATAAAGCTGGGAAAGGATAAAAAACCATTGCTAAAAGTCTGGATGTTCATCAATCAACAGTCATAGAAGTTGTCTACAAATAGAGTTTGGCACTGTTGCTTCTCTCCCAAGGTATGGCCGTCCACCAATGATGACGCCAAGAGTTCAGCGCAGAATACTCAGAGAGCTAAAAAAATAACCCTAGAGTGTCTGCTAAAGACTTACAGAAATCACTGGCACAGTCCAATATCTCTGTGCACACATTAACTATATGTAAATCTATGGCCAAGATTGGTGTCAAATGTTTATTTGCAGTAAAACGTGTAGCCGTCTGTCAGACAGTTGAAGCTAAATAGAAGATGGACGCTGCAACAAGACAATGATCCAAAAAACAGAAGTAAATCAACTTCAGAAGAAGACGAAGAAGAAAATACACGTTCTGGAATGGCAAAGTAAAGGTCCAGATTTGAACCCCATTGAGATGCTGTGGCATGACCTGAAGACAGTGATTCATGCCAGACATCCCAGGAATCTGACAGAACTACAGCAGTCTTCTAGAGAAGAATGGGCCAAGATTAGTCCTGATCGATGTGCCAGACTGATCTGCAGCTACAGGAAGCGTCTGGTTGAAGTTATTGCTGCCAAAGGAGGGTAGGGGGGGCACAAAATATTAAATATGATGGTTTGCTTACTTAGTTTTTCCCCTTCTGTCATTGTTTGCATACTATCCCCATTAAAATATGAAAACCTACAATTGTTTGGGTGGTTTTAGTTAAAGCAGACACTGTTTTTTCATCTGTGTGATTTTGACAAAGATCAGGTCACATTTGATGGTGATTTTATGCACAATTGTGAGGACTTCCAAAAGGTTCAGATACTTTTTTATACCACTGTAGATTTTGTATAATGCAGACCGATAACCGATTCAAATTAGTCTTATACTAAGCATCCTTGTTTAGGGACATCTATAGGTCACTTTCAGCATAGCGGATGTGCTTAACTGTGACAACAAGTGCACAAGGGCTGCAGGCTTGTACTTTTACTTTCTGACCGACATGTCACGATATTGATGATATCAAATCTTCATTGCGATGTCATTTTAAAAATAAAATTGACCTACTCTACAAATTCCAGTGATGTATATTTACCACTTAATGCAGAAGGGGTCACTGTAGCTAAATAAAAGACTCGAGAAATGTTACCTTACTAACTTTATATCGAACTATAAAAAGTATAAAACGTTAACTAAAGTAACCTGTTTATATGACAGATAAATTAACAAAAAACATAGCTCATCTTTGTAGTGTACAGTAATGGAATGTGTAAACGACAAATGTACTCATCAAATAACGGTTTTAACGTACCATGTCTGTATCCAATCTTACGCGCACACACAACCTTGTAGCGTGTGTCGGCACAGTGTGTACTGACTAAATAAGGCAAGGCTTCAGTTGACTTATCAGCACCAGCCAGGAATATATATACACCACTGATATAGCAGGCCGCCCTGTCTCTCACTGTCATCTCACCCAAATGTGAGATGCATTACATTAAGTAAGTATGTGCAAGTGCATATTTTGAAAATTTAAATAAAATAGAGAAAGAAAGAAGGAAGGAGGAGTCATCCAATAATTTAGAGCCTGGGGAAAAAAAATTCAAAACTTTGTAACCACCTGAATTTTACACATTTTACTTGCATGTACAAGCACAATTACATTTATGAAGTGACAAAATGTACAGTAGCTAAGAGACATAACTTACGTTTTGTGAGTAGTTTGAATTGCAACTATCAACAGGGGAAATTAGAGGGCCAGTGGCTTTTTAAGTTCACTGGCCCCACAATCAAAACCACTGGCCCAGGTCAACGCATCAGTTATTGATTAATCACTAAAAAGAACAATTTGCTTGAATAACATGAATAAAATGTATTTTTTTTAAGGTAGCTTTAATGAAAAGTGCGGCAAAACGAAATTAAAATGCTTACATAATAGTAGTGTGTTACCTTTGTCGGGTGACACTGCTGTAAGTGACAAATCATATTTTAAGTTTTAAACTAAGCCACAGTGATACAGTGGTATGTAAAACTATATGAACCTTTTGGAATTTGTCACATTTCTGCATAAAATCACCATTAAATGTGATCTGATCCTTGTTAAAATCACACGGATGAAAAAACAGTGTCTGCTTTACTAAAACCACCCAAATATTTATAGGTTTTCAATCTATGAATGAGGATAGTATGCAAACAACTACTGTTTTTACAATTAGTCGACTGATCTAATAATTTTTTTTGTTTCTTTTTTATTTACTAATTTAGCAATTAAATGTTGTTAACGCCTTTTAATTCACATTTTGGAACACTTAAATTCTTAATTAAAGTACAAATAAACACGTAAATAACAATAATAAATCACAAATAAACACTGTGGTCACATGCTGACAGCATTAATAAAAGATAATAAATAAAAGAATGAAATGTAAACCCTGACTTCGCCTTTCCAACATGATTCAAAACAATTCATAATTTTTTTATTTTTTTTTTAATCTAGCATTAATATTATACTATACTACTATGTATAATAATATTATAATAATTATTCATTGTCAATCAGATTTTTAATAAACGGTGTCACTTTAAAGCTATTCTGAGTGTCAAGTCTGAATTCTGAAGTATGTGGGATTAATTCCAGAAATCATTATGTATATTATGAACATGACATGTTTTTATTTTGAAAGTTTCACCGGAAGTACGTTCGCCAAACAGCTAACCGTAAGCTTTCCACTCCGCAAAAACGCCCTTTTCATCGTTGCATGTGGTGTCAGTAATAGTTTTTTTATTTTATTTTTTTTTCCATTTGCAAATGCTGTTAACCAGCAATTTTTCATGTTTGAAGTGTCACATTTTAACCGCAAGTTTGTTTTTGGGAGAAAACTGCCAATGTTTTATAGCAAGCTAAAGTAGGTTGTCTTTTTTTACCCATTAACCTCAATGTGGCAATGCATTTTCTTTAGTATTTCTGCAATATTTTATTCATGTTTGTGATGTTAAATTAATATTCTCTTGCACATATTTCTTGTCGTGCACTTTCAACTGGTTTGATAGCATTAATAAATCTTAACATTCTTAGCAAGTATTGTGTTTGGGGGGTAGGTCGCTAAAGTGTCTTGTCGCCCAGGGCACCATGAAGGCTAGGAACGCCACTGCGAGTACTGGATCGACCCTGATCTCATGACCAAATCAGATACTGTCCAATACTCCAAAAATAGCCTTATTGGGCACCGATTCCAATGTTGAGTATAAGATCGGGACACTAGTGTGCAGTAATTTACGTGGAAAATACATCCCAAAACAAAGCTGGAGCATGAGACCTCAGCTAAGTAAGCACTAAATGTTGAGACACCGGAACGGGTCAGTGTAATGTGAGCTGTAGCAATTGAATACATTGTAAATTGTTGACTCTAATTAGTTTAACCCCCAAAATACATTGTGAGTAGCTTTAAGTATTATAGATTGTTGCATGAATGGAATAGACCAACAAATGACATATTTTCATTCCTGTGTGAAGTGTTATGACTTGTAAATAAATAATAATATGATAATAATAATAATAATAAAATAAATGGTGAGTTGCTGTATTCTAGATTTGTTTTACAGTTGTCTTAACTTTCAAGAGAGGCATCGTCCAATTAGGAGCCTTAAGCAAGCTATAATTACTCACTTATAGCCCTTGAGTACATATTTTCCTATATATTTTATTTTAATTAAACACATATTACTACGTATTTATACTGGAGTGCCACATACAATTTCGTTGTTGACAATGTTCATTCGTTGCTGACAATTGACAATAAAGTTCTATTCTATTCTATTCTATTCTATTCTATGTTTTTCGGAAGGTTCCTCCTTTGAAACAGGTCTCGATTGGATCTTTCCCACATCGATATGTGGAATATTCTTATATTTATCGAATGGCATAGACTTCGTATTGATATTGACTAGAGGCGTGCGAAATTTCCGATTCTTAGATTATTCGCGATTCGGCCGTGGAAGATTCGAGAACGATTCACAAATATCCAAATTCCGATTATTGAATTATACCAGGCAAAGCGGAAGTAAAACCCAGTCAGCACGGTATTTGGGACGCAATGAGGAACGGACCGAGAGTAAATATCATGTTCAACTCATGCCGCTAGATGAAAAAACAATCATACCTGACTGCGGCTGACAGCCGCTACAAACAACGCCCAGTTGCTAGTTGCTACAAACATACGGCTACAGTAGATATCATATAGATGTAGAACTAGATGCAAAATGACAGACGATGTCGGTGTTAGAACATGTATTATTGAACAGAGATGCGAGTTGACAGACTTTCCGGCGTAAGTAAACAGCCGCCATCTTAAAGCAGTAGACCTCTCTAGAAGGCTCTGTTGTAGCGAACCTAACTAACTTTTTATCTAAAATACTCCTAAATCGGCAGAATCTTGTCTTGAATCCATCTTTAAATGATGAAATAGTTTTAAAACTTGAACAAAAATAGACAGAAGGGAAATTATGGAATAACGGGAGCAATTTTAACAACTGTAAGAGTTGATTCACAACATTAAATTAATTAAATGTAGTATAAAGCTGCTGATACAGAATGGGGACTGGAGTTTTTTATTTACTGTTATTTTTGTATATTTGTTTACTGTTATATGTTAACTTGATACTGAAATAGTACCGTAAATTCCGGATTACAAGCCGCTACTTTTTTCCCTCATTTTGAATCCTGCGGCGTATGCAATGATGCGGCCAATTTATCAATTTTTCTAACGACCGCCAGGAGCGATCAAACATAAAATGCAAGCATTAGACACGTGGAATTTGTGTGTCGAGGAAGACGCTAGTTGGCACTCTTACCCGTATTTTAACTTTGTGCTTTGTGCACGAATAAAAGTAGCAGACCCTCACCTTTGTGCATTAGTAGAATTAGCATAGCCTGGTACTCCAGACTCACCGCTGTTCCAGCCATTGAGTCTGGCCACCATTAAGCGGATAAAATTTTCAGGGCGGAGCAAGCCACAGCAAACAGACAGCGGAGTGGACCAATCAACGACGGGCGGGACGAGGGACTAGCGCGCGGAAGTAAACATACGAGGAGAGCGGAGTTTATTCAACATGGCTAGCGCGAGACAGACTGTTGTCACTGACTTGTGGCGATGTGTTTTTGGTAATTTAAAACTGATTTTACCGTGGATTGGAACATATTTTCGGCTCTCCTGTTCACCATCTGTGTTGTGGAGATGACTTCCGACGCGGAAGAGTGACACCGCTCGTTAAGAGCACGTCACGCAAATAAAAGAATCTGATTTATCGATTGATTTTGTACTTGTTCGAGAGGGCGTTAATGGGCTGGGTCTCAGACTATTCTCTCAGTGTTTGAAAAACACACGGAGAACAGTCTGGCTGTGCCAGGCAAGAATTAGCATACCCGCGTCATGCTAGAAGAAATGGATATGAAGTGCCGAGTTGAATTGAAGGCTTGGATGGCCAGCGGCGTCAGATCGTTTACAAAAGTGGTCGTATGCGAAGAGCAACTTTTGCAAAAGTCTGACAGCGTGGAGCAGCGTGAAAAAAAATCCACCATCACCAACGGGTTTCGAAAAGCCGGTCTGCTGCGTGAAGAGGACGACACGCTAAGGAGTGAGCTTGAGGAGTCAGCTAAGTACCGTGTTGCTGGCGCTGTTTGGAAAGAAAAGTTAAGGTATTGTAAAGATGACAAATAGTAACCCGTTTAGTTAGGTTGCAATTCTTAATTTTGGAAACTCGCCAAACAACACACGACTGCTGCCTCTAGCAGCCGACACACACACACACAGACAAACCCGCAACAACAACGACAGCACGTCTCTTGCTCTTCCGCACCTCTCTTACCTGTAAGTCACGCGCTGTATCATAACCCGATTCATTAAAATATGGTATTTAAACTTGGAAAACTGTGTATTTCTTTATAAATATTTCAGTTTAATATGTGGGCACACGCGGCTTATAGGCAGGAGCGGCTTATGTATGTACAAAATGCTTTTTCCTTTAAAAATGTACTGGGTGAGGCTTGTAATCCGGGGCGCTCAATGGTCCGGAAATTACGGTAGTTTGGTTTAGCCTGAGAGGATTTTTGAACAATTTTGGAACTAATGTACAAAACATTAAAAAAAAAAAAAAAAAAGGAGGGGGGTGCCTCAGTAATCGTTTTACAATCGAATCGGAGCCTCTGAATCGTAATTGGAATCGAATCGTTAGGTGCCCAAAGATTCCCAGCTCTAATATTGACAGGGCGCGGGGCCGCTTCATAGGGGGCCTGCATTGTTGGCATGGCCGTCAAAGCTGACCGAGTGGAATCGCAGACAGAGCTTTTTTAGTTGAAATTTCTTGTGAATAAATGCTTAAATCCCTGGATTCTTCATAGATATGGACGTAAAACAGTGTCAATTCTTGTTTCAAAGCAAAAAAAAAAAAAACGTGCAGTTAGCATTAATTTTACGTAAATATGTCGAAATACAATGCTAGTCTGTCAGTAAATGAAGCTAGCGCCACCTTATGTAAACAGAGCTTTTCCGGTGAAAATTCTTGTGAATAAATGCTTACATCCCTGAATACTTTATAAATATGGATGTAAAAAAGTCTCGATTCTTGTTTAAAAGCAAAAACATGTGCAGTTAGCATTTATTTTACGTAAATATGGCGAAGAATGATGCCAGTCTGTTAGACAATGTGGCAACAGCCTTACAACAAAGAGCTTTTTACGTTGAAAATTCTTGTGAAAAAACAAAAAATATAATAATTACCTTGAATCTTTGAACAAAGCACTCCTGAGACAATCCTTCCTGTTAGTATGCGGTACAGCTTCTGTACTTTTTCAACCTAAATCGGGTGTTGGATCGCTGGATGTGTCTCTGCGATCGACTGCGAATAACTGGATTGTGGGATGGCCCCCTTCTTGAAGGCCTGGCACAGTGAAGATCGAATCTGACCCGTCAATATCATTATGAAGTCTATGCACGTGAAACACTCAATCTGGCGTTCCAGGTTAGATCATCTTAAAATGTTGGTAAGAAAAGATGGAGTCCTATTCACTCATTCTAATCACTGACAGCAGAAGGTGCAGTTTTGTTTTTGTTTTTTTTGTTTTTCATTGTACTTTTTTGGTTTACAATTTGTTTACATTCAATTCCAGTATGTAAAAGTGTTATTCTCTTGGACTAGAAAGTAACAGTGATGGGATTAGGTTTCACTGACATACTATGACACTGAGTGGCTGTATAAATGTTCATAGGCTAGTTCTTAGGGAACACTGGTGACTCAACTAGCCACGCTGGGAGATAATTAGAGGGAGAGTCATATGGAGTCCAAGAGCATTTTGAAATGTTGTATAATATTCCCTTGAAATTACCACGGCTCTTTTTTTCCTCCTCCTCTTTTCTCCACAAAACACGAGGCAGCAAGTTGTTTTATCAGCTTGACTTGACAAGTAAGACAGAAGAATATGTTTTACATATTTTACAGTGATCCTCGCTACTTCGCCCTTCAAACTTTGCGCCCTCAGTCCATTGTGGATTGTTTTTTCAATTAAGATAAATAAATGAATAAGTAAATATAGTATTTTATTTTAGAATGTTAGAGGGGAAGTTCAGAATTTTTTACATTAATCTTCGAGTTAGCGGGGGTTTAATTAGTCATTGGAGTTGATTTCAGTTAGTTTCAGGGCTCTGGAGTGGCTGAGCTCGAGTCAATGGTCCCATCTTAGCATGCCAACAAAAAACAACATAGGCGCGCATGGGTCTCACACATGAGACCCATGCAATCAATAGTGGCTATGTTTTTGGGATAAAGTTATTAAAACTTACCATTGCATGTCAATAATTGTTGTATGAAAAGCAACATTGGTAATCCAGCAGCTCTGCAGGGAACAGGCTAGAGAGTGGAGTGGTATTTTTTCCACCGGTGTGTTTATGTCGTAGCCAGCAGCAAATGACCACAGTTAACTCTTTCACTCCCAGTCATTTTCACCAGCGCAAGGCCCTCCGCTCCCGGCTGTTTTTTCTGGATTTTGACTGATTTTGCAAAGCCGACAGAAAATTATATTCTATTGCTATATAAACTTGGAACCCACCAAAAGAAAGATTAGACTCTCTTCTTTCAGCAGAAAAAAAAGGAAGTTCGTATCTTTTTCCATTCTTTAGAAATCAGCATTAGAAAATAGCTTAGTTTGAGCAATTTTCCAATTTCTGATGAAAAAACGGAGAAAATTAGCTTTTTGTAAACGCATACATTTCAAACATAACTTTGACTTTAACAAAGCTATTTTCTGCATTAGCTACATTCCAAACATCTGAATAATGTTTTCCTTTTACAAAATACCTTGAACAACCAGCCAAATAGAGCTTTAGATAGCAAAGTAACAATTTATTCACACACTACTACTGAGAGATGACGGTTTGTCGCCGAGATGACGCCACGTCAGCTGTGTAAACTTTTCCCTCATCGTTGTCTGTCTCACAAAGATGGATTATTTTTGCATTTCTGCGGGGTCTGCTTGGCGAGCCGCTCCACGGGGGGTTTCACTCGTTTTGCACGGTCGTCCAGCGCCTGGCGTTCCAGGTGTCCTCTCGTTGTTTTGTCCGGTCGGAGCGCCGCCTGGCTTCATGCCGCCAACGCTCTGACAAAGCTGCCCGGCCGTTCACTGCTGTTGAATCGGTTGCCTGGTCTTCCAAAATGCGCTACTGCCCTCCAGTGGCCAGTTTTATTGCTTTAAAAGGGGTTTGGAGCGTTGTTCTTAGTTTCTCAGATACAGCGGAAACTATATTTGCTTCTTTAAAAAAAAAAAACGCAAAAGACGTATAAATACGTTTGTGGGCCAGTGGAGCATTTAAAAATAGAACGTTTTTATACGTTTCTGGGAGCAAATGAGTTAATATTTTTCCTCGTTCTTCTAGGTAATTTGTGGAAACTTTCATTTGACCATTTCTTCTGTCTGTTTCCACAGCCTTTAAATGCACATTTCACTATGTTGCCGTTACTCAGTCAAGACCCAGTAGACTGATGCTGTATTCGACGAAATCAGACTTTTCAACCTGGAAATATATCATTGGAACGCCTCTCGAACTGGGAGGTCGTTGTTGCAAAGTCGAACAAAAAAAGTACCCATACACTATGAGTTGTTTCAATCTAACGTCACTCAACAAAATGGCGCTGCCCATCGAAAAGCAGACTGTCAAGAGTAAAACTGAAGAAGGCAGTTTACTGTGTGTGCTACTGACATCAGCCGTCGTTTTTCCTCCCCTATTTGATCCCTTACGAAAAGGCAGGTTTGCCGTCAGTCAAAATGTCTTTTGATGACCAAAATAAAAAAACAACTTCGCGTCCCGATCAGCCATCTCGCTGTTTAAATTCACTTGGAAAGCTGTGAGGTCGAAACTGGTACCATCCGAGTGGATCCGACTTCCCACCTTCCTCGAATGCAGCATGAGCTCAAGTGACCGAAGCACTCCTCTCTCTTGTGATCGAGGTCGCAGTCCCGCAGAATGAAATGAATTACAGAAGTTTGGTGTGACATTGTTTTGGCCACGTGGATATTTGGAACAATGATCAGCATTTTGTATTTGTTTGAGTATATTAGATCTGTTAATATTGTTTTTTATTGACATGCTAAAATGGGACCATTGACTCATGCTAGCTCTGCACAGAATTTGTTGAAATCAACTCCACCGACTAATTAAACCCCCGCTAACTCGAAAATTAAGCCAAAAGTCAAATATTTTGAACTTCTATTTTGAGATATATGCATGTATACATGTACAGATCATTGTTTTCTTTTATATATACCTCATTTATTCTTACATTTGCAGTGGTTAAAACTCATTTATTAAAATACATATACATATTTTTTTGTTGTTGTTGTTTTTCATAATTTGGGGAAAAAAGGGAAAAACACGTCTTATATGTGTCTCTTTCCAATGCTATGCTGTTAAATCAATAATAAATACATTGAACACAAATAAATATGTACAGTGGTACCTCTACTTAAGAACATCTCTACATACAGAATTTTCAGGTTAAGACATGCCTCATCGAGAAATACAGTATGGCTGGTACTAGCAGCTCCCAGAGTTTACTGAATGTAACATATTTATAATTGTTCTGCCATTGGCTATTGCCTAGCATTCCTGGCATCTGGTTGGTTAAGAGGGACCTCTATGGTATGTGTGTATCCCTTCGTACTCTTCATTTGCCCCTTGTTTTCCAGGCAGCTTTACATGAGTGTATTTACTTTTATTCTTTACTGTATTTTTTTTTTTTCACATTATGCACAACTCTGATGTTGTGTTTATTGTGCAATAATCTCATTGTAACATGTATTTGTTACATTTTTTTGATGCCTTTTTATCATTATAAAAGATTTATGTCGGAATTTTGGGGGGTTTGGAACGGATTAGGCCATTTACATGGAAAAAGCGTCTCTACTTACATAATTTTCAAGAATCTACTTCCAGAACCAATTCATTTAGTAAGTAGAGGTACCACTGTATATATATTTTTATTTTTATGTAAATAGGTTCCGTCTCTACTTTGCGGATTTTCGTGGGCGGGGGGCGGTCCCCAAAAACTGTGAAAAATGAGAGAATTCATTCAATACTTCAAAGAGAAAATGTGGCATGCCCCCAACAGAAGCAAAATAAATTTTGCAGACATTTTTTATGTAAATTGTAAGAGTGAAAGAAAGATGCAAATGACATGTCATCCACGTGGTAATGGCGTACCGCACGCATGCTATTTTTAGACCCTGACGTCGCATCGTATAGCGGAAGTAAAGCCGAAGTGGAACCCGCCCTCGCATAGAAACAACGAAATTTGTGCCATTTTTCTCCGGTAATCTTTCAAAAACGAACATTCCGATCACGCATTTCTTTTTTGGAACTTGTAGAAACGACTCTAGACATTACGACACATGAAGGATGTTTTCTTCATTGTTTCCGGAAACCAAAAACTCGGGAGGAAAAAATGTGAAGACCGAATCAACTTGCGCAGACTTTAACACCAGCTCGGTGAATCCATTAACATTTCATATGCAGTAAACATTTTGCTGGGTTGTAATGGTCTGTCAGAGGACAAAGAGGTAAGCCATTTTTATATTTTTAACTTATTTCTTTAGCGTAACATTGTGCCGTACTGCTTCTGTCTGACAATGAATGACCTGAAAAGAATTACAATGCTATCTGACTGCCACCGTTACCGTTTCTGTATATATATACTGGACTGTCTCAGAAAATTAGAATACACAATATTCTAATTTCCTGAGACAGTCCTGTATATATACACAGGACTGTCTCAAAAAATTAGAATATTGTGTATTCTAATTTCCTAAGGCTATGCTTAGGTTGGCTCGTTCTTATTCGTCTTTTTCAGCCTTCGACACTCAAGCCATCTCTTTAACTGAACATTTTTATGTTCTTCCACATCTTTGCCAGTGAATTTGGCACCAGGCACATCCTTTTCGGAGAGAATTGGTAGGTTTAGCTCTGTAAACATCTCCTTCGTACAAGATTTCCATTCATTTCCTATTAGGGACAGCCGGTGGCTTGTCCCTACTTAGCAACAGTAGCTAATGTCATGAATATTAATGAACGGAAGTGACGTATTGCTTGCGGTACGCCATTATACGTACAATTGTTTGGATGTTAACAATGCAATTCAAGGGCACCTCTACTAAAATTTTCACCTACTGATCTTTTTCTTATTTGCATTTCAAAGCAAAACTCCTTTGTGTCCAGTGTCTGTTCCATAATACTTTTATGTTTGTTTGTGTTGTCTTTTTTTTGCACCTGCTCACATGTTTTCTGTTTATCTGTAACCTCTGGATTTGAACGCGGCCTGTCGATTCTGTTCAGCTGCTCTGATTGGCTGGCTCGGACGCCGTGGCTCCAGATGTTGCCGGATTGGATTATAGAGTTATCACTTCTCTTGCTGCTTTCACAGGACGGTATTGCTTTTCCGCATCCCTACGTGTAATCACAAACGCAGATTGTACCCAGCAGATGATGCGTGCGTGTGCATGCGCTGACCATGATTAAAATGTTCCTTAAACTCAAGTGGTTGCCTGGCAATGTGACCTTTACTCTACCGCGCAATGACGCTTAACAAGGTACCGTGTGTACCTCGTTCAGATATAGAAGATCAATGCTCGTGTTGCAAAGGCGGTGGACAACTGTAGCCATACAGTAGGCTGTTGCGTGGGTTCTGTTCATTTGCAAATTCATTAATACACACCAGATGCCTGGTAGGCCCGCTTCCTCAAGTGTTGGTGCTGCTGGTTGCCATGGATACTCCATCTCTGTTGTCATCATTGTTGTTCCCCAATCACCGTTTGATGATTTGGTTTATAAGTCATCTTTGTAAAAATTATTTTGTCTCAGAGCAGAAATACAATAATGATTTCAAAAATCATACACTGTGATATGTTGATTTTAATTACGGAAAAAACTAGTGTCTCAAAGGGTTGCGTTTAGTGTGTTTGCCACTCAAACACCATTGTTTTGGAAAAAGTGCATGCAAAAAAAAAAAAAATCGTCATAGACTTCATTACTTTTGACGTGTCACTTCGTCATTCTTTGTGCGACGCCTAATCAGAGGGGGCCGAGCTTCATTTAGTAATAGCCGAAGACAGCACACTCGGATTTAAGCTTGGATTTACTTACGATTGGATTTAACTACGAAAGCTGTACCGCATACAAACAGGAAAGATTGTCTCAGAAGAGATTTGTTCGAGGATTCAAGGCAAATATTATATTTTTCGTACCATGCATGCGTGATTGAAGCATTTATTCGCAGGAATTTTCTCCTTGGTTTACACATGGAGGCGACTAATTTTCCTAACTGACTAGCCTCATAGTTTACGTTTAACCAAGAATCGAGACAGTTTTACGTCCATATCTATGAAGAGTTCGGGGATTTAAGCATTTATTCACAAGAATTTTCACCAGAAATGCTCCTTTTACGCCAGGCAGCCGCTAGCCTCATTCGCTAACATAGTAGCATTGTACATCGACAATATACTTAAAATAAACACTAACTGCACGGTTTCTTTGCTTTTAACCAAGCGTGGAGACTGGTTTACGTCCATATCTATGAAGAATTCGGGGATTTAAGCATTTATTCACAAGCGTCCTTTTGCGCCAGGCGGCTGCTGGCCTCATTCGCTAACATAGTAGCATTGTACTTTGTCAATTTACGTAAAATAAACGCTAACTGCACGGTTTCTTTGCTTTTAACCAAGGATCGAGACTGTTTTACGTCCATATTTATGAATAATTCGAGGATTTAAGCATTTATTCACAAGAATTTTCGCTAGAAAAGCTCCTTTTACACCAGTCGGCTGCTAGCCTCATTTGCTAACAGAATATAGTGTATAATGATAATAAAGGGCTATTCTATTCTATAATAAGTTGTGATTGTATGTAGAATTTATTAATTATCTATTTACATATTATTTATAATTGTGTGTTAATAATGTTAATAATGTTTTCCTCAAGTGTTAAGTTTCTGATGTTAAATTCATTTATTAGACAAAGAACTTTTTTCATAGAAAATTCTGGTGAATAAATGCTTAAATCCCTGAATTCTTTAAAGATATAGTAGAAGTAAAACAGTCTCGATTCTTGGTTAAAAGTAGTGATCAACCGATAACGATAACCGATAATTTCCTCCTCATTCCAACCGATAACCGATAATGTCAAGCCGATAATTCTATTAAAAGATTTATGTAAAATTTTCAAGTAAACACAAAAGAAAATATTACTGTGCAAAAATATAATTTATTGCTCTTTTTTTCAACATAAAATATGAACAAGTATTCAATTCCAACATCTAAATAATGACAGATTGTCTGACATTGTGTAATGGTAAACTTTTGGCAACAATTACTTAAAGAGTAAATACCTAAGTTGCACAAAAATGCCTTTAAAAGTAAGCCATTCCTAACATATATAACATGAATACACTGCAAAACACACCTCTATAAAACTAGTCAGTTTTAAGTGTAAATCTATTGGCAATAAGTGAAATTATCTGCCATCGCTTCAAGTGTATTTCAGATTTCTTGGAAGAAAAATAGCTAGCTGAAAATAATCTTAACAGCCTTATTTTAAGCAATACATTATTATACTTAATCCTAAAAAAAAAACTTGGAAGAAGAAAAGATTTTGAATAATATTTGTGGCTACAATAACAATGTTATTGTTATTTCATTACAGCAGGAATGTGCATATTTAAATTGATAAGTGTTAATAAGTGGCAATAAGTTTGGATTATCTACTGTGACTGTAATTGAGCAGACAAATAAGTTAAATTAATTTGAAAAGTGATTGCTAATGTTATATGGTTTATTGCGCACTGTGAAAATGATTAACTCGAAGAGCGAGATGACATGTACCCATTCTGGAGCGCTTTGTTTACATTTGCGGCACTCACGACATTTGCTTTACAGCAGCTAAACTGATACACGGCAGTACTATTTGGATGGAGTTGGAGCTCGCATCTCCGTGCGTGTTGTTTTGTGCCTGTTTTGTTCAGCTGAAAATAAAGGCAGCGTTATAAAGTCATTCGACCGCTCGTCATTTTACATACTGAATGTATTATTGACTGGCTGACTTCGTTTTCTCAATGTTTAAATTATCATCTAACCACTGTGCCGTCATGATAAGCTTGCTTACTGGACATCACTTTTCCAAATATCCGTGGTGAAAATGTGATTGGCATGTTTTTCATGAAGAATGGTGGTCGTAGGGCTTTGGCTCTCGGGTCATTTCGGTAAAAAAAAAAATCGTGCCTCGTCTCGGCGGCGGCGGCGGCTATGTTCCTACCGGATAATCCGCCCGAATTGGCCTGTTCGCCGCGGCGTAATCGGGGCCTGGCTCTGCTCGCACGCCGTGGGGGAACGCTCGAGAAACCGGGGTGTTCGCCGGAGGTCCTGAAGCCGGGGAACCGGGCTCTGCCCGCCCTGCCAACGGCGAGGCGGCGGCCCGCCGGACCGGCCAGAGCAGCGGGCTCCCTCGGAAGACGGCTACTTGCAGACTATCGGTCTCCAGTCGTGCCGGTCTTTAGCCTGATGCGAGTTTACCACCCACCTTGGGCTGCTTTCCCAAACAACCCGACTCTGCATTGTCACAAGCCCCGTAGTTTAGCTTGTGTTTACAATAGCTTTAGCATTCTCGCTAGCAGCAGCCTCGTATTCGTTCCAAAAATCTTTGTGATGCAGTTTTAAATGAATGTTGGGTTAGTGGTTTTGAATGAGAACGCTTTCTTTCGGCCTCGTGGAACTTCTGCGGTACATGTTTCGCAGATGGCGAGAGCGTCGTTTTTTTAGTAACAGCCGCCATAATATTCAACTATTTCTTGTCGTGTAACTCCGCCTCCTCAACCCGTCCTCCCTCAGGGGCTTCAGAGAGGGGAGGGGTTGAGGAGGCGGCGTGCTGAATTCTTCGGTTGTGCACATTTGGAGGCTAAATCAAATGTATAATTATCGGATTGCATTATCGGTTGAATTTTTTTATTATCTGCAGTATCTGCGTGACGTCATAATTGCCATTATCTGCCGATAATTATCGGCGACCGATATTATCGTGTATCTTTAGTTAAAAGCAAATAAAAACGTGCAGTTAGCATTTATTTTACGTAAATATGTACGATGCTAGTCTGTTAGTCAGTGTGGCAGCAGCCTTACAACAAAGAGCTTTTTTTGTTGAAAATTCTTATTAATGCTTAAACCCCTGAATTCTTTATAGATATGAACGTGAAACAGTCTTGATTCTTTGTTAAAAGAGCAAAAAACCGGGCAGTTACCGTTTATTTTACATAAATATGTCAAAGAATGATGCTAGTCTGTTAGACGATGTAGCAGCAGCCTTAAAACAAAGAGCTTTTTACGTTGAAAATTCTTGTGAAAAAATTAAAAAATATAATAATTACCTTGAATCCTCAAACAAATCTCACTTGAGACAATCCTTCCTGTTTGTATGCGGTACAGCTTTTGTACTTTTTCAACCTAATACCTAAATCCGTCATGGGATCGCTGCATGTGTCGCTGCTACCGACTGCGAATAACTGAAGCGGATTGTGGGATGGCCCCCTACTTGAAGGCGTGGCGCAGTGAAGGTTGAATCTGACCCGTCAATATGATTATGAAGTCGATGGCTGGCCTTTAAAGGTCGGTGCTATGTAACCATCACACATTAAATGTAACTCGTACCATTAGCATACCATTTGCGTTAGCATTAAGCTAATGGTAACGACGAGTGTCCTTATAAACTAGAATAAATAATAGACTTTTTTTACATACAGTTCATGGCGCCTTGGTGGGTGTAATTGATTGAAAATAAATGTACTGTTTTCCTGCTGAGTGTATTATTTAGGTTTGCCAACAGTGCAGACGCTAACTGATAGATGCTAATCGTTTGTGTGGATTGTTATTGCTGTATGAGCAGCTAATTGTTAACCCAAATTTGAATTGCTGTTATTGAGGATGAAACGGAATTAATTTCATTTTTGGTTTTAGTTTTATTCTGTTAGTGTTGATGTCATGAGCAGCTGAAGAAAGTCAGCAAACCACACAGATGTCTGACATCGTCATATCGGAGCTCAGCTCGCTGTCTAGCCAGGACTTAGCTCAAACATCTTAGCGAGGATGGTACATGACGTATAATACATGTTTTTGAATAGTTATTTTGAGATTTAGGTGTTATTTAAGGGTAAATAAAGGGTTAGGTCAGACTCGAGCGGAAATTCGGGTTACGTCGCCACCATAGGAACGGAACGCTTTTGTAACCTGGGGACTACCTGTAGTGTAAAACAGTTTTACAGCATCCTCAACCTTGGAATATCTTATGACAGTACCGTTACAAACTAGATCAGCCCAGTAATTTTTATTAGCTGGCCACGGCCCGCTCAAAATAGATCCAAACAAGAAAAACAAATAGCTTTATCTGATTGATATTTATCTCAAATTGTTGCCATTATTATATAGAATAAATTCCTACTATAAAATAGGGACAGTTTTTAAAATCATATAACATGATATACTGTATAAAATATCAAAACTAACAAGTGTACCCAGATATAATGATATTTCTGCAACTTTCCTTCCTATCCCCTCCAAGCATGGCTTCTTCTGTGCTTCGTCTCAGCGCCAAGTTTTTTTTTTAAAAATAGGTATTGGACTCTTCAGTCCTCCTACGACCCGTTTGGTGTTGGTACTGGAAGATTGTGGGGGCTCTGACATTTTTATGTAAGTTAGAATTTGACCAGAACTGCAATACAATTCTTGTAATGTACATTAAACTTAAAATATGCCCAAATCAAGCAAAATGGTGTCTAGTCAAAAATAATACAGTTCGTTCCGTGTAAATTTCACTTGGTGACATTTATGTTCAAAGCGCATTTTTAGGATGTTTTTTGGGTAGTCCTTCGTATTGTAAAGACCTAGATGAACTGATGTTTTGTGGTGTGGATTAGTGCTGCAATGATTAATTGATTAAAGGGAGTAATTCGATTAGAAAAAAGCTTTGAATCAAATTTTGCTGCTTTGATTATTCGTTTGGAGTGACATTGCAATAATTTGTCTTGAAAGTGTTGCATTTAGTTTTATTGATTTGCCTGGATAAACTGCCCTCAAGTTGCAACAGTGAATATGCCATAACTCCTCTAACATGGCTGAATCCAGCTGCTCACTGTTATGACCAACAAATGGTATGTTTTTTTTTGTTTTTTTTTAGCTAATATGTTTGTTTATGTATTAAGTATATTTAGCGTTTTTTTTATTTGTTTGTTTGTTTGTTGTTGTTTTTTCTTGGAGGGAATATGTGTTTGAACGATTTGTTAAGAGCATTGTTTAAAAAAAAAAAAAAAAGAAAGTTAGCATTTTATAGCATTTAAGCTAGCATACTTTTGCTTTGCAAGTTTGGCAATTGTTCTTTTGTTGTATTTAGATCCTCATTTACTGTATATGTTTTTTTTATGTCATTTGAGGCTAACCCCAGGTATTTTGGTGTTTTTTTAAATGCATTTATTGCTCTTGTGAAATAAAAGTGCAATTCTGCATAGATTGAAGAAACACTCAAGAATTCAATTTGTATTCGTGTTTAACAGGTTTAAACCCTTAACTTAGAAAGCCAAAATAAATATTATTGCAAGCATAAACACTTGTTTGTTTTGCATATCCTAAAATTTATTCTGCAACACATTACATGTCATCCAATCACTCGATTATTTGAACTACAGTGGTCTGAAAAAGTATCTGAACCTTTTCGAATTTCTGCATGAAATCATCATCAAATGCGATTGGATCTTTGTCAAAATCACACAGATGTAAATACAGTGTCTGCTTTGACTAAAGCCACCAAAACATTTATCCATCCATCCATCCAGGAAAAATGGGCCCAGCTCACCAACATCAACACCTCATCCCCACCGTGAAGCATGGTGGTGGGAGCATCATCATTAGGGACTGTTTTTCTGCCTCAGGGTCTGGACAACTTGCAGTCATTAATGGAAGAATGAATTCAAAGGTTTATCAGGATGTTTTGCAGGAAAACCTGAGGCTGTCTGCCGGACAGTTGAAGCTAAAAAGCAGCATCCATCATGCTGCAATAAGACAATGATCCAACACACAGAGTAAATCAACTTCAAAATGGTTTCAGAAGAACAAAATACACGTTCTGGAGTGGCCAATTCAAAGTCCAGACTTGAACCGCATTGAGATGCTGTGGCTTGACCTAAAGACAGCGATTCATGCCAGACATCCCAGGAATCAGACTGAGCTACAGCAGTTTTGTAAAGAATAATGGGCCAAGAGTCGTCCTGATCTATGAGTCAGACTGACCTGCAGCTACAGGAAGCGTCTCTAAGTTATTGCTGCCAAAGGGAGGCCGCAAAATATTAAATGTGATGGTTCACTTAATTATTTTTCCTCCATCTGTCATTGTTCGCATACTATCCTCGTTAAAATATGAAAACCTATAAATGTTTGGGTGGTTTTATTAAAGCAGACCCTGCTTTTTCATTTGTGTGATTTTGACAAAGATCAGATCACATTTGATGGGGATATTATGCAGAAATTTGAGAAATTCCTAAAGGTTCAAATACTTTTTCATACCACTGTAACTAATTGATGGATTAATCGATTACCTAAATAATCAATAGCTGCAGCCCTAGTGTAGATTTTAAAAAAAAAAGAAAAAAAAAACATTTAGTGATTTTTTTTTTTTTTAAACTGCTTCCTTACTTTCCTGTGAATGGTCATATATTATTGTCAATCCATTATAATCTTTACTGTGATTGGCCAAATGATAATTTGACATTTGACCCATTTGATGATATGGTCATATTTTTTGGCAATGTTGTTGTCAATGGCAATAAATGATCTGTAATTTCAGAATTTGGGGAATTACTCAATTTTTTACTGCTATTTAACTTAAATGGTACAGTATTACGTTTTAAAATTTTAAAGTGACCAGTCCAGTCTACCACTCCATCCTTTTTTTTTTTTTGGCAAGGTTTAGCCCTTTACTCTTCGGCCACTCCTTTCCAACTCTGTGCTCTCATAAGCTGTATCAGCTGTGCTCATTTTTCACCAGTAGTGTTGACACAAAAAGCAATGTGAATCTGTGCCGCTACCACAATCCCTCCACTCATGAAAGCAGAGGGATCACGTCAGCCAGGAGATACAGTGTCATCCTCTCAACTGCTCCCGCCGAGATCAGGTACATGTTTGCGAGCCTCAAACATGCGCAAATGTGCTGCGCAACTACATGCACATCATGCTTGATTTGAGAGCATTGACATGTGCAGACATTTTTATGGACTAGGCTTGGGAACATCTTGGTATGCTAGGATACGATACGGTACGATTTGCAATACAAAGCTCACAATGATCTCACGATTTGGCGATACAACATTTATCGATATACTGGTCAGGAAATCATTTTAGGATATTTTACAAAACAACTAACAAACAGAAAAAACAAGCTATCTTCATCATTCTGCTGCAGTGTTGTTAATCTTACTGAAAAAAAGCAATTAATTATAGTTACAAATGACTTCTCCCAAAAAGTAATTGCGTTAGTAACTCAATTACCTGAATGTAAGAGTAATTAGTTACTTGGCAAAGTAATTGGTGATAATTACTTTTTTTTTTCCCTCAAAAAAAAAAAAAAAAAAACACTATGTGAGGTTTTTTGTGAAGGTTTTTGGTACAATTGGCCCGAGCCCAATTCTTTACCCTAATTTACCCTTTACCCTGAATCAACTGTTAAAAGTTGTTAAAATTGCTCCCATTATTGCATTTGTTCCCTTCTCTCTACTTTCGACATATGAAAGTTTTAAAACTGTTTCATCATTTAAAGATAGATTCAAGTCAAGATTTTGCCGATTTAGAAGTATTTTAGATAAAAAGTTACTTAGGTTCGCTAGGAAGGTTCTGTACAACAGAGCCGTCCTAAAAAGTCTACTGCTTTAAGATGGCGGCTGTCTACTAACGCATTTAGTGCCATGCAGTGTTGTTAATTTTACTTTAAAAAAAGTAATTAATTACAGTTACAAATTACTTCTCCCAAAAAGTAATTGCGTTAGTAACTCAGTTACCTGAATGTAAGAGTAATTAGTTACTTGACAAAGTAACTAGTAATATATTTTTTTTTTCTCAAAAAAAAAAAATTCTCAGCCCAATTCTTTACCCTCCACTTAACTAGACACAAGGGTATTGCGATAACTAGCTAGTAATCTTTGCTATGTGTGGAAGTCATTTAAAGTTGTGAATCAATCGTTAAAGTTGTTAAAATTTCTCCCGTTATTGCATTAGTTCCCTTCTGTCTACTTTAAACATGTGTAAGTTTTAAAACTGTTTCATCATTTAAAGATAGATTTAAGTTAAGATTTTGCCGATTTAGGAGCATTTTAGATTTTTAAAAAATTACTTAGGTTCGCTAGGAAGGATCTCTACATCAGGGCCTTCCTGAGAGGTCTACTGCTTTAAGATGGCGGCTGTTTACAAACGCATGTAGTCCTTAAAACATGTTGGCAATGCAGCAGTGTCTGTCATTTGCATCTAGTTCTATAATATGATATCTACCGTGTCATGTGGGTGTAGTTTGTCGGCTATGGCTGCAGTCAGGTATTATTGGAGCCACCTAGCATCGCGGTTGCAACGGCGTCTTCCCCACTCCTGCTCTGCTCTCGTCCCCGTGAGTCCGTTTCTCTCACTTTTTTTTATTCAACCAACTTAGTAACGCATAGTAACGCACGCCTTTCCCGCCTCATTAACGGTAACGGCGTTGCCAAGATGAGAAAAGTAATTAATTAGATTACTCATTACTGAAAAAAATAACGCCGTTAGTAACGCCGTTATATTGTAACGCCGTTATTAACAACACTGTTCTGCTGTAAGGTTATCACTAGTAGACGTCAAATCCTTTTAAACTCGGCAGGTGGGAGGAATTGAACCCCTCCCACTTCAAACGAGCCCCTCCCACTTCTATGGCTGTCTGTCGCAGCCAATGCCAGGCAACAAGGTGATTTTGGGCCATTCAGGTCAATACCTGTTGATTTTAGTCACTTCCTGTTGATTTTGGGGCATTTTATGGGTCGCCCCCTCATGCTTGATGCATGTAAATAGATTACGAATGAGATGTTTACTGAGCTGAACCATTGACTTCATAATGATATTGACAATTCAGATCTGACTTTCATTGCGCCACGCCTTCAAGTAGGGGACCAGCCGACAATCTGCTTCAGTTATTCGGATTTTTCAATTGTGGTGAAATACTTTACTAAGTTTATGTGATTGTTTTTGATGATGTGCGGACGCTAACTGATACATGCTAAGCGTTTGCATTGATTGTTATTGCTGTATCAGCAGCTAGTTATAAACGCAAATTTGAATTGCTGTTATTGAAGATGAAACGGAATTAATTTTATTTTTGTTTTCATTTCATTCCGCAAGTGTTGATGTCATGAGCAGCTGAATAGAGTCAGCAAACCACACAGACGTCTGACTATTTAGCTAGGACTTAGCTCCAATGTCTTGGTAAGGACAGTACAATGAAGTCTAATGCATGTTTTTGGATAGTTATTTTGAGATGTTGGGGTACTTAAGGGTTTTTGGATAGTTATTTTGAGATGTAGGGGTACTTAAGGGTTATTTCTGATTTACATGAAAATTCAGATTACCTTGCCAGTGCAGGAACGGAACTCGTTCGTAACCTTGGAGCTACCTGTATTTTCATGTAGCATTTTGTTTTTGGTACACATTTTAAGGCAATTTAGTAAAAACTTGCCTCAGGTCTATTAGCCATTGTACAAAAACGATGACACCACATCACTAATGCTCTCTTATTTAGGGAGAAGTCACCTCAGCTCTCGTCTCACCCATTTTATTGTCTCATGTTACAGTTATCAGCCCATGAGCCCCTCTGGTCATGTGGGACATTATCATAGGAATAAATTAGAATTTAATTTGAGTGACTCATTGGAGTGCTGGTTTGGTTAATCTCTAATAGATTTAGTTGCTTTTCAGTAATCCTGAATCAGCATGACATAAACCTCAATAATAGGCGTTAATAGATAAATACGAGGACAGGGCCTTTGATTGATGATTAACTGCTATACTGTAGTTCCAATTAGAGCTGCGTCTATCGATTATTTAGATAATCGATTAATCTATCAATTAGTTAGTTAAAATAATCAAATCGGATAACAAATCTTTTATACATTCCAGAATGAGTTTTAGGATATGTAAAACAAATAAACAAGGGTTTATGCTTTCAATATTTATTTTGACTTGCTAAGATTACACTTTTAAAAGAGCATTAAATGCGAATACAAAATACAATTATTGAATATTTCTTCAAACTATGCAGTATAGCACTTTCATTTAATAAGAGCAATAATTGTATTTAAAAATAAGTTAAAGTACCTAATCTTAGCCTATGGCAAAAAAAAAAAAATAATAATAATAATAATAATTGTGGATCAAAGAACAACAAAACAACAATCGCATAACTTGCATAGCAAAAGTCAGCTAGCTATAATGCTATATAATGGCATATTCCCTGTTGCCACTAATTAGAATGACGTTGCAATATTTTGTTTTGAAAGTGTTATATTTAGTTTTATTGAATAAAAATAAATGTAACACTTTCAAAACAAAACATTACAACGTCACTCTAATTAAACGAATCGTCGAAAAAGCAAAATTTGATATGAAGCTTTTTTTCTATTCAAATTACTCGAGTTAATCGATTAATCGTTGCAGCACTACTTTCAATTGTGCTGAGCCGATAACACGCGAGGGATATAAACCACTGGTCCTCGCGAGCAGATTTGTTGTCATGTTGTTTGTTTGCGATGGACCCATTAGCCAAACGCCGTACGTTCATGTTGTTGTAGCCATTATCGGACTCCAAGACCACTAAGCTCTAGAAATGACTTCCAGAACGTTGACAATTTATTCCAAGTCGAGTGCATTCAAAGATACCAACAACCAAGCAATGAAAAATGGCAGGCAACAAAGGGAAAAACTGGACCCATTGTCCCATTCTAGCAGTTTGCCTCAAGCAAAGTGACGACCTCTGACGGAAATGTTCAGTCTTTTTGAAGGTGCCGGGAGGCGGGGAGTCGGATTGGAGGGGCTGTCGCGGCATTGTCTAGGGTTGGCATCCGTCATGAATTGGGCAAAAGAGTTGGTGGTGACTGTTGTCGGGGTGACGCTGATTATCTGCAGAAGTGGGTAGAGTAGCCCAAAATTTAATTATGAGTTGGTTTACCTCAAAATAATATTACAAAAGTAAAAGATGTCATCCAAAAAAATGTACTCAAGTACAATTAAAAAAGCATTTGGTAAAATGAGTACTCAAGTCATGAGTAACATTGTGAGTAACTGCAAAGGATGTTAGATTTTTTTTAAACATTTTTTAACAATGGTATTTTTTTTCTATTTTTTTTTTTCAGTTATCTATATGAACTGTCATTATTTACATTAAGCCAAAGAAATACAAAAAAAAAAAAAAATCATCGAATTCTGGCGAGAGAAGTAGATGAGTGCCTTCTAGTGGTGAAAAGTTTGACTCGTTGAATTGTGAACACCTGCAGTTCCTTCATAGTTCCTATTATGAAATTAAAAGGATTGTATTTCTGTTTTTCTGTGGTCAGTTGGTGCCAAATAAAAACTGGGAGAGAGGTTAAAATCTGCGCTTTCAAGTCATGTTGAGGGCAGCGCTCTATGTCAAATACTTAAATTTTTTACAGTGCTTTAAAGAGTCTGCGACAGCAAAAAAAATACATCTTAAATAGTAGAGCTGAGAATCTTTGGGCACCTAACGATTCGATTACGATTACGATTCAGAGGCTCTGATTCGATTATGAAATGATTATTGATGCACCCCCCTCCTTTTTTTTTTTTTTTTTTTTTTTTTTTTTTTTTTTAATGTTTTGTACATTAGTTCCAAAATTGTTCAAAAATCCTCTCAGGCTAAACCAAACTACTATTTCAGTATCAAGTTAACGTGTAACAGTAAACACTTATACAAAAATAACAGTAAATAAAAAACTCCAGTCCCCATTCTGTATCAGAAGCTTTAAACTACATTCAATTAAATTAATGTTGTGAATCAACTGTTACAGTTGTTAAAATTGCTCCCGTTATTCCATAATTTCCCTTCTGTCTACTTTTGTCAAAGTTTTAACAGTATTTCATCATTTAGAGATAAATTCAAGACAAGATTCTGCCGATTTAGGAGTATTTTAGATAAAAAGTTAATTAGGTTCGCTACAACAGCGCCTTCTAGAGAGGTCTACTGCTTTAAGATGGCGGCTGTTTACTTACGCCGGAAAGTCTGTCATTTCGCATCTCTGTTCAATAATACATGGTCTAACACCGACATCGTCTGTCATTTTGTATCTAGTTGTACATATATATGATATCTACCGTAGCCGTATGTTTGTAACAACTAGCAATTGGGCGTTCTTTGTAGCGGCTGTCAGCTGCAGTCAGGTATAATTGTTTTTTGTTTTTTTTTATCTAGCGGCATGAGTTGAACATGATATTTACTCTCGGTCCATTCCTCATTGCGTCCCAAAGACCGCGCTGACTGTGTTTTACTTCCGCTTTACCTGTTATAGTTCAATAATCGGAATATGGATATTTGTGAATCGTTCTCGAATCTTCCACGGCCAAATCGCGAATAATCTAAGAATCGGAAATTTTGCACGCCTCTACTAAATAGCATTTTTATGTAAATTAGAAGCATATTTTGAGTCGATTCGACTATATACAACAACTTGGCAAAGTGACGATGACGATAAATTAGTCTTTTAATCTGCCATTTAGCTCCGCCTGTCATTATAGCGCTTTAGCGTCCCCAGCTGAATGATGACTTCGGCAAAGTCACGATTTCATCTTATTTAGAATCCAGCCCATTGAGGAGGAAGATTCAGAATGAGGAAAATGCGACAGAAAGCAGCAAAATGTCATGATTGTTTCAATCTCTCTACTCAAATATTTATACAGGATATTCTTTTTACCTAAGTAGTTTTCCCCAATTGCTAAATAAATGGTATGGTCCTGACACATAAAAGTCTTGTGCTAAATGGAATATGAAATATTACAAATTAATTTATTCAGTATGACAGGGCAAAATTACTGCATAATGGTCAAAACTGCCGACTTCTTAAACCTCCCGAACGGTATTTTATGCCACCGGAGTTAATCCGGCTTTTGTCATTTCCCTGCCGCAGCTTCGGAGACGGTGGAAAGAGAGTAAACAAAACAGGTGGCGTGACAGCTAGCTGAAATGCTAATCCGAACCGAGCAGCTTTTCCAAGTCTTGTTCTTGCCTTTCAAACACGCAAATTCACACAAAACTACCCCGACTCATGTCACACACGGCGGCGGGGTTGATTGTCTTCACCGATCAGCCAGCCCCTGGCAGTGAGCAAGTTACATCTCTCAGGCAGAGAGAGGGGAATGAACGCATTGTCAGTGGACAAACCGGCCGACGTCGGAGCAGGGGGCTGCCTGAGCCCTAGGCGAGGACAGTGATCTATTGGCGGCCACACAAAGAGGACCGAGGGGGTGGACGTGATCATGTTGTGTGACAAGCCTGTGGACAGGGAGCATTTTCACCCACAAAATGCGAGCCAACTCCGTATTAAAACGTTTGCCATGATCCCAGTATTTTTACTCACTTCCTCGCTGGTCCAATGGTCCCACAGTTGTTGGACTTGTTTTGGCCATTATCCGCGATAAATGGGAACTTTTTAAAACCCAAAAAAGCTCACACGCCCCTCCCTGGTGCAGCAACACAGGCCTGCAGCACATTGGGCTGGCGTAATGCGAA
Source organism: Corythoichthys intestinalis (assembly GCF_030265065.1). Lineage (NCBI taxonomy): Eukaryota > Metazoa > Chordata > Actinopteri > Syngnathiformes > Syngnathidae > Corythoichthys > Corythoichthys intestinalis. The sequence goes on along the minus strand of NC_080414.1, from coordinate 37,285,219 downwards.
AAATAAACGAACTAATCCGCAAAATCAGCTGAATCCGCCGTCGTTCTGCATACTGTAGTATTGGCTGTATACTGAAGGTCATTAGCCCGCTGACGTCACATTCGCATTCTTCGTCAATCCAGGAAGTCACTCATTATCATGGCGTGGGATTCATAAAATTGAATAAATATATTGATCACTTCCACACACATTAAAGCGGTCCATTTCATTCAGGAGCATAAAATACCGCGTGAAATATGAAATAAACATGCTTTTAGCTGTCGTAGGCACTTTATAGACGCCATGTGATTGAACAGGCCAGCGTTATCACAGAACGACAAGCTTGAGTCTGATTTGTAAAATGTCATGTGATTGTTGTTGCGACATCTAATTGGTGAAAGTGGTAGAACTACTGATGGGAATGCTGGGGAAAAAAGTAAAACCTAATATGTACAATAAAGAAGAAAAATGTAACGACTTGTGTAGCCCAAAGTAGCAGCGTAAGATTAGTGGTTCTTCTTCACAAATCTACTCAAGTAAACGTATAGCTTAGTAAAACTACTCTTAGAAGTACATTTTTCTCAAAAACGTATTCAAGTAAATGCAGAGGTGGGTAGTAACGCGTTACATTTACTCCAAGAAATTTACATGAGTAACTTTTTGAGAAAAAATGTACTTCTTAGAGTACTTTTACCACACAATACTTTTTTCTTTTGCATGAGTACCATAACTTTCTGATTATAAGACACTACTTTTTTCCTCCATTTTGAATCCTGCAATTTATAGTCCAGTGTGGCTTATTTGTTGATTTATTTGGGTTAAGAGGTAAAACTTCATTTGACAGCGGCGTCATAAGACCGTCATAATTATGACACTATCATGGGCTTTACTGAATTCTTATGACAAATGTCATTATGTGTCATCTGGCAAATTATGTCACTAACTCCATTTATGTCCAGCGTGGATCTTTTACATCCATTCAAAATTGAGATAATTTGCCAGATAACAACAAATGACATCTGTTATGAGCATTCATTAATGCTCATAACAGTGTCATGTTATAATTATGATTGTCTAATGAAGTCTTATGGCGCCACTGTCAAAGTGTTACCAAATACGATATCTAGCAATTAATGAACCAATTGGTAAGAGAAGAAATAATTTGCACAGAATATGAATTTCTAATCTGTAGCACTGCAATGCATGCTAGGAGGCAAGTTGGACGACAACAGTGTTGACAGCAGGTGGCAGCAAAGGTTGACTGTCTCCCCCAAGGGAGCAGTGATGGCCAAATTAAGCAATGAAGCTTTGCGGCCAATTGGTTCAAAGCTTCGTGATGGTTCATTTGGTCTTATGACAGGCGTATGATGCCACTGTCAAATAAAGTGATACTGGTTAATATCATTTGGTGTAAATATCTCATAATACAGTGATGATAGCTGCTGCTTATAGTCCATTGCGGCTTATCTATGAACAAATGCCATTTTAGTGCCAAATTGTAAGGGTGTGGCTTATAGTGAGGTGCGGCTTATAATGCAGAAATTAAGGCAGATTTGTGAGGAAGAAACACTACTTCTACTCCGCTACTTTGGGCTACACTTGAGTCGTTACATTTTTCATTTATCAATTTTCTTTATTCAAAAAATTGACTTTATTTTTGCCTGAGATGCCGGCAGTGGCTGTCTCAGTTTCACCAATTAGAAGTCCCAACAGTAATGCTCATAGAGTTGTTCTGGTCTGAATTCGATTATTTTTGTGTCATCTTTTTGGCCTAATATGACCATGTAATGGGTTATATAGTACAGTATTATAATAACAGTTCATATGGATAAAGTTGTACTGAAAAAAAAAAATCTGAAATTTTAAGCAGTTACACACAATGTTACTCATTACTTTAAAAAAAAATTATGTCTACTTTTACTTGAGTAATAATATTTAGAATTAACACGACTCTTACTTGAGTAAAATTGTTGGCTTCTCTACCCACCTTTGATTAAATGTAACACGTTACTACCCCTCTCTGATTATCTTCTGTCAGCGTCAGTCAGGAGTGGGCAGACTAGCTTACTGAATACACGACTTCAGGTCCGTAACGTTATGTCCATCACTTATCGTATGGCGAGGGTGTGACTGGGTTGATCAAATGTAATAATATAATTACAATATATTACAATAATTACAATGTATTATATACCAATAGAATAATTAAACAGTCAACAAAATGTGTCAATGTTGTTTACAATTTATAGTTTTATTTTTTTTATGTAATTCATGCCCCTGTCAGTGCTTCAGCCTCCTCAAGTTTGGCTCTCACGTCTGGGATCTCCTGACAACACAGGCATACTCTTGGAAGGGTAATTACTTGACGGTTTACAGCAACACCTGGAAAATAAAATCGTTTTGTCATTAATTTTGAAAAATCAAAAACATATCATTCATTTAGCCACATTTGGGCTAGCTTTACCATATTTAGATCGGAAGGAGCTGTCCCATTACCTAATATCAAGTTTTAGCTATGTGGAGAGAATAGAAAAATATACAACCATGTAATCGCATTCCCGCAAATAAAAAAATCACGATGCTCGACTTAGGCTTACCACTCACCCGTTCGTGAAGTGTCGAGCTGTCAATTGGCGTCATGATGACATCTGCTGTGTCAAGGAAATCGTCGTCATCTGACGCCTCAGGTTCAAACATGTAGGGATTAATTGTAGTTCATCTTTCCTGGCAGCCTTTGCCATCGGTAGCGTCACGAAAGGGCGATCCTGAATGGTTACCTTTGGTGGAAATATCACTGACATCGTTGTTGCTGCTATGCTAGCTGTGGATAGTGTTCTCTGTTGCGTCGGGGAATCTACGTCACACTTCCGAGTTTGCAAAGGGACCATTAACGGAGTGCAAAAAAACTAAAAAAAAAAACGCAAATTATCCTTGCATTATGTATTGATAGTGTCATGGTTGTTTTGACGAACTCGTCCAAAGTTTATATTCGTAAAATTACACCAAAATCCGGAAAGGTCTTCAGTTGCCCTTTAAAGGGGAAATAACGTAGCCAAACAACAGGGAGTGAAAGTGGGATGAAAAGACTATATTTTCTTGTTTTATTTAATTACCAAATTTACCGACATGGTCAAAATTACATCGGTCATCGTGAAGAATTTCAGTAATGGTAAATTTTCGGTATACCGCCCAGCTCTACTTCCTAATGATATCAATTCACCTCCTGTTGACATTAGGTCACTTCCTGTGGATATTAAGTCACTTCATATTGATTTCGTGGTACCTAAATATCATTTCCTGTTGATATTAGATATTTTCCTGTTGATTGGGGTATTTTAGGGTCACTTTCTCTCGATATCAGGTCATTTCCTGTTGATTTGGGAACATTTCGGTATCGCTTACCACTAGGAGTGGGAACCTCTTGGTACCTCACGATGTGATACGATTTGCGATACAAAGCTCATGATAACGATGATCTGACGATATGTTGATACAACGATTATCGATACATTGGTCATTCTAGGATATTCTACAAACAACTTTTAAAAAGAAAAACAAGCTTCTGCTGTGAATTGGAATGAGGTTATCACTAGTAGACGTCCAATCCATTTGAACCTGGAGGGTGGCAGTGAATGAACGAATGTTCAAACAGATTGAACGTCTATGGCCGTCAGTGGCAGCCAATGCCAGGCAATTAGGTGATTTTGGGCTAGTTAAGATCATTTACTAGGGGTGTAACAGTACACAAAAATCTCGGTTCTGTACGTACCTTGGCTTTGAGGTTACGGTTCGGTTCATTTTTGGTAAAGTAAGAAAACAAAAGCAAAATATAAATGTGCTAGTTGTTTATTACACATTTTTGTGCTTTCAGCAATAGGAACATTAGCCTATACAAAGCTAGAATTCTGCTCAAAAAGTAGCGGGTATTTGAAGATAATAGACACGGTTGATCAAATGTCAGCATACTGGCCTGTTCTTATAATTTGTCATTCTTGCATATAGAGCTCTTTTGTCTGCCCACATATTCTTTCTCACGCAGTCATATTTTAGATGTATTTTATTGTTGGTTATACTACAGTTTTACTTTCTATGTTTTATTATGTACTAAAACATTAGAAGCAGACACGTCTATATTTAATGATTAGCATGTCAGCAAAATATGAGTTCCCTTTAGATTGTAGCATTTGAACTTCATTCATACAAATTCATCCCAATGTATACTGCAGGGTATATCAATACTATTTGTTAGTTTGTTTGTGATACCCTTTTACTGTTTTTCATTTCACTGGTGCTTCTCACGTGGCGCTTGTCCTTGAAATCTAACCTCACACTCAACAGAAGTATTTTTTTTTTTTTAATATTGTTTCCTAAATCTCAGGTGATGAAAGAGATTGATGGAAGATAATGAGAGCTTTTCGAGAGCTGATGTGTACCGTGGTCCAGGTCAGGTCACTCATCTTCTAGCTTATTATACACTGGACCAGTCAGCATTCCACTTATCATCCTGGACAGAGGGGAGATATGTGGGAAAGAAAATGAGATGATTGGGGGGGTAGAACTGTGTCAGCATGTGTGTGAGAAGGAGGATCCCCACATAGAACATAGCCCGGTCGATGAGTGATGGACTGAAGCTTAATGACAAGCACACTCATTGGGGCCACTTAAATATTTATGGAGGAATGCTCTGAGCAAGGACTGAAATGTAAGCTTGGAGTAAATTTAGAAATGCTCAGTGTGCGTGTGCGGGAGCGTGCATACGTGTCTCGTGCGTGTGTCACTAACATTGAAATGCTGCACCTTCATTTGCTCGGTCCCAACACCAGTGCATAATCAGGGTGTGCGGGGGGGCCAAAAAGACATGGGCTTCTTGTGCAGAAGCAATCGGCCTTCTGATTTCAAAGTGAATCAAAAAATAAAAAGGTTCACATTTATTGTCTTGAGTTTATTCTTGACCTTATGACATACTGCATGTTCATGTTCAGAACACAGACTGTTCAGACAATGGCATTACTAACGGCGTTATTTTTTTTAGTAGTGAGTAATCTAAATGATTACTTTTCTCATCTTGGCAATGCGGTTACCGTTACTGAGGATGTAAAGGCGTGCGTTACTATGCATTACTACGTTGGTTGAATGACGCGAGAAAAGTCTGGGAAACAGGGACTTACGGAGACGAGAGAGCAGAACGGGAGTGCGGAGGAGGCAAGGGAGTTGTGACGCCGTTGCAAACGCGATGCTAGTTGGCTCCAATAATACCTGACCGTAGCCGATAGCCTACAAACTACTTGCTTGGCGCGGCCAGACTGTTTTTTTTAAACACCGGGAGAACAGTCTGGGACCCAGCTCCTCATTGGCCTCTCAAGCCCGAACAAAAGTAACCGTGCAATTAGATTCGTTTATTTGCATGACGTGTTCTTAACGAGCAACGTCACTCTTGCGCGTCGTCGGAAATCGTCCCCACAACAACACAGATGGCGAACGGGAAAGCCGAGAATATGTTCCGTTCTGCAGTAAATTTAGTTTTAAATGACCAAAAACACAATGAGTTGCTAAAACCAATAATCCGTCTCACGCTAGCCATGTTGAATAAACTTCTCCGTTCTCCGCTCTCCTCCTATGTTTATTTCCTCGCTCTAGATTTTCTTGTTGCTTTACCAATGTCACGTCCGCCCGTTGTGATTAGTCCACTCCACTGTCTGTTTGCTGTGGCTTGCTCTGCCCTGGAAATTTGATCCGCGGAACAGTCGCCAGAACGCTGGAATAGTGGTGAGTCTAAAGTTCCAGGCAAATCAACTACGCCCACATGATGCTATGGTAGATATCACATGCATATAGAACTAGATGCGAAATGATAGACACGCCGGCATTAGTAAACAGCTGCCATCTTAAATCCGTAGACTTCTCAGGAAGGCTCTGTTGTAAAGAAACTTTCTAGCAAAATTTGATCTAAAATACTCTTAAATCGGCAAAATCTTGACTTGAATCTATCTTTAAATGATGAAACAGTTTTAAAACTTTCACATGTCAAAAGTAGACAGAAGGGAACTAATGCAATAACGGAAGCAACTTTAACGGTTGATTCACAACATTAAATGACTTTCAAACATAGCAATGGTTACTATCTAGTTATCGCAATACCCGCAATACCCCTGTGTCTACTTAAGTTTATGTCTAGGGCCAATTGTCCCAAAAACCCTTTGAACTTCATATAGTGTGACCTATGTTTTTTTTTGGGTTTTTTGGAATGGAAAGAAGAACCCATGAAACGTAGCACCAGTTACTTTGCCAAGTAATAATAATAATAATTGCTCTTACATTCAGTTAACTGAGTTACTAACTCAATTACTTTTTTGGAGAAGTAACTTGTAACTGTAATTAATTACGTTTTTAAAGTAACATTGCTCATAACTAGAAGTCGACCGATATATCGACCGGCCGATGTGTTGTGTATTTTTTCCAACGTCGGCCATCTGCCGATTAACAAAGAAGCTAAGCTGACAAAAAAAAAAAAGAATTTGATCTGGCATCTGTATGTGCAACTGTGGCTGCCGCTGACTGACGATAGGACCCCAGAAGGACCATGCAGCAGCTTGAAGGCAGGCTGCCTGTTTTGTAAATATTGTAAGATTTTTTTTTTATCTTGCATGAAAGAATATACAATGTTGCTTTAGCCTTTAAAGGTGTTTACTGAGTGATCCTTAGACTCTAAATGTAACTCATAGCATTAGCGTAGCATTCGCATTGGAATTAGTTTTTGCATGGCGACCATCCTCTTAAACTCTCACTTGTTTACATCTTGTCGTGACGTACTGTGTGTTTAATCATTTAAAAACGATGTACTGTTCTTGCTGCATGTGATTAATCATAAAACGAAGTGCTGCATTCGTTGGTTTGGTAGCACTAGACCGACTTAATCCTTTGGTCTCAGGTCGTTGTAAGTTTGAAACTGTTCAAGCAATTTTTTGAAAATTGCCTTCATAATCTACGTGCTTTTTTTTTTTTTTTTTTTTTTTAAGTATATTGGCCTCAAATATCGGCTCACAAAATCGGCTTCGGATATCGGCAATCGGCTGAAAAAATTTTTAGATATCGGTATTGGCATCCCCATTTGAAAATCCCTCTACTCATAACATAATTCAAAGATTTTTTTTTTTTTTTTTTTACAACAACCTTTGATCTAAAAAAAAGAATGGAGAACTAATATAGTTGGCAAAAAAAATAAATCCCTCGTCAGTTACTGAACATTGCCAAGCATACAACTAAGCACATCACCATCTCTAAACTCAAATGCTCATGTTTTCTCACCTTCCAATTCACTCTCCTCCACTGCGACTGCCATTTTTCTCTGCCTGTCACCTCCCACCCGCAGACATCCTGTCTGGGAACAGTCTGCGTCGTTTCCGGGACTTGCTAAGCACACTACCTAAAGGGAACTGTTACAATTATGTATGGATATATCAGAGCCATGCTGTGTACTCTCATAGCACATTCATGTCCGTTCTGTATTCAGGTGCACATTTGACACATTTCATATATAGATGTTCGCAAGTCTGTGTGCTCGCATGTGTTGCACCATGTCTATGGTTTACTACTCTACTGATGTACAGTGGTACGAGAAGTATCTGAACTTTTTGGAGTTTCTCACATTTTTGCATAAAATCACTATCAAATGTGATCTGATCTTGGTCAAAATCACACTAATGTAAAACTAGTGTCTGCTTTAACTGAAACCACGCAAATAGTTATAGGTTTTCATATTTTAATGAGAATAGCATGCAAACAGTGCCAGAAAAATAGGTAAGTGAACCCTTTGCCAAAGGAGACTTAAAGAGCAATTGAAACCAATTTTTACCAAACAATTTAGGTCAGGTGTGTGCCCTGTCTACTATAAAATACACACCTGGTAAGAATTGTCTTCATGAGAAGCATTGTCTGGTGTGCATCATGGCTCGGTCAAAACAGCTGTCTGAAGACCTGCGATCAAGTATTGTTGATTTGTATAAAGCTGGGAAAGGATACAAAACCATCTCTAAAAGTCTGGATGTTCATCCGTCAATAGTCAGAGAAGTTGTCTACATATGGAGAAAGTTTGGCACTGTTGCTTCTCTCCCAAGGAATGGCCGTCCACCAAAGATGATGCCAAGAGTTCAGCGCAGAATACTCAGAGAGGTAAAAAAGAACCCTAGAGTGTCTGCTAAAGACTAAATATTAAATGTGATGGTTACCTTACTTATTTTTGTTTGCATACTATCCTCATTAAAATTTGAAAAACTATAAATGTTTGGGTGGTTTAAGTTAAAGCAGACACTGTTTTTTCATCTGTGTGATTTTGCCAAAGTTCATATCACATTTGATGGTGATTTTATGCAGAAATGTGAGAAATTCCAAAAAGTTCAGATCCTTCTCGTACCACTGTACATCAGTAGAGTAGTAAACCATAGACATGGTGCAACACATACGAGCACAATTCCAAAACATTCAGATACTTTTTCATGCTGTACCATAACTGTAATGTCTGGTTTGGATAGGAACATGAATACAGTGGTACCTCTACTTACGACATTTATTGGTTCTGGAAGTAGTCTCGTAACTTGAAAATTTCGTAAATAGAGACGCGTTTTCCATGTAGGCTAAATGCCCTAATCCGTTCCAAGCACTACTGACACGGCAAATTGAATTTTTTAAATGGGGTAAAACAGGAATAAAACAACAGCCAAACACATTTAAATCATACCAAATACATAACCTAACCGTTAATACCTGTAACACGTAGATTATGAAAGCCCATTTACAAAAATGCATCAACAGCTTCAAATTTACAATGATGACCTGAGACTTCAAGGATTAATTTGGTGTAGTGCTACCAAACCAATGAACGTAGGACGCCTTCTTTTTATGATTATACACACTCAGCAAGAACAGTAGCCTACATTATGTTCAAATAATTAAACCCACCAGGACGTTATTACGAAACATAAACAAGTGAGAGTTGAAGAGGATGCTCACCATGCTAAAGCTAATGCTGACGCAAATGCTACACTAACGCTACGAGTTAGGCTACATTTAGAGTTTAAGGATCACTCAGTAGACACCTTAAAAGGCTAAGGTGTGGTGACCCTTTGTTTGACATAATTCACCCACCGTACTAATGTGTCTGTTTGGCCGAGCGCGTTACCGGCTGCGTCAGTCACGTGACAAAGACACTATAAAGAGCCGCGTGCGTTCCGGCTCATTAGAGAGTGCACGGGAGTTCACAGAGTGCAGTAGAGTTACTAGCTGGACACCGTAGCATGAGCTAACAGCGAAGACTCTTAACAAGTATACCGCTTCAAAGGCAACATTGCATATTTTCTCATGCAAGATTTAAAAAAATTTTTACAATATATACAAAACAGCCTGAAGCTTCCAGCCTGTCTTCCAGCTGCTTCAGGGTCCTTCTGGGGTCCTACCGTCAGCGGTGGACACAGTTGACCACACAGATGCCTGATCAAAATCCTTTTTTATGAGCTTTTTTTTTTTGTTAATCGACCGATCGCCGATGTTGTAAAAAAGTCCATATATTGGCCCAATATATCAGCCAGCCATCATATACAGTAGAGTTCTCATCAGCGCAAAGTTTTACATGCTTATTATTTTGGCAGCGAGGAGGAAACTTCACTTATTTCTTGCTGTCGCCACTGATATGAATGAATAATATATTGGGGGATCGAAGGAGATGGAGCATGAAACTGAAAACTGAATGCACTGTTTAGCAACAAAAATCGTTCAGAACGTTTAGTTTAGTGGGTGATTTATGTAAAACAACACAATAGTTGTATTTTTTGCACAAACCCACTTTTTATCAAAGTATCCTTTTTAATTAAATATGCTTATTTAATCAGACGTCTCCGATTTTAATGTGTCTGTTGGACTAATTGGTGTGCCAGGACATGGTGCACTAACAAAGGTTGATGTTCTTTAAAGCTTCCATGTTTGGAACGTAATGTAGGATTAAAATGTGTTCATATTTTTAGCTCGTTAAATCCAGAGGTGGGTTGTCACCGGGGTTGGGCATCGTTTGAAAATGAACGATTCCGATTCCACGTTTCGATGCCGGTTCCGAACGATTCTCGATTCTTTTAAGAAGCAGGGTCAAAAAAAAAAAAGCCAGGGTCAAAAAAAAAAAAAAGCATGGATTTTATTCATGTCTTAACTTCCCAACTTAATATCAGTCTTTGAACTTAAATGTGATATATTTCTTTCCATAGGAGTGCACTTTCACAAAAATGTTTATTTTTCAAAAGCTCACGGAGAAAACATCTTTCTTTTGCTGAGAACTACGACTAAGCATTAGTAAATTCTGCTATTGGTTATAAGTTGATGATCTTTCAAAACTTTTGATTTTAATGGAGGCGGCAACGCTCTACGTAGTATGTAGCAGCTTATATAGGCTGAGAAGTCTGCTGCTTTAAGATGGCGGCTGTTTACTAACGCTGGCGAGTCTGTCATTTTGCATCTAGTTTTCTATACATGTGCTTACGTCGCTGAGTCTGACATTTCGCATCTAGTTCTATATACATGTGATATCTACCGTAGCCCTACGTCATAATAAGACTTATTCTCGTACTATTCCATCCATCAACTACTTTTTAATCCGGGGTCGGGTCGCGGGGGCAGCAGAAGACAGACGAAAGGTATTGTTTTACTTTTCTGGTTCTGACTGGTTAGAGGACCAGCGCTGCGTGTCAAATTCGTGGCAATCAGCTATGCACTTGGCACTCGGCACTTGTATTCCATGAAGCCAGAGGTGTTTATTCATATTGGTCGTGCAGCTACCTTTGCATGATATAGTTGTTTTGCAAATGTTGCACTGAGCTGACTGGTCATTTTTTTGTAAAGCTGAGCCAAACCTTTGAGCGACGCTGCACCGTGTCCATGGTTATAATCAAGTTGGAATGCACAAACACGCTTCATGTGGGTTCTTCTACGTGGTTTTCGACAGCAATTTTTTTCCGCTCGGCGGTCAGGGCAACGAAACATGTAATCAAAATTTAAAAATTCGAAAGGTTCCGGGAGCATCGGAGTGTTAGAACCGGAGCCCATCGATGCTCGATGCCCAACCCTGCTAGTCACGCGTTGCATTATGAAGAAACACTACTCTTACTCTGCTACTTTGGGATACACTAAAGTCCTTACATCTAAGATGTGACTTTTTTGCCAAACAGTGACTGTACCAGTTTCACCAATGAGACGTCGCAAAAAGAATCACATGACTCCATAATACCAATTAGATGTAACAATACTGTCACATGACCACACACAAGCTTGCCGACAAAAGCCCTATGATTACACCAGCCTATTCAATCATGTGGCGTCCTTAAAGCGCCATCAAAATTAAAATATTTTAAGTAACAGTACTTGAAATTTGGATGTCGCAGCAATAAGTTCACTAATTTAATTGGCCAAACAAACTGGTCCAGTCCACATGAGATTTAATGTGGAACACGGACCAAACTTAGTTTGACTACCTTGGCTTAGGAGAAAAGCAGTAAGGCAGGATGATGTAACAGTAGTAACATTATGCATAAATCTCAATTTGGCAAAAATACAACTTGGGCAATTATGCTGTTAGTCTAACGACTTGTAACTGAAGCCCATGAACTAGCCTAGCAACAAGTAAACAAGCAGAATGTGTCTGCCTATTGATGTGACAATGCATGTCGTCTATACGTGTCCCCCCCATGGTCTTTCCCAGCATTGCTACGTGCTTTACAGCAACAAATAAAGCACTGCATTTTAAGTGGTCTGGCGACTCCGAAGGCGCTAAATTCCAAGTGAATTTTTATTTTTATATTTTCGTCTGCAGCCGGTGAGTGGCCAGCTTGTCAAGACACTGCAGGCTGCCTGTAAATACAACCGCAGTATGTCCTCTGTCTCCGTCTCATGCTCTAACTTATTTCTGGGGAGGAAACCAAGCCATCGGCATGTGGCTCCTCATGCATTTTAATAAAGCGTTTCTCACAGACAGGACATCCCTCTGTACAACATGTCTGGAATAGAGTTAAGGTCACGCTGACCGAAAGATTGACACACTGCCTGATTAGGTCCCCTTTTGGAGGGATTCAAATGATACATGTGCTTTATTTTCGTACAGTAGCTTCTTGTGCTGTAGATATCCCATGTTACCTTTCACTTCCATAGCAAAGCATAATTGAAGATGAGAGCTTGTTCATGTCTCATTTAGATCTCTGAGAAATGAATCAGCAATAATCAAGACCAGAGTGGTTTTCTCAGTTTTCTCAAATTTGTCTCATGAGAAGTAAGTCTCATGTGAGCGTTACATGAGAAGATCTCGAGAAAAGTTCTACTGGCATGATTTTTCAATAAAGTCTCACAGTTGGAGTCACAATCTCAGTAATGTCTCAGTAAAAGATAGGGATGAGCAAAGTATTTTATTTCTTCAACTTGCCTCAAAGCCGCCTCTTTTACTGATCTCGCGGAGAAACCTTATATTGTGCCAGTCACAAATATTTCTCAATTTGATCTCCTTCCAGTCTACACTTGCTCATTGTCGGGTTTTCAAGATTATTTCATTGTAAGAAAATAGTAGTGTCAGCTCTGACATGTCCAATCACATTTTAATTCATCCCATGCCAAAATCCGAGGAAAATATTGTAATTGGTCAAATAATTAAATAACATCTGGTTCATTTGGTTCATCTTCTTCAATGTAAAAATTAGAGATGTGACCGAAAATTCAGCGCCGTAAACTATCGGCCGCTACAAATGCATTATTGGTTTTTGGTTTCGATGACCGAAGGTTTACCACAAAATAGTGTGAAGAACCTTAGTCTTCTTGTTTGATGACATAATCAAAACAGGCAACGCGCTGGCTGACGATGTCTCGCTAAAACTATTGGCTCACAGGCAACATGTCTGCGATTTGTTTTTTGTTTTTTTTTAAATAGCAAAGAAATATATAAATTAGGGCTGTCAAAATTATCGCGTTAACAGGCGTTAATTAATTTTTTAAATTAATCACGTTAAAATATTTTACGCAATTAACGCATGCACTGAATGACCAGCTCGCACATTGCCTTAAACAGATTACAATGAGGCCGTTTATGGATATTAAGAGTGAAGAGAATTCCCCCGGCCGCTTGGGGGCAGCGCCGTTCCATACTAATGTTATTTCTTCTAAATGTGGGAGAATTAGTAGTTGTGAGATGTTTATGCTGGATGCACAATGCAATGCAAATTGCTATTTGTGCTCCACACATATTTCGGTAAGTTTTCTTTCTTTTAGTGGCAATTATGTGTCTCTTGTTGTATTTTGGGTAAGATATATACAGATATTTATATTTTATAAAGGCGAGTGGACACAGGTGTTCTTTGGACCGCGCTGTTTATTGGCATAAGCTTCTCCTTCACAACAAACATAAGTATCGTTTAGTGAAAGCACAACAAAAAAAATATTCCTATCCCTCTCAAGAAAAATAATGTTCACAAAAAGAAAAGCACTTCAGTCTATAGTAATGAGGCCCTATTCTCACAGTTAAACAACAATGCAAAATGAACTGGCATTCCATATCAAAATAGCTATGCAAAATACACGTAAAACTTACTCGACTTCGGTCACTCAATTCTTATTATTGTTACTTTTATTATTATTATTATTATTATATTAACTCTACTTTTGATTGAAAATTTTACAAATTTTATTAAAACGAAAACATGAAGAGGGGTTTTAATATAAAAATACTATAACTTGTAACTATAACATTTGTCTTTTAAAAACTACAAGTCTTTCTATACATGGATCACTTTAAAAGAATGTTAATAATGCCATTTGTGGATTTATTGTTACAATAAACAAATACAGTACTTATGTACAGTATGTTGTATGTATACAGTGCCTTGCAAAAGTATTCGGTCCCCTTGAATCTTGCAACCTTTCGCCACATTTCAGGCTTCAAACATAAATTAATGAAATTTAATTTTTTTGTCAAGAATCAACAACAAGTGGGACACAATCGTGAAGTGGAACAACATTTATTGGATAATTTAAACTTTTTTAACAAATAAAAAACTGAAAAGTGGGGCGTGCAATATTATTCGGCCCCTTTACTTTCAGTGCAGCAAACTCACTCCAGAAGTTCAGTGAGGATCTCTGAATGATCCAATGTTGTCCTAAATGACCGATGATGATAAATAGAATCCACCTGTGTGTAATCAAGTCTCCGTATAAATGCACCTGCTCTGTGATAGTCTCAGGGTTCTGTTTAAAGTGCAGAGAGCATTATGAAAACCAAGGAACACACCAGGCAGGTCCGAGATACTGTTGTGGAGAAGTTTAAAGCTGGATTTGGATACAAAAAGATTTCCCAAGCTTTAAACATCTCAAGGAGCACTGTGCAAGCCATCATATTGAAATGGAAGGAGCATCAGACCACTGCAAATCTACCAAGACCCGGCCGTCCTTCCAAACTTTCTTCTCAAACAAGGAGAAAACTGATCAGAGATGCAGCCAAGAGGCCCATGATCACTCTGGATGAACTGCAGAAATCTACAGCTGAGGTGGGAGAGTCTATCCATAGGACAACAATCAGTCGTACACTGCACAAATCTGGCCTTTATGGAAGAGTGGCAAGAAGAAAGCCATTTCTCAAAGATATCCATAAAACGTCTCAATTAAAGTTTGCCACAAGCCGCCTGGGAGGCACACCAAACATGTGGAAGAAGGTGCTCTGGTCAGATGAAACCAAAATTGAACTTTTTGGCCACAATGCAAAACGATATGTTTGGCGTAAAAGCAACACAGCTCATCACCCTGAACACACCATCCCCACTGTCAAACATGGTGGTGGCAACATCATGGTTTGGGCCTGCTTTTCTTCAGCAGGGACAGGGAAGATGGTTAAAATTGACGGGAAGATGGATGCAGCCAAATACAGGAACATTCTGGAAGAAAACCTGTTGGTATCTGCACAAGACCTGAGACTGGGACGGAAATTTATCTTCCAACAGGACAATGATCCAAAACATAAAGCCAAATCTACAATGGAATGGTTCAAAAATAAACGTATCCAGGTGATAGAATGGCCAAGTCAAAGTCCAGACCTGAATCCAATCGAGAATCTGTGGAAAGACCTGAAGACTGCTGTTCACAAATACTCTCCATCCAACTTCACTGAGCTCGAGCTGTTTTGCAAGGAAGAATGGGCAAGAATGTCAGTCTCTCGATGTGCAAAACTGATAGAAACATACCCCAAGCGACTTGCAGCTGTAATTGGAGCAAAAGGTGGCGCTACAAAGTATTAACGCAAGGGGGCCGAATAATATTGCACGCCCCACTTTTCAGTTTTTGATTTGTTAAAAAAGTTTAAATTATCCAATAAATTTTGTTCCACTTCACGATTGTGTCCCACTTGTTGTTGATTCTTGACAAAAAAATTAAAATTTTATATCTTTATGTTTGAAGCCTGAAATGTGGCAAAAGGGTGCAAGGTTCAAGGGGGCCGAATACTTTTGCAAGGCACTGTATATCCGCCTTGTGTCTTATCTTTCCATTCCAACAATAATTTACAGAAAAATATGGCATATTTTATAGATGGTTTGAATTGCGATTAATTGCGATTAATTACGATTAATTTTTAAGCTGTAATTAACTCGATTAAAATTTTTAATCGTTTGACACCCCTAATATAAATTATTAAATGAACCAAAATATAATACATTTTCTTCATCGCTGCTACACGCTTTCTGAAGTTGCTTTCCATTGATGTGCCGCGTGATATTGAGTGCCCTGCATGCGTGGCTCAGTGGTAGAGAAGTTGCTCCCCAACCCAGGGGTTGTGAGTTCAACTCTCTGTCTCTGATGAATTATCTAAGCATCCTTGAGCAAGACACTGAACCACACATTGTTGCGTCATCAGCAGGTAGATGAGGATATAGTGTAGAAGCGTTTTGAGTGCCTGAAAGGTGTTGTTCAAGTATCACTCCATTTTTGATTAAGAGAACTTCTCTTCTCAAATACTGCTCAAATCTGGTTTTCTCAGATCAATCTCCTTTGTCTCAATGATGTCTTTGCTCATTTTGGCTCATCACTTGCTCCTAAGGGTACCCTTAGGAGCACAAACTCAGAAACAAATAAGCAGAGAATGAGATAAATTTGAGATGATCAAATTTGTCTCACGAGACAAGATTAAGCAACAGATGAGTAGCAAATTATTGCTATGGGCTGTTAATACTAAGACAGTCTTACTTTGAAAAGATAATACTCTTCCTTTATTTCGACAGTTTTGAACATGGCCATAGTACAGTAAAACGCAAGCCAGGTTTACGCGACGGTTTTAGCCTCAGGATTTGCTCCCACTTTTTCTCTTGGCAGTTGGATAGTCATCGTTTTTCCCTCCTCCCTTAATGCCCTTGGTCGAACATTTTGGAATTTATTACATGTTCAGCACATGCTTACTGGATTATGGTTGGAGCATCCACTCCATTTGGAAAAAAATCTGGTTTTGGATTTGCGATTTAAGCACAAGGGGTTGTGTTAGCATCCCGAAAAGTTGGCTGTAATGAGATTGAAGAGCCAACTAGTGTTGTCTAGTCTACAAAAATACATCAAGTATTCAGCATACATGTTGTAAACCGTAGATGACAGTGTGATTTTAATGTTTTAAAACCATCATGGCAGCTAATTCCACTGAACTCACCTGGGATTTTAAACCAGAATTGTTGCTCTACATAAACAGAGGGAGGCATGTACTCACTTTTGTGACTTTAATAAACTTGTTTGCTTGTTAGTTTACGGCAATCAAATGTTGTTTCCTTCTAGGACGGCCCATGCCAGGACAAAGAGCGAGGCTGCCGACCAGGCCGCTATCTCTGCAGTGCAAGATGCTGAAATCGCTAGAGCGGTTGCCCGGGAGCTTGCCCCCAACTTCTACCAACCAGGTGACCATTAAGAGAATTATCTGTGTTTATTAGGCTTGTCCACTTAACTTCTCCAAAATGTAGGGCATTATATACCGCATTTTTCGGATTACTACTCAAAGTCCTTCATTTTTCCCTAAAATTGAGAGTGAACTTTCACTCTAGGAACACTAGGAACTTTCTTTAAATGAAGGAATATTTGCTCACGTTTCATCATGGACGGACATCTAGAAAGGTTACAGATACATTCTGCCATGTTAACTGCACACAACAACTATAGGCCGCGCTCGTTAATTTATGCCATATTCGTGTGGAACATGTATACTTACGATGTTATTTGTTTATTTAGCACCTGTGGATAACATTGAGAATGCAATTGAATGTAAAAGAGTGCTTATTCACCGCCATGACAGCTTTGGGAACAAAATATTATAAGGGTGCAAAATTTGTTGTACAATTAGCATCTTTAGTGGGGCAAATTAAAACTCCACTCACCATTTTGGCGGTGCTCTCCTGCTTTTCATGGTCCACATTTTCAATCCTTGGTTCTTGCTCAGTAGTTGTAGCTTTTGAAAGCTTAGGTCTGGAAAAAAATACGTATATCCATCTGCCTCTTCGTTCCTCAGGTGGTTTTGGCTAAGCAAAGCATATGACCGTCTAAGGTGCTAGCTGTGTTACTTCGTATTTGTGGGTTTCTTGAATAAGACAACTTACTGAAAGGACTGACGTTTTTTACAGACAGATCTTTAGTTACAGAACAGAAGCGAGGCATCTTCAACATTAACTGTCCACTGGTGGGCTTTTAATCAGCTGTCTCGAGCTCGCTACGTATCTCTGACTTCCGTGTGCTGTGACGAGCAGACATTACTAATGGGACATGCTGATACGATTTGCTCATATCATTACAATAGTCACATGATCTGTTCAAAAAATAATTTTGACCCAATATAAACAAAAAATTGTTCATTTCAGTCATTTTGTTGTTTGTTTTATTGCTTTACAACTTTTGTAGACAATATTTTATCGGAAAAATCTTGAATTTTAAAATCATATACTGTATAGGAAAGTCAATTACATGCAATGACACTTTTCGGCCACCGAGGGGTGGGGTGCTGCCCCCTGGGCCCTCCATAAAATCTGCTTAGATCTTCAGATTTAATGAATGCTATGGCAAAAGGCAAAGTGGTTCTTGGAGATAGGTCAGATTCCCAAATTTTTTGTGAAATACAAGTAGTCCCCGGGTTACAAACGAGTCCTATGCTGCCGACATAACCCAAATGTCCACGTAAGTCGGAATTAACCCTTTAAGTACCCCTAAAAAAAAACTAAATCTCAAAAAAACGATCCAAAAACATTTGTGCTATGTCATTGTACTGTCCTCGCCAAGACGTTGGAGTGAAGTCCTAGCTAGACAGCGAGCTAAGCTGTAATCTTTCCCTTCGCTCTCTCGCTCTCTCTCTCACTTGGCTGCGCGACTTCTTCGTGGAAGCTAATGCGCTCTTTCTCGTGTGTGCACGTGCGCTCGTCTTTGTGTGTACATGCTCGCGTACTACTGCTCTGCGCTTCCTGTGCCAAAATAAAATCATGCATGACCAAAAAAAAGTCAACATATTAATCAAATACACATTAAATACACATTTCACCAAAGAGCAGAACAGTCATATTAATAAAATAAAGTGAGAAATAAGACGCTGTGACATACAATAAGGTACTCTTTACGCGACTATAAATAAAAACACCTGGAGACAAAATGGCGGACCAGACTCACATAAATCACATAAGTAACCCAGGGACGTCCTATACACTTAATTTCAATTCAATTTTATTTGTATAACCCTAAATCACAACAAGGTTGTCTCAAAGGGCTTTGCAGAGGCAATATGATACACAGTCAGAAACAGCAAATGAATTAAACAAAGATGAATAAATAAAGTTCAAGTCCTGGGCATCCCCCATCCTTGGTCCCTCCATGTCGGCAAGGAAAAACTCCAAAAACTCTTTGGGAGAAAATGAGAAACCTTGGGGAGTACCACAGTCAGGAGAGATCCACTCCCAGGACAGATAGACAAGATGCACCAGGACTGCTAATGGGAATTAGCGGACAGGGTTACAGTCTGTAAAGATGCAGTAGAGTAAAGGAACAAGAAGAGGTCCATCTAGCCAGATGAGACGGGGGTGGCAACGAGGTCCGGATAGTCAGGAGGCTGCAGCTGAAAAATAGCTCCTCCCCAGAGAGGAGGGGGGAAAGGGGACACCGGGTGACTAGTGATGAAGAGACTAGTTAACTAGATAGTAACATTGGAAAATAGAAATAAAGTAAGACAAGTGGTAGGTAAGTGAGAAAAAGGAGAAAGAACTCAGTGGCTGTACTTCCCCCAGCATGATAGCTTCTAGTGCAGCTTAGACTGAACTGTGAGTCTAATCCGACTTCAACTAGCCTGACCATAAGCTTTGTCGAATAGAAACATTTTTAATCTAATCTTAAATGTGCAGACTGTCTCGGCTTCTTTAATATTAGCTGGAAGCTGATTCCATAAAGCAGGGGCTTGGTGGCTAAAGGCTCTAGCTCCGACAGTACTTTTAGAAACCCTGGGAACTACCAGTAGACCTGCATTCTGAGAGCTGAGTGTTCTGTTGGGACGGTATGGAACCAGATCATCGGTGAGATAAGATGGCCCCAACCCATTAATGGTCTTCAATGTAAGAAGGAGGATTTTAAATTTAATTCTAAACTCGACTGGAAGCCAGTGAAGGGCCTGGAGCACAGGGGTGATGTGCTCTCTTCTATTAGTTCCTGTTAAAAGTCTGGCTGCTGCGTTTTGGACTAGCTTAAGACCTTTTAGAGAACTTTTAGGACAAGCTGCGAGTAGGGAGTTACAGTAATCCAATCTAGATGTAACAAACGCGTGAATTAATTTTTCTGCATCGTTTTTAGATATAATATTTGTAATTTTGGCTATGTTGCGCAGGTGAAAAAAGGCCGTTCTGCAGGTTCCAAATCCAAATTTCCAAATAAAAAAGGAGCCAAGAAAGTTTTCGCGAGTGTGACAAGAGGAGCCATCACCCAATCAGCAGCCGTGTATTTTTTGAAGGTTCCTCCCATGAAACGGGTCTCAATTGGATCTTTCCCAGAATCATATGTCATATCTTTAAGCAATATAAATTAAGCAATAAAGCAAATCACAAATGAATTAATAAAACAATAAATACAATGTTAAAAGATGAAGGACATAAGATGGATGTACAGTGTGCTTTATGTATTATAAATAAACTTGATAATTGATCGTGCGCCTTTTAGTCTGAAAAAATATGTTTTGTGTGTGTTGTATATATGCTTGCAAAGTTTAATATATAAAATGGCCATTGAGGGAATAGGCAGCTGTAGTGATAGGAAGGAAGAACACACTCCTTGTGAGTAACATTTTTCCCAAAAAAATGGTCTTTATTCAAATTTAGAGTGAATCTTGTTATTCATTTCGACTGTTTTAATGGGCGCATTTAGAGAGCACAAAAGTGTCAGCTTCTATGCTAGAGCACTGAAATGGCAGACAGAAAGTATTGAGGAAGGTTTCAGATATTCCACAATGTGGGCTGTGTGTCTGTGCCAAGACAAAGCTGTATTGGGAGCCTTGTCTACCCTTGTTCTTAAAAGCTAAGGGGGTTAGTTACATAAGTCTGTAGCGATAAAACTGGCCAAAAATAAGCGTAATTTTATTTTTGGGGTGTGTGTCCCATTTAAAATTGCAGAACTATGAGGTTATACCGCACAATTTTTCTAGTACGGTATCTGAGGTTTTAGTTGCCTAGCGATACTGGCCGATACCGATACCGACCTATCTGAGTATGTGTTAAAGTTTAAAGTTATTTAGCCTCCTTACTTAGTTGTCAGACTCATGTTGAAAAAGGTTTTAGTACTCTTGATAACAACTAGCCAGCTGAATTAAGTGAGTTTGAATAACACACAACGGTTGGTAACAAGAAACTGACCTATTTATTCTGTGACAAACATAAAACATTATAAATAACAAACAGAAATGGCATAGTCAGTCAGTAAAACGTGCAAATAATATTGTAAACTGTCTTAAAAAAGCAAAACACACCAACAACCTCAGTGGAAAATCCCACAAATCCCCCAAGCTATTAGATGTTTTTAATGTTTCGTGCATTAGCTACAAAAATTGTATAAAAGGCCTCTCAGGTTTAAATAAACGACTATTTCAGTATCAAGTTAAATTTTTAAACAGTAAATAAAACACTCAAGTCCCCATTCTGTATCAGCAGCTTTAAACTACATTCAATTCATTTAATTTTGCGAATCAACTGTTAAAGTTGTTAAAATTGCTCCCGTTATTCCATAATTTCCCTTCTGTCTACTTTCGACAAGTGAAAGTTTTAAAACTGTTTTGAAGATAGATTCAAGTCAAGATTTTGCCAATTTAGGAGTATTTTAGATAAAAAGTTAATTAGGTTCGCTTGGAAGGTTCACAACAACCTACTAGGGAAGTCTTCTGCTTTAAGATGGCGGCTGTTTACTAACGCATCTGGTTTTCGATACTTCAATGTTGCTAACGCAGTCGAGTCTGTCGTGTAGCATCTGGTTCTATATACATATGATATCTTATTATCTCCAGTACAACGACGTTGACGTAGTTTGTAGCGGCCGTCAGCAGCAGTCAGGTATTCTTGTGTTTTTTATCCAGTGGCATGAGTTGAGCTAAACCCATGAGTTGAGCATTGGCATTACCCGGGTCTAAGACAAGTTATGTTTACTTTCGGGACGCAATGCGGTCAGTTTCTCATTGCGTCCCGAAGACCGTGCTGTGTATTAGTTCCGCTTTACTTGACATATTTCAATAATCGGTAGTGGTGTCAACAATAATCGATGCGGCGATGCATCCCGATGCGGGGCATGGACGATTCGATTCGATGCGGGCAACAAGCCGAATCGATTCAGCGCATTTTAAAATATATAAGTACGTTCAAAAATCTTCCCTGCGCAATTCCGGTGATGCAATGGATTTGGTTTCTCCATTTGTATTATTATTATTGTCATGTTTCATTTTTTACACACTGCATAACTCTGGTCAAGTTTCCCACCAACCTCATAGAAGCCAAAATGTCTCCAGATGTCAGCTTTCAATGTCTTAGGTGCATCAAGAATCTTTCTTGCTCCCTCTTTCTCCGCTTCAGCCATTGTTATGTTATGTCCTATCTCTTAGAGGTTAGATCTTGTGCCCGAGTTCGGGTTCGGGCCCAAAATGTTAAGCATTCACGTTCGGGTTGGGTCGGGTCGGGCCGCCCTGCGCTGGACTAATAAAAAAAAAAATGGGATAAAACCAAGAGCAGGCTCTCTGTATTGTGCATTTGCTTGTGCACTCACATGAAGCAGTGGCGCTGCCCGCTTTTTCTTCTTCTCCTCCGCTGTGGCGCTTGCTATTCGTTACGAAAGACACTTTTATTTATGCACACAAAGGCAACACAAATGTGATCCTTTTAAATCCTCTCCTCTGCGTGTCTGCAAACTCGTTTTTTTTTTTTTTTTCATATTAAACTTTCCCAACGTTATTTCGTTGTGAAAATGATTTTATAATTATCACAAAAATATGTAGACTATTTAAACATTAAGAAAACTTGCGTTTTTTTCTGCCAACTGAGAATTCGGTACGAAAGACTTTTATTTATGCACACAAAGGCAACAGAAATGTGATCCTTTTGAATCCTCTCCTCTGTGTGTCTGCAAACTCGTTTTTTTTTTATACTAAACTTTCCCAACGTTATTTCGTTGTGAAAATGATTTTATAATTATCCCAAAAATATGTAGACTATTTAAACATTAAGAAAACTTGCGTTTTTTTTCTGCCAACTGAGAATTCGTTACGAAAGACACTTTTTTATGCACACAAAGGCAGCACAAATGTGATCCTTTTGAATCCTCTCCTCTGTGTGTTTGCAAAATCGGATTTTTTTTTTTAATATTAAACTTTCCCTGCGTTATTTCGTTAACGCGTTGCTTCTATAATGATCACAAAAATATGTAGACTATTTAAACATTAAGAAACATGCGTTTTTTCTGCCATCTCGAAGAAATGAAAATAAATTGCTGCTGCTGCGTTTTGTTTTGTTTTTTCGCGTCACTCCAAGCCGGGTCGGGCTTCACTACCAGCGGGCCGTGTCGGGTCGGGCTGGATTTTTTAGGCCCCATCTAACCTCTACTATCTCTCTGCTCTCTCAATTGCAAAAAAATGATATTTCCTCATGTTGAAACAGATTGTTATGGCTGCTAAAATGCTGCTGCACTTCATTTTAATTCATTATTTTTTATTGTTATGTGGTACTTACTAATTGCATTTCTAAGTTGATTGCACATATATAGTGGGCTAGGCCTACATTTTACTTTTGTTCTACATTGCAATTTAGTTGGATGTTTTGTTTGCAACTGAACTGATCCTTGGATTGATATTGCGATAAAGATGCTGCTGCACTACAATATCTTCTTTGTCGCTTTCTTTAATATTTACTTGAATATTTGTATCAATGGGTTGTTGTGACTAAAATACAGTGACTGCTATTACTGATTTTGCACAGGACTTCAGATGTTGCATTGTGCGAAAGGCTGCTACTGTGTTTAAAAAAAAAAGAGAAAGCCCTGGTCTCATTCAAATCACCAATTAAATGCTGTGATCAGTTTTTTGTTTTTTTAAAAGAAATATATATCTAAAAGTATTTTCATTTGACTTCAACCAGGAGTGACACAACAGCCAATAAAAAGTTGTTTAATGTCTGACCGCTTGTGTTGGCTCATGATTCACGAAAAATATGCTTTGCTTTGGAATTTTAATGCATCCCAGGCTTTAAGGCATCGCAATGCTTTGCCGAATCGAACCGAATCGAATCGTGACCCTCTTAATCGAATCGAATCGAATTGAATCGAATCGTGGCCCTCCGAATCGTAATCGAATTGAATCGTGAGGGCAGTACCGATGCACACCTCTAATAATCGGAATTTGGATGTTTGTGAATCGTTCTCGAATATTCCACGGCCGAATCGCGTGTTGGATGGTGCGTCTTTACTCACGTGAGATAATGGCTCATCATCCAGAATGAATTCTTCGACAACGGCTCTTGTTATTCCCTGGGCTTTGGGACTGTCGAGTGCCAGTTTGTCACGCATAGCAAAAGTTTCTGCCAGTTTTAGTTGCGTAGGACCTTTCTTTTTGTCTTCGGTTTCCTTAACATACTCCTCATATTGTTTGTGGTGGTATTTCGCTAAATGCTTGATTAGGTTGGTTGTATTAAAACTTCATACAGCTTTACCACTACGCTTGACTTTGTTGTGGCATATGTTGCTCTCCGCCTCTTTGTCTTTGTCGTCCTTTAAGGTGAAATGATCCCACACAGCTGACATTTTTACCGATAAAGTCTCTCGGTGAATTGGGAGACGGTAATGTAAATGTAGTGTGTTGAAGGTGTGCCGTAAAATGCGGACCGGATTTTAGGGAAACCGAAGCAAAAACTGGAATGGATTATGTAAATCGGTGCGCTGGAAAACCCAGACCGGACTTTAAAAAAAACTGGATCGGAAGTCTGGATCGGAATTTTTCCCGTGTTCCGATCCGATACCGATGCGCATTTTTTTGCCCATATCGGCGTCCGATCCGATCCAAATATCGGATCGGGACATCTCTAGTATTGTCAGATATGAAGCAATACACACTCCTAGTAGCTTTGCTGTGGCAGGTAAACCCTTAAGTCACTTCTTGTTGATTTGGGGGCATTTCGGGGTCACTTGCTATTAGGGCTGGGCGATATGGCCTTAAGTGCGTATCACGGTAAATTGAGCAGATTTACCTCGATGACAATAAATTCGCCCAAGTGGACTGTTATATCATTTGAATATCTGATTCAATGCATGAAATACAAATTAACCGTTTCTCGAAGAGTTATTTACCAGCTTTCAATTTGACAATTGTACATGCAGTCTAAACATTAAGTATATAAACATTTACTGTAAACAATAAGAATTCAAGTAAGAACATTTATAACCGCCTGTATGGCTTGAACAATGTACAACATTATAAAAATCAATTCGACGACTGTGCAAGCATGTTATTTTAACACAAATGACTTACATCTTGAGCCGTACACGCCAAACAGACAACTTATTGTTAATGGCTGCTGTGACATAATTACTCAATATAAGTGTTTACTTCAAGATTTCAGGGGGTTTTTTTTCCCAGAGCATTTTTTAAACACATGCACGCACACCTGCACCCCCCACACAGACACATTAAAGCTTTATTGCTCTTATGCAAATTAAACATTTAAGATTTTATGATGGCACTAATGACGCAGAATAAAGCAAGCACATACAAAAAAATAGCTGTGGCCATTAAACGGTCATATTATAGGTTTCACTGTTGGATTGTATTTTATGCTGAATGCTTTACCATCGTTAAAGATATCAAATAAATCACACACACACACACACACACACACACAGACAGATACAAAATAACGCAACATACTAACTGCTAGATGCAGTCCGTGCCCAATCCACTCAATAAGTTCAGCTGTTTCGACAAGGTCAGAGCCGTATCCGACTCAATCAAGTTCATTTGTGGCGTTAGCCGCTAGCATTAGCCTGTGGCCAGGCTACCAGTAGAAAGCACTGAAAGCGCCCTCTCCTGAAATTGTGAGAGCCAGGGAGGTCTATTTAATGTCGGCTGAAAGTTTGGCGAAGCTCCCTTAAGCCAAACTCCATCTTATTTGCTTGTAGCGTTAGCCGATAGCGTTAGCCTACCGGGCTTCTGTTTTTTTTACTTCCTGATAACTATGTGACTTCATACGTAAGCACACTGACTGCTTTCTTAAAGGGGAATGAACATAGCCGAACAACACAGTCAAAGCGGGATGAAAAGACTATATTTTCTTGTTTTACTAAATTACCGAATTTACCGACATGGTCAAAATTACATCGGTCATCGTGAAGAATTTCGGAAACAGTAAATTTTCGGTATACCGCCCGGCTCTACATCTTAATGATATCAATTCACTTCCTGTTGACATTAGGTTACTTCCTGTGGATATTAAGTCACTTCATATTGATTTCGGGGCACCTAAACATAATATCCTGTTGATATCAGGTATTTTCCTGTTGATTGGGGTATTTTAGGGTCACTTTCTGTCGATATCAGGTAATTTCCTGTTGATTTGGGAACATTTTGGTATCGCTTACTACTAGGAGTGGGAACCTCTTGGTACCTCACGATATAATACGATTTGCAATACAAAGCTCACGATAACGATGATCTGACGATATTGTGATACAACGATTATCGATACATTGGTCATTCTAGGATATTCTACAAACAACTACTAAAAAGAAAAACAAGCTTCTGCTGTGAATTGGAATGAGGTTCATAGGTTCATAGACGTCCAATCCATTTGAACCGGGAGGGTGGCAGCAAATGAACGAATGTTCCAACGGATTTAACGTCTATGGCAGCCAATGCCAGGCAATTAGGTCATTTTGGGCTATTTAAGGTCATTTACTAGGGGTGTAACGGTACACAAAAATCTCGGTTCGGTACGTACCTCGGTTTTGAGGTCACGGTTCGGTTCATTTTCAGTACAGTAAGAAAACAAAATGCAAAATATAAATGCGCTAGTTGTTTATTATACATTTTTGTGCTTTCAACAATAGGACCATTAACCCATACAAAGCTAGAATTCTGCTCAAAAAGTAGCAGGTATTTAAAGATAATAATCCAACAACAATTTGCCTTTCAGACCCCGCGTACTGGTCAGCTTTCTTTCTGAAAGAAAGAAGAAAAAAAGAAGTCCTGTGCTAAAGAGAAAAGCAATCCCAATGGCAAAGATTTTAACATGTATTTTACAAATGAAATGCCTCAATGAATCATTTTTTTTTCTTATGAACGGTTTTCAAAAGCTTTATTGGTGGATTTTCTCAAGTTAAAGCGCCACACAGAAATTAATCACTTTAAATGTGTACGCAGGATCTGTGTATTACTCTTATTATTTAATTACAGGTGGTTTAGTTCATTTCAATTTATTTTATTTAAATGGGCTATTATTAATTTTATTATGTGTTTATATTTTACAAATGTGATGTAGTATTCATTTATATTTTATATTTTATGTTGTATAACTTTAGTTCCTATGTGAATATTAGTTCCTACTTGTTTTGTTGTGGTAGGAGGGTTTTGTATTGAACACGAGGCCGTGTTGGCTATCATTATAGCAGAGAAGACAGCAGTAAATCAACAAAGACAAGTCAGCTGTGCCCTGATCTACCACTCAAGAGATCTGAATGGACTCAAAAAGTGGGTTACGATTGCATATTAGTTTAAAAATCGACCAGATCAACTGTATTTTTACACTAGTGACTTCCGGTCTGCCCGATCCTAGCTACCGGTAGTAGTATTGACGCAGGAGGGTCGTGTCTCACGTCAAATAATAAACTCTGCCGTTCTTTTCGCGTGCGTTGTGTTGAGCCGCTTCTGGGACGCGTCTTAACACGCAGCCGCGCTGCGACTGGTGTGCATTGGCTGATTGACTTTAATGCCCGCGTTTCACTGCGTTCTCACGGCGGCCACGTTGTCGCGCCGTTGACGTTTCTGGGTTATATACTGTCAGTGTTGGTCCTCATTATAGTCGAGAAGATGGAGTAAATATAATCTACACAAAGAAACTGTAACCTGATCGACTCACAGCCTCGAAAAGTAAGGGTTACATTACGTCAGAAACTCGTTCGGTACGCCTCCGTTCCGAACCGAGCACCCCGTGCCGAAACGGTTCAATACAAATACATGTACCATTACACCCTTATCATTTACCAGTTGATTTTCACTTACTTCCTGTTGACTTGGGGGTATTTTATGGGTCACTTCCTGTTTATTTTGAGTCACAGAACAGGAAGTGACCAGGGAATCACCCAAATCATTAGGCAGTGACTCAAACTCAACAGGAAATGACCTGTAAATGCTCTAAAATGAACAGCAAGTGACCTGTAAATGCCCTGAAAACCGGACAGAACGACAGTGAATGCTCTGGTTTCGAATGAACGAACGTTCCCAGTCTAAATGGATTGGGTGTCGAGCACCGTCAATGCAGCCTTAGAGTTAACTGAGACACTATTATGGTGGAAGATTTTGGTAACAACTTGTTGGTTCCTTTTTATTTATTTTTTTTAGACATTGACACCTTTTGAAAACGATATCTCGATTAATGGCAGGCGCTTATCGATAACCTTATGCGATACAAAATATCACGATATGTCACCATTTCGATATTTTGTCTCACCAGGGCCGGCCCAGCCTATACGCAGACTATACAGCTGCTTAGGGCCCCTGACCACTAGGGGGCCCCCAATCTGGCAATTGTTTAATTTATATTCTATTTTGTTTACTACAGTTTGCTTTATTTGACTTTTGTGAGTTTTGATACTTGATTACAAGCTTAAAAAATATATAAGTTCTTCCTTAACTTCTTTCTTTCCTCTTTTAGAAAAAGGTTTGGCGCTATCTACTGTAAGTACTGACAATCATTTGGGGTGAGAAGTTTGAAGTATACAGTGCAACACAATCTGATTAATATACAAAATATGGACGTATGGCTTGGATTGCATGTATGGGTTTCACAGTACACTGTGATGAAATGGTGGGCCAAAAATATGGGCCCCTTTGCATTATTTTGCTTAGGGCCCCCAAATGGCCCTGTGTCTCACCCCTACGTACTACTGTAGGCTACTGTGTTCGCGGAGGTCAGTGTCATACTGTACTACGATCCAACTTGGGAACAAATTTGGTGCGTTATCTTTTTATCTATTCGTGTTTTGATACATCTCATTAATCTAACGCAGTACTTCTCAAATGGTGGGGCGCCCCCCCAGGGGGGCGCAGAGCGATGCCAGGGGTGGCGCGAGTGACCTCGGGGAATATGCTTTTTTTTTTTTTTTTGGCCGTACTAGAATAAAATGTACTTGCACATCCACTCCGTGGGTGGCAGTGGCGCTCTCATTTTCAAAGTGCGTGCAGTATTTTTGAAGGTAAGCAAGAGCACACGGAAGTGACTCATGTAGAGCTGGACTCACGCTGCGACCCACTGTCTTCTCCGGTTCTCACGTGTCCGGCCGAGAAGTGCCGTTTTCGGCTTGGGATCGTCACGACCACCGCCCTCACCTACGGTTCTCCCTCGGCCGCCGAGAATGCGCTTTTTTCGGGCCGTTTGCCTTTTGGCTTTGACTTTTAATATAGTGGGAAATGAGGAAAGACCACTGTTTGCTGAGTCTAAAAATGATTATAGCGGAGAGTCTGAAGCCAAATCAGTTAAGACGCCACTTAAAGACATTAGACCTCAATCTCATTGATAAGCCGCTTGATTGTTTTTCAGCGAAAACGTGCCGAATATTCCCAATTGTCACAATCGTCCCGCTTTGTCAGTGTTATATCAGTAAACCAGTGAGCACTGTGGTGAATCAGCGAAAATAAAAACTTTCCTTCTGTCCAAAGACACTTTTTCCCCCCTTCCATTCAATTTTGTTTTTTTCGGTCAAAGTTTTTGGCATGTTGTCTTGAAGAGTAAATGTTTCTAATCAATTTGAATTTGTTATTATATACTGATTTAATTACATTTTATTTTTCAGTATCAAATGGTCAAAAATGTACCTTGAGTGTATTTTTACAGTTTGGATGTGACTTTTTTATTTATTTATTTATTTATTTTACTTCAGGCAAATTGATACGCGTTAAGTCTTTTCTGTTACAAGCAAAACAATGTTAATAAAGTTATACTTTATTATAAGTTGATCTATGTTACTTTTTTTCTTTAATAAAAAAAAAAAGGACACAATGTTAGGCTGAGGCGTACTTATAATAGTAATATTATAGACAAATGATACTATTTACAGTGGCAGCAGAGAGTTTGGGGGGGGGCGCGAAACATTTACGTCTTCCTTGGGGGGGCGTAACAGAAAATAATTGAGAAGCACTGATCTAACGGTTGATGTTGTGAATGTTTATCGGAAGTGACCAGCGTTTCTATTTTAAGGTACGAATGCCCTGCTGTGTGCACAAGTAAAAATCCGACCCATTCATTATACAGTGCCTTTAAAGTTGTGTTGTCTGATGTGTACAGCAAGGCGTGTCTCCCTCACTCCCACTGTGCAATATATTTAGGCCTATGAGCTGCATGACCTCGGGCCTTTGCCAGAAGGCACCACAAAATAGTGAGTGACCAACACATTAACAATGGTACTCATTCGAGCGTGTCCCCTTTGCTAAGCCGTAGAGATGCTCCGCTCTGGCCACAAACACTGTGGAGCCATTTGTTGTGTTGTGGAAACTGGCAGTCATGCCACGGCCGCAGAAAGTCAACCACAAGTCCATGCAGCCGGGGTGCCCTGCCTTTTAAGTGAGATCATGAATGAGGGAGTGGATAATGTCATCATCATAATTTGCAGGGAAAAGTCCAAGGACCGAGAATGGTGTTCTGTTTTTTTGCTGTTAGTTCACTTTGTCCTTGGGCTGTATGTTTGAGTGCAAACACACGCCCCTATTTTATGCTTATATGAAAACCACTTCAAAGAGAACTGTGGCTAAGCAAATAGATGACGGTGAATATTCTTTATTTTCTGCGGTTTCATTTTCATTACTAATGTTATGTCAGAGCAAGCTTTTTTATGAACGCCGGCACACTAAAAGAAGGCCACCCACACTAATGCGAAACACCTCGTCGGCCTGTATACATTTTGAAACTAAAATGACTCTACAAAGGCTTAAGAACCCTCATTTGTATTATCTCCAAATGAAATACCTCCCACATTTATGTATTTGAATGGTATCATTAAAATTCATGCATTATACTTTGTGCTCATTGAAAGACACTGTCATTTACCTTAATGGAACAATCGCACTATAATTAATGCTTTCATCAGGGATGAGCATTTGACTATATTACCTTTCAATTTTTAATTGTAATTAAGCCTGTCGCGATATACAATACATTAGACTTCATTATGATATTGAGGGAACACTGGGCACGCGGCTGATTAATAGGGGGCCTATCTACGCCAAAGGTGACCGAGGAGAAACACAGACAAAGGGCTTTTTACACTGAAAATTCTTGTGAATAAATACTTAAATCCCTGAATTCTTTGTATATATGGTTTTAAAAGTCTCGATTCTTGGTTAACACTAGAAAACCCAGCAAAGAAAACTGACAGTTAGCATTTATTTGACGAAAATACAGTATGTCAAATGTGCTGCTAGTACTTAAGTCACTGTGGCGCCACCTTGTCGCCACAAAGCGCTTTTTACGTTGAAATTCTTGTGAATAAATGCTTAAATCCCTGATTTCTTTATAAATATAGGGTTAAATATAGCTGTAAAACAGTCTTGATTCTTTGTTAAAGTAGCAAATCAACCGGGCAGTTAGCATTTATTTTACGTAAATATGTCGAGTGTGCTGCAAGACTTTAAGTCATTGTGGCACCGCGTTGTCACCACAAAAACCTTTTTACGCCGCCTTATCACTACAAAGAGCTTTTTCCGTTGAAAATGATTGTGAATAAATTCTTAAATCCCTGAATTCTTTAAAGATATGGATGTAAAACAGCCTTGATTCTTTGTTAATAGCAAAAAAAAAGAAAAAAAAACGGGCAGTTAGTATTTATTTTACGTAAATACGTCAAATGTGCTGCTAGTCTTTAAGCCACTATAGCCCTGCCTTACCACCACAAAGAGCTTTTTCTGTTGAAAATTCCTGTGAATAAATGCTTCAATCCCTGAATTCTTTATAGATATGGATGTAAAACAGTCTCGATTCTTAGTTTAAAGGAAAAAAAAAACGTGCAGTTAGCATTTATTTTATGTAAATATTGCGAACTATCACGCCAACGCCGTAGCAGCCAATTTCTCCCTTTGATTTTTTTCACAACATTTCAAAATGCATGCATGGTACGAAAAATATAATAATTACCTTGAATCCTCGAAACAAATCACTCCTGAGACAATCCTTCCTGCATGTATGCAGTACAGCTTTCATACTTTTTCAACCTAAATCCGGCATTAGATCGCTGCGTGTGTGTGTTTGAGAGTAACTCCTCTTGCTGTGGGCAGGCCACCTATATGAAGGTGTGGCACACTGTAGGACGGTTGTGACCCGTCAATATAATTATGAAGTCTATGGCAGTACGTCAATTAATCGGACGGTAAATGAAAATGATTTTTGTAATTTTCCCGGCTGCAATTTCTCGCCGCGTGCGTTTGCATGTGCGCATGCTTTCGGCACACGTGCAAGTTAAAACTCCACCCATTGATTCAATGTTGTTTTTGTCAGCCCTTTAATTTTCTTCTTAATTTTTAGTCATATTTTTGTCATCTCAAAATGTGTTCGTCTTCGCGAGTTTTTGACTAATTTTATCTAGTTATAGTCAATGTTTACTAAAAATGTTTTTTTTTGTCTGTAAATTTTTTTTTAAATTGCTCCATAAATAAATAAATAAATAACTATTCCGAATGAACATTTAGAGACAAGCAACGTAGTAGTGTCTACAAGGACGTCAACTTGGTAATAATACACACTCAGCAGGAAATGTATGTTAAAAAAAAGTTGCCCAAGAGTTTAATTGGACGCTCGCTGTTAGCATTAGCCTTATGCTAACAAGAATGCTATGCTAACGCTATGAGTTACATTTAGTGTGTGATGATCACTCAGAATAGACCTTTACCACATCAGAACACAATTTGTTGCATTGTTATTGTTATTATTATTATTAATTTTACTATTTCAATTTGTATTTATAGTTTATTTGTTTTGCTAGGTGTAATTGCTATTTGTAATTGTACCTGCAGTATTTATTCAGGATTTGGCGTAGGTTTTTGGGATGTGGAACGAATTCATAGAATTCGTAGAAAATATTCATAGAAAATATATTCTTATGGGACAATCCCGCCCGACTCACAAACCAGGTCCTTGAACGAATTCAGTTCATATGAAGACTTCATAATGTATTGACACACACATTCCCCATTCACTGCGTCACGCCTTCCGTCCCACACTCCACTTCATTTATTGGCAGTCGGTCACATGCACTGATCTAACGCCAGATTTAGGTTGAAAAAGTACGAAAGCGCTACTGCATGCAAACAGGAAGGATTGTCTCAGGAGTGATTTGTTCGAGGATTCAAGGTAATTATTATATTTTTCGTACCATGCATGCCTTTTGAAACGTTGTGAAAAAAATCAAAGGGAGAAATTAGCCGCTACAGCATTGGTATTATACTTCAAAATATTTACGTAAAATAACTGATATCTGCCTGGTTTTTTTGCTTTTAACCAAGAATCAAGACTGTTTTACATCCATATCTATAAAGAATTCAGGGATTTAAGCATTTATTCAAAAGAATTTTCAACGCAAAAAGCTCTTTGTTATACTAAGGTGGCGCTACAGTGGCTTAAAGGCTAGCAGCGCATTCGACATATTTACGTAGAATAAATTCTAACTGCACGTTTTGTTTTGTTTTTGCATTTAACCAAGAATCGAGACTGTTTTACATCCATATTTGTAAAGAATTTAGGGATTTAAGCATTTATTCCCAAGAATTTTCAACGCAAAAAGCTCTTTGTTGTACCAAGGGGGCCGAACAGTGGCTTAAAAACTGGCAGCACATTCGACATATTTACGTAAAATAAATGCTAACTGCCCATTTTTTGTTGTTGTTTTTCCACTCGGTCAGCTCTGAAGGGGATAGGCCCCCTATGAATCGGCCCCACGCCCCGTGGCCCGTCAATACATTATGTGTATGACGGGTCGATAACTAATGTTTGGAGCCGATAAATATTTGCAGTAAGAGTGTAAAAATTGGCTTAAAAAATAGATAAATGCAAATGCTGAACTTAATTGAAATATCTAAAGCATGTTTTTGGAATCACACAAATCGAAAATAATACATCCAGAATTGCCTAATTTCCCAGACTCAGAAACATCTCTTATAAATTTGAATAATAGGTTAAATAAATAGCTCTCAGAAAGATTTACACAGAAA
This sequence comes from Corythoichthys intestinalis, assembly GCF_030265065.1. Lineage (NCBI taxonomy): Eukaryota > Metazoa > Chordata > Actinopteri > Syngnathiformes > Syngnathidae > Corythoichthys > Corythoichthys intestinalis. The sequence continues at coordinate 37,251,261 of NC_080414.1, read as the reverse complement.
ATATTTAACCACGAATATTAAAAAAAAAAAAAAAGTCCTAGACTAATAGACAAACTAATCATAGAAATAATAAATATATAACCCAGTTTTAAATTGATTTTTTTATATCGGCTGGCCAGATTAAAAAAAAGGCAGATACTGATATACGTCAAATTTCCAAATATTGGCTCCGATAATCGTTCTATCTCTAATATTGTCACTACATGTGTGGTTCAATTGGTTCATTTTTGGGAGTGGGGCAATCATATCTCGTATCGGCAAGGATGTACAGTATCAGACAATATATCGCCCACTATAATTTGTTATCGCTACAGGCTTAATTGTAAGACAAAAGCATATTGCTGAATGTTCTGATCCCCCACCTCCATACCAGTACTGTTTTGGGCAAAATAAAGTTACAGCAGGTGTGCCATGTAATTTGGTTGTACAGTATAACACAATCTTCCTTTCAATCTTTAATGTAGATAATGGCTACCTTGCACTTGTCCGATCTCTCAGCTTTTAATGATAAATCCTCTTGGGTAGCAACCAGGGCTCTAAACCCCTTGTTGTTTGTAATTGACATTTCAGACTCATAGCAGATTATCACCCACATTGGGACTGTGCACTTCAAAAGGGAAAACAGGGTCACGGGGAACAGAACCCTGACCTTTATGATTGGTTCGCACGCAGCACCCCGGAGGGAAGTAGCCAGGGTCGGGGTAGGCGCGGTCCCTCACGGTGACGTTAATTGGGCTATATTTGTTGCCAACGTGCGCTCGCCGCAGTCCGATGGATACATAGCTGGCGTCCTTGTGCGCTCAAGTGGAGTTTGCTCTCACTCGCCCCCCTACTGTGGCTGACGCGGCACAGCTGTCCCTTCCTTCAGCCAGTCACCACCTTGTTTGACCTCGTCAAGGTACACTCAAGATTTGTCAGGTGGAAAGATGAAAGCTGGTAGTAGGGCTACTGCTATCGATTATTTAGGTAATCGATTCATCTATGGACTAGTTAGTTTAATCAGTCATCGGATTATGAACATTTAATGCAATGCAGAATAAATTTTAGGAGACGTAAAACAAAGAAACAAGTGTTTATGCCTGCAATAACACTTATTTTGACTTGCTAAGACTGCACTTTCAAAAAAGCGTTAAATGAGAAAAAAAACAAAATTCCTGAGTGTTTCTTCAAACTATATAGAATTGCACTTTCGTTTCACACGAGTAATAAATGCATTTAAAACTAAATTAAAATACCTGACGTTAGCCTCAAACAGTATAAAATATACAGTAAATAAATCAGGATCTGAGTACAACAAAAGAACAATTGGCTAACATGCATAGCAAAAGTCCGCTAGCTTAAATTCTATAAAATGATAACTTTTTTTTTTCTTTTTACAAAGCTCTTAACTGTTCGAACACATATATTCCCTCAAAAAACTGCTAAATATACTTCTAAATTGAATAAAGAATGCATAAACAAACATAATAGCTCAAACAAAAACATTTTAAGTTAAGGGTCTTAACAGGGAACAGCTGGATTCAGCCATGTTAGACGAGTGTTTTGGGGGAATAAAACATAGCGAGCCTAATGCCAGTTTTAGTCTGACGAGATGAAAATGTACAATAGTTTCTGTCAAATTTTCACAATGTGTGACATTTTATGTGTAGTTAGCCTCCAGCATATCAGTGTCTGGTTGTGTAACTTATGTGATGTGCTGGGCCCCTGCGCTCCCCACTCACCAGTGTATGCAATGTTGCTTTAGCATTTACAGTTTTGTGCTGATTGATCATCACACACTAAATGTAACCCGTAGCATTAGCATAACATTTGCGTTCGACAACTCTCGGACAACTCATTTTTTTACATACAGTTCATGGCATCCTGGTGGGTAGGGATGGGAATCGAAATCCGATTCCAATTCAGAACCGGTTCCTTGTGTTTCGAAGCCTCGACATAACAAAGAAAAAGCCTGAACGATCCCTTTAACGATTCCTAAAGACGCATATTGCGTTGTGACGTGTCTTGTTGTCCAGACGCATCAAACTAGCATGGCGCCAAGAACCACCCGCTCCAAAGTTTGGCTACACTTCACCAGGAAAGAGGGTGAAAATGAAAGGTTACGATGGTTTAGCACGAGCATTGCAGCCGTAAACATAACAATGACAGCACGTAGGTTCAAACGCTCGAAAGTGTGTCTTTACTTCATGAGGAAAAATTACAACAAAACGACTTGCAGTCTTGCAAGGTGGAGATGATTGCATCGGGAGGGAATAAGACTGCACTGTCCTCACAGAGACGTTAAGGCTTAGTCCTGGCTATATAGCTAGCTAAACTCCCAAATGAGGATACAGAAGACGTTGGTATAATTTGCTGACTTTATTCAACCATCACTTGAAGAGTGAAACTAAAAATAGAAATGAAACAAATCAATTTCGTCCCCAATAACAAACAGGTTTGCATCAACGTAAATCAGCGATGATTAGCTGCTAATACAGCTAAACGGTTAGCATGCGTTCGCTAGCATTAGCACATCGTTCAAACTACCGCACAACTGGATTTAAGTGTCCGATCGCGAGTGGAAGCACACAACAACACAAAAGACGATACATACAGGCGTTGCCTCTGTAGATATTTTACAAACATTAAAAAAGAACGTAGGCTCGTAGCAGTGTTTCCCCTCTCTCGCTAACTCGCTGGGATGCGGCATTTCTTCTTCGCGTGTAAGCGCGCTCTTCTTCACGTGAACGCGTTCTTCTTCGCGTGAGGAAGCGCAAGGGCGCCCCCACTTGAGCATGAAAGCGCCATAAAAACTAATGCATTTCAATATACTGGTAAATAATACACTTTAACAGGGGTCCCCAAACTACGGCCCGCGGGCCGGATACGCCCCGCCCCCACATTTGGTCCGGCCCCTGAACAATAACAGCAAGCATTATTTTATTTTATTTTATTTTTCTTAATAGTGTTATTTATTTTCTGACCTTTTTCCGTGAAGAACTCAGAGAGGGTTATTTGGTTATTATCTATTTGACTAATAGTGTTATTATTTATTTATTTATTATTATATTATATTATTTTTTTTATTTTATTTACTTTTGTTCTGTAAAGAATCCAGAAAGGGTTATTTGATTGCGGTTTTCTGAAAAGCAATAATTTTTTACATTTCGGCACTCCTGCAATCGTCACACTTTTTCTGTGTTCTGTTCAAACTTAACTGATGAGGGGCCAGGGTCAAAGTTATGTGGACCTCACAGGAAAAAGTTTGGGGACCCTTGCTTTAACACATATTGCCACAGCAGAACAACTACCTATATGCCAATATTCATTCATTCATTCATTCATTTTCATATTTTTTATTTCTATTAGAAAAATGTTTCAGTAAAATGTTACACATTCTTGTGCATTTGCCACTTATTGCCACAGTTAATATTGAGGCTTTGGGCCTCTTTTGACCTCGTTGTAAGTTTGTAAGGTTGTGACTTCTGATTAAACTCGATGCCAATCAAAACGTTTGTTCTTCTTTTTCCCCAAATTAGAATCGATAAGAGAATCGATAAAGAATCGAATCGTTAAGCAATATCGATAATGGAATCGGAATCATAAAAATCCTATCAATTCCCATCCCTACTGGTGGGTATAATTAATTGAAAATAATGTACTGTTTTCCTTGCAGGGTGTGTATTATACCGCGTTGGCGATGTCTTTGTCCTTGTAGACGCTACAATATGGGCTTGCTTTATTTCTTTATTTTGGACTAATTCTTTTAAAATTTTACAGACCCAAAAAATTTTAGTAAACGTTGACTAAAACGAGACGAATTTTGTCTTGAGTTTTTGTCAACAAAAACTAAACAAAGACACACATGTTAAGATGACGAAGACTAATATCATCCAAATAACTCAGACTAAGACGAAAATTAAGAGGGCTGCCAAAAACAACACAGCTGCCAGCAGTTATTATTGTGAATGCGAAGGCGGGAGGAAATAGCTAATGACAAGCTGAATTTAAAAAAACAAAAACAAAAAAACTCTAAAATGACTGAGGACATTATATTTTATTATTAGTAATTGGATTTCCTTATAGATTAGGTGAGGTTATTGAAGTTAATGGGGTGATGAAAGCCTTGATACTCTTGTGCCTATACAACTATAGGAAGCTGAGATGTATATAAAAACCAGTGTTCATGTTCATTTTCTACATGAACTACAGTGATCCCTCGTTTTTCGCGGTTAATGGGGACCAGAACCTGCAGCGATAAGTGGAAAAACCGCGAAGTAGCACACCCCCAATTTTTTTTTTTTTTTTTTTTTTTGTGTTCATGTATTTATTCAGATTTAGCATTGGAAAGTGATACATAAAAGACATGTTTTCCCCTTTTTTCCCCCAAAAGTAATATTTTCTTTAAAAAAGTATATTTCGATAAATGTTTTTTAAGCACTTCAGATGTAATAATTATGATGTTTTAAACATGTTACTGTCCCACCGAATTATTTTTAAACCTGAATAAAGAACTGTAGTAAAAAAATGCTTAGCTTTATTAAATGCATCATTCGTGCTTCACTCCACTCCACTGCTCACTTACACACATTGAGTTGCCACAGCAACTGTTTAACAGGCTAAACGATGATCGGCGCATGCAGCGCGTTTAAAGTTCGTGACTCTGGCAAGATCAGACACAAACATCTGTCAACATTGTTAACTTTAAAAAGTAACTTCAGTGCACGGCCTGACGAACTAAGAGCAGGGAGAGGGAGAGATGGAGCGAGAGTGAGACTACGCGAACGGCTCGGAACAGCTCTTTATTTCTTTTCTAAATTGAAACAAAATCCGCGATGGGCTGGGGGCGCGAAGTTGAAAGCGCGAAGTAGCGAGGGATCACTGTAGTTCAAATTGCAGTTTTTAAACTTTAAAATGAACTGTTCAGTTCATAGTTCATAATTCTAAATTTTAAACTAAAGTTCATGGTTCAAAAAATGGACTTTTGTAGTTCTTTCTTCTCCCCAATAATTGCTACAAGTTATTATTGCCAGAGTCGATATTAGAACCACAGACAGCGATTATTTATCCACTTAAACACTGAAACTGTATCAGATTCATCTTCATATTCAATTTTAAATCTGCGTCGGTACTGACCCGTTCGTAAACCTCACTTAAATGTTGGTACTAGACCAGTGTTCTGTCAGATTTTGTACCCCATTAGAAATTGCAACTTTGCGGTTCTACACATACGTGTAACGTTACAAACGGCCGCGAATGCAGGAATTCCAAAGTAAACACCATAAACTTTGTATAAATAAAGGAATTATGCACTTACTTTTGGTTGTGGACGCACACGAAGGAAAGTTCTCTCTTACTGCACCTTCCTCATGCTGTAAAGCACAGAGAAGTATGTATGCAGAAGTATGTTTATGTTGCAACTTGTTTAAATATTTACCAAATATACTAACAAGTCCAACTGAATGTAAAGCTTCGGGAGCAGAAGCTGCCATATTTGCAAAACAAAGCAAATATAACAGCTTAGGCAGCTTGAGTTGTCAGGTTGGATAGTTTTCTGCTGTTGTTGTTAAGGTTGTTTTTTTAATAGTGTTTTTTTTTTTTTTTTTGCCCATGGCTTTATCTGCAGTTTTGTCGGAAAGCTCTAATTCTGAACTCACGAATGTGGTATACAGACTACGTGTCCCATGATTACCCGACGTTCACACAGCCAATGGGATGAGACTTGGGGGATGGAGGAAATCAGTGCTCTGTTATATGATATCCTGTGAGATGTACGCGAGAGTAACGGTGCATAAAGAAAGAGCTGACATCACATATAGGCTACCACAGTAGTCGCATGTGTTCTTTGCTGCACAACACGAGTACTTGACAATGAACAAGATTATAACGCCGCTCACAACGCAACGGAATGAGCGCATTCACAGTAACATTCATGTGTCAAAAATATGATGCGTTCAGTTCATGTTCGCCCAAAATATGAACATGTTCATGAATAATTGTTAATTGAACGCGTTCATGCACGACACTGGTAAAAACTTCTGGGCTAGTTTGCTACCCCTAAAAATCATCAGATCCAGCTGAAATTTTACACAGGGCATTAGTTTCCAACTAGTAACCAGAATAAGGGGTGAGAGCGAAGTAGCTACTGTACATACTTTAATTTTTTTGGACCACTACTTAACATTTTGTGATATGGTATCGAGACCCTGGCATATAAAGTGCATCATATCGTGAGTTTAAGTGTATCGTTTCATCCCTGGTTTGTATGAAAGGGACCATCAGTCAGCAATAACATCACTTACTGTATTTAAATTTGTATCGTCTGTGTCATTTTTTTAATGTTAAAATATTATTTTAATATAACTAACTGCCTGAGGTGTAAGATTTGTACGGACACATCTTTAAGACGTTAAAATATTGTTTCAGTGTAAAAATGTTCAGCCACAATTGAGCTCACAGGAGGAGTTAGATAAGAGGCCTCTGCTCTCTCAGTGTGAGTTCTTGGACACTAGATAACATCTTTTAAAATAGAACTGGCAACTGTTCAAGGTTTGGTTGTATCCCAAGCCATCAGTGAAGAATATTGGTTTTATGTTTCATATTTTATTACCGGTACTGGTGTTATACTGTTTTATTTTTTCGATTCACAATCTATTGGGGATAATTTGGCAGGACTGGAGCTCTACATGCATGGATTTAGACGACAAAAATAAAGCTCACTAGATATCTTCCGGCTTTCATTTTCTATTTCTTACCATTTTTATAATAATGTGATTAGCACTGGCATATACTGTACATCATATGCAATGTTCGATATATGAACATTTATCAAGATAAATAGCCTTATGCAGTCGTAGGATAACCGTTATGTTCACTGTTTGGATGATTATTGTTCTTATAAAAGTCAACCGATATATTGTCGGGCCGATATGAGGATTTCTTTTAAGATATTACAGATGCTATATAACAGCTATAATAGCAAAACTATTATATTTGCTGTTTGGGTGGTGAGCTTTCATATAAAGGTCGATCGATATATTGGCTGACCGATATATGGATGTTTTTTTACTTTTCAAGATCAGCCGATATAAGCCAATCTAATAGGATTCACTGCTGGCCAAAAGTATTGGCACCCCTGCAATTCTGTCAGATGATGCTCAATTTCTCCCAGAAAATGAGTGCAATTACAAATGCTTAGGTAGTAATACCTTCATTTATTTTGGTTGCAATGAAAAAACACAAACGAGTGTGGGGAAAAAAAATAAATCATTATCATTTTACACAAAACTCCAAAAATGGGCCAGACAAAAATATTGGCACCCTTTGAAAAATCATGTGATGCTATAATTATTGTAATTAACAGCACCTTTTACGAACTTGTGGCACATAACAGGTGATGGTAATAACTAAATCACACTCGCAGCCATTTAAAATGGATTAAAGTTGACTCAACCTCTGTCCTGTGTGTACCACATTGAGCATGGAGAAAAGAAAGAAGACCAAAGAACTGTCTGAGGACTTGAGAGGCAAAATTGTGAGGAAACATTGGCAGTCTCAAGGCTACAAATCCAAAGACCTGAATGTTTCTGTGTTTATTGTGCGCAGAGTCATCAATAAGTGTAAAGCCCATTGCACGGTGACTAACCTCCCTAGATGTGAACGAAAAAGAAAAATTGATGTGAGATTTCAACGAAAGATTGTGCGGATGGTGGATAATGTCAGGAATGCGGGCAGGCAGGTGTGTGTGGACCCAAACGCAGGAAAAGTGGAGCGAGGCAAAAAAGGCGGTGCAAAATTGATTTAATTAAGGCCGACAGAAAAAACAAAGTACAAACCAAAACTGAGGTGATCCCAAAAAACACAGTAGCAAACAAAACTCAGGTCACCAACAAAAGGCTTGATATCAAAAACTTACGTCGAGGAACACAAGGACTTGGACGGAGAAAACTTGAGAACACTGACGAGCACATGGGCATTGACATAGACTTTGACGATGATGCAACAAGGAGTGAAAAGAAACTGGGTGCTTATATACACACACATGCAGACAAGGGGTAACGAGACAACAAGGAACAGCTGGGTAATACAGAGGACTCACTAGGAGCAGGCAGAACAGGTGAAATCAATGGGTAATCACAGGGACCAGTCACACTAAGAAAAAAACAACACAAAACCTAACAGATAAAGAACCTCGACTAAAATCCAAACAAGTTCAAGCTGTCCTGCATTCCGAGGGTACAACAGTGTCAACCCGTACTATCCGTCGGCGTCTGAATGAAAAGAGACTATGTTAGGATACCCAGGAAGGCCCACAGAGACATAAAAAAGCCAGGCTAGAGTTTGCCAAAACTTACCTGAGAAAGCCAAAAACATTTTGAAAAAATGTTCTCAGGTGAGATGAGACAAAAGTAGAGCTTTTTGGGGGAAAAGCATCAACATAGAGTTTACAGGAAAAAAAACAAGGCCTTCAAAGAAAAGAACACGGTCCCCACGGTCAAACATGATGTTTTGGGGTTTCTTTGCCGCCTCTGGCACTGGACTGCCTAACTGTGTGCATGGCATGATGAAGTCTGAAGACTACCAATAAAGTTTTCAGCTTAATGTAGGGCCCAGTGTGAGAAAGCTGAGTCTCCCTCAGAGGTCTTCCAGCAGGACAATGACTCAAAACACACTTCAAAAAGCACTAGAAAATGGTTTGGAAGAAAGCACTGGAGACTTCTGAAGTGGCCAGCAATGAGTCCAGACCTGAATCCCATACAACACCTGTGGAGAGATCTGAAAATGGCAGTTTGGAGAAGGCACCCTTCAAATCTCAAAGACCTGGAGCAGTTGGCCAAAGAACAATGGTCTAAAATTCCAGCAGAGCATTGTAAGAATCTCATTGATGAATAAAGGAAGCGATTGTTCGCAGTTATTTTGTCTAAAGATTGTGCAACCAGTGAAACTAGGCTTTTTTTTTCATTCACTTCTGTTTTTTCATTGCAAGAAAAATAAAGGAAGATATTACTGTACTACCAAAGCATTTATAATTGCATTCATTTTCTGGGCAAATTGAGCATTATCTCACAGAATTGCAGGGGTGCCAATACGTTTGGCCAGCAGCGTAACTGTTATGTTTACGGTTTGTGTAATGGTCTTTGTTAATTGTGATTTTTGCACCACCCAGTGGCCAGTGTTACAAATAGAAACAGCTGAAGCGTAATTTAACTTTGAATATATACATTTTGTATGTAATTTCATTATCAGTATGCTTTTAAAAAAATTATATCGGCTTCAAATATTGGCTTACAAAATTGGCTTTAGACATCAGCAATCGACTGATTTTTTTTTCTTTTGAATCAACATCGGCCTTTGAACTCCCCATATCTGTCGGCCTCTAATTATATGTATTGCTTATATATATGTATACTTAATTACCTCTGTCATTTTTGCAGGGCCTGACTACGTGAAACAGCAGTTTAAAGAGCCTGTAGAAATGAAGGAGGTCCCCGTTGTCAAGAAAGACGACTCGCCAAGTGATTCTCCCCATTTTTACCGCAAAGGTACCACCCCTCCTCATTCTCCATTGAATAGTCCCGTGGGCTCTCCTCCCCACTCACCTCACTCCAGCAAGAAGAAAGGCCACCACCATCTTGCCAACCACAACAGCCGAAAAACCAGCAAAGAGGAGCAGCAGCCTTCCCGTAAAACAAGCAAGGAGGAAAAGTCTGCTCATAAAGCCAGCAAAGACGAACGTTCGAGCAAGAAGCCGAGCAAAGAGGAAAGGATGTCCGTCCCCGATGGCCCCAAAGCTACTCCTATGCACATCGAGGCTCCCCCTAAACCCGCTAAACCTCAACAGCCGAGCCCTCCGCCCGATGTCCCCGTACCTCCTCCCGCGGTCCCGGTCAATGGCCAGCTTCACACAGAGTACCACAGTTACTACGTCAAGGCACCTGTAAAGGGCCCTCCGCCCCCTGACCCAGAGGAAGACCCAGAAGAAGAACCTAGTGCCCTGGCCTTGGCACGCCTACCACCACAGTCCAGGTCTGCTAATACCCCGACCCCAAAGCCTGCCTCCGTACGGGATAGCCAGAGCGACCCAAAACTCAGGAAGCAAGATTCCCTCAAGCCAAAGAGCCTCGCAGATACAAAGAAAGCAAGTATGGAGATTGCAGAAACCACTGAGGAGACGGTGAGTGTCTATGTTTGTAGATGAATCATACTGATTCATACTGATGAATCAGAGGTGGGAAGATTAGCCAAAAAAATGGAACTTAAATAAGAGTAGCGTTACTTAAAAATAATGTTTTTCAAGTAAAAGTTGCCATAAAAAAAAAATGAACTCAAGTACAATTAAAAAATTAGAGTGGTATGAAAAAGTATCTGAACATTTTGGAATTTCTCACATTTCTGCATAAAAACACCATCAAATGTGATCTGATCTTTGTCAAAATCACACAGATGAAAAAACAGTGACTGCTTTAACTAAAACCACCCAAACATTTATAGGTTTTCATTTTTTTAATGAGGATAGCATGCAAACAATGACAGAAGGGGGAAAAATAAGTATACAATATGAAACCTCTGCCTAAGGAGACATAAAGAGCAATTGAAACCCATGTTTACCAAACACTGTAAGTCAGGTGTGTGCCCAATCACTGATTAGTGTTTTAAAGCTGCCCTTCCCACTATAAAACACACACCTGGTAAGAAATGTCTTGATTAGAGGCATTGTCTGATGTGCATCATGGCTTGGTCAAAAGAGCTGTCTGAAGACCTGCGATTAAGGATTGTTGATTGGTATAAAGCTGGGAAAGGATACAAAGCCATCTCTAAAAGTCTGGATGTTCATCAATCAATAGTCAGAGAAGTTATCTACAATGGAGAGAGTTTGGCACTGTCGCTTCTCTCCCAAGGAGTGGCCATCCACCAAAGATGATGCCAAGAGTTTAGCGCAGAATACTCAGAGAAGTAAAAAGAACCCTAGAGTGTCTGCTAAAGACTTACAGAAATCTCTGGCACAGTCCAATTTCTCTGTGCACACATCAAAACATTGTTGCTTGTTTAATGTCCGCAAAAAGGCACTAGGACACTCCACAGAAGTTTTGGCAAAATATTTTGTGGAGTTGAATTGTTTGGGAGTAACACACAATGTCAAGTGTGGAGGAAAAATGGAACAGCTCACCAAAATCAACACTTCATCCCCACTGTAAAGCACCGAGCATTATGATTTGGGGCTGCTTTGCTACCTCAGGCCTGGACAACTTGCAATCATTAATGGAAGAATGAATTCAAAAGTTTATCAGGATGTTTTGCAGGAAAACCTGTGGCCGTCCGTCAGGTAGTTGAAGATAAAAAGAGGATGGATGCTGCAACAAGACAATGATCCAATACACTGAAGTAAATCAACTTCAGAATCGTTTCAGAAGAAGAAAATACATGTTCTGGAGTGGCCAAGTCAAAGACTTGAACCCCATTGAGATGCTGTGGCATGACCTAAAGACAGCGATTCATGCCAGACATCCCAGGAATCTGACTGAACTACAGCAGTTTTGTCGAGGAGAATGGGCCAAGATTAGTCCTGATCGATGTGCCAGACTGATATGCAGCCACAGGAAGCGTCTGGTTGAAACGGGGGGCCACAAAATATTAAATGTGTTGGTTCACTTACTTATTTCCCCCCCGTCCGTCATTTTTTGCAGACTATCCTCTATAAAATATGAATACCTATACATGTTTGGGTGGTATTAGTTAAAGCAGACACTGTTTTTTCATCTGTGTGATTTTGACAAAGATCAAATCACATGTGATGGTGATTTTATTTAGAAATGTGAGAAATTCCAAAAGGTTCAGATACTTTTTTATACCACTCTTCCTTGTTAAGGTTCTGTTTACAGGGCAGTCAATTTTATTACTTTTTCCATTCTGCATGGTTATATAATATTTATATTTAAAATATAAAATATATCTATACATTCACATTTTTACCTCGGGAGAAAATTCTTTTACCTTTTACTTGTAAAGTAAATTTTAAAGCAAGTACTTTAATACTTTTACTTGAGTATATTTTTCATAAGTACTTGTTAAGTAATTTTTTGCCCCTGTATCTGTACTTTAACTTAAGTATAAAAAAAGTGACTACGTACTTCATCCGCCACAGGTGATTGAACAGGCCGCCAAAATCATAGGAATTCCAAAGGCAAACTTTTGTGTGTTCTTATAATTGAGTCATGTGATTACTGTTGCGACGTCTTATTGGTGAAACTGGTAGAGCTACTCTGGGAATATCTGGAAAAAATAAAGTCAAACCCAGTATTTAGAACAAACGAGGAAACGTCGTAGTATAGAGCCAAGTAGCAGAATAAGAGTAACGGAGTTTCTTCTTCACAGATCTACTTAAGTATATATAGTAGTACATTTTTCTCCAAAGTAACTCAAGTGTGTATAACGGAGTAAATGTAACGCGTTACTACCCACCTCTGATTGTAATATGCAATGTGAACATTTTGTAAGTAAAACATCACTGTCAGCAGCCTCACATCTTACACTGGCCTATGGAGAATTCAAGTCATCTTTATTTGTATAGCACTTAGTCACAACTATGTCCTTCACAAGCCCACGCATGACAAAAAATGACGACGTCCTCTGATCTGAACCCCAAAGTTAAGGTGACCTCAATGGCCTCTGCCTGGTTACAAGTAGCCATACAACCAGGAAAAAAGAGTAAGATGCAGAACTAGCAGAGCACCTGAGAGAGCGGTCTTCTGCCTAAGCAGCCAAATTCAAGGCATCACCATATTTCTGATCTATGTGTTGCCTTTTCTCTTCTCATCATAACACCGACACCTCTGTGAAGTTGGCCCCCATCAGATGCAAATTTATATAAAACTGATGTCAATCGTTTCTGCTATGTTTGTTCTGCTATCGTTTTCAAGATATTTACAATTCTTTGATAGGCCAATCTGAGGTCAACCAGCCCCCCATTATGATTTAAAATGGTGTCAATCGTTTATGCTGGTTTGTGCTGTAAAATGTTTTGTTCGTGCTGCTATCGTTTTTGAGGTATTCATTTCAAGTGATGACGTAAAGCAGCCCCCCATTTAGTGTAAAATGGACCCAAAATGGTGCCATTCGTTTATGCTACGCTTGTGCTCGTTTGTGCTGCGATCGTCCATCCATCCGTTATCTACCGCTAAATCCAGGGTCAGGTCACGGTGGCAGCAGCTTTAGCAGTGAAGCCCAGATTTCCCTCTCCACAGCCACTTCAATCAGCTCCTCCAGCGTTTCCAGGCCAGCCGAGAGACATAGGGGCAGTTTACTTGGTGATGCTCCGAGAATACGACAAATTTCCAAATTTGCATTTATATGGTTCCGGCTCCATTCGAACAATGTTGCAGTTCCGAATTAAAATGATGTAGTATTCATGCCAGGCCATAGGGGGCAGTGTGGATTTACAAGGCGACAGCCAATATGCACTTTGACACCAACAACCTCCTCAGCCCGGAAGACAACATACCTGCCCACTCCAAGCAATAGCAATTTTCTTTTGCTCCAAAAGGCACAAAAATGGAAACATTAAACATATTCAAATTAAAAATATTCTAAAAACAGTCAATTAAAGCCGATGTTCCGCCATATTTGCTGTTTTTAATGTTTAGTAGCACCGCTGCGCACACCTAATATGAAGTGTGCGAGTGCTGACGTTATCAGTGCGGTAGCTTTCCATTGCTATAGATGCAGAGCAAGCCCCCTCAAGCCCCTGCATTTGAATCCTTTAACTTTGGAGCCCGGATTTAAAGGTTTACGTCTTCGCCTTCCATTTACGCCGACGCCATATAAAGGCGAGGCCATTCCGTAACACAGTCATTGGGTCTTGGTGTCAAAGAGTCCCCATATAAACTGCCCCATAGTCTAGGGTGACCATATTTTGATTTCCAAAAAAGAGGACACTCAGCCCGGCCTCAAGATACTTGAATTTTACTCGAAGTTCACTCAACAATGCCTATATCACTTTAATATATTTAAAGTGTGCCCCTCACTCTGGATGGAAAATGTACAGTGCTGTGCAAAAGTTTTAGGCAGGACACCTGCCTAAAACCTTTGCACAGTACTGTATATATATATTTTTTTATTATAAATATAAATTATATTATTATTAAATTATTATATTATATTTATATTATATTTATATATTAAATTATATTATAAATTTAAATTTATTAGGATCATGGAAGCTTCCACTTGGGGAAAATATATACATACAGTATATCCTGTATATACATAATATAATAAAAATATACAGTACTGTGCAAAAGTTTTAGGCAGGTGTCCTGCCTAAAACCTTTGCACAGTACTGTATATGTATAATATATAATGCAGACCCATAGAAATGTAGTCCAGTCAATACACATGCACACAGCAGGCTATGTGCCAACTAAACATTTTTATAAATTACTATCACGACAATTGTCCTTGACAAATTGTTATTCCCATTCAATTGATATTCTCATTCAATGTTCTAGATTGCACACAAACAAAAACTGAAATAAACTGACAAACTATTCACAAACACAGCAGCTTGAAACAACGTTTCCCATAATGCCTAGCGCGGTTTAGCTTACTGATAGCTAGCTGAGGCAAAAATCAAACTTTGCTATAAAAGTTTACAATCATCAACAGCGCAACGATGCGACACCAAACGGGATTTTACAGTCAAAGCTCCGACAGAAGTCAACAGTTGCCACTATATATGTATTTATCGTAGAAAAAACTTCAGGCGTTGTGGCCAAATCGTTAACCCAGTAGATGGCGGGAATGCCTCATGATTGGGGTAAACTGCCAACAAAAACAAGAAGAACTACTCCTTCCCTCCCTTCTAGTAGGAGCCATGTGAACTGCTGCCACCCAGCGGCCGGAGGGATTATCTTCAAATTGGTCCCGTGAAAAATCATAAAAACCGGACATTTTTATGAATTTATAAAACCCGCCCGGACGACGAGGATACTAGGTGAAAGTAGGACTTGTCCAGGCAAAAGAGGACGTTTGGTCACCCCACCATAGTCCCATAGTCTCTCCAGCATGTTCTGGGTCACCCCCGGGGCCTCCCGCCTGTAGGACATGCCCGGAACACCTCTCCAGGGAGACTAAGATGAAAATCAAAATGGCTGCCAAAAACAACAACGGCACACTCCGTCAGCTGCGGATGTTGGATACGGAAAAGCGATTGACAAAAGCGAAAACGCTTCTTAGTCCAAATGGGGGGCTGGTTAACCTCAGACTGACCTATAAAAGAATTGTTAATATCTCAAAAATGCTAGCAGCACAAACGAAACAAAATTTCAGCACAAACCTAGCATAAGCGAATGACATAATCTTTCTATAAATTTGCATCTGATGGGGGGCCAACTTCACGGAGGTATCACCGACCCAGCAAATTTGATTTAAATAGGCTAATCCATTATCAGATTATTACCAAGTTCCTTCTTTGACCGCCGTGTATTTGGACCTCATTAGCCCATGTTTCATATTACATATCCTCCAAGTTTGGTCATAATCCCTTTATTCATGCTTTTATCTTTCTACTTATTTGCAACCCAACATAGAGACAAACAGAGATATGCAATGGAATACGTAACCTCTGCCCTCAGTAGGTTTCACCTACTAGCGGAGGTAATTAGAGTACTGTACTGTACTGTACTGTACTGTACTGTTTTTTTTTTTCTGGAAAAGTGTAGCATTCTATCACCAAATGACTGGGCCACCAACATTTTTTTGTCCTGAAGTTAAAGACTTGAGATTGATGTGTCTTGATTGATACCTAGACACATTATTGATGCATTAAAATATATTGGTTCATGTAATTTTCATCTTGCATTATCCTAGTGGTGTCATTTTACAAATGTCAATATAATGAGGAGGAATGAGAAAATGCATTGATTTCCTTAACGTGTCAATCAGTTTATGAACAATGCATCTTGGACTCCCGGTTTGGTCATTTGCACTTTTCTATATTTTCATGACTATCATGTTATTTTACAGGGTCCCAACTCCATCCTTGTCGCTATGGTAATGCTGCTGAATATCGGCCTTGCAATAATATTTGTCCATTTTCTGACATGATAGTGCTCATTCTTAGGTAAGTTTTTTTTGTTTTTTGTTTTTTTTCTTTTTTGGGGGGGCAAGATTGTCATGCATGATGTGACTACAGTACTTGTTAACCTTGAACTTAGTGACATTCTAAAGGATTAACTCTATCCATCTGTTTTACTGTGATGCCACTACCCAAGATAATCAGTGATGACATGATAAACATACAATGTATTTAAGGAATACACAATGATTTAAAAAATATAACGCACAAGATGTTCTCTAATGTTGCCTGGCAACAGAAAGACTACTGTATGAAACGATAAAATACTCCATCCAGCCATTATCTATCGCTTAATCCGGGGTCGGGTCGCGGGGGCAACATTGTGTTTGTGCAGTAATCTCATAGTAACATGTATTTGTTACATGCTTTGATGCATTTTTATGCTTTATAAAAGATTTATATCTGAGTTTTTGGGGAGTTTGGAACAGATTAGGGCATTTACAAAACGTGTCTCCATTTATGGAATTTTCAGTTTACAAAACTACCGTATTGGCCCGAATATAAGACGGTGTTCTTTGCATTGAAATAAGACTGAAAAAGTGGGGGTCGTCTTATATTCGCGGTCTAGACGTTATACCCATTCACGACGCTAGATGGCGCCAGATATCATTGAAGCGATGTCCTGTCATGACAGATCTCAGCTACTCTCAAGTTTAACCAGTTTGCATTATTTTATTGCAGTGTTTTTCCTCATTCAGATTTGTTTCAAGACTACAGTTACAGTTAGACCTCACGTTGATGGTTAATGCAGTTATTGCAATTTTGTTGTTTTATCACAATAGATTGGTTTATTTTTATTTATTTCAAAAACCAGAAGCCATTCATTTACTAATGTGATTGCACTTTAGTTTACATATTTAAATGTTCAGATATTAAGATTTGAATGAGGCAAAATAACATGTTTTTTCTCTCAAATATATTGTTATAATCATTTGTTTCAGATGTACTGTAATTATTTTCTGTATTCTGTTGTTTTATTTTTATTTATTTATTTTTTATTCTGTGATTAAATGCGATCTTTTGTCTTGGTTTTTACGTTGTGTTGATTTAAATGTGATTTTTATGATCTTCATGTGATGTAAAGTAGTTTGAATTGCCTTGTGTTGAATTTTGCTATATAAATAAATTTGCCTTGCCTTGCCTTGCCTATAAAAATTAATTTGGTGTTTTTTCAAACTTGAGTCTTGAAAAAGAGGGGGTAGTCTTATAATCAGGGCCGTCTTATATTCGGGCCAATACGGCACTTTCAGAACCGATTAATTTCGTAAGTAGAGGTACCACTGTAGTTGGATTTGATTTTGTAGGTTGCAATGCATGCATTTCATCGTGTCAAACGCTGATGATGAATTTAAAAAAATGTTTTGTTTTCAGCGAAAACACGGCAAGCTATGCAGTCGCATCGCCAGCCTTGAAAAAAATAAAATGGCGCCGATGAGTCACGGTGGCAGCCCCAAGGTGTTTGGTTAACAGCTTGACACCGGAATCGGGAGGAAGGCGTCACTACCATCGACCTGTCACGGGCCCCGCCTGGACCTCCCCTGCCAATTAGCACTCCTTTGGGCTTCTGGAAAATCTGAGGTGAAATGTTGTGTCTAGTGAGTTATAATAAACCAATCAAACGTAGTGGAAGTCATTTCAACCCGCTGGCGCCGAGGCGAGCGGCGGCCCGCGTGGCCAGAGGAGGCGGCGGGCTGACGGACTTTGCTGCCGGGAGCTGCACTTTTAGATGACGGGAGCAAACAGCTGCCTTTCTATTTTGCCATCGCTAGGAGGTGACGATGGCGGGGCGTGGAACGGTTGCAGTGGGAGCATGCGGAGCGTTTTTCAGGGGATTGGGGGGGTTCCCGCCGCTTTGTGCAACAGGAAGCCGGCCTGAGCCTGTTGCTAAGCAGTCAGTGCTAGCACGGACACTTGCCAGTCTTACTGTTTTAAAAGCTCGTCATGTTTGTCCAGCTCCATCCGACTCTGCTCAAAACGACCTGCGTTGCATGACACTGTTTTGGTATTTTTTTTTCAGTGTATTGTTTGTTCTTTGTCGTTCATGGGATGGTGGTTAACCTTTTCTTTTTTGAATTCCCACACCAATCGAGTTGTATTTTATTGTAAATGCAAGTGCAATATGTTCTATTTTTCCAAAAGAGCTTGGAGTATATTTTGCCCCCCAAAAAAATCTAATATTATTGTAAAGTATAATTTATCGCGGGGTGGGCAAACTAGGACTTGTGTTCCGTTATACAAGCCAAAATAGCATTCGATACTAAAAACAAAATATAGGCGGAGATTGAGGGAGCGGCATGGGGGGCAGTGCCCCCACTCCTTCGTGGCAGGAAAATGTCATTGCATGTAATTGACTTTCTTATAAATTAATTTAAAAGGGAAGTTTGGAATTTTTGACCTAAGGCTTAATTTTCGAGTTAATTTCAACAAATTCCCTTTGTTTGTTTGATAGTTGTTAGTTTCAAGGCTCCGGAGCGGCTAAGCTAGCACAAGTCAGTGGTGCCTGTTTAGGATAGCGATAAATAACAGCATATGCAAGCATGAGAAGCACCGATGACCCATGCAATCAATAGTGATGGCTACGTTTTCAGGATAAAATTATTAAAACTTACCATTGCATGTCAATAACTGTAGTATGAACACCAACATTTGTAATCCAGCAGCTTTGCAGGGAAAAGGCTGTCTAGCCAAGCGGGGCGGAGTGATATACCATCGTTTTTTTCGACGCTGATTTTTTTTTTTTTTTTGTCTATGGGTACGAAAGTAACTCCCAGCAGACTGAGCATGAGTGGCCGAAGCACACCTCTCTACTCTGGTTGCATTATGCATGTAAAAAAATAGTCCTGCAGAATGAATTACGGGAGTTTGGCGTGATATTGTTGTGGCTGACACTGAAACGAGCCAATAACTGGAAAAATTCCAGGGAATTTGTTGAGATGAACTCTACCAACTAATCAAACCCCCACTAACTTGAAGATTAAGCCTAATGTCAAAAATTCAGAACTTCTCCTTTAAAATACAAGACCTATCTTTTAAAATGTCTATAAAAGGTGTAAAGCAATCAAACAAAATAAATGAATGAAATGAAAAAGGATCCTACAAATGGGTCAAAATTATTTTTCAAACAGATCATGTGACTAGCACCTTAGAGACGATCCTTTGCTTTGCTTAGCCAAAACTATACCTGAGAAAGCAAGTGGGATATTTAGAATTTACTATAAACCTAAGCTTTTAAAAGTTTCAACAACAACTGAGCTTGAACCGAGGATTGAACACAAACAGTGTCAAGATGTTTGTACATATATACTGTATTGTAAGTTAATTTTATTGCTGACATGGCGTTTCAGGGTCATCCATATGTTTTGCCCCACCCCTCCCACAAAAGTCAAACTCTGCCTATGAAACAAAACCTTAGAGTACATGGGTGATTCTCATGAGAGCTATGCATTACGGTAATGAAGGATAAATACCAAAACTGGCTTAATGCTACTCAGTCATTTTGTTCATCAACAGTTTGAGCTCTCTAATATTTTATTTACAGTAAAATATATAATTGCTTAATGTCTAAAAACATGTAATAATACACATTATGGTGGGGAAGTAGGCATATACAGTATGTAAACAGAAATCTATTATCAACATGAAATAAGGCCAGACAATCTTACCTTGTAGTCTTCTTATGTCTTGCCTTCTTTCAGGTCAGAATAATTTTATTTAAATGAACCCACTGTGATTATGACGGGACCATGAACACAGTGCAACAGTAATGGGAGCTGCATGCTTGGACACGAGCTTTTTGCTGAATATTTTTTATACAAAGTGAAAAAAAAACATCAGAGGTGGGTGGAGTAGCCGAAAGTATTACTCGAGTAAGAGTAGCGTGACTTCAAAATAGTATTACTCAAGTAAAAGTAAAAGTAGTCATCCAAAAATGTACTCAAGTACAAGTAAAAAATTATCTGGTGAAAAGAATACTCAAGTAACATTGTGAGTAACTGCTTAAGATGTTAGATTTTTTTTCTTTTAAACAATAGTATTTTTTTCTCTCATCACAACATCATCGATATGAACTGTTATTACTATACTCTACTATAACCTATTACATAACCATATTAGGCCAAGAGAATAAACAAAAATCATCAAATTCCAACTCGTAAAATGAAACATTACCCGTCCAAAGAGCAAGCGTGCCCTCTAGTGGAAAAAAAAAAACGTATTTCCTACTATGAATATTTCCGTGTCAAATAAATAGCTGCCAAATAAAAAATGGCCGAAAGGTTGAAACGAATCCGCGTTTTCGAGTAATGTTGACTCTGTGTCAAATAGTTTGTTTTAAAGACGCCACGTGATTGAATAGGCCGGCGTGACGATATGACTTCCAACTGCAGTGAGTGTACACAGAGGCGTTGCGTCCCATTAGGCAAACTAGGCAATTGCTTAGGGCCCCCAGCCAGCAGGGGCCCTAGGCAATTGCCAAGCAACAGATCAGATTTAGCACACGCAGCTTTACTGCTTTACTGCGTACAGTGACAAGTGCGACAGTGCCAGTGAAAGCTTTGTGTCTTGAGTTCCCTGAAGCGGCCCTTTCACTCGCTCTACAACCCCCCCCCCCTTCCTCACGTGAGCGGCGATTTGGCTTTTTTTTAATTGGCGTATATCTAAAATGAAGAGAAGTTATCCTTATTGGAAGCGACAAAAGAAAGAAAAAAAGCAGAAGAGGAGAAAAGGAAGTAAGACAGCGGTGAGTGTACTATGTTACTGTAGATTTATGTCCTAATGTAGTAGAAGCCGGGCACTTTGAGTGTCCGAAAAAGCGCTCTATGAGACCGAGGCGTTATTATACTTTTATCAAATATGCTATTACTCCAAGTCCAACTGTCCCCCTTACTTGCACACGCTCGAAGGGCCCAAAGTTGCTTGTTGCCTGGGGCCCCCGTGGACCCTTGCTACGCCTCTGAGTGTACAGTGATCCCTCGTTTTTCGTGTTTAATGGGGACCAGAACCCGCCGCGATAAGTGGAAAAACTGTGAACCGCCCCCCCACACACACCCAAAATATATATATATATATTTTTTTTTTAATTAATAATACTCAAGTCATTTTATTTTCGAAGATTTTTTTGTGTGTGTTCAATGTATTTATTAAAATGTATCAATGGAAGAAGATACATATAAGACATGTTTTTCACCTTTTTCCCCCAAAGTATAATTAAAAAAAAAACTTTTATGTGTGTATATATTTTAATAAATAGTTTTAAGCACTTTAAATGTAATAATTATGATAAGTTTTAAACATGTCCCACAGAATTCTTTTTAAACAAGAAAAAAGTGGATGCCCAATCAGGGCTGCAGCTTTTGAATATTTTAGTAATCGAATATTCGACTGCAAATTCTATCGATTAATAGAGTAATTGGGTAGAACATTTTTTTAGGTAAAGAGCAATTATAAATATACATGAGAAAACGAGACATTTCACCTAATATTGAACCATTTTCAGACTATCAATGTTTTTATTTTCGATGTACACTGTTGAAAACAGCCGACAATTGCATCTTAGATGAGACTAGAAAAAGAAAAAAAAGACTAATTCACTGCTTTCACTCAAAAAACTTTTAGATTTAAAAAAAAAGAAAAAATCTTATTTCTGACCTAAAAATGCACTTGATAACACCCATCACTTAAAAGTTAGGGTTTTTTCCCCATGTGTTTCAATTGAATTTCCATTTGTGTCAAGCTGTTTTGAAGTTCTGGTTAAGTTTAAAGTTAGTCTAAATTGTAAGTCCTGATAGGATGTTGAGATTTTGCAGTGTTCAAAATAAATGTATGATACCTGCTGTATTGGAGCACATTAGGCACCAGTGCTACTTGGTATTTTATCCAGCAATGACTACTGAGCTAAAATTCAAAGTTAATTTTATTATGTTTTTATTTTACACCCTCATCACTCTACAGTGCTGTGTTTTTACGGATTAAATAAAGCCTGTGTGTAAGACATGTTAGCCACACATCGACAGTAGTCATAATTAATAGAAACCTAGCCCGCTGCCGGGCTAACGTTAGGTTAGCAAGGTACAGTAACGTTAATCTTATTTATTAGCGCTGAGAAGGCTATTGCTTTAAGATGGCGACTGTTTACTAATTTCGCATCTAGTTCTATATACATGTGCAGATGGCGCCAAGTGTGTCATTTCACATCTAGTTCCCTATACATGATGTGATATCTATGAGACGCATCAGACGCTACCACAGTAGCATCATGCGGGCGTAATTTGTAGCAAGGCTGGCAGTGTATGTAGCGGCTGTCAGCTGCAGTCAGATATTCTTCTTCTTCCTCATTAAAAGTAGTCCGGGCAAAACTTGATGCTTAGAGCTGGCAAAATTAAACGATTCCTCGAGGCGAATAAAATTATGTAGATCCATTTTTAAACTCGAGTTACTCAAGTATTCATTTCAGCTCGACGCCCAATCCATTTAAAAAAAAAAAGTTTTTAAAAAATGCTTGTCTTTACTAAATGCTTCATTGAGTGAGTCCGCTCCAGCTGCTCACTAACACACAATGAGTTGCCACACCAACTGTTTAAAAAGTTAAACGATGATTGACTCATGCGGCGCTTTGTAGGTCAAGTCTCTGGCAAGACTTAACCGTCTCTCAATTATGGTTTACTTTAATAGGCAAATCCAGTTCACTCTCTGACTAACAAAGAGCAGGGAGAGGCAGGGAGGGAGGAAGATTGAGACTACGCGATCAGCTCGGGAGAGCTCATCTGTAGTTTTTATTTTGTTTAATTGGAAAAAAAAATCTGCGATGGACTGACGGCGTGAAGTTTGAAGCGCGAAGTAGCGAGGGATCACTTTATTGTTAATTCTGATTGGTATAATGGAGTCATGTGATTATTGTTGTGACATTTCATTGGCGAAACTGGTAGAGTCACTATTTGCCAAACCGAAAATGTAGAATATGGAGGGGAAAAGTAGCTGACCGTTTTGTCTTCGCAAAGTTACTCAAATAAAAGTAAAAAGTATGGTGTGGTAAAACTACTCTTAAAAGTACATTAAGTACTCATAAACGTAGATGTAATGGAGAAAATGTAACGCGTTACTACCCACCTCTGGAAACCATTATTGCTTATAATGGTCTGCTAAATTATATAGTTTTAAACAAATGGATATATTTTTGTAGTGAAATTATTTGAATATTTATTATACTGTACGGAGTTGAAAACATCAAAGCTTTTCATGGACGCATTACAGTAATGAATTTCCTAGTTAAACGTTATTTTGGTAACAAATGGTGGACATCAAAGACATAACCATATTTCAACTAAAAATGAGCTATTTCATGACGAGATCCCTATATAAGTCCACAAAGACATAGTTTAACTTGGCTTCATGAGAATCGCCCATCTGCTGTTTTTTAAAGGCACAAATGCTCATAATATAGCAAAAGAAGCATTAGTTGTGACGCTTTATCAAATTTAATGTCCTTTAAACGGACCGTAATGACTCCTTGTAGGAAAGTGTTTCCTACCCCTGATGTTAATTGACAGCTGGCAAATGAAGTTTATTGACGCTGGCTGTCGAGAGTAGCGTTAACAAAGGTCTTATTGTTATTTATTTAAATCCAAATAAAATGTTTTATTATGTACTGCAACACATGCCTGGGCTCCAATCCCCCCGTGTTTTCACCTCCGAGAAATTTGCCCCCCATCAGACGAAAGTTTATATAAAAATGATGTCAATCGTTTGTCCTACGTATGTGCTGTAAAAAGTTTCGTTTGTGCTGCGATTGTTCATAAGATACTTACAATTCTTTTATAGCTCAATCTGAGGTCAGATAGCCCCCTATTTTGATTAAAAATGGCTGAAAATTGCTTCGTTTGTGCTGTAAAAAGTTAAGTTTATGCTGCTATCGTTCTTGAGATTAATTTCGAGTGATGAGGTCACGCAGCTCCCCATTTATTCCATAATGGACCCGAAATGGTGCCATTCTTTTATGCTCCGTTTGTGCTTGTTTGTGCTGTAAAAAATTTAGTTCATGTTGCTATCGTTTTATAGATATTGAGGTATTAATTTGGAGTGATGACGTCAATCGCAGCCCCTCCGTCGCGGCTGAGGGAGCGTACAAACTTTCTCAATAACAGAGGGGTGTCCCAACAACTAGCGCAAATGTGGCACAAACCAATAGCACCCCTTCGGGTCCATTTTGCAGAGTCACGTCATCACTCGAAATGAATATCTCACCCCCCATTTACTGCAAAATGGATCCGAAGGGATGCCATTTGTTTGTGTCACGTTTGTATAGGGAGTTGGATACAAAAAAGCTGCAAGTGATGTCATCATTCGAAATAATATCTCAATATCCATAAAACCATAGCTGCACAAAGGAAAATTTTTACAGCACAAATGTAGCACAAACTATTTTCATCATTTTTAATCAAAATGGGGGGCTGGTTGAACCATAAAAGTATTGTTAATACCTCAAAAATGATAGCACAAACGAACATTTTTTCAGTAGAAACCTAGCACAAAAGAATAACATCATTTTTCTAAAAATTTGCGTCTGATGGGGGGCCAACTTCACAGAGGTCATGTTCTCACCATTGCTTTCCTCTTGGATGCAATGGCTGCTGCGAGGGTGATGCAAACGCTGTTGGGGAGGGCGCAAGGTTCGATTTATTCAGGTTGATGGGGGAAATGTGGTGGCCGGCGGGTAAGAGGAATAATGCCTTTAAAAGTCTTTAACAGTGCTGTTTACCTTGTTCGAAAGATAAGGACGCTGACGTGTGCCATCCTTGTCTTAATATTGTGCGGGATACTCGTGACTGTTGTCATCATGCTTTTTAATGAGATCACTCGTATCACAGAAACTTTGTTGTCTCCGTTGCAGCTAGGGCATGACTTTCTTTAACTTTGGGGGGGGGGGGTTATAAATATGGTTTACTTAGGTAGGTAAGTCAAGATGAAATATTTGTTTGTAAACATTGCCAGTCTTGAGGGATGGGCATTTAGTTAATTCTCGTCATTGATTTTTGGCAAAATTTTATTTATTTTTATTTTCTAAATATGTGTGTTTCATATTAATTGTAGAGATAAAGAAAAATACACCACACAAAATTTGAATTTTTAGTTATTTAAAGGACAAGTATTGATATTATGCAATTTTTTTCATCATTTCAAACCGTTCCCAGCTTAAAAAAAAAAAAAGTCTGACGTTCTTCCATCACATTATTTAAACTGGGATAAAAAAAATTACAGAACACTTAACATCCACTTTTTAATCTCTCAGTTTTGGGAGGTGATTAGTCTTATTCAAATATTCGGGATTTGTTTTGTTATTTTTTTGTTGTGTTGTGCACTTCAGGGCCACCGTAGATTCCTCCTTGATTCTGATTTTAGGGCTGACTGTTCACATTATTTTTACCTATAGACTTCATCATGTATTGACGGGACACGGGGCTGTTCAGTAGGGGGCCTGCATTGTTGGCGAGGACGTCAAAGCTGACCGAGTGGAATCACAGACAAAGAGCTTTTTTTCATTGAAAAGTCTTGTGAATAAATGCTTAAATCCCTGAATTCTTTATAGATACGGACGTAAAACACTCTCGATACTTGGTTAAAAGCACACAAAAAAAAACGCGCAGTTCGCGTTTATTTTACGTACATATGTCGAAGTACGATACTAGTCTGTAAGGAAATTAGCAGCCGCCATATGCAAACAAAAAGCTTTTTCCGTTGAAAATTCTTGTGAATAAATGCTTAAATCCCTGAATTCTTTATCGATATGGACGTAAAACAGTCTCAATTCATGGTTAAAAGTTAAAAAAAACGGGCAGTTTTTATTTACTTTATGTAAATATGTCGAAGTACAATGCTAGTCTGTTAGTGAAAGTAGCTAGCAGTCGCCTGATGTAAACAGAGCTTTTCCGGTGAAAATTCTTGTGAATAAATGCTTAAATCCCCAAATTCTTTATAGATATGGATGTGAAACAGTCTCCATTCTTTGTTAAAAGCAAAAAAACGTGCAGGTAGCATTTATTTTACGTGAATGTTGCGAACTATAAAGCTAGTCTGGAAGGAAATTAGTATGTGTATATTAGTATATTAATATGTAAACAAAGAGCTTTTTCCGTTGAAAATTCTTGTGATTAAATGCATAAATCCCTGAATTCCTTATGGATATGGACGTCAAGCAGTCTCGATTCTTGGTTAAAAACAAAAAATGGGCAATTTGCATTTATTTTACGTGAATATGTCGAAGTACGATGCTAGTCTGTTACTCAATGAGGCGGCCGCCATATGTAAACAGAGCTTTTTTGGTGAAAATTCTTGTGAACAAATGCTTAAATCCCTGAATTCTTTATAGATATGGATGTAAAACAGTCTCCATACTTTGTTAAAAGCAAAAAACCGTGCAGGTAGCATTTATTTTATGTAAATATTGCGAACTATGAGGCTATATTCTATCCGTCCTGGGAGTGGATCTCTCCTGACTGTGGTACTCCCCAAGGTTTCTCATTTTTCTCCCAATTGACTCTGGAGTTTTTGGAGTTTTTCCTTGCCGGCATGGAGGGTCTTAAGGATAGGGGATACCCAGGACTTGAACTGTATCTATTCATCTTTGTTGCTTCATTTCTAATTGTGTATCATATTGCCTCTGTAAAGCCCTTTGAGACTTCTGTTGTGATTGAGGGCTATACAAATAAAACTGAATTGAATTGAATTGAATATTTTGTAAGGAAATTAGCAGCCGCCATATGTAAACAAAGAGCTTTTTCCGTTGAAAATTCTTGTGAATATATGCTTAAATCCCTGAATTCTTAATAGATATGGATGTAAACAGTCTCGATTATTGGTTAAAAGCAAAAAAAGACGAGCAGTTTGCATTTACTTTACGTAAATATGTCGAAGAATGATGCTAGTCTGTAGCGGTTAATTTTTCCCATTGATTTTTTTCACAACGTTTCATAATGCATGCATGGTGCGAAAAATATAATTACCTTGAATCCTCGAACAAATCACTCCTGAGACAATCCTTCTGTTTGCGGTACTGCTTTCGTACTTTTTTAATCCTAAATGAGGCGTTGAATCATTGCATGTGTTGACTCTGCGACCTAACTTCGAATAACTGGAGCGGACTGTAGAGTGATCCCAAAATTAAAGGCGTTGCGCAGTGAGAAAGGTGGAAAAGCGCTATATAAGTATAACACCATTTACCATTTACCAAGGTGGAATCTGACCCGTCAATCATTATGAAGTCTATGTTTTACCAACTATCCAAATCAGATCTTGGCCTGTTCAGACTGGGCCACATTATTGAGGTGCCTGACAATTTGCTGTGGCAACAAAGGTGTCAGGTAGCATGTAGTGACATCACAGACAGTCAAAACCCATCTGGGGTGTTCAGCACCTTGTCCATATCTGATATGAAACTACCTAACGAATGTGGTTTCAATCTGTTTCGCAAAAATCAGATTGCTGTGCTTTGTTACTGTTCAGACTACAGGTAGTCCCCAGGTTACTACGTACCCGACTTACGTGATTTCAACTTTACGACACTGGAGTCTCATCCGCCATTTTGTCTCCAGTTGTTTTTTTTGTTTGTTTTTTTTCTATAATGTTGAGTTTTGTTTTGTGATGCATGCTTTTATTTTGAGACAACGCGTAGAGCCTGTAATACTAATGGCACGCGAGTACGAGCGCATGTACACACGCAGAAATACGTATTTGCGCACACGAAGATGAGCGCACGTGCACACACAAGGAACAGCAAATTTACTCCAATGAAGAAGTGAGAGAGTGAGAGAGCGAGGGGAACGATTACAGCTGCAAGCCTGCGCGCACATTTGTTGCTTGTGAAGCATCCAAAGAGGCAACACCTGTATATAACACATCTCCTACTCTTTATTGTGCGTTTTCAATTGTGGTCGAATGCTTGGGGCGAGTTTATGTGATTTTTTTTGATGATGTGCAGACGCTAACTGATACATGCTAATCGTTTGTGTAGATTGTTATTGCTGCATCAGCAACTAGTTGTAAGCGTATATTTGAATTTCTGTTATTGAAGATTAAACTGATTTCATTTCACTTTTATTTTAGTGTCATTCTGCAAGTGTTGATGAGCAGCTGAATTAAGTCAGCAAACCACACGCAGGTCAGACATCGTCATTTCGAAGTTTAGCTTGCTGTTTAGCAAGGACTTAGCTCCAACATCTTGGCGAGGACAATACAATGACATATAAAACATGTTTTTCGCTTGTTATTGTGAGATTTAGGGGGTGTTTAGAGGTACGTAAAGGGTTAATTCCCACTTACGCGGAAATTCAGGTTACTTGTTCATAACTCAGGGACTACCTGTATATAAAAGCCATCCAGTTTCAATCTAGGGAGAGCTAAAAATCAGATTATGGCTGCCAGTCTGAACAAGGCCTTATTGCAGCTTGTTACCATGACAACCAGAGCTATAGCAAATGGGACAAAGCGAGTAGCTCCTCAGTATAGCTAATGTGACTTTTGTGACCCACTAGCGACTTTTTGTGTTGAAATTTGACCCTTCTGGAAACTGGGACTCCCTCCAGAGCAAGCGATGTCAACCCCACCTCTTCTGAACTGCAAATGAATGGCAAATGAATAAAGCTACTACTGGCCAGTTTGTCCACGATCACCTACTACTGTTAGCTTCAGCTCGTAAATGCTAACACTGCAGCTCTGTTTACCCTTTGACTTTAGTTATGATAGTGCTTCCGTGCAGTCTGGCTGCCCGTTTCCGGGCGTCGCCTGACAATGTTAAATTTCGGCTGAGTGTTGTGTAAATCATTTAACGTGTTAAGTCAGTTTTTCAAAATTCAGAACGACACATTGCTTCCAAAATACATATAAGAACATTAAGGTTTAATGGCACACTGGCTACGTTTACATGGACAGAAATTCCTTAAGTTACTGTATGGTCAGATGCACTTTTTTCATGGACACTAAAATATTGTAGAAATGTTCATTCATCAGACCTTTAATTGGAACAAATTATTTTGATATTGATGCTGCTTCCAAGAGGTGTCGTAATTATGATGAATACATTATGTTTTTATAAAAGATTCATCTCCAATTGGCACATTTTTTGACACCACCATCATAATGTAGTGTGCACATTTATGAAATTTTTAATGACATTTTTTTATGATTTTTTTGTGTTTGCTAAAATGTTCAGTTAAAAACAAAACGTAATATTTGCATTTTGATGCATTCTCTTCTTGTTAAGGATGAATTAACAGGTCTAAAACAGGCAACAAATGACAATCAATACAGTAAATAGTTGTATTAAGTTAATTTTGTCTACTTTTATAGTTTAGTTGAATTTTTCTTTTATCCCAGACAACGTGTTTTAGGTTGTTTTATTTACCTGACATGTTTCGGCGACTACTTCCGCCTTCTGCCTTTGACACGCTGATGAAGGCGGAAGTAGTCGCCAAAAAATGTCAGGTAAATAAAATGACTCAAACACATTGTCTGGGATTAAACAGAAATTCAACTAATAGTGTAAATAGTAGTAGAAGAAGAAGCCGCACTGACTTGTCAACAAACAACGTCAAAAAAAACATTGCTTCGTCCATTTCGACAATAAACGTTAGCCTTATTTTGTGTATTTTACCAATTTTTCCACCATGAAGAACAGTTTAGTTTTGCACTTAGCCTGTCTTCAGTTGCTCTGCTTCTACTAACCAGTGGTGGATGAAATATTCCCTTTTTTTTTAAGTACAGACACAGGTGCAAAAAATTACTGAAGTAAAAAAAAAATACTTGCTTTAAAATTTGCAAGTAAAAAGTAGTATTTTCTCCCGATGCAAAAATGTAATATATATACATACTACGGCTGCAGCTATCGATTATTTTAGAAGTGGCACTTTCAAAAGAGCATTAAATGCGAACAAAAAATAAAATTCCCGAGTGTTTCTTCAAACTATGAACCATTGCACTTTCATTTAAAAATAAATCAAAATACGGTATTTAAAAAATTATCTAAGTACAACATTTGGCTAACTTGCACAGCAGAGGTCCGCTAGCTTAAATGCTGTAAAATGCTTACTTTTTTTTTTTTTTTAACATTGCTTTAACAAATCGTTCGAATACATTGCCACAAAAAAACAGCTACATATACCTATAAACTAAATTAGAAATGCATTAAAAACCATATTAGCTTATGTTGGTCTTAACGAGGAGCAGCTAGATTAAGCCATGTTAAATGAGTTATGTCATATTCACCACTAGAGGGTAGTGTATCCACCCAAATCAATAAAACCAAATGCAAACACTTTCAAAACAAACCATTATAACGAAAAGTGATTAAATGAATACTCAGCAGCAAAATTTGATCCAAAGCTTCTAATCGAATTACTCGAGTTCATCGATTAATCATTGCAGCAGTAATACATATATATATATATATATATATATATATATATATATATATACAAACAGACATGCAGAGATCTAGAGCTGAAACGAATACTCGAGCAACTCGAGTAACTCGAGTTTAAAAACTGATCCGAGTAGTTTTATTCACCTCGAGTAATCGTTTATTTTGACAGCTCTAAGCATCACGTTTTGCTCGGACTACTTTTAATGCGGGACAACGCGCTGATGTCACGTGCGTAGAGGAAGAAGCAAAAAAAAAAAACTTACTGCAGCCGACAACCGCTACAAACGACGCCGACGTTGCTAAATACTAGCCCGCACATGCTACATTAGTTGCAGCTAGCGTCTGGTAAGTCTCATAGAGATCACATGTATGTTGAACTAGATGCGCAATGACAGACTAGGCCGCGTCTGGGCAGCGTTAGCAAACAGCCGCCATCTTAAAGCAGTAGAGCGCTAAGCGCTAATAAAGAGCGCTAAGCGCTAATATATAAGGTTAACGTTACTGTCACTACTAGCTCATCTTACGTTAGCCCTGCGGAGGGCTAGGTTTCAATCAATTAAAACCACTTTCGATGCGTGGCTAACGTGTCTTACATACAGGCTTTAACATAACATAGCGTTGTGGAGTGATAAGGGTGTCAAATAAAAACTCAATAATGCTAACTATCAATTTTAGCTCAGTAGTCATTGCTGGATAAAACACCAAGTAGCACTAGTCCCTAATGTGCTCCAATACAGCCTGTATCATACATTTATTTTGAACAGTGCAAAAACTCAAAATCCTATCAGGACCTTAACTAGAACTTAAAAATGGCTTGACACAAATAGAAATTCAATTGAAAAACGTGGGGGAAAATCCTAACTTTTAAGTGATGTGTGTTATCAAGCGTAAAGGCATTTTTAGGTGTGTGTATATATATATACATATATATATATATTGTAAATAAGATCTAAAGGTTTTTTGAGTGAAAGCAGTGAATTAGTCTTTTTTTTTTTTTTTAATTCTAGTTACATCTGAGATGCAATTGTTCGCTGTTTTCAACAATATACATAAAAAATAAAGACATTGATTGACTGAAAATGATAAAATGTCTTGTTTTCTCATGTAAATCTATAATTGCTCTTCACCTAAAAATATATTTGTTTTATCCGATTACTCGATTAATCGATAGAATTTTCAGTCGATTACTCGATTACTAAAATATTCGATAGCTGCAGCCCTACAGAGATCTGAGTCAATATTAAAAGAAAGAACCAAAAAATTCATTGACTGCTCAGTTTTATTTAAAACTGTGCAGAATGGAAAAAACAAGCAATAAAATTGACTGCAATGTAAACAAAAGTTCAACAAGCGCAAAAACTTAACGGCAGATTGCAAGTAACTATCAGGTGCATACCGCCACCTATTGTAAAAGAGTGTTGTGTTTTTATTGGTCAATATCTTGTTCACCTGCCTAATCTTTCCTGTACTCCTGATGCTGCCTCTAGAGCTCAGTTACGGTGTACTTGCACCAGGCTTATCGATTGCGCCGGAGGCATAAAAACGAAGCTATCAATTTACAATGAGAAAAAAAAGAAAACAAACAAAAGTAACGTGTAACGCAGGTGACAATTTGAAAAGTAGTGGAGTAAAAAGTACAGATACGTGCTGTAAAAGTGAAAAGTACCACTTCATATTTGTACTTAGTACAGATACACAAAAATGTACTTAAGTACAGTAACGGAGTACTTTTACTTTGTGACATTCCACCACTGCTACAGGCTTCTGGGGAAAACAAACGCTTATTGTGACATCAGAACTGTTCCAAAATTTTGGAATAAAGTGTTTTCTAAACCACCCCTCTCGTTTACAAAGAAACTTGATCGGAATGGCCTCGATATTCCGAATGGGTTAATTCCATGAAGCATTTTATTCCGATCTGGTGTTTAATCTGAATCAAAGTGTCCATGTGAACATAGCCACTGATAGGTGAGCACACTCCCCAGACACATCTAAAAACTCATCAGAAGCACCACTGTGTACAAAGACGAAGTTAGTTGAAAGCACTCCATTTTAACATAATTGCCTCAAAACACCAAGGCAAGAGTAAACAATGACTTCTCAACCATCAGTTATTATTATGCCCATCCCGAATCGGTTTAAAATAGGACTTGAAAATTCATTGCTTCAAATCCATAACAAAATCTCAATCTAATATTTATGTACACAATTGATCACATTTGAAAGAACACTTGGCACACACACAAAGTACAAACTGACAGCACAACTACGCAAAACATTGTACTACAATGTAATGAAATGGAATAGATATAAAAAGGAATACAAGGTGTCCCAAAAATGTGTAGTCTCTACAGGTGGTAATCAAATTGTGTTTTTTGTTGTTTTGTTTTTGTAGCTTAAAGGGCAGATGAAGAGTTCAATACCTGAGCGTTTTACTCATTGAAATTTCATTAAATGCATCATTTGACGTGTCAAAACTACATATTACAAAAAACAAATTGAATTGACCGCATAGTTTTTTAAGTTACTGCCATAGCAACACCTTAGCAACAAGGGATGCGCCGGTCACTTCCTGATGACATCATTTACAGAAGGCCTTGCCAGCACTCCAATACGGAAGTATAGCACTACGCTAGCCTCACCATATACAGTATTGCAAACATTTTCTGGGTTTTACTCGCGAGATTCATCATGCCATCTCGATGTGTAGCGATGAATTGTTCACACGAGGGCTCCAGACTGTATCAGTGGCCCAAAAACTTTCTTCTGCAAAGATTTGGACATCTTTTATGAGAGTCAAACCACAGACTTCATAATGTATTGACGGGACACGGGGTGCAGGGCCGATTCATAGGGGGGCCTATCTCCGTCAAAGCTGAACGAGTGGAAAGAGCTTTTCCGTTGAAAATTCTTGTGAATACTTGAAATGCTTAAATCCCTGAATTCTTTCTTCTTGATATGGACATAAAACAGTCTCCAGTCTTGGTTAAAAGAAAAAAAAACATGCAGTTAGCATTTATTTTACGTAAATATTGCAAACTATGATGCTAGTCAGTAAGCAAATTAGCAGCCGCCATATGTAAACAAAGAGCTTTTTCCGTTGAAAACTCATGTAAATAAATGCTAAAATCCCTGAATTCTTTATGGATATGGACATAAAACAGTCTTGATTCTTTGTTAAAAGTGAAAAAAAAACATGCAGTTAGCATTTATTTTACGTAAATATTGCAAACTATGACGCTAGTCATTAAGCAAATTAGCAGCCGCCATATGTAAACAAAGAGCTCTTTCCGTTGAAAACTCATGTGAATAAATGCTAAAATCCCTGAATTCTTTATAGATATGGATGTAAAACAGTCTCGATTCTTGGTTAAAAGCAACAACAACAAAAAAATGGGCAGTTATTTTCCATAATTATGTCGAATGTGATGCTAGTCTGTCAGCCAATGTGGCAGCCCTCTTATCACAACAAAGTGTTTTTCCGGTGAAAATTCTTGTGATTAAATGCTTAAATACCCGAATTCTTTATAGATATGAACATGAAACAGTCTCGATTCTTTGTTAAAATAGCAAAAAAAAATGTGCAGTTAGCATTTATTTTACGTAAATATTGCAAACTATGATGCCAATGTGGTAACGGCTCATTCCTCCCATTGATTTTTGTCACAACATTTCAAAATGCATGCATGGTACAAAAAATATAATAATTACCTTGAATCCTTGAACAAACCACTCCTGAAACAAATGTGGGGAGGCCTCCTACTTGAAGGCAAGGCGCAGAGTATGATGGTGGTGACCCGTCAATATAATTATGAAGTCTATGGCTTACCATTCTTCCTTTCGTGAAGTGTCGAGCTTCAATCGGCATCATCGCCACCGTCTGCTGTGCCGAGTAAATCATCGTCATCTGACGCATCAGGTTCAAACTTTTAATTTTCTTGAGAGCCCTCGTCATCGCTAATGTCACAAAAAAGCGATGCTGAATGGCTACTTTCACTGGAAATATCACGATCACTGGTGCCACTATGGAGAAAGTCTTTTGTTGCCTTCTGTAAATGATGTCACACTTCCAGGTTTGGGAAGGCAGTATTGACGGAGTGCTAAAAAACTAAAAAAAAAAAAAATAACAATAATGCAAATTCTCACCGTTACGCATTAGAATTGACTCATCCAAAGTTTAAATCCGAAAAACTCTTAATCAGCTCTTTAAACCCATTGAATCAATGATGGCAACCAGACTAAACGTTGAAGTTAGAAATTAATTTGAAAATGCAAATCAAACTGCAGTTAAAGTGTGAACATGTCATCATCTACAAAAGAATGTATACGTTTTTTGGGATACACTATTACACACCGGATTCCAGAAACGTTGTGACTCTAAACAAATTGTGAATAAAGACAATGCGATGTGAAAGTGCCAAATTTCAATATTTTATTCAAAAATGGAAAATAAACGACAGTTCAAAAGTTTCAACGGAGATAATGCATCATTTTATAGGGAAAAAATATTAGATTTTGAATTTTGTGGCGTCAACAAATCTTTGAAAAGTTGGGATGTAACAGAATGGGTAAGAGGCTGCTGGAAAACCAATGATCACTTGGCACTTTAATACCGCATTCAGTTTTTATTCAAGATTTGTATAGCGTCCCAAGTCTTTTGGAATCAGATTGTAATTAAAACAGGGCGAATCAGAGACCATTTCATTTGACAGCGTCACATTTGATTATTTATTCATGTTTCCTTGTGTACAACTTGATTTGTCTTCAGAACAGTTTTAGGGTGTTAATTGATTTTTTTTTTTTTTTTTAATGCAACATTGCATTGTAGAGACATTTATAAATAGAAGAATCTATACAATTTCTAAGAATTTTTACAGAGCACAATACAAAATCTGGTATGAGTACGTGTATTTTTCTATCAATTTGCACACCTGTATTTTGACAGTGGCTATAACTTGTTTGTAATTGGTAACGTAATGCACATATGCTAATGTTTGACAGTGAAATAAGGGGGGAAAAAATGACATTTCTCTGTAAAATATGGGGATGTGAAAGGTGGATCGATGTTTCCTGTATGAGTATTTTTGGAAATTGTTGGAAGTTTTTGAGCTCTCAAGACTCATGATTCATGCAGTCTTTGGAGACACATTTATGTGTATAACAATAAAAATGTTATGCCTTGTTCATTTTCTTTTTCTCTCATATTTTACTCTACTTTAATCAAGATTACAAAACTGAAATTACATTAAACATTCTTCAAAAAAAATGTTCAATTTAAACCAGTGTGACAATTTTACTCTTTTGTATGAAGATGTACTATATTTTTATTTTAAAATTTTGTCTGACTAAAATGTTTACATGTTTTTAAACTATGGGAAATATATTGTTATATGGGTCTTTTGTATTTTTTTTACTGGGTGCCATTTCTATTTTTTCAATTCTTTTTTTTTTTTTTTTTTTTAATTGCCTTCTGGTAAAAGGTTGTTATGGAATATTGCTCTGTCCCCAGTGTGTTTCATTCGTAAACAGTTTATAAAACAAAAGTTATAAATAGTTTTTAAAAATCCAAAATACAGTAAGTGCATTGATTTTACTATCCCAGGTTAACTATCTTTAATCATGTGCCGTTTTTAAATCAAAATATATTATTTAAAAAGAAAATAAAATAAAACTGTTCGTCCCCAGTGCCACTGTCCACTCTGTTGTGTTCATGTC
The DNA here is from genome assembly GCF_030265065.1 of Corythoichthys intestinalis. NCBI lineage: Eukaryota > Metazoa > Chordata > Actinopteri > Syngnathiformes > Syngnathidae > Corythoichthys > Corythoichthys intestinalis. Next base: position 37,215,028 of record NC_080414.1, on the reverse strand, counting down.
CTGTTAAAAAAAAAATCCCATTTAATAATGGCATCACTTTTCTGCGATAACAGCACACCAGTGGCAGAAAATTCAACTGTGATGATTTTATTTTTTTTTTTTTTATAAAATAAAGAATAGATTTTTAAAAATCTGATTTTGCATTTTCAAAAAGTACGTTCAGTGTGGTTGATCATAACGTGTCCACTCTTGTTAAAGCTATATATCAAAGAAATGAATTGAATTATTTCGAAAGGTTTATTTGTAAAATTATAGATTTCTAATGATGTATCCAAAGTCATGTTAGCTATTAAGCTAGCAAAGCTAGACTGAGGGCTAGCTTTAGCACAAAACATGTCCATTCTGTTACATCCAAATGGCACCCAATAAAAAAAGGACCCATAACTTCTATGGGGACTATCTAAGTGTATTAATATTATTTTCAATTTATTCATTAATGTTTTATTACTTGTCCTGTTCAGCTGCCTGAAATGGAGAATGGGAATCTGAGTTTTCTATTGGTCTGAACAGTTTTAATGTCACACATGGGACTATCATATATACACCCATCGTGAGTATTCATTGTATTTTGTTTACTACAGGCATGAAAATGGGTCAGGGGTTAAAAAGGTGAGAAAGGTGTGGAGGAAATATGTTCCAGTACACTGTATTGTACACCCCAACAAAATATTGAGCTCTGTCGACCCACACTGTGTTTCAGCAGGGCCATGCAGAGACCGGTGGAGGGGTGGGTGCTCGTAGATCAAAAGGGGCACATGAACAAGTATTTAATACACCTTAAAACAACATAACTTCAATTTTAACCAGCTTTAGATAATAATTGGCTGCGACTTTAACATACTTTAAATGGGAGGGGGCAACAGTGAATAGAAATCAAAACTGTCATCAACACTTTCTGGCTGTGACTCAGTCAGTCTGCCTCTTTTCTTCCTTCAACCTCTGCATCAAAACTTCCTTCCTCAACTTGTTCATCTGAGAACAAACCACATCAGATGGTCACTGAGCCACCAACAGCACAGTTTTCTTAAAACTATTATTTCATTATTATCCATACTTAACAACTCTAGCACCTAATGATTAATAAAGCAATGACATAAAAATCTTATAGAAAAATAACATTGTAATTGTGTTTATAATTGGATTTAATACCCGACTATCCTTGCAAACTTGTTCTTACCAGGTCTGCTATTCACCCAGCTGATGAGGTATCCACTGCCTTTAGCAGCCTCATCTAACTCCTTTTTTTATCCTTCAATCTCCCTTCCCTACGACGCATGTCTATGTAATGAAATATAAATATTTTAAAAAAACAAACAGACTCCCCGGTGGCTTTTAGTTTTAAAGCTTTCTTAATTTCTTTCTCACTCAATAACGATGGAGTTAGATTTGTGTTTCTATTATTCAATCAAAAAACAAAGTTACTTCTATCAAAAACAAAGTTGCTTCAATCAAAATACAGTATATACTTTTAATCCCAAAAAGTAGCTTCAATAATTTAAAAAAAAAATGTTTTTGATTGCAATAATAAATTTGAGACAAAAAAAGCATTTGAAAACTATTTTTCTTGATTGAAACAAATTTTTCCATTTAAGTAATGTTTTGCGTTTGGGCCACATTTTGGCTAGGACATTTGTGTCTTTATTATTCAATCAAATAAGTTGCTTCAAACAAAAAAATATATATAAAAAGAAAAACTTTGCACATGTGCCAATCACCGTTTACCAAAGCCTGAGAGGGTTTGAGTAAACTCACTATGAAGCTTTTAATAAAGCCAAGCATTTTCTAACTACTTTATTCTTGTTTAAAAATAATTCGGTGGGGCAGTAACATGTTTAAAACTTATCATAATTCTTACATTTTGAAGTGCTTGAAAACCATTTATAAATGATACTTTGGTGAAAAAAGTGAAAAAACATGTCTTATATATATGTATCTTTTTTCCAATGTAAAATCTGAATAAATGCATTGAACACGCACAAAAAAAAAAGGGGGGGGGGGGGGGGGTTGGGGCGCTACTTCGCGGTTTTCACTTATTGCGGCGGGTTCTGGTCCCCATTAACCGCGAAAAACGAGGGATCCCTGTATTTCTGAAAAGCTTTAAGAAGCAGGACTCATTCCCACCACTCGTCGGGCCGCTGTTGTGCCGACACCGGCCGTCAGCTCAAATCCAAGCCGAAAATAACGCGTCTCCAGCGGACGACGGGAGCGATGTGAGGCGCCCCCTCCATCCGAGAGAATGCCGCTTAATTTGACTCAACAGTGTGTTTCTTCGTTTATATTACCACTAAATACACAAGCTTGACGCCAATTTAACGGGAGCTAATTTTTTTCATGGGAGATTTGGCTAGCTCTGGCAGTGTTCAACGCAAGCTGCAACGAATGGCAGTAACTTTTTTGTATCGCAAAACGTGAAAACGATTGAAACCATTACTCACCAAATTCAATCTGCTGGCAAATACAGGCAAGTGTGTACTGTATGCTGCGCTCTGGTCTGCCCCGATGTGGATAAGGCCTGCTTTTTGTTTTCGCAGCTTTGCAATGCAACCGAAGGCTCTCCGAGCACTCCATGTACACGCGTAAGGAGTGCGGGCGTTTGGAATAATGGAACGCAGCTTGGGCCGATGATTGGTTCTCGTCAGCGAAGCATCTAGAAGGATTTGCTGACTGTGTTCTTAAGTGCTCAGTTTACGTACTAAGTTAATCACATGATGATAATAATAATAATTAAATAAAACCTCTCGACCCAACACCCCCCCCTCCTCCCAAAAAGAATTTCTCCTCGGATCTACGCAATTCACGTAGGTCGCCCTTTTTGACTTCAAAACTGCGAATTTCGCCGAAAGGTGAGAGATTTTCATGCCTGTTACTAGGAGAAAGCAACGAGCAGCAAGGGGTTAGGGCTTGTTATGGGGGGACAGAAAAGGAGAGAGGGACAGAAGAGAAGGACAAACAACAAGAAATGCATTCAATACCTACACTAACTGTGAATATAGTAGCGCTATCATTAGCTAATTGTATTTCCTGTGGACACCGTGTTGGGGGCCTGAAGACCAAGGAGAAAAAGGAGTGCGGGAAAGTCCAAAAGAGATGTGGTTAGGTGGGGTGAAGCGTACACAAAACAGCAATGTGAGGTGTTGAACCCAGTATTGTGTGAATCACTTGTAAATGTGAATATGTTGACATCCTATTCTATGCTGCCTGATCGCTAATCCTGGCACCAATAGTTTTGTCTACTTTAGTGTGTCTAATTGCACCCAGTCACGCATGAATCCCATCAGACTTGTGATAGTCCTGCAAATGCCGCGCGGGGGCCGCCCCAGGGGGTGTGAGCCAGCGCAGCCCGTCTCTCCTCCCGCAGCTCCAGCAAGGGGGCCGCCACCATTCCCCCAGGAATGACCGCTCGCCCACCTGACCCACCAGCCGCCGCTGCAACCCTCCAACTGTCATGGCACACCGCGGGACCCTTGTGGCCTGCTAGACCCGGGTCAACACAGGGTCCCCCCCTGGAGTGGGTGACACCCCGCCAACCCACCGGCATCCGTCCAGCGATGTAGTGTATCCGTTCTTTTGCATGCATGTTTTCGCTGAAAAAAATATTTTTAATTTAAAACGACATAATATTACAATAGTTTGCACAGTAGTTAAGTGGGATAGACTCCAGCAACCTAGTGAGGGAAAGCGGTACAGGAGATCAATAAATGAATAATCTTCCATGAACATACAGTAGACTTACTTTTGCACCACATCTGTATCTCATTAGAATATAACTGTAGTTAGAATCCATTTTATTGATATTATAATATACAGTATTCTCTTTCGACAACAATGGCACTGAAAGATGAGCATTCACAGCCAGTCCTTCCAGTTTAAGTGAATTAGACACCAATAAATGGCAGGCAATAAGTTTTGCATCACTTCCTTGAAATTTTAAGATACTAACGCTCGCTTCTGGTAAATAACTCAGTTCCTGGTAATTTTTCAGTCATTTCCGGCCTGCTTCCTTTTGATTTGTCAGCATTTCCATGTGACTCCTGTTGGTTTTGGGCAGTGCTTAATTTGTAAATCATAAGGTGCCGGAACGCAAAGTAAATATGACAGCGCAGGGATGACGAGACGGGAACAGGTCCCGGATGGTATGCAGAAAATGGTGCTGAAAACGATATGCAAATGCCCACTTGCCATTCTTTGGGACTTAGAAGCCGTAATTTCAGATAATATCCATTGTATAAATGTTACGACAACAAATTACAATTATTTAGGCTATTCTCTGCACAGCACGGGCAATTGCCCACATAACCACGGGTGGGACTTACAGTACACAGTCAGCAATTAGTTTCTCAACAGGTCTAACTTGTAAAATATTTAAAAAAAAAAAAAAAAAAAATCAGATATCACAATAAATAACACGAACCCATTCTTTTGCGAGTTTCATCCCCCCGTCTTCTCTGGCCCCAAAATTCTCACCGCATTATGAATTGTGCAGCCCAAACCCAAATTTCCCATAAGGGTCTGGCCTGTTGCTCCGGTTGTTGGTGGTCCACTTGGCTGACTGCTGGCGCTGTAGCTAGCCCCCACTTCGGGTGGCCCTGAACCTGACCAGCTGCTGCCACGGTAGCAGCCTCCTGCTTGGCTGGTTGTCTGTGAACCTGGCTAGCTGCTGTAGCGCTAGCCTCTTGCTACACCCGGTCCTGCACATTAGCATGATCGCTGCAGCTGCCCTCATCGCCGGTTGTTGCTTTTCTGACTGGTTTTGAATAATCTTCCTTCTTTTTGAAAAAAGACAGTAAATGCAACTGTCTTTTTGGCATGTTGAAATACCGTTTGATCCTAGCTCCCCAGATGCTACAAATTTCCAAAGTTTTTTTTTTTTTTTTTAAATGTCAGGAGCGTGATTTGTTGGTCGAGCTTTTCAGTGCATAAATAAATCTCCGACTCTTTCAAATGACGTAAATTTTTTATAAACAACATTTAATTCTTGGGATTTGTTCTGTAAAAGAATTAACGCATATTATTTCATTTTACACATTTTTTAAAAACGTTTTTATATTATTATCTTTTTATACACGATAGATGCCGGATCTGCCCGAATAAGTCGCGGAACACAGGGAGGCCAAAATCAAGAGGTTCCGGATCTTGTTCTGGCAGGATCCGGCACAAGTTAACCCCTGGTTTTGGGGCATTTTTGGTTCACTCCCTTATAATTTTTGGGTACTAACAGATCACTTCTTCTTGCACACTTTCTATACATTTTGGATCATTTCCTGTTGATTTGGTGTCACTTCCTGTTTGTGTTGGGTCACTTCCTTGTTAACTCATTGGCTGCCACTGACGGTGCGACATATCCAATCAATTTTGACTGGGAGGTGGTGAAAGACTGTAACTGCGGACCTGAAAAATGAGCCAAGTGTAGTAAGTGCGCACACTCGATCACCCAAATCTACAGTTTCATGGCACCAAAGCCAAAATAAAAGCATGTGATTTTTGTATGTACAGTATGAATGTGCTAAAACATGCCTGTCAAGACAGAACAACGCCAGGGCCGGATTGGACACGCTGGCCGTACATTTGACACCTCTGCCATAGAGGCAGGGGTGAAAGTGGGCCAGAACGGTCGGGAACGCAGTTCCGGTATAAGATTCAAGGCCAGAACGCAGTTCCAGTATAAGATTCAGGGCCAGAATGCTGTTCTGGTACACGGTGCTTTGATTCCGAAAAATATGACAGCAACTGTCTATGTAAAAAAACAAAAAAAAAATGCTAAACTGCCACACTTGCATTTTATCTCCAAGACGAAAGCAATCTACCAACATCAGATTTACATACACAGGTGTTAATTAACAACAAGCATTATAAAGTCTCTGTGTAGCGTCATCCCTTTCCACCAATATTTATTATTTATTTTATTCCACGGACAGCATGGAGGTTTCCCCAGCTGGTGCAGTTATCTGAGTCTGACGATGATGAGTCACGTCAATGTGCGAATGCACGCAGCAAAATGCATGGAGTCATTTATTCGTTCAATTGGCTGACATACTGACATGTGATCAGCAGAGATAGTTAGCTCTGATTGGTTCAAAAAAAAAAAAAAGGTTGTTGAATTGATGCGACAAAAAAAAGGGCAATGCAACATAAAATGTATCGAATCTTTAAGAACAACGAAAGAATTGAGGAGGCTTATTTATCATATTTAGTTTTATTTGCTCTGATGGGGAGGTTCAGAACAACTTAGCTGTCAATGTGCACTTTGGACTTATATTTGTTCATTTATGTTAGGCTGCTTATTCATTTCCTTCTGATTTAAAAAAGTCAATGTTTGCACGATCTTCAAAATATATTCAATTCCACTCTGTATAATATAAGTCATTTGTACTTATTTTTCCGAATGTATGTTTCTTATATCTTTATTATTAAAAAAAAAAAAATTAAGTAAATGTTTACATTAACGTCTATTTTATTATACATCCTATGTTCTTAAGTAGTTAAAAGTGAGATTTGGCATTTAGTTTGTGAGAAAATGAGGGAAAATAAAAATTAGGAGATGGAGGTTGGGGTTATTGCTGTTTTTGTCAACTTTTATTTTGCAAATCATTGAAAAAATACAATTTTGAATGACAATCAGTTGTTGTATGTGTTATAGAAATAACTGTGCTAAAACAGTTTTCTTTGCATATCAGTAGCTTAGGAGGTTTGACCCCCCCCCCCCCCACCCCCACCCAAATGAAAGAATATAAATAAATAAAATTTCTGGCTCCGTGGAGACCTTCACGTCGGGGAGTTCCGGCAAGAAATTCTAACCACTTTCACCCCTGCATAGAGGTGTACTTAAACAATTCCTGAAACCAATTCTGCTTCTATAGGATGTTTTCTATTCAATCCAGTGCTCACTTGAGGATCTCTCCTGTGTTGATAATGTGTGTGCCCTCCAAGCAATCAAAGACCTCCCGGTGACCTTCTCGTAATGAGGTCTCAGGGGACAGAATTGAAGCTTGAACTTAACATGTCTTTGTCAGGCTGTCGCATTAGTGGTGCGTGAACATGCAGGTGCCCTCGCTTTTGACTGTTTTCCATTGCTGATTATCCTGGGATTAGGGTAGTGTTGCATCCGCCTTCCTCTTCTGCCTGTGATTCACACTTGCTGTACTTCTTGAAATTAACTGCAGTCAAATATATAGGTATAAAAAGTTGTTGCATCATGGATTTTGTATGATGAGATCAAACAGACTGTGTGCATCCTCTCCAGAGTGTAAAACACAAATGTGACACCCAACTTGTCAGTAATGGTATTAAATATCTGTTACTATTCTCATATGGTTCAGGGTGCCCGCCAAGATTTAAGTGCACTGTGCACAAATATAAACTGAAACCCTGTAGGTCTTTAGTGTCTCTAAGAGGCCATTTAACAGATTCCAATGACAACTGTCACAAAGGGCAATCATCATATTAACTGTATATTGAGCAAATACATTTCTTACAATTATTCATGTTTACTCTGTATTTAATTGTAAATTATGAACAAACCTACAAACAGTAAGATCTGTAACTTATTATTTAAGGAGCTCCTCTGTGTTGTATTAATAGCACCAAATATCTGTGTAGGACACCAGCTTCAAACTGTCAAAATGTCAACATGGCCAAGACTAGAGCACCCGGCCATGTTTCATCTTCAACGATCTCATTGATGGAAGAAGTTTTGGCTCAAAATGTCACCCTACTTTTCTTAACATGGATCAAGTTGTCTTGTTTCCATTTTACCCCATGCTTCAGTCTGTGTATTGTTCTTGGGATGCAACTCTGCGTTCTTTTTCCTCCAAACACACCAAATGGAATGTACCATTAAATACTAAGGAAAAAAAGGAATCAGTTATACAGTGGGACCTCAAGATACAAAATTAATTTGTTCCGGTATAGCTTTTCGTATCATGATTTTTTTCGTATAATGAATGGCATACTTTATTACCTATTGACGCAACACTTCATCATTCTTTGCGAAATGCCTTATCAGAGGAGGCCGAGCTTCATTTTGTTATAGCCGAAGACGGCACACGCTCATGTCAGATTTAAGCTTGGATTTTTGAAGAACTACGAAAGCTGTACCGCATACAAACAGGAATGATTGTCTCAGGAGTGATTTGTTCGAGGATTCAAGGTCAATATTATATTTTTCGTACCATGCATGCGTGATTGAAGCATTTATACGCAGGAATTTTCTTCTTTGTTTACACATGGAGGCGGCTAATTTTCGTAACTGACTAGCCTCATCGTTGACAATATTTACGCGAAACAAATGCTACCTGCACGCTTTTTTGCTTTTAACCACAAATCGAGACTGTTTTACGTCCATATCTATAAAGAATTCAGGGATTTAATCATTTATTCACAAGAATTTTCGACAGAAAAGCTCTGTTTACGCCAGAAGTCCACTAGCCTCATTCGCTGACAAAGTAGCATTGTACTTCGACAATATACGTAAAATAAACGCTAACTGCACGGTTTCTTTGCTTTTAACCAAGAATCGAGACTGTTTTACGTCCATATCTATGAAGAATTCAGGGATTTAAGCATTTAGTCACAAGAATTTTCACCAGAAAAGCTCTGTTTAGGTCAGGCGGCTGCTAACCTCATCCGCTGACAGTATATAATGGCTATTCTATTCAATAATAAGTTGTGATTGTGTATAGAATTAATTAATAATCTATTTACATATTATTTATAAATGATTCTGCATGTTTTCCTCAAGTATTAAGTTTCTGATGTTAAATTGATTGATTTATTAGCTGTCGGAAACTTGCAGTAAATAAAAAAAATAAGTTGCTATTTTGGTCAAAAACTTATATGATACAGTGCCTTGCAAAAGTATTCGGCCCCCTTGAATCTTGCAACCTTTCGCCAAATTTCAGGCTTCAAACATAAAGATATGAAATTTAATTTTTTTGTCAAGAATCAACAACAAGTGGGACACAATCGTGAAGTGGAACAACATTTATTGGATAATTTCAACTTTTTTAACAAATAAAAAACTGAAAAGTGGGGCGTGCAATATTATTCGGCCCCTTTACTTTCAGTGCAGCAAACTCACTCCAGAAGTTCAGTGAGGATCTCTGAATGATCCAATGTTGTCCTAAATGACCGATGATGATAAATAGAATCCACCTGTGTGTAATCAAGTCTCCGTATAAATGCACCTGCTCTGTGATAGTCTCAGGGTTCTGGTTAAAGTGCAGAGAGCATTATGAAAACCAAGGAACACACCAGGCAGGTCCGAGATGCTGTTGTGGAGAAGTTTAAAGCCGGATTTGGATACAAAAAGATTTCCCAAGCTTTAAACATCTCAAGGAGCACTGTGCAAGCCATCATATTGAAATGGAAGGAGCATCAGACCACTGCAGATCTACCAAGACCCGGCCGTCCTTCCAAACTTTCTTCTCAAACAAGGAGAAAAATGATCAGAGATGCAGCCAAGAGGCCCATGATCACTCTGGATGAACTGCAGAGGTCTACAGCTGAGGTGGGAGAGTCTGTCCATAGGACAACAATCAGTCGTACACTGCACAAATCTGGCCTTTATGGAAGAGTGGCAAGAAGAAAGCCATTTCTCAAAGATATCCATAAAAAGTCTCGTTTAAAGTTTGCCACAAGCCACCTGGGAGGCACACCAAACATGTGGAAGAAGGTGCTCTGGTCAGATGAAACCAAAATTGAACTTTTTGGACACAATGCAAAACGATATGTTTGGCGTAAAAGCAACACAGCTCATCACCCTGAACACACCATCCCCACTGTAAAACATGGTGGTGGCAGCATCATGGTTTGGGCCTGCTTTTCTTCAGCAGGGACAGGGAAGATGGTTAAAATTGACTGGAAGATGGATGCAGCCAAATACAGGAACATTCTGGAAGAAAACCTGTTGGTATCTGTACAAGACCTGAGACTGGGACGGAGATTTATCTTCCAACAGGACAATGATCCAAAACATAAAGCCAAGTCTACAATGGAATGGTTCAAAAATAAACGTATCCAGGTGTTAGAATGGCCAAGTCAAAGTCCAGACCTGAATCCAATCGAGAATCTGTGGAAAGAGCTGAAGACTGCTGTTCACAAACACTCTCCATCCAACCTCACTGAGCTCGAGCTGTTTTGCAAGGAAGAATGGGCAAGAATGTCAGTCTCTCGATGTGCAAAACTGATAGAAACATACCCCAAGCGACTTGCAGCTGTAATTGGAGCAAAAGGTGGCGCTACAAAGTATTAACGCAAGGGGGCCGAATAATATTGCACGCCCCACTTTTCAGTTTTTTATTTGTTAAAAAAGTTTAAATTATCCAATAAATTTTGTTCCACTTCACGATTGTGTCCCACTTGTTGTTGATTCTTGACAAAAAATTCAAATTTTATATCTTTATGTTTGAAGCCTAAATTGTGGCGAAAGGTTGCAAGGTTCAAGGGGGCCGAATACTTTCGCAAGGCACTGTATGTTAAATATTGCTATTGATCCTGAAAATATAGGTGATTTTCTCTGCATTGAGTGATTTTTGTGCATCCAGTGTAAAATCTGACACTTTTATAGCTATTTTAAGGTGTGTTATACTTATATAAAAATAATCTGGATTTTATAAGGAAACGACTTTGAATTTTTTGATGTCGCTGTTCATGGAGACTCATAGTATATGGCTCAGGTAGGTGCCTGTTTTGGTTTTAGGTCGGTAGCAGCTTTGGTTTTGAAAATATTTGAAGTTTTTGAAAATAGGCCCCCTACGAATCGGCCCCGTTTCCCGTGTCATGTCAATAGGTTATGAAGTCTATGATAAATGGTGTTTTACATGTAAATTGCCTAATTCAGTCCAAGCACTAATAAAACACCACATTAAATTTGCTGTCCTGTCCTCCAATTGGTTGTCTTTATTTGTAATGCTTTATCGTTAAGTATCGTTAAGTTCCAGCTCATTCCACAGATGTTATTACATGACTACTCTAGCTCACAGTAAACACGGAGACCTAAAAGACCAGCTAATTTCGACAACTACTGCTTGCTATTTCATCTAGCTGTTTGTGCCTAAAATAAGCATTGCTTTTTAGTGATATTCTTCTTTCATATTGTAGGGAATAGTATCTTTTCTCGTATTTACCGTTCAACTGGTTAATGTTTTCATGGACGCATTATAGTAATAGATTTACGACTGTAAGATCAGTTTTAAATAATCAAATTACACAAAATATTAGTACAGTACTGTATTTTAGTAACAAATCGTGGACTGGGCCACATAACCATCTTTGAACATAAATGTATTTGTCTACAGGTTTTCACGACCATATCCCAATGACAATCACACAGGTATGACATTTATTAGTTCAAGCAGAGTAAAATAATACATATTCACGGTACAAGAAAGTCATTTGCGTGGGGGCGCTCCCGTCAGGGGGGACATTTAACGCAGGGCGGCTATTTTTCGGCACAACACCTGTTGTTGCGCTCACCCAAGGCCGGCCCAGCCAATACGCAGAATATGCAGCTGCTTAAACGCACCTTAAAACGAAGTGTGGAAAGGTAAAAAAATAGTCGGCAAAATACCCTGGAGAAAATTATCTGTCTCATTGCATTTATATCGCACATTATTATCAAGTAGTATGCCATGTATCAGCCTACGGGGAATCTACTTAATTAGTTGAGCATTCCCCACAGTACACGTTTTTGTTGATGAATATTTTCCTGGGCTGAATTTTGTTCCACGTAATCATATGTTGTACTTTGGATGATTCAAAGGAGCTATTGAGAAGTATCTCAGTATAGATTTGGAGGTGGAGTGCCGTCCTCTTCACAAGATGATGATTTCCCCAAATGTACAATTCAAGGTAATGCTGGGAAATGTCGTGTACATAGTTAAGAAATCAAGAATCAAGAAAGATGCACATAAGCTTACAATTTTAATACATTTTTACAAAAATATGGGCCCCTAGGTATTATTTTGCTTAGGGCCCCCAAATGGCCTGGGCCGGCCCTGCGCTCACCTTCTTGCTGCACGACCGTTGCGACGAGCTTAGTAGTCTCCGTCTGATGATGTCTGCGATGGTGTTGGCATCATATTGATGTTTTCGCCGCTGTCTGACGGCTGTCGACACAAACGCATCATGGACCGAGATAAACAAACCGTGCTGCTTTAGAGATTTGCCCTTTTAACAATGGGCACACAGCAACTACTAAAATGACCGTTTATCTTCTCTGTTACTGCAACCAACCACCACACAGGCCTTCACCATTTTGATTAATCAATGCAACGATTGTCAGGAAGGTTTTTGGGTTCATTTACTAGGCGGTGATTCCTTAGACAAGCAGAAAAACACGCAGTAATGGGAGGAATGTACGTAGCGGTAATATGTAAACACAATGAGCTGACTGACAATATGGCGGCACCAGTCAGGGGGGCGGAGTTGTGACATCACGTGATTGGGGTCTATTGGGGTAGGCAATAGCCAATGGCAGAGCAGCTATGAGTATCAGAGTTGTGCATAATGTAAAAAACCAAGAATAGAGTCAAGAATAAAACCTAATACACTCATGTAAAGCTGTTGGAACACGAGGGGCGAATGAAGAGGACGTTAGGATACACACATACAGTAGAGGTCCATCTTAGCCGATTGGTTGCCAGGAATGCTAGTTTTGCTGAATCCCACTGATCAAGTCTCTCGTCTTGAGCTACATGAGGTCCCCACGGACATTCAGAGAGCTGTCCTTACTCCTTTGATATCTTGGCTGTGTGCTTAGGGTCTACTTTCCATGCCTTGCATAGAACAGCTTAGCTTAGCATGCCTCACCTGTTAAATTTACAGAGGCGAAGCTAAGTTATAAAAGCCCTCTGCCCACCAAAGGTATCTTGTTACTGCACCTGACCTGGGGGCAGTTCAAATTATGTTTTAAAAATATACAAATTTGATGACATGGTGTTATGTATTTACTATTTACCTTCTGTTATTTTTAGTGGCAATAATTTTACCACAGCGATTCCTTGTCATAAATTATGCTGCAAACAGGCCTCAAACTATCGATGCTAAGTGGTTGTCACATCTGCTTGCATTTCATATATGCCATTTGAAGCCTGATGCCATGTGAAATATGATAGTAAAAATGTTCACAAGTATGGATGGATGGATATGTACCATTAAATCATTCAAGAGTTGTCAATCCCTGTCTGCAGCCAGGTTTCATGGTGAATGTTCAAATAGCACACTGCTCTAAATGGCCGCAGGCAAAGAAAGTGAAGGGGCTAGTGCCCTCCAATTCATTGTGACAGGCCTTTGCCTTTTTCAACTAAAGAAATGCCCACGGACATCCCTCCCCCAATACGACCACTAAGACCCTGACCTGGATTTTAATGCACAGGGACTGATAACGAAGTCCCTTTGGTGTACATGTCTGAACAGACAATGTAGTATGTGCTGGCATTGGATTCATTCTTTTGGACAGTAATATATAGAAAACACCAATTACACGTGAAAACAGCATTACATTTATAGTAACGTGATGATGATGTTTCAGTGATGTCCTTACACATGGGTATATGTTACCCTTATACACTGCTGGCCAAAATTATTGGATTGATTATTGGATTGGCAATTCTGTCAGATAACGCTCAATTTCTCTCAGAAAATGATTGCAATTACAAATGCTTTGATAGTATTACCTTCATTTATTTTGCTTGCAATGACAAAACACAACAGAAAATGATCGTTTTTTGTTTTGTTTTTTTCGAATTCAAAATTGATATATCTAAGCTAGCAAAGTAAAACCCAAGTGAATTTCCATTCATATTTCTTTTCATTTCGACAGCATGTTTTCAAACAGGCCAAAATGTATGTTATCTTTATGCCTGCAGCATCATCAGACCACTAACCAAGACTGGCCCAATGCGCATATGTTAAAATTTTTCATTCAGATTTAGAGGACTATATCTTATATTGTTCAACATTAAACCTGCTTGGTTGCATTAACCTTGACCGTGCAGTTTCTGTCATGTTTACATCTCAAATGAAATCAAATTTAATGAGAAACTCACAAAATGATTGCCAAATTTGTACAGTCATTTTGTTTAAAAAAAAAAAAAAATCTTCTAACAAATCCAATAAACTGTGTAAATTTACAACAAATAATTTAGCCTTTTTATTTGCTTTTCACATGTGAAAATGAAATTAAATTAGATTCATTTCGCACTGTTTCTATTTTTGTTTTCATGTTGACATTCTCATTCTATCACATCCTTGTCTCATTTTCATGTGACGCAAATGTTTTTTCATGTAAAAACAGTGCATGTTACCCATAGGTCTGTTGTACTTCTTGAGAGTCAACCTTCCACTGAGCAAACTAGTTTCTTCTCTCATCACATAGAGGACCAGCAGTTTAAAAATTGGAATAAAGCCTGTATATAGGGGACTAACCAGTCTAAACCTGGTCTAAAATGCCACTTTGCCTAAATTTCAGTGTCCAAAAATAGGGCCCTGCGTGTCTTAACCTTCACCGAACCCCTTAGACCGACTCAACGAACCCCTAGGGTTTGTTGAAACACAGATTAAGAACCACTGCTTTCGACAAAATAAGTGTTGCGAACAACCACTTCCAGTATCCATGAATGAGTTTCTTACAATGCTCTGCTGGAATTGTTCCATTGTTCTTTGGCCAACTGCTCCGGGTCACTGAGATTTGAAGGGTGACTTCTCCAAACTGCTATTTTCAGATCCCTCCGCAGGTGTTCTACGGGATTCAGGTCTGGACTCTTTGCTGGCCACTTTAGAAGTCTCCAGTGCTTTCTCTCAAACCTGTTTCTAGTGCTTCTTGAAGTGTGTTTTGGGTCATTTTCCTGCTGGAAGACCCATGACCTCTGAGGGAGACCCAGCTTTCTCACACTGGGCCCTACATTATGCTGGAAAATTTGTTGGTAGTCTTCAGACTTTATAATGCCATGAACACGGTCAAGCAGTCCAGTGCCAGAGGCAGCAAAGCAACCCCAAAACATCAGGAAACCTCCGCCATGTTTGATTGTGGGGACCTTGTTCTTTTCTTTGAAGGCCTCTTTTTTTTCCTCTAAACTCTATGTTGATGCCTTTTCCCAAAAAGCTCTACTTTTGTCGCATATGACCAGAGAACATTCTTCCAAAATGTTGTTGATTTTCTCAGCTAAGTTTTGGCAAACTCCAGCCTGGCTTTATTATGTCTCTGGATCAGAAGTGAGGTTTTCCTGGGTATCCTACCATAGAGCCCCTTTTCATTCAGACGCCGATGGATAGTACAGTACAGTACAGTTCTGTTGTACCCTCGGACTGGGGGACTGCTTGAACTTGGTTGGATTGTAGTCAAAGTTCTTTATCCACCATCCTCACAATCTTTCATTGAAATCTCTGATCAATTTTTCTTTTATGTCCACATCTAGGGAGGTTAGCCACAATGCCATGGGCTTTACAATTATTGATGACACTGCATGGTAGACACAGGAACGTTCAGGTCTTTGGAGATGGACTTGTAGCCTTGAGATTGCCAATGCTTCCTCACAATTTTGCTTCTCAAGTCCTCAGACAATTCTTTGGTCTTCTTTCTTTTCTCCATGCTCAATGTGGTACACAGAAGGACACAGGGCAGAGGTTGAGTCAACTTTAATCCATTTTAACTGGCTGCAAGTGTGATTTAGTTATTGCCACCACCTGTTACGTGCCAATGGTAAGTAACAGGTGCTGTTAATTACACAAATAGAGAAGCATCACATGATTTTTCAAAGGGTGCCAATACTTTTGTCTGGCCCATTTTTGGAGTTATGTGTAAAATGATAATGATTAAAAAATCTCCATTTTCTTTTGTGTTTTTTCATTGCAAGCAAAATAAATGAAGATATTACTACCAAAGCATTTGTAAGTGCAATCATTTCCTGGGCGAAATTTAGCATTATTTGACAGAATTGCAAGGGTGCCAATACTTTTGGCCAGCAGTGTAACTCCTTATACAGCAGTACCTCTACTTGCAAAATTAATTGGTTCTGGAAGTAGTTTTGTAACTTCAAAATTCTGTAACTAGAGACACGCATTCCATGTAAATGCCCTAATCTGTTCCAAGCCCCCCCCTAAATTCAGACATAAATCTATCATAATACATCCAAACGTGTAACAAATTCATATTATAATTAGATCATTGCACAATAAACATAAATTTGAGTTGTGAATAATGTAAAAAACAAGAATAAAGTCAAGAATGAAATGTACCGGTAATACACTCATGTAAAGCTGTCGAAACACGATGGGTGAATGAAGAGGACTCTGGGATACACATACACATACAGTAGAGGCCCCTTTTAGCCGACTGGATGCCAGGAATGCTAGGCAATAGCCAATAGCAGAGCAGCTATAATTGTGTTACGTTCCGTAAACTCTGGGAGTCGCAAGTACCAGCCATACTGTATTTTTGCCGCTCATATTCTGAAATTTCTTTCGTAACAAGAGGTAATATTTTCCCGTTGAGGCATGTCTTAACCTGAAAATTCTGTATGTGGAGACATTCATAAGTAGAGGTACCACTGTACGATTACCATTTAACCAATCAGAGGTGAATACAAGTGCAGGAGACAGCATGAAGAAGAGAGAGGTGCGACTGCATCTGAGTCGAAATAACCCAGTTTTAAATTCATACCTGTCAAGTTGTACAGTTTCCGCGTAATTTGTACAAGTAAGCACTGATTTTTTAATGTGTATGCCGTACGTTCAAAATCTGTAAGTTTTTCGTTCGTTACGTTTTTTTTCCTCTGTTCGGATTTTATCCCCGTTTCGGCAACGAGACAATGTGCGTTACTACGTTGGTTGAATGACGCAAGAAAAGTCAGACACGGAGAGAGAAGAGCGAGAGTGGGAAAGAGGGAGTTGTGACATCGTTGCAAATGCGATGCTAGGCTAGGTGGCTCCAGTAATACCTGACTGTAGCCGACAGCCTACAAACTACACCCACATGATGCTACGCTAGATATCACATGTATATGAACTAGATGCAAAATGACTTGCCGGCGTTGGTAAACAGCCGCCATCGCAGTAGACTTCTGAGAAAGGCTCTGTTGTAGTGAACCTTCCTGGCGAACCTAAGTAACTTTTTTTTATATAAAATACTCCTAAATTGGCAAAATCTTGACTTGAATCTATCTTTAATTCATTCACTCCCAGCCATTTTCACCGGTGCAACCCCCTTCACTCACGGCCTTTTTACTGGATTTTGACTGATTTTGCAAGGCCCACAGAAAATTCTGTTCTATTGCTATATAAACATGATGGAACCCACCAAAAGAAAGATTAGACTCTCTTCTTTCAGCAGGAAAAAAGTTAGTGCACATCTTTTTCCATTCTTTAGAAATATAATATAAAATATTCGATAGCTGCAGCCCTAATTCATTGTGTCCAAAGGAGTAGGATGAAGCATTTGCTTATTAAAACCTACCCCCCTTTTCTATTTCTCAATAATATCAGTCCGCGCTATTTAATTAGTCCTCATATCAACAAAAAAATAATGTAATTATATACATAAGATGCAAGACAAAAATAGATAAAATAAAAATAACCAACCTATAACAAATAAGTGAAAACCCCCCATATTAAATACTACTACCCCCTATATTGAAAACCCTTCCTTTTCCCTGTACCATGTGAAAACCATGTGTTTGTACCACTTCCTAAACTGGGTCATGCTTGGACATTGCTTGAGCCCCTCATCTAACTTATTCTACAGTCTTACTCCACGAACAGAAACGCAAAAACTTTTTAGTGTAGTTCGTACCCTCTGATGCTGTAAGTTAAGCTCCCCCCTCAAATTGTTAAAAAACAACTTCTGTATATTGCCAGGAAGTGACATGTGGATAACCTTATACAAGAGCTGAGCTGTTTGAAAATGAACCAAGTCCGCGAGTTTTAATGTTCTGGATTTTGAAAATAATATATTAGTATAAACCCTATAACCAGCATTATGTATTATTTATGTATTATTATTATTTATTGTATTCCACGGACAGCATGGAGGTTTCCCCAGCTGCTGCAGTTATCTGAGTCTGACGATGACGAGTCACGTCAATTTGCGAATGCACGCAGCAAAGCAAAACTCATTTATCCGTTCAATTGGCTGACATATTGAAATGTGATCACCAGAGATAGTTAGCTCTGATTGGTTCAAATGTGCATGTTTTCTGAAAGAGCAAAATTAAAAAAAATGTTGAAAAGATGCAACAAAAAAGGGCAATGCAACAGAAAATGGATAAAATCTTTAAGAGCAAGGCAATTGAGGCTTATTTATCATATTTAGTTTTACTGTATTGGCCCGAATATAAGAGTTTTTTAAGTTTTTTTGCATTGAAATAAGACTAAAAAAGAGGGGGTCGTCTTATATTCGCGGTCTAGACAATATACCCATTCACGACGCGAGATGGCGCCAAATATCATTGAAGCGATGTTCTGTCATGACAGATCTCAGCTACTCTCCCCATTCACGACGCTAGATGACGCCATATATCATTGAAGCGATGTTCTGTCATGACAGATCTCAGCTACTATCAAGTTTAACCAGTTTGCATTACTTTATTGCAATGTTTTTCCTTATTCAGATTTGTTTCTAGACTACAGTTAGTTAGACTTCACTTTGATGGTAAATGCAGTTATTGCAATTTTGTTGTTTTATCACAATAGATTGGTTTATTTGCATTTCAAAAACCAGAAGCCATTCATTTACGAATGTGATTGCACTTTAGTTTACATATTTAAATGTTCAGATATTAATATTTGAATGAGGCAAAATAACATGCTTTTTCTCTCAAATATATTGTTAGAATCATTTGTTTCAGATTTACTGTAATTATTTTCTGTATAAAAATTAATTTGGTGCTCAAAAAGTCTTATTTCAAACTTCAGTCTTGAAAAAGAGGGGGTCGTCTTATATTCAGGGCCATCTTATATTCGGGCCAATACGGTATTAGCTCTGAAAGGGGAGGTTCAGAACATCATAGCTGTCAATGTGCACTTTGGAGTTATATTTGTTCATTTATGTTAGGCTACTTATTCATTTCCTTATGATTTAAAAAAGTCAATTTTTGCATGATCTTCAAAATATATTCCATTTCACTTTGCATAATATGAGTCATTTGTACTTATTTTTCTCAATTTATGTTACTTACATCTTTATTATTAAAAAAAAAAACACAACAACAAGTAAATGTTTACATTAACTTCAATTTTAATATACATTTTATGTTCTTAAGTAGTTAGAATTTGGCATTTAGTATGTGAGGAAATGAGGGAAAATAAAAAAAAAATAAGGAGATGGAGGTTGGGGTTATTGCTGTTTTTGTAAACTTTTATTTAACAAATCATTGAAAAAATACAATTTTGAATGAAAATCCGTTTTTGTATGTGTTATAGAAATAACTGACCCAAACAGTTTTCTTTGCATTTCAGTCGTTTTGACCCCCACCCCTTCACCCCAAATTAAAAAAATAAATACAATTTCTGGCTCCGTGGCGACCTTCATATAGGGGAATTTCCAGCAAAAAAATCTGACCAATTTCACCCCTGGTACTAACGCAATTACTTTTTGGGCGAAGTAATTTGAAACTTTTTTTTTGTGTGTGTGTGTGTGTGTAGGATTCACAACACTGGTGGGGAGGGATCGGATCATAATGTAGTCCGGACAATTTAAGCAAAATCCTGACATTCAGTCTCTTGAGGAATGTTAAGGAGAATTTGTCTTAATGATGTCAAAGACGGAAAGAACCAGTTGGCATGACAAAAGAACTTTTATATTTTACTTGTGTGAGTTTGTGTGTGTCAAGGAGGAAGCTTCTCTAAAATAGAGCATGGAGCAGCTGCAGTGGGGCGGCGTCATATCAGAGAGATGAAAGTGGTCACCGCTACTCGACTGCTCTGATCAGAAGCACTAATGGTGTAATGGGGCGGGGGGTACTGGAAGGTCACTGATTGCTTTTACTCTGCGTTGTGTGTGCGTCAATAGAACTTTCTGGAACACTCAATGTAAGCCAGGCCTTACTATAAAACAAATACCAGGTCAGCGGCGTCACATGTGCAGCATCTGTGTGTTTCATTGCTTTATTTTTACTCCACAAAGACGAACGATGGTCTATTTTTGGACTATCTTAAACGTTATAGCCCCGCGTTGCCTCGCATTTCACCACTCATCGCTTTTTGTGCTCACAACGACACTAATATATATCACATTCTGTCTATTGGCCCTCTTCTCAACTGTCTGATATATAGGTCCGTGAGCACCAAACACCACAAATGCGTGTCTTTGCACTGGTAAGCATATGGTTTTTCCACGTTTCGGCTTAAAGTTTAGCTTCATCGGCAGAAGTGATTCATTTTTGGAATGCCAGCGGAGATAAAATCGGATGACGGTGCATCGCGCATGCTTCTTAACTCACACATTCCAGCTTGAATGTAGATTTATGGGCCGGCAAAATGTCACTGTCACATTCAATGAGCACCTGCTCGTTCCTATCACAGCCGGAGGAGACCATCAGCGTGGGCGAATCTGCAGCACACATGACCCCTACAGGAGGAGAAGTGTATCAGTATTATTTGTCTGTTTAGAATTATTGATAGTAGCTTCGCATGTAATGCAAACAAGGGCGTAGGCTTGCATAGGGACGGTAGGAACATAACACTAGCAACTTTTCAGGACGCTCAAATTGTCCCCACCAACCTTTAAGCAACCTTATATGCATTATATAATGAGTTCAGTTATTCAGGTGGGATTGTCTTCCCATAAGTTGTAAGGAAAGAATTGACCCTACTATTATAATAAAGTGAATAATTTTCCTTATGTTCAAACTTACATTTGGCTGGTTGGTGTTATACTTATATAGCACTTTTCCACCTTTCAAGGCGCTCAAAGCGCTTTACACTATTTCGCCATTCACCTACTGGTGATGCAGCACCAGGAGCAACCATTTTCACTTGCTGAATGCGCCGGTCCACCCCCAAATGCACGTTTCATTGGCTGATGACTTGACCCGCCCCCGACACACACACAGCCCCGACAGGAATACATGTTGAAAACATGCCGCCTCCTCCACCCCCTTCAAAGACGAGGGATATTAGTAAAATAAAAAATAGTAAAATAAAATAGTAAATAAAAATGAAAATTGAGGAGAGGGGGTTAAACCTCGGTTCACTACATTTCACACAATTAACGTTAACAGGAGTAAACAAACGGAAGGACACTTCTCTCTAGGCAGGTTCCTACTCGAGTTTTGCAGGTTAGCATATTCATAGGCAAATTTATTTATTTTTATTTATTTATATAGCACAATTCAACACAAGGCAATTCATACAGTTAATGTTATGCTAACAATGCTAAATGTTATGTAGGTCAGACTTTCAGTAGAAAAATTAGTGATGTATTCCCCACCTCCACAACATTCTTGTCTTTTTATATTACTGACATGGCTGCTGCTGCAAATAAAATTTTAACACCCATCGTCTTCTAAGGGGTCGGAGGAGGTGGCATGTTGTCGACATGTTGTATTTCTGTCTGGGCTGTGAGTGCGTGTGTGTGTGTGTGGGGGGGGGGGGTCATGTCATCAGCCAAACAAACGTGTGTTTGAGGGGAAAAAATGGACTAGCACATTCAGCAAGTGAAAAGGGGTAAATGTCAGCCTGAACATAATGAAAGTAATTCACTTAATAATTAAGGTCAATTCTATCCATACAACATATGGAAAGACAATCTAAATTATCTATATAACTGAACTCATAATAAAATGCCAATAAGGTTGCTTCAAAGTTGGTAGGGACAATTTGAGCATCCTAATAAGTTGGTGTGTCATGTCCCTACCGTCCCTATGCAAATCTACACCCTTGTGGATATGATGTCTGTTGGCTCCTCCATTACTGAAGAAGATCTGCATTGCGTGCCATGTTCGGCTCAGCCATGTATTGTTGCACTTCTGCAATCGCATCTACAGTTGCATTACCTCCTTGACTCCCCACTTTGTCATTTAAGTGTTACCATAGGCCATCAGAAAACGCACGCCGTTCTATGATCACGCAACCCTGTCCAATCATGTGTCTAAAGCACTGTAACAGATGAAGTATTTGACATAGAGCGCTGCCCTCAACATGAATCGAAATCGCGGATTTAAAACTCCCTCCCGGTTTTTATTTGGCACCGATTGACCACGGAAAACCGTAGATATGATCCTTTTAATTTCATAATAGTAACTATGAAGGAACTACAGTATTCACTAGTCAAACTATGAACTATTTTCTCCACTATAGGGCAGGGCACTCATGCTGTTTGGACAAATAATGCTTCAGTACTGTTTTTTTTCTCTATTTAATTATTATTATTTATTTTATTTCTTTCGGTTAATGTAGTTATGGGTTGTTGTACAGGATCATTATAACAAGGGTGTAGGTTTGCATAGGGACGGTAGGGACATAACACTACCAACTTTTCAGGATGCTCAAATTGTCCACACCAACTTTTAAGCAACCTTATTTGCATTTTATAATAAGTTCAATTATATAGGTAATTTAGATTGCCTTCCCATATGTTGTAAGGATACAATTGACCCTACCATTATTAAAGGGTATGAAAACGCAAAGGGGGTGTGAGACATCAATAGAACCGTCATGTGCCAAGATAACAAATATTGATAAAGTTAACAAAAAAATCAATCACATTAATGAGCAATTATCGAAAATAGATCGAAAATGACGAACATTTCCGAAAGTGGTCCGGAAACAGCCGAATGGGGAAGACGTCATAACAAGGAAACAAAAGGTCGAGGCAGGTGCCATCGTTGTTTATCGACGAGAGAGTTGCATTTGTGTTTTATCAAAAAATCGCTAAAATGGTTCAAACCTGTCATGCTATGTGGTTTACAAATAGCCATTTGTCGCAATGTAGTACCCATGAGTTCCCGAACGCGAGAAAAAGAGCTGGACTACGCAGACAATGAGTAAAGTTCGTCAGTGCTAAGAGGGCTAATTTTGCAGACCCAGCCTCCGGCACGGTTTTGTGTGGTGCGCATTTTACACCTGAAAGCTATACGAACTATGGGCAAATGAAATCAGGTTTTGCTAAGAAATTGCTGCTGAAAGCAGATGCGGTGCCCGGTGAAAGAGGACGACTGGCTCTGATGAGACCACCCCTGGCTAACCAAAGGAGCAGAGCAGCCAAGCTCGAAATGGCCAGAGTGAGTACTCATTTTATAATAAAAACATATCACGCATTGGATATAGGACTGGACACACGTATAAATTATCGCTCGTAAAATATATAGAACAAATCGAATCCCATTCATATTTGTGTCTGTTGGCAGAGCGAAAACCTATGATAGCACTATAAATGATAATTAATCTATACATTACATTTTTTTGCGGTCACAGTGTATCAGCTTCACAAAAAGAAATGCAAAACAAACCATTCGGTGATTCTGTTGCCGCCGGTGTTTCATCAGTGTGATTGCTCCCCTCAATGATCCTTTCAATAGGCTGCATTGGCTTTCGTTTGGGCTCAAATTGATAACCCAAAACACCAAAGAAAGATTCATAACTCTCCTCGTCACCATTAGAAGAATGTTCGTTACGTCGGATTCGTCGCTGCAAATAGAAACAAAATTGTCTGCCATCATTGCCGCCATTCAGTACTAAGCACTGAGCCGGTTGTTTCCCTATACCCTACCGTCATGCACACAATATGCTAGATTTCCGGCATCTCGGGGGCGGGTCCTTTTAGCTTGACAATCGACCTAATTTCTATCATTTTCTTGGTGTTGCGATGTGTGTAATTACACGAAGTGGCATGATATGAATTCAAAAGGCATGCGTTGATGGATAAATGATGGAATATTAGCATTTCCCCAGGTGTTGTCATACCCTTTAAGTGAATTATTTTCATTATCTTCAGACTTATATTTACCCCTTTTTCACTTGCTGAATGTGCTAGTCCATTTTTACCCCTCAAACTCACGTTGGCTGATGGACCCCCCAAACACGTACTGACCCGACGAAAATACAACATGTCGCCAACATGGCGCCTCATCCGCCCCCTTCAAAGACGAGGGATATTAGAAGTTTTTTTTGGCCGGCAGCAGCCACTGTAAGTAACGTAAAAAGGTGTCAGTGTTGTGGAGGTGGGAAGCACGCCACTAATTTTGGTACTGAAAGTCCGACCTGCATCCGAGTTAGCATAACATTAAACTGTGTGAACTTGCTAACCTGCAAAACTCGAGTAGGAAGCTGCTTAGAGAGAAGTGTCCTTCTGTTTGTGTTTTCTACTCTTAACGTTAATTAAACTGTGAGAAATTTAGTGAGCGCTGCTGAAAACTATAGAACCAGCAAAAGGTGAGCAAGAAGCTGCTAAGAGAGAGACTGGTGCTGCATAACCTCAAATGTTGCTCACACAACACAACAATCATAATTAACGATGTACTAAAAAGGGGGGGGGGGGGATTTGGGTGAGGGAATGCCGCGAGCTACCCACACTAGTCGGTCATGACCGATGTAATGAGCACCCCTGATTTAGCACACCAATTCATTAGGTTAATATTTGTAAAAAAAAAAAAAATTGCCCTGACCTCCGTTCACCCAATCTGTTTGGTATTATTAATGTCCCATCCTGAGCAAAAAGTGCAGGTAATGCTATTATATCGTCCCTACCAATGTTGAGACCAAACCTACGTCCTTGAATGCAAAAGTCTTTTGGATTGCATGCAAACAGAGGTGGGTAGAGTAGCCAAAAATTTTACTCGATTAAGAGTTGCGTTACTTCAAAATAATATTACTCAAGTTAGAGTAAAAGCTGTCATCCAAAAAATGTTCTCAAGTACAAGTAAAAAAGTATCCGGTGAAAAGAATACTCAAGTAGTGAGTAACATTTTGGGTAACTGCTTTTTTTATTTTTTTTATTTTTTTATTTTTTAAACAATAGTATTTTTTTTCTCTCAACACAAACTTATCTATATGAACTGTTGTTGCAAGGGTGTAGCTTTGGGCTCAACATTGGTAGGGACGATATAACAGCATAACATGCATGTACTTTAGCTGGGGACGGGAAATTAATAAGACCAAACAGATTGGGTAAACGGGTGTCAGGGGTACATTTCTCACGAATATGAGCCTAATTATGTTATGCTAACTGATCATTACATAATAAATTTGGATTGAGTTATAACAGTGCTTCTCATTTTCTGTTACGTCCCTCATAGGAAGACACTATGCAGTCATTCGCTGGTCCTCATGGGAAACGCAGTCTTCAAAAAGCTTTTGTCCACCAGCGTCGCTAAAATCGACCAAAACTGAAAAGTTAGCAAGTGTTGCTTTAAAACCACATAAACAAAACAAAAATGAAAATTGGGTAGAAGGGAGTAAACATCGGTTCACTACATTTCTCACAGTTTAATTAACGTTAACAGCGGAAAATACATACAAAAGTGGAGGACGCTTCTCTCTAAGCGGCTTCCTACTCGAGTTTTGCAGGTTACCAAATTCACACAGTTTAATGTTAAGCAAACTCGGATGCAGGTTGTAGCAAAATTAGTGGTGTGTTCCCCACCTCCATAATATTGACGTCTTTTTACATTACTAACAGTGGCTGCTGCTGGCTGAAAAAAAACTTCTAATATCACTCCTCTTTCAAGGGGGCGGATGAGGCGCCATGTTGGTGACATGTTGTATTTTCGTCAGGTCAGTACATGAGTTTAAGGGGGGAAAATGGACTAGCACATTCAGCAAGTGAAAAAAGGATAAATATAAGTCTGAAGATAATGAAAAAAATTCACTTAATAATGGTAGGGTCAATTGTATCCTTACAACATATGGGAAGGCAATCTAAATTACCTATATAATTGAACTTATTATAAAATGCAAATAAGGTTGCTTAAAAGTTGGTGGGGACAATTTGAGCATCCTGAAAAGTTGGTAGTGTTATGTCCCTACCGTCCCTATGCAAACCTACACACTTGTTATAATGATCCTGTACAATAACCCATAACTACATTAACCCAAAGAAATAGAATAAATAATGATAATTAAATACAGGGAAAAAAACAGTACTGATGTTATGTTGGCTGGAGGATGTGACCCAAAAGGTCAGCAGTGAGAAGTCAGTAGACAGAAGCAGCCCGGGGGCGTATTTATTGAACACAAAAAAAGAGGAAAAACCGGTGAGAAGCTGTGGCTCTGTAGATTTTCTGGCAGTGCTGGAAAGGCTGGGATGGCTTGGAGTTACTGTGAAGAAAAAGAGTTTCAATGAGTCAAAGTTTGGTGGATTTAGTGGCCTGTACGTTACCATGTGAGGTTAGGTGAAGCTCTGGCGTTGAATGACGTGCAGACCGGTCTTTTGCAGTGGCAGGCTGTTGATTGTGAATTGGAGGCAGGTGTGGAGATTGATGACAGGTGTGCACAGCAGAGTCAGTGAGGAGTGGGAGGAGGTGAAGGTGAGCGAGCCGTAACAACTGAAGTATTATTTGTCCAAACAGCATGAGTGCCCTGCCCTATAGTGGAGAAAATAGTTCCTACTTTGACGAGTGAATACTGTAGTTCCTTCATAGTTACTATTATGAAATTAAAAGGATCATATCTACGGTTTTCCGTGGTCAATCGGTGCCAAATAAAACATGGGAGGGAGTTTTAAATCCGCGATTTCGATTCATGTTGAGGGAAGCGCTCTATGTCAAATACTTCATTTGTTACAGTGCTTTAAAGACACATGAGTGAACAGGGTTGCGTGATCATAGAACGTCGTGCGTTTTCTGATGGCCTATGGTTGAACTTAAATGACAAAGTGGGGAGTCAAGGAGGTAATGCAACTGTAGATGCGATTGCAGAAGTGCAACAATACATGGCTGAGCCGAACATGGCACGCAATGCAGATCTTCTTCAGTAATGGAGGAGCCAACAGACATCTTATCCACAAGGGCCTAGATTTGCATAGGGACGGTAGGGACATGACACTACCAACTTATTAGGATGCTCAAATTGTCCCTACCAACTTTGAAGCAACTTTATTGGCATTATATCATGAGTTCAGTTATATAGATAATTTAGATTGTCTTTCCATATGTTGTATGGATAGAATTGACCTTAATTATTAAGTGAATTACTTTCATTATGTTCAGGCTGACATTTACCCCTTTTCACTTGCTGAATGTGCTAGTCCATTTTTTCCCCTCAAACACACGTTTGTTTGGCTGATGACATGACCCCCCCCACACACACACACGCACTCACAGCCTAGACAGAAATACAACATGCCACCTCCTCCGACCCCTCAGAAGACGATGGGTATTAAAATTTTATTTGCAGCAGCAGCAGCAGTCATGTAGGTAAGATAAAAAGACAAGAATGTTGTGGAGGTGGGGAATACATCACTAATTTTTCTACTGGAAGTCCGACCTACATAACATTTAGCATTGTTAGCATAACATTAAACTGTATGAATATGCTAACCAACAAAACTCGAGTAGGAAGCTGCCTAGAGAGAAGTGTCCTTCCGTTGGTTTTCTCCTGTTAACGTTAATTGTGTGAAATGTAGTGAACCGAGGTTTAACCCCCTCTCCCCAATTTTCATTTTTATTTTATTTATGTGGTCTTAAAGCAGCCCAAAGGAGCTTTCATTTTTTGTTTCGTTTGGTTGTGTTTGTGGACAAAAGCAGTAGTGTTTTACTTGAGGGAAGGTTCCATTTTCATTAATTTTTGGTATTCCTAACTAAGATGTTTTTTCAGTTGTATTTAATTTCTTTATTTAGACAGAAAATGTTGAGTGGTCTTAAAAGAATTGTTTGTTTTTTGCATTCCTGGATAGTTAAGAGATTATTGTGAACTATATGTAAATTCTGTTCAAATGTTGCAATTTAAACTTGCTAAACAAAACAAAAAAATCCAGGCATTTATTCTGGAAGTTTTCAAAATAAGTCTTTAGTAGTTTTTGAAAACAAAGGTTTGAATCAAACAATGTATCACTTGAACTAATACATATGAAAGTTAGTGTAAGTCAATACAGATTTTTTTTGCATTAATCATTTAGCCTATCAATTAATTAGGGTTCATCTTCGTGAGAAATGTATCCCTGACCCCTGTTCACCCAATTTGTTTGGTCTTGTTAGGGTTAGGGTCATTCATTATTACTTAGATTTTCACATTATAATATATGTTCACATAATTTAAAGATATGGAATAATGCAATATGAATGCAAAGACTTAAATGATTTTATTTTACATGCCAGGTCATCAATTCAGTGTCAGTCTCCCAGGTAGGTTGCCTGAAGGTAATTTTAATGTCCAGCACGTTTCACTTTTCAATGATACAGTGGCAACACAGTGTGTCATTGTGTAGACACGCTTCATGAGGCCTCACAGACCCATCACTAGTTGGAAGGCTGAGCTGGCTCGGGATTGCTGTAAAGAAAGTAAGTACAAATGAGCCGCAAAGTTTGTAAATAGATTGGCCTGTTCTTTTACCATACATGGTGAGGTGAAGTTCTGGCGTCGAATGATGTGCAGACCAGTCTCTTGTAGTGGAAGGCAGTTGACTGTGGAGGGGAGGCAGGTGTGGAGATAGGTGACAGGTGTGCAGAGCAGAGTCAGTGAGGAGAATGTGAAGGTGAAGATGAGTGAGCCGTAACATGTTCTACTAAAACGTGCTACACCAGCTAATTTTGACACCCAAAGTACTACCGTGCGCTTTCAGCTTGTTTTGTCTAGATTAGGGCTGTCAAAATTATCGCGTTAACGCGCGGTAATTAATTTTTTAAATTAATCACGTTAAAATATTTGACGCAATTAACGCACATGTCCCGCTCAGACATTATTCTGCCTTTTGGTAAATTTTACAGCAAGGCTTTTTTGCTGTCCAACAGCGAACTCTTGTGGTCGCTTTGCGACATGGTTTATTGTTTTCTTGACACTGACAGTTCAATATGGCTCACGACGTCTCGGGCTGACGCCCACGTTGTAATGTTTTGCTTATATGATCCTTGGACAAGATTTGTCCATAAGTATGGTTGTTGTAAAGAATGTGCATATTATGTTAGTAAGCGAAATGTTAGATTTTTTGTATGAGACGCTTTTTGTTTATGTTTAGTGAACCTGTATAGCGTGCTAAGCTAACGTTGTTGCTAATGCAATGCTTGTGTACTTTTTTTTTTGTAGTTTTACGACGGTCTAAAGAGGACAATGGTTTAAGGCCATTTTATTAATAAATCAGATGAAAAAGGAAGAAGTCTGATTATTAAGGCGTTGTTCAGTAGCTGTCTAGCTTTGGAAAAAGTAGACGCTTCGGAGTGAGGACAGCATAGACAGATTTAAATGACAGTAGAGTGAAATGCCCACTACTGTCTTTATGTACCATATGTTGAATGTATATATCCATCTTGTCTTATCTTTCCATTCCAACAATTTATTTTACAGAATATATGTATAATTTACAGAAAAATATGGCATATTTTATAGATGGTTTGAATTGCGATTAATTGCGATTAATTACGATTAATTAATTTTTAAGCTGTAATTAACTCGATTAAAAATTGTAATGTTCGACAGCCCTAGTTTAGATCCATACAGACAGAACATACTAAAGATGCCTTAAGAAAATACTTAGACGTAATAATACAACCCCTAGCAAAAAGTATGGAATCACCAGTCTCGGACGAGCACTCACTCAGACATTTTATTATGTAGAACAATCTCCGATAAAAAGCTTGAAAATATAATGAATTAGTTCAAAAGCGCAACTCTTTAGCATTCAGAAACAATAAAAGAAATGAATAAAAAATTGTGGTGGTCAGTAAATGTTACTATTATAGAGCAAGTGCAGGGAAATAGATATAGAGTCACTCCATTCTGATGATCGGATCAGTAAATAAATAGTAAAAATAGTAAGTACTCACTGCTTTTAACCGATGGCCAGATGGAGCCACTTAAAATCTTGGGGTGGCATACCAAAAGTAAGAGCTATAATTTCTGGTTTGTATTATGTTGCTGCAGTAAAAAGGCCAGAAGAAAACTATCAGAAAGATTTAAGGACACGAATACTGATATACTTTGGTGTATTGTTATTTTTAATGTTCCTAATGATTTATGTGCAAAGTCCTTAACAGTCCAGTCAACATTTTGAGTTCCACAACAATTCTGTTTTATTGTGTTATGTATTAAGCATGAAGTGTATTTCCATCCCATTTGGGATGAAATCCATAAATAATGCTACTACAATCTAACAATATACTGTACTGGCCAGTGGGGTGGCCAACAAATTTATAGGGGGGGCATTGGCCGTCCCCTGGTGGCGCCATTGCCTGTTCAGGGTGTACTCCGCCTTCTACCGGGAGTTAGCTGTGATAAGCTCCAGCACCCTTATGACCCTCGTGAGGATATGCAGTTCAGAAGATTAATGAATGAAGGAATTATATGAATGTTATGGAGACTGATTAAAAGTATGGCGTTAAAGGTGATTCAATGATAAATGTGCCTACAATTTGTGCTGGTGTACCCTAAGAAAAATGTTAGGTGCACCAGTGCAACCAATGCATTTTTTCCATTATTGTTCATGCCTATCCCAAACAGAACTATTCAAGTTATCTGGTGAAAATTGTTCTTGTTTTATTATCACAATATATCGCAACCCCCCCCACCCAAAATTGCAATGATAGTTTTTTTTTCCCAATATCATTCAGGCTTAGTGCCAACCCAGATAGCAGACCAACATTGAATAAACGTTGATTTTCCATCAAAATCATCAGTATGGTTGACTTTGATATTTTCGACATTAAAAAATGTTGAATCAACATTGCAAATACTAAAGATGCAAGATAATATCGGTTACCGATAATTTTCATCCGATAATGGCAATAATGACGTCACACAGATAGTTGGGGGATGGTGTGGCTCAGTGGTGGAGAAGTTGTCCCCCAACCCAGAGGCTGTGGGTTCGGTTCTCCACCCTGATGAACTCGCCTAAGTATCCTTGAGCAAGATACTGAACCCCGCATTGCTCTTGGTGCTGTGTAACCAGTAGGTAGGTGGCAATGTAGTGTAAAGCGCTTTGAGTACCTTGAGAGGTAGAAAAGCGCTATACAAGTATAACACCATTTACACAGATAACCCAGATTTTTTAAAAATTCAACCGATAATGCAATCCAATAGTTATATACTTTAGCCTCCAAATGTGCGCAACCGAAAAATTACGCACCGCCACCTCCTCAACCCCTCCCCTCTCTGAAGCCCTTGAGGGAAGAGGGGTTGAGGAGGCGGGGTTACACAAAAGAAGCAGTTGGAGTCTGGGAGATCATGGGGTCTCTGTCCCCAGCATGGCTGGATTTATCCGTGTGTGAGAAAAAACGACGCTCTCGCCATCTGCAAAACATGCACTGCAGTTCGAGAGATCCGCCATAATATTGCCTCAACTCTGTTGTGTAACTCCGCCTCCTCTATGACCAGCGGTGAAAGTGGGCCAGAACGGTCAGGAACGCAGTTCCGGTATAAGATTCAGGGCCAGAATGCAGTTCCGGTATAAGGTTCAGGGCCGGAATGCTGTCCTGGTATAAGATTCAGGGCCGGAATGCTGTCCCGGTACACGGTGCTTTGATTCCGAAAATATGACAGCAACTGTCAAAACGCTATGCAAAAAAAAAAAAATGCTAAACTGCCACCCATGCATTTCAAATCCAAGAAAAAAACAATCTATCAGCATCAGATTTACATACACAAGTGTTAACAAGAAGCATAATAAAGTGCTTTTGTCGTGTAATCCATTTCCACCAATATTTATTATTGATTGTTTTCCACGGGCGGCATGGAGGTTTCCCCAGCTGCTGCAGTAATCTGAGTCTGACGATGATGAGTCACGTCAATGTACAAATGCACGCAGCAAAGCAAAACGCCTGGACTCATTCATCCGTTCAATTGGTTGACATACTGACATGTGATCAGCAGACATGGTTAGCTCTGATTGGTTCAAATGTGCATGTTTTCTGGTACAGAAAAAAAAAAACTTGTTGAATTGATGCGACAAAAAAAAAAAGGGCAATTCAACATAAAATGGATCGATCAACGAAAGAGTTGAGGAGGCTTATTTATCATATTTATTTTAATTTGCTGTGATGGGGAGGTTCAGAACATCTTAACTGTCAATGTGCACTTTGGACTTTTTATGATAGGCTACTTATTCATTTCCTTATGATTTAAAAATCAATGTAAAAATCAAAATCAAAATAAAAGTCAATGTTTGCGCGATCTTCAAAATATATTCCATTTCACTCTGCATAATATAATTCATTTGTACTTATTTTTCTGAATGTATGTTACTTAAATGTTTATTATTAAAAAAAAAATGTTTACAATAACTTTAATTTTAATATGTATCCTATGTTCTTAAATAGTTAAAATTGAGATTTGGCATTTAGTATGTGAGGAAATGAGGAAAATAAAAATTGTGAGATGGAGGTTGGGGTTATTGCTGTTTTTGTTAACTTTTATTTTGTAAATCATTGAAAAAATACAATTTTGAATGAAAAATAAATACATAAAATTTCTGACTCCGTGGCGACCTTCACGTCGGGGGAGTTCCGGCAAGAAATTCTAGCCACTTTCAGCCCTGTCTATGATGCCATACTCCTCAACCCCTCCTCTCTCAGGGGCTTCAGAGAGAGGAGGGGTTGAGGAGGCAGCAGTGGAGGAGTGGACAAAACTGCTTCGTTTGCGCATATTTGGAGGCTAAATCAAGTATATAATTATCGGACTGCATTATCGGTTGTTTTGTTGTTTTTTTTTATCTGGATTATCTGTTTGACAGCGTAATTGCCATTATCGGCCGATAATTATCGGTAACCGATATTATCGTGCATCTTTACTAAACACCGGCACGAGACCGATAGTCAACAAGTAGCCGTCTTCCGACGGAGCCCGCCGCTCTGGCCGGTCCGGCAGGCCGTCGCCTCACACTAGGCGGGGAGAGCCGAGCCCGGTTGCCCGGCGGCTGGACCTCCGGCAAACACCCCGGTTTCTCGAGCTTTCCCCCACGGCGTGCGGGAAGCTAGCGCGTGCGCCTCAGTCCTCAGCAGAGCCATGCCCCTAATACGCCGCAGCGAGACGGCCGGGGCGAGCGGATATCCGGTACGAACGTAGCTGCAGCCGCTGCTCCGGTTCAACTCATCGAGCACCACGGCCAGACAGAGGCCTGGCGCGGGTGCTAATTTGGCGGCCGGACGGACCGAAGGGCACAGGCGGGAGGAGATGCCGGACGAGAGACGTTTTTTTTTTTTACCGAAATGACCCGAGAGCCAAAGCCCCGGATAAAAAACGCAGTTTATACGACCACTACTCTTCGTGAAAAACATACCGATCACATCAGTTTCACCACGGACATTTGGACAAGTGATATCAAGTAAGCATGCTTCTTATGACGGCACAGTGGTCAGATGATAATTTCAACATGCTCAAAATCACACAAGTCAGCCAGTCAGTAAAGCATTCAGTACGCTGTAAATTTATGACGTCTTAATCACATCATTCTTCTTAAATCTAGTCAAATAATTTTCCCCATCTTGTTTTGAGTGGTAAAGACTAGTTAACAGATGAATGTGCCAGATTATTCCGCTTACTTGAAGTACGTAAATATTTGCCATTTGTTCTTATTAAGTCCATAAATCTAAAAAAAAATATTGGTCATTTTTCACCTAAATCAAGAAAAAAAAATGCTTTCAAATAATGTTTTGAAACATACCTTTTCTTGAATAAAGAACATTTTGACAATTTTTTTTTTTAGGATTAAGCATCATAATTTATTGCTTAAAATTTGGCTGTTAAACTTATTTTCAGCTAGCTATTTTTCATCAAGAAATCTGAGTAAAATACACTTGAAGCGCTGGCAGATAAATTCACTTATTTCCAATAGTTTTACACTTAAAACTGACTAGTTTTAAAGAGGTGTGTTTTTGCAGTGTGGTAATGTTAGATATGTTAGGAATGGCTTACTTTTAAAGGCACTTTTGTGCAATTTAGGTATTGACTCTGTAAGTAATTGTTGCCAAATTTTACCATAACACAATGTCAGACAATCTGTCATTATTTAGATGTTGGAATTTACTACTTGTTCACATTTGATGTTGAAAATAAAAGAGCAATAAATTCTATTTTTGCATAGTAATATCTTCTCTTGTGTATACTTCAAAATTTTCCATAAATCTTTTAATAGAATTATCAGCTTGACATTATCGGTTATCGGTTGGAATGAGGAGGAAATTATCGGTTATCGGTATCGGTTGAAAAATGTATTACCGTGCATCATTAGCAAATACAGTTGACGCCTGAAAGTGAAGTTGAAAGTGAACAACATTGTTCTATGTTGTGTCAGGCGATGGTTGGGTTAACATTGAGTTATAGTCATAGGCGGAGATTGACTTTTGGAGCGGGGGGGGCACAACATGTCCAAAATGCAGTGTCAGCAATAAAATTAACTTACAAGAATATTCATAATAATGAGTTGAAAATTAGCGTTTTTTTGTTTCCCATCATTCTTGAGGGGAATTCTAAATCAGGCTGCTTAGGACAGCTATACTTTTCGCCAAGATTGTCATAGATTTCTGTCTTCATTATTCGGTCCAAAAGAAGTTGCGTCAATCCAAAAAAAAAAAAAAAAGTTCAATCAAAACATATATTTTCAATGAAAAAAAAAGTCACATCAATCAAAAATTGTGTTCGAATGAAAAAATAAATATGAAACTAAAAAAAAATGCATTTGAAAGCTATTTTTCTTTGGAAATTTTTTTTTGTCAATTTTTTTGGGTTGAAGCAACTTATTGGATGAAGTAATGTTGTTTTGCGATTGGGCCACATTTTGGGTAGGACATTTGTGTCTTTATTATTCAATCAAAAAATAAGTTGCATCAAACAAAAAATATACATATATTTTCAAAAGAAAAATCACTTCA
Source organism: Corythoichthys intestinalis (assembly GCF_030265065.1). Taxonomy (NCBI): domain Eukaryota; kingdom Metazoa; phylum Chordata; class Actinopteri; order Syngnathiformes; family Syngnathidae; genus Corythoichthys; species Corythoichthys intestinalis. The sequence continues at coordinate 37,180,085 of NC_080414.1, read as the reverse complement.
ATCAAAAAAAAAAAAATTCAATCATAGAAAGTTGTTAAATGCGAAAAAATATTTGAGCGTCAAATATTTGCATTTAAACACATAATTTTCCATTTAAATTTTTTTCTTTGATTTTAGTCATCCTTTTTGTGTGACATTTGTATCTAAATCATGAAATCCCCCAAAAAGTTGCTTCAATCAAAAAAATTACAATTTTTTGGGGTTAGGGTTTAAGGTTAGAGAGAGAGAGAGAGAGAGAGAGAGAGAGAGAGAGAGAGAGAGAGAGAGAGAGAGAGAGAGAGAGAGAGAGAGAGAGAGAGAGAGAGAGAGAGAGAGAGAGAGAGAGTCAATTCCATGCAATGACACTTTTCGCCCCCCCCCCTTAAACTCCGTTTATGGCTACACTGTAGTTGATGAAATAATGTTGACAAATAGCTGATTTTTGATTCACTGGGAAATATGATTGAAAAGTCATCGAATTATCGATGAGCGGGAGTTATGGTCAGAAAATAGTTGTGTTCGTGGTTGAGCGGGAAGACAGCGTATCATTTCAGTAAACCAACTCCAGTGGAAATGGAAACGCCTCATTTAAGAATAGCCGTATTTATAGGTAAGCTTTTCTTCAGAGCCTTTATCAGCAATGACGTCTTACTGTTTAAAAAACCGCGGTTGTCATCATAGTTGTAAATAAAACTGTTTGCCTGACACAACGTGACAAAGCTGCCGAAATTGTAAGAAACGGCGCATTAGCTGTGATATGCATAAAAGCGAAGACCTACATCCAGGCTAGGATGTTAGCTAAGCAGAACTTAGTTCAGGCAAACGTGATTCTTTTTCAAATTAAAGTGCTAAAATCACTAGATATGACACAATCGAGCCTTGTCTAAATTAATTTATTGAACACAAATACAGTGCGGTCATTTTTCCATCGTAGCTTGTTACCTAGCTAGCTCCGTTCCCATATGTAGCCCTAATTTGGTTTGGGATTGGTTGGAAAAACTCACTTCACCACAAAATGCTGATGTATGTTAAAGTAACCCATGACACCTGCTTGAATTCCTTGATATGAATTAACTGTGAATGCCGTTTTGTTTGTAATTTCCAGACTGACTGAAGAGGCAGAGAGCGATTGGGACAGATTCATTTACTCTATGTCCAAATCACAACACAACATAAGTAACTTCGCAGCAAAGCTCGTCAGACTGTGGAAGAGGCTTAAGTTGGGGAAAAAAATAAAACTTTACAGAGAGGTAATGAAGTTTTCTATTGTTGTGATTCAATTAAAACTAATTTTGCACTTTAGTCAAGTTTTTATTTTATTATTTATTAATTGTTAAATTATTTGATTTTTTTAATCGTTCATGTACAATATTTTATTAGTCAGCCTAGCTGTTTCCCTATGTCTGTGAATAAAACAGGAACTCTAAATATGAGCATTATTTAAAAATAAAAATAAATGTAAAAGAATATGAGCATATTTGAAAGCATTCATGGTTGAAAATGAACATAACATCGATTCAGCATTGGTCCAATATTATTTATAATCGAAATGACGTTTAGGTCGTGTAACGATTTGAACGTTGGAACAACATTAATCGAGAGTGCAAAAGTGATGACAAATCAACATCTGGTGTCAACGTTGATTCAACGATATGAGCGGAATGTTGATTCAACATCATTTCAATGTCTGTCTGCTATCTGTGAACCCTCGTAATTCATATGGATTGGACGTCTATCGCGGTCAATAGCAGCTAATGAGTTAATAATTTAAAATAAAAATCCTTAGTTAACTTTTTTGTTTTAATTACCAAAAATAGTCACTTGCCTGACTGCCTTGAATAAAAACAAAAAAAGAACCGTTGGATATTTGACATTTAACATCCAAGGATCGAATGTGATTTTCTGTGTTCAATAAATGTATTGTAAATGCTCCACTGACGATTACAAAGAGAGCTATTCAAAGACTACGCCTGTCGGGACGTCACGCGTTAAAAGGGTACGGTTTTATTCAGATTAATCATGGCTGTATTCGCCCAGGAACTCGCGGGAGCAATTCGATAAACTAAAAGGGATTTATTTCATGTTCTCCCCTGGTTTACGACTTTCGGTTAGCATTTCCAGGTACGTAATTGCTGGAAATATTAGCGTCACAAGATGTTTTTACCCCCAGTTTCCTTTTACAGCAACAAGTAGGATTCTTGTCGTGTGAAAGGTGGAATTGTGACTCCAGAATATTTTCACGGAAAGCAAAAAAAAAAAAAAAAAGAATAAATATGCATTGAAAACATTCAAAAAAAGTGATAAATTGTTGAGACGGAACACATTCACAGTGGCGGCAGCACCGCGGAATGGTTTAATTCACGTACACTCTAACTACTTCCGACAGTCAACATCCCGGTTGTTGAAGTTAGCTAAAGCACTCTAGGCTATTGCCACTCCACAGTCAGTCGACAAGTGGTAAGACTTATTGATATCAATTACTTGATTGCTTCGTGTTGCTGTGTTAGGTTATGTTGACCGTTTGAGCTTTGAGTCTTTTTTTTTCAAAATGTATAAATAGAATAAAACGCGAGTGTTGACGGCCTTAGCGTGCTAGCAGTTTAGCATGCGCCAACTCGCACCAACTGCGGCGTACTCGGCTAGAGACAGATTTTGGCCGATATAACTCATGTCTTCAATCCGAACGAAAGACACGTCATTGTGTCATGTCGTTTCATATCCGGTGGTGTGTACTTGTAACTACGTTTGTCAAACGTTCATTTAAAGGCTGAAGTCGGCGTTTCGGCAGACTTCACCACTCCCGTTGACAGATAGATTTCATTACTCGCTCTAATTGTGCATGAATATTTACAGACGTTTATTCTGTTTTATTTTGGTTTCATTAGGAACGACCCCCGGCCCGCATCAGAATGGGTAAGTTATCATAGGTTGTTAGTCAGCACATGGGGATCGCTCAGTTTTTAACAATCTCTAGTCTTGGTACATCATTAATTGAGTTCCACTTGTAAGAAACTGTGCCTCTGTGTCTGTGTCTCACAGATAGTGAAGAAAGGACCTATGGCGGTTGTGAAGGACCGGAAGCCATGTATGTGAAGTTGATTTCTTCAGATGGCCATGAGTTCATTGTGAAAAGAGAACATGCATTGACATCGGGTACTATCAAGGCAATGCTGAGTGGTCCAGGTGAGGATTCGGATGATATGTACGATATTTTAAAATGGGTCCTTGCTTTACTGTTAACCAGTTTAACTCACCTCTATCCTTATAACCTCTCCTAAATATTAGGGTTGGGAATCTCTGGCATGAAGCCGATTCGATATGTATCTGTATACAGAGGTTACGATTCGATTAAAAAAACGATACGTTTTTTAGGCCGAGCGATTCCATACGATTCGATACAGTTTAAGAACGATACGGTTCGATATAGAGTGAAAACGATACGATAGAAAACATTTGTTTTGTGTGTTTGTACAGTATTTTAAAAATATAAAAAAGACCTCATTTATTAATAGCAAAATTAAACAACAAAATTTCATACCAATGTTATGTTTTATTTTTTTATGAGAAAAAAAATATGGCTTACTATATGACCGTCATTTTGTTGGATGGGATTGATAATTAGAGATGCACGATAATATCGGTCACCGTTAATTATCGGCCAATAATGGCAATTATGACGTCACACAGATAATCCAGATAAAACGAAATTCAACCGATAATGCAATTCGATAATTATATACTTGATTTAGCCTTCAAATGTGCGCAATCAAGTTTTGTCCAATTCTGTTAGTTTTAAGGAGGTGTTTTTGCAGTGTAGTAATGTGATATATGTTAGGAATGGCTTACTTTTAAAGGCATTTTTGTGCCACTTGGGTGTTTACTCTCTAAGTAATTGTTGCCAAAAGCTTACCATTACACAATGTCATTGCCATTGTTTAGATGTTGGAATTTACTACTTGTTCACATTTGATGTGGAAATAAATAGCACCAAATTACATTTTTGTACAGTAACATTTGATCTTTGTATACTTTAAAATTTTACATACATATTTGAATAGAATTATCGGCGTGACATTATCGGTTATCGGGTGGAAGGGGCAGGAAATTATCGGTTATCGATATCGGTTGAAAAATGTATTATCGTGCATCACTATTGATAATACAATAAAACTCCAGTGACAGACAACAATAAAGTGCAGTAATTTAATTACTGTATTTCCTGGTGTTTTGAACACAATAGGTATGAAATTTAAGTGCAAACTTTCAACGTAAACATCTTACAAGCAAAAAATACTAATTATATGCGGCAGCTCTTGAAAAAAATCATTAAACCTGTTAGTGTTGTCAAAAATAAATAATAAATTATGCTTTACCACAGGTATAACTGGGGGAATAAAAACATGGCATTTTAGACAGACAGGTCTATAATCATTACTTTAACCTTATACACAGCAAAGTTATTCACTTATGCCTGTGCTTCCACATTTTTTTATTCCTCATCGTGGTCTAAATCTCTTTTGAAGGGCAGATTTTTCTTGAGGAAGATCAACTGTTCAACATGTTCATGTTTAAGTAGACTGCGTTTCGTGGAAACAATATCTCCAGCAGATGGTGCTGCCCTTTCCACCATTGTAGTGGGTTATTCTTCAGGGTTACAAACTCACGATCTCTGTACTGCTTCACATTTCACATTAACTCTGTCCCATGCGAACAGATCTGGCTGCCTTCATCTCTTCAAAGTCCGACTTTTGTTTTCCTGGGTGCGTTTGAAAATCAATCGCTGCACGTCGCTGGTGTGGTGCGCAAACTGTCCATTGTTTTAGCATGTGGCTTCGTTACCACTACTAGTTTCGTTTTGGACTGTGAAGAAAACGCTACCGAGCGTGCGTTACAGTGGTTTTGTTAGCTCTCGCGTTGTTATGACACACCCGTGACGATCGGGTAATGACGGCAACTACTAGCGGTTCTGCCGAAATGAATGGGAAGTTGAGGCAACCACGACGGCGGTCACGATCTAAGTGCGCTGTGTGGTGAATGACACAAGCGCAGCATGTGAGATAAAAGCTAAATTATTATCATATTAAGCAATGGATTGAACTAGGCATTAGAAGCTGATTTTTGTGCTCGCAATAGCCGAATACTATCTCTACTATCGGTTCATTGAATATTTAATGGCAAATTACTAAAAGTATATATATATAATATTTTTTTCAAAATTTTTAAGGGCTAAAAAAGCAACACAATATAGTATCTAGACATACGATTCTTTCGACATCCGATGTAAAATTTGACTCTCCGTTTCTCTCGCCATATGACCACATGCTCGAAATACCACGATTTACAGGAGCATTGAATTTTCATTGCTTTCCCACGGGATGGCAGCACACCGGATTTTCTTGAGAGAAGTAAAAATGGGTCCCAAAAAGGTTAGCGCAGATGGTGAAAAAATGGGACGCTTAGCATTGAAATTAAGATGCACGTCATTGTGTCAATGAGTCATTTCTTTATACAAACTAAACAACAAAATCGAATGTGGAGGAGGCAGAGTGTAATGAATGTTTTCCTTATCAGACAGTTGCTCTGAAATATTATCCAAATCCAATTTCAAGGCACACTCTTCTATGACAATTTAGTTTGAGTTTGTGTTGAAAGGAGACTAAAGACCTTTTACACACGCCGAAACACTGTGAGACTCGCGGGATTTAAATGTGATGCCCTAGTATGTGAACTAGGCATGTGCCAGTATGAGATTCCGACGGTAAGATAACCTGAAGCCAAAATATCACTGTTTGAAGGTATCACAGTATTGCAGTTTACGCTGTAAAATGTGTTACTTTGAGATTTAAAAAAAAAAAAAAAAAAACAACAAAAAGTTTTTTCCATTGAACAAGATTTTTAGTTTTCAAAACCTTAGCAAATTGGAACATAAGTATGTTGTTACAATAAATTTAAAAAAATAACTGAAATATTCTAAATAAAATTAAAATAAATGCAGTCCTTTATGTGAGCCTAAACCGACAGCCACAGCTCAACATTTTTACCATCCAAAGAAAATTAATTTAATTATTTTCCATTTAAAGCATGTGTGTATGACTCGTCATGTTTACATTATACACAAACTCGTTTTCTCAACACACAGTTGCAGAGAGAAAAAAAAAACACATTTTACCACCACTAGACACACTAAACACACTTGAATTTACACTCGTAGCTGGTGGGAAACTTTCATGACAGTGTTTACTAACCTTTCATCTTGTATAAATGCAAAATCATATTGAGGGTTTTTGCATTCTCGGCAGCCACCCTCCGCAAACATGTTTTACGTGTCATTGGCCCTCTAAGCCGCGGCCGTCTGTAACTTTACTGTGGCCGAAGTACTTCCGTACTGGCGATTTCGTTTTCTTCGAAGGGGGAAAAAGTTCTGGCGTTTCACCTGCTCCAGCCATCGTGTAGCACAGCTGACTCACTGACACTGAGCAACAACCGGTAGGGGAGGGTTGAGCCTTGCAGCAGCAATCAAGGGATTTCTCCCTGCATTTTTGGGACATAAAAAATAGCGAATACCGTAGGGACGGTATGACAAAAAAAAATTTGCGGACATTTCATGGGTCGCGTCTTGGTATGATTCCCCGGAATGTCCTGGGGCAAGGCTTATGTGGAAGCAAGCATTAAAATTCCAGGATCACTGCAGGATGGCTGGTGACGTAAATATCATGGTGGGCCGATCGTCACTTCCTCTTTCTTCGCAGTAAGACGAAAGCAGTAAATAAACATCACAATTATCAACATAGCGAGCTGGAAATAGGTGAATTAACCTGAAACCATAACAAAATTAAATTGCTACTGGGTCGTAGAGCCAAGGAAGAGAGTACATCGTCAATCTTTGGAAATGTGTGGTTTATTTTGTTGCCGATGTTAGGGTCCGCTATCACGGAAACCAGTTTGTACCTCAAATCAGAAAACACCGGAGGGAAGTGTTCAAGGGTTTATTAAATACAAACAAAAATACATGCAATCGCGGAAAAGGGGGAATAACACAATGGGTCTGTCACAGTAGGTCGACGGGGATCAATAATACTAACCTAAGTGGTCGGCAGAGAGCCGATAAGACGACAAACCAAATAGAAGCCAATGGGCTTCTTCCTTCCCCCAGCGGCTTTCGGGCTGGCTCTTCAGCGGTTAGAAGCCAACTGTATCAAATACCAGCACAACGTAGGGGATTTCAAAACAAGGGCGACAGAGGTGTCGAATGCTGCCCAGCAAGTTAATATCTCGACCCCCTTCTCCTGGATCCCCTGTGTTAAATACAGTCTTGATAAGCTTGAATTGGCTGCAGTTACTGCGTCGGGAATGCTCCCTCTGGAACAAAACACCATTTGACCAACATTGTGACAGCCAATACCGACCAAAAATAACGTAATGTCCGGGTTCTAAAAACGCGCCTGCAGCCTTCCCCGCACAGAGAGCGCTAGTGGGCAACACGGGACAAGAGTGTGAAAGTGTCCAACCCGCGTCATTCTCAGGACATCTCTAAATGTGTGTGAGCAATCATGTGAGTAGATCCCACCTCACCTTTCACGGGAATTTCCTGGGATATGTGTGAGAAAAGGGCTTAAGCTGTTGTATGAAGTGTTTATTTGACAGAAACAACTTTACCTAGGGCTGTCAACAGACTTGCAGGGGGCCTGGGGACAAGAGACCATTATAGGGCCCCCGCACCCCACCCCTGCTGCCAGCTTGTCATGACAACATGCGCAGTACTTTTAACGCGTTGCAAGCAATGACTGTAAATTTTCAAATTATTTAATTTGAGATGCACAGTTAAATTAACAGACCGTAATGTGATGCGACACAATATAAACAAACAATTTCTATATATTGTACCATGTAGGCTACAATTCAATACAACTGAGAGTTCTATGTCTGCCTGCTAAGCAACAAAACAGTATAACTCAACATCCTGTGCCTGCCCCCTTCACATCCCTGGGGTTATCAAGCCCTCAAACAGTGATGCGCCTAGATTTTTTCAGCAGTCATTTATAACTAGAGGTGGGAATCTTTGGGTACCTAACGATTCGATTATGATTCAGAGGCTCCAATTCGATTATAAATCGATTATTGAGTAGTAACTTCTTATCAACAAAGAACACGAACAATACGTTTGGCTTCATATACTCGCCTCCAACGGAGGCACACTGAATCCTACAACACAAAAGACAATCTAAGGGGCAGTTAACATGGCAACTCTGCGACACGAAGACGCAATGACTGAGTAGCGGAATTGCCTCGCGTGCGTATGGTGTCGGCAAAAACGGAAGGCGAAGTTGAAAAATTCTGAATCCTGCCTCCAAAGTGGAATAATTCGATTGCGGGGGCTTGAGGGGCTGGCTCTACATGCAAATCAAAAGCGCCTGCTGCGTGGGACCTGCGCCAATAACGTCAGCACTCGTACACTTATCATTGGGCGTGCGCAGCGGTGCTATTAAACATTAAAAACAGCGAATGGCAGAGCGTTGGCTTTAATTTACTGTTTTAATAATATTTTTAAATTTGAATTTGTTGAATGATTCCATTTTTGTGCCTTTTTGAACAAAAGAAAAGGCCATTGCTTGGAGTGGGCGGGCATGTTGTCTTCCGGGCTGAAGAGGTCAAAGTGCATCATTTGCTGTCGCCTTTTAAATCTGCACTGCCCCCTTGGGCCTGGCATGAATACTACATCGTTTTCATGCGGAGTTGCGACATTGTTCGAATGGAGACGGAACCATATAATTGCAAATTTGAAATTTTTCGTCTTTTCAGAGAGTCACCAAGTAAACTGCCCCTAGCTCGGCATTTAGTAATATTGATTCAGCAACATAGCAGCAGTTGCAGCTGCAGTTGAAGGAGTGATCTCTCTCTTGTTGTAATCACTGGCACACACAGCTTCACGTTACACACAAACAAGGACCCAAGCAGGGCAAAAAAAGGATTTACCAAATTAGTTTGCAGCTAATTTATTTTTTAGTCGATTAATTGTTGCAGCCTTAGCCCAGAATATGTCTACGATCTCGACTGTTCTCCGACGACTTCCATTCACTAGTCTTTATAAGTTACGGTGACAGTTGTTGTTATTGTAACATCGGCAAGAAGGTCGTCAGGTTTTTAATGTTATTTCAGAGCTTGTGCAACACAACATGGCTTCTGTCCACCGTAACTGACTTCAAAAGCAGAACGTGAAAAGAGTTAAAAACTTCTCACTCTTCCGCAGATCTCTCTATTGTCAGGCACACTTTGCATACAGGAACAGCAGGCAAAACACAACTGCTACTTTAGAACCTGATTCTTTCGTTAAATTATTATATTCTTATTATTAGAGGTGGGAATATTTGGGCTCCTAACGATTCGATTACGATTCAGAGGCTCCGATTCGATTATAAATGGATTATTGATGCACCACAAACCCCCCAAACTCCCCTCACCCCCCTCCAACCCCACCACTTTTAATTTTATGTACACTAGTTCCAAAATTGTTCAAAAATCCTCTCATGCTAAACAAACTACTATTTCAGTATCAAGTTAACTGTTAAAAACAGTAAATAAAATACTCAAGTCCCCATTCTGTATCGGCAGCTTTAAACTACATTCAATTAATTTAATGTTGTGAATCAACCGTTAAAGTTGTTTAAATTGCTCCCGTAATTCCATAATTTCCCTTCTGTCTACTTTCGACGTGAAAGTTTTAAAAATGTTTCATCATTTAAAGATAGATTCAAGTCAAGATTTTGCCGATTTGTCCTTTTTTTTTTTCTCGATAAAAACTAATTAGGTTCGCTACAACACAGCCTTCTAGAGAAGTCTACTGCTTTAAGATGGCACCTGTTTACTGATGGGAAAGTCTGTCATTTCGCATCTAGTTCTTGGTATATGATCTAACACGGCCGTCATCTGTCATTTCACATCTAGTTCTAGACATATGTGATATCTACCATAGCCGTGTGTTTGTAGCAACTAGCAACTGGGCGCTGTTTGTAGCGGCTGACGTCCGCAGTCAGGTATAATTGTTTTTTTTTTTTTTTTTTTTGTAATCTAGCAGCATGAGTTGAACATGATATTTACTCTTGGTCCGTTCCTCATTGCGCCCTGAAGACCGCGCTGACTGTGTTTTATTTCCGCTTTACCTGGTATAATTCAATAATCGGAATTTGGATGTTTGTGAATCGTTCTGGAATCTTCCACTGCAGAATCGCGAATAATCTAAGAATCGGAAATTTCGCGGACCTCTACTTATTATTCCGATTCATATTTATAATTTATTTCTTTTTCTATGTGTAATTGCTAGAGGTGTGCATCGGCACTGCCCTCACGATTCGATTCGATTACGATTCAGAGGGTCACGATTCGATTCGGTTCGGCAATGCATCACGATGCATTAAAGCCTGGGATGCATTAAAATTCTAAAGCAAAGCATATTTTTCGTGAATCATGAGGCAACACAAGCGGTCAGACATTAAACAACTTTTTGTTGGCTCTTGTGTCACTCCTGGTTGAAGTCAAATGAAAATGGTATACTTTCAAATATTAAAAAGAAAAAAAAAAAGAGATCACAGCATTAAATTTGTGCTTTGAGTGAGACCAGGGCTTTCTTCTTTTTTAAAAAAAAATTTTTTTACACACAGTAGGACTCCCTCTTTCACCGTTTCAGCCATTGTTATGTTTTGTCCCATCTCTCTGCTCTCTCAATTGCAACTGCGCATGTCTGTGACGTTACTCCGGTGAGGAAGCGGATTTGGGTTCCTCGTCCCCCCTGCATTGCTTTGAATGTAAAGTAGCTTCCTCTACAGGTAAACATGAGAATAATCATACAAATGGGGAAACCAAATCCGTTGCATCACCAGAATTGCGCAGGAGAGATTTTTTAACGTACCTTTATTAGAGCCTAGTCCGGGCCTAAAAAATCCGGCCCGGCCCGCGCGTATTAAAGCCCGACCCGGCCCGAGCAATTAACTTACCTTGCAAGCCCTAGCCCAAAAAAACCCGAAATTTCATTTTTTATTTGTATGCCCGTGCCCGAAACCCCCCCAAAATTTTATTTTTTATTTGTAGGCCCGCGCCCAGAACACCCCCCAACCCCCGAAAATGTACGTTTTATTCGTAGGCCTGAGCCCGTTTCATTTGTGAGGACTCAGGTAGAGGAGGAAATGCGGGGATGTGATGCGCGGTTGCGTTTTTTGTGACGATGCCATGTGCATAGTGATAACAAATTTAAGGCCGTCTTTTGTAACAAATTCTCCCAGTTAAACAAGACTAAGATGCATATTCAATAAACATTTATATTTTATATTTTTGTTTCTGTTCTATCAGGTGGATAGTTCATGTGTCATTTCCTCGGCAAAATGCAATAGACATTTATTTTAATTTCTTCGAGTTGGTAGAAAAAAGATTTCTTAATGTTTAAATAGTCTACCTTTTTTTCTGATCATTATAAATGCATTTACACAACGAAATAACGCTGGAAAGGTTAAATATTTCTGTGTGGGATGTTTTGCTCACTACTCGCCTCTATGACAATAAGAGGAACAGCAGCATATACAAAAATAAACTAAAATACTTTTAAACAACATTCTTTATTTTAATGACTCTCATTAGAACACACAAACGAACAACCAGCCTGAAGGAGCACTGAAACAAAATAAATAATAACATTTAAAGCACAGGTGTCAAACCGATTCCAGAAAGGGCCTAGTGGGTGCAGATTTGCTTTCCAACCAATGAAGAGGACACCTTTTCACCAATTAGATCTTTTACATGTGTAATCAGTTAAACGTTGTCAGGTGCTACTTGTTTCAGCAGGAAGTTCATTGGTCAAACTCTGCGCGTTATCGGTTGGAACAAAATCCAGCACCCACTAGGCCATTTCTGGAATCTGTTTGACACCTGTGATTTAAAGGAACACCACGATGTCCTGCTTAGCACGAAGAGGTGCAGCCCTCGAAACAAATGATAATACCGGTGTTTGACTAATATAATCTTTTAGGCCAGTACAGTTTTTAAAATGCCTGCTCAGCGTCAATGTGCTAGTCTTTCTGCTCTAGTACGAGAGCAAAGTGCCACATTTGTTGCATTCGGCAAGGCCGACACGGTTTTCTGTAGCATCTTCCACTATCGATTTAAATCCTTTCCACACACCACTCGTGGATTCTTGCCTTTTCAATCCCCCCGTCTTTAGTTTGCTTTTCACCTCTTGCTGCTCTATATCGAAATTTGAAAAGGAAATACAAGGATGCAGTTGCAGAGTCGCGGAGAGGCCAAAGCGCGAGGGGAAGATTAAAAGGAGGGCGGGGCCACGGCGTTCATGTGCGCAAACAATGCACTGGCTCTGCTGCGGCTCATGTTTGGGATTACCAAAGCGCCTTCTATTTTATCCAATTTATTCATTTTTATAACAAATATTCCTTAGTTTAACATCCATACATCGTTTTAGTATACAAATATATATTTTAAATTATTTTTAAAATTATTTAAATTTTTTTTTTTAAAAAGCAAGCGAGAAGTCCTGCCAGACCCGACCCGAACGTAAATCATTGACATTTTGGGCCCGACTCTGTCCGAAATTCGGGTCTGGTTTGGGCTCAATATCTAGGCTATTAGTCTTATATATTTTAAAATGCGCTGAATCGATTTGGCTTGTTGCCTGCATCGAATCGAATCGCCCATGCCCCGCATCGGGATGCATCGCCGATCGAACCGTCATATATTATGATAAGAAAATTCCGCTCGACGTACGACCATTTCGACTGGCAAACCAGGTCCAGGAACAAATTAAATTCGTATGTAGAGGTACCACTGTAATCCAAAAATACAATGGCATGCCAAAAGAAACAAAAATATATACGTTTTATATTCCGCAACACTCCCAGAAGATGCGGAAGTACTGTGGGCGGTACACAGTACTGTAACATGTTTGGAACTTATGTCCCTCCCCGGGGAAAAAAACTTTATTTTTCCGGTATCTGCAGATTCTCAAAATTGGGTGACTCTGACTCTGGTGCAAAATATGCAATCGGGACATCCCCAATTGTAATTTCCTGGGGTAAGAGAAGATTAAAGAGCATACGACATGAGAAAAAAAGTCTTAAATAGCATTATTATGTGAATTTGAATCATATTTTGAGACGATTTGACTCTATACAACAATGTAGCAAAGCGCAGATGACGAGAAATTAGTCTTTTAATCTGCCGGTTAGCCACGCCTACCATTATAGGGCTCTAGCGTCCCCAACAGGTGGATGACGTCAGCGGGAGAATGGGCTCATCCGTTTTACTATTCAGCCCATTGAGGGGGAATTATTCAGAACGAGGAAAACGCAACGAAGAGAGCCGCAAAATGTCATTGTTTCAGTCTCTCTACTCCAATATTTTCACAGGATATTCTTTTTATCCAAGTATTTTTCCCCAATAGCTAAATAAATGGCTTGAGAAAGACCAGTCAGCCCGTCGAGGGGGAATTATTCACAACGAGGAAAACACGACGAAGAGAGCTGCAAAATGTCATTGTTTCTGTCTCTCTACTTCAATATTTTTACAGGATATTATTTTTATCCAAGTATTTTTCCCCAATTGCTAAATAAATGGCATGGTCATGACACATAACAGTCTTGTGCTAAATGCAGTGGTGCCACCAGGGGGTGGCCTATAAATTGGTTGGCCACCCCGCTTGCCAGTATATCGTTTGATTTAGGGCTGTCCCAAACGACTAATTTTTTCCCGATTAATCAGCCGACTATTTTTACGATTAGTCGACTAATCTTATAATTTTAATTTGTAGCAATGAAATTTTTGTGGACGCTTATCAATTCACAAAAACATTTTGGAACACTTAAATTCTTTTATTAAAGTACAACTAAATAGATAATAACAATAATAAATCACAAATAAACAATGACTTCAAATGCTGATAGAATTAACTTGTGCAAAAGAATGGAATGTAAACAGATTCAGAACACTGACTTCACCTTTCCAGCATGATTCAAAACAATTCTTAAAAAAATACCTAGCATTAATATTATAGTATACTGTAGTACTAAATATATTATAATATATTATATATATATATTATAGTATTATAATAATTATTCATTGCCAATCAGACTCTTCATAAAGGGTGTAATTTTAAAGGTATTCTTAGTGTAGAATCTGAAGTATGTGGGATTAACTCCAGAAACTGTTATTTATATGACGAACATGACATGCTTTTATTTTTGAAATGTTCACCGGAAGTGCGTTCGCTAAACCGCTAATTTAAGCTTTACACTCCGCAAAAAAGCACTTTTTGTCATTGCATTTGGTGTCAGTAATAGAATTTTTTTCCTTTTGCAAATGCTGTAATCAGCGATTTTTCATGTTTGAAGTGTCAGTTTTTAACTGCAAGTTTTGGAGAAGGCTGCCTGTTTTATAGCCGGCTAAAGTAGGTCATCTTTTTTGCCCATTTACCTCAATGTAGCAATGCTAACGTATATAGTGTTTAATATAGATGTGTTTTCTTATTTTGTATGTCTGAACTTGAATTCTACAGCGTGTTGATGAGAGAAAAGAACTGGCGTCTCATATGCCATCAGCACGCACGCACACACAAATGCAGGGCCGGCCCAGGCCATTTGGGGACCTTAAGCAAAATAATGCCAAGGGGCCCATATTTTTGGCCCACCATTTCGTCACAATGTACTGTGAAACCCATACATGCAATCTAACCCATACGTCCATATTTTGTATATTAATCAGATTTTGTTGCACTGCATACTTCAAACTTCTCACCCCAAATGATTGTCAGTACTTACAGTAGATATCGGCAAACCTTTTTCTAAAAGAGGAAAAGAAAGAAGGAAGAACTTATTTCTTAAGCTTGAAATTAAGTATCAAAACTCACAAAAGTCAACTAAAGCAAACTGTAGTAAACAAAATAAAATATAAATTAAACAATTGCCAGATTAGGAACCCCCTAGTGGTCAGGGGCCCTAAGCAGCTGCATAGTCTGCGTATAGGCTGGGCCGGCCCTGCACAAATGTATGCACGCACGCGCGTGCAGTGATAAAACGCAGCCGTGAAAATGACCGCCCTCATTTTTATTTACCATGCGATAAATTGACTCATTGCATATCGCGACAGGCTTAGCAACTTCAATGAAACATGTCATTAGTTAGTTAGATGGACTTACAATCTCCTGTCGTTATCATTCACGGCCGACGTGCAGCCAAGCTTGGCATTGAAGAGAGGACACAACAGTGTACCCTCCTTTGTTTCGTTGAAATAAGTTAATGTTTTGGACTCTCTGGTGCAATTTTTTTGGCTTTGTGCCGCTTTCCCCGCTTGCATACCAAGCGTCCGACATTCTGAACTTTCCGCGCATTTTTTTTTAACCATTAACCGACGACGGATTTACGTCATCAATGACGTCGACTATGTCGACTAGTCGGGACAGCTCTACTTAGATTGTTGCAGCATCAGTTATGCATTTCATCCCAAATGAATGCATTTATTTTGTTTTGTTAACTTAAATGTACACCTTATGCCTAATATATACATAACACAATAAAAGAGAATTGTTGTGGAACTCAAAATGTTGACTGGACAGTTATGGTCTATGCACATTAAATCATTAGTAACATCAAATATTACACAATACATCAAAGGAAATCAGTAGCCGTGTCCTTAAGTCTTTCTTATAGTTTTCCCCTGGCCTTTTTACTGCAATAATGTAATGAAAACCTGAAATTATGGCTTTTAGTTTTGCCCACCCCAAAATTTTAAGTGGCCCCATCTGGCCACCCCTATGAAAAATTTCTAGAGGCACCACTGGCTAGATGGAATATGAAATAATAAAAATGCACTTATTCAGGACGACATGGCAAAATTACAAAATTACTTATTTCCTAGACTCAGAAACATCTTATAAAAGTTGAGTAAAGGTTAAATAAATAGCTCTTTGAAAATTTTCCACAGGAAAGAAAGCCCTAATGACCTCAGCTAAGTATCCTTGAGCAAGATAATAAACCCCACATTGCTCCTGGTGCTGCGTCACCAGTAGATAGATGAGGGTAAAGTGTGAAGCGCTTTGAGGGCCTTAAAAAGGTGGAAAAGGTGTAATACAAGTATAACTCCATTTATTACTTAACCAATCAGAGGACGGGGTGAAAACCAGAGCAGAAGACAGCAGGCAAGAGAGAGGCATGGTTGCATCTGAGCCAAAATAACCCATTTTCTTCTTTGTGAGGTTAGGTATTGCACCCATCCAATCATACAACATCCAAACATACAATCTATCTTCAATTTGTACAGTCCCTGACAAAAGTGTTGGAACTCAATATCGATGTGTGTGTGTTCGAAAAAATTTACCGTGTTTAAAACTCCTATGACCATACCTGCCCCTGTTTTAAGTGATATAATCTTTTCAAAAGGTTAAGTAAACCTTACCCAAATTATTTGAGTACATTATTATTTACGCATTTAGGTAATATTTACTCCGTAAAATTGGTTAAATTTTACACCGAATGTAAATTGTTACCTCAAAGTAAATTATTCAAGTTGTTATCAAGTAAATTCTTTGGGTTTTTTACAGTGTAGCTTCCATTCCTAGAAAAGTTCAAAAGTTCAAAATAGACGCGGTATTATATGCTCCTGAATAGTATGGACCGCTTGGACGTGTGGAAGCGATCGCTATATTGATTTAGTTTTTTGAATCCCGCGCCATGAAAATGAGTGACTTCCGGCAACAGTCTCGAGTTGCGAAAGAGGGCGCTGTGACGTGTGTGGTAGAAGGAGTCCTCTTCACTATACAGCCGTACTGTTGTATGATAAGAACTAAGGATCCAGCTGATTTTGCGGATTAATACATTTATTTTTCGCATCACGCCTGCCAAACGGCTGCAGAAAAATCTTGCTGTATGAGGGAGAGGCGTGTGCGCCTTTTTGGAGTTTCAAAAGGTTCCCATTCACCGTGGATATTGGCCAAAACAAGCCTTACTACTGTAGGACCATAGGACTTACGAGGAAGTGAGTAAACATCTTGTTTTGTATTATGTCAAATACTGGGATCATTTTAATACGGAGGTGGCTTTTTGTGGCTGACATGCTCCTTGTCGCACTCAATGAGCTGAATAGTAAAACCCATGAGTAAGCCTGTCGCAATATGCAATAATTCCATTTATCGCGCGGTATATAAAAATGAAGACTGTAATTTTCCTGCTGCGATTAATCGCCTCGCGTGCACGTGCGCGCTCACGTGCGTTTGTCACGTGCGTGCGTGCGCTCGTGAAGCACGCGGTTACCGCTGATGTGTGGCAGACGTGCTTGACAGCGTTGTTTAAAGTTCAGCTTCCTTGTGCCACTGTTTTATTAACTTCTGGGTATGTTCGTTTTATACATTTGAGTTTGAGTGACCGTCATTTAATGGATGGAGGCAGGGCCGAGTGCACTGTCGGCGCACAGCAATGAGCGAGCCGAATGAGGAAGAGGACGAACCAGTCTGCAAAATGTTGTTTTGGAGGTTGTTTAAACAAAGATGACCAACAGAATAAATCTACATGATCATTTGAAACACTATCATCCTCTCCAGTTTTCACTGCTTAGTATGAAAACTGCATCGTAACAAGCAGAGCCCCCTCCTCGCGTTAATTGACAATTAGAGGTATTCGCTTGATGTGAGAAATACAGACGACACCGCGCAAAATAGCGTTCCCTCAAGGAAAGTGAAAGCTACATTGCTGAAGAAGTGAGACCGTTTTACCTCTGTTTAATGATATTTGATACCTTTGGGAGACAAATTTTTGGTTACTGCTACTTAGTCTATTTTTCTCTGTTGTTGAAGTGCAATTACAGTGACTGCAACTTTATACCTATGTGCCTAAATGCTTGTTATTAAGCGCAATTTTATCTTTTCTTGAAAAAAGACATTTTATTCATTATGTGTTTCTGTGCGGTATTAATATTGTTGTCTTTTACTTGAAAGAGGCATGGTCTATTGTTTTAGTTGTGATTTCTTAAAAGGTATTTTTTAATTTAAAAGTAAACATTTATTATGTATATAAATGGGTGTAATTGATCTATTCATATATACTGTATCCTCTGTATTCTATATTCTGTTATTGTAAACAGACTTGACGGGACGGCACTTGATAAGCATACGTATGCTTCTCTCGTCAGCCCTTGTCTTTTCTTTGGTTTTTTCGGGTTACTCATATCACATCTTGCAACTGTCAATGATACCGATGATGATGACAATAAATAAATAAACGCCCCCCCCCCCCCCCAATTTTTTTTTGGGGGGGGCACCTTAATAATATCGCATATCGCAATAATTTATGAGATAATTTATCGCCCACTAAAATTTATTATCGCGACAGGCCTACCCATGAGTCCATTCTCCCGCTGACGTCATCCACCTGTTGGGGACGCTCGAGCCCTATAATGGTAGGCGTGGCTAACCGGCAGATTAAAAGACTTCTCGTCATCTGCGCTTTGCTACATTGTTGTATATAGTCGAATCGTCTCAAAATATGATTCTAATTCACATAATAATGCTATTTAAGACTTTTTTTTTTCTCATGTCGTGTGCTCTTGAAGGCGTTTCAATGAGTTCAGTGTTTGCATTATTCCATTTTTATACGCCAATTTCTACACTTTCACATATTACAGATCATTTCACTTAATTCTAGTCGATTTACAGTGAATTACATGGGAATTTAACTAGTTTTAAGGAGATGTTTTTGCAGTGGAGCCCTAATCCTGGGTTTCCATATCGACTCTGCACTGCCACGGGCTAATGGCGTACCGCAAGCAACACGTCACTTTTGCTCATTAATATTCATGACATTAGCGATTGTTGCTAGGCGGGTCAACCTCCCGTTTGTCCCCAATAGTAAATGAATGGAAATAGTGCATTTACAAACGTTAACTGAGCTAAACCTACCAATTCTGTCCGAAAATGATGTCCCTGGTGCCAAATTCACTGGTAAAGAACTGGACATGCAAATGTTAAATTCAAGAGATGGCTTGAGTGTCGAGGGCTGAAAAGAGGCGACCTGATTCAGAGTTAGCTTTTTTATCCCCACTTTCTTCTTGTGGGCATTGCCTAACGCCACTGACAATGACATTCTCCTGTTTCAACAATCTATCCTTTACCACCATATGCCCCGTCTTTCTTATATATTATATCCTCTGGTTGTCTTGTGTCTCTGACCGTTCTTGGGGGCAATTTACATTGCTATTTTTGTTCAGCAATCGCAAATGCTACTCCGTGACAACCACTTTAAATTTTTCTATTAATAACAAGTTTTAATTCTATAATTTATTTACACTTCCAACCTTATTATTTTTTTTTTTTTAACAAAAGACGTAACAGTGGCAGTCAGATACCATTTTAATTTTTTTCATGTGATTCATTGTCAGACAGAAGCAGCACGGCAAAACGCCACGCTAAAAAATAAGTAAAAATATCAAAATGGCTTACCTCTTCGTCCTCTGTAGGACCATGGCGCCCAACAAAATATTTAAAGCATATGAAATGTGAATGGCTGAGATTCAGATTCAGAATATTTATTGTCATTGTTGCAAAAAGCACAACGAAACTTTGTTTGGAGCATCCATACAACTAAGTTGGTAAAGTGCAAAACCCATATAATAAATACCCTTAAGTACCAAGTGTAAACATTGACACAGTATTAGACATAAGTACAAAAAAGATTCCACAGTAGCATAAAGTCATGTCAGTGCTAAAGTGCAGAGCAAAAATATACCTGATAAGAAGAGTTATAAGTCAGTGCAAAACCAGATGAGTTAATCAAGTATAATCAAGTATTCAGCTTTCACCTTGCTGGCGTTAAACGGGTCTTTTGGACGTCACGCGAGTTGATCCATTCTTCACATTTTTCCCTCCGAGTTTTTAGTTTTGGGAAACGTATGAGGAAAACATCCTTCATATGTCGTAATGTCTGGAGTCGTTTCTACAAGTTCCATAGCAGCAGTGTTTGATTGGCATGTTCTTTTTTGAAACATTACCAGCAGAAAACAAGCAATAATAAGATAGTTTGTATGCAAGGGCGTGTCTGTGTTGACTCACTTCCGGGTTAAGATGGCGACGTACGGTCTAAAAATTAGCATTCCTGTGGTATGCTATTGCCTCCATTAGGTCTGGGTAAATAAACATAATTATTTGAAGGTTGACTGTTTTTGTATTAAAAAGTTTTTTTTAGTTATTGGTCAGATTAAATATGCTATTTTTTGAGATAGGGATTTTGTTTTTCTTTACTCTTTTGCCAAAAGCATCAATATTAAAACAATAAAAGGCTTGATCATCAGGTCCTCACATGCTGTCAACTGGAAATACAACTAGCTGCCGATAGCATTATCATATTCATAGTTAATATAGGCCTTCAATGTAATTTTTGTTTCTTCTTTAACTCCTTTTCTCTTCTGTCCATCCATAACCCCTTCCTGTTCGCTGCTTTCTCAATGGGATCACAATGGGAATATGTGATGTCATACTCCCATGTGATACATTAAAACTGTTTAGACCAATCGGACACTCAGATTTCCATTCTCTGTCAATCAGCTGAACATTACAGTTTAAAAAAAAAAAAAACGATGGAGCCGCCCATGTTTCACTTAGGCAACTTGTCAATGAGGCTGAAAGGGGCTTTGTTTACATTTTTGACAACCTTCATTTATGTCCGTCTCCCCCTTCCATTCAGGTCAGTTTGCCGAAAACGAAACCAACGAAGTCAACTTCAGGGAGATTCCCTCACATGTTCTCTCCAAGGTCTGCATGTACTTCACTTACAAGGTCCGCTATACCAACAGCTCCACGGAAATCCCCGAATTCCCCATCGCCCCCGAGATTGCACTGGAACTGCTCATGGCGGCTAACTTCCTCGATTGCTAAAGTTACTGAGTTTATGCAGTAGCCTATAACACTTTTAGATGGTTTTGAATATTTAACTTGTTTTGCCATAAAACCATGGAAAACATTTTGTTTTTGCATCAGAATATCAAGTCATTGTTTTGAGTATTAAAGGATTTCATTTTAATATGATGTATGAATAAGGCAGATTGTGTTTATTCCAAGAATGTGACAAACCTGTCTCTGCTAACCCCCATTTTCCCCATTATCCCATGTGTTAGTAAAGACCTGTTTGAATTGCGTGTCAAAATGGTGTCTTTTCATACTCATTCGAAAGAAAAAATATGCCGCCCCTGAGCTGATTTTATTTTTGGCGTTTGAAGCCTGAACTCGTTGGCATGAAATTAAATTTCATAGAGACTGATGATCTGATTACTCTAAATGGGAACCATTCATGCAATGATTTGGCTGTGAAAGTGAACCTCATTGAACAAGTGTTAAGAGTTTGTCAAATCCACATAGGATACATTGAGTTAAAGTGTTCTGGTGCTCTTTAACAAGGTGAGGGAAAATTGAAACTAAAAGGCAAACAAATGTAATGCAAGACTGGGCCGTGGGAATTTGTCCAATCAATTTTGAAAGGACTGACAGTGATCCGATTGGATTGGTGTCATGCTCCATCATTGAGTTCATGGTAAATATTTCCCCCCAATTTTAAAATATTTTGTACATTTTAAAACAAAAACAGGAAGGGAAAAACCAATATGATCGAAACTTCTTCAAATTAAGAACAGGGGTAGCGGTGTTCTGCCATGAGTATCTTAAAATGTTTGAACAACGGTAGTCCAGTTAACATAGAGAAGACATCTATAACCGTCAGTGGCAGCCAATGAGTTAAATGTTTGGCATAGTTGTTTTGTACGAAGGGTTGAAACTGGGTGATAAGTGATATGAAGTGTATAGACTAGACCAGGGGTGCCCAAGTCCGGTCCTCGAGAGCCCCTATCCAGCTTGTTTTCCTATGTCTCCCTCCTTGAACACACCTGAATCAAATGATCAGCTCATCAGCAAACTCTGCAGGAGCCTGATAATCCTGATTATTTGAGTCAGGTGTGTTGGAGGAGGGAGAAATGGGAAAACAAGCTGGATAGGGGCTCTCGAGGACTGGACTTGACCACCCCTGGACTAGACCCTTTAAGACCTGATTTTGTATGCCTTTGATATTGCCTTTCAAAGGAGGAATTGTTCATGATGGCCTGGTTGGGTCTGTATTTTTTTTTTTTTTTTTTTTTTTTTCTCTCAGGACGCCATAACCTTCATGTCCAAACTGTTGTTTTCTTCACTGACCAATTATAATCAACATTTTGGACCCAAAAAGCCATGAAAATTTTCCAAAAAATTTTGTCAAAATTGGTAATATTGATGTTCTATTGACAGCCAAACATGATCAACGAAGTGTTTTGAAGCTTGATATTTATTCAACTTGTTAGCTTTAAATTCAATTGAAAAAAATGAGACAATAGTATTTGATAATTCATCAGAAACAGCAGGTATGGCTATAGGCGTCTTTGTCCTTTCTACATACTATGGTCAAAACAGGTTACCTACAGCAAACCAACAGTGCAAAATAGTGCAAATATACAGTGCATCATAAAAGCGAGTACACCCCTCACATTTCTGCAGATATTTAAGTATATCTTTTCAATGGACAACACTGACCAAATTACACTTTGAAAGCTAGTCTGTGTGCAGCTTATATAGTCAGAGTTAATTTATTTCCCCTCAAATATTAGCCATTAATATCTAAACTCCTGGCAACAAAAGTCCGTACACTGCATGAGAACTACGTACATCCCTAAATGTCCAAATTGAGTACTGCTTGTCATTTTCCCTCAAAAATGTCATGTGACTCATTACAGGAGTGCTGTCAGCATTGCTGCAGAGATTGAAGAGGTGGGGGTCAGCCTCTTCATAGCAAGCCTCTCACACAAGAAAGAAGAGGCTTCCTCCTGGGGTGACAGCCATGCACACCAATTTGATGTAGAGTGCAGCATATGGTCTGAGCACTAACAGGCTGACCCCCCACCCCTTCAATCTCTGCAGCAATGCTGACAGCACTCCTGTAATGAGTCACATGACATTTTGGAGGGAAAATGACAAGCAGTACTCAATTTTGCATTTAGGGATGTACGTTTTTTCGTAGGGGTGTACTCACTTTTGTTGCCAGGGGTTTTTGGCTATATTTTGAGTTATTTTGAGCAGAAAATAAATGAACTCTATTATATAAGCTGCACACTGACTACTTTTCACAGTGTCAAAGTGTCATTTTGTCTGTAAAGAGTTACTTAAATATGAGGGATGTACTGACTTTTGTGATACACTGTATAGCTATATAGCCATCTAACACAAAAATGGTTTGAAGGACATCTCGTTGTGAGATTAGGTATTGCACCCACTACCTCATCAAAGCATTATACAATCTTTTCAATTCGAATATAGATGGAAAATGAATGTGTGTGTTCAAGAAACTTTTGATTGTATGTGTAATGCTTTGATAAGTGTAAATGCATCTATATGATTGAAATTTCAGACCTCTACCTCTTTTCTACTTGGATGAACTTGCAAAATCACATGGGGTGCAAGTACTTCTGCTCCTCACTATATACATACACTCACCGGCCACTTTATTAGGTACACCATGCAAGTAACGGGTTGGACCCCCTTTTGCCTTCAGAACTGCCTCAATTCTTCGTAGCATAGATTCAACAAGGTGCTGGAAGCATTCCTCAGAGAGTTTGGTCCATATTGACATGATGGCATCACACGGTGCAGATTTGTCGACTGCACATCCATGATGCGAATCTACCCTTCCACCACATCCCAAAGATGCTCTATTGGATTGAGATCTGGTGACTGTGGAGGCCATTTGAGTACAGTGAACTCATTGTCATGTTCAAGAAACCAGTCTGAGATGATTCCAGCTTTATGACATGGCACATTATCCTGCTGAAAGTAGCCATCAGAAGTTGGATACATTGTGGTCATAAAGGTGTGGACATGGTCAGCAACAATACTTAGGTAGGCTGTGGCATTCCAACGATGCTCAACTGGTACCAAGGGGCCCAAAGAGTGCCAAGAAAATATTCCCCACACCATTACACCACCACCCTGAGCCGTTGATACAAGGCAGGATGGATCCATGCTTTCATGTTGTTGACGCCAAATTCTGACCCTACCATCCGAATGTTGCAGCAGAAATCGAGACTCATCAGACCAGGCAACGTTTTTCCAATCTTCTATTGTCCAATTTCAATGAGCTTGTGCAAATTGTAGCCTCAGTTTCCTGTTCTTAGCTGAAAGGAGTGGCACCCGGCATGGTCTTCTGCTGCTGTAGCCCATCTGCCTCAAAGTTCGACGTACTGTGCGTTCAGAGATGCTCTTCTGCCTACCTTGGTTGTAACGGGTGGTTATTTGCATCACAGTTGCCTTTCTATCAGCTCGAATGATGCTCGGTTTGAACTGCAGGAGATTGTCTTAAACCATGTCTACATGCCTAAATGCACCGAGTTGCCGCCATGTGATTGGCTGAATAGAAATTAGGTGTTAACGAGCAGTTGGACAGGTGTACCTAATAAAGTGGCCGGGGAGTGTATATATACATATATATGTACATACAGGGTGTTCCAAAATGTTTGACCCCATTTCGTAGGCCAATAATTTTGACATTTTTCGTTGGAATGACCTCAAATTTTCATAGCTTGTGTAGAAACGTTTCAAGTTTTTGTATGTAACGTTTGGCATTTCTATCTTTACAGGTTAAGAAATGCCGTTCACTTCAAAAGAAAAGGTATTTTGCGTGTTAGAGTATGCTCGGACTCAGTTACGGAAGACAGTGCAGCGTGCCTTCACAAATTTTGCAAAGAAGGCACCAACTACAAAACAAATTAGGACTCGGGAACAAAAATGTCAAGAAATGTCACAGGCGGCGGTCATATTGAACATTAATGAAAATCTGTCATAGAACCAATAAATATTCGTACTTTTCTTTGTAAATTTAACCAATTAAACTTATGACCTTCAACATAAAGTGTATTTAGTTTCATTAAGATCCATCAAGTAGTTTACGAGATATGGGCATTTAGAATGGGGTCAACCATTATATATATATACTGTATATGTATGTGTTCATCTGTATTCATTCACATATTCATGTGTATATATGAATGTTTATCCTAACAAGATCAATAAATTTTATCAAGCTTCAAAACGTTTCGTTGAGCATTGGAAGTGAATGGGACATCAATATTACAAATTTTGACAGAAATATTGTCTTTTGGGGTCCAAAATGTTGATTATAATTGTCTGTGAAGATAACAATAGTTTGGACATGAAGGTTATGGAGTCCTGAAAAAAGGGATCCAACCAGGCCATTTGTGAACAATTTCTTCATTGAAAGATCAAGGCAACATCAGAGGCATGCAAAATACAAAAAAGGCCCAGGCTATAAAGGGTTAACTGCTGTCGGTGAGGAAGACAACTTTAGACGCTCTTCATTATTCCATCCGTCACTGAAGTCGCATGTAATTGAAGCATGCCTTAACATTTCTCTTGAATCTAGTTCCGCCTAATGTTGCTAGCTTGTCTCCTGTCAAAACAACTTTGTGCTGTCACGTGCTCAACTGACGTCATCAGCCCCGCACTGTGCGCTTGTACGCGGGGGCGGTAGGGGGTTCCATCATGGCGTCGATGCAGGTAAGAGCACAAATGACAGCGGCCCTAAGTTGACCCTGTACCTTCTTTAGTGCACACTATTTAGGCCTTACGCTTCACCGCGTCATCAGCGTTTCACGGCTTTTATTCGAGGTGACGATGACGTCTGCGTTAAGTTAAAACTGTAGAGGTCCGAAGCTTGGATTTTGCTAGCAATACAACTACGTTAGCACATCATCAAGAGCAACGAGTCAAGGCTACCGCAGAAAGCAGTAGCCAGGGCGACATTATTCATGCCATACCATGAGGTTCAGGCTAAATACTCCGTTACCAAAACTGATATGATGTAACAAGTTGAAATTGAGGCTTTATTCAATTAAACGACGGCCAAACATTTGCTGTTCGGCCGAGTTAGCTTGTGAGGCGGTGCGCAGGTTGACCTGTTCTAGTTTCATCTTGAGCTGAACAGGTGCATAGCTGCCACAGGGAAACAACACGAGGAAACAACCGAATAAGCACCAGGACACACCGAATCACAATGCTTGTATGTTCGCTATCATCCACTTGAACATGTCTGTTTGTTAACTTCTGTGGTCTTAGCAATTAATACATAGTCAGAATGTCAGCAAATAAACATTTCAATATCATTGATTGTAAACGTGAACCATGAAGCTATATTTTAATCTCCCATAAGACTGGAATTTGCCATAATGGCATTTCAATTTCTTGAATTCAATTTAAAATGAGTGAAGGTTGGTTAGGTTGGCTTTGTTTTATAAATCATATATATATTTTTTATTTAAACAGAAGCGGCTACAAAAGGAGTTATTAGCCCTGCAAAATGATCCACCACCAGGGATGACGCTGAATGAAAAAAGTGTACAAAACACCATAACACAGTGAGTATCTTGCTTTTTTGTTGTTGTTTTTGTTTGTTTGGGATCATAGCAAATGGGTCAATTGAATCCAAATAATTAAAATATGAAGAGGAATGTGGATTCTTTTCTAATCTCTGCAAGCAACAGTCTGTGATCAGCAGTGTTATTCAACGAATTAATCTCAACTAATTCATGCTGGTTGCCTTCTACAGGGTTTGCGCGGGTTGTCAAAAAGTCTCAAAATATCTTACATTTAAAATCTGGATAAAAAGTCTTAAATTTGAAGGAAAAAAATCTGTAGGTACATCACTGGCCAAAAGTATCCCCCCCCCCCAGCAATTCTGTCAGATAATGCTCAATTTCTTCCAGAAAATGATTGCAATTACAAATGCTTTGGTTGGAATACCTTCATTTATTTTGCTTGCAATGAAAAAACAGAAATGGGAAAAAAAAAAAATTTTACACGAAACTCCAAAAATGAGCCGGACAAACGTATTGGCACCCTCAGCCTCATACTTGGTAGCACAACCTTTAGACAAAAGAACTGCGAACAACCGCTTCCGGTATCCATCACTGAGGTTCTTACAATGCTCCGCTGGAATTTTAGACCATTCTTCTTTGGCCAGCTGCTCCACGTCGCTGAGATTTGAAGGGTGCCTTCTCCAAACTGCCATTTTCAGATCTCTACTGATGTTCTACGGGCGGTAATTAATTTTTTTAGTTAATCACGTTAAAATATTTGACGCATTTAACGCACATGCCCCACTTAAACAGATGAAAATGACAGCATTGTGTCATTTCCACTTGTAACTTGTGTTTTTTGGTGTTTTGTCACCCTCTGCTGGCGCTTGGGTGCGACCATGAGCATTGTGTAATTATTGACATCAACAATGGCGAGCTACTAGTTTTATTTTCTTGATTGGAAAATTTTACAAACTTCATTAAAACGAAAATTTAAGAGGGGTTTTAATATAAATTTTTTATAACTTGTACTAACATTTATCTTTTAAGAACTACAAGTCTTTCTATCCATGGATCGTTTTAACAGAATGTTAATAATGTTAATGCCGTCTTGTTGATTTATTGTTATAATAAACAAATACAGTACTTATGTACGGTATGGTGAATGTATATACAGTGGGGAGAACAAGTATTTGATACATTGCCAATGGGTTTTCCCATTGGCAGTGTATCAAATACTTGTTCTCCCCACTGTACAGTCTTGTCTTATTTTTCCATTCCAACAATAATTTACAGAAAAATATGGCATATTTTATCGATGGTTTGAATTGCGATTAATTATGATTAATTAATTTTTAAGCTGTGATTAACTCGATTAAAAATTTTAACCGTTTGACAGCCCTAGTAAAAGGACAATGATTTTTTTTTCCATTCTGTTTTGTGTTTTTTCATTGCAAATAAAATAAATGAAGATATTACTGTCAAATCATTTGTAATTGCAGTCATTTTCTGGGAGAAATTGAGCATTATCTGACAGAATTGCAAGGGTGCCAATACTTTTGGCCAGTGGTGTATATTGAAAGTTTTTTTTCCCATGACAATGGTTTAGACTAAAATGGTGTTCCGTGTTTTGCCTGACTGACAAGTATTCCAACCGGTTCAGCTGGCTCCTGCATTTAACACATCAAAATGTGAGATGGTTTGTTCGGGTGTGCCTTTTAATTACAAGCATTGTAATTAGCCCTTTTCTGGTGACACCGGTTGACCGTTGAGCAAATTGAACCCTTTTTGGTCCGGCCCATGCTGTCCGATGTTGGATGCCTTTCGTGTTGCCTTTATTTTTCAAAGAAAAACTTCACAATGGCCTGTTTGGGTTAGATTTTTTTCAGGACACCATAACCTTAATGTCCAAACTGTTGTTTTCACTGACCATTTATAATAAATATTTTGAAGCCAAAAAGACCAAAAAAATCCCCCAATGTTTTTGTCAAAATTTGTAATATTGATGTCTTATTGACAACCAAACATGGTCAACGAACAGTTTTGAAGCTTGGTAATATTTATTCAGCTAAAGCTGCAACTAATGATTTTTTTTTTTTTTTGTAATCGATTAATCGGTCGATTAATTAGATGGATGAATTTCACTTTTTTTCCAGTTACCTTCTCAATTTAACTTGGTTATTTTAGGCACGTTGTAAAGTTACAATGACGACAAAATGACTATTTCCGTCAAAAATGTTTTATTACTGCTTCCTGACTTGTCTACAACTGTACTGTGTAAGTACATAAAAGTTTGGTTTTTTTAATGCTCTGGGTATAAAACATAAATGGAATTTCTCAATAATCAAATCAGACGAAAGGTCATGTTCATTATCAAAGTAAACAAAAAATTCAAATAAGGAGGAGGCGGAGTGTATCTGTTGTCTTTGTCAAACAGTTGTTCATCAGTACAGTCCAAATCCAATTTCAAAGCACAATCTCTTATATCGCGATTTACAGTTTGAATGGGAGTTTATGTTGAAAGCTGTTATATTAATGGGTTTATGTGTGGGATTTCTTTATGCAAAAAAATTGATTCAAGTTTACTATCCAACAATAACTCAAGTGGTAATATGCTTCTCCAAAACACAATACAGACAGACACTTAAGACACAGATTTGCATAATCGTTCACTAGCTTAGCCCTCGGTGCTTATTAAGATCTCTTCAACAAAGAGTACAAACAAAAACAATAGCGTACCGCGCGTAACACGTCACCTTTGCTCATTGAAATTCATGACGTTAGCAACTGTTGCTGGGGGGGGGGGGGGGGGATTCGTTTGTCCCTTATGCTAGGTGCATGAAAATAGTGTACGAGCGAGATGTTTACTGAGCTAAACCTACCAATTCTGTCCGAAAATGATGTCCCTGGTGCAAAATTCACCGGTAAAGATGTGGAAGAACATACAACTGTTCAATTAAGGAGATGGCTTGAGTGTCGAGTGCTGAAAAGGGCCGACCTGATCCAGAAGTAGCTTTTTTATCGACACCTTTTACTTGTGTGCATTCGCTTACGCCGCCGACAATGACATTGTCCTGTTTCAGCAAGCTATTCTTTACCACCATATGCCCGGTCTTATACTGGACTGTCTCAGAAAATTAGAATACACAATATTCTAATTTTTTGAGACAGTCCTGTGTATATATACAGGACTGTCTCAGGAAATTAGAATACACAATATTCTAATTTCCTGAGACAGTCAGGAAATTAGAATATCGTGTATTCTAATTTCCTGAGACAGTCCTGTATATATACACAGGACTGTCTCAAAAAATTAGAATATTGTGTATTCTAATTTCCTGAGACAGTCCAGTATATTATATCCTCTGGTTGTCTTATGTCTGACCGTTCTTGGGGGTAATTTATATTGCTATTTTTGTGTAGCGATGGCAAATGCTTCTCTGACAGCCAACGAACACTTTTTTTCACTGATAACAAAACTTAATTCAATTTATTTATTTACACTTCCCCCTTACTAAAGCTGTTTCTTTACAACAGAAAAGGTAACAACAGTGGCAATCAGATACCATTTTAGTTTTTTTCAGGTCATTCACTGTCGGACAGAAGAAGCAAAGCTAAACACCACGCTAAAAAATCTGTAAAAAATATCAAAATGGCTTACCTCTTCGAAGCAGGCTGTGGCTGGCAATGGATCAGCATTGTCATCTGTAGGACCATGGCCCCCAACAAAATGTTTTTTTTGCATATGAAGGTGAATAAATTCACCTTGTTAGCGATAAACTGGTGTTTTGGACGTCCGCCAAGTTGGTCTGTTATTCACATTTTTTTGTCCACAAGTTTTTGGCTTCGGGAAACGTATGAAGAAAACATCCTTCATATGTCGTAATGTCTTGAGTCGTTTCTACAAGTTCCATAGCAGCATTGCTTACTCGGCATGTTCATTTTTGAAAGAATATCGGCAGAAAACAAACAGTACTAGCATGGGTTGTATTTGAGCATGGGTTGTATTTGAGCACGCTTCTATATTGACCCCCTTCCGGTTTATGATGGTGATGTCACGCAGCTTTGCGGTCTAAAAATAGCATTCGTGCGGTATGCTATTGGCTTCATTTACTCACATCTGATGGAGGCACACTGCATCTAACAACACAAAAGACAATCTCGACACTTTGTAAAATTATTGATTCGCGCAATCCAACCTGAGTGTAACACTGAACTCGCTCACGCTAATCACTGGCACGCGCAGCCTTACATTACAAGGACCCAAACTGGACTACTTATAGCTGCCGGCAAAAATCGGTTATCGAATTAGTTGGCAATTTATAATTCGATTTTATCGATTAGTTGTTGTAGCTGTACCTTAACTTGTTAGGATAAACATTCAACAGAAAAAAATTAGACTGAATAGTTTTATATTTGATGATTCAACAGAAACAGTAAGTATGTTCATAGCCGTTTTTGGCCTTTACACATAAAGGTTATGAACGAGTTCTGTTCCTACGCTGGCGATGTAACCCGAAGTCAGAATTTCCCCTAAATATCCCCCAAATCTCAAAATAACTATCCAAAAACATGTATTATACGTCATAGTACCGTCCTCGCCATGATGCTGGATCTAAGTCCTAGCTAGACAGCGAGTTAAGCTCATAACTTAAAGCATTAATTCAGACTTATGTGGAAATTCGGGTTTTCGGGAATACCTGTCTTAAAACTTTTCACATTACATATGTACTTCATGACATCACAATGGCTCCTGGGATATGTAGTTTTTCATGGTGCTTTCTGTCATAGACATCATAATGTATTGACGGGACACGGACGCAGGGCCGATTCATAGGGGGCAGATCTCTGTCAAAGCTGATCGAGTAGAAACACAGACAAATAGCTTTTTCCGTTGAAAATTATTGTTAATAAATGCTTAAATCCCTGAATTTCTTCTAGATATGGGCACAAAACGGTCTCGATTTTTGGTTAAAAGCAAAAAAAACGTTCAGGTAGCATTTGTTTTACATAAATACTGCGAACTGTGAGGCTATTCAGTAAGGAAATTAGTGGCTGCTATATGTAAACAAAGAGCTTTTTCCGTTGAAAATTCTTGTGAATAAACGCTTGAATCCCTGAATTTTTTATAGATATGGACGTAAGAGTCTCAATTCTTGGTTAAAAGCAAAAAAAAACCTTGCAGGTAGCATTTATTTTACGTAAATATTGCGAAGTATAATGCCAATGCTGTAGTGACTAATTTCTCCCTTTGATTTTTTTCACCTTTCAAAATGCATGCATGGTACGAAAAATATAATAATTACCTTTAAGCCTCGAACAAATTACTCCTGAGACGATCCTTCCTATTTGTATGCAGTACAGCTTTTGTACTTTTTCAACCTAAATCCGGCGTTAGATCGCTGCATTTGACCGACTGCTAATAAATGAAGCGGAGTGTTGGACGACCCCCTTCAGGAAGACGTGACGCAGTGAATGGGGGCTGTGTCATGTCAATACATTATTTGTCGTCTGTTTCCATTTTGAAATAGGACAAGAAATGATGGAAATATGGACATAAACACATGGTCCATGCAGCGTTTTAATGTTCATGAGGGCAATAAAACTCAAATGACAGTGTTTTGTTGTCCGATTGACTTTAAGTAAAAACGAGAGTGAACCTCAACTTCCGCGCCTTCAAACAGACCAACCAGCTGCACGTGGGTGATGTCATTACAACGTGAAGTCTAGGTCTGTTGCGATAACAAATTTTAGTCGGCGATACATTGTCTCAAAAATTATTGCCGATATGCGATATTATTGTCCTTTTTTTTTTTTTTTTTTTTTTAAAAACAACCACTAATGTAGTGACAATCCACCCGAGTGATTCGCCCATTTAAATGCAATAAATTGTTGTTCTAAAAACGCAAACTATATTAAAAATATCAAAACACACACAATGCATAACTTGCTATTTGAAAGCTAGTTAAGTGTATGTAAAATATGAAATAAGCTTGAAACTCGACGCCATGTTTGTTTTCTGCCAGTTAGAGCCGATCGAAAGTGTTGATATGATCCAAAATGGCACAGTGCACGTTAGCAAATTTGAAGCCAAATTATTCATTGCCAATCTGATTTTTCATACTGGGTGTCATTTTAAAGGTATCTTATTGTTGAAATGGAAGTATGTGAGAGTTATTCCAGAAATCTTTATGACGTGCTTTTATTTTGAAATGTTCACCGGAAGTAAGTTCGCTAAGCCGCTAACCTTAAGTAAGCCTTACATGGAGTAAAAAAATTGCACTTCTATTTTCGTCATGCATGTGGTGTCAGTTTTAGATTTTTCTATTTTTGGCTTTGTTTGCAAATGCTGTAAACCACAGAGTTTTTATGTCTGTTTCGCATCCCACGACTTTTAAGGGTTAAGGAAGTCCTTAGGAAGTCACAAGAAAATATTTTGGGCGCTAGAAGGTTATGATGACTCCTTTGCAAAGATGAATGCGGAAGAGTAGGCTTTGTGTGTGTGTCTGACAGATAAGTTGCCCATTTGTTTTATCTGTTTACATTGTACAGACCAGAAAGATTACTGATCTTTGTCTTTTTTTCTACGGTTCACTGGACAGGCACACATAACTTTAAGGTCAATGGAATCTCTACATTCTTTGAATGTAGTGTCACTGTTCATTGGTGGCTATTGGACAATTGGTCGGCTGCTTGACAGAAATATTCTTACAGGAACTAATAGGAAAAAAAACTGCATGACACAAATCCTCAGTTAACGTGTAATTCTACTAGTCAGATTGTGGTGTGACAGAAATTTGTGTGAATTTATGATCATTGACAACATTTATGAACATATAAAAATGTAAAGAAAAGTAAGTCCAACAATAACTGAGCATGTGTGACGTTTGCTTTCACTGTCACAGATAGGGCTGCTGCTATCGATTATTTAGGTAATCGATTAGGGTATTGATTAGTTGCTTCGAATAATCAATTAATCTGATTACGAACATTTAATGCGTTGCAGAATACATTTTAGGAGATGTAAAACAAACAAGTGTTTATACCTGCAATAACATGTGTTTTGGCTTCTAACACTGCACTTTCAAAACAGCATTAAATGCGAATACAAAAATAAAATTCCTAAGTGCTACTTCTTGCACTTTCATTTCACAAGAGCAATAAATGCATTTTTATACTAAATTGAAATATCTGAGCTTAGCCTCAAGTGGTATAAAAAAATTAATAAATGGGGATCTAAGTACAACAAAAGAACAATTAGCTAACCTGCATAGCAAAAGTCCACTAGCTTAAATGCTATAAAATCCTCTTTTTTAATTTAATTTATTTTTTTTACAACAAAGCTCTAGACAAACACACCTTCCCACAAAAAACTGCTAAATATACTTCTAAACTAAATAACAAATGCATAAACAAACAAGTAAAAGCATACCTTATGTTGAGCAGCTGGATTCAGCCATTTTAGACGAGTTTTATCATATTTATTGTTGCTACTAAAAGGCAGTGTATCCACCCAAATCAATAAAAGTAAATGCACTTTCTTTATTAAACACAACATTTAACATTTGCAAAACAAACTATTACAACGTCACTCTAAACGAATCCTAAAAGCAGCAAATTTTGATTCAAAGTTTTTTTCTAATCAAATTACTTGATGTAATCGATTAATTGTTGCAGCACGCGTCACAAAGTAGTTTATTAAAACCTTGTGTGTTGGCCATTCTAAACTCAAG
Source organism: Corythoichthys intestinalis (assembly GCF_030265065.1). NCBI lineage: Eukaryota > Metazoa > Chordata > Actinopteri > Syngnathiformes > Syngnathidae > Corythoichthys > Corythoichthys intestinalis. Next base: position 37,145,955 of record NC_080414.1, on the reverse strand, counting down.
ACTCTTTGTATTAAGAAAACAAAATGGACATTTACATGCTCGTTTACGACGCATTTACTAGGGATGTCCCGATCCGATCACGTGATCGGAAAACGGGTTGATCGCGCCATTTTTCTGAGGATTGGATTCGATGTAAAGGATCGGGTTTTTAATTAAAAAAAAAATGTTTTTCTGCTTCATGCTCGTGCACTGCCACAGCCTCTCTCCTGGGCCAAACTGTCCAGCTTGCATTTGGTACTTAAACTTAACAGTGATTGACATGTTTGTAGCTTTGATCTTGCCAGAGAAGCTTGTTAGCTCTACAACCAAAGGCACAAATTTGTCAATCATCGTTTAACTTGCATAAGTGTGCTGTGGCAACAACTCGTTGAGTAAGTGAGAGGCTGTTCTCTGCAGCATGAGCGTTAAAGCGTGAGTGGACTCACTCAATGAAGTGTTTAATAAAGAGGAGCATTTCTCTACGTTATACTTGTTTAAAAATTCACATTATGAAGGTGGCACTCAGTATTTGTAGATGTCAGTGGTTAATGCTTCGTTTGTGCTGGTTTCTGCTGTAAACATTTTCGTTTGTGCTGCTATTGTTTTTGAGATATTGAGGTATTAATGTCGAGTGGTGACGTCACGCAGCCCTCCCCTCCCCCCCACATATAGCGAAACAGAACTGCAATGGTGTCATTCCTTTGTGCTTTAAAAATTTGCGTTCGTGCTTCAGTCGTTTTAGATATTGAGATAACTACGGAGCGTACCAACTCTCTCAATATCTCTCAGATGACGTGACTCGTAGCCCCCCATTTACCGCAAGCTTGTCCTACGTTTGCGCTTGTTGTTGGGAGTCTATTGCATTTTGACAGTTCCCACATGTATATTTGCCATAACTCTCCTTATTACGCCATTTGTTGGTTTAGACGCATTACATCTACCGCCCCCTGGAGTAAAGGAGGACTAACGCCAACATGGATTTATTTATTTTACTCTATCGTATTTTTATTTTTTTTATTTTTTTTTTAACCTGTTCTGTTCAGCTGTTTGACACGGAGTAAGAAAGTGTCTGGTTGGTCTGAACAGTTTTAATGTTTCACATTGAGAATATGACTTACTCCAGTGTTTCTTAACCTTATTAAAGGTACCAAACCCCACGAGTTTCACATATGCATTCATGGAACCCTTCTGAATTGGATAATTAAAAAAAAAAAAATTCAAAACCAATTTCGCTCACCTAATATCAAAGCGGATTCCCGTTCAACGTTTGTCTCATTTTGATAGAATGTTTTTAAACAGATCAAAATTTGAGTCCATGCTGCCAATCAGTCTGTTATACTTCTTCATAACAAGTGTGAGTCAACCTTCCATTAAGCAAAACAGTTTCTCCTCCCATCCGATAGAGGACAGAAAAGTTGAAATAAAGCCTGTAAATTGGGGGCGAGCCAGTCAAAAACTTTATCTAACACGCCACTTTGCTAAGATTTGGTCAGCGTACAAAAATAGGGCCCTGCGGATCCTTTGCCGAACCCCTTAGACTTACTCACCGGACCCCTGGGGTTCGATGGAACCCAATTTAAGAACCACTGACTTACTCCCATTGTGATCATTCAACATATCTCGTTTATTATGACAAAACAGCGAACAGGAAGGGGTTTTGGGGGGACAGAAGAAAAGAAACACAAGAAAAGAAAGAAAAACACAACAAGAAATACATTGAACGCTTACACTATTAATGTGTTGGTGCTATCGTCAGCTAGATGTATTTCAGGTTGACACCATGTGGGGGGCTTGTTGAAAGAAGGGGAGGGGGTGGAGAAGTCTATAAGCTAAGTGATTGGGAGGGGTAGAGTGTACACAAATAAGCTCTGTGATGTAAAACCCAGTAATCGTGTGAATCCCTTGTGAGTGTAAGCCTATTGGCAACCGACCCTATGCCGCACCACCGCCAGTCCTGGCACCAGGACCCCGCACCCGAGCGCGCCCAATCACATCCAGCCGTACGCAAGCCCCATCAAACACGCGACAGCCATACGGACGAGCGTATTTGCCGTCTGGCTGTGTGAACTGAACATTGATGCCGATGTCGGTACGGCACGAATTCAAATACAATGTTAATACGGTCACTTCACGAAATGTAACATGCGTACTGATATACAGAACACTGTTGGATATGTAATTCTTGTGGATAAGCTGCTTTGACAATACTCCTTTTTATATCTAAAATAATATGAAATACTTCCGCTTTTGTCTATTTCGGGGGTTTTTCCTCCCATGTCTAGCGTAGAGTAAAATTTTCTGCCACAAGCCTGTCAGTTTTAAACGCTGATAGTTCAGTTGTGCCACTGGCTTTGGTTTGAACAACCTTGAAACTTACTTTGTTTGAGACTGTTTGTTGCTCATTGACCAAAAGAGTTCCCAATGACTGACAAAACACATCGGTGTCAGTAAGGAAGCACTTCTCGGAATGCTGCCATGTCATCATTGTTACCTACGGCCTACAAAAAATGATTAATTTGAATTTTAACCATTTCCAAATTGTTGTACATGCATGAGTTGAGAAAAAATGTAGTTTTAGGGACAAGATGCAACCATTTCAGTTCACTTTAGAGCCTTTTCAAGGGTAATGTCAAATGAGTTAGAATATGAAACTTTTTTTGCATCATAGTTTGTTCTAAGGGGCAATTAAATACATTTTATAGGAACGTCAATTGCTTGCTTTTTGTCGCTAGTTATATTTTACACCGTGATATTTTTTTTTTTTTTTTGCAGGTGGATCGTAGATATGGAGGGGGCCCCTGGCACACTGTACGAAGGAGAAAAGTTTCAGCTGCTCTTCAAATTTAGTAGTAGATATCCTTTTGATTCACCTCAGGTAAGTACTGTGTGAATATTTTAATAAAAGAAGCACAAATGTGCTACACAGCACACTACAGGCTGAAGGCTGGCTAACTTGTAACCTACAAGCAACACAGGCACCAATAAGTCAATTTGATGTGTGTGCGCGCATACCCTCTACTGGCTAATTCCTAACCTAGTCAAACCACATTGAACTGACTAACTCCTGTCTGCAATTCCGCATTTAGTTAATTAAAAATGAGGCTCTGAGGATCGATAGATACTTGCCCAGATTATACAGTGACCAAGTTTCAAGACGATAGGTTCACGAATGACTGAGGAGTAGGACTTCTAAGGTGGTGTCCACAAGAAAAATAACAACCTGAGTGGCAACTTGACAGGCCCCCAGCCTGTAAAATTTGAAAGAGGACATTATGAGCATTTTCAATGCAAATTGTCTTTCTAATCTGATTAAATGAAAAAAAGTTTTAAAAAGTGAAGTTCAAAATGAACGACGACCTCCTGTCCCTCTGTACTGCCTAACTCGCAACCTATAGGCAACAATAATACAATTAATAATGCAATAAATCAGCCCTGAGGCAAAAACTTAGAAATGGGCTCCAAGGAACGATGCATTTACATACCTAGGAGCATTTTTAGACCTAATACTGGGGCACTGGCGAGCGAGCGAAACTTTTTTTAGTCCTTATCTATCATAAAAACTCAGAAAAAGTGCTTTGAATTGTATATACTCTAACCAAAATACAAGTTTCTGTAAAAAAGTGAGGGTTTTGTTTTGTTTTTTTCTTCAGCCATCAGTATTTGACATCAAAATTGGGTCCTCCCCTTGTTGATAGTCATTTGACCTCAGCCCATCATCTCTCCTTCACCTATTCCTACACTCTGCTGCTGTACTTTCCCTTGACAGCGATGGGATATATCACTGTAACTGTTATGCAAAATAATCAGTGTTTCTCACTTGTTAGGTTGGCCTAAAACTGGGTTATGTTCATATCCATTTGCATGAGTAACGATGTTTGAGTCAAATTGAAATAAAAAAAAGACATCATGTTATAGATTACAGGGACTACAGTAACAAATAAAATGCTTTTAAAACAGCTAGCAATTATGTTGAGTACACATACAAAATCAATAGTTGTTATATATCTAAGATAAGCAATGAATTCATATACAGTGGTACCTCGACATACGATCGCTTCCACACACGATCTTTTCGACATCCGATGTAAAATTTGACTCATTTATTTCTTCATCCGACGACATGCTCGAAATATGACGATTTATGACAACGCCCCGGTTACTTTTTCCCCGCTAGACTGACGCACAGGATTTTCTTGTGCGAGAAATCAACATGGGTCCAAGAACGTCAGTGCAGGTGGCGAAAAAAGGGAAAAGGTGAGGCTGGGAATGATCCAAAAATATGAACATGCTGGGCGCGTCCATGAACTGATTTGACAATATGGCCGGAGAGTGTCTAGAATCTCGACTGTCCTCCTCCGACCTCCGTTCGCCAGTCTTTAAAAGTTAAGGGGACAATTTTTATTGTGGTAACATCGCCAAAAAATCGCCAGCTTCGTCAGATTTTCAACCATTTATTTCAGAACTTGCACAACATGCCTATTGTCCGCCCCATCTGAACAAAGTGAAAGTAAAAAGTCATCCCTCCCTCACTCTGTCAGGTCAGCCGTGCTGTGCGTTCAGGTTCAAAACACATCAGCCACATTAGAACCCCATTCGTTACATTATTACAGTTATTATTAATATTACTATTATTCCGATTTTTGTTCATAATTTATCTGCTTTGCTCTGTATAATTGATATTTGCAATCGTACCAGCAGCACTTATTAAGGATTTAGTGTAGGTTTTCAGGTTGTGAAATGAATAAATGGGATTACAATATATTCTCATGGGAAAATCCTGCTCGAAATACAACCTTTTCCACTTACAAACAAGGTCCTGGAACAAATTAACTTCGTATGTAGAGGTACCACTGCAGATTGATTCTATTCGTTTTGGTCATATAACCGAATAGCAATAAATGGCATCAATATTGATACAGTTCAAATACCACATATGATAGGGTTGTCAAACGATTAAAATTTTTAATAGTTAATCACAGCTTAAAAATTTATCGGAAATAATTGCAATTCAAACCATATCTAAAATATGCCATATTTTTCTGTAAATTATTGTTGGAATGGAAAGATAAGATACAAGACGGATATATACTTTCTAAATACTGTTCATAAATATTGTGTTTGTTTATTATAACAATAAATCCAGAAGATGGCATTAACATTATTAACATTCTTTCTGTTAAAGGGATCCACAGATAGAAAGACTTGTAGTTCTTAATAGATAAATGTTAGTACAAGTTACGGTAATTTCATATTAAAACCCCTCTTTGTTTTAATAAAATTTGTAAAATTTTCAATCAAAAAAAATACTAGTAGCTCGCCATTGTTGACGTCGCCGAGCGGTGATGTCACACGGGCTCCCTCCCGTTCTTCCACAGTGTCTTTAACTACGTAAGGTAGTGATTGAAATACACCACAAGGTGTCAATGGCGAGTTTTAAATTACTTAGAAATCCAGCCAATGAGTGTGTTTTGTCCCTCGACTCACGCCGTAGTTCCCTGTTTACTGGTCCATCCATGGTCATTTGAGTGCTGGCTTCACAACTTATGAGACCTCTGATAGTTTGTATATTGTGACTAAATATTGCCATCCAGTGTATTTGTTGAGCTAAACGAAATGTTTGAATAGTTTGACCAAAGTCTGAGTAAGTTTTATGTGTATTTTGCATAGCTATTTTGATTGGGAATGCCAGTTCTCTTTGAATTGAGCGCTTTTCTTTTGTGAATATATATTTTTTTGAGTAATGTTATTATAGTAATAGTAATATTATTTTTGTTGTGCTTTCACTAAATGATAATTATGTTTGTTGTGAAAGAGTTGCCTTAGCTCATGCCAATAAACAGCGCGGTCCAATGAACGCCTGTGTCCACTCACCTTTTTCAGCCTCTTAGCTCTCAATGTGCAAAAAACGGCGTCATTGTAATCTGTTTGAGGCAATCCATGAGCAGGTCATTCCGCACATGCGTTAAATGCGTCAAATATTTTAATGTGATTAATTAAAAATTAATTACCAGTCAAAATTGTTGGAAACTTTTGACGAAATTTGAGTTTTCAACTAAAACTAGACGAACACATTCCAAAGACAAAAGTTAAAATGCTGCCAAAAACATCACTGTATGCACTAACCTGTAAAGCAGGTGGGAAGATGTCATTTGCACAGTCGACTGTATGATTGGCTATTTTGCACAAGCACCATAATATTGATGCTGCATTCACTTGTTGGACTAATCGAAACAATGATTCTCCATTACATGGTGTGTATAAAAAGCGCCAAACAGTCACTCAACTTGTGATGCATCATTGGAGCATTAAAATGGGCTACTCTTCTTTGTAGCAACCATGTTTTTATCCCTACATTACGACTTCACAACACATCAGAACAATTTTACAACTTGGTAACTCAGATCTCCTGAAACACATGAACGCAGCATATGTCCCCAAAGTGCTTTGCGGGAGTATCAACTCATACGCCTATCACAGCCAAAGTTACATGCATAAATTACCATATTAACACTAGAACTACCAAGGCTGGATCAGTTGATACAAATTAGGGGTGCACGATATCCATTTTTTAAAACCGATACCGATATCAATAAATTCCTGTTCCTCAAAGCCGATACCGAGACAGTAACCGATAATTATATATATAATTTTTAAATGAATATTCATCTGAATTTTTGAACACCTGTAGGTCAAAAATACTAGTGGTGGATTTGAATATTGTACTTTGTCAGCAGATAAAACATTCGGTGCAACAGGAAAGAAGACTTGTGGTCTTGGTCCATGAAACTTTCTTAACCTGGCAATTATAGGACAGCAAAGCTATCAATAACCATGAGGCCTCTCAAGAACTTGTAAACATAACACTGTAAAATGCAAACATTTGCTAATTTCCATAGTAAAGTTTATCACTTAATGATGGAAAAATATGGCCTCTAGAACAGTAACAAAACTTTGCATACTGGCAAAACAGGAGTGGAAACAAACGCACACATCCCAATCCACCGACACGTGCCAAAATTAATATTAATAGGCCCGATAATATATATTGTTATTGGATTTATTGGGATGACATAATTCCTAATATCGGATCGATAATTATCGGACCGATAATTATCGTGCACCTCTAATATAAATCACTTTTGTAACCAGCGAAGGATCATCTCACCCCAATCAGCATATATTTTATGAGCACTATGGTCCTCATTAGGCATTCCCATTCACACTCGCAAAACCACAGGGTTGGATTGCTCCAATTAGCATCTTGAGTGTTTGCAGGGCAGGGGTGCCTTGGCTGATGGGGGAAGGGTAAACTGGTGTTATTCTAGCTGGCCTGTTGTCACTTTCAAGACCAGAAGACAGGTTGTGGTGAAAAAGCCATCATAAAATAGACCAAACTCTGACAGGATGTCCCTTCAACTCTTCCCGTTTTATCCTCGGTGTAAACCAAATGGAACATACTAGTCAGGTTTTCTTTTAATTATTTTTAAACTTCATGCATTAAACTATACTGTGGTCAGACTTACAGTATGTCTCACATATACTGTATGTGTGTGTAAACTGTATGGAGACAGAAAGGTGCCATTGGATGGTTGTCTGAGGCAATGAACACCTTTCGAGGTAAATTTCTCTCCCCCCTCCGAATAGTCCAGTTGGACTAAACAGTTGTTGCTTGTCGGACAGTGGACCGCTCAGGCAGGCAATCGGGCCGACAACCTTTTTACATCTTCCAAAAGCTGGAGTTTGCCTACAGTACAAGGGATGGTGTAATAAAAAAAAAAAAATAGGCGGTGACATATGACACTTCGCCCTTTTTCTAGGGCTAGGCGTTGAAGGTTGTTGCCGAAGCAATTTTTCCTTCTGCGCCTTCTTTGTGCCCACATGAGAGTGAGCCAATTCCTTTGCAAGACCCACCAAGAAGTCCACCCATCTCTTTTATATTCAAGTTGGTAACTGCAGCTATCCAGAGTGAACCCCCCACTTCAAACCTAGGCAGCGACTCCACAGGAGTGTGTAGGGGGGTGGCCTGCTTGATTGCTTATTATGTGGTCTATTGTTTGACAAAGCCCAGTAGTCAATTTGGTATCGGGGTCATTTGGCGCCTTTCTGGTATTTCTTTATAGCCAAAAAAACCCGGGTCTTCTAGTGTTGAGCCATGTGCAGATTGTGTATGTGGAGGTGAATAGTGTATGAAAATATATGAAATAAGGGCATTCTGTCGATTATGTTATGTCGATATAAAACTCCAAAGTATTTTTTTTACCGGTGAAATTTATACTGGGGCACTGCAGCTCAATACTGGGGCACGTGCCCCAGTGAAATATGTCTTGCGGCACCCATACCTTGAATATACTTACCAAATGTCGTTCTGATCTGTCCAAGAATAACTTAAGGTATTTTAATTCTGCAATGAATGAATGTAATAAATTAGCCCTGAGACAAAAAAGGAGAGGATTGATGGGTATCTGTACATAAAACATGCCCTACAAAATTTCATTTTAATCTGTGCACAAATAATGAAGGAGAAGTCATTTTAGTTGGGGTCCTCACCAAAAACAACAAAGTGAGATTTTGAAACCTCCCTGGAGCCGGTCCAACTAAAAGAAAATATTGGAAATGCACCTTTACATTTGTTGCCAACACTTAGTTATGGCTTTGTATCACTTTTTTTTCTTTTAATATTTGTTGTTGCAACCCTAGTCTATCTCCTCTAGTAAGTTTCTTTCTGCATTGCACCTTTGAAATGAAGTCAGATTTTTCATTCTGTCACTTTGCAGGTAATGTTCACAGGGGAAAATGTACCTGTCCACCCTCATGTGTATAGTAACGGTCACATCTGTCTATCCATCCTGACGGAAGATTGGTCACCAGCCCTCTCAGTGCAATCCGTTTGTCTTAGCATTATTAGCATGTTGTCCAGCTGCAAAGAAAAGGTAAGGGGTTCCTCGTAACTTCAGGTTTCATTCTCCCCAAATCTTTGACATTTCATGAGCTTCTTCAAACGTTTCTTGCTAGCTTGATGATTTGCAAAAAAATATTGTAAGGTTCTGTCTGGGGCTGCAGCTATTAAATACTTTTGTAATCGAGTATTCTCCTAAAAATTCCATCGATTAATCGAGTGATCAGGTATTTTTTTTTTTTTGTACAGGTAAAGAGCAAGAAAACAAAACATTTCCCCTAATATTGAGCCATTTTTAGACAATGTCTTTAGATGTACATTGTTGAAAAGAGCCAACAATTGCATCTCAGATGTGACAAGAAAAAAAACAAATTCACTGCTTTCACTCAAAAAACGAAAGACCTTGTTAAAAAAAAAAAAAAAATCTTACCTAAAAATGTCATTACGGTTGATAACACACATCACTTAAAATTTAGGTGTTTTCCCCCCTCGTGTTTCAATGAAAATTTTCCATTTGTATTGAGCTATTTTGAAGTTCTACTTAAGTTAGGGTGACCAAACGTCCTCTTTTGCCCGGACAAGTCCTACTTTCACCTACTATCCTCGTGGTCCGGGCGGGTTTTATAAATTCATAAAAATGTCCGGTTTTTATGATTTTTCACGGGACCAATTTGAAGAGAATCCCGCCGGCCGCTGGGTGGCAGCAGTTCACATGGCTCCTACTAGAAGGGAGGGAAGGAGTAGTTCTTCTTGTTTTGTTGGCAGTTTACCCCTATCATGAGGCATTACCGCCATCTACTGGGTTGACGATTTGGCCACAACGCCTGCCCAGTTATTAAGTTTTTTACGATATATACATATATGATGGCAACTGTTGACTTCTGTCGGAGCTTTGACTGTCTAGCCTCAGCTAGCTATCAGTAAGCTAAACCGCGCTAGGCATTATGGGAAACGTAGTTTTTAACTGCTACTTTTGGAAACATGCTGGTTGAATAGTTTGTCAGTTTATTTCGCTTTTTGTTTGTGTGCAATCTAGAACATTGAATGAGAATATCAATTGAATGGGAATAACAATTTGTCAAGGACAATTGTCACGATAGTAATTTATAAAAATGTTTACTTGGCACATAGCCTACTCTGTGTATGTGTATTGACTGGACTACATTTCTATGGGTCAGCATTATATATTATACGTATACATATATACTGTATATATATATATATATTTTTTTTTTAAGTCATTATTTATTTATTTATTTTCAGACTGCATTTTTCCATCCAGAGTGAGGGGGCACACTTTAAGTATATAAAAGTGATATAGGCATCTTGGAGTGAACTTCGAATAAAATTCAAGTATCTTGGGACCGGGCTGAGTGTCCTCGTTTTTGGAAATCAAAATATGGTCACCCTAACTTAAGTTTTAATTTTAATTCTAAATTCTGAGTCCTGATTTTGAGTTTTTGCAGTGTTCAAAATGAATGTATGATACCTGCTGTATTGGAGCACATTAGGCACTAGTGCTACTTGGTGTTTTATCCACCAATGACTACTGAGCTAAAATTGACAGTTAGCTTTATCATGTTTTTATTTTACATCCTCATCACTCTACAGCGCTGTTTTTTTAAAGATTAAATAAAGCTTGTATGAAAGACACGTTAGCCACACATCGACAGTAGTCAGAATTAATAGAACCCCAGCCGGCCGCAGGGCTAATGTTACGTTAGCAAGGTACAGTAACGTTAATCTTACTTTATTAGCACTACTTTAACTTAATTTTACCTTGTGCCGAGTATTGCTCCTCCGCTCTCCGAGTGAATGGGATGCCTTCGGCGGAGCTGCAGCATTGAGTATGGCATAGCGCTGTCTTACAGTGAATACATGAAACAGTGTTCGCCTTGGTCTCCAGCTTGTAATGCTCTCACACTTGTTCTGCTTTTTCCTGGTGCCTTTCTCTTCGCTTTTGTCGGCTTCTTTAATTCAATAACCTTTATTAATGCCTTGGAAAGGTTCCCTCAGGGAAATTAGTTTTCCAGCGCCCATAATACCACAGCAGCTAAGATAATAAAATATAAAGTGCAAGATAGTAAAAGAAGTGCTAGAATAAAAAGGATTTTTTAAAAAATAAAATGAAATTTAAAAAGGAATAAATACAATTCAGTACAATATGCTGTTAGAAGTGCAGTAAAAGAAATAATAGAGATAAAACACACCAGCCAGACAATAGCAGTAGCAGGAGAACCCAGTTACAAATAGTAGCAGAGGTGCTAATAGTGCATTACGTCGTTACCTCTATATTCATGCACGGTTGAAATCAAATATATCCGCCGCCTCTTGTCTTCTTCCTGTACGCATGTGACGTCGGCGCGTGGTGCTGCATTAAAAGTAGTCCGGGCAAAATGTCATGCTTAGAGCTGGCAATATAAACGATTCCTCGAGGCGGTGAAAATTCCTCAATGAATTTTTTAAATCTATTTCCAGAATTATTCAGGTAATTGTTTCGGCTCTAGTTCTGTCAGCACTCCACAGTATTTTAGCTATTTCAAGTGTTCTGCATCCTTCAGAAAGACTTCAAAAATATCATTTTTTTATGCCTGATAACAATGCATACCATTACACAAATACACATCATCTGATAATGCTTTACCTCCAATAAGTATTGAAGTTTATATAGCTTGGAGTTGGAAATTATGGGTAAAATGTTATGGTGAGAAGTTGCCACTTGCCTCATAACTCTTTACTTTCTGAATGCCAATTTCATTTGCATTGATTTATGGTAGAAATAATTCACAAATTTGAGTTGGTGTGAAATATGAACCTATTATATCTTCTGACACAAAATTGTATTTCTGTGAAACAAATTGAGCCTAAATTTGTCTCCCTCTGGTGGTTGTTGCCAAACAGGCATCACGCACAAATGATGACATCCTCCATTTTAGACTGTGTCGGCATAAAATTGCTGAAGATTATAAAAAGCTGCCACCAGTGCAAAATGGCACATGGCATGCGCAGAAACTGTTGAACTTGATAGTTTTTTTCCCCATTTAATTCTTATGTTTATGATCTACAATTGGTTTTTAATGCAACTATTTACTAAAAGACAATTTGAAGTCATGAAGTGCGACAAACCTTGTACAAATAATACGTCATCGCACAGCATTGCTCAAGTGCAGGGGTGTGAATCCACCAGGGAGTCCCACCCGACCTGTGGGGTTGTTCTGCCTAACAGGCACCGTTACAGCTCATTCATATTCGTACTGTACATACAAATCCACATGCTTTTATTTTGACATTACCGCCGTAAAACCAGAAATTTGTGACTTGTTTGATCAAGTGCGTGCACTACTGGATTTGGCTCAGTCGTGTTGACAGTAATATTCGTTCTTTTGCCTTCTCCCAGTCAAAATGGCGCTATCAATGGCAGCTTATAAGGTAACGAGATCTGGAAATACTCCAAATTGAATAGGAAGCGACTAATTAACAGGAAGTAGGGAGCTCTGTGACGTCATCACTAGAAATTAATATCTCAAAAACAATAACCGCTCAAACAAAAATGTTTACAATACAAACGATTGACACCATTTTTTTTTAGCAATTTTTAAAACTCTTTTGGGTACATGAGCATGTGATTATATATGTATTGATCGTTTGAAGCTCTTAACAACTGGGCAGGCTCTCTGGGAACACGTCACAGGCAGCACAGTATCATAGTATTCTGTGCAAAGTCAGTCAATTTCAACACATGCTAATTGTGAAGAAATACTCCATGTCAATATTCCTTTTATTAACATAGATGACAGAACCCTGAGGCACAAGAAACACAGCTACTTATAAGATAATGCTAACATTCAACCAAATACACGAACGCAGAACAATTACTACAAGAGTAATACAATATATTGTATCTCTGTACGCATATAACCCAATATACATCAGAAGACACATGATCGACCTTATTAGGAGATCCTGTTCTTCCTTCGAGTGGATGACGAAGTGTATATAACACATGGAGGAGGAATTCTCTTCAAATTGGTCCCATTAAAAATCATGATAACCAGACATTTTCATGAATTTATAAAACTCGGCCTGATGATACGGACATGAAGTGAAAAGTTTACATTTTTACAGCACAAACGTTGCACAAATGAGTGACACCAATTTTAGCCATTTTTAATCAAAATGGTCAATGAAGAGTACTGATTGACCTATGAAAGAATTGTTAATATCTCAAAAACGATAGTAGCACATACGTAGCATAAAAGAATGTCACTATTTTGGGTCAGTTTTGCAATACATGGGGGGCTGCGTTCCGTCATCACTCCAAATTAATATCTATATCTCAAAAACAATAGCAGCACAAACGAAACTTTTTACAACACAAACCAGTACTAATGCTTCACAAATGATTGACACCAGTTTTAGTCATTTTCATTTAAAATGGATAAATGAAGAGTACTGGTTGACCTCAGATTGACCTTTAACTCTTGTCTTGCTTTAGAAATCGGCCCATATTTCTGCTACTGAATTAAATTTGATCTGTAAATTAACTTGGCCTGAAAATACAAAATTTTGGCACTATTTTGTTTTCGGGTCAAGATTGACCCGTTTTCAACTTAGGGTATGTCGAAAGTACCATTGATGTTTTTTGCTTCCGAAAAATTTTGACCCCAAAACAATACAAGGGATAAAAGAATTGTTCAAAAATGATAACGGCACAAACGAACATTTTTACAGCACAAACGTAGAAAAAAATTACGGTTCCCTGGAAATTTGCCAAAAACTTTCCCATTCATTTTTAATGACCACGTCCAAATTTGCCATTCACTTCCAATGGAATTTACTTTGCATTGATGCCATTGATGGCCATGTATGTCGAATCCATTGATGCCAATGTACTCGGATTCCTTTGACGCATATGGAAGTCGATGCCATTGACGGCCATGGATGTCCAAATTTCCCATTACTTTCCAATGGGGAAAAAAAACATTGTCCCCAAATCAACAGCAATTGATCTGATATGACCAGGACACGTTCCCCAAATGTCCCCAAATGACCTGATATGACCAGGATACGCCCCCAAATGACCTGATATGACCAGGACACGCCCCCAAATGTCCCCAAATGACCTGATATGACAAGGACACGCCCCCCAAATGACCTGATATGACCAGGATACGCCCCCAAATGACCTGATATGACCAGATTACGCCCCCCAAATGTCCCCAAATGACCTGATATGACCAGAACACGCCCCCCAAATGTCCCCAAATGACCTGATATGACCAGGGCACGCCCCCAAAATGTCCCCAAATGACCTGATATGACCAGGACATGCCCCCCAAATGTCTGCAAATGACCTGATATGACCAGGAAGTGTCCCCAAATGTCCTGATATGACCAGGACATGCCCCCCGCCCAAATGTCCCCAAATCAACAGGAAGTGACCTGATATTGTCCCTGAAATGTCCCCAAACCAACCTGGGTGGGGCTGAGATCTGTATCTCCACACAGCAAAGCCTCAGAGTAATTTCTGGAGAAATTGCAGTTTCTAGTGCTATAAGTGGAGGGCTGCATGACATCATCACTTGAAATTAATATCTCAAAAACAATAGCACAAACGACTGACACAATTTTTAGCCATTTTTAATCAAAATTGGGGGCTGGTTGACCTCAGATTGAACAATAAAGGAATTGTTAATATCTCAGATATGATAGCAGCACAAACAAACAAAAAATTCAGCACAAACCTAGCACAAATGAATGACATAATTTTTAATTTATAAATTAGCATCTAATGAGGGGGCAATTTCATGTAGGTAAAACAAGCTGGATCAGGCCTCTCAAGAACCGGACTTGGGCACTGCTGCTCTAGTGTGAATTATTGATCGACTCATGTATACAGCTGGCAAACGAATTAAATCGTCGCAAATAATGAGGGAACTCAGTGCAAATTGAGAACGTTCTAAGAGATTGATTTATTATGTTCATTGACAATGATGTACTTTTGAAGTTCAATTCTAGCATATGACCGTGTGTTTTTATTTTTCCTCAGAGACGACCGCCGGACAATTCCTTTTATGTAAGAACGTGTAACAAAAATCCAAAGAAGACAAAATGGTGGTATCACGGTAAGTACTTTACCATGGCTGTTTAACTGAAACCAACCACTGATGTTTTACTAATCCTTAATGTTTGTCATTGACTTCACAGATGATACTTGCTAATGTTCAAAGTTTGTAATCACAGAAGAAAAGTCCTACTGACCTACGTAAAGCACTTTTTAATCATTCAGTCTTTGAACTCTGACCTTTGACTGGAACAATGGACAGACACCAAGGCGCTGGAGGCTCCTGACTGCATTCCCAAACCCGCTGGGCAGTACAATGCATGTTTTAGTCGGTAATAACAAAGAATGGAAAACCGTGGAACTTTTTAGATGCACTCGAGATGGATTTTTTTTTCGAGGTGGGGGGAGGGCAATAGTAATGCAGTATGCAAGGTGTATTTTTGTGTATTTCCTGTTTTTAAAATTATTGTTACATATGTACGCGTGTGTGTGTGCGTGCTGACTTGAAAGTCACTGTGTCGTGCAATAATAACCAACGGATGGACGGACGCATGCTTGGGCCTACAAATCAATCTGAGTGGATTTTTGGAAGGGACCTGACCATCATACACCACCCAAGAAAATGCTTCCTTTTTTTTTTTTTAAATGACATTATATGCACTGTGAGAGTTTGTAGTTAAGTGGCACTGCCAGTACATAATTCCCAACACTGTAAGCGCTCAAAGGTTTTAGTTTTTCCAAGCGTAAACACGACATTCATCAGTCCGCTAGGCTGGTCGGGCTGCTCCATGTGGCATTAGGTCAAATTGTAAGCAAACATGTATGTGTGTCCAGCCTAAAAAATGAGCAGGGGCTTTCATTTAAAGAATGTTGCATTTTTCTTTTAAGACTTTTTAATGCTTCTCAAATGTCATTGTTTTTTGTACTGTTTCGGGGCTGGGCTGTTTGAATGGCTGACTATATATATTTTTTATGTGATATATATATTTTCATTGTATTTAATTTAAAAATGTCCTCGATGATAGAGAGAGGGAGGAAAAGTATACAGGAATGATGACAACATGGCTTTGTGATTCTGCCTGGTCAGCGTTATGGCTCAGGTAATTTTTTTCCAATAAAGATACCTATCAGATGTTTTAA
This sequence comes from Corythoichthys intestinalis, assembly GCF_030265065.1. Classification (NCBI taxonomy): domain Eukaryota; kingdom Metazoa; phylum Chordata; class Actinopteri; order Syngnathiformes; family Syngnathidae; genus Corythoichthys; species Corythoichthys intestinalis. The sequence continues at coordinate 37,129,876 of NC_080414.1, read as the reverse complement.
CTATATTTTCACCAAAAGAGACTGTTATACAAGTATAACATGTCTGGGGCTATTGTATATAAGGCTTTAATTTTGGAGGGAGGGATGTTCTTAGTTACGTATTTAATTCATTTACTAGTAATAATAGTTGGCCTATAACTTTTGGCTCATTGGTACCGTATTTTCGCAACCATTTGGCGCACTGTAATTTCAGGCGCAGGCTCATCTTTGGGTGATATTTTTATATTTAGAGGCCGACCGATATACAGTGGTATGAAAAGGTATCGGAACCTTTTGAAATTTCCCACATTTCTGCATAAAATCATCTGATCTGATCTTGGTCAAAATCACATAGATGAAAGTACTGTATATGAACCCTCTGCCTAAGACTTGAGCAATTGAAACCAATATTTACCAAACATTTTAAGTCAGGTGTGTGACCAATCACTAATAAGTGGTTTAAATCTGCCCTGCCCACTATAAAACGCACAAGAAGCATTGCCTGATGTGCATCATGGCTCGGTCAAAAGCTGTCTGAAGACTTGCAATCATGGATTGCCATCTCTAAAAGTCTGGATGTTAAACAATCAACAGTCACAGAAGTTGTCTACAAATGGAGAGAGTTTGGCGTTGTTGATTGATTCTTTCTTGAGGAGTGGCTGTCCACCAAAGATGACGCCAAGAATGCAATGACATGCAGAATACTCCAGAGAGGTAAAAAAAACAAACTAGTGTCTGCTAAAGACTTCACTGAAACAGTCACTGGCACAGTCCAATATCTCTGCACACATTAACTATATGTAACACTATGTCCAAGAATAGTGTTCAATGGAGGACTCCACAAAAAAAAAAAAAAAAAAAAAAAACATTGTTGCTTGTTTAATGTTCGCAAAAAGGTACTTGGACACTCCACAGAAGTTTTGGCTAAATATTTTGTGGAATGATTAAACTAGAATTGTTTGGGAGTAACAACGGCATGTGTGGAGGAAAAACGGAACAGCTCACCAACATCAACACCTCATCCAGCCGTGAAGCATGGTGGAAGGTGCCTCATGATTTGGGGCTGTTTTGGTGCTTCAGGGCCTGGACAACTTGCAATCAAAATGTTTATCAGGATGTTTTGTAGGAAAACCTGAAGCCGTCTGTCAGACGAAGCTAAAAAGAGGATGGACACTGCAACAAGACAATGGTCCAAAATACAGAAGTAAATCAACTTTAGAATGGTTTCAGAAGAACAAAATACGCGTTCTGGGGTAGCCAAATTCCAGATTTGAACCCCATTGAGATGCTGTGGCATGACCTAAATACAGCAATTCATGCCAGACGTCCCAGGAATCTGACTGAACTACAGCAGTTTTGTAGAGGAGAATGGGCTAAGATTAGTCCTGATCGATGTGCCAGACTGATCTGCAGCTACAGAAGGCGTCTGGTTGAAGCTTTTGCTGCTGAAGGGGGGGTTGGGGGGGCACAAAATATTAAATGTGATGATTCACTTATTTTTACCCCCTTCTGTCATTGTTTGCGTACTATGTTCATCAAAATATGTAAACCTATAAATGTCTGGGTGGTTTTAGTTAAAGCAGACCGTTTTGTCACCTGTGTGATTTTGATAAAGATGACATCACATTTGATGATTTTTTGCAGAAATGTGAGAAATTCCTAAAGGGTCAGATACTTTTTCATCCCACTGTATTGTGCCAATAGATGGACTTTTTTCCAACATCGGCCATCGGCAACAACAAAAAATAAGCTAATAAAAAAGGATTTTGATCAGACATCTCTTTGGGCAACCGCTAACTGACGGTAGGACCCCGGAAGGACTTCAAGCTGCTGCTGCTGCAGGAAGCTTCAAGCTTGCCTGTTTTGTAAATATTGTAAGATGTTTCATGAGAGAATATGCTTTAGTTTCTTTAGCCTTTCAAGGTGTCTACCGAGTGATTCTTGCACTCCAAATGGAACTCATAGCATTAGCGTAGTATTCGCCTTAGCTTTTGTATGGCGAGTATCATCTTAAACTCACTTGTTTACATCTAGTCATACGTCTTATTTGAAAATAATGTACTTTTCTCGCTGAGTGTGTATTATTATAAAACTTGAACGAATTATTTAAGTCTCAGGTCATCATTGTAAATTTGAAGCTGTTGAAGCAATTTTTAAAAATTTGCTTTTCATAATCTACACGCTTTAAAAATGTTTATCAGCCTCATATACCTGCCTACAAAATCAGATGAAAATATTTTTTCATATCGGTCAATCTCTAACACAGGGCGCACCACATTAATGGGTGCATGAAAAACACCCCAACATGTGCGCTAGCATTTTTTTTTTTTTTTTTAAAGGCAGCGGGAGCAAAACTAAGAACTCGCATACATCTTAATCCACAAATCCATCAAAGTCCTCATCTTCTGTATCTGAATTGAACAGCTGGGCTAGTTCTCCATCCAACACAGCAGCTCAACTTCCTCTTAACACACCATATGTGGCAGTTTATTTTTGTTTTCCGTAGGTGAGAGCCTTGAGTTTGAACTGGGCTTCGGAAGCGTGTCTCTTCCCAGTAGATGCCATTTCGGAGGGTCCGCCGCCAAACCAATGTTCTTTAGCCTAACGCACACACTCGAACGTTACAGCTACTGGGGGCACGCCCCATATCACACACAACCTTCTCCCTTTAAGGTTCTCATGCAGCTCTCACTTATGTCCACCTTTTCAAATATTGCTCAGTAAGACACACGTTATGGTACTCAGCCCACACAATATGCACACCGCATTATTAGGCGCACCGTCCATTTTGGAGAATTTTTTTTTTTTACTGTTAGGTGCACATTATGGTTGTGAAAATACGGTACACCATGACTGGTCTTGGTCTCGAAACATTTTCAAGCACTTGTTTTGTCTGTCTCGATTCCCAAATGTCTCGGACTGGTTGACAAGACTGACTCTGGATTAAAGATCGTGGCCTTGGTTTCTCAATTTCTAATACTTGCAATACTGACAAGGACCAATCAGAAGACTAGATTCAGTTACAAATGTTTAATTCTAAAAGTTGCTTTAATTTTCTTCCTTATCTACCTGATCTTCATATACTAGTATGTGACCACAAGGTATCTATTGGGGTTCCCTTTACAGTAGTTTGAGCATGCTGCAGTATATGGAAATAACAATTACTAGAAATTCTTGTGTTACCAAACTACCATTGCCCCAATTAATGACTGCAACCAGCATTTGTATGATTTTTTTTATCTTGTCACAGTTTTGGTCTTGACTCCCCAAAATGTTGGTCATACTTTGGTTTTAGAGAGTATTGGTTTCTGCCAAGTCAGAACGTGTGGTCTGGAGCAAAACACTCTTTATTTTTTTATTGAGCAAGCTTTAAAAATCAAGTTATTTGCATTAATGGCATCAAACATTGTGACAGCCATGTCTTTTCCCATGATATTGGGGGTAATAGATCATATGAAGGTAACCTGCAGAGGGACTTGTCATTTAAAGCTGGGGTGCCCAATGGGGATCCAATCCATGTTCTACCTGACAGTAGATTTGTGATTTGTGTGATTGAGTGCGTGAACTACTGCACGTGGCTCTCTTTTGTGAAACAGGGCTAAGAACGAAAAGTGGTATTTGGTATGTGGCAAAATTTATTTTGCCATGTGGCAAAATGGATTTTCCCATGGGGCTTTTTTTTTTTTTTTTTTTTTTTGCTATGTGGCATTTTTCTTGCCATGTGGCAATTTTTTTTTGCTATGTGTCAAAATGGATATTGCCATGTGGCATTTTTGCCATGTGACATTTTTTTGCCATGTGGCAAAACTGATTCTGACATGTGGCATTTTCTTGCCATGTGGCAAAATGGATTTTGCCATGTGGGATTTTCTTGCCATGTGGCATAATGGATTTTGCCATGTGTCATTTTCTTTTTTTGCCATGTGCCATTTTTTTGTCCATATAGCATTTTCTTGCCATGTGGCAAAATGGATTTTGCCATGTGTCATTTTTTTTGCCATGTGCCATTTTTTTTGTCCATATAGCAATTTTTTTTGCCATGTGGAAAAATGGATTTTGCCATATGGCATTTTTTTGCCATGTGGCAAAATTGATTCTGCCATGTGTCATTTTTTTGGCATGTGGCAAAATGGATTTTGACATGTAACATTTTTTTGCCATGTGGCAAAATGGATTTTGCCATGTGGGATTTTCTTGCCATGTGGCAAAATGGATTTTGCCATGTGCCATTTTTTTGTCCATATAGCATTTTTTTTGCCATGTGGAAAAATGTATTTTGCCATATGGCATTTTTTTGCCATGTGGTAAAATTGATTCTGCCAGTGGGAAAATGTATTTTGGCATGTGGCATTTTTTTGCCATGTTGCAAACTTACTTAGGTGCCAGTTGAATGTCAATGCGCTGTAATGGTAAGTGTATAGTCAAAAATCACAGCCACACGTTTTTCTGCCATTTAAAATGAATAGAAAATTTGGACGTGCATAACAGTAATTGGCATGGACGTGCATGGCTTGCAAAAACGCCATATACAAAAATAAGAAATGCCACATGCAAAAAAAAAAAAAAAAAAGCCACATACCAAAATCAATTTTCCCCACATACCAAAAAAAATGTCACATGGCACATACCACTTTTGGTTCTGTCTCTCTTGTCTGCAGTTACAGCCGTTCTTTCCCCCCTTCCAGGTCAAATGGATTAAATGCCTAGCACTTTCAATGGCAGCCAATGAGTTGCAAGAAAGTGACCCAAAACCATCAAGAAGTAACCTGAAAATGCCCCCAAATCAGGAAGAAGCCCAGAATTTTGAGGAAAGCCGCAGAAACCAATCTAAAATTTACAGGAAGTGATGCAAAATAACTAATTACCTGCCAATGACTACAATACACATCGGATTCACTTAGACTGGAGGGCCTGGCTGTGAATGCTCATCTTTCAGTGCCACTGAATTGCGCTAGACGTGCAGTCCATTTTGACTGGGAAAGGGTTCATTCATTTGCCCCCACCCAGTCAAAATGGATAGGACGTCAAGTGATGTCAATGGAAGCCGGTGAATTTATTTGGTCTGGCCCACGAGATCTAATTGCCCCTCATGTGGCCAGCGAACCAAAATGAGTTTGACACCCCAGACTTAAAGCGTAAGTTTTCAAGAAACCAATGAGACTCGAGTCTTCCATCCTGATTTGTGTTACATTTTCTCTTTCCCCAGGTTTGAATGATGTAAATATGGTACTATTCTACTGTAGAAATCACAGCACAATACTCTTACGTATAACTTTATTGACACCTATTTAACTGTATGGGTTGGTTTATTTAGGACCTCTGACATGTTCTCGTTCGCCGTCAAAAGCTCCGAAGTAATGAAACGATTGTGTTCACAAAGCAGCCATAACATGATTTGTGTTGAAACAGAAGCCCTCACAATTTTTTTTTCTGCCTTTTAACCTGCAGATGAATAAGTAACGTAGGTCATCAGTTATTCCTTTTCAAAGTGGTTTGAACTCCCTAGTTTTTTTTTTTATTATTATTATTGAGTGAGCAAGACATATGAGGGTATGATATTTATTTGCAATGAAAAATTGTTTTGGGATGTTCAAGCTCTCTGTAATAGGTGCCTGTTCATTTTCATAATCAATAATAAAAGAATATTCACGTTTGTTTAACTGGTGTCTACAATCTGATATTGCATGGTGCCCTCACTTTTCTACCCATGTCATCTTTAGCTGTACCGTGGCATGAAAAGTATCTGAACTTTTTGGAATTTCTCAAATTTCTGCTCAAAATCAAAAAAAATTTGTCCACCCGTGGCAGCAATATCGTCAACCAGATGCTTCCTGTAGCTGCAGATCAGTCTGGCACATTGATAAGGACTCATCTTGGCCCATTCTTCTCGACAATACTGCTGTAGTTCAGTCAGATTCCTGGGATGAATCGCTGTCTTTAGGTCATGTCACAGCATCTCAATGGAGTTCAAGTCTGGACTTTGACTTGGCCACTCCAGAACGTGTATTTTGTTCTTCTCAAACCATTCTGAAGTTGATTTACTTCTGTGCTTTGGTTCATTGTCTTGTTGCAGCATCCATCCTTTTTTTTTTTTTAGCTTCAACTGTCTGACAGATGGCCTCATGTTTTCCTGCAAAACATCCTGATAAACACTCATTCTTACATTAATGATTGCAAGTTGTCCAGGTGAGGGTAGGAAAGTAGATCGACCGGTAAATCGAGAGCTTCGCCTTTTGGCTCAGCAGCTCCTTCACCACAACGGACCGGTGCAGAGTCTGCATCACTGCAGACGCTGCACCGATCCGCCTGTCAATCTCCCGCTCCCTTCTACCCTCACTCGTGAACAAGACCCCAAGATACTTGAACTCTTCCACTTGGGGCAAGATCTCATCCCCAACCCGGAGAGGGCATGCCACCATTTTCTGGCTGAGGACCATGGTTCCTTATCTCACCTATGGTCACTAGCTGTGGGTCATGACCGAAAGAACAAGATCCAGGATACAAGCGGCCGAAATGAGTTTCCTCTGCAGGGTGTCTGGGCTCTCCCTTAGAGATAGGGTGAGAAGCCCGGTCATCCGTGAGGGGCTTGGTGTCGAGCCGCTACTCCTCCGCGTTGAGAGGGGCCAATTGAGGTGGCTCGGGCATCGGGTTCAGATGCCTCCCTGGAGAGGTGTTCCAGGTCTCAACGGCGGGAGGCCCCAGGGACGACCCAGGACACACTGGAGAGACTATGTCGCTCGGCTGGCTTGGGAATGCCTTGGAATCCCGCCGGTGGAGCTGGCTGAAGTGAAGCTGCCACCCCCCGCGACCAGACCCCGGACTAAGCGGAAGATAATGGATGGATGGAAGTTGTCAAGGCCCAGAGGCAGCAAAACACCCCAATATATAACACCATATCATGATGCTCCCTCCACCATTCTTTACAGTGGGGATGAGGTGTTGATGTTGGCGAGCTGCTCCATTTTTCCTCCACACAACTTTGTGTGTTACTCCCAAACAATTCAACTTTGGTTTCATCAGTCCACTAAATATTTTTCCTAAACTTCTTTGGAGTGTCCAAGTGCCATTTTGCGAACATTAAACAAGCAACAATGTTTTTTTTAGACAGCAGTGGCTTCCTCCGTGGAGTCCTCCCATGAACACCATTCTTGGCCATTGTTTTACACATAGTTGATCGATATTGGACTGTGCCAGCAATTTCTGTAAGTCTTTAGCGGAAACTCTAGGGTTCTATTTTTACCTCCGAGTATTCTGCGCCGAACTCTTGACATCATCTTTGGTGGACGGCCACTCCTTGGGAGAGAAGCAACAGTCCCAAACTCTCTTCATTTGTAGACAACTTCTCTGTCAACTGACGAACATCCAGACTTTTAGAGATGGTTTTGTATCCTTTCCCAGCTTTATACAAATCAACAATCCTTGTTCTCAGGTCTTCATAGAGCTCTTTTGACAGAGCCATGATGCACATTAGACAATGCTTCTCATCAAGACAATTCTTACCCGGTGTGTTTTATAGTGGGGAGGGCAATTTTAAACCACTCATCATTGATTGGGCACCAACCAGACTTAAAATGTTTGATAAAAATTGGTTTCAATTGCTCTTTCCTTAGTTTCCTTAGGTACAGGGTTCGCTTATTTTCCCCTTTTGTCATCGTTTGCATGCTATCCTCATTAAAATATGAAAACCTATAAATGTTTGGCTGGTTTTAATTAAAGCAGACACTGTTTTCATCTGTGTGAGTTTGACAGATCACATTTGATGGTGATTTTATGCAGAAGTTTGAGAAATTTCAAAAGGTATACTTTTTCCATACCACTGTACTAGCAACTCAAATTAAGGTTGCCATCAAAGGCGTAGGTTTGGTCTCTACATTGGTAGGGACGATATAACAGCATAACCTGCATGTACACTTTTTGCTGGGGACGAGACATTAATAAGATCAAACACACGGGTCAGGGCTACATTTCTTCCAAATATGAACCTAATTAATTGATAGGCTAAATCAGGGATCCCCAAACTTTTTCCTGTGAGGGCCACATAACTTTTCCCTTCTCTGATGAGGGGCCGGGGTCAGTTTGTAACGGAAAAATTGTGACGATTGCAGGAGTGCCTAAATGTAAAAATTTGTTTTTCAGAAAGCCACAATCAAATAACCCTTTCTGGATTCTTCACGCAACAAAAATAAATAATTTTTAAAAATGATATCATAACACTATTAATTAAATAGATAACCAAATAACCCTCTCTGGGTTCTTCACAGAAAAAGCCAGGAAATAAACACAAGTTAAAAAAAAAAAAAAAAAATGTTCAGGGGATGGGACCAAATGTGGAGGCGTATCCGTACCCATATAGTTTGGGGACCCCTGCGCTAAATGATCAATGCAATAATAAATCTGTATTGACTAGTACTTTCATGTGTTCAGGTGATACAAGGTTCGATTCAAACCTTTGTTTTAAAAAAACTATTAAAGAAACATTTTGAATTGCAAGTCCGTTTATTTTAAAAAATGGAGCTATTCAAGAATGGGTCTACTTCTAGGGACACTGGAGCCCTCCTACACTCAAAGTATTGTAATTTAAAAGTGATTTGGGAAAAAAATTTAAATGGGGAAAAATCATATCCAAGTACCGATCTACACTGGACTACCCCAAGACCCGAACCAAAGTACTCAAAAAATTCTGATGTGAGATTATTTCACAGATTTTTGTTCTTCATGTCAGTGTGTCCATGTTAAAGTCAGTGTCCCCCTGAAGTGGACCTATTCTTGGATAGCTCCCAGTTTTTTGTTGTTGTTTTTTTTTTTAAATAAAGGGACTTGCACACTGGAAATTTGAAAACACATAATTCACACCCTCAGTAAAGTGTTAAAATTATTAACACTGTGACAGTGTTACCTAACAAATTCTTCAAGTGTGAAATATTAACACCACAATGACAAGAACACTAGTGTTCAACATTCACTAATTAGTGACACCAAGAGTTAAGTATTCAACACTGCACCAGTATTCAAGTAAGATTTTGCGTGACGGTAGCTGGGTCGCACACTTTTCCTCTATGGCGTGGCCTCCTCCCTGCCTGGGCTGTCAGGGGTGGGGGTCGGGGCTCAGATCCCGCGGCAGATTCTCGGCGCTCTCCTGCATCCGTTTTCCCCTCTCTTTTCTGCCTGGGTATCTTCCCTGCACTCTAGCACGAGTCACTGGCTGTGTACCAGTGGGTCAGCTAGGTATCACCTGCTCCAAGTGGAGATCCAGTCCTGCCCTGGGCTTAATGGGCCAGGGGGGGTCCCATGGTGTGCCATGTCGGTTGGGGGGCTCGGCGATGGCTCCCGGGTGGGCAGGTGGTGGTGTGGGGGTGGTTGCGCGTCCATTCATCCCATCCCAGGAGGATGGTTGATAGGGGCACGGATGGTCTGGGGGACCACCCAGGACCCCGGGGGAATGATGGCTGGCCTCTTGCTAGCACTGTGGGAGGAGGGATGGGCTGCGCTGGCTCGCAATCTCTGGCTCAGCAAGAGATAAATGTAAGTAAAAATACTGAAAATAATTCATTTAATAATGTTAGAGTCTATTCTATCCTTACAACATACAGTGAGGAAAATACACTAAGTAGTTGAACACCCTCCAACATTGCAAGTTTTCCCACTTAGAAATGATGGTCCGGTTAGACATTTTCATGGTAGGTGCTTGTCCAGTATGAGAGACAACCTAGAAAAAAAATCCAGAAATCACAATGTATGATATTTTTTAACAATTTATTTGTATTATACTGCTGCAAACTGCAGCCACTCCACCTATTCACCTAAATAAGTGGAGGTGGACTTTTTGACCTGATTGGAGAGTTAGCTGCATACAACCCCTAGCTAAAAGTATGGAATCACCAGTCTAGGACGAGCACTCACTCAGACATTTTATCATGTAGAACAAACTCGGATAAAAAGCTTGAAAAAATAATGAATTAGTTCAAAAGTGCAACTCTTTAGCATTCAGAACACTAAAAGAAAAAAAAAAAAAAAAAAAAACATTGTGGTGGTCAGTAAATGGTACTCTATAGAGTAAGTGCAGGGAAATATATATGGAATCACTCCATTCTGAGGGGAAAAAAAAAACAATCGAAAGACATCTCTAATATTTAGTAGCACCACCTTTGGCTTTTATGACAGCTTGCAGTCTCTGAAGCATGAACTTGATAACTTGATGAGTATTCTTCATCAATTTGGTGCCAACTCTTTGATTGCAGTTGCCAGATCATCCTTGCAGGACCCTTGCTGTGGACCATTTTTCCCCCCCATTTCCATCACAGGTTTTCACTAGGGTTGATATCTGGGCCATTTGCAGGCCATGGCATTGACTGGATGAGTCTTTCTCCAAGGAATGCTTTAACAGTTTTAGCTTTGTGGCAAGATGCATTGTCATCTTGGAAAATGACAAATATTTTCAATTGAAGGGATAAGAAAGCTATCTAAAATTTCAATGTAAACTTGTGCATTTATTGAAGATTTCACCACAGCCATCTCCCCAGTGCCTTTGCCTGACATGCACCCCAATATCATCAAGGACTGAGGGAATTTTGATGTTTTCTTCAGGCAGTCATCTATGTAAATCTCACTGGAACGGCACCAAACAAAAGTTCCAGCATAGTCACGTTGTTTAATGCAGATTCTTGACTCCTTGTCCAATACAGATTCTTGACAAGCAAGTTCTACATGATAAAATGTCTGAATGAGTGCTCGTCCAAGACTTGTGAGTCCATACTTTTTGCTAGGGGTTGTATAAACACCTGTCCGTCCCATACACCCCAAAGAGCTATCCAAAGACAGAATTGTAGAGCTCTACAAGTCTGGAAAGAGTTACGGGACAATTGCCAAGCAGCTTGGTGAAATTAAGATCCACCGTTGGAGCAATTATTACAAAAGGGAAGTAGCTAAACATGACTGTCAATCTCTCGGCTGCAGAGCTGGTCAATGACATGAAAGGAGCTTGGACCATCATTTCCAAGGTTACTGTTGGTAATACACTAAAACGTCATAGTTTAAAATCATGCATGACATGAAAGCTTCCCCTGTTTCAATCATCACATGTCCATGCCTGTTTTAAGTTTGCCAATGACCATTTGGATGATCCAGAGTCATGGGAGAAAATAATTTGGTCATATGAGATCAAAATGGAACTTTTTTGTCTTAATTCCACTCATTGTGTTTGGAGGATGAATTAAGCCTGATTTATGCTTCTGTGTTGCGGTGACGTCGAAGATACTACGGTGTCAATGAGCATTCAATAGTTCTGCGGCAAGGGAACACTTTGCTCTGTAAGTCACCGCCAAGCAACTAGAGGGGTGTGGCCTTGTGTTCGTACGGTTTGGGGGGGGGACTTGTCAACTTCCTCTTCCGGTTAAACAATAATGCCAACGGAGATGGAACGCTTGAATGTGGATCTTCAGCTCATCAACATTGAACAACAAATGTTGATCATACTGCAATGTCCGTAAGTATAGCGCGGGTCCTTTAAGAGGCGATCAGACTGGGGAGCGGTGACGTAACGGGAAGCGAGTGGAAAGAACGCGAAAGTTAGCGTTCGCAAGTTGCTGCATCCTGCCATTTTGTTGTTGCCACAAAAAAGTGGGGGAAGCCATCAGTCACTCCTCTCCTTCCCCATCAATGATCATAAAAGCACTGAGGCACTCTCAGTCAGTGATAATGTATCAAGTGTGTGATCAAAACAACTGTTGACACCAAACCTGTGCTTTATTCTTCATATACTTGAAGTGTGAAACGTGAATAAGTCACAGACTCACAGCAAACATATGTACACAATAAATGATGAAGTGAACCAACCAAAAATACGACAAAGTGATGAAAAGCTAGCAGTTTTTGGCTGACTGTCACCGCTTTGGGTGGCCATTCATTTCCGGACACACACACTTCTCTTGGTGGTTATGTTTTTTTATGCAATAACTGACCTTGCCATTTGGCAATCTTTCTAATGTCTTGACAAGACATTGTACAAGTTGTCGTACTTGCTCTTCGATGATAGTCTCGTCGGCTTGTTCCATTTTTGCGTGTAGCAAAACAATGAAAATGGCGGGGATTTCGCCCTGAACTGTAAACGCCAGTGTGAGCGAACCAGTCACACAATTCATTTACGCCACGTCACCATGCGTTGACGCGTCGACCAGTCAGTAAATTATGGAGATTCACGTCAGGCTACAGCAGTGCTTCTCAATTCTTTTCTGTGACCCCCCCCCCCCACCCACCAGGAAGACGTAAACGTTTCACGCACCCCCCGCCCCAACTCTCTGCCGCCACTGTAAATAGTAGCATTTGTCTATAAATTATTCTTATGAGTACACCTCTGCATAACATTGTGTCCTTTTTAATATTAATGACAAAAATATAATGCTCAACTTACAATATAGTATTTTTTAAGTCTGTTTAAAAAAAAAAAAATTGTTAAAAACTTGAAGCGCATCACTTTGCCTAAATTAAGAAAAAAAAAAAAAAAGTCACATCCAAACTTTAAAAATACACTCAAGGTATATCTTTTGACCATTTAATACTGAAAAATGAAATAAAAATCTAAACAAATTCTAAGTGATAAGCATTTACTCATGAGGACAATATGCCAAACCATTTGACCTGAAAAAAAACAAAATAGAACAAAAACAGTATCATTGGACAGAGTGGTCTTTCCTCGTCGCCCACTGTATTAAAAGTCAAAGCCAAAAGCTACATTTGCTTAGTCATATTTCCTCGTCTGAGCTCTTCATATCTCCAATTCTCTTTGCTGTGTGCTCGTTTTATTAAAAAATACTGTGCACACTGAAAATGAGAGCGCCACTGCCACCCACTGAGTGGATGTGCATTAACACTTTATTCTAGTATGGCAAAAAAAGCATGTTCCCCAAGGTCCCATGCGCCACCCCCGGCATCGCTCTGCGCCCCTCCTGGGGGGCCCGCCCCACTATTTGAGAAGTACTGGGCTACGGCGAAGGGTCGTAAATCGGGTCTGGCTTGGCGGCGTAGGTCTGCTGCAGAAGCATAACTCAGCCTTTATGCGTACCATCCCAAGAACGCCAACCCTCCCTTGAAGCAGAGTGGTGTTAGCATCATGCTTTGGGGGTGTTTTCCTGCACATGGTACTGGACGACTGCATTGAATCCCTCAGAGCATTGAAAATGGGTCGTGACTGGGTCTTCCAAAATGACAATGCCTCGAAGCAGACAGCCAGAATAACCAAGGAGTGGCCTCGTATAAAGCATATCAAGGTTCTGGAGGGGCCTAACCGGTCTCCGGACCTAAACCCAATACAAAATCTTTGAACACCTGAGAAAATCAATGTCAGTATTTGTCTTTGTTTTTGTAATACTTATTTCCAGCAGGATAATACAAATAAATTGCTAAAAAAAAAAAAAAAATACACTGACTACTGGATTTTTGTTTTAGATTGTCTCTCACAGTGGACAAGCACCTACCACAAAAGTTACAAACATGCCCATCATATCTCAGTAGAAGAGCTTACAAAAAATAAATAAATAATTCGCTGGGTGTTCAAATACTTATTTTCCTCACTGTATGGGAAGACAATCTGAATTATCTATACTGTATGACTGAAGTCATTATACATATAATGCACATGAAGTTGCTTAAAAGTTGGTGGGGATCCTTTGAGCATCTTGAAAACTTGCTAGTTTAATGTCCGTACCGGTTCTATGCAAACCTATGCCCTTAGTTGTCATAGTAACGTTTCAAATGCAACTAAACTTAGATTCAAAATAACTTACAAACATTAATTGGACATAGTGAATACACTTTGAGACTGCATTTACGGCATGGCAGGAAAAAGCTTTTTAAAGAGGCATTTCAAATTCAGTATTTTAGCTTTCACAAATGTAAGCAATATTTAAACTCAATTAGTTTGTTTTTTTTTAATTTCTATTTTAAAGTATACATTCTCATATACAACATAGGTGGCATGGTAATTTGTCTAAATTTAAACAACAAACCTAAGGAATAACCATGACTCATACATCTGAAATTACAATCTCAGGGATAAAAATAAAATTATTCAAGCTGTTCAACAATTCTACACAGTTTCAAACCATTTTCAGAATGACAATTGTATATGAAAAATATTGAAATTAGGAATATATTAGAAATATTCTTAAATATGAAAAATGTAGCTAGAATGATAATTGTGTGAATGGCTAGGTCGTGCGATGAATCCAATTTTAAAAATGCTGTATAAAACATTTTCTTTTGTGATGCTAGAGCAGGGGTCAGCAACCCAAAATGTTGAGAGAGCCATATCTGGATTCCGTGCACACCATAGTACTGAAACAGCTCTCATCAAAGTAACCAATGATCTTCTCCTTGCCGCTGACTCTGGTTCCATCTCCATCCTCCTCCTCGACCTTTCTGCCGCATTTGACACCATTGACCACAACATCCTCCTCCACCGTCTTCAGTCATTAGGCATATCTGGCACTGCACTCCTCTGGTTCACCTCCTATCTCTCCGATCGTCACCACTTTGTCTCCATCAATAACCATAAATCCCACACCTCTCCAGTCACCCATGGTGTCCCCCAAGGTTCGGTCCTCAGCCCCCTCCTCTTCATAATCTATATGCTTCCCCTCGGTCAAATCATTCGCCACCATGGACTCAATTTCCACTCTTATGCAGACGACACTCAACTGTACATTTCAGCTAAATCCATCACCTCTGTCATTCTCTCTAAAATCTCAAACTGCCTGTCTGACATAAAAACCTGGATGGACAATAACTTTCTCAAACTCGACAGTAACAAAACAGAACTTCTCATCACCGGACCCAAAGCGCTCCTCCCCTCTGTACAGAACCTCACTCTCTTTATTGATGGTCACCCTGTCACCCCCTCCACCTCCGTACGCAATCTTGGCATCATAATGGACTCAACACTGTCATACCAATCACACATCAGCCACCTCACTAAAATCTCCTTCTTTCATCTCCGCAACATCACCCGCATCCGTCCCTCCCTCGAAGACCGAGCCTTCGCCGCTGCTGCTCCCTCACTCTGGAACTCACTCCCATAACCCATCAGGAACTCGGACTCATTACAAAACTTCAAATCACTCCTAAAAACCCACCTGTTCAAACTAGCTTTTCCCACCTCTTAATTCTTTCTATGTGTTATGTTATGTGAAGCGTCTTTGAGTGTCCAAAAAAGCGCTATACAAGTTTGAGGTATTATTATTATTATTATTAATGAATTAGAAGAATGTGTCATGTTTCTCCTACAGATACCATATCTATTAGTGGTGTCAACAATAAAATAATTGATGCGGTGATGCATCCCGATGCGGGGCATGGACGATTTGATTCGATGCGGGCAACAAGCCGAATCGATTCAGCGCATTTTAAAATATATAAGTACGTTCAAAAATCTTTCCTGCGCAATTCCGGTGATGCAACGGATTTGGTTTCCCCAGTTGTATTATTATTCCAATGTTTACCTGTAGAGTAGGGCCTAAAAAAATCCAGCCCAACCCGACCGGCCCGCGTGTATTAAAACCCGACCCGGCCCGAGCAATTAACTCAACTTGTAGCACCGAGCCGAAAAAAAAAAAAAAACGAAATTTTTATTTTTATTTGTATGCCCAAGCCCCCAAAAAGCCCGAAATTGTACGTTTTATTTATAGGCCCGAGCCCGAACCTAACCCCCGCCCCCCCCAAAAAATTTACATTTTATTTATATAGGCTTGAGCCAGTTTTATTTGTGGGGACTCAGGCGGAGGAGGAAATGCCGGATGCGATGCATGGTTGCGTTTTGTGTGATCACATTTGTGACGATGCCTATGTGCATAATGATAACAAATTAAAGCTTGTCTTTTGTGACAAAATCTCCGTTAGACAAGACTAAGATGCATATTCAATAAAAATTTATATCTTTTATATTTGTCTGTCTGTTCTATCAGGTGGATAGTTGATGCGCCATTTCCTCGGCAAAATGCAATAGACATTTATTTTAATTTCTTCGAGTTGGCAGAAAAAAATGTTTTTTCTTAATGTTTAAATAGTCTACATACTTTTATGATCATTATAAATGCATTTGCACAACGAAACAACGCTGGAAAGGTTTGTTAAATATATTTCTGTGTGGGATACTGTGTTCACTTTGACAAGGAGAGGAACAGCAGCATATTCAAAACTAAACAAATACTTTTAAATAACATTATTTTATTGACTCACATCAGAACACAAAAGAACAACCTGCCTTAAGGAGCACTGAAACAAAATAAATAATTACGTTTTAAAGAACACCACAAACTCCACGATGTCCTGCTTAGCACGAAGAGGTGCAGCCCTCGAAACAAATGATAATAACGATGTTTGACTAATATCTTTTAGGCCAGTAGTTTTTAAAATGCCCACTCAGCGTCAATGTGACAGTCTTTCTGCTCTCGTACGAGAGCAAAGCGCCTCATTTGTTGCATTCGGCAAGGCCGACAGTTTTCTGTAGCATCTTCCACTATCCATTTAAATCCTTTCCACACACTACTCCTGGATTCTTGCCTTTTCAATCCCACCGTCTTTAGTTTGCTTTTCACCTCTTGCGGCTCTATATCGAAATTCAAAAAGGAAATACCAGGATGCAGCGTTGCAGAGTCGCGGAGAGCACCAAGAGCGGGTGGGGAAAATTAAAAAGAGGGCGAGGCCACGGCATTCATGTGCGCAAATAATGCACTGCCTCATGTTTGTGATTACAAAAGCGCCTTCTCTGGTTTATCCAATTTATTTATTTTATAACAAGTATTCCTTAGTTTAACATCCATACGTCGTTTTTAGTATACAAATATATATATTTTTTAATATTTTTATTGATAGGTCGTTGTGACTAGAATAAAGTGACTGGTATTACTGATTTTGCACAGGAGTTCAGATGTTGCACTGTGTGAAAGGCTGCTACTGTGTTTAAAAAAAAAAAAAAAAAAGAGAAAGCCCTGGTCTCATTCAAAGCACTAATTAAATGCTGTGATCTTTTTTTTTTTTTTTTTTTTTTTTAATATATATATATATCTGAAAGTATACTATTTTCATTTGACTTCAACCAGGAGTGACACAAGAGCCAATAAAAATTTGTTTAATGTCGGACTACTTGTGTTGCCTCATGATTCCCGAAAAATATGCTTTGCTTTAGAATTTTAACCCTTTAAGGTCTGGGCCTATTTTGTCTGATTTTGCATGCCTTTGAAGTTGCCTTTATATTTTAAAGAAAGAATTGTTTACGATGGCCTGGTTTGGTCCCTTTTTTGTGACACCTTGAACTTCATGTCCAAATTGTTGTTTCCTTCACTGATCAATTATAAATCATCATTTTGGGCCCAAAAAGACCAAAAATTCCAAAATCGTTTTGTCAAAATTTTTAATATTGATGTCCAATTGACAACCAAACATGCGTAACGAACCGTTTTGAAACTTTGTAATATTTATTCAACATGTTAGGATGAACATTCAACCAAAAAAATTTAGAATAAATAGTCTTATATTTGACAATTCAACATAAACAACAGGTATAGCCATAGGCGTTTTTTGCCTTTATACATGCTCCAGTCAAAACAGGTTATATACAGCAGACCTAACAGTGAAGAACAGTGAAAAAATATATACCATCTAACACAAAAAGTGTTTAGAGGCCATCTCTTTATGAGTTTAGGTATTGCGGCCAATCGCCTGATGAAAACTATGTACACACAATCAAGCTTCTTGAACACACATTTATATACACAAATTGAGAAGATTGATGTGGGAAAAAAATATATATATAACATTGGGGGGAAAAAAGCATTTTAAAAAATATTTACAATAAACAAGTTAAATTTTTTTCAGTCATGCCACTCCGAAAAGCAGTTTCGTCCTGGAATTAGACACGGCTACATCACACAGCTCACACTTCCATGGGGTGTCGGTCCTCTTTCCACCCTTCCATTTTCATTTCACTTTGCTTTCATTGTCACTATAAATGTACATGAAAATAAGTCAGTATTTATGAAAATAATAAAGTATAAAATAAAAATATATACAGCAATAAATAATAATGGAAATCTATATGTATGACAATAGAAAGAATACCATAGCTGAATATGTGCTACATCCCTAATCTTCATATAGAAAGATCATCACAATTATAAATTCCTGCCTTGGATACACACAGTGCACGTACGACTTTGATCTGATATGCACATTTTATTATTATATACACAAACACACACTTATATTGCATCAAAATTAACTTTGTCTTGCAATATCAAAAGAAACTTTCAAAAGAAACGTTTTCAGCATGAAAAAAAAGAGTGAGTTGGTTTACCTCTGCTCGTCGATGGCGTCACCCACGTGTTCAAATCCGTCACTATCTTCACTCGAGGACTCTTCCGAAGAAGACGATGATGACGAATTTGGACCATCCTCTTCCTCAAGTTGATCAGAAGCACAATTGCTTGCGCTAAATTTAGTTTTCCGTTCATTGTCAAAGTCACACAAAGTCGCTGCTCGATCCAGCAGTATCCAACTGGCCGTCGCTCGCCACCTCGCTGCTTCAGAACACTCCTCCTCCCTCTCGTTCGGTTGAACCTCGCACCGCAGTTTTATTTATAAATAAAAAAAAAAAAACGCATTTTGTGCTTCCACTGTGACTTCGAAAGGGTTCGTTTGATTTGTGTTTTTTTCATGGAGCTTCCGTTTTGAAAAAGGACTAGAAATGATGGAAATATAGACATAAACAAATGATCCATGCAGCGTTTTAATGTTTTTTTGAGAGGACAATAAAACTATAAAACTTAAATGACAATATCTCACGTTCTAGTTGGTCGATTGACTTCAAATAATAACGAGAGTAAACCGCAACTTCCGCACTTTAAAACGAGACCAACCAACGGCATGTGGGTGACGTAATTAAAACGTGAGGGCGCTTCAAAGACGACGTGCGCTGAGGACGCGCCGGCGCGTCCTTCGACTCTCAAGGGTTAATGCATCCCCGGCTTTAATGCATTGCGATGCATTGCCGAATCGAACCGTGACCCTCTGAATCGAATCGTGGCTCTCCAAATGGTAATCGAATCGAATCGTGAGGGCAGTGCCGATGCACACCTCTAATATCTATATATGGCGGAAAACACAGAAAAGGCTGAAAAAGCAGTTTCTGCTCTTGCACCCCTCTTTCAAATAAACTGCTGTATTTTAAGCCAAAAGAACTGTTGTGTTTGATAGAAAAATATGTATAGAGCAGTCTCATGGCGCATTAAGCCCCTGAACTATTTTTAATTTGTCCGTTTTACCCTGGAAACCCCCATTTACAGACGTCACGCAACCTCTTTTGTTTAAACCTACCCATAAGAAGGTAAGCAATCATATTTATTATTCGAAATGTCTCATTTTTAGCTTAGAATCATTAATTGATGTCTAACAGTTTAAAAAAAAAAAAAAAAAAACATTTTAAAACTGTAAATATATGAAATTTAAAATCTCGACCACTCCATGATGTCTGCGATTTCTGCATCGAGACCCTTGTTATACTAGTATTACCATGTTTCACCCGTAAAATGCCCCAAAAATCCAGCTGTGGCCATTCACAGCTGTGTCACTTGACACTCTGTGATATATGCTACATGGAGTTTTTAGATTGAAACAAGGTAAGTACGCAATAATATCGCGTTAAAATGGTGTCTAATTCTACTCTCGCGTGTTCTCACCTCCAGATAGGGTTTTGCGGTTTCATTAAAAAAAAAAATTTAAATGCCCTCCTGTTCAAAATTTCTCTTCCCACAGAAAATTGAGATTTTATACTTTCTAATGATGTATCACACATGCACAATTTTGGACAATCAAGGACAATTTTGAAATTTGGCCAAATTGGGGGTCTCAGAGTGGAACTTCAAGTCACCCGAGTGTTTTCCGCCATAGACATACACACATATATGGCAGAAAACAGAAGACTGAAAAAGCAGTTTCTGCTCTTGCACTCTTTAAAAGAAACTATTTTAAGCCAAATGAACTGTTGTGTTTGAAAGAACAATACGTCTGTATGCTGCCATAGCCGATTCATGCCGCATTAAGCCCCCGAACTATTTTTAATATGTCCGTTTTACCCTGGAAACCCCGGTTTACAGACATCACGCGACCGTTTTTGTTTCAACCCAGCCATAAAACAAAGGTAATTATATTTTTTATTCAAAAGGTCTCATTTTTAGCATAGAATTATTAATTGATGTCTAATATTTCGTTAGTATATATTCGTTATTCATTTGCATATTTTATTTTAAACAAATTACGTCACAATGAAAAAAATGGCGTCTGTTAAAAGGACAGGGATATCTACCTCATAACTATCGCTTAATTGTATTTTTTGTGTTACTGTCGTGTTACCGTTTTCTCCGATATGTTAAATAATTGATCCAAACAAAGAAAAATTGGGAAAAAAAAGTTTACTAGGTTAAATACATGAAAATGAACATTTCAACCACTCCTTGATGTCTGCGATTTCTGCATCACGACCCTTGTTATATTACCATGTTTCACCCATAAAATCCCCAAGAAATCCAGCTGTGGCCATTCACATCTGTCTTGACCTTTGATGATACATGCTACATGGAGTTTTGGGATCAAAACAAGGCAAGTACGCGATAATACATAAAACATTTTTGAAAAAAATTCTAGGGAGCCACCAGGACAAAGCTAAAGAGCCACATGCAGCTTGAGAGCTGCGGGTTGCTGACCCTCAGGCTAGAGAAATTGGACAATAATTTGAATTAAAAAATAATTTAATAACCAGTCACACAAATCTTCCCAGGAAGTATTAACAAATATACATTCAAAAAAATAAATGGTCAGTCGTTTCAATGTCTTTATTGGCCACCCCAAAAGTTGTCATGTTCCAAATTAAAGTGCAGCCCAGGGGTCGCGTTAACCGAATATTTTCCGTCGTTGACCGGTTTTTTAAAACGGTGATGGAAAAAACTGAAGTCCGTCCATCATTTTGACAGGTTGCAATTCACACCCCAGACCACAGGGTGGCGAGTGAGCATATTAATTAGCTATTGTCTCTCTTAATGCATGACGTAGTTGGCTATTCTGTCAGAATATTGTAGCGTCACCGGGGTCTGGCGGCGGGACCGTGATTGACACATCAACGCGGTTCTTATTGGTGCACCCGGTGTGCCAGGTAAGATGCATTTAATATATATTTAGAGGATTTGGGGCTGACAACCACAATTAAGATCATTGTGTGACGTTGGTGATTAGGGTCTATATAGTTGCCTCTTTTTCTTTGGGGGCGTAGGCGCACTATCCTATTCCCCTCACTATCCACTCGCGGGGGCCTGCGCTTGTCATTGACGTTCCTTATTCTCGCTATATGAATATACAACTTTAGCATTTGTTAATAATATGCTCTGTGTGTAGTATCATCCATCGATTTTCCTTTTTAAATGAGCACTTTTAAGCGAACGCAAGAAGTAACAACGGGAACATTTTTAAACAGGCATTTCACGGGAGAGCATTTCGACTCTTCGGCCAATCACGGGAGAGCATTTCGACTCTTCGGCCAATCATATAGTGAGAGCGAGTGGATAGTAAGCAGAGTAAAAAGAGGGAGAAAAATACCACGACTTCCGTGTCTAATTTTTCGCCGCCAAGCAAGCGGTACAATATTAATTAAAAATGAATGAAAACTAAATACTATTGAATATGTCATCATTATCATTTTAAAAATTTAAGTGAAGGGTAAAAATAGATTATGACCGGATTTTTATGACCCTGTCAGTCAAAATGACAGACAACGAAAATGTCTAGCGCAACCTCTGGTGCAGCCTTAAGAATTCTGAAGAGGGGTACACTATCAACAATTTTATAATGAACTTATTTTGCCTTTGGTGAAATGGGAAACGTAAAGAATTTGAATCTCATGATTTCAAATTGAAAAAATGCGTAATTGAAGTTCTATTTGAAGAAAATGGGTACATTTCATTTTCACAAATTTGTCACAATTTTGACATTGGGCAGTTTAGAATCACTGATATTCTGACCATTTACCAAAAGCAAAGGTGTCACACTTGCATAGAACGGAGTGGACTCACATGCAGAATTCAGTCTTTGTTAAATATAAACAATCAGGAGCAGAAACTGAGGGCGCTCCAGGAGGAAAATCAGGAAATAACGAGCTATGAAATAAAATGATTCGAACGGGAAACAAGAGAGCCGGGCAAAATGCACTGGAATAGGTCACAATAACAAAGGACTTGGCCCTAGTTATAAAATAACAACAAACTGTGGTAGAATACTTAAAACGTAGACTGTCTTAGACTACGGGTACTTGCTGTAGTGACAACAAAGAGCGACACTTTGGCACGAGACTAGGGAGTGACAAACAATTTAAGCACATGAGGAATAGGGCACAGGTGGGAACAATAGGTAATCATAATCAGAGACAGGTGAGACAGCAGGAAAGGTGAGTGGTGGAAACTAGTGATGGAGAAACCGAAGCTTTCTGAAGCAGTAAATCAAAATCAAGCAATGTGTCGAAATGGTTCAGTGTTATGAAGCATTTGTCACGAATCAGTGTGGTGAGTCACGACACTGCTTCACCACTGCTTTCTGTGCCGCTGAAGCAAATGTATTGAAATGGTTCAGTGCTACGAGGCATTTCACACAATTCAGTGTGGTGACATCTTCTGGACAAAAATATATTGAATTTTCATATAACCAAATGACCAAGTGTCATCTGAACAATAAACCTGTGCACGGGTGATATGGTGGTTATATACTTTGTCTGATGTGCAAGCAGTAGTGGGTTCGGCCCCTAGCCTGAAATTTATTCTTCCCCCAGATTAATTAAAAAAAAATAGTAATAATAACGAAAACCCCCCCAAAAAAGCTGTTGTGTTACTTTTAAATGAAATACGGAAATGCTTGTGCAATAAGGACCTCTTGATGGTAGGTGTATAGAATGCTAGTGACACTGGGATGGGGATTTGGGTGTTTCACAAATTTTTATTTAAAAACAAAATCATCTCAGCAGCATTTGGTTTCAGCCGGTTCCTCTTTTTGCTAATGACCTCTCCAGCTTTTGAGAATATTCTCTCACATGGCACGAAGAAATATACAAACTGGCATATAGACAAACAAACATAAAAACTGACAGACACAAAAACAAACACAAAAACTGACAAACTGACAGACACAAAAACTAACGTGTGTGTTTGGGGGGGTGCGTGTGTGTGTGCGTATTGTATAAATCAGTGTATAGTGTGTCAATGAATGCCTATCAGGGCCAGCCCAGGCCATTTGGGGGCCCTAAGCAAAATAATGCTAAGAGGCCCATATTTTTGGCCCACCATTTCGTCACAGTGCACTGTGAAACCCATACATGCAATCAAACCCATACGACCATATTTTGTATATTAATCAGATTTTGTTGCACTGCATACTTCAAACTTCTCACCCCAAATGATTGTCAGTACTTACAGTAGACAGCGCCAAACCTTTTTCTAAAAGAGGAAAGAAAGAAGTTAAGGAAGAACTTTTATTTTTTAAGCTCGTAATCAAGTATCAAAACTCACAAAAGTCAAATAAAGCAAACAGTAGTAAACAAAATAGAATATAACTTAAACAATTGCCAGATTGGGGCCCCCTAGTGGTCAGGGGCCCTAAGCAGCTGCATAGTCTGCGTATAGGCTGGGCTGGCCCTGATGCCTATACTATGTGCATTTGCAAATTAATCTAATGTGTAATCTGATCTAATTTCACTTTTCTCTCCCTCGTTCTCATTATGACGTAATGCGCGCAAAAGCTCTCCTCACAACCCACAACATTTTGAGCGATATTTCCCCTTTTTATAAGCATTGTGAGTTTGAACCAAGTTGACTGACTCGACCCCTCGCTACCTGAGTGACACCTCCACGGTCACGGCCGACACGCGTGTGATTTCACAACGCTTCGCTTCGCGGCCAGGTGTTTTTCCATTGAATGAAGCGAGACATCGGTACAACGTATCGGGATACTTATTGCCGCGAGCGCTTGACACTTGTCGGGCGTCTGCTTCGAGCGTGACGCCACGAGCTGTTCCACCGAATCCAGCGAGACATCGGGACGACTGATTTGTGATACTTCTGCCGCGAGCGGTCGACACTTGTCTCGAGCGTCTGCTTCGAGCATAACATCACTAGTGGAAACAGGAGGGTGAGGCTTCAAAATAGGGAATGGGAGTCGTACTACGTCATTATTTGGATACGCCTCCATGCTGATAATATACTTTACTTCCGGTCCGGCAGACTCAACGCGGATTGTAACGTGTGGTAGTGCTAAACGAATTCCTTCAGTGTATTCGAAAGAAAATATGGGTGTGTATTGTTGTGTTACAGGGTGCAACAGCGTCTCCCACCCACGACAAAAAAAGGGCAAGGAAAACTGGACTGACTTTTCACCGTTTTCCTGCATGGAGGGGACCAAATATCAGAGATCACGAAGGCACGACGGATGGCTTGGGTGGCGGCGGTTCGTCGGAAAAGCATTTCTTTTGATCATATTTCTGCTGGAATGAGAGTGTGTTCCCGTCATTTCTACTCTGGTAAATTGAACAATTTATCCACTGTTTTGGTTTCAATACGTTTTTTTTTTGTTTGTTTGTTTACCGCTGTGTAAATCTGCTTCGGTAGCAATGCTCACCTACATTTGTTGTGTTCCTTGCATATGAAATACAACACATCCCGATTGGTCACCATCTCTCTTCTTGGGTTGTTCTGAGGTCAAGCGCACCACATCGGAGCCTTATGAGAGGTTGGAAAGGCGAAGAGTGCACGCTGAAACTTTGTTTGCTGTGCTCTTACAAACATGAGCCCAAGTGTTGTTGTGAAAAGTCAATAAAATGTGAATACCAAAACATGACTTTAACAAGTTCTTGACAAACTGTAACTGCTTGTTGTTTACTTAAGCTCTTCATAATAAACAGGTGTAATGATTACAAAGTCAGGTGATTTAATATTATGTTATTCTATTTGGAATATGCATTGACAATGTTTGGACAGTGTTGTAAACAAGAACTGGGACTGGTAAATTGCAATATTTTTATTTCAAGTAATGCAACTTCTCCAATACAATATTTGAACTGATAGTTTAAAATCTTTAAATTAGTGCAAACAAGACCCACCCTCTGACGGGGGAAGCAAATATTATATAATATTATAATTAAAGATGCACCGATACCGATACTGGTATCGGTAGGGGGCGCCGATCCAGCCCGAAATGGTGGTATCGGTATCGGCGAGTACCAACAAAGACGGCGCCGATACCATTTACCGGTCCAATATTATAACATTTGACCGCAGCCTTTTTTTTTTCCTCCTGGCGCTCACTACACTCTGTCTCTGTGTTGTGTGATGACACGTGAACATCAAGCAGCTATCGCTATTGGCCTGCTCCAGACCAATGAGAGCGGGCCAATAGCCACTCCTAACCAATGGCAAGGCCGCTTTTTCATATGGAGGAAACACAAACCAGGAGTAATGGCGGCGGTCGGGAAGTATTTCAAAATAGAAATCCCGTCGATTAAAATCAATGACTGCATGCAAGATTTGCGGCCTGAAAGTTTCGAGATGTGGAGTTAAATTGGCCAATTTCAATTCCTCGAACCTGATAAAACATTTGAAGATGAAATGTGAACGAACACAACGAGTTTGAGCCTGCAAGAGCAGGAGTGGTATCCAGAAGAAGGGCGTTGGACCGGAGCAACAATCTCTGGTCAGTTCACTACGTCAACTTTACTTTGTCTTTTACTTAAAGAAATGCTGCAGTAATTTGGGAACTGTTTCCAAAGTAGGGTTGCCACCTTTCAGAAATAGAAATAAGGGACTCCCCCTCCCGAAAAAAGGAGGCTAATAGAGAGACGGGATGCTGTGGTCAATTATAATTACTTATAATTGTTAGCGTCCGCAAATGCGGAAACAAGGTTGGAACTCGAAGCAGACAACAAGCGGGGGATATGTACAAGGGCTTAATGATTGCAAACAAAAAATAACACGCGATCGCGGGATAGAAGAAATAACAAAAGGAGTCGGTGACAGCAGGTCGACGGAGCTCAATACTACAAACTCGAAGGTTAACTAAGACTATAGGCAGCGAGCCAAAAGGCCAAAATAAAAACACTCAAATACCTGCAAAGGGTATAGGGTTACAAACGAGAGCAGCACACTACACAAAAAAACCCAATGCAGGGGCGTAACAAGCAAATGTAGCGAGACTATAGTGCGAGATGTCAAATGGCGATCAGCAAGGCAAAATACCTTTGAGATCACCCGTGCTTAAATGCTGCGCTGATGAGCCTGCATTGGATTCAGGTGCGATGTCAGGAAAGCCCCCATGACCAGCCCAGCAACAAGACACAATCTAACCAGCAGCAGAATGTGACGATAATATCATGAAAGTTGCACTGTTTGGCCTTTGAGAGGTTTAAAAAGGTTTATTCAGTTCATTCTGAGTTTATTATTATGAATTTATTTTTACTTTCTTACTGTTGGTCTAGCATTATACATGTTTTATTAATTTCATAAATGTAGCACTATTTTGGCCTTTGAGAGCTACTACTACTACTATTGTCTACTAGGGTTAGTAGACTATTCACTTTGTACTAGTCTTGTTCCTATTTTGCAAAGGTAAGCAACAGCCTGACAAAGCCTTGATAGCAATGATTTCACATCCAATTATGTAGCTCTTCGGGAAAAATAAATAAATAAATAAAATAAAATTAAAAAAATATATATATATATATATACAGTGCCTTGCAAGAGTATTCGGCCCCCTTGAATCTTGCAACCTTTCGCCACATTTCAGGCTTCAAACATAAAGATATGAAATTTATTTTTTTTGTCAAGAATCAACAACAAGTGGGACACAATCGTGAAGTGGAACAACATTTATTGGATAATTTAAACTTTTTTAACAAATAAAAAACTGAAAAGTGGGGCGTGCAATATTATTCGGCCCCCTTGCGTTAATACTTTGTAGTGCCACCTTTTGCTCCAATTACAGCTGCAAGTCGCTTGGGGTATGTTTCTATCAGTTTTGCACATCGAGAGACTGACATTCTTGCCCATTCTTCCTTGCAAAACAGCTCGAGCTCAGTGAGGTTGGATGGAGAGTGTTTGTGAACAGCAATCTTCAGCTCTTTCCACAGATTCTCGATTGGATTCAGGTCTGGACTTTGACTTGGCCATTCTAACACCTGGATACGTTTATTTTTGAACCATTCCATTGTAGATTTGGCTTTATGTTTTGGATCATTGTCCTGTTGGAAGATAAATCTCCGTCCCAGTCTGAGGTCTTGTGCAGATACCAACAGGTTTTCTTCCAGAATGTTCCTGTATTTGGCTGCATCCATCTTCCCGTCAATTTTAACCATCTTCTCTGTCCCTGGTGAAGAAAAGCATGATGCTGCCACCACCATGTTTGACAGTGGGGATGGTGTGTTCAGTGTGATGAACTGTGTTACTTTTACGCCAAACATATCGTTTTGCATTGTGGCCAAAAAGTTCAATTTTGGTTTCATCTGACCAGAGCACCTTCTTCCACATGTTTGGTGTGTCTCCCAGGTGGCTTGTGGCAAACTTTAAACGAGACTTTTTATGGATATCTTTGAGAAATGGCTTTCTTCTTGCCACTCTCCCATAAAGGCCAGATTTGTGCAGTGTACGACTGATTGTTGTCCTATGGACAGACTCTCCCACCTCAGCTGTAGATCTCTGCAGTTCATCCAGAGTGATCATGGGCCTCTTGGCTGCATCTCTGATCAGTTTTCTCCTTGTTTGAGAAGAAAGTTTGGAAGGACGGCCGGGTCTTGGTAGATTTGCAGTGGTCTGATGCTCCTTCCATTTCAATATGATGGCTTGCACAGTGCTCCTTGAGATGTTTAAAGCTTGGGAAATCTTTTTGTATCCAAATCCGGCTTTAAACTTCTCCACAACAGTATCTCGGACCTGCCTGGTGTGTTCCTTGGTTTTCATAATGCTCTCTGCACTTTAAACAGAACCCTGAGACTATCACAGAGCAGGTGCATTTATACGGAGACTTGATTACACACAGGTGGATTCTATTTATCACCATCGGTCATTTAGGACAACATTGGATCATTCAGAGATCCTCACTGAACTTCTGGAGTGAGTTTGCTGCACTGAAAGTAAAGGGGCCGAATAATATTGCACGCCCCACTTTTCAGTTTTTTATTTGTTAAAAAAGTTGAAATTATCCAATAAATGTTGTTCCACTTCACGATTGTGTCCCACTTGTTGTTGATTCTTGACAAAAAAATTAAATATATTATCTTTATGTTTGAAGCCTGAAATGTGGCGAAAGGTTGCAAGATTCAAGGGGGCCGATACTGCACAGCCAGTATTTTTTCAACAATAAAATCAGACCCGGAAGACAGAATACAGGAAGAAAAACATATACAACAGGCATTAAAAAGGTGTCAGTATCCACAGTGGGCAATAGAAAAAGGTGCAGGACAGGTCAAAAACAAGAACAAAAAAACAAACCAAACAAGAACACAGAGATATGGGGACATATGTACGTGAGGGGAGTCACGGAACGTATCCAAAGGGTCATGAAAAATACAACATAAACACACCGGTCAAACCACGCACAACACTCCGCCAGATATTGGTCCACCCAAAGGACAAAATCCATCCAGAAAACAAATGCAAGTCAATATATGAAATTCCATGCAAAAAATCAGGGAGACAGGGAGGAGCTTCATTACAAGAAAAACAGGACACAAGAAGGAATGTGACAAGGAGACAACAATGAGACAAACAAGGGCAATAAAAGAAAAATCACAACAAGAACATCACAAATCAGCCATTACCGATCACCGCAAAAGAGAAAAACACATCATGGACTGGTAAAAGGCCAGAGTCATCCGCACCGAAGAAAACAAACATCAGCGCTGGATCAGGGAGGCCATTGAGATCCACAAGCGGGGCTCAAGGACCATCAAGAGGGACGAGGGGGCATAGATGCTCTCTACGACCTGGAAGAGCATCTTGGAAGAGTGAATGGGCAGCAGAGGGCGTGACGCTTTCATCCATCAGCTGATACAGACGCGTCACACCAACATCAGTGACCCTCTGATGAAGGCGGAAGTGCTCGCCAAAACATGTCAGGTAAATAAAACGAGCTACTATTGCCTGGGATAAAAGAAAAGGATTGACGAATACAATACTTTCATTATGTTCAGACTTACACTGACCCCCTTTCACTCGCTGAATGTGCCAGTCCATTCCCCCCCCCCCCAAACACACGTTTGATTGGCTGATGACTTGACCCCCTCCCACACACACACCCATTCACAGCCCGACAAAAATACACCATACCACCAACCCCGGCCCCTTCAAAGACGAGGAATATTATAAGTTTTTTTCTGCCAGCAGCAGCCACTGTATGTACTGTAAAAAGACGTCAATGTTGTGGAGGTGGGGAACACTCCACTAATTTTGCTACTGCTAGAGAGCTTCAAGTCGATTTTACTCACTGAGATTTCTTGAAATAAAAACAGCTAGATGAAAATAAGGTTAACAACCTTATTTTAAGCAAAACGTTTGTATATTTAATATTAAAAGAAAAACTTGTTTGTTATAAATGTTCTTAATTCAAGAATATTGTTCAAAACATTATTTAAAAGAATTTTTTTTCTTGATTTAGGTGAAAAATGACCAACTTTTAGATGCTCAATACGAACAAATAGTAATATTTACTTAAAAGTAAAAGTGGAAGAATCTGACACATTAATCTGTTAACTAGCCTATAACACTCAAAAAAAGATGGAGAAAATTTATTGACTAGATTTAACAAAAATTCTCAGATTAAGAGGTTATACATTTGCAGTGTGAAGGTTAGTATAGGTCAATAGATTTATTTTGCATTAATCATTTAGCCTATCAATTAATTAGGTTCATATTGGTGAGAAATGAACCCAACCCCCATTCACCAAATATGTTTGGTCTCTGTTAATGTCCCGTCCCCAGCAAAAAGTGTACATGCAGGTTATGCTGTTATATCGTCCCTACCAATAATAAGACCAAACCTAGGCCATTCCTTGAAAGTGGTAGAGAATAGTTATATCTTGATGAGAGACATTCATTTAAATTGAAGTAAGTTGGCTTCCATTCATGCGAGTCGCAATGGACGCCGCTGAAGTCGAAAGCTAGGAATGAACCATTCTTACACCGGAGGGGTGTGGTCAACCCAATGCAGTTTTGCCTCAATCTACAGCGGTGTTTTAAAAGCAACACAAAACGTTTCATGATATCAGGACACCAAAATAGACGTTCTACATGCAATTAAATGTGAATAATCTGAATGTACAAGTTGTTCTGCGTATTTTCATTTTGTACCTATACTTATTAAATGGTACGTTTCGACAGCCTCCAGTTCTCTTTAGTGTTTGCCAATGTTGGAGGTGTAACTGGGGTCTGGCCCTGAACAAAGGTAATAATGACCAAAAATGTTCGTCAGTTCGTGTTAAGCTTGTCTCTGGTGTATTCGCCATGCGATTGTCACGCCGCTTAGAGTTGCCGATGTGCCCTGAAAGAGCCGAGACTTTCGGTAGATGGAGCGCTATGGTGATGCTAACAAGAGGGGTCCTTGGCCGACCTGCTACGATGAGCTGAAAATCAGCAGATGGAACGTTACCCTGACACGCTTTTGCCCAACAGGAGCGCTTCTCTTGTTCCGTAGTCGTCCCGGAATCCTTGCACATCATGTCGGTTTATTTCGGAGGGCGGGCGGCCACATAGAGAAAATGCTAGTTTTCTGCTTGGCAACGTTAGCATCCTGCTAAAGTGGACACAGTCATGTATGCTTTGGGGATCTTACATCCTGCAACCTAACAGCCATCCTCGATATGAGGCAAGATACTAAGTGGTTATTTGATCATTTTAACTCTGCGTAAATTAACGGAATGGTCGAGAATTAAAATCAAACAGGAACTCCAAATGTCATGTTATTCGATGGTACTTTTTCCATTCAAATGCATACTGACAATCCTTTTGAACTTGGGTTAGAAATGATTGCATTTGTGTACTGTGTAATACCCAGATCCTCGAAAGCCTACAGGCATACCCACATGATGCAGTATTCGTTGCAGGACAAACATATTAAATTAATGGTTGACCCTCGGGATTGAAACAATTCAGTACAAGGGAATGTACGAGCAAGGGCGCTGGAAATCACTCACAGCAAGGGATGCTGAGCATCTTAGTTTGTTTTTCCCCATCTAAAAACGGCCATTTCGGTCCAAATTAGTCATGTCCACGCTTTATTCCCCATACAATGTGTGCACATTGACAGTACTCACATATGCGGGATAGTTTACGTACTACTATGAGGCTACTACAAAGACAGCGTTCTATTTCACTAACAGTGTGTGTTGGAATTTTTGTATTGGAAATAAAAGTGCCCGTGTATAATAACGCAAAAAGCCCGCAAATAGAAGGCTCAAGGACACACGTGAAAACAAATTGTCCAATAAGCCTGAGTTTAACTCCCACTTTTCACAACACTGAAATATAAAATTGCACACGAATATCCAACAGCGCTCTGCACGGTGGTATCTCAACAGCAACAGCAAAAAATAATATGGCTACATTGCAGGCGTGTCTTAGTTATTTTACGTCCTCCACGGTCGAAACCTGCATCCTACTTTTCCTACCTGGGCACTGTTATAAACTACCATAATCAGAGCTGCAGCTATCGATTATTTTATCAGTCGATTAATCGATGAACTAGTTAGTTCGAATAATGGAGTAATCGGATAAGGAACATAAAAAATTAAAATACCGGAGCTGAGCCTAAAACGGCATGAAAAAATAAATGAGGAACTAAAAAAAACAAAAGAACCGAATCTGACCCGTCAATATCATTATAAAGTCTATGGGCTAAATGTACTGTATCTATAAACTAAATTATAAATGAATTAAAAAAACATAAGCTCAAACAAAAACTAAGCTTAACTTAGTGGTCTTAACAGGGAGCAACTGGATTTAGCCATGTGAAATTAGTTATATCATATTCACTTTTGCCACAAGAGGGCAGTGTATCCCTCCAAATCAATAAAACTAAATGCAAACACTTTCAGAACAAACCATTACAATGTCACTCTAAACGAATACTCATCAGCAAAATTTCATTCGAATCTGTAATCGAATTACTTGAGTTAATTGATTAATCGTTGCAGCACTAAACAATCTTCATTTTCGACCTCAAATTTTAGAAAATTTTGCTGTTTTCGCAAAGAAAAAAATCGCTAATTCGTTTTTGCGCCATGTTAACACATCTTCTGGAAACAGTTAACTTTTCCATTCCAATAGCACCTCATTCACCATAACCTGGTAGCAATCAAGGTATCAGGTGGGGACCATATTATTAACAACCCCCCCCCCCCCCCCCCGTAAATTTCGGACTATAAGCCGCTTTTTTCCTTCATTTTGAACCCTGCAGTTTATCGTATAGTGCGGCTTATTTGTTGATTTATTTGGGTTAATAGGCAACACATGCCTCCTAGCATGCGTTGCAGTACGACGGATGTAAATTACAATCAAAATTCCTGTTTTGTGCTATATTTTATGACATTGTATAGTATACATGATTATATTTATGAAATGACACTATCATGGGCATTACTGAATGTTTATGACATATTTAAGTATCATCTGACAAATTATGTTACTAACTCCATTTCTGTCCATCTTTTACATCCATTCAAAAGTGAGATAATTTGCTGGATAGCACTAAATGACATCTGTTATATGCATTATATATAATATATACCGTATTGGCCCGAATATGAGGGCCCTGATTATAAGACGACCCCCTCTTTTTCAAAACTCAAGTTTGAAAAAATACTTTTTGAACACCGAATTAATTTTTATACAGGAAATAATTACAGTACATCCGAAACAAATGATTATAACAATATGTTTGAGAGAAAAAGCATGTTATTTTACCTCATTCAAATCTTGATATCTGAACATTTGATGTAAACTAAAGTGCAATCACATTCGTAAATGAATGGCTTTTGGTTTTTGAAATGTAAATACACCAATCTATTGTGATAAAACAACAAAATTGCAATAACTGCATTAACCATCAAAGTGAAGTCTAACTGTAACTGTAGTCTTGAAAGAAATCTAACGAAAAACATTGCAATAAAATAATGCAAACTGGTTAAACTAAAAAGAGTAGCTGAGATCTGTCATGACAGAACATCGCTTCAATAATATCTGGCGCCATCTTGCGTCGTGAATGGGTATAATGTCTAGACCGCGAATATAAGACGACCCCTCTTTTTCAGTGTTATTTCAATGCAAAAAACACCGTCTTATGTTCTGGCCAATACGGTCTATATATATATATATATATATATATATATATATATTAGGGCTGTCAAACGATTAAAATTTTTAATCGAGTTAATTACATCTTAAAAATTAATTAATCGTAATTAATGGCAATTAATCGCAATTCAAACCATCTATAAAATATGCCATATTTTTCTGTAAATTATATATATATTCTGTAAAATGTTGGAATGGAAAGATAAGACACAAGATGGATATATACATTCAACATACGGTACATAAGGACTGTAGTGGGCATTTCACTCTACTGTCATTTAAATCTGTCTATGCTGTCCTCACTCCGAAGCGTCGACTTTTTCCAAAGCTAGACAGCTAGTGAACGACGCCTTACTAATTAGACTTCTTCCTTTTTCATCTGGTTTATTAATAAAATGGGCTCAAACCATTGTCCTCTTTAGACCGTCGTAAAACTACAAAAAAAAAGTACACAAGCATTGCATTAGCAGCAACGTTAGCTTAGCACGCTATACAGGTTCATTAAACATAAACAAAAAGCGTCTCATACAAAAAGTATAACATTTCGCTTACTAACATAATATGTACATTCTTTACAACAACCATACTTACGGACAAATCTTGTCCAAGGATCATATAAGCACAACAGAGACGTCGTGCAGCCATATTGAACTGGCAAGAAAACAATAAACCATGTCGCAAAGCGACCACAAGAGTTCGCTGTTAGACAGCACAAAAAGCCTTGCTGTAAAACGTACCAAAAGGCAGAATACTTTCTGAGCGGGACATGTGCGTTAATTGCGTCAAATATTTTAACGTGATTAATTTAAAAATTTAATTACCGCGCATTTACGCGATAATTTTGACAGCCCTAATATATATATATATATATATATATATATATATATATATATAAATATATATATATATATATATACAGTGGTACCTCTACAAACGATCGCTTCGACACACGAACTTTTCGACATCCGACGTAAAATTTGACTCGCCATTTGTTTCTACATCCGACGACATGCTCGAAATACGACGACAATGGCAGCACCGCAGACGAATGCACGGCGGATTTTCTTGTGTGACAAATCAACACTGGTTTCAGAAAAGGTTGGTACAGGTGGTGAAACAAGGAAAAAGTTTACGCTTACCTTCTAAATGAAGATGCAAATGACAGAAAAATATGAGCGTAGGGTGGGCATCCGTGAAATGGCTCAACAATACATCTCCACGGTCCTCCTCCGACCATCGTTCGCCAGTATTCATAAGTTAAGCTGACAATTCTTATTGTGGTAACATCTCCAGAGAAATCGCCAACTTCTCCACGTTTTTATCATTTATTTCACAACTTATTCAAAACAAAAACACCTTCTGTCTGCCGCAATTGACGGTGTTCTCAAGAAAACATTCAAAGTGAAAGTGAAACTCAAGCTCACCGGTCTGTCTCTGGCACGTCAGCCCCGCGGTGCGTTCAGGGTCAGCAAAAAACGTCCGCCACATTAGAACCCGATTCGTTACATTAATACAGGAATTATTATTATTATTATTATTATTCCGATTTTGATTTATAATTTATTTGTTTTGCTATGTGTAGTTGCCATTTGTAATAGTACCAGCAGTATTTTTTAAGGATTTAGTGAAGGTTTTTGGGCTGTGGAACGAATTAATGGAATTATAATGTATTCCTATGGGAAAATCCTGCTCGACATACGACCATTTCGACTTACAAACAAGGTCCTGGAACGGATTAACTTCGTATGTAGAGGTACCACTGTATATATATATATATATATATATATATATATATATATATATATATATATACATACATACATACATACATACACACTCACCGGCCACTTTATTAGGTACACCTGTCCAACTGCTCGTTAACACTTAATTTCTAATCAGCCAATCACATGGCGGCAACTCAGTGCATTTAGGCATGTAGACACGGTTTAAGACATTCTCCTGCAGTTCAAACCGAGCATCAGTATAGGGAAGAAAGGTGATTTGAGTGACTTTGAACGTGGCATGGTTGTTGGTACCAGAAGGGCTGGTCTGAGTATTTCAGAAACTGCTGATCTACTGGGATTTTCACACACAACCATCTCTAGGGTTTACAGAGGATGGTTCGAAAAAGAAAAAATATCCAGTGAACGGCAGTTCTGTGGGCGGAAATACCTTGTTGATGCCAGAGGTCAGAGGAGAATGGCCAGACTGGTTCGAGCTGATAGAAAGGCAACCGTGACTCAAATAACCACCCGTTACAACCAAGGTAGGCAGAAGAGCATCTCTGTACGCACAGTACGTCGAACTTTGAGGCAGATGGGATACAGCAGCAGAAGACCACGCTGGGTGCCGCTCCTTTCAGCTAAGAACAGGAAACTGAGGCTACAATTTGCACAAGCTCATCAAAATTGGACAATAGAAGATTGGAAAAACATTGCCTGGTCTGATGAGTCTCGATTTCTGTTGCGACATTCGGATGGTTGGGTCAGAATTTGGCGTCAACAACATGAAAGCATGGATCCATCCTGCCTTGTATCAACAGTTCAGGCTGGTGGTGGTGGTGTAATGGTGTGGGGAATATTTTCTTGGCACTCTTTGGGCCCCTTGGTACCAATTGAGCATCGTTGGAACGCCACAGCCTACCTGAGTATTATTGCTGACCATGTCCTTCCCTTTATGACCACAATGTACCCAACTTCTGATGGCTACTTTCAGCAGGATAATGCACCATGTCTTAAAGCTGGAATCATCTCAGACTAGTTTCTTGAACATGACAATGAGTTCACTGTACTCAAATCGCCTCCACAATCACCAGATCTCAATCCAATACAGCATCTTTGGGATGTGGTGGAACGGGAGATTCGCATCATGGATGTGCAGCCGACAAATCTGCACCAACTGTGTGATGCCATCATGTCAATATGGACCAAACTCTCTGAGGAATGCTTCCAGCACCTTGTTGAATCCATGCCACAAAGAATTGAGGCAGTTCTGAAGGCAAAAGGGGGTCCAGCCAGTTACTAGCATGGTGTACCTAATAAAGTGGTCGGTGAGTGTGTATATACAGTGTATATACACATATATATATATGTATATAATATTGTATAATATTATCAATGCTCATGACAGTGTCATGTCAAAGTTATGATTGTCTGATGACAGTCTTATGGTGCCACTGTCAAATAAAGTGTTACCAAATACCATAACTAGCAATTAATGAAACAACTGGAACAGTAACTGAAAAAATAATTAGCACAGAACATGAATTAAGATTGTTATTAACCGCTGCAATGCATGCTAGGAGGTATTTTGGACATCAACAGCGTTGGCAGCAATGGCAGCAGAGGTTGACTGTCTCCCCCAAGGGAGCAGTGATGGCCAAATGAAGCTTCTTTAAGCAATAAAGATTTGGAGCCAATTGTTTTAAAGTTCATGGTGGTTCATTTGGTCTTATGAAAGTCGTATGTTACCGCTGTCAAATAAAGCATTACCGGTTAATATCTTTTGGTGTAAATATCCCATAATACAG
Organism: Corythoichthys intestinalis; assembly: GCF_030265065.1. NCBI lineage: Eukaryota > Metazoa > Chordata > Actinopteri > Syngnathiformes > Syngnathidae > Corythoichthys > Corythoichthys intestinalis. The sequence goes on along the minus strand of NC_080414.1, from coordinate 37,092,958 downwards.
TGAGGACAGCTGCAGATTATAGTCTGTCTATGAACAAATGCCGTTTTCGTGTCATATTTGGTGGGTGGCGGCATCTAGTCAGGTGCGCCTTATTGAGCCAAAATTACAGTACTCTTTCAAAATGTTTTATTAATTGATTTATTTTTAACAACAACAAAAAAAAAGAATCAACCAAACCCTTTTTTCTCCCCGACACCCAGCTGAAATGAGGTCGTTTTGGGCCATTTCAGGTCATTACCTGTTGATTTTCAGTCACTTCATGTTGATTTTGGGGCATTTTGGGGTTATTTCATGTTGATTTTGGGTTACAGAACAGGAATGAATGAATAGGCAGTAACTCAAACTCAACAGGAAGTGACCTGTAAATGCCCTAAAATGAACAGAAAACCTGTAAATGCCTCGAAAATCAGAAAGCGTGACTGTGAATGCTCTGGTTTCGAATAAACAAACATTAATTCGCCCTTCCCAGTCTTAATTTATTGGGCGTCAAGTGCCATCATTGACAGCTATAGAGTTAATCTAGACACTATTATGGTGGAAGATTTCGGTAGCAGCTTGTTGGTTCCCTATTTATTCTTTTTTTTTTAAACATTCACACCTTTTAAAATGATGTCTCGATTCTTGGCATGAGCGTATCGATAACACTTTGGTTTGCAAAGTATCACGATATAACACCATTTTAATATTTTAGAACACCCCTAGTTAGCATGGTTACTAAAATGTGCGTATTGAACTGATACTTTTGTTGAATGTCTTGTTTCTTTTCCATTAGAACTGATTTTAAATGTAAATACCAGGCCATTGTGGCATTCCAGATTCCCACTCTTTTCCGGTGAGGCTTAGCAGCAGTAATATGAGCAAAGCTCTTTAAAATAAAGCTTCATTGTCTATGTGAACTGGCTACTGCCGCATCAGAATGTGTGCTATGCTGAGCGCCTCTAGCTATAAAGTCTGTGCGAGTTACTCCACACGTTCACTGGTAAAGTGATGTGAATTCTTTCTAGATAATACTAATATGTAATATCGTACAGTGAAACGTCCATGATATCTTTTTCAGGGTGCTAATTTGTGTGGATTATTATAGGCACCCCCCCAAAGAATGGTACGAATTTCAGCACCTTTGGTCACCTTAGTCCATATAGAGTACAGTGGTATCTCAAAATACGAAATTAATTCAGTTTGGAGTGGCTTTCGTATCATGTTTTTTTTTGCTTTGTATAATGAATCACGTTTTAAATGTAAATCATCTAATCCATTCCAAGCTCTAATAAAACACTAGAGCTGGGAAAAAGTATCCGGCAATATATTGCGTTCCTTTATGTCACGATCCGAGTATTGATGCTTTTTTTATGAGTATCGATACTTTAAATACTTAAAATGTGCTGCGCCAACGCAATGCTGTCCACAAGCCAACAAAGTAGAGATGTCCCGATCCGATCACGCTCCGTCCTGCTGCTTTTCTTGGTCCGCAGTGAGCTTGAGATTGCTTATTAAAGTTAATGATGAGTGATAGCTGTTGAGGCTTTGATGTTGCCATAGAAGCCTGGGAGCGCTATACTTGAAAGATGCTGCCTCGTTGAGCTTGTTTAAAAACTTGTGGTAGTGTGAGTGGCAATGGCGTGCCGCAAGCAACATGTCACCTTTGCTCATTAATATTCATGATGTTAGCAATTGTTGCTAGGATGGTCAACCTCCCGTTTGTCCCTAATAGTAAATGCATGGAAATAGTAGAGGAGTTCCAAAAAAATCGATTATTACATGCATCGTGTTTCGACACTTGACGATTCGATTACGATTCATTAAGGTTAAAAAACGATGATTTTTCTCTCATAACTTTATGGCAGCCGCTCGTAGCAGAACGAAATTCAAGACACGTCTGCCGCCCGGGCACCGTTAACGGGCATACGCACGTTATGATGGATGCTGCCGGTTACTGAGGGAGAGAGAGATTTACTCCTTTTTAAAAGACTGGAAAATGAATTTGTGTATGAGACAGGCAGGGACAGAGCGCAACTCGACGGTCGCGCTTTTGTGCGCAAGTTATTTTTTAGAGCAAGCGGGGAAGAGAGATAGTTCGTTACTCCTTGTCTTTTAGATGTCCAGCAGTAGTTTTAAGGCATTTAAATTGAAAAATGTCCTGAGTGTGTTGCTAAGACCCATGTGCATCTATAAGAGGTGAGTACACGAACCCTCTTGTACTGTTTAGCCTTTATTGTTTTAGTCTTTGAGATGTTAATAGTTAGCGCCGAGCGCTAAGCTAATTAGCTGATTCGCTAACGTGTATTTCATATGCAGAACGTGTAAAACCATGATTAAGTACAGCGGTAACACTACAAACACGCAAAATAGTACAGTTACATTGGTTAAAAGAAGTCTTATTTCTAAAGACACTTTGTTTCCAGAAAATGTGGAATTCATTCCACCTGTGTAAATTTTATTGTATCGTTGAGAGAAATAAGTACTCCCTTTAAAATGGTTAATGTTTTTTGCACTTTCTAAAAAATTAATAAATAAAAAGCAGCATGAGGGCAGCTTTTTGTTGTATGGCCATGTTTCCATCATTCCTGTTGAATCATTAGGATATTTTAAATAAATAATGAACATAAATTTGTTTGGCTACTGTATTAATTAGTAATGTACGATCCATCGATAATCGTGATAACCGCGATCATCGTCAGTACTGTGATCATCATTCAATAATCGAATCGTAGCTCCCTGAATCGTAATCGAATTGAATCGTGGGGTGCCTAAGATGCCACACCCCTAGGAAATAATGTACGAACGAGATGTTTACTGAGCTAAACCTACCAATTCTCTCTGAAAATGATGACCCTGGTGCCAAATTTACTGGTAAAGATGTGGAACAACATACAAATTTTCAGTTAAAGAGATGGCTTGAGTGTCGAGAGCTGAAAAAGACGGAAAAAAGAGCCAATCTGATCCAGAGTTAGCTTTTTTATCGACACCTTTTTCTTGTGCGCATTGCCTTACGCCACTGACAATGACATTCTCATGTTTCAACAATCTATCCTTTACCACCATATGCCCTGTCTTTCTTAAATGTTATATCCTCTGGTCTTATGTCTCTGACCGTTCTTGGGGGCAATTTACATTGCTATTTTTGTGTAGCAATCGCAAGTGCTACTCGGTGACAGTCAACAAACACTTTTAATTTTTTCATCAATAACAAATCTTAATTCTATAATTTATTTACACTTCCCCCTTACTAAAGTTTTTTTTTTTTTTTACAACAGAAAAGGTAGCAGTGGCAGTCAGATACCATTTTAATTTTTTTTCATGTCATTCATTGTCAGACGGAAGCAGCAAGGCAAAACGCCACCCTAAAAACTAAGTAAAAATACCAAAATGGCTTACCTCTTTGTCCTCTGTAGGACCATGGCCCCCAACAGAATGTTTACTGTATATAAAATGTGAATGGCCCCACCTTGCTGACGGTAAACTGTCTTTTGAACGTCCGCGCAAGTTGATCCATTCTTTAAATTTTTTCCTCCGAGTTTTTGGTTTCGAGAAACGTATGAAGAAAACATCCTTCATATGTTGTAATGTCTAGAGTCGTTTGTACAAGTTCCATAGCAGCAGTGTTCAATCGGCATTTTTTTGTTTTTTTTTTGTTGAAAGATTACCGGAGAAAACAAGCAGAAATAACATGGATTGGTGTGTCTAGAATGACCCACTTCCGCGTTACGATGGCAACGTCACGGTCTAAAAATAGAATTCGTGCGCTACGCTATTATACCAATCGGAGGTAACACTGTTTTTCCCCACTAGAGGGTGCTCATGCTCTTCGGACGGGTTATAAGTGTTGTTCTGGTCTGAGTTTAATTCTTTTTTTCATGTCATCTTTTTGGGCTAATATGGTCATGTTATAGGTTATAGTACAGTTACAGTATAATAATAACAGTTCATAGAAGATGATGATGTGCTTAGAAAAAAACAATTATTTTATAAAACTGACATTGTAAGCAGTAAAATGTTTCTCACTCAACGAATACTTTTTTTACTTGAGTCAATTCTTGGATTACTTAGACTTTTACACGTTTTATTTAGAAGTTATGCTATTCTTACTTGAGTGAAATTTTTGGATACTCTACCCACCTCTATAAGTAGAAGTAGTCATCCAAAATTTACTCACGTACAAGTAAAAAAGTATTTATTGAAAAGAATACTCGAGTGATGAGTAACATTGTGAGTAGCAGCTTACAATGTCTGATTTTTTTTTTTTTTTTTTAAATAATGGCATTTTTTTCTCATCATCTATATAAACTGTTATTATGATGCTGTACTATAGCCCAGTGGTCCCCAACCTTTTTTGCACCACAGACCGGTGTGATATGGGCTTTTTTTTCACGGACTGGAAATGTGGGGCAGAAAATGACAGTAAATTTAAAATAACACGGCTGGGCTGAAAACGAACATTAAGGGCATGGAAGATGTAACTCATCATATGCTGAATCAACCTTTTGAAACATGGGCCTCTCCTAAAAACCTGACGGCAAATATCCTCGGCTGCAGGCATAACGAGTTCTTCTCCAATCGTGAAAGGTTTTTGGCTTTAGCAATACAGTTCACCCGAGGTATGATGCTCTCAGTGCATTCGGTTTAGTTGCGTTGTCTGCTAGCTTTTTGGTACATATTATGCTGAATGAACTTGGTTGTAGGCTCCTCTTGTGGCTCAGCGGGTGGCCTTCTCCCCATAGAAAAGCTGTCCAAAGACATCGCCGCCCACAGCACACAACTGACAGCGGCTAATGTTACTGTTTACATTGACTGACGCTGAGCTGCTATAGGTGTGCAAACAACCCAGTAATGGGAGCCAACCACTCTGGAGTCATGTGTATATTGTAGCGACATCTCATTGGTGAAGCAGGTAGCGCTACTGTCGGAATCTCTGGCAAAAATAATCAATATGTAGAATGAAAAGGGAAATGTAACGACTCTAGTGCAGCCCGGAGTAAGAGTAGTGTCTCTTTTTCACAAATCTACTCAAGTAAAAAATATTGTGTGGTATAACTACCCTAAGAAGTACATTTTTCTCAATAAGTAACTCATTAATACCTATCTCTGTAATGTAAAAGGCTCATTAATACGGTTTATATATATATATATATATATATATATATATATATATATATATATTAGGGCTGTCAAACGATTAAAATTTTTAATCGAGTTAATTACAGCTTAAAAATTAATTGATCGTAATTAATCGCAATTAATCGCAATTCAAACCATCTATAAAATATGCCATATTTTTCTGTGAATTATATATATATTCTGTAAAATAAATTGTTGGAATGGAAAGATAAGACACAAGATGGATATATACATTCAACATACGGTACATAAGGACTGTAGTGGGCATTTCACTCTACTGTCATTTAAATCTGTCTATGCTGTCCTCACTCCGAAGCGTCTACTTTTTCCAAAGATAGACAGCTAGTGAACGACGCCTTAATAATCAGACTTCTTCCTTTTTCATCTTATTTATTAATAAAATGGCCTCAAACCATTGTCCTCTTTAGACCGTCGTAAAACTACAAAAAAAAAAAGTACACATGCATTGCATTAGCTACAACGTTAGCTTAGCACGCTATACAGGTTAACTAAACATAAGCAAAAAGCGTCTCATACAAAAAATATAACATTTCGGTTATTAACATAATATGTACATTCTTTACAACAACCATACTTGCGGACAAATCTTGTCCAAGGATCATATAAGCACAACAGAGACGTCGTGCAGCCATATTGAACTGGCAAGAAAACAATAAACCATGACGCAAAGCGACCACAAGAGTTCGCTGTTAGACAGCACAGAAAGCCTTGCTGTAAAACTTACCAAAAGGCAGAATACTGTCTGAGCGGGACATGTGCGTTAATTGCGTCAAATATTTTAACGTAATTAATTTAAAAAATTAATTACCGCGCGTTAACGCGTTAATTTTGACAGCCCTAATTAATAATAATAATTATGCTCTCGTTTCAGGAATAGAGCATGGCTCAAGTAAAAGTACAGACCTCAGCACCCCAGGCTGGCCCTGGCCTCTCCTCTGGAGGTCCTTTGGCACCCATGGCCAGCCCAGGATCACTGGGTCTGCAGCCCTCTGTCAACGGTACAGGCCCGTCCCCCACACCCGCCTGCCCCGCTCCTGCAGCTGGATATGGGGACGCTCCTGTGTCTGCCACACCACCAGGTACATACCCACTGCCTCCAGTCTTTAATACACTCTGGTCCTCTTAAATATACTGTAATTTGTGTATTGTCAGAGTTAATGTCACTGTTTGTGAACTGAAACTTCAGCATGCTGACTTTAAAAAATTAAATCAATCCCTTCCATCCCTAGAGCCAAGTTGTTTAATTTCTTTACTAATATATAGTTTTTAGGGTGAGTGTGTCACATGTAAATTTCACTTTAATAAGCTTTTAATCATGCTATATGGTCATTCCCTGATTAAAAACGAAAAATGCAGTCAGAGTGGTTTTCTGAACCATTCAACTATGTTTGAGAAATCGTCGCATGTCTCCTGTAGGCCATCGGGGGCTGCTGAAATGCTCTGTGTTACCGACCTCAGCCTCTTTTCCCTGCCTCCTACTCTGCTCTGATATTTGCTACACTACACTTCCAAGGGATGACATGCTTCATAAGGAATAGCTTAACTAGCCAGTCTAAAGGAGAGCCACTCGGCTTTTCTCAGACACTCTCAGCATATGAAAAAAAAAATTCAAGACCTCCCAGTGTTAACTCTAAAAGAAAGGTAAACCAGAGAGCTTGAGAGACAGTCCCATTTCCAGCCGTTTGAGACAGCCATGATGCAAAGATCCATTCATATGCCCCCCCCCCCCCCCCCACACACACACACACTTAAGCCTGAGTTATGCTCCTGCGTTGCGATGACGGCGAAGTGACTACGGCGTCAATGAGCATTCGATAGTTCTGCGGTGAGGGAACGCGTTGCTCTGTAATTCACTGCCAAGCCGCTAGAGGGCGGTGGCGTTATGTTTGTACGGTTTTGGGATATGCTTGTTGACTTCCCTTGGTCTAGTTTAACGGAGAAAAAATAAATGAACAATGCAAGATGGAATGCTTGAATGTAAATTTTCAGCTCATCAACATTGAATAAATGTTGATCATACAAATGTTGAGGCGCAGGCGACGCAGAAGACTGTTTCGAGGCGGCCTGGCTGACTTTTGATGCTGCACAGAGAGTTCTAGCCTCGGGTGGAAACCAGCAAGCTGTGGCGGCTAGCTTCAAACTGGCGTCGAGCACTGCGTCCAGCGTTTTGTCCGAGGTCTTCAAAGCCCTCCTCCCGCCCGATTTGTTTGCCGTGTCCTACAACAAGCCAGTGGGAAGCCATAGCAGATTTCTGCCAGCTATAGAACTTCCCAAACTGCGTTTGAAGCCTTGATGTCAACGTTCAGTTCAATTCAATTTTATTCGTATAGCCCTGGATCACAACAAGGTTGTCTCAAAGGGTTTTGCAGAGGCAATATGATACACAATCAGAAACAGCAAATGAAGCAGCAAAGATGAATAAATAAAGTTCAAGTCCTGGGTATCCCCCATCCTTAGACCCTCCATGTCGGCAAGGAAAAACTCCCCAAAACTCCAGAGTCTTTGGGAGAAAATGAGAAACCGTGGGGAGTACCACAGTCAAGAGAGATCCACTCCCAGGACGGATAGACAGGAAGCCCCAGAACTGCTAATGTGAATTAGCAGGCGAAGTTACAGTCCGTAAAGATGCAGTGGAGTAAAGGAACAAGAAGAGGTCCATCTAGCCAGATGAGACGGGGGGTACGTATGAGACGTTATCATAAGCACCGAGGCACTCTCAATCAGTGATGATGTATCCGAGTGTGAACTGTCTGTTGTGGAAAATTAAACATCAAAAGTACTCTTTTGACACCAAACTTGTGCTTTATTCTGCATATAATTGAGGTGTGACACGTAAATAAGTCAGACTCACAGAAAACCTATGTACACAATAAATGATTAAGTGCACCAACCAAAAATACGACATAAAGTGATAAAAAGCTGGCAGTTTTCGGCCGACTGGGTCTCCGCTTTGTGTGGCCATTCGATTCTTAACACACACACACTTGTCCCGGTGGTCCTTCTATTTTTTTATTCAATCGCTGGCTGACCTCCACCCCGGTATTTTCAGCAATCGCCTCCCACGAATTGCTTGCCATTCGACAATCTTCATAATGTCTTGACGAGACATTGTACAAGTTGTCGTACTTGTTCTCCGTTGATACTCTCGGTGGCTAGGTCCATTTTTGCGTGTATGAAAATCATGTTTCATAATGGCGGTGATTTCACGCTGAACTGGAAACAACAGTCCGAGCGGACCAATCACAGTCCATTTCCGCCACATCATTTGCGTCGACGTGACGCTAGGGTGAGAAAATTCAGTAGGAGCACGTCGGGCTATGGCGCAGGATCGTAAATCAGGTCTTCCTTGGCGGCGCAGGTCTGACGCGGAAGCATAACTCGGCCTTAAATCCAGGGCTGGGTCGCGGGGGCAGCAGCATGCCACTTCAACCAGCTCCTCCGGAGGGATCCCAAAGCTTTCACAAACCAGCCAAGAGATGTAGTCTCTGCAGCGTGTCCTCGGTCATCCCCGGGGCCTCCCACCAGTGAGAGTCTGGGACATACCCGGAACACTTCTCCAGGTATATATCCAGGAGGCGTCCGAACCAGATGCCCGACCCACCTCAGCGGCTCTCAACGTGGAGGAGTAGCGGTTCAACCCCTAGTCCCTTCAGGATGACCGAGCTTCTCACCCTATCTTTAAGGGACAGCCTGGACACCCTGTGGAGGAAACTTATTTCGGCCGCTTATATCCAGGATCTTGTTCTTTTAATCACAACTGACAGCTCGTGACCATAGGTGAGGGTAGGAACGCAGATCGACTGGTAAATCGAGAGCTTTGCCTCTTGGTCCGGCTACTTCTTCACCACTACAGACTGGTGCATCACTGCAGACGCTGCACCGATCTGCCTGTCGATCTCCTGCTCCTTCCCGCCCTCACTCGTGAACAAAACCCCTCAGATACATGAACTCCTCCACTTGGGGCAGGATCTCATCCCTGTCCCAGAGAAGGCACGCCACCCTTTTCCGACTGAGGACTATGGTCTTGGAGTTTGAGGTGCTCATCTTCATCCCAACTGCTTCACACTCGAACTGCGAACCGCTCCAGTAAGAGTTGGAGAGCTTGGCTTGATGAAACCAACAGCACCTCATCATCTGCAAAAAGCAGAGCTGCAATGCTGAGGCCACCAAACCCCCACAACGTATTGGGCAAGGCCAACCTTGAAAGAGTCCACCCCTCTCTGGGAACGAATTTGACTTACTGCCAGCAGTGCCGACCAAACTCTGACACGGGTCGTACAGGGACTGAACAGCTCTTACCAAGGGCCTCGGTACCCCGTACTCCCAAATCACCCCCCACAGGACTCCCCGAGGGAGATAGTCAAACACCATCTCCAAATCCACAAAACACATGTAGACCAGTTGGGCAAACGCCCACGCACCCTTAGAGCCGGGCGGTATACCAAAAATTTACCGTTACTGAAATTCTTCACGATGACCGACGTAATTTTGACCACGTCGGTAAATTCGGTAATTTTATAAAACAAGAAAATATAGTCTCTTCATTCCGCTTTGACTCTGTGTTGTTCGGCTATGTTAATTCCCCTTTAAGAAAGCAGTCAGTGTGCTTACATATGAAGTCACGTGGTTATCAGGAACTCAAACAAACGCAAGCCCGGTAGGCTAATGCTAGCAGCTAACACTAGCGGCTATCGCTACAAGCAAACGAGATGGAGTTGGGCTTAAAGGAGCTTCGCCAAACTTACACTCGAAAATAAACAGACTCTTGGCGGCCTCCAAATGGGCTTTCACCCCCTTTCCTCCCTGGTTCGCGACGATTTCAGGAGAAGGTGCCTTCTACTGGTAGCCAGGCCACAGGCTAACACTAGCGGCTAACACTATAAAATGAACATGATGGAGTTGAATTGCGGCTCTAACCTTGTCAAAATGGCAGAACTTAATGCGTGGATTAGGCACGGACTGCATCTAAAAATTAGTATGTCGCGTTATTTTGTATCCGTGTGTTTTTTTTTTTTTTTTTTTTGATAACTTTTATGAGGGTAAAGCATTCAGCAAAATTATAATGCAACAGTGAAGCCTATATAATATGACCGTTTAAATGGCCACAGCTATTTTTCTGTATGTGCTTGCTTCATTCTGTGTCATTAATACTGCGTCATGATAAAATATTAAATGTTTCATTGGCAAATGAGCAATATAACTTTAATGTGTGTGTGTGTGTGGGGGGGGTGGGTGGGGGGGGTGCATGTATTCAATAATGCTCTGTGGGAAAAACCAGAAACCCTGAAGTAAACACTTGTTGAGTAATTATGTCACAGCAGCCATAAACAATAAGTTGTCTGTTTGTAGGGATTTGGTCAAACTGTAAGTCATTTGTGTTGCAATGCCATGTTTGCACAGTCGTCGTATTGATTTTATAATGTTGTACATTGTTCAAGTCATACAAGCTGTTATAAATGTTCATACTTGAATTATTATGGTTCACAATAATTTTTTATATACTTAATGTTTAGACTGCATGTACAATTGTTTAAGATATGTTAAATTGAAATCTGGTAAATAAATCAACGAGAAACAGTTAATTTGTATTTCATGCATTGATTCATAATTTCAAATTACTGTTTATAACAGTGCACTTGGGCGAATTTATCGTCATTTATTGTTATCGAGGTAAATCTGCTCAATTTACAGTGATACGTACTTTAGGCCATATCGCCCAGCCCTTCGCACCCTTGAGGAAACCCAAATGTACAGGCGCCAAGCCGGGGGGCAATAAGTATGCCCACACGTGCTCTGTGACTCTCACCTTGGGCGACTCCAGAGTGGAAGAGGGTCCAACCCCTCTCAAGAGGATCGGTACCACTACCTAAACTATGTGTTGAGGCGAGTCCTACTTTTCTAGTCGGAACTTCTCTGCCTCACAAACCAGCTCTGCCTCCTTCCCAGCCAGAGAGGTGACATTCCATGTCCCAAGAGTTAGCTTCCATAGCTGGGGATCAGACCGCCAAGGTCCCCGCCTTTGGCTGCTTCCAAACTCCGTCCGCACCCGACCCCTTCGGCCCCTCCCACAGGTGGTGAGCCCATGTTGCCCTTTCAGGTTGTGCCCGGCTGTGCCACCAGACACCCATCTTCGAGCCCCAACAAAGCAGATCCCCTTGTGAGCCTGTTTTTATTGTTGTCTTTCACTATGTACTGTTGTCAGGTTCGCCCGAGGAGAACATGGCAAACCCTAAAGAGAAAACTCCAATGTGTTTGGTGAATGAGTTAGCCCGTTTCAACCGCATCCAGCCGCAGTACAAGCTCCTCAATGAGAGAGGACCTGCACATGCTAAGGTGAGTACAGTATATCATGGTATTTGAATAATTCTGGGCCTTTTGTCTAGCTAGCTAACTTTGCATTGGCAGTAAAGGTAACAAACTGTTGGACTCATTGTATAGACCCCAAGGATCTGTGTGAATTGTGGAAAAAAAATCGGTCTGACTCTTTCCAGTGGCTAAAAGAAATGCATTGGAATTCCCGTTACGGACAGGATGGCTCACGACAGTGTTATTGTTAATCAATGAGCAGAAATCAATACACAAATTAATGATCAGTGTAAGCGGAAACGGTATGTTTGTTCAGCTTTTTCACTTTGATAATCTTTTCTCAATAGACCCTACTCACCAACGTCACAGAATGACGTGTCGCTGTATCCGGCCGCCATATTGTCCGTCTTTGTTTATCCGTATTCTCAATGGTTTAAATTTGTCGTGCAATTTATAGTGCAATTCATGGAAGCCCCGGTGCTTTCAGACGCTGTAAACTCATTGAATGCGTTGCATAAAAGGCGTTATGTGGAAAAGCTTCAGTCTATCCATTTGCCAGATCCATATTTGATGCCTAAATCGATATTTTTCGACCCGCTGTCTTCGCCCTCTCTGCCTGACATCTGCTACCCTGATATCTACAACTATCTTGTCCACACAAAATCAGCCTATTCTCACGAAAGTTTGAAAAACTTTAAGAGCAGCACTCTAAGCAACATTACCCTGTGTGACCCTTTACTTCCAATTTTCTAAAATGGCGACAATCAATTAAAAAAAAAAAGTTGACTGCGATGGCCGACCCTTCAAGGATAGGTGGAACACGCAACAACTGTGTCTGCCTCATTTGCAAAGAGACAGTCGCTGTTTTCAAAGAGTTCGATGTGACGCGATAATGATATTACCGAACAAGACACGCTGACATGTACGACAACATTACAGGGAAGATACGCGGCGAGAAATTATAGCAACTTGAAGCTAGTTTAATTTCATAGCAGCAGTATTTCGCAAGAGCCCGAGTGTCGAAAGAGAACGCCAGAAAGACGAGACTGTTGAAATTATGAATTAAAAAAAATAATAAAGCAAATGTGACACACAGAAGGACTTGCTAAAATTTGTTTAAATATATTGTTCTATGTAAACCAGCCAAGGTAGTCCCCCGCATTTTTACCACACCAAATCTGGCCCCCTTTGCAAAAGGTTTGGACACACCTGTTTAACTGATGATCGGTAGACGAGGCCAGCTTCTTTCACTTGGTGCCAGCTAAATATTATTCAAAATGTAATGATGGTGGAAGAAATAAGCATCTTGAATTTGAAACTGTATGTTGTCGGCGATTAGCCTCGCAATGATCTTAATTGTGGTTGTCAGCCCAAAACCCTCTAAATATATATTAAATGCATCTTACCAGATATAAAATGACTACTACATAATCTGTGGTAATCGTTTGGAGCCCAGTTTTCTCGTCATATTGCAGCAGTCCATCTCGCTCTCCTCTCCGGGTCTCTCGGAATACGGTAGAACTTCAATTCTCTCCGTCTATCTTCTCTGTTATTGCAACCAACTGCCACACACGCCTTCACCATTTTGATTATTAATGTTAACGAGCAGAAAAACACGCCATAATAGGAGGAATTTACGTAGCGGTAATGCGTCAACACGACGAGTAGACGGACAATATGGCGCGGAGGCGTGGTTGTGACGTCATGTGAATAGGGTCTATATTGCTATAGTGATATGAAAAAGGATCTGAACGTTTTGGAATTTGTCACATTTCTGCGTAAAATCACCATCAAATCTGATCTGATCAAAATCACACAGATGAAAAACTGTCTGCTTTAACCAAAACAACCAAAACATTTATAGGTTTTCATGTTTTAAACAGGATAGCATGCAAACAATGACAGAAGGGGGGGAAAATAAGTGAACCCTCTGCCTAAGGAGTCTTAATGAGCAATTGAAACCAATTTTTACCTAACAATTTAAGTCAGTTGCGTGCCCAATCACTGATGAGTGGTTTAAAGCTGCCCTGCCCACTATAAAACACACACCTGGTAAGAATTGTCTTGATGAGAAGCATTGTCTGATGTGCATCATGGCTCGGTCAAAAGAGAAGTCTGAAGACCTGCGATCAAGGGTTATTGATTTGTATAAAGCTGGGAAAGGATACAAAACCATCTCTACAAGTCTGGATGTTCATCAATTGACACTCAGAGAAGTTGGCTAGAAATGGTGAGAGTTTGGCACTGTTGCTTCTCTCCCAAGGAGTGGCCGTCCACCAAAGATGACGCCAAGAGTTCAGCGCAGAATACTCAGAGAGGTAAAAAAAGAACCCGACAGTGTCTGCTAAAGACTTACAGAAATTACTGGCACAGTCCAATATCTCTGTGCACACATCAGCTATATGTAAAACTATGGTCAAGAATGGTGTTAATGGGAGGACTCCATGGAGGAAGCCACTGCTGTCTAAAAAAAACATTGTTGCTCTTTTAATGTTCGCAAAAAGGCACTTGGACACTCCAGAGAAGTTTTGGCAAAATATTTTGTGGACTGATGAAACCAAAGTTGAATTATTTGGAAGTAACACACAACGTCATGTGTGGAGGAAAAATGGAACAGCTCACCAACATCAACACCTCATCCCCACCGTGAAGCATGGTGGAGGGAGCATCATGATTTGGGGGTGTTTTGCTGCCTCAGGGCCTGGACAACTTGCAATCATTCATGGAAGAATGAATTCAGAAGTTTATCAGGATGTTTTGCAGGAAAAGCTGAGGCAGTCTGTCAGACAGTTGCAGCTAAAAAGAGGATGGATGCTGCAACAAGATAATGATCCAAAATACAGAGGTAAATCAACTTCAGAATGGTTTCAGAAGAACAGGATACACATTCCGGAGTGGCCAAGTCAAAGTCCTGACTTGAACCCCGTGGAGATGCTGTGGCATGACCTAAAGACAGCGCTTCATGCCAGACATCCCAGGAATTTGACTGAACAACAGCAGTTTTGTATAGAAGAATGGGCCAAGATTAGCCCTGATCAATGTGCCAGACTGATCTGCAGCTATAGGAAGCGCCTGGTTAAAGTTACTCCTGCCAAAGGAGAGGGGGGGGGCTCATAATATTAAATGTGATTGTTCACTTACTTATTTTCCCCCCTTCTGTCATTTTTGCATACTATCCTCATTAAAATATGAAAACCTCTAGATGTTTGGGTGGTTTTAGTTAAAGCAGACAATTTTTTCATCTGTATGATTTTGACAAAGATCAGATCACATTTGATGGTGATTTTGTGCAGAAATGTGAGAAATTTCAAAATGTTCAGATACGCCTCCATACCACTGTATAACCGACACTATGGCGCACTGTTGTCTCTTCAGACGAAAATTAGCATATGTCTCTGTATGTTTTCTTTGTATCCCAACACGTGTATTAAGCTCGTTATCGTCTTGGCATGATGAATATTTTCGTTATCATCAATTGGTTTATTTATTCTCACGAGCTAACAATGCTAATTTAACAGCTTTCTGAGCTATATTTCTTCAACACAATCAATGACATTTTTCTTTGCGAAGTTCACGGTAAATGAATAACCTTGCTTCCGGGTGTCGCTGTTGCAGCTCTTCACGGTGCAGTTAACTCTTGGGGAGCAAGTCTGGGAGGCAGAGGGTTCCAGCATTAAAAAGGCCCAGCATTCCACAGCCTCCAAAGCTCTGGAGGAGAGTTCCCTTCCCAGGCCAATTGCCCGTTCACCTAAAGTGGACATTAACAGCAATCCAGGTACTGTAAGCCGAATTTGTGTGTTTTTGAAGGGCTACATAAATCAATCACTTTGTAACAAAAATTTTAAGATGGATACAATCTGCAGTGTATATACTCTATTCATCTTGGATATGGCTTACCATCACAAGGGTGCTCGAGACTATTCCAGCTAGCTATGAGCAGAAGGCTGGGTATCAAATGAACTGGTTGCAAGCCACAGATATACAGTATATAAATAGGTGTGATTGATAAAACTGATATTATAAATTATAAATTAGAAAAAAAAAAACAATAATTACCTGCGACTTAAAGGATTAATTTGGTCTAGTGCTACCAAACCAACGAACATAGCACTTCTTTTTATGATTTTACACATTCAGCAAGTACAGTACAGGTAGTCCCCGGCTTACGAACGAGTTCCGTTCCTATGCTTGGGACGTAACCCGAATTTCCGCGTTAATTCGGAAAATAGCCCTTTAAATACCCTTTAATCTCAAAATAAGTATCCAAAAACTCCAAAAGTATCGTGTTTTGTTTAATGATGGAGGATACACTGCCCTCTGGGTGGTGGCAGCGTTGGGTCTGGCTGGACTGTCACCTTGTATGACTGAGAAACAGACTCAGACGTCTGACATTGATAAAGGATCGCTGCGCTCTGGTTTAGCCCACATAAGGCTGTAAGTTGTTTCAGCTAATATGTTTCTGTATGAATTTTAGTGGTGCAACGGATCATGACTGGTCCGATTCGGCACACATGTGACCGGCGGATTGTTTTCTGAGAAAAAAAAAAAAGTGCTCTGGCAGCACACACTTGTGTAGAGCGGAGAAAGAGGGGAGCAGAATGCACAGCGCAGACATGGCAAGCGGAGGAAAGGAGGAGCTTGAACGCCCCGCTACACTTAAATCCCCTGTATGGGTGCATTTTGGTTTCCCTGTCAAGTATGATGACAAAGGAAAAAGTTCAGTGGACAAGATCGCGACAGTGTGTACGCATTGTGACAGCATATGAAAGCAGAAACACATCCAGTATGTTCACATATTTGAAGCGACATCTCCCGGGTGTTTTACTGACCGAAGATAAAACAAAAACTGTCAAACAACCGCTCATCACCTTCCTGCACAATCCGACCAGGCTAAAGCCATCACTAAAGCTATCGGTGTGTTTATAGCTGCACACATGAGACCATATTCAGTTGAGCAAAACGAGGGCTTTATATACATGTTAAAAGTGCTTGAGCCACGCTACGACATCCCATCGCGCACACACTTTAGTGAAAAGATTGTGCCAAATCTCTACGAGGGAGAAAAGAAAAACGTTGTGAATTAACTATACCGGGCGTCAAGTGTTGCGCTCACGACGGACGGGTGGACGTCCAAGGGAACGGAGAGTTGTGTCAGTACCATCTAAGAGGGTGTTTTTTGTTAAAAAAAAGATATTATGCCTTGTGCACTACTTTTATATATTCTAATTTAATAATTTCAGTTTTCAATACACAAAATTATTCTTTTTTTTTTTTTTTTTTTTGCTTTTCGCTGATCCGAAAAATCATCCGATCCGTGACTCTTGATCCGAGGAACGATCCGATCCGTGAGTTTTGTGATCTGTTGCACCCCTAATGAATTTGCACTTAAGTTTACAGCTACAGTTTGTGGAGTTACATGTGAGCAATTGGCTATCAGAATTGTAAATACGTTAGCATTCGTAGCATTTAATCTAGCAGTCTTTTGTTTGGAAATTAGGCTAATTTTATATCTTAAATTTACATATTGATCAGTCTAGATGGGCGTTTGAAAACCAATTGTTTTGTGTCGTGTTTTATTGTTAAAATACGTGTTGTTTTGAACATAAGTTTACATATGTGCGTTGCAGCTTTACAAATTGTCAAAAGGAAGTAAAAAGCTTCAAAAAGCACAATTTCAGTGTTTGCTGTCTGTCAAGCTGAACAACTTCACGTTTAGTGAGGACAGAGCATGTCATATTAATAAAGTAAAAGATAAAGAACTCTGAGGTATAATAAAAAAAAAAAAGACTGGAGACAAAATGGCGGCCGAGACTCCGGCATCGTAAAGTCGAAATTGTGTGAGTACGTCGTAACCCGGGGACTACCAGTACATTATTTTCAAATAATTAAAAGCACCAGGACATCACGAAAAGATGTAAACAAGTGAGCGTTTAAGAGGATGGTAAAGATGGCGGATGCTAATGCTAACGCAAATGCTACACTAAAGCTACGAGTTACGATTAGAGTGTAAGGATCACTCAATGAACACCTTTAAAAGGCTAAACAAACATTGCATATTTTCTCATGCAAGATAAAAAAAAGTCTGAAGCTTTCTGTGGCAGCCTGCCTTCAAGCTGCTGCAGGGTCCTTCCGGGGTTCTACCTTCAGTCAGCGGCGGCCACAGTTGCCCGCACAGATGCCTGATCAAAATCATTTTTTATCGGCCAATTTTTTTTTGTTATTCGGCTGATATTGGAAAAAAGTCAATTTATCGTTCGGCCGTTATATCCGTCGATATCTAACACTAATGCATTTATGTATAATAAATGTAACATGAACAAAATTAAGTCAAATTGTTGAATTAGTAATTATAGAACAATACAAGAATATATATATGTGTGTATTTTACTGGGTTAATTTATTGTAATTTTCAGACTATAAGATGCTACTACTCCCCCCTGCTTTGAAATTTGTAGTTTATAGTCCAGTGCGCCCTATTTATGGATTTTTGCTAGGTGATGAGCAACATGTCATTTGGTGTATCTCTTCCATAATACAATGTGGAAGCCTGCAGTTTATAGTCCAGTTTATGCATGAAAAATACAGTTTTCTGGTCAAATTTGGTGGATGCAGTTTATAATCAGGTGCGGCTTGTATTTAAATTTACAATTTGACACCAGTATTTATAATTGGTCAAATATATCTTAAAAATGATTGAATTCCTGATATTGTAAAATTACAGCTGGTAATATTCCTTTTTGTTGTCGTTGGTTGGGTTGAATCATTCATTATTCATCATACAAAATTTGTTCATATTGTTTTACATTTACGTACTCAAACAGGCAGTATAACACCAACGGTGGAGCTCAACGGTTTGGCAATGAAGAGAGGTGAGCCGGCCATCTATAGGCCTTTGGATCCCAAGCCCATGCCCAACTACAGAGCTTGCTACAACTTCAGAGGCATATTTAACCAAAGGTGAGCTAATTTGCATCATTTTACGGAAAATACGGTATTTGATTTCATCACCTTTGCTCTCTAACCGGAGCCCCTCTAGTGGTCAACACATCTGAGCCACCTTGTCACAAGTAGCACTTCCACACTTTATTATTTCTCCAATATTTTATTCATGTTTGTGATGTTAAATTAATATTATCTTGCACAAATTTATTGTTGTGCACTTTCAACTGGTTTGATAGCGTTAATAAATGTAACATTTAGCAAATACTGTGTTTTGCTTGTTGGGTTGTGCTGAGTGTACTTCATGGCTGTATTTTGCAGGTCAACCATTGTTGTTTTTTTGCGATTTTTTTTTGTTTTTTTTGGGGGTGGGGTGGGGTGGGGGGGGGCAAAGGCTCTTGTCGCCCAGGGCACTATGTATGCTAGGAGTGCCACTGATTGTATTCATATACGTAATACCGTTTAATTTAACCGTTAATTTAATGCTACTCTCAGGGTTAACCAGTTTGCATTATTTTATTGCAATGTTTTCCCTTATTCAGATTTGTTTCAAGACTACAGTTACAGTTAGACCTCATTTTGATGGTTAATGCAGTTATTGCAATTTTGGTGTTTTATCACAATAGATTGCTTTATTTACATTTCAAAAACCAGAAGCCATTCGTTTACGAATGTGATTGCACTTTAGTTTACATATTTGAATGTTCAGATATTAAGATTTGAATGAGGCAAAATAACATGCTTTTTCTCTCAAACATATTGTTATAATCATTTGTTTCAGATGTACTGTAATTATTTTCTGTGCAAAAATTAATTTGGTGTTCAAAAAGTCTTTTTTTTCAAACTTGAGTCTTGAAAAAGAGGGGGTCCTCTTATAATCATGGCCGTCTTATATTCGGGCTAATACGGTATATTCCCTTGCCTAACAGCGTTTTCCACCTACAAACAAACAAACAACCTGTGACACTTGCATTTATGTGTTGACATAATTGTGCCATCTACACGTACTGATTAGCAACAGGCTAACAGCCACAGCAGTAGAGTAGTTGTAGTAAATATATTAAAGATCCTCATAATTACAATCATCATTGTAATATCAATATAAAAGCCAACAAGTCGTTTCATGCGCAAGATTATAGCTTTAGTATTTTTTGAGCACCGGACACATGAAAATGCAGGGATAGGAAGAACATACCTTCCATAACACAGCGACAACTTGGCTATCAAAACACCCGGTCTTTGTGGTGGCACGAGCTTGGTTCCACATCTGCCTTCAAGAACATGTTGTCTTCCCCTGGCGTGATGATAGCAGATGAATTTGGTATTTCCAAATGGTCTTTTTTAAGGAATTTTAATGAGTAATGCTACTCCAGCTCCACTGTTATTTTGGATGGAGAAATTCTAAAAACAGAAGTTGCATGCAGACATGCGGAAGTAAAACGGATGTACCTCGGACACTTGCCCATCGTCCTGGGATGGGACTATTCGTGATGGCGATGTTTAAATTACATATTGTGCAGGCCTAGCGGGGACGCACATGGCGTGTGTTTGCCCTGAGTGATCAACCCGAACTTTCTCTATTGAAGGTAAGAAAAAGGGCTTTTTTTGTGGAATATTTAGTTAAATGTCAGGGCTCTGTCTACTCATCAGGGCATTGATGAGGCATGCATACCAGAGTAGAAAATTATTTTGAATTAACACTAATTCTATATAATCCTAGTTTAAACAGAATATTACCTACCACCCAAAGACTGTCTGCAATTAAGTGACTTCTCCTCCTCCAGATGGCAGTGTTTCCTCACTTTTAAAAGCTTCTTGACCGTTGGTGAGCTGACCACCCGTTTTATAACATCCAATCCTGAAATGTAATTTAGGTAGACACAAAGATGTCAGCAACAGAGGAATCTTAAAGTTTCCTAGTTTTATAATTACTGAGTGGAGCAAAGATGGGTGTTGTCATGTTATTTGTTGTTGAACAAGAAGTTTGAAAACAAAACTCCTGTGGTTGGTACTTTGGAATTTATTTTTAAAATGTCCCAAGAATAAAGAGAGATTGAGTGGCATTGTTAGTTCAGTTAGTCTAGCCGGCAGGCGGTCTGGCATCTGCCTGCATGCCTGACATCTTCTAATTCATCCACTACAGTAGAGTAACAAACAAAGCGAAAGACAAATGAGGTTGTGGTGAAAATGTGTTTGCCAGTGTTTTGCCTGTCAGTGTCACAGTGATGAGTTTCAATGCGGCGTGCCTCCTGGTCTGTTTGCTTCCCTCTTGCCACTTTTTAAGTGAGGCCGAGTGCTTCTGAGGAGACACGCGCAGGCTTGAAAAGATGAACATCCATTACCACAAGGTCATTCATGTTTTCACGAGGTCTCTTTCTTTCACAAGGATTAATGAAAGCGAGACCTCGTGAATATGAATTCTCTTCTTCCGATGACAGACTTGTGGCAGAGTGACAGGCCATAGCGGCAATCGGTCATCGTAATGATGCCACGGTGAAACGAAGGTTTCCGTACGCCCATGTCCTTACCTATTATGATGAATAAGAGTGATCTGGAATCATGTTGATGGAAAATCTTCCCATTAAAAGGGCAGTCTGGCTCTGATCCATCAGTGCTTTAATCACCGCTAGGACCCATATTGATTCATTCAGAAAGTGCTTTAATGAGAAAATATGGCGATAATATGTAATGAGCATTTATCAGCGTCTTCATGAATCTTGTTTATGGCGAAGGGCCTGTGAATCATTTCTGACCGTCCGAGTCCATTTTTCAGTGGACAATTGCTCTTTTGCGGTGTCGTAACCGTCCCATTGTTCATTCTCAAATACGCCATTGGAGAAAGTGTTGACGCTTTCAAGTGAGTCAACCAGTGTAAGAATTCGGTCTAAATTAATCATGAGAGATCTATCTAAAAATGCGTTACGCCAACATTTTCTTATGAATCATTTAGGAAACTCATCTTATCTTTTTTTTTTTTTTTTTTTTTTTTTTTACACCTAATTCTTCTGAGTCAACCAAGGCCAGAGTAATTGTTTCCCAAATGAAAATTTAACATTTTAACCATTATTAATGATTAATTTTTGTTCGACAATTTTTTTTTTCATCCCGATGGCGAGACCATAACGAGCTAAAAACGGCCCTTGGGAGACTAAAACATGACGAGACCAATGCCAGCTTTTGTGTGACGAGATGACAACTGGACTGAAATGCGACCTTTCTGTCATATGTTCACAATGTTTGACATTTTCTTACTGTAGGTGTAGTTAGTCAGCTTGCGTTGTAGAAGTGTTTGCGTCATGACCAGTGGTGGATGAAGTACTCACTTAAGTAAAAGTACAGATACAGGTGCAAAAAATGACATGGGGCTTATGGATTGCGCCGCAGGCATGAAAACAAAACTATTAATTCACAATATGAAAACAAACTAAAGTAACGTTTAGGGCGGGCGACAATTTGACGTGTAGTGGAGTAAAAAGTACAGATACTGTTTGTAAAATGTAGTGAAATAATAGTAAAAAGTACCACTTCATATTTGTACTCAACTTAGTACAGATACACAAAAATGTATTTAAGTACAGTATTAATAGGCATGTGCCTGTATGAGATTTTGACTGTATGATAACCTTGAGCCAAAATATCAGTTTCACGGTATCATAGTACTGTATTGCAATTACAGCTTTAAAATGTGTTACTTCGAGATATCTGGGTTTAAAAAAGACTTATTTTTCAAGACATCAGCAAATTGGAACATAAATATAATGGTAAGTTAAAAAAAAGTGAAATATTCTAAATAAAATTAAAATAAATGCAACCCTTTAGAGGAGCCTAAATCCACAGCAACAGCTCAACATTATTACCATCAGAACAAAATAATTGAATTATTTGCCATAAAAAGCATGTGTGTATGACTCGTATCATGTTTACATTATACACCAGAGGTTGCGCTAGACTTTTTCGTTGTCTGTCATTTTGACTGACAGGGTCATAAAAATCCGGTCATAATCTATTTTTACCAGTCACTTACATTTTTAAAATGACTATATCTTGATGCATAATATAAAGTAACTAACATTAGTGCACTCATGGATTACAGTAAGCAGGCCAGTGCTGTGTTTCCATATATATTTTTATTATATTATGTATATACAGGATATATATATATTTTTCCCCCCAAGTGGGACCTTCCATGATCCTAATACATTTAATAATAATAAAATTATGATTACTAAATAAAAATGCACGTTGATACGACGCACATAAAGGCAACTTCAATTTTTAAAAAAAATCGTTAGAAAGTTGTATGGACTTACAATCCGCTAGCTTGTTGTTTCCTGTTGTCTTCCGAAATACACCTGGGTGACGGCGCGTCAATTGTTCGTTCATAGCCGACGTGCTACCGTGGTATGCGAGCTCATCTTAGCAAAAAGAGTACACACAGTGGTGGCACCCTCCATATTTTCCTTGAAATAATTTCAGGCTCTGGCTAGTCTGGTCTGCTTTTTTGGCTTTATGCTGCTTTCACCGTGTTACCAATTCTGCCCTTCTTAGTAATTGGCGGTGTTTTCAACCGCTCGCCGCAGTGAGGAGTGAACCGGTGTTCTGTCAAAATTTGCTCCCTTGTAAAATTTTGCTCCCGCAAGGTAGCAATTTTTGATGGGTTGCAAAATTTGTCAGAACACCGGCGATTCATTTGATTCGTTGTCATCCTTAATCTTCCACTTCACCAGTCCCTCTTTTTTCACCTCTTTTATCAACACCATCGTCGTTTTGGGGCTTTTTGAAGAAACTTCGGACACTCAGTTGCCTTGACATTTTTCCGAGCAATGCCAACGACGTCATGCATCAAGAGAGACAATAGCTAATTAATATGCTCACTTGCCACCCTGTGGTCTGGGGTGTGAATTGCAATCTGTCAAAATGACAGATGGACTTCAGTTTTTTCCGTCACCGTTTTAAAAAACCGGTCAACGACGGAAAATATTCGGTTAACGCGACCCCTGATATATATATTATGGCTGTCAAAATTATCGCGTTAACGGGCGGTAATTAATTTTTTAAATTAATCACGTTAAAATATTTGACGCAATTAACCCACATGGCCCGCTCAGAATAAAATGACAGAAGTGTAATGTCCGCTTGTTACTTGTTTTTTGTTATTTGGCGCCCTCTGCTGGCGCTTGGGTCCAAATGATTTTATGGGTTTGGGGAGTGAGCATGGTGTAATGACATGAACAATGGCGAGCTCCTAGTTTATTTTTTGATTGAAAATTTTACAAATTTTAATAAAACGAAAACATTAAGAGGGGTTTTAATATAAAATTTCTATAACTTGTACTAACATTTATCCTTTAAGAACTACAAGTCATTCATGGATCGCTTTAAGAGAATGTTAATAATGTTAATGCCATCTTGTTGATTTATGGTTATAATAAACAAATACAGTACTTATGTACGGTATGTTGAATGTATATATCAGTCTTGTGTCTTATCTTTTCATTCCAACAATAATTTACAGAAAAATATGGCATATTTTATGGATGGTTTGAATTGCGATTAATTACGATTAATTAATTTTTAAGCTGTAATTAACTCGATTAAAAATTTTAATCGTTTGACCACCCTAATACATATACATATATATTCATATATATATATATATATATATATATATATATATATATATATATATATATATATATGTATATATATATATATATATATATATATATATATATATGTATATATCAGAGGTTGCGCTAGACTTTTTCGTTGTCTGTCATTTTGACTGACAGGGTCATAAAAATCCGGTCATAATCTATTTTTACCCGTCACTTAAATTTTTTAAATGATGATAATGACATTGTGGTGACCCTTTGTTTGGCATAGTTCACCTTCCGTACTTGTGTGTCCATTTGGCCAAGCGCGTTAGCGGCTACGACACAGTCACGTGACAGAGACACTTAAGAGCCGCGCGCGTTCCGGCTTGAATAGAGAGTTCACAGAGAGCAGCAGAGCTACAGCGGCTGGACACAGCAATTCGAGCTAACAAGACTCTTAACATTGCATACCGCTTCAACATATTCAATAGTATTTAGTTTTCATTCATTTTAAATTAATATTCTGTCCGAACAAGCTTAACTCATTTGCTCCCAGAAACATATAAATACGTTTATTTTAAATGCTTCACTGTCCCAAAAACGTATTTATACGTCTTTTGCGTTTTTTTGTACAAGAAGCATCAAGAGCTTCCGATCTATCTCCGAAACAAAAAACAAGCCTCAAAACCAATTTTAAAGCAATAAAACTGGCCACTGGAGGGCAGTAACACATTTGTTAAGACCCCACAACCCAATTCAAACAGTACAACTTTATTAGGGAAGTTAGCAGAGCCCCTCCGCAGCTTGCTGCTCAGGTTCACCGCACGCTCGAGTGTCCTGCACGGAAACGCGCACGGCCAAACCAGTTCCCCCCCAGGAACATAAGTTCCCCAGACGAACGAGAAAGTGGTCACCACAAAAAAAAAGACTAAAAAAAAAATCCATCTTTACGAGACAGTCGGCAATGAAGGAAAAGTTTAACCGCTGTCGCAGCCACCAAACATCTCTCAGTTAGGTAAGTGTGAATAAATTGTTACTTTGCTATCAAAAACTCTATTTGGCTGGTTGTTCATGTTATTTTGTAAAAAGAAAACATTATTCAGAAGTTTGGGATGTCACTGAAGCAAAAAATAGCCGTGTTAAAGTCAAAGTTATGTTTGAAATTTTTGCGTTTACAAAAAGCTAATTTTCTCGGGTTTTTCATCAGAAATTGGAAAATTGCCCAAACTAAGCTATTTTCTAATGCTGATTTCTAAAGAATGGAAAAAGATAGGAACTTACTTTTTTTTCTGCTGAAAGAAGAGAGTCCAATCTTTCTTTTGGTGGGTTCCATGTTTATATAGCAATAGAACAGAATTTTCTGTGGGCCTTGCAAAATCAGTCAAAATCCAGTGAATTGGCCGGGAGCGAAGGGCCTTGCTCCAGTGAAAATGGCTGGGAGTGAATGAGTTAACAGAAAATCCACACCGTGCCATCATCACACATCAAGCAGATGAGGTTACATATGGAACAATGAAATTAACAGTTCACCTGCTGTGGCCTGAAGGGAGTCTTCCTCCTGGTGCGCATGGACTTGAATTGCGTGCCCGCTTGTGCAGTCCCTGTTTTTTCACCTCTTTTATCAACACCATCGTTGTTTTGGGGCTTTTTGGAGAAACTTCGGACACTCAGTTGCCTTGACATTTTTCAGAGTAAGGCCAACGACGTCATACATCAAGAGAGACAATCGCTAATTAATATGCTCACTCGCCACCCTGTGGTCTAGGGTGTGAATTGCAACCTGTCAAAATGACAGATGGACTTCAGTTTTTTCCGTCACCGTTTTAAAAAAATCGGTCAACGACGGAAAATATTCGGTTAACGCGACCCCTGTTATACACACTCTTTCGCAACACAGAGTTGCCAGAGAGAGGGAAAAAAACACCGCTAGACACACTAAACACGCTGGATTTAACTCTCGTAGTTGGTGGGAAACATTCATGACAGTGTTTACTAACCTTTCATTTTATATGAATGCAAAATCATATTGGAGGTATTGACTCTTCGACAGCCACCTTCCGCAAACGTGTTTTACATGTCGGTTGGCCCTCCTCCTCTAAGCCGCGGTGGTCTGTCACTTTTCTGTAGCCGAAGTATTCCCATACCATCGATTTAGTTTTCTCCGATGGGGGAAAAAGTTCAGGAGTTTCACCCCCTCCAGCCATCGTGTAGCACAGCTGGCTCACTGACACTGAGCAACAACCGGTGGGGGAGGGTTGAGACTTGCAGCTGCATTTATGAGACATAAAAAATAGGGACGGTATGACAGAATTTTTTTGCGGTTTTTAAACCGTGATGTTTTCAAAACCATGCTATACCTTGAAACCAGTAATCGGCACATGTTTAAAGTAAAGTAACAAAGTACTTCCTTACATTCCACCACTGGTCATGAAACTCATGTGACATGTGCTGTGCAGTGTTGTTTTTGTCAACGGTGATTATAACCAAAATGTTTCGTCAATGAACACTTTTTTTCCATTGAAGATGGTCATCTCCTTGTACACTTACAGTTATGTGCTCATCTGTCAGTGTTCATTCGAAATTGTTGGAAACCTTTTATTTATTTATGGCCTCAAACTTTTGTTTGAGTGTACAGTTGAAAACATTTTGAGTAATTGTTGACTAAAACTAGAATGGAGACACATTTTCAAATTGCTAAAATATGACTAAGTATTTTCATTCAAAAGACTAAGATGAAAAGTAAAAGGGCTTCCAAAAACTACACTGGTTCTATGGCCTCCTCCCATCCTTACTGGTGTTTTGGATGTTCAAGCTAGGCTGCGTTCTAGGCTTGCTTTTTTTTAAAACGCATGGTAAGGTTTGTTCTCTTATCTTGGCAAGAGAGAATATGCAATGTTGCTTTAGCCTTTAAAGGTCTGTGAAGTGATCATCACGCACTAAATGTAACTCATAGCATTAGCATTAACTTTAGCGTATCGAACGTCTTCTTAAACTGTTGTTTTGGTTCTGCTACGACTTACAGTAGTTGTGCTCCGTTCTTCCGGTTGCAATTCAAACCATTGGAAAACCCTCACAAAGTTGGCATTGTCCTTGTACAGTAATGATACAATATGTTATTGATTGTTAATGTGCATTTGAAAAGCTTTATTTAATTTTTTAAAAAAAATTGCACTAAAACCAATGCGTTTTTACGGACAAAAACATTGTGAGTTTTCGTCGACAAAGACTAACCAATTTTGAAATCACTGTATTATGATTAGGAATAATTAGTATTTCTGTCCAAAAGACTAAGGGGAAAATTAAAAGGGCTGCCCAAAAGAGCACTGATTTTACCCTGAAATGCAAAAATGGCCCCAACAAGTTCGGTCCCCTGGAAGTCCATACTCCGTCCTTGGTGAGTGACCCCACCCCAATTTTACATCTTTTGCACTTTTCCCCAATAGGTGTTCTGTCAGAATTTGGACTTGGGACAGGACCTCCAATCCCCCATAGGAGCGATGCTGACCACCCACCCTCTCCCGCACCTAATTTGGTTATGTCAGTAACATTTTGTCAGCTGGAGGAATGAATGTCTAGGGGTTCTCTGTCTGGTGATATTTCCTGAAGTACTGGGGTGGGGTGGCGGAGGAAAAAAAAGTTTTTTTTTTGAATGCAGAAATGTAGGTAAAGCCAGTTTTCTCTGCTGACATTTTAAATTCCCCAAACCTTAAATTGTGCTAGCATTTCTGGACAAAATGCATTATATCAGTTCAATGCCTTTACAAGGCTTATTTTTTTACTTAGATATATGGTCATATCCTGAATTATGATTGAATGGAACAATAATTGTATAGTATTTTCATTTAAATTCCAAGCATTAAAATAGACCTATGGTTATTACTAGTTTTATCCAATCAACAGTTTAAAATACGTTGTTAATCATCTTAAAAATAAGAAAATTAATAAAAGTAGAAAAATAGAAAATTTAATCTTGCTATGAAACACTACAACGACTGTTAAAAAGATAGAAGACCATATATTGGACACAATTCCATCTGAAAAAGTGACAGAAAAAGCATAATAATGAAATTGGATCGTAAATTAGTCTTCCTTTCTCAGCTGCCTTGGCACCGCCCACAAAAAACCTCTCCAAACAGAAGATGATGACCGAGAATAAGAGGCAGATTTTTGCAGCCTGTTAGCATGCTATCCGTCGGCTTTCTATTCTCTTGACCCGCACCCCACTGTCTTAACTGATGTGTCAGATGCCACTTGTGAGGAGTTTCTCGCTTTCTTTCAAAACAAAGTCTCTTCGGTCAGGCAAAATGTCTGCAATTCGGGTATCTCATCAGATAATCTACATCCTCCAGAACTGCTCACTGTTTTTGAACAATTTGATCTCCTTTCATTGTCATCTCTGTCTGAAATAGTTAGTGGCATGAAACCCACTAACTGTCCGTTAGATATAATTCCAGCTGGGCTTCTAAAGGAAGTCTTTAGTTGCCTCGGACCAAGTCTGCTGGCTCTTCTAAATAACTCTCTCAGTACCGGTTCTGTCCCAGCTGCCTTCAAACAGGCTGTAGTCAGACCCCTTCTTAAAAAACCCCATCTCGACTCCTCCGTGCTGTCCAATTTTAGACCCGTCTCCCACTTGTCTTTCCTTTCTAAAGTTTTAGAAAAAGTTGTTTTTATTCAATTGCAAACATTTCTAGAGACAAACTCCACCCTTGACAAGTTTCAATCAGGCTTCAGGTCCAGACATAGCACTGAGTCAGCACTGTTAAAAGTGCACAACGACATTGCCCTTTCTGTAGATAATGGAAACCCAGCAATCCTTGTTTTACTAGATCTCACAGCAGCATTTGATACAGTCGACCACACAGTCCTTGTATCTCGTCTAGAACACTTTATAGGTATCCGTGGTAAAGCTCTACAGTGGTTTAAATCGTACCTGGAACATAGGACCTTCTCAGTAATGATTGGGGAATTTTCCTCCTCACAAACCTCTCTGTCTTGTGGGGTGCCACAAGGCTCCATTTTAGGGCCTGTTCTCTTTGCACTTTATCTCCTACCTTTAGGATCAGTTATAAAAAAACATAATATCTCTTTTCATTTTTATGCTGATGACCTGCAGCTGTATCTCCCCCTGAGACCCAACGAACAAACTGCTCTCACTAAATTAATGGAGTGCATATCCGATGTGAAGCAGTGGCTAGCGCAAAACTTTTTACATCTTAACGAAAGCAAAACTGAATATATTACTTTTGGCACACCTTCTATGTTAAATGCCCTTGAGCCCAACCCTGGCACTCTGGCTCCCTTTTTTAAAACACATGTTAAAAATCTCGGAGTGATCTTCGATTGCAGGCTCAACTTTGAAAAACAGATTAGTTCTGTTGTAAGAGCAAGTTTTTTCCAGCTCCGTCTCCTGGCCAAAGTGAAGCCTTTTCTTACTCGCCACGACTTGGTAAAAGCAATTCACGCTTTTATAAGCTCAAGGCTGGATTACTGCAACGCTCTTTATGTTGGTCTTCCCAAATCCTCAGTTTCTCGTCTCCAACTTGTTCAAAATGCTGCTGCTCGATTTTTAACAGATACACCTAGACGTGAACATATTACCCCCGTGCTATCATCGCTCCACTGGCTTCCAGTCCATTTTAGAATTGATTTTAAACTTTTACTGTTTGTTTTTAATTCTATTAATGGCCAGGCTCCTTCTTACTTATCAGAAATTTTAACCATCCGTAACTCTGGCAGGAGTCTTCCCAAGGTCCAAACTCAAACAGTGGGGAGACCGATCTTTTGTGGTTGCTGCACCCAGGTTATGGAATAGTCTTCCCCGGGAAATCCGCACCACTACAAATTTGGGCCTTTTTAAATCTCGTTTAAAGACACACCTTTTTAGACTCGCCTTTCCCCAAGATTAGTTTAGCCTGGTTTTATTTCTTTAGGGTTTTTAATGTTTTCGGATTTTATCTGTTTTATTGTTTTGTTTGGTGTCTGACTAATCGTGATGCGATGGTTCGTTTTTTTTCTTTTCTTTTCTTCCTAATGTCATTTTATAACACTTTCCTGCCTTTTATTTACTATGTGCCATGTTTCTCTTTGTTGTAAAGCACTTTGGGGACCTTTCGGGTTTTGTAAAGGGCTATATAAATAAATTTGATTTGATTTGATTTGATTTGAGTATGTCTTGAGTCTCTCTTGAGTCAACATGTACTAGCTGTATTGTTTTGGGTGGAATAATAATGAACGGGTAAAAAAAAAAAAAAAAAAAAAAATCATAGCCAGGTTTCACTGCCAAATTCGTTTTCTTCATGCAAAATGACATTAATTCGGTTAATTCACCATTTCATAGCATCTTAATAACGTTATATAGGTTTCCCGTGTGGTGCTGATTGTTGAATTTGCCACATACTTAAGTCGTTCTTGTCAAATCAGTGATGCCTCAAAGGTTGATGGGAAATGCGCGCTCTTTTGCTTGCTTGCAGTGTTGTTTTTGGTAGCCCTTTAAATTTTGGTGTCAGTCTTAGTCTTTTGGATGACAATACTGATTAGGCTTAGTCATATTTTAATATCTCAAAATGTGTTTGTCTTTGTCTAGTTTTTGTTGACGAAAACCCAAAGACTAATTTAAATCTAGATTTTGTCGACGTTTACTCAAAATGTTTTTGTCTGTAAAATTAAAAAAAAAAAAAAAAAAAAAAAAATTCATAAATAAATATAGGTTTCCAACTATTTCGAATTAACATTGACAGGCGAGAAGATATTGTAGCCTCTACAAGGACAACAGCAACTTGGTGATAAACACACTTAGCAATTAAACAGTACATTATTTTCAATTAGTTATAACCACCTGGACGCCACGAACTGTATGTGTTAAAAAAAAAAAAAAAAAAAAAAAAAAAAAAAGCTTAAGAGGACGCTAGTATTAGCCTAATGCCCACTGTGGCGGGGCTCTTGCACACAATGAATGGCAACCGAAATATATGAGAGTTTTCAGGTGTTTTTAATAACGACGTTCCCAACAAGAATATAGACAGTATTCTGTGACAAAGTGCAAAAGTGAGTATATATAAAAGTTAAACCAAAATTCACCATATTTACAAAAACATAACAATGACAAATAACACAGGAAGGTCTGTTACCATTTCTGCACCAATCCACGACTGCAAATTACTTAGGGAGGCAAGGTAGGTCCCTCTTTATAGTTTTCCTGGCCCCTCCCCTCAAACCAATTAACTAAAGAAGTCTGGTTATTTGTTCAACAACTCCAGTTTGTGCAACATTAGCTTCATTGTAAAATAACAAAAAACAAAAAAAAGAGAATACTGGTACTACTGCACCTAAATAACATTTGAAAAGAAAAAAAAAAATTACGTGGGTTAAAAATCCACCCCATACGGTGACGTCACACGCTGATATCCTGCCCGCAACGTGACCCATAAAACACCCCAAAATTAACAGGAAGTAACTGAAAATCAATAGGTAAATGACCTTAAATGGCCCAAAATTACCTCATTGCCTGGCATTGGCTGCCACTGACGGCGTTAGACGTTCAATCAATTGGACGTCTACTAGTGATAAACACAGAGCCGAAGGATGAAAATTGTGTTTTTCTGTTTATTAGTTGCTTGTAGAGTATCCTAGAATGATTTCCTGACCAATGTATCGATAATCGTTGTATCGCCAGATCATTATCGTGAGCTTTGCATCGCGTATCGTATCGTTTGGTACCAAGAGGTTCCCACTCCTAGTCCAGCATGTGAACAGTGGATGAATACTTGTGAAAATAATTGTTAGGAGTATGGCATCAGGTTGTTTTAGCTGCAGCCCCTGCGATGTCTAACAAGCTGAACTGGCAAATGCTATGCTAAGGCTAAGAGTTACAGTTGGTGTGTGACAATCACTTAGCACAGACCTTTAAAGGCTAGAGCAACATTATATATTCTCTCTGACCAAGATAGGGAAACAAATATTACTATGTGTGCTAAGATGCAGGCTAACTACACATTAAATGTCACATATTGTGAACATGATGGAAGCTATTGCGCATTTTCGTCTTGTTCTCGTCTCATTGGACTAAAACTGGCATTCGGCTCTTTCAGTCTCCCAAACACGTTTTTAGCTCGTTATAGTCCCGCTGTCGTTATGAAATAAGTGTTCGTAGACAAAATAGTTTAGTTTTCGTCATCGTTAACGAAAATAACACTGCTTGCTTGAGTGTGTTTGTGTTCGATTCTTATGTAAGTAACACAAAGAGCATTGCTGTTGGAAGATATATTTATCCTTGAAAAAAATCTCCCTGTCATGCCTGCAGGACTCTGACAACGACCGGCTCACAAGACATATGTTGGCAGACCTTCTTTGCCATCTATTCTATATCACGACAAGTACTTTCTTTCATTTTATGTTTCCTATCTTTTCCTTTTCCATGCTATATCTTCGGCGCTTCTTCCTTGTCACACGCTATCTTCCTCTTTATTTTTACTGCATTTAATTAGCTTAGCAGAGCATTAAGCATTGGTCCCTTGAGAAATGCTGTATAATTGGAAGGTATTATTTTATTATTCTTGCAATCTTCTATTGCCAAATCGGACATTTTGTTTGGTCTACTGAGGCTGTTCATAGAGTTGTCTCTTTCATTGTTGTCTAAACTTTAAAGTGATCAGAATTTCAAGGGAGTTGCCAAAAGCTGGAGTAAATGCTATTTTTTCATTTTTGTGAGGTTTATGTCACAACACGTGTATGATGATTACTAAATCAAAGTCATGCCATCACATATGAAATCAATTACCACGGGATATGTACCTGAATAAAGAACCATGTGTTCAAAACGTACAGAAGGGTATATACTCAAACAATATTCAAGGAGACTCAAATGTTTAGGGATCGGAATACACGTCCAAACTAAACAATTATTTGGAAAGATTTTTGCACGTTATCACTTGTGTATGTCTCTCCTTTCATGTCTTTCGAGTTAAGCTGACTAATGTTTCAAGTTCGTGTTTGTGTAAGTCGTCATGTCCAGAACTCCACCTATGACTCAGGGTTTTCAGTGTGAAACTCATGTGATGATGACAACTCGCAGAGAGTGAGAGTAAGTTTACGTCAGCTGAATTTTCTTTCGTAATGGTGTGTTACTGTATTTTTGACAGCAGACAAATGCTGAGGCCGACCTCCACGATGAAACTAAGTCCGTTCCCAGGACATCGTTCTGCTCTATTATAGCTTCAGTGAGCTTGAATCTCTTCCCAAGTCAAACAAATGTTGCCATTTGAACTTAGAATGAGTTGTGGAAAATTTGAGAGCAACATCATGGTGTGTGACAAAGTGAACTGGGACTGTCATGTCAAGCGCACCAATACGTTGGTGGCCTTCCCGTTGTTTTTAGAAGTCATGCTTCCATCCTTCACAGCATTTTTGTTTTCCTCAACGGTGACGATAACAAAAACATTTTGTTGATTAACATCTTTTTTTTTGACGATGATGAGCGAAAAACTTGTCTTGGGTGACTACAACATGACAAGACAATTGCCAGTTTTTGTCTGACGAGACAAGAATGAGACAAATATGCGAGTTTTTTCTCATATGTTCACAATGCATTATATTTGCTTATTGTAGATGTAGTTAGTCAGCCTACATCCTCGCCGTGTTTGGTTGTGTCACTCGTGTAAAGTGCTGAAGGCCTGCAATTCTTTGGGTTACCTCCTGGACAAGTCATTTCTCAACGTCAGCCACTCCTCGGAAAGTTTACCACTGCTCTATATTTTCTCTGTTTGCGAAAAATGGCTGTCACTGCGGTGTGCTGGAGTCCTCGTGTAATTAATAAGTGACGTCTTGATTGAATCGGTCTGTAGGTAATAACAGTTTGGGCACGGTCAGTGAAATGAATTGTTCAATCATGCAAAGGGGAGGCATTCTAATGCAGGGCCAGGTAACTGTGAACACTTTCTGTGTTCGTTTTATAATTACAATCACTACTTAAAATGGATTATGTCTCCATTTGGGTTATCTTTTTCTGATATGCTGTATACATTTGTTTCACCAACTTAAACATGAAATTGCACTGAATGGGGTCTAGGATGATCTGGAAATTATCCTACTGGCATTTGTGCTTTAAGCGGGGCAGTGTTGTTTTTGTCAACGATGACGATAACGAAAATATTTCGTCAATGAACTTTTTTCATGAGGATGACAAGATGATAACGGGCTGAAACCGTTTTTAGGTGACGAATGCCAGTTTTTGTCTGACGAGACAAGAACGAGATGAAAATGCTCAATAGTTTCCGTCATGTTCAGAATGTGTGACATTTTGCGTGTAGTTAGCATGCATCGTAGCAGTGTCTGGTTGTGTCACTCGTCACTTGCTGCGCCCCCCCCCCCCCATCTCCCCGACCCACTTACCCGTCTAGTCAGTCCAACTTGCACACATGGTGAGATTTGTTTTCTTATCTTGGCCAGAGAGAATAGACAATGTTGCTTTAGCCTTTCAAGGTCTGTGCTGAGTGATCATCACACACTAAATGTAACTCGTAGCATTAGCGTGGCATTCACGTTCGCGTTAGCAGTAGGTTTATGCTAACGGCGAGCATCCTTCTAAACTCTCGGGAATTTTTTTTTTTTTTACATACAGTTTGTGGCGTTAGGTAAGTATAATTTATTGAAAATAATGTACTGTTTCCCTGCTGAGTGTGTATTATCACCAAGTTGGTGCTGTAGATGTTACAATATGTGCACATCTGTCAGTGTTCAATTGAAATAGTTGGGAAGCTCTATTTATTTTTGGAGTAATTTTAAAAATTTTGCTTACGAAAACATTTGTAGTAAACGTCGAATAAAACGACACAAAATTTGTCTTGAGTTTTCGTCAACAGAAACTAGACGAAGACACATTTTGAGATGACTAACATACATATGTAAGACTAATAAGTATTATCGTCCAAAAGACTAAGATGAAAATTGAAAGGGCTGCCAAAAACAACACTGAAGCGCGGCATACTCTAGAAATAGACAAATTAACGACCGGGACGACTTTTATTCTCGTGGTAATACAAGAAAAAAAGTCAAACTATTTCCACGAGAATTTATGTCGAATTAATAGTCCGAAAATAAAAATCGTATTATTGCATTGGGTTATTGTAGCTGAATGAGCAGCTACCTACTTTACATTAAAATCAACAATATTGAAAGCCTCTTGTGTTTTGAAATCGGTTTAACAAATAACTTAATATTTTGCCTCATCTCATCTGCATCAGATTAAATCAACAGAAGAATTTATACTAATGCTTCGTCGTACATGTACGTAAAATGCGTAGCTGATTGCAGCTATATTACCCCTATGTAATAATACTTTTTTCTCGTAGCATTAATATGACTAATATCTAGTAGTCCTTTTTTTCTTTATTTTTATTGAGCCCTAATACGTACTACATTACCACAACAATGATAGTCCCTCTGCTAATGGACCCTCGTCCACTGACAACTTATATCTGTTCTAAATACTTCAGAATACTCATCTGAATTTGCTACCAGTGATATAAGCAACAAACAAATGCTATGCTAGGACGCGGCAATTCAAGTCAAACACATGCCATAAAGAACACAAGTGTTATGTCAATATTAAGGTTGTTTTCACAGGCTTAAACCAGAATTACATTCATTAACTTGAAATACCTTTCTGTGGATTTTTCTCACGGTTACGAACTCCGCACCAACGTAGTAAGGCACAAGCTTGCAACAGGAGAACCGATGTTATTTTCACAATAAAGCGTGTAAACGAACAATTTGTACTAGTATTTGAAGTGCTATTTCAGACGACTTCTGGCAAATAGTGCGTAAATAATGAGTTTTATATAGAGTATATAAAAACATTCAGACGTATTGTTTAGTTATAATGTATGTTTAAATGAATAAATGAATAAAAAACATCTGATTTGCAAGGCGTGGCGGCTTTTATTTTGGTGTGGCAGGGTGCCACAATCTTTTATATGTAGGGAAAACCCTGCATGTGCAAACTCCACACAAAGATGTCCACTCCTTTCAGATGCCCATTCACAACAAAAATGCTACCGGTATTCAGATCTAAATGTCATTGAAAATGGAAAACAAATCAGAGGAGTTAATCTTATAATGGCACCAGATTATGTTGTCTGTTTTTTTTTTTTCCTTTTGAACAATGGAAATCATTCTCCTTCTTAAATGACAATGAACATAAAACAGCAGGTCGCAGTGTAATAATTTTAACGAGGACAGCGGGGTCTGGTTTTAGAGTAATTTTCAGCCAGCCATTCTTCTCATCTAGCCAAGTTGGCACTAAAAGGGCACAAAGGTTCAGATTTTCTTGTTGTGCTATGTGGCATGAATATACAAATGGCGTAATTGTTTTTCACATGTAATGGGGGGGAAATCATATTCTGCTTTTTACGGAATGCCTGCTTTTAGTGAGCTCATCAAAATATTTCATTTTAAGGCAGCTGCTCTTACTTCCATGGTGAATTATTTAGTATATCTTTTTTTCAACATAGTAACCAAGGCATTTTTGCTTTTGGCCTCTTCCCTCTGAGTAATACTATTGTAAATTTTTCTTATTTGGATGTGATACACTGTTTGTCACCATTACTCAGCTATTACGAGAGCCCTGGGGTCATTTTATTGGAGGGGGGTCTGATTTCTCCTGAACCAACAGCCAAGCATGGAAGGAGGGGCCCCGGGACTGATTACAGTACTTACACAAGGGCACTTTAATCTCATGTTCAAAATTGAAACCACAACAAGCCAGTGGAAACAATGGATGCTCTCAGTTCTGATGCACAAATTGAAATGAGCAACAGAGCATCCCTCATGTGCGCTGTTTTGGATCTAAAATATTATTTTTCAATAGCGATGGATTAGTGAAGCTTGATGACGCAGCTGTCTGTAGGACCGTTTGAGCACGTAATTTGGCTTTCCGTCACTGATATTAGTGTTCACATACGAGTTGCAACACTGTTAATGCAAGTTGAGTTGAAAATTTTAATATACAGTGATACCTCAAGATCCTCATTTTACAAAATGTTTTTCGAAGCGCTTTGCGTCATGTTACGAAAAAATTATTAATAATATAAAAGATGGTATACACAGTCATAGCTAATTTCCGCTCGCGGCAATGATATAATGTAACTCGGTTTGACTGTAAATGTAAACACACGAAATAAACACACGACAATGCTCATGTACAGTATGTATATGTAACTTACAAGCGATGCTTTACAGTGGTGGATGAAGTACTCACTTTTTTTACTTAAGTGAAAGTACAGATACAAGTGCAAAAATAACTTGGTAAAAGTATAAGTAAGAAAAAAAATTGTGAAAGTAGAAAAGCATGTGCTTTAAAATTTACAAGTAAAAATTAAAAGTATTTTCTCCCAATACAAAAATTGAATATACTTGTACAGTCATATGAAAAAATGAGGACACCCTATTAAATATTCAGTTCTTTAAGAAATGTTCACATATCAATGCCTGACCTTGTTTTACTTTATTTATGGGAAAGAAAGTGATTTAATTGCAGGTAAACAACAAAAATTAAAATGGTTTTACTCATTAAACCAAATATATCAACAAAAATGCATATTCTAACTGCGGAAAGTTAAGGACACCCTACCCCCTAATAGCTAGTGTTACCTGCTTTAACCCCCTTAACTTCAGTGAGACGCTTTTTGTAGCCATCTACCAGTCTTTAACATCGGTCTGAAGAAATTTTCCCCCACTTCTCAACGCAGAATACTTTCAGCTGTGAGATGTTTGAGGGGTTTCTTGCATGTGCAACCCGTTTCAAGTCACCCCACAGAATCTCAGTGGGATTAAGATCTGGGCTTTGACTCGGCCATTCCAGGACTCCATTTCTACCCTTTCAGCCAGTTCTTGGTACCAAGATTGATGCAGCACTAAACTCTGCCTGCCGTGCTGTCATTGGCTGCTTGAAGCCTACAAAGGTTGATGACCTATACCTACTGAGTGGGATTGCTCCACCAAGCATCCGGATGACAGTGCGTCCCAGAAGGAAAAGCTGAGACAAGAAACTGACACCCGCCACCAACTCTACAATCATGAGCCAACAGTAAAAAGGCTAAAGTCAAGGCGTAGCTTCCTGCGCTGTGTAAAGGCTCTGATCAGAAATCCAGACAAGCAGCGTATTGCTCTGTGGACAGAACATCTTACCCAAACCCCACACACAGCGTCTTCTATCAGGCCATGCGAATCTCTTCCATCCGGTGCTAGTGAGGCATGGACTATCTGGTCTTGCCGTAACCGATTGAGAACTGCTGTCGGCCGATGCAAAACAAACCTGACAAAGTGGGGGTTTGATCAGAATGGCGTCATGTGTTGTATGTTTGGAGAGGATGAGACCATGCAACATCTCCTTGTCTGCCCACTCTTCCAGACATCTTGCACCAAAGAGGACCTAGCTGACCTAACCCAGAATTCCAGACAATGCATCCAACAATGGACTGGAATCATCTGATAATACGTAGTGACTCGAGAAGAAGAAAAAGCCAGTCCTTGGTGGATTTACTGGTATTTTTGGGTCATAATTTCATGTTGCTGGGTCCAGTTTCGCTTCAGCTTAAATTTTTTTCACAGATGATCTCACTTGTTTTTCATGCACCCTCTGATACACTATAGAATTCATGGTGGATTCTATGATGGTAAGCTGGCCAGGTCCTGCTGTAGCAACACATCCACCTCCATGCTTCACAGTTGGTATGAGGTTCTTTTCCTGGAATCCTGTATTGGGTTTACGCCAAACATGTCCTTTGTTCTGGTGCCCAAATAATTCCATTTTAGATTCATCTGTCCAAAGAACATTATTCTAGAAGTCCTGGTTTTTGTCTACATTCACTCTGGCAAACTTCAGTCCTCCCTTCATGTTCTTATTGGAGAACAAAGGTTTCCTCCTTGCACACCTCCCAAGAATGTTAAATTTGTGTAGTCTCTTTCTGATTGTAGAGGCGTGCACTTTCACATCAACAGTAGCAAGAGCCTGCTGTAGGTCCCAAGATGACATTTTAGGGTTTTTGGAGACCT
This sequence comes from Corythoichthys intestinalis, assembly GCF_030265065.1. Taxonomy (NCBI): domain Eukaryota; kingdom Metazoa; phylum Chordata; class Actinopteri; order Syngnathiformes; family Syngnathidae; genus Corythoichthys; species Corythoichthys intestinalis. The sequence continues at coordinate 37,053,932 of NC_080414.1, read as the reverse complement.
CTTTTAACATCTCGTGGGCTGCTCTCCGTGTGAACTTGCTTGGACGGCCAGACCTGGGCATGTTGGCAGTTGTTTTGAAAGTCCTCCAATTGTAGACTTTTTTCCGGACAGTGGAATGGCTGATTTTATATTATTTTAAGATCTTTTGAAATCCCTTAGCAGACTCCTATTCGTCTCCAATCGTCTTGTTGTTTTCTCTCACTTCAACATTCAGTCACTGTTGGAAGTATTCTACGTTAAGGAGTGGGGCAAACTTTCTTCAGACTGATGTCAAAGACTGATAGATGGCCACAAAAAGCGTCTGACTGAAGTTAAGGGGGTAACACTAGCTATTAGGTGGTAGGGTGTCCTAACTTTTTCCTCATTTAGAATATGCATTTTGGGTGATATATTTGGGTTAATGAGTAAAACAATTTGTTTCTTAATTTCTGTTGTTTGCTTGCAATTAAATTACTTTCTCATCCAGAGATATAGAAAAACAAAATCAGACATTGATATGTGACCATTTCTTAATAAAGAACTGAATATTTTATGGGGTGTCCTAATTTTGTGTGCCTATATTTGGAAATTTGATGGATATTGTCATGGGCCTTTTATTAAATCAGACTGGCCAATATGAAAAAATCAAGTTAAAACTGGGTTATTTCGGCTCAGCTGCAGCTGCGCCTCTCTCCCCTGCCTGCTGTCTCCTGTAATAGTATTCATCCCGTCTTCTGATTGGTTAAATAGTAATGGTAAATGGAGTGACACCTGTGTTGCACCTTTCCACCTTTTTTAGGCCGTCAAAGCGCTTCACACTATATCCTCATCCATCTACTGGTGACGCAGCACCAGAAGCAATATGGAGTCTAGTATCTTGATCAAGAATACTTAGATCAGATCATCAGGGCAGAGAATAAAACCCACAACCTTTTATTTAACTTTATAAAATATGTTTCTGAGTCTAGGAAATTCAGGCACTTCTGAAGCTATTATTTTCTATTTGTGTGATTTCAATAAACATGCTTAATGCATTTCAATGAAGTTCAGTGTTTGCAATATTCAATTTTTTTACGCCATTTTTTAAACTTTTACTGCAAATGAATATCGGCCCAAAAAACGGTTATCGGTCCCTTTGTCTACTAATAATCGGAATCTTATCACTTCTGAAAAACCCATATTGGTCAATCTCTACTTCACTTTTGTCAAGCTCTGCATCAGTAAAGTAAAATTGGGATCTACTATTTCATTACTCTTTGCAATATATCACATGTAAATAGAAATATAAAAGTAGGAAATGGATTGATTGATTGATTGCTATTATTCGTAGGGAGTATGTGTGTGGCGATGCATTACGGAAATTAGGGAAGCCGTGTCGGAAATCGGCTTTGGCAGAGACCAGCACTAACTGTCGTGCACTCAAATGACACAACATAATGCGGACTTGAAACAAGTTTTTTTTGGCCTTACTTCCTATTGCAACTGGCTCCAAGTAAACCCAAACAGCATATCAAATGCATGCTGCAAATTTGCAATGCTGAATAGAGTATATACTGAAAAGTCATTTTAGGTTTGATGAATCACAGTTTGGCAATCTACTCCTCCCAGAACACGCAAAATTGAGCTGTCTGTACAGCAGTTTTGCGTTTAGCAAATGCATTCCTGCACATCTTAGCACACACAAATGTTGAGTACATCATCACATTATGACCGTAGCCAGTGAGAACACAGTCCCATGGGAATGCAGTGGACCTCACACAGATGATAGTGTTCAATTACTGTATTTATTTTTGTCATGTCATTTTAATTACCACAACAGTCGTGTTGGATGAGCATGACTGATTTAGAACCAATGTCATGAGAAACTGCTGCCCTAATGTGTATGTATCTGCCTTACTCTGGTACGGGGGACCTCGTCCTTAAAAGTTGTAAATCCACGGGCCACAGCCCTTGACATTTTTTGTTGTTGTTGTTGTTGTCATATCAGCATGTTTTGTGTCCATTAGCAATTGCGAGAGGAATCAAGGTAGTAAAACAATTAAATTGATTGGAGTCTCTCTGATTATCGCTCTCGTGGTCACTGAGGCAAAAATTCGGTCATTGGAGTAGTTCGGTGAGGCCATGGAGAACGACTTTCGGATGGCTTCAAAGAAATTCCGGTGTGCCATCCGACTTCTCAGGAGGGGAAAGCAGTGCACCACCAACACTGTAAATAGTGCGAATGGGGCTGGCATTGACCTGAGATGTTGTGAGTCGGTGGGCCGAATACTTTGAAGACCTCCTCAACTCCACCAGCACGCCTTCCCATGAGGAAGCAGAGCCTGGGGACTCCGAGGCGGGTCCTCCTATCTCTGGGTTTGAAGTCAGGGAGGTGGTCAAAAAGCTCCTCGGTGGCAAGGCGCCGGGGGTGAATGAGATCCGCCCGGAGTTTGTAAATGTCCTGGATGTTTTGGGGTTGTCTTTGTTGACACGGCACTGCAACATCGCATGGACATCAGCTCTGGATTGGCAGACCGGGGTGGTGGTCCCTCTTTTTAAAAAGAATTCTAGGGGGCTCACACTCCTCAGCCTCCCTGGGAAGGTCTACTCAGGGGTGCTGCAAAGGAGGGCCCGTCGAAAAGTCGAATCTCAAGCAGTGTGGTTTTTTTGTCCGGGCCGTGGAGCAGTGGACAAGCTCTAAATCTTCAGTAGGGTTCTCGGGGGTCATGGGAGTTTGCCCAACCCGTCTACATGTGTTTTGTGGAGTTGGAGAAAGCATTTGACCCTGTCCCCCGGAGAGTCCTGTGGCGGGGGGGGGGGGCTCTGGGAGTATGGGGTGTCAGAATCCCTAATACTGGGGGTCCGGTCGCTGTATGACCGGTGTCAAGAGTTTGGTCCGTGTACCCGGTCGTAAGTCAGATCTGTTTCCATTGAGGGTTTGACTCCACCAAGGCTGCCCTATCTACTGGTTCTGTTCATAACTTGGACAGAATATCTAGGCGCAGCTGAGGCGTTGAGGGTGTCCGGTTTAGTAGCCTCAGTATTGCTTTTCTGCTTTTTGCAAAGGATGTAGTGTTGGTGGCTTCATCAAGCCGTCACCTTCAACTCTCACTGGAGTGGTTCGCAGCTGAGTGTGAAGCGGTCGGGATGAGGATCAGCATCTCCAATTTTGAGACTATGGTCCTCAGTCGGAAAAGGGTAGTGTGACCTCTCTGGGTCGGGGATGAGATCCTGCCCCAAGTGGAGGAGTTTAAGTATCATGGGATTTTGTTTACGAGTGACGATAGGATGGAGCGGGAGATCGACACACGGATCGTTGCAGCGTCTGAAGTGATGCGCACTCTGTACTGGTCCATTGTTGAGAAAAAGGAGCTGAGCCGAAAGGTGAAACTCTCTATTTATCGGTCGATCTACGTTCCTACACTCATCTATGGTCTCGAGCTGTGGGTCGTGACCGAAAGAACAAGATCCCAGATTCAAGTGGCCAAAATGGGTTTCCTCCGTAGGGTGTCCGGGCCCTCCCATAGAAAGAAGGGGAGAAGCTCGGCCATCCGGGAGAGGCTTGACTTGCTACTCCTCTGCGTCAAAGGAGCCAGATGAGGTGGCTCGGGCATTTGATTAGGATGACTCAGGTGTGACTCCCTTGATAGGTGTTCCGGGCATGTCCCACTGGGAAGAGGCCGTGGGTCCGATTCAGGACACGCTGAGGAGACTGTCTCCGGGCTGGCCTGGCAAATCCTTGGGATCCCCCAAGAAGAGCCGGATGAAGTGGCTGGGGAAAGGGAAGTCTGGGCTTCCATACTGAAGCTGCTGCCCCAGCGACCGGACCTCGTATTTGCGGTAGAAAACGGATGGATAGATAGAGGGAATGAAGTATGAAGGGGGGTAAAACATGTACGTATTTGGCAGGAGCCGAGTGCAGTGTAGCTGAAGGAAGAACAAGCCCATCCAATTTTTTTCCTTCTGCAAAGGCTTTGTCACCCTTTTGCTCTGAAAGCAGCTTCGTCCCATTTACGTTGCGCTGTGCCTTGTTGTGCATGAGTCGGGAGAAAGACAAAGGCAACGCATTTTGAAATGACTAAAATATGTCTAAGACTAAAAAGTATTTTCATCCAAAAGACTAAGGCTAAAACAAAATTTAAAAGAGCTGCTAATAACAAGACTGCTACTGTTATAATCTCACATATCGGTTGGTTATAGAAGTGTGTTGGTTTTCAAAGGTTTTCTATCCATTGAGAAGGTTCAAAAGAAAGTTGTGCTTGTCACAACAAAAATGGCTTCCAGACTAAATGTCAGCTTGCCATTTGCAGGAGTAATTGAAAGGCCATATGTCTGATTTCCAATTTATGACTGTTTGATAGATCAAACAAAGCTGAATGTTTGTCGTGTATGTGCGCCAGTTTACATCTGTGTGTGTGTGTGTGTGTGTGTGTGTGTGTGTGTGTGTGTGTGTGTGTGTGTGTGTGTGTGTGTGTGTGTGGGGAGAACTGATGAGTCATACCTTGCAAATATATTCAGACATGCACGCACACAGTCGTCATTATAAAAATACTGTTTTTTAAAAATTGTTATTACATTTTTTCCCCTCTCCCTTGGAGCAGTTTCCACACCCTCCCTACAGGTGTCCTGGCCAGATTCCCGCTTTGTCGTAATAATAATAAGAAAAATAATAATTGATAACACATACACGCAGAGCCAGCCAGCAGGCACTGATGTGATTTGCTTGCCTTTCTTGCGTGTAGGATTTTGCTCTGTGTACGTGTGCTCTCCTATGTTCTTGGCTTGCTTGCGTTTTAAACCACTGCTTTCCCACGTTGTAGATTAGGGTCTCCCACCAGCCACCCTTTCTAAGCCCCCTCCTCCCGATCCTTTTCTCTCACTTTCTCTGTTTTCCTCCTCCTTCAGTCTCCTTTTTCGTTCTCGGTGTTATCCCTCGATCGCTTCCTCTCTGCACCTGTACTCCGCGTTCCAGCCCCAGCTGCTCTCATCTCTGCTCGGCGCTGTTGGCCACAGCCCATGTTGCACTTGGCATATCCTCTGAGACCCCGGGGCTGATCTTGACGTGCAAGGGCCAGGCAAGCCCCCGCCCAGAGAGGGTTCCAGTGGCCCGGAGAAGCTGAGAGCAGATGGATGAGAAAGAGGGCTGCGGGCTGAGGAATGACCTCCTGCCATTCCAAGAGTAAAATGTTTTTTCTGTGGCCTGCTGTGCAGGAGATTAGCGTAATACGTGAAAAGTCAGGACATGAACATATGACATTTGTGGGTTTTAGAGTAACTTGTTCCTCAAGGAGCCATTTTTTTAATAGCTGGAAAAATAATCCAACTACGTCTCTTTTGTTAACACTGATTGGACTGCAACCGCCAGAAATGCTGCAGATTCATGCCTAGCTAGTTTGTGGTGTAAAGAACAACATTACAGTGCTGGCCAAAAGAATTGGCACCCCTGCAATTCTGTCAGATAAGGCTAAATTTCTCCCAGAAAATGATTGCAATTACAAATGCTTTGGTAGTAATTAGAGCTGTCCCGACTAGTTGACGTCATCGATGACGTAAATCCGTCCACGGGCACAACATACCGTCGACGGGTAATGACGGGTTAAAAAAAAAAATATGGCGGTCACTCGCCATGCAAGCGGTGAAAGCGGCATAAAGCTAAAAAAGCGGACCAGAATGGCCAGAGCCTGGAATTATTTTAAGGAAAATATGGAGGGTGCTACTGTGTGTCTCTTTGCCAAGCTGAGCTCGCATACCACGGTAGCACGTCGGCTATGAACGAACACTTGAAATGCCGTCACGCTGATGTAATTTTGGAAGACGAGAAGAAACCACAAGCTAGCGGATCGTAAGTCCATACAATTTTCTAACGATATTTTTAAATTGAAGTTGCTTTTTTGTGCACCGTATCAACATACATCACCCCCCCCCACCACGTACTTAGTTTTTAATCTACTCTGCTTCTGCTCCCGAAAGCTGTAGATCTCGACATCTTGCACAGCATGCAGATTGTATTATTAGGATCATGGAAGCTCCCACTTAAGGAAAAAAAAAAAAAAAAAACATATATATATATATATATATATATATATATATATATACGTAATATAATAAAAATACAGCACTGGCCTGCTTACTATAAGAGATGACTGCACTAATGTTAATTACTTTATATTATTATAAATTATTATTTTGTATATACATATAGGAGTATACTCTAAAATTAATACTATATATTTAATTTTTGTTACTATGACTATGTGTGGCTTTGTTTCAAAATAATTGTGGTAATATTTTAGTATGCCTTCTGCTTTATCTATTTTCAGGTTAAAACAAAAAGTTGAACAATTTTTTCCCTCCCCAAAAAATGCGGAATGGACACCAGAAAGTGTCAGGGAACGCGGGCAGGCAGGTTGTATGGACCCAAATGCAGGGAAACAAAAAATGCAGCGAGGCAGGTGGCAGTGAACTCAAAAAAACATTTTAATGATAACTAACAAAATCACAAAGTACAAACAAAAGGGCTAGGGCTCAAAAGGCAATGTTCAAACAAAACTTACTTAAGCGAAGGGACGGGTACACGAGGACTTGGACGGGGCTTGACTTGAACGTTGATGTAGACACGGACATTGACATAGACAATGACGCAACAAGGAGTGACAAGAAACTGGGTCATTATATACGCAGACAAGGGGTAACGAGACGAGGAACAGCTGGGTAACACAGGTGGATGCAGATTGCAGGTAATCACAGGGACAAGTCACACTAGGAGAAACCAACACAAAACCTAACAGTACCCCCCCCTCAAAGGACGGATCCCAGACGTCCCAAAGAAACGAAAAGTCAGAAGGTTGGAGGAGGGAGCAACACCAGCCAGTCAGGGCCAGTCAGGCGGGCGTCCAGGACGCCAGACATGGGCTGACCGCACGGGTCAATCTGGAGGGCGTCCAGGGCGCCACACGTTGGGCAACCGCACGGGTCGATCAGGCGGGTGTCCAAGACGAGGCAGTGCTCGGTCCTTCATGCCGCCAAGCCGTGGCAAGAAGCGGGGAGCAGCATCGTCGGGACGAGGGTCAGGAACTTCGGAGTCTGCTGGCGGGACAGCAGCGGTGTCGTCTGCTGGCGGGACAGCAGCGGTGTCGTCTGCTGGCGGGACAGCAGCGGTGTCGTCTGCTGGCGGGACAGCAGCGGTGTCGTCTGCTGGCGGGACAGCAGCGGTGTCGTCTGCTGGCGGGACAGCAGCGGTGTCGTCTGCTGGCGGGACAGCAGCGGTGTCGTCTGCTGGCGGGACAGCAGCGGTGTCGTCTGCTGGCGGGACAGCAGCGCGGTCGTCTGCTGGCGGGACAGCAGCGCGGTCGTCTGCTGGCGGGACAGCAGCGCGGTCGTCTGCTGGCGGGACAGCAGCGCGGTCGTCTGCTGGCGGGACAGCAGCGCGGTCGTCTGCTGGCGGGACAGCAGCGCGGTCGTCTGCTGGCGGGACAGCAGCGCGGTCGTCTGCTGGCGGGACAGCAGCGGGGTCGCAGGAGTCTGCTGGCGGGACAGCAGCGCGGTCGTCTGCTGGCGGGACAGCAGCGCGGTCGTCTGCTGGCGGGACAGCAGCGCGGTCGTCTGTTGGCGGGACAGCAGCGCGGTCGCAGGAGTCTGCTGGCGGGACAGCAGCGGGGTCGCAGGAGTCTGCTGGCGGGACAGCAGCGGGGTCGCAGGAGTCTGCTGGCGGGACAGCAGCGGGGTCGCAGGAGTCTGCTGGCGGGACAGCAGCGGGGTCGCAGGAGTCTGCTGGCGGAACAGCAGCGGGGTCGCAGGAGTAAACAGGGGGAGCCGGCGCGGGAGGCACTTGACTGCGGGGAGCCGGCGCGGGAGGCACATGACTGCGGGGAGCCGGCGCGGGAGGCACATGACTGCGGGGAGCCGGCGCGGGAGGCACATGACTGCGGGGAGCCGGCGCGGGAGGAACTTGACTGCGGGGAGCCGGCGCGGGAGGAACTTGACTGCGGGGAGCCTCGGGAAGCCGAGCCGTCAAGACGTGCCCACGACGTCGGCGTGGACGAGATCGCCGAGGCTTTTGGACAGGGTTCATGGTCAGACTGGGTGGTATGGAATGAGGGAGGCCTAAAAAAAACCGAGAGGGTGAAGAAAAGGGCATGGAAAAAAAGTCTGGGTCGGAGTCAGAATCAGAATAGAGGAGGTCATATAAATTGTGATCCTCCTCAAAGTCTGAAAAATCAGAATCCAAAAAAATGTGCTGTGGTCTGTGGGTGGGTTGAGGGTGTCGGCGCGCTGGCCGAAAATGAATCTTTCCCGCTGGGTCCAGGATTGGTTGCGTCATTCTGTCAGGGAACGCGGGCAGGCAGGTTGTATGGACCCAAATGCAGGGAAACAAAAAATGCAGCGAGGCAGGTGGCAGTGAACTCAAAAAAACATTTTAATGATAACTAACAAAATCACAAAGTACAAACAAAAGGGCTAGGGCTCAAAAGGCAATGTTCAAACAAAACTTACTTAAGCGAAGGGACGGGTACACGAGGACTTGGACGGGGCTTGACTTGAACGTTGATGTAGACACGGACATTGACATAGACAATGATGCAACAAGGAGTGACAAGAAACTGGGTCATTATATACGCAGACAAGGGGTAACGAGACGAGGAACAGCTGGGTAACACAGGTGGATGCAGATTGCAGGATACACTGGGAAAACACACACAGGTGAGAGCAATGGGTAATCACAGGGACAAGTCACACTAGGAGAAACCAACACAAAACCTAACAAGAAAGAGCATCTGAACTCACACAAAGTATTCTGAAATTGATTGTCCGGAGCATGAGGCCGATTGCAATTCATTTTAACATTTAGAACAATATAGACATACCATAAAAAGAGTAAGAATTGTTTAGACTCCTGTTAAAAAGGTGAAGTCAAAGCGTTTCCCTTTTTTTTTTTTTTTTTTTTTTTTTTCACTAGTTAATGCCAGCAGCATTTTACCTGATTGTTTGTGATTTATTATTAATATTTATATTTATTATTTATACATTAATAAAGAATTTAAGTGTTCCAAATGTTTTTGTGAATTAATAAGCTAAAAAAAATCATTATTAAATGAGTAAAAAAAGAAAAATATTAGTCGACTAATCGTAAAAATAGTCGGCTGACTAATCGGGACAAAATTAGTCGTTTGGGACAGCCTTAGTAGTAGTAGCAGCTTCATTTATTTTGCTTGCTATGAAAAAACACAAAAAATGGGGAAAAAAAATAATGATAATTTTAAACAAAACTCCAAAAGTATTGGCATCCTGAGCCTAATACTTGGTAGCACAACCTTTAGACAAAATAAATGCGAACAACCGCTTCCGGTATCCATCAATGCGTTTTTTTACAATGATCTGCTCGAATTTTAGACCATTTTTCTGGCCTATTTACTGGCCACTTTAGAAGTCTTCAGTGCTGTCTCTCAAACCAGTTTCTAGTGCTTTTTGACGTGCGTTTTGCATCATTGTCCTACTGGAAGACCCATGACCTCTGAGGGACACCCAGTTTTCTTACACTGGGCCCTACATTATCCTGCAAAATTTGTTGGTAGTCTTCAGACTTCATAATGCCATGCACACGGTCAAGCAGTCCAGTGCCAGAGGCAGAAAAGCAACCCCAAAACATCAGGGAACCTCCACCATGTTTCACTGTGGGACCGTGTTCTTTTCTTTGAGAACATTCTTCCAAAACGTTTTTAGCTTTCTCGGGTAAGCTTTGGCAAACTCCAGCCTTGCTTTTTTATGTCTCTGGGTCAGAAGTGGGGTCTTCTTTGGAATCTTACCATCAGTGTTGGGAATAACGCCGTTATAAGTAACGCCATTACATAACGGCGTTATTTTTTCAGTAACGGGGTAATCTAACTAATTATTTTTCCGCCTTTACAACGCTGTTACCGTTACTGACGGTCAAAAGCGGTGCGTTACTTACTTTGAATAAATTGAAGAAACTAACAGCCGTAGCGAGTCTACTCTGCTCTGTTTATTTGTCATCCAAGACTTGGAGTGCGTTCAGGTTCATGGCAATGAAAATGGTAAACACATAGCCTACCTTTGTAAGAACGACGGAGTTGCCGTTTGATACGTTCATAATGTGCAGGTCCTGCACCCATCCGCAGCAAAACTGTTCGTAGCTTTGTAGGAATCGCTGATGAGTTTAGTAACATACACCAAACAATAAATACAACAGGATGTCCATTTCGCGTAATTGTGGAAGCCCGTCGACATCTTTACGCCATTTGTCTTCAGCTTGCTTGTAAGGGTCAACATTGTTCACATTCTTAAGTTTGATCACATATCCGGTCTTCGCCTTAGTAACGAGTTTGTCTCTTTATCGAACTGGCAAGTTAAAGTTTAATGTCCCGTGAGCCAGACCTGCTTCCAATATGGCTGCGTTGTTGTCAGATCTCACGTGATCCCCCATTCTGTGAGGTAAACGCTCGAGCCTAATAGCGCACGTGTATTTGTTAAGTTTTTTTTTTTTTTTTTTTTTTTTTTTTTTAAATAAACTTTAGAGCCGGTGTTTTCACACACAAACCGGAACAGCGCGTGCGGCAAACACACACGCCAAACAGATGCATAGGGATATGATGGCAGAGCATTCAGAGGAAAATTTGTCCTTTACGAGGTGGAGATATAAACACTATTTCAAGTTGGTGGAAATTAAAGGAAAGAACGTGCATGTAAAGTGTAATTTATGTCCCAGGGCAAAGCTTTTGTCGACATCTGTGGTAAGCAATTCAAATCTGTTTATTTTTGTTGCACTTCAAGTGTAGGATAAATCTGTTGCTGGTGAGGTGCAATAAATATTACAAGGTTCTATAACACAACTACCTGTTTGTTCTTCTCTACTCAACTGACTCGAATGCTGCTCAGAAAATTTCAAATTCTTTGACATACAACAACTTCTTTTTAAAGTAACGGAAATAGTTACTTTCCCTGGTAACTAGTTACTTTTACTATAGAGTAATTCAGTTAATAACTCACTTTTTGGAAGAAGTAGTGAGTAACTATAACTAATTACTTTTTTAAAGTAACGTGCCCAACACTGCTTACCATAGAGTCCCTTTTCATTCAGACGCAGACGGATAGTATGGGTTGACACTGTTTTACCCCCAGACTGCGGGACAGCTTGACGTTGTTTGGATGTTCGACGAGGTTCTTTATCCACCATCCGCACAATCTTTCGTTGAAATCTCTCGTCAGTTTTTCTTTTCCGTCCACATCTAGGGAGGTTAACCACAATGCCATGGTCTTTACACTTATTGATGACACTGCGCACGGTAGATACAGGAATATTCAGGTATTTGGAGATGGAGTTGTAGCCTTGAGATTGCCTGTGCTTCCTCACAATTTTGCTTCTCAAGTCCTCAATCAGTTCTTTGGTGTTCTTCCTTTTCTCCATGCTCAATGTGTTACACACAGGACAGAGGTTGAGTCAATTTTAATCCATTTAACTGGCTCCAAGTGTGATTTAGTTATTGCCACCACCTTTTATGTGCCACAGGTAAGTAACAGGTGCTGTTAATGACACAAATAAGAGAAGCATCAGATGATTTTTCAAAGGGTGCCAATACTTTTGTCTGGCCCAATTTTGGAGTTTTGTGTAAAATGATAATGATTTAAAAAAAATTTCACTCTTTTGTGTTTTTTCATTGTAACCAAAATAAATTAAGCTCTTACTACCAAAGCATTTGTAATTGCAGTCATTTTTCTGGGAGAAATTGAGCATTATCTAACAGAATTGCTGGGGTGCCAATACTTTGTAATTGCAATCATTTTCTGGGAGACATTGAGCATTATCTGACAGAAATGCAGGGGTGCCGTTACTTTTGGCCAGCAGTGTAGGTCTGCACTATACAGTATATCGTTGGAACATCGCCATCGCCTATGTGCACATGAGCAATAGTCCCAGCACAGGACTTGCATTTTTTTTTTCTTCAATACAAACTTTTGTTTTGCTTCATGAAAGCAGCAATTGTGCGGACACATGGCTTTCTGGATCCCTTTTATAAACACCAATCGTCATCTTTCACAGATAAATCCCCTTAGCCTCGATCAAACGGTACTATTTGATGCCCCTGCTTAGTGGTTTTTGATTAAATGTAATCATCATTCCCAAACTGTATATTTTTCCCACTTCAAAGTTTATAATGCATTTGGTGGCTTTAAATTATATATTATATTACGATGAAACAACACAATTTATTTAATTCGGTCAGTTAATTTAACCCAAAAGTATGTATGAATACAAACCAAATACGAAATCTAAAATGTTTAAAAGTTGAGTTCATGCTGAATTTTATCCCCATTGAATTCATTCATTTACAAGCTTTTCCCACAGTAAAATAATTCAATATAGGTCTGCAGCTATCGATTATTTAAGTAATCGATTATTCTATCAGTTAGTTTGTTCGAATAATCCAGTGCCCTATTTTCCCCCCTAGAAGACTTACATTTTCTCAAAAATTGGCAGCGCGCCTTATAATCCGGTGCGCCTTATACTGTATATGCATCAATATTGAGCCGCAACAGGTCTCACATCTAATGGATTCATAATGTAACCCCAGCCTCTATTGTAGCATCTATTCTATGCGCCTTATAATGCGGTGTGCCTTATACAGTATATGAAAAAGTTTTAAAATAGGTACAATTTATAGTGCGGTGCGCCTTATGGTGAAGAAATTGTGGAAATTGGATTAGGAACATTTACGGCCTTACGGAATAAATTTTAACGGATGTAAAACAAAGACTTGCTAAGATGGCACTTTCTATAGACCCTACCCACGTGACGTCACAACTCCTTCCTCCTGACTGGTGCCGCCCAATTGTCTGTCAACACATCATGTTTACCTGTTACGGCTACGTACATTCCTCCTATTTACGACGTGTTTTTCTGCTCGTTAACATTAATAATCAAAATGGTGAAGGCGTGTGTGCCGGTTGGTTGCAATAACAGAGAAGATAGACGGAGAGACTTGAAGTTCTACCGGATTCCGAGAGACCCGGAGAGAAGAGAGCGAGATGGGCTGCTGCAATTCGACGAGAAAACTGGGCTCCAAACGATTACCACAGATTATGTAGTAGTCATTTTATATCTGGTAAGATGCATTTAATATATATTTAGAGGGTTTTGGGCTGACAACCACAATTAAGATCATTGCTAGGCTAATCGCGGACAACATACACGTATGTATGTAGTGAGAGTGCTATCGCTAAACCATATAAAAGCCCTAACATTGACAAACGACATGAAATACATTAGACTTGACAGTGGATGTTAGCAATAACAAAAGATTTTGAATTGAAAATTTCGTAACTCACCTTTCCAAGCACAAGATAGATTCCTGCCGAATTTTCGTGGACGAGGACCTGTTTCACCCAACCAGCAACGAAGTATTTATAAGCCTCCAAGCTCTTAAAGTTTTTCAAACTTTCGTGAGAATAGGCTGATTTTGTGCGGACAAGATAGTTGTACATATCAGGGTAGCTAGCAGATGTCAGGCAAATACGGCGGAGACAGCGGGTCGAAAAACATCGATTTAGGCATCAAATATGGATCTGGCGAATGGATAAACTGAAGCTTTTCCACATAACGCCTTTTATGCAACGCATCAAGTGAGTTTACGGCATCCGAAAGCACCGGGTCTTCCATGAAATGCATTATAAATTGCTCGATCAATTGAGACCATTGATAATACAGACACAAAATGACGGACAAGGGGGCGGAACCATACAGCGAGCACGTGATTTTGTGATGTCGGTGGGTAGGGTCAATAGAGCATTAAAAGTGAATACAAAATAAAGTTCCCGAGTTTTTTCAGAATTGCACTTTCATTTCACGAGAATGACAAATGCATTTAAAAATTTGAAATACCTGAGCTTGGCCTCAAACAATATATTAAAAAAAAGAAAATCGAAGTACAACAAAGGGACAACTATAAAATGCTAACTTTTTTTGGAACAATGTTCTTAACAAATTGTTCATATACATATTGCCACAAAAACTGCTTAAAATACCTCTAAACTAAATTACGAATGGAAAAACAATTATATTAGCTCAAATAAATACAACCTTGTGTTGCTCTAAATAGAGAGCAGCTGGATCCAGCCACGTTAGATGAGTTATGTCATATTCACTGTTGCCACGAGAGGGCAGTGCATCCACCCAAATTAATAAAACTAATGGTGTACCGCAAGCAACACGTCACTTCCGCTCATTAATATTCATGATTTTAGCTACTGTTGCTAAGGGAGGACACACCACTGTTTGTCTCCAATAGGAAATGAATGGAAATCGTGTACGAAGCAGATGTTTACAAAGCTAAACCTACCAATTCTCACCGAAAATGATGTCCCCGGTGCCAAATTCACTTGCAAAGATGTGGAAGTACGTAAAAATGTTCACTTAAAGAGATGGCTTGAGTGTCGAGGGCTGAAAAAGACGAAAAAAAACCGAGCCGACCTTAGCCTAGCCTTAGCTTTTTTTATCGACACCTTTTTCTTACGCGACTGACAATGACATTCTCCTGTTTCAACAAGCTATCCTTTACCACAAACCCCCCGTCTTTCCTATGTATTATATCCTCTGGTTGTCCTACGTCTCTGACCGTTCTTGGGGGGAATTTATATTTTGTGTAACGATCGCAAATGCTACTCAGTGACAGCCCACGAACACTTTTAGTTTTTTCATTATTAACACATCTTAATTCTATAATTTATTTACACTTCCCCCTTACTAAAGTTGAATTTTTTTTTTTTTTTTTAATTGTTTACAACAGAAACGGTAACAGTGGCAGTCAGATACCATTGTAGTTCTTTTCAGGTCATTCATTGTCAGACAGAAGCAGTACGGCACAACGTCATGCTAAAAAATAAGTTAAAAATATAAAAATGGCTTACCTCATTGTCCTCTGAAAGACCATGCCAACCCAACAAAATGTTTACTGCATATGAAATGTGAATTGATTCACTGAGCTGGTGTTGAAGTCCGCGCAAGTTGATTCAGTCTTCACATTTTTTCCTCCCGAGTTTTTGGTTTACCGGAGAAAAGTAGCACAAACCTTGTTTCTATGCGAGGGTGGGTCTATAATGTCCCACTTCTGCTTTACTTCCGCTTTACGATGCGACGTCACGGTCTAAAAATAGCATGCGTGCGGTACGCCATTGCAACCACTTTCAAAACAAACAATTACAACACCACTCTAAACGAATCGTTGAAGCTTTTTTCTAATCGAATTCCCCGAGTTAATCGTTGCAGCACTAATTCAATATCACATCTTTAAAATGCTGCAGTGATACATTGAATGTTCTTAAGTTGCTGTTAATGGGTATAAATGTTTGTTTGGAAAATAGAGCCATGTATATGGTGTAAAAAGACACCATACTAACAACACCTGGAATGCTTGTTTCAGTTAACTCAGAATTCCTTTAATGTGACTGTAATTCTTCAAATCTTTGTGGTCGTGTACTGTATGTGGGCCCCATATAGGGGCTGTATGTTCTCATGAATTGGAAATGTAGATACTGGCAGAGAAGAAAACGGATATTAAAAACTTGGGATTCTTCCCACCTCTTGTTAGCTTTCCCACTATTTCTCTTTTCTTGTCCTCCGTTCTACAGACACTCTCCCCCCTGACCCAGGAGGGGGTATCACCACATGGACTTGCAGACAGCTCTATCAATTTGGTGACAGCTCAGTCCCACTCTGTCAGTACCCAATGAAAGAGAACAAAATCTATGATGAGGGCTAGAAGAAAGAGAAAAGGATATATGTGTCCCTGTGCTTTGTTGGCAAGCCCAAACTGAGAAATAAAAGCTAGACATTAATTAAGTGTATGGGTAAAAGGGTATTGTGAAGTAATTGACCCTAATGTACTGCATGACCTTCTATTTTCACAGGTGTCGTAAACGGTTTAGACGGTCTTTCTGTATAAAAAGCTTGTTTTGCGCCCGTCATGTGTATTTGAGTTGGACAAAGTGGCAAATAACTCCTAAGTTGGTTTTCTTAGCTCTGATGAAAATCTGCCTTTTGTTTCGCTCTTTCCAGGTACCATTACCCTATTCTCAAGATCTTCCATGTACAGCTCTCTGTCGGGAGTCACGAGTTCATTGGGGAGGGGCGCACTCGCCAGGCTGCCAGACACAACGCTGCCATGAAGGCCCTGCAAGCCCTCCGCAATGAACCCATTCCAGAAAGACCACCGCAGGTGACCTCACTCAAACATTTGTAAATTGCTTTCAGGAATGAATAGTATAACCACCACAACAGGGTCTTCGCAGATCCTTAAAAAGTCTTAAAAGGTTTTATTTACAATATATGGTTTTTAAGGTCTTAATAAGCATATTTCGCTTTTTTTTTTTTTTTTTTTTTTTTTTAAAGTTATGGCATTAAATTTCACATGGGAGGTATTAAATTTCATCCGCGTAGCCCAACATTTGTCTGGATTTTTTTTCGCTCTGACGTTATTTATCTAGTCAGCCTCATCAAGATTCTGTAAAAATAGAGCGGCTCCATCAGCTGTGTCTAGTAGCGCAGGAATCACGCTGCAGGGGGCAGTGTGTCCTTTTAGCCATGTAGTACAACCCAAAGTAGAGAACAGATGAAGTGGTTGCAACAGGCATATGTGCATTTCTTTTAGAGATTTCCCGATCCGATATTTGGATTGGATCGGACGCTGATATGGGCAAAAAAATGCGCATCGGTATCGGATCGGCCAACACGGAAAAATTCCGATCCAGCTTTTTTAAAGTCCGGTCCAGGTTTTCCAGCGCACCGATTTACATAATCCATTCCAGTTTTTGCTTCGGTTTCCCTAAAATCCAGTCCGCATTTTACAGCACACCTTCAACCACTACATTTACATTACCGTCTCCCAATTTACCGAGAGACTTTATCGGTAAAAATGTCAGCTGTGTGGGATCATTTCACCTTAAAGGACGACAAAGACGAAGAGGCAGAGTGCGACATATGCCGCCACAAAGTCAAGCGTGGTGGTAAAGCTGTAAGAAGTTTTAATACAACCAACCTAATCAAGCATTTCGCGAAATACCACCACAAACAATATGGGGAGTATGTTAAGAAAACCGAAGACAAAAAGAAAAGTCCTACGCAACTTACGCTGGAAGAAACTTTTGCTATGCATGACAAACTGGCACTCAACAGTCCCAAAGCCAGGGAATAACAAGAGTCATTTGCCAAAGAATTCATTCTGGATGACGAGCCATTATCTCGCGTGAGTAAAGACGCACCATCCAACACTTAGAACCACGGTACAACATGCCCGGCCGTCATTACATCCTTGAGCGATTTGGCCGTGGAAGATTCGAGAACGATTCATAAACATCCAAATTCCGATTATTGAAATATGTCAAGTAAAGCGGAACTAATACCCAGCGCGTACTTCGGGACGCAATGAGAAACGGACCGCATTGCGTCCCGAGAGTAAACATCATGCTTGTCATAGACCCGGGTAATGCCAATGCTCAACTCACGGCTTTAGCTCGACTATGCCGCTGGATAAAAAACACAAGAATACCTGACTGCTGCTGACAGCCGCTACAAACTATGTCAACATCGTTTTACTGTAGATAATAGATATCGTATGTACAGTGGGGAGAACAAGTATTTGTGTATCAAATACTTGTTCTCTCCACTGTATATAGAACTAGATGCAAAATGACAGACTCGACGGCGTTAGCAACATTGAAGTATTGAAAACTAGTTGCGTTAGTAAACAGCCGCCATCTTTAAGCAGGAGACTTCCCTAGTAGGCTGTTGTGAACCTTCCAAGCGAACCTAATTAACTTTTTATCTAAAATACTCCTAAATCGGCAAAATCATGACTTGAATCTATCTTCAAAACAGTTTTTAAACTTTCACATGTCGAAAGTAGACAGAAGGGAAATTATGGAATAACGGGAGCAATTTTAACAACTTTAACAGTTGATTCGCAAAATTAAATAAATTTAATGTAGTTTAAAGCTGCTGATACAGAATGGGGACTTGAGTATTTTATTTACTGTTTTAAAATGTTAACTTGATACTGAAATAGTCGTTTATTTAAACCTGAGAGGCCTTTTATACAATTTTTGTAACTAATGCACGAAACATTAAAAGCATCTAATAGCTTGGGGGATTTGTGGGATTTTCCACTGAGGTTGTTGGTGTGTTTTGCTTTTTTAAGACAGTTTACAATATTATTTGCACGTTTTACTGACTGACTATGCCATTTCTGTTTGTTATTTATAATGTTTTGTGTTTGTCACTGAATAAACAGGTCCGTTTCTTGTTACCAACCGTTGTGTGTTATTCAAACTCACCTAATTCAGCTGGTTAGTTGTTATCAAGAGTATTAAAACCTTTTTCAACATGAGTCTGACAACTAAGTAAGGAGGCTAAATAACTTTAAACTTTAACACATGCTCAGATAGGCCGGTATCAGTATCGGATAGGAAGTGCAAAAACCTGGATGGGGGCATCCCTAATTTCTTTTACTGTCTATGCATACTTGAACATGAACAGAGATTGGGAAGTGCAGGTTTAGTGATAAGTGGCTTGAGGTGCCGAAATACAACTGTTTGTTAAAACGTCGGAATATGAAGTGCAATGCAAACTATATTGAAAAGACATCAAGTTGGGAACATCCATCTGTCCATCCGTCTGCCCGGACATGCACAGAACAACTCTCCAGGTAGGCGTCCAGGAGGCATCAGGATCAAATGCCCGAGCAACCTCAGCTGGCTCCTCTCAACGTGGAGGAGAAGCGACTCGACACCAAGTCCCTCCCAGTTGACCTACCGGATGACCGAGCTTCTCACCCTATCTCTAAGGGAGAGCCCGGACACCCTGCGGAAGAAACTCATTTCGGCCGCTTGTATCCGGGATCTTGTTATTTCTGTCACGACCCACAGCCCGTGACCATAGGCAAGATGGGAACGTAGATCGAATGATAAATCGCCTTTTGGTTTGCTCCTTCTTCACCACTACGGACCTTTGCAGAGTCCGCATTACTGCAGACGCTGCACCAATCTGCCTGTCGATCTCCCGCTCCCTCCTACCCTTACGCGTGAACAAGACCACACGATACAACTCCTCCACTTGGTGCAGGATCTCATCCCAGACCCAGAGAGGGCACTCCACCCTTTTCCGACCGAGGGCCATGGTCTCCGATTTGGAGGTGCTGTTCTTCATCTCAACCGCTTCACACTCGACTGCGAACCGCTCCAGTGACAGTTGAAGAGCCCTGCTTGATGAAGCCAACAGCACCACTTCATCTGCAAAAAGTAGAGCTGCAACGCTGAGGTCACCAAACCGAACGCCCTCAACGCTTCGGCTGCACCTAGAAATTCTTTCCATAAAAGTTATGAACATAATCGGTGACAAAGGGCAGCCTTGGTGGAGTACGACCCTCACTGGGAACAAATTCGACTTTGCAATGCGGACCAAACTCTGACACCGGTCGTACAGGGACCGAACGGCCCTTACCAAGGGGCTCGGTACTCCGTACTCCCGGAGCACTCCCCACAGGACTTCCTGAGGCACACGGACGAACACCTTCACCAGATCTACAAAACGCATGCAGACTGGTTGGGCGAACTCCCAAGCTCCCTTGAGGGCCCTGCCGAGGATGTAGAGCTGATCCACTATTCGACGGCCGGGACAAAAAGCACACTGCTCCTCCTGAACGTGAGATTCGACTTCCCGATGGACCCTCCTCTCCAGCACCCCTGAATAGACTTTACCGGGGAGGCTGAGGTGTTTGATCCATCTATAATTGGAACACACCCTCCGGTCCCCCTTCGTAAGAGTGTGGACCAACACCCTGGTCTGCCAAACTAGAGGCACTGTCCCCGATGTCCATGCGATGTTGCAGAGGAGTGTCAGCCACGACAGCCCAACAACTTCCAGAGCGTTTGTTGGTGCACTTTATCATTTATTTTGAACATATGTTTGCTGTTTGCACACTTGCTCTACATCATCCCTGATTGAGAGTGCCTCGGTGGGTTTATGATAACGTGTTTACCATCAAGGTTTCCAATGCAGTTTGGGAAGTTCCGTAGCCGCCAGAAATCTGCTTTGGCTTCCCACTGGCTGGTTGTAGACACGGCATAGAATCAGACAAAACGCTGGACACATTGCTCGACGCCAGTTTGTAGCTAGCCGCCCACAGACCACCTCCGCAACCGTCTCTGCGTTGCCTCCGCCACATTTGTATGATCAACATTTGTTGTTTAATGTTGATGAGCTGAAGATTCACATTCAAGCGTTCCAGCTCCGTTTCTATTTTTGTCTAACCAGAAGAAAACTCAAGGAATTTGACAAGAGTCCCCCAAAACCGCACAAACACAACGCAGCACCCCTCTAGTGGCTTGGCGCTGAATCACAGAGCAACGCAGTTATATCATAGTTTAACTCTTTAACACCGAACGTGTCGGCAGCGACGCTTTTACGCATATCGTCTTTGAAGCTTCGTCACGATGTAATTACGTCACCCACGTGCCGCTGGTTGGTCTCATTTGAAAGTGCGGAAGTTGATGTCCACACCAGTTTTTATTTGAAGTCAATCGACCAAGAAAAACAGGAGATAATGTCATTTGAGTTTTATAGTTTTATTGCACTCATAAATATGCATTAAAACGCTGCATGGACCATGTATCTATCTCCATATTTCCTTTTCCTTTTTCAAAACCGAAAGCAGCACAAAAGACTACATATCCCAAGAGCCGTTGTGATGAGAAGAAGGACGAACCGAATGTTATCATTTTTTAATAAATTTCCGAGCGAGGCGCCGACTAATGAAAGGGAGGCATGCGAAGCAAGCAACGGCCAGTTGGTTTGAGCGAGCGACTTTGAAACGTGCAGAATGAATCTCGAACTACATTTAGCGCAAGCTAATGCATTATTTCATCAACTCAAGGAAGAATATGAGCCGTCGTTGTCGTTTGTCGTTGTTTTCTTTGGATGAGTCGCGTCTCGGCGAGTAGAAGTGACAGCAGCGCGCAAATGGCGAAAGAGTAGGCTGTGAGACGTTGTGTGTGACGCAGCTCCGTGACCTGTTCAAGAAGCTTTATTGACTGCGGAAAAAAAAAAAAAAAAACTATTGGGTCGCATGCCTGAAAAATTGAATTGAACTGAACTACCTGTCAATATTTTTTTTAAATATTTTTTTTCAATGTTATATATTTTTTTTCTTCACTATAATCTTTTCAATTTTTATGTAGATGCGTGTTCGAGAAACTTGATTGCATGTACGTATGTACTTTTGATAAGGTAATGGGTACAACACCTAACTTCACAAAGAGATATCCTACAAACCCTTTTTGTGTTAGATGATATATATAATTCTTTTTTCTCACTTTTTTTCACTGTATATAACCTGTTTTGACCATAGTATGTGTGAAGGCCAGAAACACCTATGACCAAACCTGCTGTTTGTGTTGAATTGTCAAACATAAAACTATTCAATCTTATGTTTTTCTATTGAATGTTTATCCTAACAAGTTGAATAAATATTATCAAGCTTCAAAATGGTTGGTTGAGCATGTTTGGTGGTCAATGGGACATCAACATTACAAATTTTGAAAAAAGATTTTGGGATTTTTTTGTCTTTTTGGGTCCAAAATGTGGATTATAACTGGTCAGTGAAGAAAACAACAGTTTGGACATGAAGTTCAAGGTGGCCTAAAAAAAGGGACCCAACTTGGCCATTGTAAACAATTTTTTCTTTGAAATATAAAGGCAACATCAAATGCATGCAAATTCGGCCAAAATAGGCTTAGGTGTTAAAGGGTTAAGGAAAACAAGCAGACTATATTTGACATAAGGCATAAGATATACATGAGGCCTTCTGATCACCGAATCCCAATGTGTGGGTCATGCAGCTGGCTGAGCAAGATTGAAACTGACGAGGCAAGACATCTACAAGCCTACGTCTGCACCACCAACTCCCGCAATCAGTTCATCAGGAAAGTCCAGAACAAATGGCAGGACATCTTGTCTTAACAAGGAACATCTGATAAAGAGGAGTACGCGACCGAGAAGTGAACACTCAGCACTCACGTGGCGCTGAGGTGGCAAAATCCACAACCCTCGTTGCCCTGACAACAGTAACCCCCTGAATCCTCCTGTCCAATCCACAAACATGCAATAGTCCTAAACAACGCCCAAACACACCCTTCTTCCTGCCCACAGCCTGCTCCGCGACAGCCTTCAAAAAGACTAAATGATTCAACTAATCGTCGTCATTTTTCTCGGGTATCTTTTGTTGATTGTGATATGGTGACCCTGGAACCAGTCTGCCTCCTCGCCTGGATCTGTTGCTGTTTTGCCTTGCCGTTTGGTTGCTGTTGATCTGTGGCCTGTACTACAAACGGAGTTCCACCTGCCCAAAAGTAACCCAGGGTACCAGCGGGAAATCGGGGTTGACAAAACCTGGTTACCTAGTTTAGGGTCAATCGGTGCTACAACGCTGATTATGAGGTTGATTTTTGAACCTGTGGTAACCCAGAGTTACTGTGCTTTCACATAAAACGGGGCGAATACCAGAGTCAAACACAACTTTTGACGAAGGTACGGACACCTTATTTCACAGACGAAGAATGCGCGATAATTATGCGGAGTTATGAAGACTTTAAATCCACCCTCACTGCGAAATCCACCGCTTCAGCAAGTAGAGACAGAATGTGGAAAAAAAACCCAGAAAATCACATTGTTTGATTTTTAAAGAATTTATTTGCAAATCATGGTGGAAAATAAGTATTTGGTCATTACCAAAAGTTCTTAATACTTTGTTATGTACCCTTTGTTGGCAATAACAGAGAACAAATGTTTTCTGTAACTCTTCACAAGCTTTTCACACACTGTTGCTGGTATTTTGGCCCATTCCTCCATGCAGATATCCTCCAGAGCGTGATGTTTTGGGGCTGTCGTTGGGCAACACGGACTTTCAACTCCCTCCGCAGATTTTCTATGGGGTTGAGACCTGGAGACTGGCTAGGCCACTCCAGGACGTTGAAATGCTTCTTACGAAGCCACTCCTTTGTTGCCCTGGCTGTGTGTTTGGGATCATTGTCCTGCTGAAAGACCCAGCCAGGTCTCATCTTCAATGCCCTTGCTGATGGAAGGAGATTTTCACTCAAAATCTCTTGATACATGGCCCCATTCATTCTTTCCTTTACACAGATCAGTCTTCCTGGTCTCTTTGCAGAAAAAAAAGCCCCAAAGCATGATGTTTCCACCCCAATGCTTCACAGTGAGTGTGGTGTTCTTCAAATGCAATTCAGTATTCTTTCTCCTCCAAACACGAGAACCTGTGTTTCTACCAAAAAGTTCTATTTTGGTTTCATCTGACCATAACACATTCTCTCAGTCCTCTTCTGGATCATCCAAATGCTCTTTAGCGAACCGCAGACGGGCCTGGACGTGTACTTTCTTCAGCAGGGGGACGCGTCTGGCAGTGCAGGATTTGAGTCCGATGGCGGCACATTGTGTTACTGATAGTAGCCTTTGTTACTGTGGTCCCAGCTCTCTGTAGGTCATTCACTAGGTCCGCCCGTGTGGTTCTGGGATTTTTGCTCACCGTTCTTGTTTTCATTTGACGCCACGGGGTGAGGAGGGAGTTGAAAGTCCGTGTTGCCCAGCGACAGCCCCAAAACATCACTGCTCTAGAGGAGATCTGCATGGTGGAATGGGCCAAAATATCAGCAACAGTGTGTGAAAAGCTTGTGAAGAGTTACAGAAAATGTATGGCCTCCGTTATTGCCAACAAAGGGTACATAACAAAGTATTGAGATGAACTTTGGGTATAGACCAAATACTTATTTTCCAAAATGATTTGCAAATAAATTCTTTAAAATTCAAACAATGTGATTTTCTGTTTTTTTTGTTGTTTTTTTTTTTTGTTTTGCTTTTTTGCACATTCTGTCTCTCATGGTTGAGGTTTACCCATGTTGACAATTACAGGCCTCTCTAATATTTTCAAGTGGGAGAACTTGCACAATTAGTGGTTGACTAAATACTTATTTGCCCCACTGTATTTGTGAGGATTCGCGAGAAGAAGGAAATGCGCGGATGAGATGCGTGGCTGTGTTTTGTGAGATCACATTGTGACGATGCCTATGCATAATGACAACAAATTAAAGCCCGTCTTTTGTAACAAATTCTCACAGTTAAACAAGACTGTAAAATGCATATTCAATAAACATTTATATCTTTTATATTTGTGTCATTTTTGTGTGTGCTATCAGTGGATTTGACATTTTTTTTAATCTCTTCGAGTTGGCAGAAAAAAACGTTTTTTCAATGTTTAAATAGTCCACATATTTTTATGATCATTATAAATGTTTTTACACAACAATGCTGGAAAAGTTCGTTAAATATTTTTCTTGTATGAGAGCAAAGTGCCACATTCGTTTACATTCAGCGAAGCTGACACATGTTTCTGTATAGCATATTCAACAATCAATTTGAAGCCTTTCCATGTCCCACTCCAACCACTTTCCAAATCACATGGCATATAGTGTTCTTACTCAGATATTCAGCATCACCGATGGAATACATATATTGTCCACTGGCGAAATGGCGCAAGGACAGGCACACATTCTGCTCGATTGTGAGGGCCTGACTTTGGCGTGTTACATTTGAGACGGCCGCCTCGATCAGCTGGCACAGGTAACAAAGTCCTTCAGCTGAAAATCTGTGTCTTTCATGGAGAACATCGTCCGGGTATGCCAGCGGATACTGGCAGTCTCTAAATACTTGTGCCCTTCGAAGAGAGCGCCTCACAATCCGCGCGCCAATGTTGTACTGGTCGTCCAGGTACACTGTCATTGTCAAGAGGACACGTCCGCGGAGGAGTGTTGTTTAAATAGAGCGTGGTTAATCGGAAACCTGGGGTTAAGCATGACCTAACTCTTGAGACGACCAGGTTTGACGTGTGGCAAATGTTGCCATGGCAACATTCCCCGGTTTCAGCATATCCACCTTTCGTACTTCCGGTTAACCGGGAAGTTAGGCTGCACGTGATGAAGTTACTAAGTTGATCCCTGATAAGCCAGAGAACTAGCTTCGTAGTACAGGCCACTGAAGAAATTGTCAACTTGTGTTTCGAAGCCTTTTTCCAGCTTTCAAAATGGAGTCAGTGCAAGGGGTTAAGACTAAGGTGAACGCGCGGCGTCTGGCCTTCTGGCCGGGTTGTCGGATTTCCGCCTGCCCTAGTCGTTGGAGCTGCACCAACGCGGGTCCGGCGGTTCGGCTGGTGTGATTTCGTCAATCTGGCTCAAAGGTCAGATTCATTCAGAACTCATTCGTAACCAGGGTGATTACCTGTAGTCAATTTAATATTTTACAAAAAGTATTTGTTTGTAGCTGCAGTATGACTAGTTAAGTCATGAAGGTAAAAGCCACCTGAAACTGAACAAAGTGCTTCATGTAGCTTGCAAGCCACGGGTTCACGTTTGACAAACACTCTGTTTTGAGTTTAGGATGTTGACATGGCCCTCAATCATTCCAGTGTCTTTCACCGCCACCTTGAAAAATCAATTGTTCCTGGATATAAGGTCTGTGTTCTGCTTGGTTTTTGAACACGTAACCAGCTTTCACCAGATTGGATCCAAATCCACCTCAACTCCAATTACTCTAATGTATAATTAATCTGTGTTTAGTTTGCACTTGTCAGTATTGGTTTTGATCTTCTTTTTGTCTCTCAGTGTGACTGTACCTTTGCCCTCAAAGCGTATTAGTCATTTGTTATTGTCTTGGACAGCAATCAAATTACCCCAGAATGCTCACAACCTGCTATTGCCAGTAATTTGCCTCTGTAACTTCCCTGACCCGCTTTGTTTTTGCATTCCTAAATGAGCTCCTTTGTTTTCAGCTCTTTCCGAGGCTTGTTTTGCAGTTTGTTGTCGTACATGGTGGTTGTTTTGGAATTGTCTTTAATTATGACTCCAAATGATACATTATGAAATGTCTTCAGGCAACCCTCAAACCAATATAATG
Organism: Corythoichthys intestinalis; assembly: GCF_030265065.1. Lineage (NCBI taxonomy): Eukaryota > Metazoa > Chordata > Actinopteri > Syngnathiformes > Syngnathidae > Corythoichthys > Corythoichthys intestinalis. Next base: position 37,027,957 of record NC_080414.1, on the reverse strand, counting down.
TAACGAATGAGTCATTCATTAGTATTAGTAGCCATTAGCCTCTTCATTTATCTCCATTTTTTTCAGCAGCTATTGAGTTCACAGAGACACTATTTTAGTGGAAAATTTTGGTAGCACCTTGTCGGTTCAGTGACACCTTTTTAAAATGATATAATGATTCTTGGCTGGAGCTTATCGATAACCTTGACGATATATCACCATTTTGATATTTTGTCACACCCCTAGTGTTGAACATAAACTTCATGTTTTACATGGGATTCCACACTAACACACCTTAACATGTTGCAGTCCACCTTGTTGATTTGGGAGGAATTCTCATATAAGCTTGATAATGTCAGTGCTGCTGGCGATAGCCACATTGGAGTACTGTACTATTAAAACATGAAATCAAACTTCACCTTCAACATACACTGTATGTCCAGGATTGTTTTTTGTAATGTTTTCCCTTGTTGACGGATTGCTTGAGGTTTTGGGTACATTGTTTTTGAGTCACCCTGTATTTTTCTTAAATATGTATGCATTTGTTTCAAAACAAAAACAAAATGTTAAATGTGTGCGTGGTTATGTGCATATTTGGCATCTGTTCTGTTTTTATTTCATTGCGAAAACAGTACTTTGTGTTGCACTTTCTATGCAGTAATAGTGATATATTTTTAACCCTTTAAGGTCCTCTGCCTATCTTTTCCCAATTTTTCATGCCTTCGATGTTGCCTTTATATTCCAAGGGGAAAATTGTTCACAATGGCCTGGTTCGGTTCTTCTGCAGTCCGAGGGTACAACAGTGTCCACCCTTACTATCCGTCGGCATCTGAATGAAAAGGGATTCTATGGTAGGATACCCAGGAGGAGCCCACTTCTGACCCAGAGACTCAAAAAAGCCAGGCTGGAATTTGCCAAAACTTACCTGAAAAGCCAAAACGGTTTGAAAGAATGTTCTCTGGTCAGATGAGACAAAAGTAGAGCTTTTTGGGAAAAGGCATCAACATAGAATTTACAGGAAAAAAATGAGGCCTTCAAAGGAAAGAACACCGTCCCCACAGTCAAACATGGCGGAGGTTCCGTGATGTTTTGGGGTTGCTTTGCTGCCTCTGGCGCTTGACTGCTTGACCGTGTGCATGGTATTATGAAGTCTGAAGACTACCAACAAATTTTGCAGCATAATTTAGGGCCCAGTGTGAGAAAGCTGGGTCTCCCTCAACGGTCATGGGTTATCCAGCAGGACAAACACACACTTCAAAAAGCACTAGAAAATTGTTGGAGAGAAATCACTGGAGACTTCTAAAGTGGCCAGCAATGAGTCCAGACCTATATCCCATAGAACACCTGTGGAAAGATCTGAAAATGGCACCCTTCAAATCTCAGAGACCTGGAGCGGTTGGCCAAAGAAGAATGGTCTAAAATTCCAGCAGAGCATTGTAAAAAACTCATTGTTGGATACCAGAAGTGGTTGTTTGCAATTATTTCATCTAAAGCTTGTGCTACCAAGTATTAGGCTGACAGAATTGCGGGGGGGGGGCAATACTTTTGGCCAGCAGTGTATGGTCAAAACAGGTCATTTACAGTAGGCCAACAGTGCAAAGTAGTGAATATACACCATCTAACACAAAATGAGTTTGGAGAATATCTCTTTGTGAGGTTAAGTGTTGCACCCATCACCTTTTCAAAGCATTATGCATACAACCAAGTTTCTCAAACACACATATCTATATACAAACTGAAAAGATTGATTGTGAAAAGAATATAACATTGAAAAAAAAGTATTTAAAAAAAAAAAATATTTACAATAAACTGATGACGAGTGTTTTAGAAAAGGACAAATGATGGAAATATGGACATAAACGCATGGCCCATGCAATGTTTTAATGTTTATTCATGTGGGCAATAAAAATATGAAACTCAAATGATGTCACCTTCCATTTTACTTGGTCAATTGACCGAAAGTGAAAACGAGCGTGGACCTGACCTTCTGCACTTTCAATTGAGATTAACCAGCGGCACGTGGATAACATATATACAGTGTGACGATGATATTAGGAGTGCAACGGTTTGCGGTTCAAAGCCGAACCGTACGGTTCGCCCTGTACGGTTCAATACGCCTTTATGAACCGCGCCTTTTCGGTTTTGCAATTAATTTATTCCGAACGCTTGTGGAATGAATTGGTCGAGCTCTGTGTGCGACGTGAAGCACAGCTGTGGAGAAATTCCCGCCCCGCTACAAGTAAATGTCCGATTGCTGTCAAGCACCTGTGTTATAGAAGTCGAGTAACGCTCTCTCTCGCTTACGACCGAAGTGAAAGTGAAACAAGAAAGAAAACAAAAAGCTATGGCGAGCGGTGTAGTGGAGAGACCAAATTTTGAGGAAGCACTGGCTTCTTTCAAATCTGCGGTGTGGCAACATTTCGGTTTCCCCTTGGACTACAATGCGGTGGGAGAGAAAATAGGAAGAAGAGAAAATATTGAAAAAAAAAAAACCAAAACAATTTGCAAGCATTGCTCAGCGCTTGTTCCCTATGCTATAGACCCTACTCACGTGACGTCACAGCCACGCCCCCGCGCCATGTTGTCCGGATACTAGTCATGTTAATGCATTAGCGCTTCGTAAATTCCTCCTATTATGGCGTGTTTTTCTGCTCGTTAACATTAATAATCAAAATGGTGAAGTCGTGTGTGGCGGTCGGTTGCAAAAACAGAGAAGATAGACGGAGAGACTTGAATTTTTACCGTATTCCGAGAGACCCGAAGAGGAGACCGAGATTGACTGCTGCAATTCGACGAGAAAACTGGGCTCCAAACGACTACCACAGATTACGTAGTAGTCATTTTATATCTGGTAAGATGCATTTAATATATATTTAGAGGGTTTTGGGCTGAGAACCACAATTAAGATCATTGCTAGGCTAATCGCCGACAACATACACTCAGACGTTGTGAATGAACTACCTGAAAATATATAATTATAAGGGGATAATCAGACAGTTGTCATACAATTAATTTACAATTTCACTATTGAGGTCAAAAGCCAAAAAATAAATTCAACTAGGGACAATCTGGAGTAGTGCTATCGCACTTCATATTTATTACGTATTATATATGTATACAGTGAGAGTGCTATCGCTAAACCATATAAACATTAAAAGCCCTAGCTCCATTGACAAATGATATGAAATACATTAGACTTGACAGTGGATGTTTGCAAGAACAAAAGATTTTGAATTGAAAATTTCGTAACTCACCTTCCGAGCACAAGATTCCTGCCGAATTTTCGTGTACGAGGACCTGTTTCACCCAACCAGCAACGTAGCATTTATAAGCCTCCAAGCTCTTAAAGTTTTTCAAACTTTCGTGAGAATAGGCTGATTTTGTGTGGACAAGATAGTTGTAAATATCAGGATATCAGATGTCAGGCGAAGCCAGCGGGTCGAAAAACATCGATTTAGGCATCAAATACGGATCTGGCGAATGGATAAACTGAAGCTTTTCCACGTAACGCCTTTTATGCAACGGATCCAATGAGTTTACAGCGTCAGATAACACCGGGGCTTCCATGAATTGCTCTATAACTTGCTCGACTAATTGAAAACAATGAGAATAGGTCTGAAAAAGAGGTACAATATGGCGGCCGGAAACAGCGACACACCCATTTTGTGACGTAGGTGAGTAGGGTCTATAGGCAACACTTTTATAACATGACTCCGGCACCTCAGCCGGCATCACCCACAGATATCACTTTTTCAGAGCAGAACAACCCCGGAGATGACACCAGTGAAAACACATGGCGGGCTTCGTTAATTTATTTGCAACGCTTGACCCGCGTTACATTGTTCCCTCGCGGACATATTTCTCCAACAACGTATTCCCCGACATTTATGAAATGGCACGCAAAGCCATCAAAGACGGCTTCGCTAAAGCACATAGTTTCGCCCTGACCACTGATAGCTGGAAGTTGGACGTCCCGTGCTACAGAGTGCTACTACCTAACTGTGACGGTCCACTATAATTCATACCTGTCAAGTTGTACGGTCTTGGCGTAATTTTTACAAGTGAGCACTAGGGGTGCAACGGTTCAGTTACCCCACGGTTCGGTTTGAACCTCTGTTTTGGGATCTCGGTTTCGGTTTGCGTTTTGCTTTTTTTTTTTTTTAACTGCCTTAATTTTGCTTTTAAAAAAATGAAATAAACACTTAAAATGTAAACATTTTCGACTGTTAAAATGCCTCTTAGCTCTTTGGCTAGTGTAGTGACTGACTACTGAAATACACACACAGTAGTAAAAAAGTTACTTGGCAAAGTAACTGGTGATACCTTTCATGTATTTTTTTTTTTTTTTTAATTAAAAAAAAACCAAACAAACCCAAAAACATAGTAACCTTTGCTATGTTTGGAGGTCATTTAATGTTGTGAAACAACCGTTAAAGTTGATAAAATTGCTCCAGTTTTTGCATTAGTTCCCTTCTTTCTACTTTTGACATGTGAAAATTTTAAAACTGTTTCATCCTTTAAAAATAGACTCAAGTCAAGATTTTGCCGATTTAGGAGTATTTTAGATCAAAAGTTGCTTGGGTTCGCTCGTAAGGTTTACTACAACAGAGCCTTTCTGAGAAGTTTACTGCTCTAAAATGCCGGCTGTTTACTAACGCTACTGAGTCTGTCATTTCGCATGTAGTTCTATATGCATGAGATATCTAGGTGTAGATTGTATGCTGTCGGCTAAATCAGGAAATATTGGAGCCACCTAGCCTAGCATCGCGTTTGCTACAGCGTCTCAACAAAACAAACACTCTTCCCTGTCCGTGTCTCCTGACTTTTCTCGCGTCATTCAACCAACGTATTAACGAACATTGTTTCGTTGCAGAAACGGTGACTAAATCCGAACGGATGAAAAAAAAAAAAAACCGTAATGCACGAAAAACGTGCAGATTTGAATGTAACGCACCGGCGTACACATTTAAAAATGAGTGCTCACTTGTACAAATTACGACGAGACCGTACAACTTGACAGGTATGAATTATAGTGGACCGTCACAGTTAGGTAGTGGCACTCTGTAGCACGGGACGTCCAACTATCAGTGGTCAGGGCGAAACTATGTGCTTTAGCGAAATAATCTTCGATGGCTTTGCGTGCCATTTCATAAATGTTGGGGATTACGTTGTTGGAGAAATATGTCCGCGAGGGAACAATGTAACGCGGGTCAAGCCTTGCAAATAAATTAACGAAGCCCGCCGTGTGTTTTCACTGGTGTCATCTTCGGGGCTGTCCTACCCTGAGACAGTGATATCTGTGTGGCATGCTGGCTGAGGTGCCGGAGTCATGTTATAAAAGTGTTGCCATTAGCATGGGGAACAAGCGCTGAGCAATGCTTGCAATTATTATTTTTTAATATTTTCTCTCCCTCCGCATTGTAGTCCACAGGGAAACCAAAATGTTGCCACACCGCAGATTTGAAAGAAGCCGGTGCTTCCTCAAAATTCGGTCTCTCAACTCCTCCGCTTGCCATAGCTATTTGTTTTCTTTCTTGTTTCACTTTCACTTCGCTCGTAAGCGAGAGAGGGCGTTACTCGGCTTCTATTACACAGGTGCTTGACAGCTATCCGACATTTACTTGCGGGGCGGGAATTTCTCCACAGCGGTGCGTCACGTCACACACAGGCACACAGAGCTCGATCAATTCATTCCACAAGCGTTCGGAATACATTAACTGCAAAACCGAAAAGGCGCAGTTTATAAAAGCGTATTGAACCGTACAGGGCGAACCGGACGGTTCGGCTTTGAACCGCAAACCAATGCACCGCTAGTGAGCACTGATTTTTAAATGTGTACGCCGTACGTTACGTTCAAATTCTGTACGTTTTTCGTGCATTACGTTTTTTTCCCTTCGTTAGTTAATATGTTGGTTGAATGACGCGAGAAAAGTCAGACGCACGGAAAGGGAAGAGTTTGTTGTGACGCTGTAGCAAACGCGATGCTAGGCTAGTTGGCTCCAATAATTCCTGACTGTAGCCGACAGCCTACAACCTACGCCTAGATATCTCATAAATATATAGAACTACGTGTGAAATGACACTCGGTAGCGTTGGTAAACAGCCGTCATTTTAGAGCAGTAAACTTCTCAGAAAGACTCTGTTGTAGTGAACCTTCATTGTGAACCTCAGTAACTTTTTATCTAAAATACTCCTAAATCGGCAAAATCTTGACTTGAGTATCTTTAAATGATGAAACAGTTTTAAAATTTTCACGTCAAAAATAGAAGGGAACTAATGCAAAAACGGGAGCAATTTTCTCAACTTTAACGGTTGATTCAGAACATTAAATGACCTCCAAACATATCAAAAGGTTACTATGGGTTTTTTTTTTGTTTTTTTTTTTTAATTTTTTTTTTTTTTAAAACATGAAAGGTAACACCAGTTACTTTGCCAAGTAACTTTTTTTTACTACTGTGTGTGTATTGCAGTAATCAGTCACTAAACTAGCCAAAGAGCTAAGAGGCATTTTAGCTAGTTTTGCACCGATACCATTTTTTGGCCCCGATACCGATACCTGGCTGTGCAGTATCAGCCGATACCGATACCATACCGATACCACCCGATTATATATATATGTATTTTTTTTTTTTTTTTTTCCAAAGAGCTACATAATTGGATGTGAAATCATTGCTATCAAGGCTTTGTCAGGCTGCTTGCTTACCTTTGCAAAATAGGAAAAAGTACACTAAACCCTAGTAGACAATAGTTGAATAAACCTTCCGCTCTCAAAGGCCAAAATAGTGCTAAATTTGTGAAATTAATAAAACATGTATAATACTAGCCCAACAGTAAGAAAGTAAAAATAAATTCATAATAATAAACTCTGAATGAACTGAATAAACTTTTTTAAATCTCTCAAAGTCCAAACAGTGCAACTTTCATGAAATTATTGTCACATTCTGCTGCTGGTTAGATTGTGTTTTGTTGCTGGGCATGGGGGCGTGGCACTTGAATCCAATGCAGGCTCATCAACGCAGCATTTAAGCACGGGTGATCTCAGAGAAGGCTGCTGATATATTTGCCTTGCTGATCGCTATTTGACATCTGGCACAATAATCTCCCTACATTTGCTTGTTATGCCCCTGCATTGGGTTTCCTGTTGGTGTGCTGCTCTCGTTTGTAACCGCTGTCTATCGTCTTAGTTTGTCCGTCGACCTGCTGTCACGGACTCCTTTTGTTATTTCTACTGTCCTGCGATCGCGCGTTATTTTTTGTTTGCAATCATTAAACCCTTTTATGTATCCCCCGCTTGTTGTCTGCTTCGAGGTTCAACCTTGTTTCCGCATTTGCGGACGCTAACAATTATAAGTAATAATAATTGACCACAGCATCCCGTCTCTCCTTTTTTTCGGGAGGTGGGAGTCCCTTATTTCTATTTCTGAAAGGTGGCAACAATACTTTGGAAACACTTCCCAAATTACTGCGGCATTTCTTTCAGTAAAAGACAATAAAAGTAAAGTAGACGAAGTGAACTGACCAGAGATTGTTGCTCCGGTCCAGCGGCCTTCTTCCTCTGGATAGCAGTCCTGCTCTTGCAGGCTCAAACTCGTTGTGTTCGTTCACGTTTCGTCTTCAAATGTTTTATCAAGTTCGAGGTATTGAAACTGGCCGATTTAACTCCACATCTCCAAACTTTCAGGCCGCAAATCTTGCATGCAGCCATTGATTTTAATCGACGGGATTTCTATTTGGAAATATTTCCTGACCGCCGCGGCGCCGCCATATTTCCTGGTTTGTTTTTCGTCCATATGAAAAAGCCCCCTTTTGATTGGTCAGGAGTGGCTATTGGCCCGCTCTCATTGGTTTGGAGCAGGCCAATAGCGATAGCTGCTTGGTGTTCACGTGTCATCACACAACACAGAGACAGAGTGTAGTGAGCGCCAGGAGGAGAAAAAGGCTGTGGTCAAATGTTATAATAATGGACGGGTAAATGGTATCGGCGCCGTCTTTGTTGGTACTCGCCGATACCGATACCACCATTTCGGGCCGGAATGGCGCCCCCTGCCGATACTAGTATCGGTATCGGTGCATCTTTAATTTTAGCAGTCGAACATTTTTACATTTTAAGTGTTTATTTCATTTTCCTAAAAGCAAAATAAAGGCAGTTTAAAAAAAAAAAAATGCAAAAAGCAAACCGAAACCGAACCGTGGGCTAACTGAACCGTTGCACCCCTAGATGATATGTATGTACGCAGGACGCGTCAGCAAGAATGACTCAACAAAACTGCTTAGACTTGTATACAAATTGGCAAACAAGATGAATGAACAATAATAAGGTATTTTAATTTGTTTTGGTGTTTTCAGTTTTGGACAAGATTTATCATTTCCGTGCATCCTGAGAAACAAGTAAATTCTCTGAAACTTTGTTTTTACTCTTATTTTCAAAATCTATATCTGTGAAATATTCAATCCTCAGTAATGTCAAACATCTTCAAGACTTTTAATCCATTAAAGCCCTTTTCGTGGGGCCTTTCACTTTGTCCTTTTCCCAGGACTTGCTGATCGTGAAGAACAAGCACTAAAGTCAGATCCATTCATCTCTGTCATAGCAAGCTTGCTGTTCTGCTTGATCATTCTAGTCTACTTATACTGTACTTACACATCTATCCATCATTATACGTAATACAACTGTCGCAATTTATGAGATTCAAGCATGAATCCTATTATAGGACACCACTCACTGTTATTTTCCCCTACTGATCACTGAGCGGTTCATAAATATTTTATGTTCATGTCTCATGATCTGCCAAGTGTGACAGGGCTTCCCAGGAGTAAATGTAACCTTTTGAATGTAAGAGATTATTTTGCATTATAGTACTTAGAATTTAAATATTGTTGCCCTGAAAATGTCTGGGCTTCTGAACTCCAAAATGTATCCACAGCATAAAGACCAGAGGTGGGAAGAGTGGCCAAAAATTTTACTCAAGAGATTTGCTACTTCAAAATAATATTAATCAAATCAAAGTGAAAGTAACTATACTACATTTACTCAAGTACTGTAAATAAAAACGTTCAGTGAAAAGAATACTCTAGTAATGAGTAACATTGTGAAAAAATGCTTACAATGCTATTTTTTTTTTCCCTCAGCACGTCATCTATATGAACTGTTATTATGATACTGTACTATACCCTCCTAAAACAACCAAAGTGCAAAAATGCTTTTTGGTAGTTATAAATATAACGCACAATAAAACACAACAGGTTTCACCCACACAGTGATTAGCACGTTCCCCTCACAGTTCTGAGATCAAGGGTTCAATCCTGGGCTCCAGCCTTCCTGTGTGGAGTTTGCATGTTATCCCCGTGCCTGGGTGGGTTTTCTGTGGGTACTCCGGTTTACCCCACATCCCCAAAACATGCATGGTATGTTGATCGAACACTCTAAATTGTCCCTAGGTATGAGTGTGTTTGCAAATGGTTGTTCGTCTCTTCGCGCCCTGCGATTGACTTGCAACCAATTCAGAGTGTACCCCGCACACTGTACATAGCTAGCTGGGATTGGCTCCAGCACCCCCGTGACCCCGTGACTAACACGAATATGGCAAAATGCTTTACTACACAGCGAGAGACTCATAGGAGGGCAGCTGCAGTTGTTATACAGCTATCCATGATCAAACGTAAGTAGTCCTTTATTTAAAGAAAGATTGTAGTGTTAACTTTGTAATCGCTGTATTCGCGCTATTTTTAACACAAAGTTGCAATTTCTAATCGGTCGGAAAATTTGACAGAACACCAGGCAAAAGAAAAGAGCAATAAGCCGAGTATAGTGCTCTCTCGGCGGGCGGATGTGCAACAAGCCGCCGGTCGTCGGCCGAGGGGTCATGGAGCATGTCAGCCACAAAATGAAAGCCACCTACATATTTAAATGATCCCAGTATTTGACATAATACAAAACACAATGTTTATCTCTTTTTCTCGTAAGTCCCATGGTCCCACAGTCGTAGGGCTTGTTTTGACCAACATCCACCGGTGAATGGGAACCTTTTGAAACCCCAAAAAGGCGCACCCGCCTCTCCCTCGTACAGCAAGATTTTTCTGAAGCCCTTTGGCTGGCGTGATGCGATAAATAAACGAATTAATCCGCAAAATCAGCTGAATCCTTAGTCCTTCTCATACAACAGTTCGGCTGTATAGTGAAGAGGACTCCTTCTCCCGTACACGTCACACACAGCGGCCTCTTCCTCAATGCAAGACCGAAGCCCGAAGTCTGTCATTTTCGTAGCGTGGGATTAAAAAAAATTGAATAAATATATCAATCGCTTCTTCACACATCCAAGGGATCCATTTCATTCAGGAGCATAAAATACCACGTGTATTATGAAATAAACATGCTTTTTCGTGTCACAGACACTTTAATTCAACAAACTTCTCTATTTGTTGTTCCAAAAAACACGTTGAGGGGTCTGGCTGCAGACCCCACCTCTCATGCCCCTCCTCCGCTCGTCTCAGTCCCCTGTTTTGCAGCCGACTCTCTTGGGATGAGAAAACGTGCATTTGAACCAATCGGAGCTAACTATCCATGTTGATCACATGTCAGTATGTCAGCCAATTGAGCGAACAGCATGGTCCAGAATTTTTTTTTTTTTTTTTTTTTTTTTTTTTTTTTTTTTTGCTGCCTGCATGTGCAGGGCGACGCAATTTGTCAGATACAAAGAGACACTGGGAAGAACTACGTAGAATAAATAATAGATATCAGTGGAAACGGATTATGCTACACAACTCCTTTAATAGTCATGTTGTTAACACTCGTGTATGTAAATCTAACGTTAGTAGATTGTTCTTTTTGGAGATGCTTGTGTGGCAGTTTTTTTTTTTTTAAACATACGGTATTAACAGTTGCCGTCATATTTTCGGGATCAAAGCACCGTATTCCAGAATGGCATTCCGCCTACAAATCTCATGCCTGAAAAGCGTTTTGACCCACTTTCACTCCTGAGTAGAAGTCAACAGTATGACTCTTAGAAGTACATTCTTCTCCAAAGTTACTTGGCGTAAATGTAACGGAGTACATGTAACACATTAATACCCACCTCTCATAAACACCTTAGGTTTTGTTGGTGCAAATAAAAAAGATGCATTTTTTTGTAGGAATGTACTAAAAGCAAAATTCTTGGCTGAAAGGCCGAAAATATACATGCATATAATTCATTATTTATTTATTGAAAATAAATAATTATTTTCCTATTGATACCCTTTGCCTTTGCATTGGTTCTACAGCGTCGGAGGCTTGAGAAATTACGATTCTAAAACCCTATGGGAGGGTGTGTTCCCGGTGGTAGTGAGCGTTTTGTGGCAAACGCGTCCTGTATCAGAGATGTTGCTGTCGTAATAGCATTCTGTTCACACACGTCACTGTAGATGAAATCTTGATAAATGCGCTTTCCTGGAAACTAGTAAAGCTCTTTACAAGGCTATTACAATCTTTCCTACTCCTTAAAATAAGATTCGCTTTTTGCTTGTGCAACAAGTGGAATCGATCAAGAATTAGGCGAGTGGGCCGAGATCTAGCGGCGACAAAGCCGTGTGAAGTCGCTCCCAGCCGAATGAAACGGCGACTGGCTGATGGGGTTTGGAAGTCTTGGGGGAAAAAAATGGAGAAAAGGACAAAAGGAGGAAGTGGTCGTGCTATAAACACATTGTACTAAGCCACAGTAAATTGACATGTATGCATTTAAATAGTATTTGTATACTGTTCACTTGATTAAATATTAATTAACATTTAATAATTGATAGATTTCTTTGATACCTCAAAATACTTCCAAACCGCGGAATCATGGCTCGACTACAGTTCTTTACACTATAACTTCCGCTCCTTTAACCGAAATTGCAATTTTAGCTATTTTCGGGCGAAAGTTTTCGCCATCGAACTTTTGGCACGTCTCTAATTTTGTTGTTTTCCAATGACACTCTAATGAAATGTCCTGTCCTTGTTGCATTCCTATTAAAACAACCCCAATCAACAGAGAGTTGGCAATCCTGTTCTTGTTATCTGATTTCTGCTTTACCCTCCCCTCACAATCCCATCACGGTGTTGGGTAATGGCTGCCAGCCGGGAACCTGGCAGCCACAGTCGTAGGGTGGTAGGTGGGTCCCACACTTTTCTCTATGGCATGGCTTCCAGGGCGTGGCCTCCCCTCTGCCTGGGCTGCCGGCCATGGGAGTGGAGGGAGGTCGGGGCTCCGATCTCGCGTTGCCCCGCGGCGGCTCCTTGGCGTCCTCCTGACTCCGCCTTCCCCTCTCTTCTCTGACTGGGTATCCGCCCTGTGCTGGGCGCCGGTGTATTGGCGGGATGTTGCCCGCGCCGGCATGGGACCCTGCCATGCCCTGGGCTTGGTGGACCGTTGGGGGTCCCGTGGCGTGCCTTGCCGGTTGGAGGGCTGTGGCTCGTGGGCCGGGTGGGCGTGGGGCCGGTGGTGCGTCCCCTCTTGCCATCCCTGAAGGCCGGTTGATGGGTGCGTGGGTGGCCAGCGGCACCACCCTGGATCTCGGGGGGGGGGGGCGATGGCTCCTTTGCTTGGCTGCGGGAGGAGGGATGGGCTGCGCTGAATCCACCCAGCCCGCCCAACCTCCCTGGGCTGGCTGGCGCCTGCATGGCGTCTCCGCTCGTCTGCGTGGCTGTCGCACGCTTGGTGGGGCTCGCTTGCGACTGGATGTGATAGGACGCGCTCGGGTTGGGGGTACTGGTGCCAGGATTGGCGATGGGGAGGTGTAGGGTCGGTCGCCAATGAGCTTACACACAGGGGATTCACACGATTACTGGGTTCTAGATCACAGAGCTGATTTGTGTACACTCTACCCCTTTCAATCACTTAGCTTATAGACTCCCCCGCCCCAGTCCCCCTCTTTCCCTGGTCAACAGGCCCTCCACCTGGTGTCAACCGGAAATACATCTAGCTGACGATAACACCAACATGTTAGTAGTTAGTGTAGACGTTCATTGTATTTCTTGTTGTTGTTTGTTTCTTTTCTTTCTTGTGTTCCTTTTCTTCTGTTACCCCATAACCCCTTCCTGTTTGCTGCTTTGTCATAATAAACGAGATATGTTGAATGATCACAATGGGAGTATGTCATACTCTCAATGTAAAACTGTTCAGAGCAACTGGGCACTTAGACTTCCATTCTCAGTGTCAAACAGCTGAACAGGACAGGTTTAAAAAAAAAAAAAATAATAATAATAAAAATAATTACTGCTTTAGGAGAATTTTGTTCATGTTGTTCAGAGATTTATTTTCTGTTGAGAATAGACTGTTTATATATGTTTCTCTAGTTTGGTGAGCCGTTCAGAATCATAAGCGGCGAACATGCACTTTCCAACAGCTTGGCTGACATGTACCTCAAAATTTTTAATTTTATGACGTGAGTGGATACAGTTCATGAATGTCATGGACAATTATTTTTGAAAATTCTCAGTATGTACCGTAAATCATTAATCACCCCCACCGTAAATCATTAATCACCCCCACCCCTCTTCTGAGGTATGCTTATCAGTTAAAAGAAAATAAGCTGCTTGTTCCAGCTTGGAATCTTTACAAACTTTACTGACACTCTCAAGCATTAAACCGCCTTCAGTCCATGCACTTCAGTGGTATTTTCTCGTGGAATTAACTTACATATTTTCCAAATTCCCAATTAACCTGCAGTTTGCCTAAACAAAACTGTGTCTTATTCCGATCCTTTTGCTAGGACCCAAAAGAAAATGTGGAGAGCGAGGAAGGCGCCGATGCCAGCAAATCCGAGATCAGCCTGGTCTACGAGATTGCTCTGAAGAGGAACTTGACCGTCAATTTCGAGGTAAGAAGATTGCACAGATTGTATTTCAGTGACATTTTTGGCAAATTGGGTTTCAAATGTGATAATTTGAGGTTTGATATACAGTGGTACTACAACTTACAAACATCTCTACATACAACATTTTCAGGTTAAGACACGCCTCAACATGTAAATATTGGCAAAAATCCAGTATGGCTGGTACTCACAGCTCCCAGAGTTTACTGAACGTGACATACTTATAGCTGCTTTCCCATTGGCTATTGCCTAGCATTTCTGGCATCCAATTGACTAAGAGGGACCTCTACTGTACATGTATGTGTGTATCCTAGCGTCCTCTTCATTCGCCCCTTATGTTCCGACAGCTTTAGATCAGTGTATTAATTTTTATTCTTTATTCTTGATTTTTTACATGATGTACAACTCTGATTTTATGTTTGTTTTGCAATAATCAAATGGTAACATGTATTTGTCACATGTTTTGATACATTTTTATTGATTATAAAAGATTTATGTCTGAATTTTGGGGAGCTTGTGCTTTAGTCATATATAAATACTCTAACCAATGAAAGGAAACAAGATTCAGATGTTAAAAATCCAGTTTGCATATGTGAAATTCTTTAGCAACTGTTCATCTTTTAAGATACATACAGTGGTACCTTCACATACGATCACTTTGACACACGATCTTTTCGACATCCGACTTAAAATTTGACTCGCCATTCGTTTCTACAGCCGACGACAGGCTCGACGATTTATAACAGCGCCGCAGTTACTTTGTTTTCCCGCTAGATTGACACACAGAGGATTTTCTTGTGCGAGAAATCAACATGGATTCCAAGAATGTTAGTGCAGGTGGGGAAAAAGGTGAGGCTTACCATTGAAATGAATCTGCAAATGATAGAAAAACATGAGTGTTCTGTGCCGTCTGTGAATTGGCCTCGACAATACGGCCGTAGAATGTCTACGATCGCGACCTCCGACGACCTCTGTTCGCCAGTCTTTATAAGTAAAGGTGACAATTATTATGATTGTAACATCGCCAAATAATCGCCAGCTTAGTCAGGTTTTTTATCATTTATTTCAGATGTTGTGCTAAACAACATGCCTACTGATCACCGCAGCAGAAACAAAGTGAAAGTAAAATGTCCTCTCTCACTCTGTCGACTCAGCCACGCGGTGCGTTCAGGTACAGCACACGAAACACATCCGCTGTATTAGAACCTGATTCGTTACATTATTACAGGTATTATTATTATTATTAGCTTCACCCTGCTTGTGTCTGTACACTTGCCCTTCCTCTTGTCAACTATTGTTTCCACCTGTTCCCTATTAGCTCTAGTGTATAAATAGTCTGCATCTCCCTTGTCTTGTGCCAACATGTGTCGCTCGCGTCAGTCTTGTTTCTTAGAATTCAGTCATTTTGTTTTTTTCCTCAATTTGGAGCGCTTTGTGTTTGGGTTTTCCTCATTCCTGCATTCCTGTGGAAGAACCTTTGTTTTTGACAATAAAGTCTTTGCCTGAACTCAGGTACCGAGTACGCCTTGTCACCTCGGCCTGACAGAACACTTTGGCCAGAAATGGTTTCAACGCAGTTTACCGAGTTCATTGCTATGTCAATTTTTTTGCCAATTCATGCTGCATTCGAGGAAGGTGGGAAGTCTGACCTATCCCACTCGGATGGTACCAGTTGCGGCCTCAAAGCGTTCCAAGTGAATGTAAATGAAAGGTTGATTGCGATAAGTTTTTTTATTTTTATTTTGGCCATTAAAAGACATTTTGACCTCCAGCAAACCTGCTTTCAAGTACGCGATCAAGTAGTGGGGGGAAAATGACGGCTGAGATAAATAGCACACACTGTAAACTGCCTTCTTTAGTTACACCCTTGCTGAAAGTCAATATGAAAAAATATCTATAAATTCTTGTCGCCGTATGAGAAAAATATGTGGAATCTAAAAGAAACGTAATGTAACTTCTAGGGGTGCACGGTATCCATTTTTTGAAACCAATACCGATATCGATAACTTCCTGCTTCTCAAGCCCGATACCGATACGATAACCGATAATATATATATAATTTTTCAATGTATATTCACCTGAGTTTTTGAACACCTGTAGGTCAAAAATACTAGTGGTTGATTCAACATAGATTTGCCTTTGACCGAACCAGAATTTTCATGATGACATGAACATTATTATA
This sequence comes from Corythoichthys intestinalis, assembly GCF_030265065.1. Lineage (NCBI taxonomy): Eukaryota > Metazoa > Chordata > Actinopteri > Syngnathiformes > Syngnathidae > Corythoichthys > Corythoichthys intestinalis. The sequence continues at coordinate 37,011,969 of NC_080414.1, read as the reverse complement.
TTGAACAAAACAAAGACAAGAACAGTTTTGCCTTCAAATAAAGTGCCCATATTATTATTTTTCAAATAAATATAATTTGTGTCAATCACAATCAATCAGTCAATATCACTGACGATGTGTCCCTCTAAACAATGAGCACTGATCTTAAACATAAACCCAACAGGTATTGTGCTCTGTCAGCAGATAAAACATTGGTGCAACATGAGACTTTAGTTGTCTTGGTCCATGAAACAACTTTCTTAACCTGGCAATTATAGAACAGCAAGCCTATCAACAACCAAAAGGCCTTTCAAGAACTTGTGAACATAACACTGTAAAATGCAAACATTTACTAATTCCCATAGTAAGGTTTTCAGTGAAGGAAAAATACCGCCTCTAGAACAGTAACAAAACTTTGCATACTGGCAAAACAGGAGTAGAAACAAACGCACACATCCCAATCTGACACCGTGCCAAAAATATTATCAATAGGCCCGATAACATATTGTTATCGGATTTATTGGGATGACGTCATAATTCTTATCATCGGACCGATAATTATCGGACTGATAATTATCATGCACCTTTAGTAACTTCATGATTGTGTCATCAATACGTTGTCTTGAGCGCCGTTTTGTCGACTGACGTCAGATTGAACACGAGAAGTCAGGGTACATTTTTTTCCCCCTACTTCACAACTAGGATTTCCCAGTTCCAGTGGCGTTCCAATGATATTTTTCCTGGTCGGAGGTTGGAAAATTCTGACTTGCCACCTTCCTCGAAAGCAGCATGCCTATGACAACATGATTATGATTCGCTTCCGTTGCAGAGTACAACTACACATGGTCAAACCCTGAGAAACTATGGGAAAAAGTAAGGTTTTTAGTGTTTAGCCTTCGCTACTAACTAGTCGTTGAAATGACGTTGCCAATACGTTTAAACGATGTAAATACGTTTAAACGAGGTTAGCAATTGGTTGAAACGAGTTGTCAATACGTTAAAACGAGCTGGCAAGACGGTAAAACAAGAAAGCCCTAGTAGAAAAGTTTCACTAACACTGGCAGATCTGTGCTTCCGTATTGTATTCATGATGTGTCTAAATTTGACTTGATCTCTGCCATCCCAACAAAACCAACATGAGTCACAACTGCCTACCATAGAGTGTGGTTTGATTCATGGAAACCCAGTAGCAGACTAAACAACATCCAAAGTTTGAGGTGGTTCAGATCAAGTAGCAGTTTGTTATTAGTGGGGCGAAATTTGAATGTGAACTGCTAGGAAGTAGCTCTGAATGGCACGCATCTCTGTTTAAAGTTCCTGTTTTCTAAAGAATCTGTCTTTAACTGGCCTCCCTTTCCTGTTGTCTTTGGCTTTCACCATATCTTAGCTGACGTATCAAATAATCTTTCCTCCATCGCCCTGTCTCCTTCTCAACACTTCAAGTTGCCAAAAACAAGGGAGGCTCAGTTTATTGTGTACCCCCTCCCTTCCGCCATTGAATCCTTCCTTTCCACTTCTCAGACCACTACTCCCAAAAACACAGTAGAACGATTATTGTGAAAGTAAGCCGTTTAAAGGAAATTGATACAAGGATGCAAGTAAGGGGTGAATAGAATTATCTGTTGGCATGATGCGCTAACAAGTTTACACAGTTCCGCTGAAAGCTGTCCAGTCCTCCTTTTTGACGCCCTCCTTTTCGGTCGGAAACACTTTGCTCATCAGACCATGACACGGCCGTTTTCCTAGAACTAACTATTAATACACAAGGATGGTTAAATCTGTGTTATTGTGATTCATTATCTGTCAATTTGAGAAATTAGGCTACTTTCATTTTCATCCCCTCCCATTTTTAGGCTCGAGTAGCAGTTTTCAGATTGTTCCAGTCGCTCCCTTGATGACTCTTACGCATGACTGTTGCCTGAGCATGCGTCTATCTTCTCCCGCTTAGCTGAGGTCGGGTAGCGGGAGGAGCATTTTCAGCAGGGAAGCCCAGACTTCAGATTTTTCGTGTTGCTCGCAAACTGAGTCACCTCACTTCTCAAAAGCAATTTAAATGTGCAGTGGAATTTGGAAGCATTTTGGCATCTTCCTTGGTGCATCTACATTTATTTTTTTTATTTTCTTGTAAATAAACAACTAAGCTATTTTAAAAGCATAGAATCCCTTGCGATCTCTAATGAAAATACTGTCATAGATTTCGTAATGATATTGACGGGACACAGGGCGTGGGACCGTTTAATATGGCGCCTGCATTGTTGGCGTGGCCGTCAAAGCTGACCAGGTGGAGTTACAAAGAGCTTTTTTTCGTTGAAAATTTTTGTGAATAAATGCTTAAATCCCTGAATTCTTAATAGATATAGATGTAAAAGTCTCGATTCTTGTTTAAAAAGCAGAAAAAGAAAAAGAAAACGTGCAGTTAGCATTTATTTTACATATGTCGAAGTACGATGCTAGTCTCATAGTCAATGTGGCGGCTGCCATATGTAAACAGAGCTTTTCCGGTTAAAATTCTTGTGAATAAATGCTTAAATCCCTGAATTCCGACTAGATATGGATGCAAAAAAGTTTTGATTTTCGGTTAATAGCAAAAAAAAAAAACCAAAAATGTGCATTTAGGATTTATTTTACGTAAATATGTCGAAGTATGATGCTAGTCTGTTAGTCATTGTGGCGGCCACCATATGTAAACAGAGCTTTTCCGGTGAAAATTCTTGTGAATAAATGCTTGAATCCCCTGAATTCTTCATACATATGGACCTAAGACAGTCTCGATTCTTGGTTAAAAGCAAAAAATAAAAAAGTGCAGTTAGCATTTATTTTACGTAAATATGTCGAAGTACGATGCTAGTCTGTTAGTCAATGTGGTAGCCGCCTTATGAAAACAGCTTTTCCAGTGAAACTTCGTGTGAATAAATGCTTAAATCCCTGAATTCATTATAGATATGGACGTAGAACAGTCTTGATTCCTGGTTGAAAGTTAAAAAACCGTGCAGTTAGCATTTATTGTATGTAAATATGTCGAAGAATGATGCTAGTCTGTTAGACAAAGTGGCGGCAGCCTTACAACAAAGAGCTTTTTACGTTGAAAATTCTTGTGAAAAAACTAAATATATAATAATTACTAGAGGCGTGCGAAATTTCCGATTCTTAGATTATTCGCGATTCGGCCGTGGAAGATTGGAAAACGATTCACAAACATCCAAATTCCGATTATTGAATTATACTAGGTAAAGCGGAAATAAAACACAGTCAGCGCGGTCTTCAGGACGCAATGAGGAACGGACCGAGAGTAAATATCATGTTCAACTCATGCCGCTAGATAAAAAAAAAACAATAATACCTGACTGCGGCCATCAGCCACTACAAACAGCGCCCAGTTGCTAGTTGCTACAAACATACGGCTATGGTAGATATCACATATATCTAGAACTCAGTGACGTGCAGTGAGGTTCATGGTTGGTGAGGCACTGACTCCTTTAGTGTCAGATTTCCAAATATATAAACCAAAAAGGGTAGCTTATTCAATTGGCTACTGGTTATTTCATATCTCATCAGCATTCTTCACAAAACACGCACACACGGTACATATTATCGATGTACGTAAAAGTAAGAAAATAACATGCATTTGCTCTCCACCCTCAATGTGTTGGCCGTCGCAATTCTATAATTCATGCAACATAAATGAGAGTAAAGAGTGGTGTACAAAACCACAGAATTCAATTCTGACCTTTAGTGAAATATTCAGTTGTTTTTAAAACTTTTAATTCTGATACTTTAATCAATTTATTACAGATTGCTGAACAAAAAGTGTGAAAAGAAAAACTATTTTATTTATTTTATTTTATTTTAATTTTATTTAAGTCCAAAATTTAGTTTTTAAATATTCTATTGTATTTTTCTTAGTCTAAGCTCTTTAAAAAAAATTTTTTTTTATAAGATTGAAATGAAAACTGTGGTCTTGCGCCTGTCCTTCACCACAAAAAATGCCGTTACTTTCGAAAGGCATAGGTTTGGTCTCAACATTCGTAGGGACGATATAACAGCATAACCTGCATGTAGGTACACTTTTTGCTGGGGACGGGACATTGATAAGACCAAACAGATTGGATGAAGGGGGCAAAGGGCCACATTTCTCATGTATATGAACCTAATTAATTAATTGGCAAAAATGATCAATGCAAAATAAATCCTTATCTACTGATAATAACTTTTACGTGCATTGGTTCTGATGATACACTGTTCCATTCAAACCTTTGTTTTAAAAAAAATACTAAAGAAACATTTTGAAAACTTCCTGAATAAATGTCTGGTTTTTATTAGCAAACATAAACATAATGAAAATAATTCACTTAATAATGGTAGGGTCAATTCTATCCTTACAACATATGGAACTATTGAAAGATCTAAATTCTCTATGTAACTAAACATTATATCATGCAAAAAAGGTAAGGTTGCTTAAAAGTTGGTGGAGACAATTTTAGCATCCTGAAAAGTTGGTAGTGTTATGTCCCTACCGTCCCTATGCAAACCTACGCCCTTTTTGTAAAAGTCCTCCTTATTTTCCTTTACTTTAAAAAATCTCTCCGCCTCAATGGAGAGGATTGCTTCAATTAGATCGTTCTGTGTTCTATTTGACAAGCCAGAAAACACAGTGGGTGTGTCCAGATGTCTAGCTAACCTTTCATCTTTCTCAGCAAAACCATGTAATTGTTCTACATATATGCCACGTTTAGAAGAGCTTACACGCTCATCATTACCACGAAAAGTTAACTCCTGTTTAACTAGGATGCAGGTTGCATTAATGAGGTCTTTCAAACTCTTTCGGTTTTCCTTTACCTTGGCATTGTGGATGTTACCGTTGAGCTTCCTCTGTTCGTCAAAGCCAAATCGATCCTTGAGCTTCCAAAAGTTTTTAAAGCAATCAGGCTTTAAATGTGAGTGGTCGAGCTCTCATGTTTGCTGAGGCTTCGTGGTAGTTTTTTAATGTCACAATATCTCGTGTTAGTCCAGACATTGGCACAAGTTGAGAAGAAATAGAAAGAAATACAGGGAAAGCAGCAAAGGCGATTTTTCGAAGGACAGCCACATAGGCAGTCTTTTCGGGTTTACCAGTACGTTTGAAAAGCGCGAGTTATCTTCTGTCCCATAGTTTGAAGCAAACCTTTTAGCTCCGGTGTTGTTAATCGCGTCCACTTTTGACGGAAAGTCCAGTTTCACGTACGCCCCCTTTCAGTGCGGCAGAGTACTATCTTCCGCAACCTGTGCCTTTTCACTGCGGTTTTATTTCCCATCGGCAAAACTAAATATGTCGCTAACAAACATTAAACTTTAAGGGTTAAAGACATTGGCCAGACTGTGGAAAATCAGGTCAAATAAATGTATCTGGAAACATTATAATGGCGACATGCAGATGTACGGCAACCAGCACGCTCCAATTCCATGTATCAAGCCAGTTTGTTATGGATTGCGCATTCAGAGGTGAGGCTTTACTCGTTGCTGCCGCACCTCTCGTTTCATTTCGTTATTTGAACAGGAAATAGGCAAATTCAGCGATTTTGACTATAAAAAATGTTTGAAATGAGTCATACATAAAGAGCAAACGACAAATATTAATATAAATTTGATGCTATAATTATTTTTTTGTCATGATGACAGGTGAGGCTCTGCCTCACCTGCCTCCCCTGACCGCACGTCACTGCTAGAACTAGATTTGAAATGAGATCCGACGGCCATGTTAGATCATATACCAAGAACTAGATGCAAAATGACAGACTTTCCCGCACTAGTAAACAGGCGCCATCTTAAAGCAGTAGGCTTCTCTAGAAGGCTCTGTTGTAGCGAACCTAATTACTTTTTATCTAAAAAAAAAACAAAACAAAAAAAAACCAAATTGGCAAAATCTTGACTTGAATCTATCTTTAAATGATGAAACAGTTTTAAAACTTTCATGTTGAAAGTAGACAGAAGGGAAATTATGGAATAACGGGAGCAATTTTAACGGTTGATTCACAACATTAAATTAATTGTAGTTTAAAGCTGCCGATACAGAATGGGGACTTGAGTATTTTACTCACTGTTTTTAACGGTTAACTTGATACAGAAATAGTAGTTTGTTTAGCCTGAGAGGATTTTTGAACAATTTTGGAAATAGTGTACCAAAAACGAAAAGCGGGGGGGTGGGGGTTTGTGGTGCATCAATAATCAATTTATAATCGAATCGGAGCCTCTGAATCGTAATCGTAATCAAATCTTTAGGTGCCCAAAGATTCCCGCCTCTAAAAATTACCTTGAATCCTCGAACAAATCACTCCTGAGACAATCCTTCCTGTTTGTATGCAGTACAGCTTTCATAGTTTTACAACAGAAATCCGGCTTTGAATCGCTGCATGTGTCGCTGCGACCAACTATGAATAACTGAAGCGGATTGTGGGATGGCCCCCTACTTGAAGGCGTGGCGCAGTGAAGGTCGAATGGGATCCGTCTATATCATTATGAGGTCTATGATCCTGTATAATAATTATTATTATTAGGGATGTCCCAATCTCATCACATGATCGGGCCCATCAAGACATTTTTCAGAGGATCGTAATCGGGTGAATAGGATCGGGTATTTGATTTAAGAAAATATTTTTATCTGTGTCATGCTCGTACAGCGCCCCAGCCTATCACCCTCCCACCTGCTAAGCAGTGCAGCCGCTTGTTTGGTACTCTAAGTTAACGATGATCGACAGGTTTGTAGCTTTGATCTTGATCAAAGACCCAAATGTGTCAATCATCGTTTAGCTTGTTAAACACTAGAGTTAATGTGCTGTGGCAACTGATTGTGTAAGTGAGAGGCTGTTCTCAGCAGCGTGAGTCAATTTGAGCGGACTCACTCAATAAGCATTTGATAAAGACAAGCTTTTTTCTACGTTATTCTTGTTTGAAAATAATACACATTATAAAGGTGGCACAGTGGGACAGTAACATGTTTGGAACTTTTTTTTTTTTTTTTTTTTTTAAACAAGAACCTTTTTTTTCTTCATTGGATGGGCACTGTTTCAGCAGATTCTCAAAATCAGGCGACTCGGACTGTATAAATATGCGATTGGGACATCCCTAATAATTCTGTAATGAATCGGGTTTTAATATGGCAGTTGTGTTTTGCATTCTGTTCCCGAACGCACCGTGCTACTGACGACAGAGGGAGAGAGGTGAAGAAGAGCTTTTACTTTTTTGTTGGTGTCGGCTATGGTGGACAGTAGCCGTGTTGTGTTGCACAATTTCTGAAATAATGATCAAAAACCTGATGAAGCTTCCTTGCCAATTTTACAATTATAATAATTGTCCCCTTAAGCTATAAAGATGGGCTAACTGAGGTTGGAGGAGGACCGTCAAGATCGTGACGAATCAGGTTCTAATGTGGCGGTCGTGTTTTGCATGCTGTTCCTCAACGTACCGTGTGACTGGCAAGAGAGCGAAAGATGCAAAAGAGTGGGAAGATTTACTTTTCGTGCTCTTTTGTTGGCATCGGCTAGGGCGGACAGTAGCCATGTTGTGTTGTACAAGTTATGAAATTAAAGATTGCAAACCTGTTGAAGCTGGCGACTTCCTTGCCGATGTTACAATAATAATAATAATGATAATGAGTCGTCCTCGAGATCGTAGACATTTTCCGTCCGTATTGTCGAGCAGGTTCACCGACGTGCACACATCACGCTCATATTTCTCTGTGATTGCCTTCTTAATTTCAATGGTAAGCGTCACATTTTTTCTTTTTTCACCACCTGCACTAACCTTTTTGGGACCCATGTTGATTTTCCTCACAAGAAAATCCGCTGTGCTTCAGTCTTACCAGAAAACGCAATTTCGATGATATTATAAATCGTATTTTGAGCATGTTGTCATATGTCGAGACAAATGACGAGTCAAATTTTATGTCTGATGTCGACGTCTTATTGTTTCATTTTCGTAATGCGTTTTTCTGCTCGTTTTTCCTGCACAATACTTGTTTTTGCATCACTCCCTAATGAAAATGCTCAACATGGGACTTGTTTTGCAGTTTTCACCGTAGTACTGTATTTGGAATTGGGCTTAACTCGACACATCACAATTCCTCTTTCATATATTCACCAACATGTCTCAGGTGAGCACCTCTGTCAGCAGAGCCCGTGTTTTCACATCTCATTCCTCCTCTCTCTGCGGCATGAAATTACCCATGAGTCACTGCTAGCGAGCGCCTGGTTTCCCATCCCTCCGCGATGATGAGGGTCGCCACCACCCTCCGAGCCATTTGGCTCATTTAATCCTCCTGTCAGGCAATATCAAGCAGATGTCGGCATCAAAGAGGAACTGATCTATAAATCACAGCTTGTTTGTTGGATTGGAGGCTCCTTTTCAAAGGAGGGACACAAGAGTAGTGGGTCTGAGCCAAGAACCACCCTTCTTACAAGAAGCTACTTACCCATCCCCCCTCATCCAAGAGCTTGTCCATTCAAAATTGATCATATAAAAAGAGCCTTTCTTCCTTCTGATGGACCCCTACTTTCGTCCTTGTCGTAGTTCTCTAGTAGTGTACCTGGGGGATCTTGGACTGGTGACTTTTTCCCCTTAAATTACAAATCTAAGCTCTTGTATACTTATTTGCTTATGCAGCTTCCCGTCTTGATTAGTGTCAAAAGCAGAGTGGCTATGTATGATTGAAAGCAACCTCGAATAGAAAAAGACGAGGCATGAGATTGAAGTCGGATGCATGCGCCCATTTATCTAGAACAGTGGTTCTCGACCTGGGTTCGGTGAGTATGTCTAAGGGGTTTGGGAAGGTTCATACACTATTTTCCTACGCTGACTAAATCTAGGCAAAGTGGTGTTTTAGACTGGTTTGTCCCCAGTCTACAGATTTTATTCCATTTGTTTCAACGGCTATTCCTCTATCTGAAAGGAGGAGGAACTGGTTTGCTCAGTGGAAAGTTGCCTGGCACTGGATATGAGGAAGTAGAACAGACCAACGGGCAGTGTTGGGATGTGTAGCCAAAGATTTTACTCATGTAAGGGTAGCGTTTCTTCAAGATGATACACTTAAAGTGAAAGTTCAGAATTTTTAACATTAGGCTTAATCTTTGAGTTAGCGGGGGTTTAATTAGTCGGTGGAGTTGATTTCAACAAATTTCGTTCAGTTTGTTAGTCATTTAATAGTTTCAGGGCTTCTCAGTGGCTAAGCTAGCACGGGTCAATGGTCCCTTCCAGTGTTGTTTTTGGCAACCATTTTAATTTTTGTCTTAGTTTTAGTATTTTGGACAAAATACTCATTAGTCTTAGTCATATTTTAGTCATTTCAATTTTTTTTCGTCTGCGTCTAGTTTTAGTCAACGAAAACCCAGACAAATTTTGTCTAGTTTAAGTCGACAATTCTTAAAATGTTTTCATCTATAACCTTCAAAAGTTTTAGTCCATGAATAAATAAATAGATAAAAGGTTTCCAACAAGTTCGAATGAGCACATAACAGTAGGGTCTATAAGGACATCACCATATTCATGATGATATTACATGCTCAGCAGGAAAATAGCACATTATTTGCAATTAATTAAACTCACCTGGATGCCACAAACTGTATGTAAATTGTTTTCCAAGAGTATAAGAAGACACCGAGTCACTGCGGTAAATGCTAATGCTAACACAACAAGTTAGTTTCGTGTGTGATGATCACTCTGAACAGACCTTTAAAGGCTAAAGCAACATGGCATATTAGCCTGTGCTCACCGCCCGGTGAGTCTGTGTGTGTGGGGGGCACGTCACATGAGTGACACAACCAAACACTGCTCAATGCGTTCTAACAACACATACAATAAGAAAATATCACACATTGTGAATCTATGACAGAAACTATGGCGAATTTTCATCTGGTTCTCCTGTCGTCAGACGACAAATGGCATCCATCTCGTTATGTTTTAGTCTCCCAAGACACGTTTTCAGCGCATCATTGTGATGTCATTCTCAGGAAAAAATTGTTCGTTGATGAAATATTTTCACTATCGTCATCATTGACGAATCAACACCGGTCCCTTCCTAGCATGCCATTAAAAAAACGATATTAACAGCTCTAACATAGTCAAATTAATTCAAAATGCAGATCGTTATTCAAAATACCCATGCGGATAAAACAATGCCAGACTAAACTGCAGTAATTCACCTTTTTCTGTGGGACTATTTTTTACGATGCGTAATACGACCACAATAGAGAGGATTGCTTCGGCCACCCGTGCTCATGCTGAATTCGAGGAAGGTGGCAAGTCGGGCTTTTCCCACTTGGATGGTACCAGTTGCGATCTCAAAACATTCCAAGGGCTTTTTATTTTAGCCATCAAAAGACATGTTGACCTCCAGCAAACCTGCCTTGTAGTAAGCGATCAAATAGTGGAGGAAAAACGACTGCTAAGGTAAATAGACCACAATGTAAACTGCCTTCTTTAGTTTTACTATTGACGGTTTGCTTTTCGACGGGCAGCACATTTTGTCGAATGACGTCTGAGTGAAGCAACTCGTGAAGTCGGGATACGTTTTTTCTGACTTCGCGACGAGGGCCCCCCAGTTCGAGTGGCGTTTCAATGATATGTATCCTGCTCGGAGGTTGGAAAACTGTGATTTTCCACCTTCCTCGAATGCAGCATCTGTCCTACAGAGTCTTGACTGAAGAGCGGCAACATAGTGAAACGTGCATTTAGAGGTAGTGGAAACAGACACAAGAAATGGGCAAATGAGTTTTTCCCACAAATTCCCGATGAAAAACATTGAAAAATACATACCGTGGATACTTGTTTCTGGCTACGACATAAACACACCGGTGGAAAAAATATCACACCACCCTGCAGCCTACAGAGTTACTGGATTACAAATGTTGCTGTTCATAGTACAGTTATTGACATCATAAGCGGATTTTAAGGGGGGGGGGGGCGCCTGGTGGCCGAAAAGTGTCATTGCATGAAATTGACTTTCCTATATATATAAAAGTTGTAAAGCAATAAAACTGCAACAAATATGAATGAAATGAACAAAAAAATATATTTTTATAATCGGTCAAAATTATTTTTCGAACAGATCATGTGACTACACCTTAGACGGCCATTTGCTTTGCATATAATTTAAAAAAAAAAAAAAAAGAAAGAAATTAGAGGGCAATTTTATTTTTCAAATGATTTTTTAATTTGAAAATATTTTCGTGTTCAAATGCCAATTTTTCAATCTCAAATATTTTTTCGCATTCAAAAACGTTTTCTATGATTGAATTATTTAGACAAAAACGTCCTAGCCAAAATGTGGCCCAAACACAAATCAACATTACTTCAATAAAAAACGTTGCTTCGACCAAAAAAAAAAAGACTCCAATCAAAAAAACAAATTCAAAGAAAAATAGCTTTCATGTGCACTTTCAAATGTATTTTTGCATTCAATTTTTTTTTTTTTTTTGAAGCGACTTTTTTTTTATTGAAAATATATATTTTGATTGAAGCAACTTTTTTTTTTTTTTTTTTTTTTTTAATTTATTATTGAATCAACTTTTTTTTTTTTTGATTGAATAACAAAGACACAAATCTACCTCCATATGGCTCCGCCCAGGGGATACAATTTTTGAATGGGATAACTACATTGGCACGACACCGACGGCCGTACCATATTCAATGGATGACGATCTTGGCGAAAAGTATTGCCTAAGCAGCCTGATTGAGAATTCCCCTCAAGAATGATGGGAAACAAAAAAACGCTCATTGTCAACTCATTATAAATATTGTTGTAAGTTAATTTTATTGCTGACACTGTATTTCTGGGTCATCAACATGTTGTGCCCCCCCCTCGCCCCAAAAGTCAAACTCCACCTATGATTGACATGCAATGGTAACTTTGAATGATTTCATCCTGAAAACATGGCCAAAACTAATTATTGCCTGGGCCATCAGTGATTTTCATGTGTGAATATGTTGTTTGATAGTGGCATGCTAGGACGGGGTCATTACCTCGAGCTAGCTTAGCCATTCAGGAGCCCTGAAACTAGTAAATAACTTATTAACTGCACAGATTTTTTTTAAAAAAATCAACTCCAGCGACTAATTAAACCCCCGCCGACTCGAACATTAAGCCTAATGTCAAAAATTCTGAACGTCCGCTTTAAGACATGTGTTCAGGTGCCTGGTGGAAAATATTGACGTGTGGTTGAAGCAGAGGGGTCCAAACAGGAATGTGAAAATGACCATCGCAATTTTGTTTCACTTCAAACTTTGAACAATCATAACTTGGCAAATATACCACATATCTGCACCAAACTAACCTTGCTTGATGAGAGTCCTTATAGGGTTCTGTTGGGTCATTTGTATCAACCCTACAGCATCAACTAGTGGCAGCAGAAAGTAATTTATTTTACTTGTACTTATCCAGTTCTTTCCAGGTTTGTTACTGTTGTTACAAGACCTTTTGTAATACAACATTTTAAGGCCCATTTCCACATGTCTCTGTTGCCATGACACCCTTTGTTCGCCATTCAAAGGAAGTAGGTCTCTTCATGGACTTCGGAAGCTTATAAAGCCACAAAATTTGGCGCACTTGGTAGAATTGGACAATTTAGAAGGTTCATTTTGGTTTTGAATAAGGGTGTGGCTGCACAAAAACATCTCTGGCAGCCATGCCCACAACACAAAAGAGGTTCCACATAAAAAAGATGTAATTTTCCAGCACATGTTAGTTTCTCATGAGATGATGAGAGAGGGACGATCTGAAACCACGTGCCGTCCGAGTTAGGCTATACTGCGAGGGCCCATTCAGTCCTGCTTGCAGGCTTAGTTTTAGTGGCTCTCTCCATTTTTCGAATGATTAATCCTGTTCTGATTATGAGGCGTCAGAACGTCTTTTAAGCAGTGTTGATTTTGGCAGCCATTTTAATTTTAGTCTTAGTCATATTTTAGTCATTTCAAAATGTGTTAGTTTTAGTCTAGTTTTAGTCGACAAATATTCAAACAAGTTTTAGTCTTAGTCAGGTGTTAGTTTGAGCCAGATCTTCCCGGAACAAGATCCGGCACCTCTTGATTTTGCCCTCCCTGTGTTCCCGGACTTGTTTGGGCAGATCCGGCATCTCTCGTGCATATAAAATAATAATATAAAAACATTGGGGGGAAAGAAGGAGAGGAGACGTTGATGGCTTTCTCCACTTTATTGTGGCAACAATAAGAAAACAATGAAATAATAGCGACTGCCGCAACATTTGACCGCAAACTTTTGCTTCTTGCTCGTCCCCCGCTCGCTTCCTACTACTCACAGCTCTCCAGTCCGAGCGTCTCTTAAACGGATCATGCATAGTCTCTTCTTTTCAGCTTTTTCTTGACAAAGGTATCGAACACACGACGTGCTGACAACTTTTTTTTTATTTTTATTTATTTTTTTTTTATTATCACATGGAGCTAACAGTACGAACACAGCTTGGGGTTCTTGGCAGGCTGAGCTTCTCTATCGCAGTCCCGCATCACGTGACCAAAACAACAGTAATGTTGCGTGCACTTCAGGGTGCCTCGGAAAACATTACATCAGAATATTACACATACAGTAGAAACGGACATTACAGTATGTGATACAATAATAATATGCATAAATTCATTTACACAACAAATACCTAGAATTGCATGTTGTTTATAAAAATTTAACTTCATTTGAAAAAGTCGGAGGTCTGTTGATGCACTGAAAAGCTGGACCAAGAAATCACACGCCTGACATTAAAAAGAAAAAAAATAACCTTGAAATTTGCAGCATCTGGGGAGCAAGCAGCCAGGATCAAATGGTATTTCAACATGCTAAAAAGACAGTTGCATTTACTGTCTTTTTTCAAAAAGAAAGAAGATGGTTCAAAACGAGTCGGAAAAGCCCGTAGAAAAGAAGGAAAAAAATTCCCACAGCATGGCAAGTGGGCATTTGCGTTTTGTTTTCAGCACCATTTTCTGCATATGTTCCAGGACCTGTCCCCGTGCCGTCATCCCTGCACTGTCATGTGTACTTTGCGTTCCGGCACCTTATGATTTACAAATTAAGCACTGGCCTTAGTTGGCAAAAAAATTCAACAGTTTTAGTCTAGTTTTAGTTGACGAAAACTCAAAACATTTTGGACTAGTATTGGTTGACAGATACACAAAGTTTTAGGGAAAAAAACAACAATTTCGAATGAACATTGACAGTCAAGTTAACACTTATTTTCACAACACTAGCTTTATTTTGGTGAGATTTACACAATGAATGCAGTAAAATAATATTCCTGCTGTGCAGGGAGGTACAAGACATATGTAGCTTACAATTTATAAAGAACTTAAGGAAACATAAGTAACATGTTTGGAAATTAAAATTGGTCAAGCCCTGAAAACAACACAAAACTAATAAACAACTCCTGGCCCACTCTGACCAAGTCCAAATTGAATTGCACTGTGTAACTTTGAATATATATTGGAGTCAACACAGTTATTCCTATTACAAGCACAACTCATGTGCTAATGTCAATTTGAAAAGTTCGCTAAAACACGTTTTTTTCTTTTTCACCACTCTTCAACATAACTGACATAACAATAGAACTCTTATCACAAATCTTTGTCCATAACAGTATTGTCCTGGCTGGTTTTATAATTACTTTATGTGTGAATTTTTCCACATTGTTTAGCGCACATCAAACACTAACTCAATTTAGCACATATAGGAAACTCACCAGGATAGGTTTAGTTCGACAAACTTTCCTATCCTTGGCTCAATAGCCACTGGACTCGTCTCCAACACCTTCGAGCTGTTATTTTTCTTAGACAACTTACTTGGAAGCTTCTGGAAGTTTTTTTTTTTTTTTTTTTTTACACCAAATGTCGTGCATAGCTGAAACTCTTCACTCCATTTACACCAAAAAATGTGGAAAATACATGGCGGAAAACACTCAGGTGACTTCAAGTTCTGCTCTGAGACCCCCAATTTGGCCAAATGTCAGAATTGTCTGGTATGCATGTGTGATACATCATTGGAAAACGTAAAATCTTAAATTTTCGGGGGGAAGAAAAATTTTGAACTGGAGGGCTTTTTTTTGAAAATGTTTTTCAAACAGCAAAACCCTATCTGGAGGTGAGAGCACGCGAGAACAGAATTACAGATGCCATGACTTTAACGAGTTATTATCACATACTTTCCTTGTTTCGATCCAAAAACTCCATGTAGCATGTATCACTGAGTTTCAAGACACAGCTGTGAATGGCGACAGCTGGGTTTTTTGGGGATTTTATGGGTGAAACATGGTAATATAACAAAGGTCGCGATGCAGAAGTCGCAGACATCAAGGAGTGGTCGAGATTTTCTTTTTCATATATTTACCCTTTTAAACTTTTTTTTTTTTTTTTCATTTTTCTTTGGATCGATTATCATCTAACATATCGGAGAAAATGCAACAGTAACAAAAAAAATACATTTAAGCTATAGTTATGAGGTAGATATCAGTGACTTTTTTACAGACGCCATTTTTTTTCATTGTGAGGTCATTTGTTTAAAAGTTTAAAATATGCGAGTCAATAATTTTTTTAAGTAGTTTTTTTTTAAACGGAATATTAGACATCAATTAATGATTCTAAGCTAAAAATGACAAACATTTTGAATAATAAATATAATCAATTACCTTCGTTTTATGGCTGGGTTGAAACAAAAGCGGTTGCGCGACATCTGTAAATGGGGGTTTCCAGGGTAAAACGGACAAATTAAAAATAGTTTGGGGGCTTAATGCGCTATGAATCTGCTATGGCAGCATATAGAAATATTGCTCTATCAAACACAATGCTTGTTTTGGCTTAAAATACAGCAGTTTCTTTTTAAACAGGAGTGCAAGAGCAGAAACTGCTTTTTCAGTCTTGTCTGTGTTTTCCGCCATAAATTATAATGATAATGGACCGTTTGCTGAACAAAACTATGGCTTAAAATGACTTGTAACAACTTACGTTCGCATAAATATGAGCGTGTCCAACTTTGATGCGCGGCTTGAGATTCGTAGTAGTTATTTTCTCCACCAAGTGTGTGGCCACAACCGCCACTTGTCTCCCACGGGGACAGTGCACTGCCTGGATTACAGTTAAAATGCGACCTTGAATCCTCGCGCTTGCAGCCGCCATTGTTGTTGATAGATTACTGCTCATCTGCACTGCCTCAGGGGAGGGTGGGGACGTGCGCAAGTCACGTGAATTGACCACTCAGAATCAGGCTGACTGACTACAGCACCCAAAAAAAATTACGGGCACAACTATCAAATGTCCCGCATTGTGAACACATGGCTGGGTATGATGGCGCATTTTCATCTCGTTGTCGTCAGACGTAAATTGGCAATCTTTTCGTCACGTTAGAGTCATCCAAAACGCGTTTTTGGTGCGTCATCATGACATCTTAATGAAGAAAATGTTCGTTAACGAAATTTTTTCGTTGTCGTTGACAAAAACAATACTGCTTCTAAGACAAACAAAAAGAAGTCCAGTTGCAATCGATTGAATCCCGAGTGTGAAGGTAGAAGTACAGTGACGGATGAGGAGCGTATGCTTCCTAAATTGTTTTGCTGATGAGAAATTCAATAGTGACTGTTAAGCTAAAAAATGTCATTTTATATTACAGTCATTTTAAATGTGACAATGTCAGTGATCAACTTGTCAGCATTGTCATTTGTGCTTCAAGAACATCCTGCTTTACGTCCAGTTGAGCGTAGTCATTGTAGAGGAATGTCAACAGAAAAAGCTAAAAACCGTAGTGTAAGTGTTGGCCACGCATGAGTGCTTGGCAGTCACATCATTAGAAAAATAGGTGGTTTTAAGTACACTTAAGGATTCATGTTTTGTTCATACACTACTTTGATGTGATTGCCACAATTAGCGTAATGTTATTTTGTGAACTGAAATCTGCATGCAGTTATTATTGAATGGGCAATAACAGGGACATTATCCCTCAGTTCCTGTAATGGTGTAGAATTGGCCTCTGCTGTTGTTGTGTCAACTATCTCAGGAACGCTCATGGTTCCACTTATCAGTTTTAATCAGTTCAGCGAGTTGAAATTAGCCATTTGGAGTTTTGTTTGATTGCAACAATTTGCGCTGCGAGCACCACGAATTGCTCTGCTCTGATTAAGGACCAGTTAATGAACACAGCTTTAAAATGTCAAACAAAAATAAAATATTTTGTTTCGAGCAACACGTACTGTGGTTTGAGCGTGAAACACAATTCCTTCTTTTTGTGTTTATATAAATAATGTTTTAGAGAGCCACACCTGCTACTCTGTCTCTTTTCCCCTCATACACACACTGTACTCGCAGACCCTGCTCTCGTACTTCACAGGAAGTAGATGTGATTGCAGAAGCATGACCTAACGCCAGCCGGTGTTTGTTTTAGGTCTCCCAGGTGACCAGAGGCTAGAGGAAGGAAACTGAGCCCTCATCACTAGAGACTGTCATCTAGGAGCATGTTTCTTTTAATGTGTTCTTGTACGTCAGTGCCTGTGTGTGTCTTGTATATGAATAACATGAGTATATGGGTGGGTAGTACTGTGACCATTGAGAGCAGATGTTTTAGACCACCTGGTTAAGATGCTTGCAGAGTGTGCTGCACACGCTTCCTAACACACACCATGAACAAAAAGACGAAAACGTGCATTCACAAGATTTCCCTGCGCACATTCGGGCAAACACGCCTCGGTCCTGTTTCATGTACAGTGTCTGACCGAGAAAATCTGAAACGAAATCAAGACGAAACGCCTTTTCTACTTGACAGGTGTTGAAGGAGAGCGGACCCCCACACATGAAAAGCTTCCTGACCCGTGTCACCGTTGGGGAATTTTCAGCCGAGGGTGAGGGCAACAGCAAAAAGCTGTCCAAGAAGCGTGCCGCTATTTCCATCCTGCAGGACTTGAAGAAACTACCCTTCATTCCGGTTGTGGAGAAACCCAAAACGCACTACAAAAAGCGCACCAAGACCATCCTCAAGGTATACGCAATGCTGTTGTGTCATTCTGATAAACTATATACAGTGGTATGAAAAAGTATCTGAACCAGTTGGAATTTCTCATATTTCTTCATAAAATCACCATCAAATGTGATCTGATTTTTGTCAGAATCGCACAGATGAAAATAAAGTGCCTGCTTTAACTAAAACCACCCAGACATTTATAGGTTTTCATATTTTAATGAGGATAGCATGCAAACAATGACAGAAGGGGAACAAATAAGTAAGTGAACCCTCTCCCTAATGCAGTACTTCTCAAATAGTGGGGCGGGCCCCCCAGGGTGCCGCATGTGACCTGGGGGAACATGCTTTTTTGCAGAACTAGAATAAATTGTAATTGCACATCTGCTGAGTGGGTGGAAGTGGCGCTCTCATTTTCAGCATTTGCGCAGTATTTTTGAACCAAACGAGCACACAGCAAAGAGCACTGGAGATATGAAAAGCTTAGATAAAGAAATATGACAAAGCGTATGTAACATTTGGCTTTTGATTTTTAGTACAGTGGGAGACAAGGAAAGACCAGTTTGTTAATTTGTCTAAAAATGTTTGCAGCGGAGAGCAGGAATTTTTTTTTTCAGTGAAAAGGTGCCGAATTTTGCCAACAATCGTCCCACTTTGTCCGTGTTACATCAGCAAACCAGCGAGCACTGTCAGCATCACATAAGGTGGCATACCAGGTTGCTCAATGCAAAATAACCCAACACCACAGCAAAGGAGCTGATACTGTCTGCAGCAAAAATAAAAACTGTCTCTCTGTCCAATGACACTGTCGTTTTTGTTCTATTAATTTTTGTTTTTTTCAGTCTAATGGTTTGGCATATTGTCCTCTTGAGTTGCTAATCAATTCGACTTTATGATTTTTTGATTTTATTATTTTTTTCAGTGTCAAGGAAAAGGACACAATGTTATCCAGAGGTGGACTTATATTATTATAATAATAAGAATTTTGTAGACAAATGATACTACGGTATATTTACAGTGGCGGCAGAGAGTTGGGGGGGCGCGGAACGTTTACGTCTTCCTATGGGGAAGCGTAACACAAAATAATTGAGAAGCACTGCCCTAATGAGACTTAAAGAGCAATTTTAACAAAATTTCCCAAACATTTTAAGTCAGGTGTGTCCCCAATCACTGATGAGTGGTTTAAAGCTGCCCTGCCCTCTATAAAACGCACACCTGGTACCAAATGTCTTGATGAGAAGCATTGTCTAATGTGCATCATGGCTCGGTCAAAAGAGCTGTCTGAAGACCTGCGATAAAGGATTGTTGATTTGTATAAAGCTGGGAAAGGGAATGCTTATGACAGATTTTTTTTTTTTTTTTGGTATCTGATTGGGACTCCATCGGCAGATTCTTAATATCAGGTGACTGACTCGTGTGCAAAAATATGTGATTGGAACATCCCTACTTCAAAGACCACCAAAAAAGTCCTGTTGCAATTGATTGACTGCCTCTTTGGATAAAATGACCTCCTGGATGAATAAAAAATATTCAGACATATTGTCATTGGAAGTGATCATGTTACCCATTCTCTTGTCATTATGTCCTCTAGACAGGACCAGACTATGGCCAGGGCATGAACCCGATCAGCCGCCTGGCCCAGATCCAACAGGCCAAGAAGGAGAAAGAGCCTGAGTATTTGCTGCTTTCAGAGAGAGGGATGCCCCGACGCAGGGAGTTTATCATGCAGGTACGCCCGGCCTGGCATTCCAAGATTCCCAGTAATGTTGTTATAAGGACAAATACAGTTGTGGTCAAAGGTTTACATACACTTGTGAAGAACATAATGTCATGGCTCTCTTGAGTTTCCAGTTATTTCTGCAACTCTGATTTTTCTCTGATAGAGTGATTGGAACAGATACTTCTTTGTCACAAAAAACATTCATGAAGTTTGGTTCTTTTATGACTTTATAATGGTTGAACAGAAAAAAGTGATCAAATCTGCTGGGTCAAAAATATACATACATGGATCTGAAAAAGCAAATCATTGACTTGAACAAGTCAGGAAAGTCACTTGGAGCCATTTCAAAGCAGCTGCAGGTCCCAAGAGCAACAGTGCAAACAATTGTTTGTAAGTATAAAGTGCATGGCACTGTTTTGTCACTGCCACGATCAGGAAGAAAACGCAAGCTATCACCTTCTGCTGAGAGAAAATTGGTCAGGAGGGTGAAGATTCAACCGAGAATCACCAAAAAGCAGATCTGCCAAGAATTAGAAGCTGCTGGAACACAGGTGTCAGTGTCCACAGTCAAGCGCGTTTTGTATCTCCATGGACTGAGAGGCTGCTGTGCAAGAAGGAAGCCCTTGCTCCAAAAGCGGCACCTTAAGGCTCGACTGAAGTTTGCTGCTGATCACATGGACAAAGATAAGACCTTCTGGAGGAAAGTTCTGTGGTCAGACGAAACAAAAATCGAGCCGTTTGGCCACAATGCCCAACAATATGTTTGGAGGAGAAAAGGTGAGGCCTTTAACCCCAAGTACACCATGCCTACCGTCAAGCATGGTGGTGGTAGTATTATGCTGTGGGGCTGTTTTGCTGCCAATGGATCTGGTGCTTTACAGAGAGTAAATGGGATAATGAAGGAGGAGGATTACCTTCAAATTCTTCAAGATAACCTAACGTCATCAGCCCGAAGATTGGGTCTTGGGCGCAGTTGGGTGTTCCAACAGGACAATGACCCCAAACACACATCAAAAGTGGTAATGGAATGGCTAATGTGGTAATGGAATGGCTAAATCAGGCTAGAATTAAGGTTTTCGAATGGCCTTCCCAAAGTCCCGACTTAAACCCCATTGAGAACTTGTGGACAATGCTGAAGAAACAAGTCCATGTCAGAAAGCCATCAAATTTTACTGAACTGCACCAATTCTGTCAAGAGGAGTGGTCAAAGATTCAACCAGAAGCTTGCCAGAAGCTTGTGGATAGCTACCAAAAGCGCCTAATTGAAGTGAAAATGGCCAAGGGACATGTTACCTAATATTAGCGCTGCTGTATGTATATTTTTTGACCCAGCAGATTTGATCACTTTTTTCTGTTCAACCATTATAAAGTCATAAAAGAACCAAACTTCATGAATGTTTTTTGTGACAAAGAAGTATCTGTTCCAATCACTCTATCAGAGAAAAATCAGAGTTGTAAAAATAACTGGAAACTCAAGAGAGCCATGACATTATGTTCTTCACAAGTGTATGTAAACTTTTGACCACAACTGTACCTGCCTGCTGGTTTTTTTTCCCTCTAATGGACAAGTCAAAAGACATATATGTTTACTACAGATGTGACCGAAAATTCGGCGCTGAAGACTTTTAAAATAGCATTTTTGGTTTTCGGTTAAAAGACTGAAAGTTTACCACTGAAAAGTGTGAAGAACCGTAGTCTTCTTGTGATGACGTAATCAAAACATGGCGAGAAGCAACATTACTGGCTAAACGCCAACATGTCCACGGTTTGGAAGTGTTTTGAGGTATCGAAGACTTACAGTAAATCAATTATTAAAAGAAGGAAAATAAATTTGTTTCATCGCTGCTACACGCTCGTTCTGAAGTTGCTTTCCATTAATGTCCCGCATCACATAGAGTACAGTGCACTTGAGTCTGTGTGTGAGGACAAATAAAATGGTATTTAAATGCATACAATCTGCATTTGCTGTGGTTTAGTACTTGGGCTGAATGATATTGGAAAAAACTGACATTTTAATTTTTTTTGGGGGGGGGGGGTGATATACAGTATACAGCGATAATAAACTACAAGAATTTTCACCAGACTTCAATAGCTCTGTTTGGGAAGACTTTGGTTGACTCACTATGACCCCATTGTATTCATGAGAGATGTCCTGATTCGATCACATAATCGGAAATTGGGCCGATCGAGCCATGGTGAAAAGGATAGGGTTTTTAATTTAAAAAAAATGTATTTATCTTTTTCTGCTTCATGATCGTACAGCCTCTCACCCTCCCTCCTGAAAAGCAGTGCGACCAAACTGTTTTTCTTGGTCACCAGTGTACCTTGCGTTTGGTACTTAAAGTTAACGATTGTTGACAGGTTTGTAGCTTTGATCTAGCCAGAGATGCCTCAGTAGTTCTATGATCGAAGGCACAAATGCGTTAATCATCATTAACCTGGTACAGTTTGAAGTGTACCGTGGCAACTCATTCATTGCTTAAGTGAGAGGCTGTTCTCAATAATTTAAAAAAAAAAAAATCTGTCGGATCGGGATTCGGTATCCGCAGACTGTCAAAATCAGGTGACTTGGACTCGGATGCAAAAATATGAAATCGGGCCATCCCTATGGTATTATATACTACCGATTCAAGCTAAGGGGGTTCATCTATGAATGATGAAGATTGGTGTATATCAATGGGATCCAGGAGGCCAAGTCACTGCACAAAAAAAGTTTACATTAGGGCTGCCAAATGATTAAAATTTTTAATCGAGTTAATTACAGCTTAAAAATTAATTAATCGTAATTAATCGCAATTCAAACCATCTATCAAATATGCCATATTGTTCTGTAAATTATTGTTGGAATGGAAATATAAGACACAAGACGGCGACTTCGCTTGGTTTCGAAGCCGCTAGGACTTGGCCAACTCACCTGGCTCTCGATAAATTCCGCTTGTTGCACAGGGAAACAGCAAATTTTATTTCAAGGAGTACGAGTTGTGACATATTTATGTCACACTGCTGTTGCCATAGTGTGCACTTCCTGTGGGCGTGGTATTACAGTATAAAAGGAATCTCTGTGATGTCTTTGTGACATATATGCTGAGAAACACACTGAATAAAGAAGTGTGGTTCCATTCAAGTCTCGGCCTTACATGTACTTAGATTAAGGAAGTACATAACAACGAGAGATTGTAATAGCCTTGTAGAGCGTTACTAGTTTCGGTGAGAACTGAATAGTTTTTTGTTGTTGTTGTGAACTACAGTTCCACACAAACGTACATCGAGATCTCATTTAGCTTAGCAACTGGAGGCGTGAGACCCATTCTTTTTCTGGTCAAATTTATACAGGGTTTCCCTTAGGATATTTTTAAGCTATGGTGGTAGGCTGCACCGGAGTGGGACAACCTCACCATGTCGTGCCAAGGCGAAATTACGTCATCTCATGACAAACGATTTTTTTAAAGCCTTGCTAATGTAGCTTTCAGCTACGGTACATGTACGTAAAATGCGTAGCTGATGCCAGCTACGTTACCCTACGTAATAATACGACTTTTTTTTCGTAGCAATAGTACGACTTACATCTCATAGTGACAGTCCTTTTTCCTTTTATTTGGCCCTAATAAGTGGTACATTACTACAACAATAATAGTCCTTCTGTTAACGGGCGCATTTCATGGAGTCGGGGGAAATTCTAATAGCCTTGTAAAGAATTTTACTATTTTCAGTGAAAATAAGCAACTTTATCAAATGTTTTGTCAACCGTGATTGTGTATATCCGTCCGCTGAAACAGCCTGATGGCACCGATATAAGTACGCCTGCCCCTCTGCTATTGGATGCATTGTTGACGTTAGTGCGGCGGCGCTCTGAGAATAGAGCAGGGCTCTATTTCGGGCCCCGCCTCTCGGCGCAAATTCATTCAAACTTGGCCTTCCCAAAACGGCCATCCACCGCTCACTTTTGGCGAACAGTCTGATCCAAACTACTGCAATTCCCCAGATATGGGGAGGAAGGAGAGGAGTCGGTATTGGCTTACACACTTTATTGTAGCAACAATAATAAAAAAAAAAGAAAAACAATAACAAAATAACAGCGGGCTGCCGCGACATGCGACCGCTATCTCTCACTATTTCACCTTTTTTCCCATCCTCCTACTCGCTTCCCGCCTACGTATCAGCTCCCCAGTACGATTGTCTCTTAAGGGGGCCGTGCATAGTTACAAGCATTACAATACACAATGAATAGGTTGCCGCTGAACCCTTCACACTAGGCTGCCGCTAGTTTGAAACAGCCCTAAAATTCAAATGGAACCACGGATAAAAATTCTTCTAGTTTCTAGTTCTAGCTTCTAGTTTTAATTCTTGTAGTTCTTAAAATATAAATGTTAGTACGAGTAATAATAATTTGATGTTAAAACGCCTCCTAATGTTTTCTTTTGAATAAATTTGGTAAAATTTTAAATAAAAAAATAAACTAGTAGCTCGCCATTGTTGCTGACGGGTGGTGACGTCACAGGGCCACGCTGCCGTACTTCACTGTCACTCTAACTATGTAAGGTAGTGATTTAAATACACCAAAAGGTGTCAATGAGTTTTACATTAATAGGACATCAAGCAAATGAGTGTGTTTTGTCCCTCGACTGATGCCGTAGCTCCCTGAATTTTTTTAGACTGAGTCTACTGTGATTCACTTTCATTTGAGTGTTGTCTTCACAAGACTCCTGAAAAAGGGCTCCCAGCATCATAGTTTGTGTATTGTGACTAAATATTGCCATCCAGTGTATTTGTTGAGCTAAAGGAATTGCTAAAATGTTTAAATATAATTTGACCAGTTAAATATAGTTTGAAGTTTTATGTGTATTTTGCGCATCTATTTTGATTGTGAATGCCAGTTCTCTTTGCATTGTTGTGTTAACTGTGTGAGAATAGGGCCTCAGTAATACAAAATTAAGCACTTTTCTTCTTGGTGACATTTTTTGAGAGGTATGAGTATTTGTTTTGTAGTATTTCCACTATATAATACTTATGTGTGTTGTGAAAGAGTTGCCGAAACTTATGCCAATAAACGGCGTGTTACGAGCTACGAATTTTGAATGAATTTTTTTTTTTTTTTTTTTTTTTTTTTTAAGACTGACAGGTGGAATTCTGGCAGCGAGGCCCTGTGATGTCACCGCCCTGCGACGTCAACAACAGTGGCGACCTACTAGTTAAAATAATTTTACAAATTGTATAAAAACGAAAACATCAAGAGGGGTTTCAATATCAAATTATAATAACTTGTACTAACATTTATCTTTTAAGAACTACAAGTCTTTCTATCCGTGGATCCCTTTAAAAAAAAAAAAAAAAAACACATCTCATTTGCAAGGCAAGGCAGCTTTTATTTTGGTGTGGCGGTGCGCCACAATCTTGAACATGTAGGGGAAACCCTGTTATAAATCTAGCTAGCAGTGTCGCTGCTAACGCAGGCTGTCGGCAACTCTTCGGACTAGATACAGGAGCAAAATGCGAATTAAAGGGGTTAAATCTGCTTGCGCTCATTCTCCCATTCTTTTCTTCTCTCCTAGCAACAAATTATTTTTAGGCGCAAATGCGAGCAAAACACTTGCACTGTATACTGATAATAATAACAATCAACAGAAGAAAACTTCAATGCGACCTGACCTACTGTGTCAGACTTTCTCTGATTGGCTTACGCTGACATCTTGCCCTATGTCAGCCAATCAATAACCTCTTCTGGGACACGCTGTGTTTAAGTTAGAGTAAGAAGAGGCATGTGGTCTCCGAGGTTAGTATGAGCTGTCAACAGAGAACACCACAGATTGATAGCGCACTCTCTCACATAGAGCAGCAGAGACATCTGTAAAATGACAGTTTGACTGTGCTGCAGGAGGACAATTTTTTTGGATCACGTAACATAAATCAAGCTTGTAAAGTAACTATAGAGCTGTTATATAATAAGAAAATGTAAAGAGAAACGTTAACAAATGTAAGTGCGTTCGTTCCAACACTGCTCTTTTGTCTGTTCAAGTGCTTTTAATGTACTGAATGTATTTATTATTTTAAGAATTAATGTGTTTTTCCACATTATTGGACTTCTCTTTATGGCTTCCTTGTAGACCAGATGATGCATTCAAAAGAGCACTTAATAAGCATGTCAGAGCACTTTGAAGCTTGGCCGTTCACAGGCTCGGGCTGCCCTAATGTTATTTGTACAGCGTAATTGTCTGTTTGCATAACATAACGACGTCTGATATTCTGTTGGAAATAATCTGTTTACGTTACAAGTTGACAGATTTCGTGTTTGAGGATCATTGAAAAACAAATATTTAACTTTTCCTTTTTTCTGCAAAATGTGAAATAAGTGGCTGCCTCGGTCTGGTGAAAGAAACCAGAGTTTCCTGGTTACAAGTGAATGAAAGTGGCTGCAGCGTGAGGAATGTCTCCAAGGATTTTTAAATCTGCTATAATGCTGCCTTTTCAGGCAGCATTTTTTATTAAGAATTGGCCAGACTTTATCATTGGTGTATTTCATGCAGGTGAAGGTGAACAGCGAGGTTGCCACGGGAACAGGGCCGAACAAAAAGGTGGCTAAACGGAACGCTGCTGAGGCAATGCTGCTGCAGCTGGGATACAAAGCCTCCACAATCTCTCAAAATCCCACAGAGGTACTTCATTATTATTATTCACACGGTTTGGTTAAGTTTAAGGTTAATTAACCTTAATTAAGGTTAGTTTACAAATTTTGCGAGCCAACACACAATGAAACCTCCAAAACATTGGATACTGCGACACCAATTGACATTTTTAACAATGTTATGGGTCAGTGATTTCATTAAAGGTACGATACGTAATTTAAAATACTTATGTGCTTAGGCATGCATGCACACTCTATCAATGCCCTGGTACATAGAATGCTGTCATTTTATCTAAGGCTGCCCCAAATGGCTTTTTTTTCTTCCCTTCAGTAGACCTATTGCAAAGCCCGGCCCCCTTGTAAAATTCATTGATTGAATAAATGAACAATTTATGGATGATGCCGGGAGTTGAAATTTCTGAATTTGCACCTACCCTGCTGGCAATAGACTTTTTTTTTTTCATCTAGAAGCAGACAGAGTATGTCCATGGTTTTAAACTTTACAGAGCGCAGACCATTATTATAATCTAGGCGAAATTCTACAACTCACAACATAAAAACGAGAAACCCCACAGGCCGAATATCCATCTACAGTGGTATGAAAAAATATCTGAACCTTTTGAAATTTCTTACATTTCAAATGTAATCGGATCTTTGTCAAAATCACACAGATGAAAAAAAAGTGTCTGCTTAAACTAAAACCACCCAAACATTTACAGGTTTTCATATTTTAATGAGGATTGCATGCAAACAATGACAGAAGGAGAAAAAATAAGGCTAGGTTCATACTACAGGTCTTAATGCACAAATACGTTTTTTTTGGTCATATCCGTTTTTTGGGCGTGCCCGTTCAGACTGCTTTTGTCCATTGAGACCATTCAAGTACTACGCATGCGCACTAATTCGTAGTCCGACACGCGCTGAGCAAGAAGACCTGCATGCGCAGAAGCATCAAAACAAATGACCACACATGCTGGCTGTCATCCATCATTCCAGGGATATCATATTTTGCTTTTCAAAAAGAGGACACAAATCACAGACATACAGTAAATAATCCCCGTTTAGGCTAAATTCAAAGTTTCTGTGGATCGATAGGTCGACGCAATGACTTAATTGCTGCATCATGCATGAATTCCAATTTGGGAGACTTGACATTACAGACTGCCGAGACATTCTGGAAAATGTGGCCCAGATTGGATTTGAACCACATACGAAAGTGACCCAGATCGGATTTGAAATGGGCCAGTTCTATACGACTTGTCACGTTCAGACCGTCAAGTTAATGCCTCACTCAAGTCGGAAAAACATGAAAAAATCTGATTCATGCATTAAGATCTGTAGTATGAACGTAGCCTGAGTGAACCATCACATTTAAAATTTCGTGGACGGCCACTCCTTGGAAGAGAAGCAACAGTGCCAAACTCTCTCCATTTGTAGACAACCTCTCTGACTTTCGATTGATGAACATCCAGACTTTTAGAGATGTTTTTTTAAACCTTTCCCAGCTTAGTACAAAACAACAATCATTGATCGCAGGTTTTCAGACAGTTCATTTGACCGAGCCATGATGCACATCTGACAATGCGTATCATCAAGACATTTCTTACCAGGTGTGTGTTTTATTGTGGGCTGGGAAGCGTTAAACCACTCATTAGTGATTGGGCACACACCTGACTTAAAATGTTTGTAAAAAATGTAAAATGGTAAAAATTGGTTTCAATTGCTCTTTAAGTCTCCTTTGGCAGAGGGTTCACTTACTTATTTTCCCCCCTTCTGTTATTGCTTGTGTGCTGTCCTCATTAAAATATGAAAACCTATAAATGTTTTGGTGGTTTTAGTTAAAGCAGTTGCTGTATTTTCATCTGTGTGATTTTGACAAAGAGCCAAACACATATGGTGCTGATTTTATGCAGAAATATGATTTGCGCTAACTCCTCCAAATCAGTCCCGTTTTCCATCTAAAGATCGTTTTACCTCCTCCCTCAGCTCAATTGTCACACATATTCAGAATGCTTGGGCTCACACACGTGTTTTTGTGACCGTGTCGTTTGCGTAGAGAGACATGCATACCAGAACACTGAATAGGAGCTTTGCTTTTGAGGGTGCTAAACATTGACAGCCCTCTTGATTAAATAGCTGGCCTAGACAGACACTAGGCTCCTTAAGCGTTCTTGCATGTGAGCGCTCGTCTCTTTGTGGTCCAAACAGTAGGAAGGAACTTGTCTGACATGCGTGGAAAAAGCTGTCTGTTCAAGAATACATCTCTCTTACTTACCCGCTCCCCTTCCCCTCCGCATCACCGCAGATGGACAACAAAGGCTGGAATGGACAAAAGGCGTCTTTTACCGAAGCGACGAATAACAGTGAGTATCGGCACGTCTCTCTTTCCATTTCCTTCTCCTCCTCTTTCCCCGTGTCTCCATCGCCGCCCCTATCCCCAGGTGGTTTTAACCGCCGAGATGGCCCGGCGTTTAATCTCTGTGACTGGTCAATGGGCATCTGACTGTCAGCTTAATCGGCCGCGCGTCCTCGTGGGGAGCCTGCGAATTCAGGCCCATTCACTCAGGCTTACAGGGCCTACACACGGAGGCCCTCTGGGGAGCCGCCTTCCTGTGCACAAAACATCACATTTCACTCAGGATTAACGCACAAGCGCACATTCACATAATCCTAAATACCGCAAGATGACGCAGAACATATATGAAAATATGATCAAGAAGTTACCAAAGAGGACATCTAAAAAATAACTTAAGATGAAATGCAATACAGTGGTGTACCTCTACATTCGAAGTTCATTTGTTCCAGGACCTTGTTTGTAAGTCGAAATGGTCGTATGTCAAGCAGGATTTTCCCATTAGAATACATTATACAGTGGGGTAAATAAGTATTTATTCAACCACCAATTGCGCAGGTTCTCCTACTTGAAAAGATTAGTGAGGCCTGTAATTGTCAACATGGGTAAATCTCAACCATGAGAAACAGAATATAGAAAAAAGCAGAAAATCATATTGTTTGATTTTTAAAGAATTTATTTCCAAATTAGAGTGGACAATAAGTATTTGGTCAACTACAAACAAGCAAGATTTCTGGCTGTCAAAGAGGTCTAACTGCTTCTAAAGAGGCTCCACTCGTTACCTGTATTAATGGCACCTGTCATTATCGGTATAAAAGACACCTGTCCACAATCAGTCAGTCACACTCCAAACTCCGCTATAGCCAAGACCAAAGAGCTGTCGGAGGACACCAGAGACAAAACTGTAGACCTGCACTAGGCTGGGAAGACTGAATCTGCAATAGGTGAAACGCTTGGTGTAAAGAAATCAACTGTGGGAGCAATTATTAGAAAAAGGAAGACATACAAGACCACTGATAATCTCCCTCGATCAGGGGCTCCATGCAAGATCTCACCCCGTGGCATCAAAATGATAACAAGAACGGTGAGCAAAAATCCCAGAACCACACAGGGGGGCCTAGTAGATGACCTACAGAGACCTGGGACCACAGTTACAAAGGCTACTATCAGTAACACAATGCGCCGCCAGGGACTCACATCCTGCACTGCCAGACGTGTCCCCCTGCTGAAGCCAGTACACGTCCAGGCCCGTCTGCGGTTCGCTAGAGAGCATTTGGATGATCCAGAAGAGGACTGGGAGAATGTGTTATGTTCAGATGAAACCAAAATAGAACTTTTTGTAGAAACACATGTTCCCGTGTTTGGAGGAGAAAGAATACTGAATTGCATCCGAACAACACCATACCCACTGTGAAGCATGGGGGTAGAAGCATCATGCTTTGGGGCTGTTTTTCTGCAAAGGGACCCGGACGACTGATCTGTGTAAAGGAAAGAATGGATCGGACCATGTATCGAGAGATTTTGAGTGAAAATCTCCTTCCATCAGCAAGGGCATTGAAGGTGAGACGTGGCTGGGTCTTTCAGCATGACAATGATCCCAAACACACAGCTAGGACAACAAAGGAGAAAAATTTCAAGGTTCTGGAGTGGCCTAGCCAGTCTCCAGATCTTAACCCCATAGAAAATCTGCGGAGGGAGTTGAAAGTCCTGGCTGCCCAACGACTGCCCCAAAACATCACTGCTCTAGAGGAGATCTGCATGGAGGAATGGGCCAAAATACCAGCAACAGTGTATGAAAAGCTTGTGAAGAGTTACAGAAAACGTTTGGCCCCCGTTATTGCCAACAAAGGGTACATAACAAAGTATTGAGATTAACTTTTGGTAGTGACCAAATACTTATTTTCCACCATGATTTGCAAATAAATTCTTTAAAAATAAAATAATGTGATTTTGTTTGTTTTTTCTGTCTCTCATGATTGAGGTTTACCCATGTTGACAATTACAGGCCTCTCTAATCTTTTCAAGTGGGAGAACTTGCACAATTAGTGGTTAACTAAATACTTATTTGCCCCACTGCAATTCCATTAATTCGTTCCACAGCCCGAAAACATACACTAAATCCCCAATAGAACTCCTAGCAAAAAGTATGGAATCACCAGTCTCGGACGAGCACTCACTCAGACATTTTATCATGTAGAAGAAACTCAAATGAAAAGCTTGAAAAAATAATGAATTAGTTCAAAATTGCAACTCTTTAGCATTCAGAAACACTAAAAGAAATTAAAAAAAAAAAAAAAATTGGTGATCAGTAAATGTTACTTTTATAGAGCAAGTTCGGGGAAATATATATGGAATCACTCCATTCTGAGGAAAAAAATATGGAATCATGAGAAACAAAGAAATAACAATCAAAACACATCTCTAGGATATAGTAGCAGCACCTCTGGCTTTTATGACAGCTTGCAGTCTCTCAGGCATGGACTTGATGAGTATTCCTCATCAATTTGGTGCCAGCTCTCTTTGATTGCAGTAGCCAAATCATCCTTGCGTTTTTTGTTTTTTTTTCAATTTCCACCACAGGTTTTCAATAGGGTTGAGATCTGGGCTATTTGCAGGCCATGACATTGACTGGATGAGTCTTTCCCCAAGAAATGCTTTTAACAGTTTTAGCTCTTTATTAGTCTCTTCTACTTTAACTTTTTTTTTTTCTTTATTAGAACTGAAAGTGCCAGTGAATTTAACTCTGTTAATACACGCAGAACAACACAGAACAATCCCTTGCAATTAAGAGCATTTTATTTATACGTCTGACTCCAGCTCTGTTCCTAATTAAAGCGAAAATGAAAGAAGAAAGAGCAGATACCATTTGAAACCACTGAGGCAAAGCTCAGGTATTTTCATTTATTTTTAAATGCATTTATTGCTCTTGTGAAATGAAAGTGCAATTCTGTATAGTTTGAAGAAACACTCGGGAATTTTATTTTGTGTTTGCGTTTACTGCTATTTTGAAAGTGCAATCTTAGCAAGCATTTGTTTTACATGTCCTAAAATTTATTCTGCAACGTAATAAATGTTCTCAATCCGGTGACTCGATTATTCGAACCAACTGATAGAGGAATCAATTCAATAGCTGCAGCCCTAGTTCACGGGAACAGTACATCGTGAGGATGCAATCTGTGATCATGACCAGTTTATCTGGAATTGAAATGAAAATTAAATACACATCTTGTTATCGATCACTATTTAGTTTTTTACCTACAGCTTCCACTTTTTTTCCACACCTACTGTACTGTATGTGAATATATTGAGAACAACAAAACTCAAGACACAAGTGACTGAAATGCCACCAGCTGGAGAAATAACAAAGTGGTCCATGCGGTGTGGCTAATACAACAAAGCGATCCGTATTTTAAATTTCACCCAGATTCAATTGAGGGCTTTGGCAGTGCTGCCATGCCCCGACACGAATACGCAACCACAGTCTGGAAAAGGGAACGAACCGGATGTTTGAACTTGACCACAAACTGTAATATTGACACAGGACTCAATGTTGTCAATTGAATATCTAGAATGGAATAGAAAATGGTTAATGACATTTGCATTTGTGATTTGGCCCAATTTGTCAAGATATAAGTTATATAAATTCATTGTCAGATGTTTGTTCTTTTGTATAAATTATGTATTGCGGTTGTGGTTTGTATTGTAGCCTTTGTACGAGGCTTTGCCTGTCTCATAACTCACAGCAGAGCCTCCTGGGAAATTTCACTCGTTTTGTAATGATATCTGTAGCCTTTCCCATTCACAGTATTCTCCTTACTCAATAGCAAGCTTAATTCTCAAACCACGCACAGCACATTTTGTAAATCTGAAATATTTGCTGCACAAACATTACATACAACCCACTAAAATATGTGTTTGTTGTTGTCAGTTGTTATGACTGTCAATTCAGAATGGAAGCAACAAGCCCCCCCCCCCCCCCCCCCCCCCCCCCCCATGTTGTCCTCCTTAAAAGAAATGTTTTAAAAAGATTGGAATATTGTAGAGTTCAAATATTTGAATCATGGATGTGACCAGTGTTGGTTTTGGCAGCCCTTTTAATTTTCGTTGTAGTCTTTTGGACTGAATACTTAGTCATCTTCTTAGTCATATTTTAGTCATTTCAAAATATGTTTCTAGTTTTCGTCGACGAACACGTCGCCAGTTTTCGTCTGGTTTTAGTCGACAAATACTCCATCTTTTTGTCTGTAAAAAATTCAAAGGTTTTAGTCCAAAAATACAAATAATAAAGGATTCCAACAATTTCAGATGAACATTGACAGACGAACTTATATTGTAGCCACTGCAAGGACGACGCCAACTTCGTATAGGTTTTCCAATGGTTTTATTTGCAATCGGAAGCATGGAGCACTACTACTGCAAGCTAGGCCTGAACGATATTGGAAAAAACTATTGCTGCGATTTTTTTGGGATTTGCGATATTATATTGCGATATTATATTGCAATATTAAAAAAAAATGTATATATATTTTTTTTCAAGAAATTTTCTGAAGATGACTTAAATAGCTTTTTGGAAAGACTTTAGATGACTCACCATCACCACAGTGTACAGTCATCCCTTGTTTTTCGCGGTTAATGAGGACCAGAACCTGCCGTGATAAGTGAAAAACTGCGAAGTAGCGCACCCCCCCATTTTTTTTTTTTTTTTTTTGTGTGTGTGTGTGTTTTTTGTGCCCAATGTATTTATTCAGATTTAGCATTGGAAAGAAATACATAAAAGACATGTTTTTTTCTCACTCCCCACCCCAAAGTGATTTAAAAAATGTATATAAATAAATGGTTTTTAAGCACTTCAAATGTCATAATTATGATAAGTTTTAAACATAACTGTCCAACCAAATCATTTTTGAACAAGAATAAAGTACTGTAGCAGATAAATGCTTGGCTTTATTAAATGCTTCTGTTTATCTACTTTAGCTGTGACCGTTGAAGTGACATGTAGAAATTTCAAACTCCTCATGATCACTTCTGGCATTTAAATGTCTCCAACGTCCCCACAGTACACACATTCATTCCAGCGCGGCTTCCTTCCAACTGTTTAAGAAGTTAAACGATGATTGACAGATGCCCGTGTGAAGTCTGCTTCTTTGGCCAGATCAAAGCCATCGTTGTGCGCAGTGACTGAGAGGATCAAAAGGCTGGTAGAAGGAGGGTAAGAGGCTGTGCGCAGACCAGAAAGTGAGGCGTATGTGGATAAAAAAAAAGAAAAACTATCGCACGTGCTTGCGATGGGACTATCGCGCACACACACATCGCGATGGCGATGTCTAAACGATATATCGTTCAGGCTTACTGCAAGCCGACGCCAACCAAACGAAAACAACACAACAAATTCAGAGGACACTCTAGTTACACTATTAGTTAACGCTAACAGAGTGGAGTTACGCTTGTATAATGCCTATCCACCTTTAAAGGCACTCAAAACACCTTGATAATGCTAACACGAATTCTGTTTTAATCCTACGAGTTACATTTAGTGCAGTGCTTCTCAACTATTTTTTGTTACGCCCCCCCACCCCCCCCAAAGAAGATGTATAGTGGGGCAAATAAGTATTTAGTCACCCACCAACTGTGCAAGTTCTCCTACTTGAAACGATTAGAGAGGCCTGTAATTGTCAACATGGGTAAAACTCACCATGAGAGACAGAATGTGGGGAAAAAAAACAGAAAATCACATTGTTTGATTTTTAAATAATTTATTTCCACATTAGATTGGAAAATAAGTATTTGGTCACCTTCAAACAAGCAAGACTTCTGGCTGTCAAAAAGGTCTAACTTCTTCTAACGAGGTCTAACGAGGCTCCACTTGTTTCCTGTATTAATGGCACCTGTTTTAACTCATTATCAGTATAAAAGACACCTGTCCACAATCAATCAGTCAGTCATACTCCAAACTCCACTAGGGCCAAGACCTGACTAGGGCAAAGAGCTGTCGAAGGACACCAGAGACAAAATTGTACACCTGCACCAGGCTGGGAAGATTGAATCTGCAATAGGTAAAACGCTTGGTGTAAAGAAATCAACTGTGGGAGCAATTATTAGAAAATGGAAGACATACAAGACCACTGATAATCTCCCTCGATCTGGGGCTCCATGCAAGTCCTCACCCCGTGGCGTCAAAATGATAACAAGAACAGTGAGCAAAAATCCCAGAACCACACAGGGGGGACCTAGTGAATGACCTACAGAGAGCTGGCACCACAGTAACAAAGGCTACTATTAGTAACACAATGTGCCGCCAGGGACTCAAAGCCTGCACTGCCAGACGTGTCCCCTGCTGAAGCCAGTACACGTCCAGGCCCGTCTGCAGTTCGCCAGAGAGCATTTGGATGATCCAGAAGAGGACTGGAATAATGTGTTATGGTCAGATGAAACCAAAATAAAACTTTGGTAGAAACACAGGTTCTCGTGTTTGGAAGAGAAAGAATACTGAATTGCATCCGAAGAACACCATACCCACTGTGAAGCATGGGGGTGGAAACATCATGCTTTGGGGCTGTTTTTCTGCAAAGGGACAAGGACGACTGATCTGTGTATAGGAAAGGATGAATGGGGCCATGTATCGAGAGATTTTGAGTGAAAATCTCCTTCCATCAGCAAGGGCATTGAAGATGAGACGTGGCTGGGTCTTTCAGCATGACAATGATCCCAAACACACAGCCAGGGCAACAAAGGAGTGGCTTCGTAAGAAGCATTTTAAGGTCCTGGAGTAGCCTAGCCAGTCTCCAGAT
The DNA here is from genome assembly GCF_030265065.1 of Corythoichthys intestinalis. Lineage (NCBI taxonomy): Eukaryota > Metazoa > Chordata > Actinopteri > Syngnathiformes > Syngnathidae > Corythoichthys > Corythoichthys intestinalis. The sequence goes on along the minus strand of NC_080414.1, from coordinate 36,976,548 downwards.
CTCAACCCCGTAGAAAATCTTTGGGGGGAGTTGAAAGTCCGTGTTGCCCAGCGACAGTGAGTGAAAAGCTTGTGAAGAGTTACAGAAAACGTTTGGCCACCCTTATTGCCAATAAAGGGTACATAACAAAGTATTGAAATGAACTTTTGGTATTGACCAAATACTTAGTTTCCACCATGATTTGCAAATCTTTAAAAATCAAACAATGTGATTTTCTGGTTTTTTTTTTCCACATTCTGTCCCTCATAGTTGGGGTTTACCCATGTTGAGAATTACAGACCTCTCTAATATTTTCAAGTGGGAGAACTTGCACAATTAGTGGTTGACTAAATACTTATTTGCCCCACTTTAAATGTTTCGCGCCCTCCCAAACTCTCGGGAGTTTTTTTTTTATTTTTTATGTCGAATGCTTGGTATGCAAGCAGGGAATGCGGCACAAAGCAAAAAAAGTGCATCAGAGTGGCCAAAACATTGACTTATTTCAACAAAACAAAGGAGGGTATACTGTCGTGTGCGGTCTCTCCAATGCCAAGCTTGCATAGCACGGCAGCACAGCGGTCGTGAATGAACACCTGAACCGCCGTCACCTAGTTTTAATTTTGGAAGTCGACAGGACAAACTCGCAGATCGTAAGTCCATCTAACTAACTGACGACATGTTTTATTGAACTAAGCCTGTCGCGATATGCAAGGAGTAGCCTGGCTCTGCCAGACTATTCTCCCTGTATTTTTCAAACAGAGAGAAATAGTCTGGGACCCATCCCATTGATGGCCTTTTCGAGCAGATACAAAATCAATCGACAAATCAGATTCGTTTATTTGCGTGACGTGTTCTTCACGAGCAACGTCACTCTTGTGCGTCGAAAGTCGTCCCTTCAGCAACACAGACGGTGAACGGCAGAGCCGAGAATATGTTCCAATCCACGGTAAAATCAGTTTTAAATGACCAAAAACACATCGACACGAGTCACTGACAACAATCTGTCTCGCGCTAGCCATGTCGAATAAACTCCGCTCTCTTCATATGTTTACTTCCGCGCGCAAGTCCGTCATCCTGAAGTCGCCATTTTACTAACGTCACGTCTGCCCATCGCTGATTGGTTCACTCCGCTGTCTGTATGCTGTGGCTTGCTCCGCCCTGGAAATTGTTTCCGTGGGAAGGGTGGCCAGACTCAATAGCTGGAACAGCGTTGAGTCTGGTGTACCAGGCTATGCAAGGAGTCCATTTATCGCAATGTAAATAAAAATGAGGGGGGTAATTTTCACGGCTTCGTCGTGCGTGCTGAGGGCATATCCAGTTCCATTCACAGATGTTTATTGGTCATCAACACGCCGTAGAATTAAAGTTCAGACATACAAAATAAGGAAACACATCTATATAACACACTGTAAACATTAGCATTGCTACAATGAGGCTAATGGGGGATAAGACAACCTACTTTAGCCTGCTATAAAACATTGGCAGTCTCCTCCAAAATGCAAGCTTGCTGTTAAAAGGTGACACTTAAAACATGAAAAATCGCCAGTTAACAACATTTGCAAAAAAAAAAAAAAAACAAAAATTAATACAAAAAAAAATCTTATTAGTACTTATTAGTGACACCACACGCAATGACGAAAAGTGCTTTTTTTTGCGGAATGGTAAAGCTTATGGTTTAGCGAACGTTCTTCCGGTGAACATTTCAAAATAAAAGCACGTCATGTTCGTCACATAAAGAACGTTTTCCAGAGTTAATCCCACATATTTCAGAATTAATACTATAATAAATACTATGATACTAATTCAGATTCTACACTAAGAATAGCTTTAAACTGACACCCTTTATGAAAAATAATATTGGCAATGAATAATTATTATAATTATTATAATATGGTATATAGTAGCATAACTACAATAATAATAATGCTATTTATGCTATTGGCAATGAATAATTATTATAATTATTATAATACTATGATATATAGTAGCATAACTACTATAATAATAATGCTTTTTTTTTTTTAAGAATTGTTTTGAATAATGTTGGAAAGGCGAAGTCAGTGTTCTGAATCTGTTTACATTCAGTTCTTTTGCACTAGTAAATGCTATCACCATTTGACCTCATTGTTTATGTGTTATTAATTATTGTTATTTACATGTTTATTTGTACTTTATACTTTAATAAAAAATTTAAGTGTTCCAAATTTTTTTGTGAACTAATAAGCATCAACAAAACTCATTGCTAAATTAGTCGGGGGAGGGGGGGGGGGATGGGGGCAATTTAGATTAGTCGACTAATTGTAAAAATCGTCGGCTGACTAATCAGGACAAATTTAGTCGTTTGGGACAGCCGTAGTGTACCGGGAACATATTTCTTCCACACCCTTCTCACCTTTTTAACCAATGACCCATTTTCATGCCTGATAATTTGTCTATAAAATTACTATTATAAGTACATCTCTGCCTAACATTGTGTCCTTTTTTTCTATTAAAGAAAAAAAAGTAACATAGATCAACTTTTATAAAGTATAACTTTATGAACATTGTTTAGTTTGTAACTGAAAAGACTTAAAGCGCATCAATTTGCCTGAATTAAAAAAAAAAAAAAAAAAAAAAGTCACATCCAAACTGTAAAAATACAATCAAGGTACCTTTTTGACCTTTTGACGCTGAAAAATAAAATGTAATAAAATCGATAAATGATAACAAATTCAAACTCATTAGAAACATTAACTCATGAGGACAATATACCAAAAAATGTTACCGAAAAAACAAAACTGAATAGAAGAAAAACAACAGTGTCATTGAACAGAAGGACAGTTTTTATTTTTGCTGCTCGCAGTATCACCTCCTTTGCAATGTTTGCAATGGTGTCTGGATCATCCGAATAGTCATTAGCAAATGAAAAACAGGCCTGGACATGTGCTGGTTTAAGCAGAAGAACCTTCCGTGCCATGCATGATGTTAAACCATGATGTCTTATTGTATTGCCAACAGTAACCCTGGAAATGGTGGTCCCAGCTCCTTTCAGGTCATTGACCAGCTCTTCCAGTGTAGTTTTTGGCTGATTCCTCATCATTCTTAGGATCATTGAGACCCTACGAGGTAGATCTTGCAAGGAGCCCCAGTCCGAGGGAGATTGACAGTCATGTTTAGCTTCTTCCATTTTCTAATAATTGCTCCAACTGTGGATCTTGTATCACCAAGCTGCTTGGCAAGTGCCCCGTAACCCTTTCCAGCCTTGTAGAGGTCTACAATTCTGTCTCTGGTGTCTTTTGACAGCTCTTTGGTCTTGACCATATTAGTTACTGGAGTCTTCCTAATATTATAGGGTGGACAGGTGTTTATATGCAGCTAAACGACTCAAATTGTTCAAAAAGTAAGATTCAAAAAGTCTACATCCACCCCACTTATTTGTTGGACTTTTTAAAGGTGACATGTCTTTGAGGCTCAAAATTCTAGCTAATAGACATGTGCTCAAATACTAATTTGCAGCAGTATAATCCAAATAAATTGTTTAAAAAGCCATACACTTTGATTTCCTGATTTTTTTTTCTTCTTTAGATTGTCATACATCGGACAAGCACCTACCATGAAAAATTCAAACCTGCCCATCATTTCTAAGTGGGAGAGCTTGCAAAATCAGAGGGTGTTCAAATACTTATTTTCCTCACTGTATAATAGAAAAGTCTCATTTTCGTCCCCTTGTCGTTTCGTCAGACAAAAAACTGGCATTCGTCTCGTTATGCTCGTCTCCATGACACATTTTTCGCTCGTTATCGTCTCGTTGTCCGTTATCATTGACAAAAACAACGTTTGTAATGTGGACTTCAAATATTTTTCCAATGTATTTTCTTCAAATTTTATTCTTACATAGTAGTGTGTGTGTATGTGTTTGGAATATGTGCACACATGGTAATTTCTCAGTTTTATTGTTTAAGCCACTTAGTGCTGCATTTTCTAAGCACGAAAAGAGTTACATAGATAAAGGTTTGATCAGTTGAGCGCTTGTAACATAACACATTAGTGAGGAGCATCTAGGGAGTTTTCAATCGTACAATTTGGGAAAGTGCACAAAATGATCTAGCCAAAGATTTTCCGTTTTGTCCAAGATTTTTTATTCGGGAGCATCCCTATTCTCTGGCACCACCCAGACACAAGCTTTCTCTAAAATTAATACCTTCCTTCAAATAATTGCCTCATTCTTGTTGGATAAAGTCTCACAACAATTATTTTAGGAACTAAGGTAAATCTGAAGGAAGTGTATTGTGTTTGGGTGCGTCCTATGGTTAGTTGGATGCTGCGCCCAAAGAACACCGTGGCTTAGAGACTGGAAGGGAACCTTAAAGAGAAGTAAAAGGAGCAATTTTTCTCTCCTATTCCCATGGGTCCTGCAGCCAGGCTTTTCACTCGAGTTGCCACATTTCATTTCCTGCTGTGCATATGTGTGTGCGTCTGTGTGTCTGCGCATTGTGTGCATGTGTGAACTATGCGAAGGTCTTGCTCAGCCGCGGTGATTTATAGCAGCGGGCTACGGCCCTATCTGTTTTCGATCAGTCTCATGCGTGGCTCTGGCTTCCCTCCAGCGCTCCCCCGGCCGGCCGGCTGGACGGACGACGAACATGGGCGGGACATCTCCAAAACTGCCTGGAAACTTGCACTGCTCTCCTTTCCTTCTCTTCTTCTGCCCATCCTCTGCTTTCTCTCGCTTGGCCCGCTTCACGCACACAATTTCAAAGTGCTTAGTCCAAGTCTTTTCCCCCATTGCAAAGATCACACCCACAATTGATGTTTTCGTCAAGGATGACGATAACGATATTTGGTCAACGAACAAAATGTGATGACGACGAGCTAATAACGTATCTTGAGAGACGTAAACATAACAAGACAAATGCCAGTTTTTGTGTGACGAGACGAAAATGCAACATCGTTTGTCATATGTTCACAATGCATGATATTTTCATAGTGTATGTGAAGTATGTCAGCCTGCATCGTAACAGTGTTTGGGTCATGTCACTCATATGACATGCGCTGCGCGTCTTCCTCCCTGTGCTCCAGGCATGCTTGTTTTGAAAAACATAGTTGTTTTGGTATCTTGGCAAGAGAGAATTTTTAGTGTTGCTTTAACCTTTAAAGAGCTGTGCTGAGTGATCATCATATACTGGATAGCGTTTGTTAGCTCTAGCATTTTCTTTAAGGTGGTAAACGTCTTCTGACACTGAAATTTTGTTTTACATACAGGTTCGTGAGGTCTACGTGGGTATGCTTAATTTGAACTAGGGCTGTCAAAATTATCGCGTTAACGGGCGGCAATTAATTTTTTAAATTAATCACGTTAAAATATTTGACGCAATCAACGCACATGCCCCGCTCAAACAGATTAAAATGACAGCACAGTGTCTTGTCCACTTGTTACTTGTGTTTTTTGGAGTTTGGTCGCCCTCTGCTGGCGCTTGGGTGCGACTGATTTTATGGGTTTCAGCACCATGAGCTTTGTGTAATTATTGCCATCAACAATGGTGAGCTACTAGTTTATTTTTTGATTGAAAATTTTACAAATTTTATTAAAACAAAAACATTGAGAGGGGTTTTAATATTAAATTTCTATAACTTGTACTAACATTTATCTTTTAAGAACTACTTGACTACTACTACTTAACTACTACTAAGAACTACTACTTCTTTTAAGGAATAAGTCTTTCTATCCATGGATCGCTTTAACAGAATGTTAATGTTAATGCCATCTTGTTGATTTATTGTTATAATAAACAAATACAGTACTTATGTACAGTATGTTGAATGTACAGTGGGGAGAACAAGTATTTGATGCACTGCCAATGGGTTTTCCCATTGGCAGTGTATCAAATACTTGTTCTCCCCACTGTATATATGCGTCTTGTGTCTTTCCATTCCAACAATAATTTACAGAAAAATATGGTATAGTTTATAGCTGGTTTGAATTGCGATTAATTACAATTAATTTTTAAGCTGTGATTAACTCGATTAAAAATTTTAATCATTTGACAGCCCTAATTTTAACATGATGCACTATTTTTCTGCTGAGTGTGTATTATCATCACCAAGTTGGTGTAGTCCTTTCAGACCAGTGTTTTGTTCGTCAACGATGACTACAACTAAAATATTTTTGTCAATGTACACTTTTTTTTTATAGACAACGACGAAGCTATAACCTCTAAAAACCTGTTTTGGGAGACTAAAACGTAACGAGACTAATGCCAGTTTTCGTCTTATGAGAACAAGATGGAAATGCGCAATACCTTTAGTCACATGTTCAAAATGTGGGACATTTTATGTGTAGTAAGCCTGCATCGTAGCAGTGTCTGGTTGTGTCACCCGTGAATATGCAATGTTGCTTTAGCCTTTTAAAGTTCTGTGCTGTGTGATCATCACACACTATCACATTACACACTAAATGTAACTCGTTAACATAGCATTGGCGTCAGCAACAGGCTAAAGCTCACGGCGAGCGTCCTCTTAAACTCTTTGACAACTTTTTTTACTTAGTTCGTGGCGTCCAGGTGGGTATAATGAAGTGAAAATAATGTACTGTGTATTATCACCAAGTTGACGCTACAACATGTGCTCGTCTGTCAATATTCATTTGAAATCGTTGAAAACCTTTATTTATTTTTGGAGTAATTTTTTTTTTATTTTACAGATGAACACGTTTTTAGTAAACATTGACCTAACCTGACTGATGAAATTACTCGAGTTTTCATCAACATAAACTAGGCGTAGATAAACACATTTTGAGATGACTACAATATTACTAAGACTAATAAGCCACATATGCCCCTTTCCCACTGAAACTAGTGGGTCAACGCACGTTTTTCCAAGCCGATGCATCCCACTAGCAATTGTCATTTGGCACCTTTCCCATTGACAAAAAAAGCCGTGTCTTTTTTTTTTCACCCTTCTAACCCCCCACCCCTCCTCAGCCGTGCGTAAGGTTCGTGACGTCACCACGCTAAGATGCGCTTCGACAAGTGTGATCGAATTCATTCAGTTCAAGGAAGTTATCAATGCAAAGCAACATGGAAGCCTTCTTTCCGTTTGTGTTCTCTGTTTTCATGCTTTTTACTGTCGCAAAATGGTTGAAATGCAGCAAAGGATCGACACTTTGCTTGTGCTGAGGCAACGTAGGCGACGTGAATTTTGCTTTGAAATTGAAAGGAGTCGTGTACGTCAAAGAAGGAGGAGAAGAGCCTTTGTTTCATCTGTAATGGCTATTGCTAACGCTGCTACACCGACTGTTCGCCGTGTGTGGATCCAGGCTAGAGCACATGTTTTTTTTGTTTTTTTTTTTTGTTATGACGCATCACGTACTAGCCTACGTCACCACGTAGATTAGGGTGTTGACTGTTGACCCGGGGTTTTGCTTTCACACTGCATGACGATCAGAGCCGAGGTGATTTTAACGCGGGTCGCTTGGCGGGTTGATTGACACGGGTCGAGGCGGGTCGCTGCACCTTTCCCACTGCCACCAAAAGCCGATTGTTAGTGGGTTGACACGTTTTTTTTGGCCAGTGGAAAGGGGTAATAGTACACTAAGGACCACTGTGCCCCCACACCATTATCAAGCCTGTTCAAAACCTTGGATTATAGCAAGTTACATGTCTTATTAAAAGAATGAAATTTCAGCAGCAATTTTAATTAGTTTACTTTTAATATAATTGATTTAGCTTCTGTAGCCAGGGGTCGGACCGCCAAGGGCCCCGCCTTTGGGTGCCGCCCAAATCACTATGCACCCGAACCCTTTGGCCCTTCCCACAGGGCATGGGAAAGCGGACCCACGTTGCCTTTTCGGGCTGTGCCCAGCCAGGCCCCATGAGCACCAGACACTCGCCTTTGAGCCCCACCCCCAGGCCTGGCTCCAGAGGGGGGCCCCGGTAACCCGCGTCCAGGCAAGGGAAACTTGAGTCCATTAATATTATTCATCATAAGGGGTCATTTTGAGCCATGCCTTGTCTGGCCCTTCACCTAGAAGCCCCTTGGTAAAGGCTGTTCGGTCCTTGTACTGACTGGTGTCAGAGTTTGGTCCGCATTGCCGGCACTAAGTCGAATTCGTTTCGAGTTAGGTTTGGACTCCGCCAAGGCTGCCCTCTCACCGATTCTGTTCACAATTTTTATGGACAGAATTTCTAGGCGCAGCCGAAGCGTTGAGGGGTCTGGTTTGGTGGCCTCAGCATTGAATCTCTGCTTTTTGCAGATGATGTGGTGCTGTTGGATTCATCAAGCCGTGACCTCAAACTCTCACTGCAGCAGAGTGTGAAGCGGTCGGGATGAAAATCAGCACCTCCAAACCCGAAAGGGTGGCGTGTCCTCTCCGGGTCGTGGATGAGATCCTACCCCAAGTGGAGGAAATCAAGAATCTTCGGGTCTTGTTCACAAGTGAGGGTAGGAGGGAGCAGGAGATCGACAGGCGGATTGGTGCAGCGTCTGCAGTGATCCGGACTATGCACCGGTCCGTAATGAAGTAGGAGCTGAGCCGAAAGGCAAAGCTCTTGATTTAGCGCTTGATCTACATTCTCACCCTCGCTTATGGTCACGAGCTGTGGGTCGTGACCGAAAGAACTGGATCCCGGATCCAAGCGGCCGAAATGAGTTTCCTCCACAGGGTGTCCAGCCTCTCCCTTAGAGATAGGGTGAGAAGCTCGGTCATCCGGGAGGGACTCAGTATCGAGCCACTCCTCCTCCGCGTTGAGAGGGTCCAGTTGAGGTGGCTTGGGCATCTGGTTCGGATGCCTCCTGGACGCCTCCCCGGAGAGGTGTTCCGGGCATGTCCCACTGCCGGGAGGCCCCGGGGACGACACAGGACACGCTGGAGAGTCCATGTCTCTTGGCTGGCCTGGGAACGCCTTGGGATCTTGCCGGAGGAGCTGGTTGAAGTGGCTGGGAAGAGGGAAGTCTGGGCTTCCCTGCTAAAGCTGTTGCCCGCACGACCCGACCTCAGATCAAGCGGCAGATGATGGCTGGATGGATAATTGATTTAGCCCATTTAAAATGAAAAAGACAAAAAATCTCGTTGTTCATGAGATGTGTACTTTACTATATGTGAGAGTTCTGCTTAAACCATACAAACATACTGTTTTTGCCTGGGTAAGGTCCAGTTGTGGCATGGGTGAGTTGATAAATAAAACATGAAGCAACCACAATGGGAGTAGATCAAACTCCCACATTAAAAGTGTTCAGACAATAAGGACACTCAAGATTTCTATACGCCGTGTCGAAGCAGCTATACAGAGAGGTTAAAACAAAAGAAAAAATGTCCCTCAGTTTCACTACTTGTCCTTCTATTTGCACATACTCCAACCGCCCTCCATCTTAAAAGAACTACATTCCTTTTTTACTTTGGCTTGACAAGTGCAGTATTGCTGCCCGTTCCTTTCGCCATGATAAGGGGTTAGCATTTGCGTCTCTTGTCAGCTGCACTGTTGTTAGTTAGCTAACCTGCACGTCGCGTATGGGCAGGGCACACACTGTCAATGCTACGATTGGCTGCGTAGCGTAAGGGAAGTGAACTGTATTATGTTGTTGGCTATACCCCTGTTGCTCATTGAGTTACGTTGCAAAATGGTTACAGAAAACAATTTTGTTGGTCTAATTAACTAGATTATAGAGTAGGGCAAATAAGTATTTGTCAACCACCAATTGTGCAAGTTCTCCTACTTGAAAAGATTAAAGAGGCCTGTAATTGTCAACATGGGTAAACCTCAACCATGAGAGACAGAATATGGGAAAAAACAGAAAATCACATTGTTTGATTTTTAAAGAATTTATTTCCAAATTAGAGTGGAAAATAAGTATTTGGTCACCTACAAACAAGCAAGATTTCTGGCTGTCAAAGAGGTCTAACTTCTTCTAACGAGGTCTAACTTCTTCTAACGAGGTCTAACGAGGCTCCACTCGTTACCTGTATTAATGTCACCTGTTTTAACTCATTATCGGTATAAAAGACACCTGTCCACACTCTCAGTCAGTCACACTCCAAACTCCACTATGGCCAAGACCAAAGAGCTGTCGAAGGACACCAAAGACAAAATTGTAGACCTGCACCAGGCTGGGAAGACTGAATCTGCAATAGGTAAAACGCTTGGTGTAAAGAAATCAACTGTGGGAGCAATTATTAGAAAATGCAAGACATACAAGACCACTGATAATCTCCCTCGATCTGGGTCTCCATGCAAGATCTCACCCCGTGGGGTCAAAATGATAGCAAGAACGGTGAGCAAAAATTCCAGAACCGCACAGGGGGACCTAGTGAATGACCTACAGAGAGCTGGGACCACAGTAACAAAGGCTACTACCAGTATCACAATGCGCCGCCAGGGACTCAAATCCTGCACTGCCAGACGTGTCCCCCTGCTGAAGAATGTACACGTCCAGGCCCGTCTGCGGTTCCCTAGAGAGCATTTGGATGATCCAGAAGTGGACTGGGAGAATGTGTTATGGTCAGATGAAACCAAAATAGAACTTTTTGTAGAAACACAGGTTCTCGTGTTTGAAGGAGAAAGAATACTGAATTGCATCCGAAGAACACCATACCCACTCTTGAAGCATGGGGGTCGAAACATCATGCTTTGGGGCTGTTTTCTGCAAAAGGGCCAGGACAACTGATCTGTGTAAAGGAAAGAATGGATCGGGCCATGTATCGAGAGATTTTGAGTGAAAATCTCCTTCCATCAGCAAGGGCATTGAAGTTGAGACGTGGCTGGGTCTTTCAGCATGACATAATCCCAAACACACAGCCAGGGCAACAAAGGAGTGGCTTCTTAAGAAGCATTTCAAGGTCCTGGAGTGGCCTAGCCAGTCTCCGGATCTCAACCCCATAGAAAATCTGTGGAGGGAGTTGAAAGTCCGTGCTGCCCAACGACAGCCCCAAAACATCACTGCTCTAGAGGAGATCTGCATGGAGGAATGGGCCAAAATACCAGCAACAGTGTATGAAAAGCTTGTGAAGAGTTACAGAAAACGTTTGGCCTATGTTATTGCCAACAAAGGGTACATAACAAAGTATTGAGATGAACTTTTGGTATTGACCAAATACTTATTTTCCACCATGATTTGCTAATAAATTCTTTAAAAATCGAACAATGTGATTTTCCGTTTTTTTTCTCTCCGCATTCTGTCTCTCATGGTTGAGGTTTACCCATGTTGACAATTACAGGCCTCTCTAATATTTTCAAGTGGGAGAACTTGCACAATTAGTGGTTGACTAAATACTTATTTGCCCCACTGTATTAGTTCTTAAATGATATGTTAATAAATACTGTAGCGCTTGCAAAAATTGGCAGCGAAATTTACTTCAGTAAATCAGCACTGGAGCCTAGCTCACTTTTCACTCTTATTTTTTCTCCACAACCACCCAGGTCATGCACCTCACAAGTATATACAATTGTAGTGTAGGTACTCACCAATGGAAGCCTCATGTTGCCGTATGGAACGCACCAATAGGAGCGTTGAGTTGCCGTATGGAACGCACTAATAGGAGTGTCGCGCTAACACATCCCTGTGGCGTCGCCAGTAGTGCTAGTGACGCTACAATACGTTTCTGTTGAATTTTATTTTGTGCGCTGCTTTTATTTATTTTTTTTGCGTGCAATGCGTGATTGCGCACTCATGCAGTTTAGAGGGAACATTGCTCGTCTGACAATGTTCATTCGAAATTATTGGAAACCTTTATTTTTGGACAAAAACGTTTTTACTTACAAAAACATTTTGAGTGAGCTTTGACTAAAACTAGACGACTTTTTTTTTTTTTTTTTTAATCACATTCTGAAATAACAAAAATGTGACCGAATAATGTGTTTTCGTCCCAAAAGACGAAGATTAAAAAGGGCTGCCAAAACAACACTGACACGCACACAAGCTACAGCAGACCAGCACTCACGTGGCTTGAGCCCCCACATAATACTCTTTGGTGATGTCATATCTTTAATTTTTACGATGTTGCATGCAGAATTCTCAGGAAAGTTTGTATAAATCCAAATAAAAATTGCCCTCCTGACTGGAAAGAAGGGTAAAGCCGTAGAGGTTTATGTCATTGCTGACGTGTTGGAGATTGTTAGGGTATGAGTAATAGCGCCTGGGTTTCATCGCGGCCTTCAGTGCCCACTTCATTTGTTAACATTGGGCAATAGTGTCTAGATTCCCAGAAAGCTCCGATTTAAGTGCAAGTGCACAAATCTCTCTCTTGTCTGTGTATGCGAGATGACCATAGTAACTCAAACAGGAAGTATGCTGTCAGTCATGCGCTCACTCCAACACTTTCTTCCCAGCTGTTGGTCCGTACACACACAAACAAGCACAAAGACACACACGCACACAGCTGGTCTTCCTGTCTCTGATGACCTTGGCAGGATTTAGGAGGCTCTGCATGGTTTTCACATTCACTCCTCCACACCCAGCTCCTCTCCCATACAAAAAAACTGGCTCCAACACTTTTAATGTCACTACCCCAATTCACATCTCCCCCTATTGGTCTTTCACGCCTCAATCTCGCTTTTAATCTGAGCCGCCAAGTGACGAAAGTAACCCAGCCCATTGGCGATTTCTTCAGTCCACCTGTCACAGCCATTTCAGGATAATGATGTCAGAGCAGCGCAGATGCCAAGATAAACAAATGAGATACAGCTAAGTGATCTGGATCAGAAGAGTCTCAAAGTTCTGTCTTTTTCATCTAAATGGAGCCTTGTTCTGTTACCCCCCCCCCCCCCCCCCCCCCAGCTCTCTGCTGCCATTGTACAATGTCATTTGTCTATAAAATTACTATTTTTATAAGTACACCTCTGCATAATATTATGTCCTTTTTAAAATGAAAGAAGAAAAAAAGTAATATAGATAAATTCACTATAAAGTATAACTTTATTAATAGTGTTTTGTTTGTAACAGAAAAGACCTAAACCCCTTTAATTTGCCTGAATTAAAAAAAGTCATGTCCACACTGTAAAAATACAATCAAGGTACATTTTTTGACCATTTTTTACTGAAAAATAAAATCAATAAATAATAATAAATTTAAATCGTTAGCAACACACACACACACATATATATATGTATACACAGTGGTATGAAAAAGTATCTGAACCTTTTGGAATTTCTCACATTTCTGCATAAAATCACCATCAAATCTGATCTGATCTGATCTTTGTCAAAAACACACAGATGGAAAAACAGTGTCTGCTTTGACTGAAACCACCCTAACATTTATAGGTTTTCATATTTTAATAAGGATAGTATGCAATCAATGACAGAAGAGGGAAAATAAGTAAGTAAACCATCACATTTAATATTTTGTGGACCCCAATTGGCAGCAATAATTTAAACCGGATGCTTCTTGTAGCTGCAGATCAGTCTGGTAAATCGATCAGGACTAATCGGCTACGTTCATACTACAGGTCTTAATGCACGAATCCGATTTTTTCGTGTTTTTCCGACTCGAGTGGGGCATTAACTTGACGGTCTGAACGTGACAAGTCGCATAGAACGGGACCATTTCAAATCCGATCTGGGTCACTTTCGTATGTGGTCTAAATCCAATCTGGGCCACATTTTTCCAGACTGTCGCGGCGGTCTGTACTGTCCAGTCCCGCAAATCGGATTTAATGCAGCAATTACGTCATCAAATAGCGAGAGAGTCGTTACCGTAGCGATGCACCTGTGCGTAATTAGCGCCTAGCTTGCAGTGAACACGGCTTTTGAGGAAGAGCTGAGCTTGACAACAGTCATAAAAAATAAAAATGGGTTGAGGATAAGCCTGAGAATGCTCAGTTTTCTCTCTGTTCCAAGTGAGCAATATTTCAACATTGCCTCCACGGCCGAGAGTCGGGACAAACTGCCCGTATGTGTGTGTGACGTGCACGGACAGTGCGTCCATGCTATCGATCCATATAAACTTTGAATATTTGCCTAAACGGGGATTATTTATGTCTGTTATTTGTGTCCACCTTTTGAAAAGCAAAATATGATATCCCTGGAATGACGGATGACGTCTGTCATTTGTTTTGATGGTTCTGCGCATGCGGGTCTTCTTGCTTAGCGGGTGTCGGACTGCGAATTAGTGCGCATGCGTAATGCTTGAACGGTCTCAATGGATAAAGGCAGTCTGAACGGGCACGCCAAAAAAACGGATATGACAAAAAATCGGATTCGTGCATTAAGACCTGTAGTATGAACGTAGCCATCTTCTTCCCTACAAAACTGCTGTAGTTTAGTCAGATTCCTGGGATGTCTGGAATGAATCGCTGTCTTTAGGTCATGCCACAGCATCTCAATGGGGTTCAAGTCTGGACTTTGACTTGGCCACTCCAGAACGTGTATTTTGTTCTTCTGAAACCATTCTGAAGTTGATTTACTTCTGTGTTTTGGATCAATGTCTTGTTGCAGCATCCATCCTTCTTTTAGCTTCGTGTCTGACAAACAGCCTCAGGTTTTCCTGCAAAACATCCTGATAAACCTTTGAATTCATTCTTCCATTAATAATAGCAAGTTATGATAGCAAGTTGTCCAGGCCCTGAGATAGCAAAACAACCCAAATCATGATGCTCCCTCCACCATGCTTAACGGAGGGGATGAGGTGTTGATGTTTGTGAGCTGTTCCATTTTTTCCCTCCACACATGAGGTTGAGTGCTACTCCCAAAGAATTCATCTTTGGTTTCGTCAGTCCACAAAATATTTTGCCAAAACTTCTGGGGAGTGTCCAAGGGCCTTTTTGCGATCATTAAACGAGCAACAATGCATTTTTATAAATAGTGACGATTTCCTCCATGGAGTCCTCCCATGAACACCATTCTTGGCGGACACTCCAGGGTTCTTTTTTTTTTTACTTACCCATCTGAGTATTATGCACTGAACTTGGTGTCATATTAGGTGGACAACATCTCTGACTGTCAATTGATGAACATCCAGACTTATAGAGATGTTTTTTTTTATCCTTTCCCAGCTTTATACAAAACAACAATCCTTTATCGCAGGTCTTCAGACAGCTCTTTTAATCGAGCTATGATGCACATCAGATAATGCTTCTCATGGAGACTATTCTTACCAGGTGTGTGTTTTATCGTGGGCAGGGCAGCTTTGAACCACTCATCAGTGATTGAGCACACACTTGACTTAAATTGTTTGGTAAAAATTGGTTTCAATGGCTCTTTAAGTCTCCTTAGGCAACAGGTTCACTTACTCATTTTCCACCTTCTGTCATTGTTTGCATGCTTTCCTCATCAAAGTATGAAAACCTATAAATCTTTGGGTGGTTTTAGTAAAAGCAGACACTGTTTTTACATCTGTGTGATTTTGACAAAGATCAGATCATATTTGATGGTGTGTTTGTGCAGAAATGTGAGAAATTCCAAAATGTTCAGATACTTTTTCATACCACTGTACAACACCTAAGGACAATGGGCCTAACAATTTGCCCAAAAAAAACGAAAATTAAAAGAACAAAAAGGACCGTGCCATTGGACAGAGGGACAGTTTTTATTTTTGCTGCAGGCGGTATCAGCTCCTTTGCTATGGTGTGGGGTCTTTTTCCACTGAGCAACTTGGTATGCCACCTTATATTATGATAACAGTGTTCGCTGGTTTACTGACGTAACACTGACAAAGCAGGACGGTTGTTGGTAATATTGGGCACGTTTTCGCTGAAAAAAATCAAGTAGCTATCAATGTTATTGGGGTCTAACATCTTTAAGTGACGTCTTAATTGATTCTGCTTCTTGCTGTCAGCTGTAAACATTTTTAGACACACTAAACAGACTGGTCTTTCCTCATTTCCTACTATATTAAAAGTCAAAGCCTACAAACGCTGATGGTAAGACCCGGAAGGACCCTGTAGCAGCTTGAAGGCAGGCTGCTCCAGGAAGCTTCAGGCTTGCCTCTTTTGTAAATATTGTAAGATTTTTTTATCTTGCGTGATAGAATATGCAGTGTTGCTTTACTCTTAAGGTGTTTACTGAGTGATCCTTACACTCTAAATGTAACTCATAGCATTAGCGTAGCATTCGCGTTAGCATTAACTTTAGCATGGTGAGCATCCTCTTAACCTCTCACTTGTTTACAACTCGTCGTGACGTCCTTGTGGGTTTAATTATCTGAAAAGAATACTGTTCTTGCTGACTGTGTAAAATCATAAAGGGAAGTGCTACATTTGTTGGTTTGGTAGCACTAGATTTTTTTGAGATATTTGAGAAGTACTGTCTTAAGGTCAGACAAAACAGATGCCTTGGACTGTTGAACGCAAATCACACGGGCCATTTCTTTTGGCCACCGAAAAGTAGTTGCAGTAGGCGAGACGCAGAACCTGCATAGTAATTGGGCGGTTAGCATTTGGACAGACATTGTGACATCCTTTGCGGTTGATTAAGTTTACTCATCCGAGTGCAAAGATTCCTAATAAAGGGATAACATATTTGCAGTCATTGGTCCAGAGTCGGTGGGTGCATGTTCGGTATAATTTTGTGACAAAGTACTAGAGCACAGTTCCAATCCGAGTGAAGGCTCATGAACTATCCGAATCCTGTCGCAGTTGTGCGTTCAAAGCGATAGACGTCAGGCAGCCAACTGTGCTGTTTCTCATTACCGATGCAACTCTAGATGTTGTGTTGATGTTGGTTGATGTGTCTGTGTTTGTGTTTCCTAGTGAGAAAGAAGCTGCGCTTCTATCCCAGCGGATACATTGGTTGAGCTAAGAACTGCCAAACCACACAAAGTGATGGAATGGCACTTTAGGAGCCAAGATTCACAGGCACACAATGATGCACGCATATGGGCAAATGAATTTGTATGGATGTCATTTCAGTGGTGAATGTATGGAATTTAACTTTGTGAATGCCCAAAGAATCAAGATAAAAAAGTATATTACAATTTGCAAGTTTTAAAATTTCATTCAGTTTCTAATACTTAATCAGTAAACAATATATACATTCTGGTACTGAGAACTTTCTCTTGGCATATTCAGTGGTACCTCGACATACGATCGCTTCCACACACGATCTTTTCGACATCCGGCGTAAAATTTGACTCTCCATTTGTTTGCTACATCCGACGACATGCTCGAAATACGATGACATGACAGCGCCGCAGACGAACGCACGGCGGATTTTCTTGTGTAAGAAATCAACACAGGTTTCAAAAAGGTTTGTTACAGGTGGTGAAACAAGGAAAAAGGTGACGCTTACCTTCTAAATGAAGATGCAAATTATAGAAAAATATGAGCGTTGGGTGCGCACCCGTGAACTGGCTCAACAATACATCTCCACGGTCCTCCTCCGACCACCGTTCACCAGGCTTTATAAGTTAAACCGCCAGTTATTATTGTGGTTACATCGCCAATGAAATCGCCAGCTTCCACACATTTGTATCATTTATTTCACAACTTATTTAACACAAAACGCCTTCTGACCGCCAAAGTTGATGGTGTCCTGACTAAAACTGTGAATGTTAAACTCTCAAGCTCACCGCTCTCGGGCGCGGTGCGTTCAGCTTAGCAAAAAACGTCCGCCACATTAGAACCCGATTTGTTACATTATTACAGGAATTATTATTAGTATCCCGATTTGTATTTATTATTTATTTGTTTTGCTATGTGTAATTGCCATTTGTAATAGTACCAGCAGTATTTATTAAGGATTTAGTGTAGGTTATTGGGCTGTGGAACGAATTAATGGAAATATAATGTATTCCGATGGGAAAATCCTGCTCGACATACGACCATTTTGACTTACAAACAAGGTCCTCGAACGAATTAACTTCGTATGTAGAGGTTCTACTGTACTGTATTTTGTTTGGATACTACAGAGCTAATCTGGCACGCCAGATTGATTGTTCCTTATAGCCGCTATGAATATATTGCACTGTTTCATGTGAAGAACCTTCAAAAAAAGATACAGCTGGTGATTGGACGATGGCTCATATCGTCTGGCAAAAACATCGTTTCTCGTCCAAAAAGCTTTTAGTGATGTTCTTTGCTTCTCTCTCACAACGTGAAATTGACCTATCTATGAGAACCGCTTGGCATTCCACTGTAGTATTCAAGCAAATCATGGCTTACTGGTGACATCTGAAGCTCCTGCCTCTTTCCTTTGATTGGCTCGCCACCAAAAGGCGACCAATACAAATTAGGCCATAGCATGATCTATTGTTTCACAGAGGAGAAAAAAACGATGTTTCTTGTCAAAACAGATTTTTGGGTGATTCTTTACTCTTCTTTTTACACTATTAAGACCTTGGGATTGTGTCAAGTGACCCAACATCCATGAAAAAAATCCCTGTTCCTTTTCAACTTACAGTGTCATGCTTTCATGACTTTTCCTAAAACAGCTCGTTTTATCTCATTCACTTTTTTAAATTTTGAAATCACCTAAAGAAAATTTCATTTGAACATCGTTTCCGCCTTACCCTAATAAAATAAGCACCCAGCCATTTTTTAAGGCTGCTGTTAAGGCTGCTGTTCCATTTACGCCCATCAGATGTCTTCTTTCCTTCCCTGCCCTCCTACTCTATACGGCTACGTCTACATTACGACAGGTAGTTTTCTTCAGGCTATTTTGCCGACTATTTTCATACCTGTCCACACCTACGTTCCAGGTGCGTTTAAGGCCCCCTGCTTCTGCAAGGTACGCCAGCATTTGCGCAAACTGCGTAGAAAGGGGCAGCCTCATGTTACGTCATCGCCCCTGCGGTTTACCTCTAAACTGAAAACTCGATACTTGCCCCGGTGGCAAATTTCAAAATTACTACACCTTCTAGATTGTCATTATTTTTGTTATTTTTTATTTTTTTTGTGAACGCATCACGCAGGAGCGGGAGTTAAGGGAGAGCTCGCTCGGCTTTTACGAGCAGTCGCCGAGTTGTGATTGAAATAAGCCTGACATCGTTACTTGGGATTTTACAATCGTTGCTCGGTTGGGCTCTCAACACTTGGAAAACAACAAATAGAAGCATATGGTGTAGCGCTGCGTATATTTCATGGAAACCATGAGTGCTTGTGCATAACAGTGGCGATCCTGGAAGTGGCGACAGTTTTGACAGTTTGACTAATCCGGATAATAGGCATACTATAGTAGCCGACATGCCGCATAGGCCAACTAATTACACGTTTAAGGCCATTTTTTATTCTGCCTTAAAGTGATCCTCTAACTTAAATACATGTAGGCTCTAATAAACCACAATTGTTCTCTTGTACTAAAGTATGTTGTTAGAAACACATAAAATGTTAAATCAATGGCAATATTTTATAGTATTTGGTCCATATTTTGACCGTTAGTTGGCGCCATGGTTTGCGGGCTCGCAGTGATGACGTAATTGGTATCTTTCCAAATGTGTAGCGTGTTCAACAATCGCTTATTGCTGCCTAAACCCGCGAAGTAAAATGCCACGATGTGCTGCTTTTGGGTGCAATTTCCAGTCAAATGGAAACAACGGGGTGGTCAAGATGGAATTATTATTTTTAGTGAATAAATGTGCATAAATGGAAGCTTCTCCCCCTTTTTGGTCCCTTTATGCACGTATCCTACCCACCACGCGTTACAACTGGCGCCCGAACATTTTTCCTGGATCTTCGGTCAAGTATGGGATCCGTCTATTTTCTGGATCTGACGGTCCCATCGCGTCTGCAATAATTGTTTTGGATCTGTCAATTTTTTTTATCCGTCGGTCCCACAGCAGCTTTTCGGATCAGTCTATTTTGTGGAATCGACGGCCTGACCGCGGCTGCGATATTGCCATGGGATCGGTCTAAATCCTAGATCTTCGAGTGTGTAAAAAACGCGGATTTGGATTAGTATTGCTATCTTTTTTGTTGACTATTCTTCGTGGGAGTTTTCCCCAAATCATACTAAATAATTAAAGCACTATGGCACGCTACAGTGACGACAGTGACTCTGACGTGGACCTAACAACAATGTTGGAGTTCGTCAGGGAATGCGTGTTTGTGTACTGCTGAGCTCCCGCGTGAAGAGTGGTCAAGGTGGAAATATTATTTTTTGTGAATAAATTAGGGCTGTCCCAAATGACAAATTTTCTCCCGATTAGTCAGCCGACTATTTTTACGATTAGTCGACTAATCTAATAATTAAAAATTTTTTTTTTGTTTTTACTAATTTAGCAATGAAATTTCTGTTGACGCTTATCAATTCACAAAAGTATTTTGGAACACTTAAATTATTTATTAAAGTACAAATAAACATGTAAATAACAATAATAAATCACAAATAAACAATGAGTTCAAATGCTGATAGAATTAACTAGTGCAAAAGAATGGAATGTAAACAGATTCAGAACACTGACTTCGCCTTTCAAACATGATTCAAAACAATTCTTAAAAAAACACCTGGCATTAATATTATAGTATAGTACTATATATAATAGTATTATAATAATTATTCATTGCCAATCAGATTTTTCATAAAGGGTGTCATTTTAAAGGTATTCTTAGAGTAGAATCTGAATTCTGAAGTATGTGGGATTAAGTCCAGAAATCGTTATTTTTATGACGAACATGACATGCTTTTATTTTGAAATGTTCACCGGAAGTACGTTCGCTAAACAGCTAACTTCAGCTTTACACTCCGCAAAAAAAGCACTTTTTGTCACTGCGTGTAGTGTCAGTAATCGATTTTTTTTCGGTCATTTTTTTTCGTTTGCAAATGCTGTTAACCAGCGATTTTTCATGTTTGAAGTGTCACCTTTTAACCGCAAGTTTGCTTTCACGACACGACTGCCAATGTTTTATAGCAGGCAAAAGTAAGTGCCTTTTTCCCCCATTCATCTCAGTGGAGCAGTGCTTACGTTACAGTGTTTAATATAGATGTGTTTTCTTATTTTGTATGTCTGAACTTTAATTCTACAGCGTTTTGATAAGAGAAAGGAACTGGAGTCTCATATGCCATCAGCACACACGCACCAATGGATGCACGCACGCGCGCAGCGATAAAAGGCAGCCGTGAAAATTACCGCCCTCATTGCATATCGTGACAGGCTTAGCAACTTCAATAAAACATGTCGTTAGTTAGTTAGATGGACGTACAAACTGGATGACGGGGCTTTAGCTGTTTATTCACGGCCGACGTGCAGCCAAGCTTGGAATTGAAGGGACAGGACACAAGAGTGTACCCTCCTTTGTTTCTTTGAAATAAGTCAATGTTTTGGACACTGGTGCGCTTTTTTGGCTTTGTGCCGCTTTCCCCGCTTGGATACAGAGTGTCCGACATTCTGAACTTTCCACGCAGATATTTTTTTTAACCCTTCATTAACCGTCGATGGGATGTTGTGCTCGTCGACGGATTTATGTCATCGATGACGTCGACTATGTCGACTAGTTGGGACAGCTCTAGAATAAATGTGCATAAGTGGAAGCTTCTCCTCTTTCAGGTACTTTTATACACGTATCCTAGCTACCACGCGTTACGATGTACAAGACCTGGATTACACAAGGTGTGCTCTTAGGCCTGTACTGTATGTAAAGCACACGACAGCTCTGGATGCTAACAATCTACATAATTATATTGGGATAAGTTTGAAAACGCAATATGCTTACCTTGAATATCTGCTAATAAAACCGGAGTTCCCGAATCCCAACAGCATGCACTCTCCCTTCCAACCGGAGTTCCCAACAGGACTCTCTCGCATCACCAGTTTTGCCCAACTTTTGTCTTATCAGGTATTTGCTGCACGCATTTTTCGCTGAAGCTCGTCTTGTGAACGACCGACAGTGCTGTCCTGTTCTTCACTTTTCGGATCTGGTTCAAACAGGAAGGGGTAGAACTGACGACATGTTGGGAAAGCTAACGAGTGACGCGCTGGAATTTCGGCAACGGTAGCAGTGACGTCATGCACTGCGACGTAACATGAATGGCGACCTATCACTTAAAATAATTTTACAAACTTTCTTAAAACAAAAACATTAAGAGGGGTTTTAATATCAAATTATTATAACTCAAACTAACATTTGTCTTTTAAGAATTACTTGTCTTAAAAATAGAGGATCCCTTTAATGGCAGCTACACCTGTTAATGAGGAAATGAAGTCTATGTCCGGAAAAACTTGAAAAAGACCTATCTACAAGAAGCGCTTTGCACTCCAACATTCTATTCATGCAGATAGATGTTTTCTTGTCACATCTGTAGCTCTCGCATCTTTCTCCTGATTGACTCGGGCATCAGACGAAGTAGTTGCACAGTTGAGGTTTGCAAGACGCCACTGTTGTGATCAATTTGGGAGTGTCATCACCTGTATCCTGCTGACATCCCCTTGGTAGCATATTCATAAAACATATGGGGATTTCTGTGATTTATTGTAATGTAGGTACACTCAACGGCTGCTAACGTATCGTTCCTCTGCACCCTCTCAGCCCAGAAAGGTCTTCTCCACCTCAGCCCTGATGTCTACCAGGAGATGGAGGCTAGCCGGAAACAGGGAAGTGGCTCCCCAGGCCCCAACAGCAGCAACTACATGGCCCCGAAAGACATGGGCCCTTGCACCACCCCGCTACCCCCAGGACACACTCCATATTTCAGCAGTTCACCCCCCACTCCTAACACGACAGCCACCATGGCCAGAGAGTTGCTGCTAAACGGGCAGTCGCCCATGGCCGATGCCACGCTGCAAGGAAAGGGGAAGACCTGTGGTGTCTCCGTGCAACCCGCACAACAGCTGGAGTACTTGGCTCGCATCCAGGGTTTCCAGGTAAGCTTCAAAAGGTTTCGTTCTTTGATGTCCAAACTATGTTTTTCTAACAGTCGTAGTGGAAACGCGTCACTAAAGCAGTACCAAACTGAACTTTAATCTTTACTCTTTTATACAGTGGATGTTATATTTGCCAGAGGTTATTGGTCTTGTGGTGGTGGTCATTTCAGCAAGAGTCGGTCTTTATTTTGAATTGCAGTCATGGCTTAAGTGGGAACTAGAGTTGTCCCGATCACCTGTGTGTCCAAGCCACCTGATTTTGAGTAGCGATCCGATACCTTGGTAATTTATTTATCTATCTAAGAATTATACATACATTCTTTGGTTTCCTTTGACAATATTGTTGTCCATCCTGATGATTTCTGCTTTGTAGCCATAATTTTTTTTTTTTTTTTTTTTTTTTAAACTAATCTTTTTCACCCTAGTCCGATCTTTCAAAAATGACACGCAGAGGCACGATTTCTGATCAACTGATTGGATTGGAGACATCCCTAATTGTTATACCTCTGGATTATTTTGTTGCTTGTAGCCTTTTATGTATTCACTATGTCCATCGGTTATCATATGGCGAGGGTGTGAAGTGGTTCCTCGACTGTCAGCATACTGGCCTGTTCTTATCCATTAGTCACTCATGCAGGGGCTCAGACAAACATTCTTTGAGTCAAATCACTCAGCATCACCTTATCTTATTGCTGTTTCTCACTGTGGACATTATTGGCAAGCAATAGTTTTAGAGTGAGTAGTGAACCTCATTGGTGCTTCATAACTGGAAAGGACACTTAGGCACACAAATCATGCATTTACATGTTGAGGGTTGCAAACTTGAGCTGCAAATGCTTTTTATCAGTTGAAAAAAGTACAAGAAACATTTTTCTCATAACTTGCTAAATTATTTTTTTTGAAAGACTAATGTTATTTTTCAGAGCCTTCCTGTGTGTGTGTAAACTGAGAGAGAGCTCTGCTGCCCAGCAAAACCTAAACACACACACGCAGCAGGTTCTGTTTAGTGGAATTGAAGAGTCAGGATAAGTGTGCATGTATTCAGTTTGAGCCTGTCTTGTTTACTGAAAGTCCCGACTCTAATCTGCATTATTGACTTTAATCTTTTTTTTGTGAATCCCTCCCTGCATTAACGTGTGGTAATAAACACATCAGAATTTGAGTATATTTCTGAGCCAGGCTGTAATTGAGACATGCAGGCAACATGTGTTTAATTGAGCGGATGTTTTGTATCATGGACATGATGAGTCTGAATGGAAAATCTCAGGCTTGTGGCATTTGCCATATATTAATTTGTTTCTGTGGTCGAAACACACAACAGAGACTAAAAAAATACTGTTCTCGCTTTTCCATAATACAGATGTCACTTTGTGTCACTCGATGATGTCAAGCAACACTCAAATTTTACAGTGCTGGCCAAAAGTATTAGCATCCCTGCAATAATTTTTTTTTCGTGACAATGACGAGCTAAAAACCTATCTAGGGTGACTAAAACATAAAGAGACGAACCCCAGTTTTTGTCAACGATATATGTGTTCACATTGTGTGACAATTTCTTATTGTACAAGTAGTCCATTAAGCTGCATCTCAGCAGTGTTTGGGTCGTGTCACTCATGTGACATGCTGTTCTCCACACTTGCTATTTTGAAACATATGGTAAGATTTGTTTTCTTAACTTGGCAAGAGAGAATATGCAATGTTGCTTTAGCCTTGAAATGTCTGTGCTGAGTGGTCATCACGCACTAAGTATAACTGGTAGCATTAGCATAACGTTCGTGTTAGCATTTAATTTAGTGTAGCGAGTGTCCTCTTATTCTCTCAGACAACGGTTTTTACATACAGTTCGTGGAGTCCAGGTGTAGCTTAATTAATTGAAAACAATGTACCGGTAATGTTTTCCTGCTGAGTGTGTATTATTATCACAAAATTGGTGTTGTCCTTGTAGATGCTACAATATTAGCTTCCCTCTAATTTTTCGTGTGTCTGAGCTGACACACTAGCTTCCTGAGTACACTGAGGACCACTGTGAGCTAGTGTTGTATCGGTCGTGAACGATTCGTTCTTTTTGAACGAATTGTTTGGGTGAACGACACCGAACTAATCATCTTCTGCACTGATTCGTTTTATGAAGTTGGGGCTTGCCTTGTTATCTGCGTGGGAGGGCGTTGAGCAAGCGGCAGCGTCTACTGACATAGCACATGACCAATCAGACGCCAGCCTCATCGCGGGCAGGGTAGGGAGCGGAAACAGAATCAGGGCGTCTGTCACTCACTTCCACGTGTGGCCAATAAGCAGCCGGCATGCAGGCAGGGGGCAAGACTGAGTTATGTCACTTCCCGTTCACTGACTCTCCGTCCTACCGAGAATGCTTAGATGATTCGTTCTGCTAGACTGCTACGCTAATTTATAGTTAGCCTACACCAGCAGTCACGCAGCAGCGCTGCAGCAGTGAACGAGCTAAGTACTGAAAGGAAAGGGCTTTATCACATATTCTTTCATGTTGAGCCTATCATATGCTACTCAAATGCACAAAATCACCACATAAACACAGTGAGCAAAGTTTACTGTGCTTTTCTCAACAGACTCGAGACTACATATGACGACATTGTATCCACTTTACAGTACGTTAAAACTTTCGCCAGTAGCTACAAGGCGATAAGGCTGAGCTATGGATACGTCGTGGGGGCGGGCGAGAAAGCTGTCAAGAGACTAGCTGGACTTCATGGCAGCGAAATTTATCTAATCTGTGCCCATGGAAAATGACTATTTAGTATGATCACCATAATACTGATTTGCTATGAAACGGTAGTTTCATGACATATTTTTCCGAGTTTTTTTTTTTTTTTTTTCCCCTCCGTGTCACAGCTTGTCGGGTTGGGGCGCAAATTAATTAACGTTGAGTCCATCAGTCCATCCTGTGCGACTAAAGCGTCCAAAAATTAAACGCGGGGACGTAGGATGTATATATATATATGTATGTCTCCATTTTCTTAACATACCAATGAGAGTGGAATGGTTACATTGTAAAGAGCAAACGATTCTCTTTTCGTCAGCATTTGGTGATCTGAGATCGGGAGGAGATGACTGCGTGGAGTTGATGGGATTATTTATATATTAATACCAGTGCAAAAATGACATTTCAACACGATTTTTAGGTAATATTTTTTCGAGTGTTGTTTTATTTATTTATTTTTGTGTCAGAGAAGCCAAATAATAATAATAATAATACATTTTATTTATAACGCTGATTTAATATTTATTAATATACATAATAAATTGATTATTTATTAATATTTTTTATATTTTCTTATTTGTGTGCAATAAATCTCACTCAACCGGAAAAAATAGCCGAAGACAGTTTATTTAAATTCCACATTTACTTGTTCTTCAGCCGAAATGATTTGGTGGTTTTTCAAATGGCTTTCACGAGCAGCCAGCTCACGTAAACACGCATTTAAACTACGAATACGGAAGGGAGCGTGCACGTAATTTAGCGTGATTGAAAAAGTTTGTGCTTAAAAAAGGGGGAAATGTTTAACCGTTTCCTATATCAAAGTGAAGCAAGCACAAGCCATGGCTTTGATCCCATAGAAATATGATAGACGCGGAAATTCTCATTGCTGCAGCGGCTGGGCTGCAGAGACGAGGCAGTGGGAAAAAAAAGACACAGTCTGTCACTCACTTCTGAATCTACAAAGAGAGCGGCCAATGAAAAGCCTGTGTACTGTGCAAGAGGGGGCGGGACCAAGCCTTCCTGTTCAGTTATATATGCTAAGCGGCCTTTTGGTGATTCGTTTGGCAACGTCACTTCCCGTTCACTGACCGAACGATTCATTTGGGCGGTTGTGGGTGGGGGGGATGAGGAGGGCGAACGATTCGTTGAACGATTTGTTTGAACGAATCTTTTTACTGAACGAACCGGAATTGATTCGTTTCCTCAGGTGAACGACTCTTCCCGTCACTACTGTGAGCAACATCAGATGTGTACGCTGTAGCCGTACACCAGTATCATGCCTGTTCAAAACCTTGGATCATGGCAAGTTACATGGCTTATTAAAATAATTAAATTACAGCAGCAATTTCATTAGTTTACTTTTAATATAATTAATTTGGCCCACTTAAAATGAACCGGACAAAAAATCTTGTTGTTCATGAGATGTTTTACTATGTTATATTTGAGAGTCCTACTTTATCCATAGAAACAGTCCTGCTTTGGTCTGGGTAAGGTCCAGTTGTGGCATGGGTGACTTAATAGATAAAGCATAATGAAAAATGGGTAGAGCAAACTCGTACATTAAAAGTGTTCAGACAATAAAGACACAAAAGATTCCTATTCTCAGTTTCTCAACAGCTATACAGGACAGGTTAAAAAGAAAAAATGTCAGGAGTAGCTCACCGTAATTTCCCGAATACAAGGCGCACCTGTGTATAACGCGCACCCCAAATTTACTTGTAAAATCTAGCGAAAATTATTGTACCCGTGTATAACGCGCACCCTAATTTTAGCACCAATAAATAGAAGAATACAAGAAAACAGAGCTCGTGCACAGATACAGAAATGTCTTTTTACTGACTGGTGAAACACAGCACAAGCATAGCACATTGGTAGTTCAAAACATTACCGTAAACTGACCATATGTACGGTAATAATATGATCTGATAACTTCTTCAACTTACCAGAATCCAGGAGAAAACAAAACAGATGTGACTTTTCTTTTAAAGGCTGCTGTATAACTTGCTCGTTTCATCATGATGGATAAATGTTTCCTCCATGGATTGATACGGTAAAATAAAAGTGAGGGTTTACGTCGGAAGCACATCGCCGTACACTAGAACGTAACAGTAGGAACTATTGTTATTTGGATTTGAGTTTCCTGAGGGACAGATATAGTTGACGGACACAGAAAGCCTGTGTTGTGTTACGGTCTGAGTTGCGGAGCTGCAATAAACGTCGACTCAAATGAGTTCAAGAAACTAAATTCTGTGCTTTATGAAGAGTGAATAAAGCAGAATTTAACACAGATTAAATCATTCGGCCGATCAGAGTGAAGTATTACCGATACAAAATGGTGTTGTCACGTACTGTAATGGTCGGCAACGGATCGCCGCATACGTTTCTTCAACACAACGTGGCCGTGTCAATTAAAAAAAAAAAAAAAAAAAAACATATATATATATATTAGGGCTGGGCGATATGGCCTTAAGCACGTATCACGGTAAATTGAGCAGATTTACCTCGATAACGATAAATGACGATAAATTCGCCCAAGCAGACTGTTATATAATTTGAAAATCTGAATCAATGCATGAAATAGATTAACCGTTTCTTGTTGATTTATTTACCAGCTTTCAATTTAATATATTTAACAATTGTACATGCAGTCTAAAATTAAGTATACAAAAATGTATTGTAAACAATAAGAATTCAAGTATGAACATTTAAAACAGCTTGTATGGCTTGAACAATGTACATTGTCAAAATCAATATGCCTGTGCAAACATGTCATTGTAACACAAATTACTTACAGCTTGAACAGTACACTTCAAAACGACAACTTATTGTTAATGGTTGCTGTGACATAATTACTCAACACAAGTGTTTACTGCAAGGTTTCAGGTTTTTTTTTTTCCCAGTGCATTTTTTAATACATCCACACTAAGCCTGAACGATATATCGTTTAAACATCGCCATCGCGATGTGCGTGTGCGCAATAGTCCCATCGCAAGCACGTGCGATAGTTTTTCTTTTTTTTTTATCCACATACGCCTCACGTTCTGGTCTGCGCACAGCCTCCTACCTATGGGGGGCCGTTAGGGACATAATTCAGGATTACCTTTCACACACACTTATCAAACGTTCTCACACACTCTATTGAAACATTTTCTGCGCACGTATAGATGTGAGATTCTCGCACGCATACATGTGATATTCACGCACACATACATACGAGACGCGTGCACGAATACATGTGAAATATTTTTTGCGCACGCATATATATGAAATCCTTGCACGCTTACATGTGAGACCCGCGCGCGCATATATATGAAATCCTTTCACGCTTACATGTGAGACCCGCGCGCGCATATATATGAAATCCTTTCACGCTTACATGTGAGACCTGCGCGCGCATGTATATGAAATCCTTTCACGCTTACATGTGAGACCAGCACGCGCGCATATATATGAAATCCTTTCACGCTTACATGTGAGACCAGCGCGCGCGCATATATATGAAATCCTTTCACGCTTACGTGTGAGACCAGCGCGCGCGCATATATATGAAATCCTTTCACGCTTACGTGTGAGACCAGCGCGCGCGCATATATATGAAATCCTTTCACGCTTACATGTGAGACCTGCGCGCGCATGTATATGAAATCCTTTCACGCTTACATGTGAGACCAGCGCGCGCGCATATATATGAAATCCTTTCACGCTTACATGTGAGACCAGCGCGCGCGCATATATATGAAATCCTTGCACGCTTACATGTGAGACACTCACGCGCATGAATGTGAAATCTTTGCGCTTATACATGTGAGACACTTACGCGCATACATGTGGAATACTTTTTGCGCACGCACACATGTGAAACAATATTTTGGGTGCCATGTTTGTACTACATGTCGAATCCATTTTGACTGGGAGTGGATGGAAAGGAAGATCGGATGTCTAACACTGTCATTACCAGCCGTGAAGTTAAAGCTGGCAGTATTTTTATGCTCCTAAATGTTTCCCATTCAGGAACAGCTCTAACTGTCAACACGTTGCAAAAATGAAACCTGGGTGGCTCAGGGTGCGTCATTGAGATTCGGCGTCTGTTGTTGTACGGCTGGCGCTGCATTAACTTACCATCACTTCCAGCGAATGTCGACGGAACGTGGGTCCAGAGCATAGCTGCAATCAGCACGAAGTACCGCAAAATATTTGCATAAATATATAGAAATAATGTATATATATACACATACATATATACACACATACACTATACAGGGTGATGAAAAAAAGAATGGGCCAAAACCATTGCGGTAAATTGGGGGGGCAATAACTACATTGACACAAGTATTGTATATTTTTGTTTTTATTTCATGCTTTACAAGTGCTCAATGTGACCACCAGCAGCATCACGGACAATCAAGCTGATATGACTAAATTTGTTAACTTACTTGATAAAGAGACTTTCTTATCAAATTAACAATTTAATTAATCATTTCAGTCTATGTCAATGATTTTGAAAGGAATAAATGTGTGATTTTGGCACATTGTTTTTGAATCACCCTGCACATACACACATACATCATATGTACAAACATAAATTATATATACAAACATTCCTTATATATAATTATATTATGTACATATAATATGTGGTCAATAAACCTTACTGTGACATTTTATTCTTATACTTTAACACTGTCTTGCATCTGTGAATAAACACAATTTGCACTTCAGTCTACAAGGCATATATATTTGGCAATTGGAAACAAGGTGGGATGGTTTTTTTTATTATTTCAAAACAGTTCCAATGGACTTCTTCAAATCTGAAATTTTACCTTTTTCATCAGTCATATGCAAACTGATATTGACAATCAAACCACACTCGGTATAGTAGCTTAAGATCCATTTTTATATACATATTCAGTAACTTAAGTACTGTGGAGGGGGGGGACAAGTTAGTCCCTCACATGCCGTTTTACTGAATTCTCATCCCACATGCAAAACAAACATTATTTCTTTTATACATTTTAAACAACGAACCAACCACAACAATATTGCACTCAAACCAGTGTGGATAAAATAATGATTTGTTGTAGTGTGGGACATTTCCAACACCGTATATCCTGGTCTGCTCGCGTTGTCATAGCGGAACTGTTGCCCCGATGCGAGGCTAGCTGCAAAGGCTACCCCAAGATGCATCGGCGTGCCCGGGCATCAGTCTCGGGGTTCCCGCGCAGCGTGCGAAAACTCTACCACCGAGCCACCAATACTTGCAATGGAAGACGGGCAGCACGCTGAAATGATTAATCACAGGGTACACAAAGAGACAGACGACCATTGGCACCCACATTCATACCGTCACTGAGTGGCAATTTATCCTGTGCTTCTCTTTGTCGATATCAGCAGGTAACCTGGACTCGTCCGGATACTGGCCTCCAT
This sequence comes from Corythoichthys intestinalis, assembly GCF_030265065.1. Taxonomy (NCBI): domain Eukaryota; kingdom Metazoa; phylum Chordata; class Actinopteri; order Syngnathiformes; family Syngnathidae; genus Corythoichthys; species Corythoichthys intestinalis. The sequence goes on along the minus strand of NC_080414.1, from coordinate 36,945,709 downwards.
TTAAATGTGCCAAAAGCCGGAGGAACAGTTGACGCCCACTTCAATTGTGTCATAAGCTACAATGTAGCTTATTGGTCAAACTAACGCCTTTTCCTCCACGACCTTAGAAAATAAAAGCAGGCAAATTAGGTTAAAGAGGAAAAAAGGTGATTATACAAAAATAAACAGGTCCATGACCCATATTTATATTATATATGTATTTATACTTTTAAGAATATTGCCAAACTTGACTGATCCTTCATACAAGTAAATACACTGCCAATGGGAAAACCCATTGGCAGTGTATCAAATACTTGTTCTCCCCACTGTATATATCCCTTCTGTCGCACTAACGTATTATTTGGAAAAGGCCCAATAATGAATCGTAATATGCAGCCCTTTTACACTGTCTACTAAAATACCGTGCACACTCATAACTGAGAACCTCACACAACTACACAAGTCTTTTTTTTTTTCCCGAAAGTAATGCTAAAAATAATAGAATTTTCCAAAAATTACATTTCGGTATAAAAAATGATAGAGAAATACACACTATTATTTCTAGATTCATTTAACAGTTTTATCCAGGAAAAAAATGATTGGAAAGATTTGGTGTTATACATTGCTGCACACTTTTTAAAAGATAATACATTTCCTATGAATATTCAGAAACATTTTCAAAAAGGTAAGGCCACTTAGAACCCCAGAGGTATTGATATGTTGGTGAAAAAAACAAAAACTTGTAAAGACATAACATGATTTTTTTTTTTTTTTTTTTTTTTTAAGGGTTGGAAAGGATATTTTTAACGTTTAATTTTTTAAAACCAAAGACAGAGACTTGTCACAGATAGCTTTGTTACAATGTAATAAAAAAAAAAAAAAGCAAGTCTGGTAGTTTTCAGATAAATTGCTATCGTTATTAATGCATGTGATAGAATATTTTATCCAAGCAATAATTTGCTCATCCCACTAGTAATTTCTTTTGCTTATGTGAACAAGAATTTTGTTTTGATGTTACTAAGTATGGAATAGTAATATACACAGGTTCAACTCAAGGAGCAAGGGCAGCTAGTAAGAAAATACAACAACAACATTTATTCAAAGTACTACAGAACTCACAAAATCATATAATCCCCAAAATATACACAAACTATCTAAATAAAAAATATTGAATTTGAACAGTCCCTTCAAAGTCTTTTGCTGCTGTGCCTCAATGTCTGTTGTACTATTCAGTGTATGTGTGTACTATCGGGATAGTGTGACTGTATATTGTGTGAAGAATTTTGTAGTGAAGGTGACCTTATCTGCTTTGGGTGATGCTCCAACAGTTGGCTGAAGTTGAAAAAAATTGGTCCTCAATCCCTCATTGAATCAGGCCGAATCCTCCTTGACATCAATTCTGTCTGTCAGATGTAGATCCAGCAATTAAAAACAAACAATCTGCATATCAAGAACTTAATTTTCAACCAACCATAGAATGTACAGCATGGCAAGTATAACCTACAATACTGGTCAAAATTGGTCGTTTCCCACATTTAACTATTTGTTCATGAATTGTACAGTGACTGATACTAGCCCACCTATCGATAATACTTTCCAAAAATGCATCAACATACAACATTAACTTATTTGTATTTGAAAAAATAACATCTTACTATATTTCCAATTTCCTCCAATTGTTTTTTAGACAAAGAAAAGACACAATATCTTGTAACTCAACTCTACAGGAAAACGTGTCTATGACATATCCTCTTGCATAGTAGCATAAAGCATAGCAACTCACCAGACACTTGTATCACACAGAACTCAGATGTAATTCGCTGATTAGAGCAGTCTGGAACTCGTCTGCAACAAAATCAACCTTTTATGGTTTCGCGTACATGAAATTGAAATACGTTTTTTCGAAACCATTACCAGTTTTTCTTTGGTTTGAAAGAGGTCGCGCTAGCGTTAGCGTTTTCTCCATTAGCGTTCATAGCATCTTCATTTCCCAAAATGCAACGCTCATATACCTGGTTTTAGTGCAATGCAAGATCATATAATGCCATCTAGTGGACGTTTTAACTAACAGCAGTCATCAAAAATAAAGTTTTAAATAAAAACCATAAACTATACCTTTATCAGTGTTCCACTTCATTATAGAATGTAGGCTAGTACTGAATGTGTGTGAATATGTAGTTCGATTTCATCCCTGCTGACCCTTATATCGATTATAATTTGATGTTGATGAGGCCGCACAATACTTTGGACTTCCTTACAATCTCAGCCAAGTAACATCTTGAAACATATTTATTCAGACAGGCTTTCTTCCTCATAATTCCATTATTCTTTTTAATTTAACATTGTTGTGGGTTTTATCTGTATGTGTGTATTTTAACTTATTTTTTACCTTTTACCTTGTACGGCAATCTTGAGTGTCCTGAAAGACACCTAAAAATAAAATGTAATATTATTGTTGTTGTTTTTTAATGCCACGTTTAAAACACACAATATAATTTATTCAATAATGCTAAAAAAATCTTAAACTTTATTTAGATCTATCTTTATCAAGCTTAAAATTTATGTGCTAATGAAAATATCTTGCTTTCTAGATTATTCAACCATTCAATTTATTATAATTCAATGGCATGCATCAATGTGGATACTTATAATTACCGAGACTTATGTCTGATAGCTTTTTAAGTCATACGTATCTGTACAGATGTTTTCACATGCATTTATACGAACGTTTGACCAAGGAATGTGAGATATTTTTCAGTCTTATGTGTGAGAGGTTATTCACTTGTGTGTATAAGAGGCTCTCAGTAATGAGACTGCACAGAATCTCACTTGTGTGTAGAAGAGCATCTCACAAATGACAGTGCACGGCATTTCAGTAGATAGTATACGAGGCATTTTATAGTAGGAAGCTGTACTGGTCCTTTTCAAAATAAAAGTATTTACGGCGGAAGCGATATATTTTTACTTGTATAAAGCATCATTCAAGCTTGGCAACATTCTTAATAGAATAAATACATATATGTCATCTAAATATGTGTCGTGGACCTTTTTTTTGGTGTGTAAAATCACCCTTTTCCTATTTAACATAATGTGCCTGCTTTTATTTTGTAAAATCGTGAGGGGGTGACGTTAGTTTGACCAATAAGCTACATTGTAGCTTCTGACGCAATTGACGTGGGCGTCGACTGTTCCTCCGGTGTTTGGCCCATTGAAATGGAGGCCTCGGGACGCTATTGTGGACGAATCCAGGTTTCTTATCGATTTCGACCAAGGAAGCGCGGGATGAATTGTCACTCAATGACGGTATGAATACGATGTGGGTGCCAATGCTCGTCTGTTTCTTTGTGTTCCCTTTGATTATTCATTTCAGCGTGCCGCCCGTCTTCCATTGCAAGTATTGGTGGCTCGGTGGTATAGTTTTCGCACGCCGCGCGGGCACTCCGAGACAGATGCCCGGGCACGCCGATGTATCGTGGGGTAGCCTTTGCAGCTAGCCTAGCATCGTGGAACCAGTTCTTCAACGACAACGCGAGCAGACCTGGATATACGGTGTTGGAAATGTCCCACACAACAACAAATAATTTTTATTATATTTATTTATACCACACTGGTTTGAGCGCAGTATTGTTTTCGTTGGTTTGTTGTTTAAAATGTGTAAAAGAAATAATGTTTGTTTCGCTTCTGAGATGAGAATTCAGTAAACGACATGTGAGCTACTAACTTGCCCCATCCCCAGTACTTAAGTTAATGAGTATGTATATAAAAATGTATCTTTAACTTTAACTACTACACCGAGTATGGTTTGATAGTCAATATCAGTTTGCATATGATTAATGAAAAAGGTAAAATTTCAAATTTGAAGAAGTCCATTGGAACTGTATTTTGAAATATTAAAAAAAATAAAAGTGTTGCACCCCCCACCTCGTTTCCAATTGCCAAATAAATATGCCTTGGAGGCTGAAGTGCAAATTGTGTGTTTATTCACAGATGCAAGACAGTATTACAGTTTATGAATAAAATGTCGCAGTATAGTTTATTGACCGCATATTATGTGTACATAATTTTATATAGTGAATGTATGTATATAATATGTTTATATATATATGATGTATGTGCAGGGTGATTAAAAATCAATGTGCCAAAATCATCACGCATTTATTCATTTCAAAATTATTGAAATAGACTGAAATTATTACATTTTTAATTAAATAAAGTACTTACTTTTTTTTTTTTTTTTTTTTTACTTTAACAAGTAAGTAATCTTAACGAATTAAGTCATATCGGCTTGATTGTCTGTGATGCTGCTGGTGGTCACATTGAGCACTTGTAAAGCATGAAATAAAAACAAAAATATACAATACTTGTGTCAATGTAGTTATTGCCCCCCCAATTTACCGCAATGGTTTTGGCCCATTCTTTTTTTCATCACCCTGTATAGTGTATGTGTGTATGTATGTGTATATATATATACATTATTTCTATATATTTATGCAAATATTTTGCGGTACTTCGTGCTGATTGCAGCTATGCTCTGGACCCACGTTCCGTCGACATTCGCTGGAAGTGATGGTAAGTTAATGCAGCGCCAGCCGTACAACAACAGACGCCGAATCTCAATGACGCACCCTGAGCCACCCAGGTTTCATTTTTGCAACGTGTTGACAGTTAGAGCTGTTTCTGAATGGGAAACATTTAGGAGCATAAAAATACTGCCAGCTTTAACTTCACGGCTGGTAATGACAGTGTTAGACATCCGATCTTCCTTTCCATCCACTCCCAGTCAAAATGGATTCGACATGTAGTACAAACATGGCACCCAAAATATTGTTTCACATGTGTGCGTGCGCAAAAAGTATTCCACATGTATGCGCGTAAGTGTCTCACATGTATAAGCGCAAAGATTTCACATTCATGCGCGTGAGTGTCTCACATGTAAGCGTGAAAGGATTTCATATATATGCGCGCGCGCTGGTCTCACATGTAAGCGTGCAAGGATTTCATATATATGCGCGCGCGCTGATCTCACATGTAAGCGTGAAAGGATTTCATATATATGCGCGCGCGCTGGTCTCACATGTAAGCGTGAAAGGATTTCATATACATGCGCGCGCAGGTCTCACATGTAAGCGTGAAAGGATTTCATATATATGCGTGCGCGCTGGTCTCACATGTAAGCGTGAAAGGATTTCATATATATGCGCGCGCGCTGGTCTCACATGTAAGCGTGAAAGGATTTCATATATATGCGCGCGCGCTGGTCTCACATGTAAGCGTGAAAGGATTTCATATACATGCGCGCGCAGGTCTCACATGTAAGCGTGAAAGGATTTCATATATATGCGCGCGCGGGTCTCACATGTAAGCGTGCAAGGATTTCATATATATGCGTGCGCAAAAAATATTTCACATGTATTCGTGCACGCGTCTCGTATGTATGTGTGCGTGAATATCACATGTATGCGTGCGAGAATCTCACATCTATACGTGCGCAGAAAATGTTTCAATAGAGTGTGTGAGAACGTTTGATAAGTGTGTGTGAAAGGTAATCCTGAATTATGTCCCTAACGGCCCCCCATAAAAATCATCACGCATTTATTCATTTCAAAATTATTGAAATAGACTGAAATTATTACATTTTTAATTAAATAAAGTACTTACTTTTTTTTTTTTTTTTTTTTTTACTTTAACAAGTAAGTAATCTTAACGAATTAAGTCATATCGGCTTGATTGTCTGTGATGCTGCTGGTGGTCACATTGAGCACTTGTAAAGCATGAAATAAAAACAAAAATATACAATACTTGTGTCAATGTAGTTATTGCCCCCCCAATTTACCGCAATGGTTTTGGCCCATTCTTTTTTTCATCACCCTGTATAGTGTATGTGTGTATGTATGTGTATATATATATACATTATTTCTATATATTTATGCAAATATTTTGCGGTACTTCGTGCTGATTGCAGCTATGCTCTGGACCCACGTTCCGTCGACATTCGCTGGAAGTGATGGTAAGTTAATGCAGCGCCAGCCGTACAACAACAGACGCCGAATCTCAATGACGCACCCTGAGCCACCCAGGTTTCATTTTTGCAACGTGTTGACAGTTAGAGCTGTTTCTGAATGGGAAACATTTAGGAGCATAAAAATACTGCCAGCTTTAACTTCACGGCTGGTAATGACAGTGTTAGACATCCGATCTTCCTTTCCATCCACTCCCAGTCAAAATGGATTCGACATGTAGTACAAACATGGCACCCAAAATATTGTTTCACATGTGTGCGTGCGCAAAAAGTATTCCACATGTATGCGCGTAAGTGTCTCACATGTATAAGCGCAAAGATTTCACATTCATGCGCGTGAGTGTCTCACATGTAAGCGTGAAAGGATTTCATATATATGCGCGCGCGCTGGTCTCACATGTAAGCGTGCAAGGATTTCATATATATGCGCGCGCGCTGATCTCACATGTAAGCGTGAAAGGATTTCATATATATGCGCGCGCGCTGGTCTCACATGTAAGCGTGAAAGGATTTCATATACATGCGCGCGCAGGTCTCACATGTAAGCGTGAAAGGATTTCATATATATGCGTGCGCGCTGGTCTCACATGTAAGCGTGAAAGGATTTCATATATATGCGCGCGCGCTGGTCTCACATGTAAGCGTGAAAGGATTTCATATATATGCGCGCGCGCTGGTCTCACATGTAAGCGTGAAAGGATTTCATATACATGCGCGCGCAGGTCTCACATGTAAGCGTGAAAGGATTTCATATATATGCGCGCGCGGGTCTCACATGTAAGCGTGCAAGGATTTCATATATATGCGTGCGCAAAAAATATTTCACATGTATTCGTGCACGCGTCTCGTATGTATGTGTGCGTGAATATCACATGTATGCGTGCGAGAATCTCACATCTATACGTGCGCAGAAAATGTTTCAATAGAGTGTGTGAGAACGTTTGATAAGTGTGTGTGAAAGGTAATCCTGAATTATGTCCCTAACGGCCCCCCATACCTACCCTCCCTCTCCCAGCCTTTTGATCCTCTCAGTCACTGCGGCACAACAATGGCTTTGATCTGGCCAAAGTAGCAGACTTCACACGGGCATCTGTCAATCATCGTTTAACTTGTTAAACAATTGCAAGGAAGCCGCGCTGGAATGAATGTGTGTACTGTGGGGACGTTGGAGACATTTAAATGCCAGAAGTGATCATGAGGAGTTTGAAATTTCTACATGTCACTTCAACGGTCACAGCTAAAGTAGATAAACAGAAGCATTTAATAAAGCCAAGCATTTATCTGCTACAGTACTTTATTCTTGTTCAAAAATGATTTGGTTGGACAGTTATGTTTAAAACTTATCATAATTATGAAATTTGAAGTGCTTAAAAACCATTTATTTATATACATTTTTAAAATCACTTTGGGGGGTGGGGAGAGTGAGAAAAAAACATGTCTTATACACGGTGACCCAAAAAAAAGTTTACACTGCCATAATACAACTTAAATGCCATGTTTATTCAGCTTAGAATTAGAATTGAATCACAAATGATACATTATTGTAAAGAACATGTACAGTACACTCTTTTTCAACGTGTCCTCCCTTAAGTGTCACAACAGCCTCCAGGCGCCTGTGGAACGCTTCTTTATGTAGGATGCTGTCATCTTTTCCCAAGATCTAACAATGGACCTCTCCTAGGCTGCCACAGAAGTTTGTGGCTTCTTACAGGCACTGTCCTCCACAGTTGCCCATATGCTATAATCCAGGGGATTGAGATCTGGACTCTGGGGTGGCCACATATCACCTTGTCAATCAACTTTTTGGTCCGCACAGATCGGCACTTCCACACCCAGGTTTTCGTGAGGCTGTTCCAATATCTTTCAGCTTCTTTTTAACTTTGTAGACTGCACATCTGGATATTCTCAGATTTGCTGCAATCTCAGTAGGTGTCAGACCGGCACGCAGCAATTCAGGTACAGCTAAAGTTTTCTTCATTTTCAGCAGAAGCACAGGAATTGTAGAGACGAGAGATTACCAGCTGCATTGAGTGACCTTAATGAATCACTTAAGCATGACAACCTATTTAGATATGTTTCAATGGCTTTTAAACAAGCAGTCAACTGAGTGTAAACTTTTTTTGGGGTCAACCTGTATGTATCTCTTTCCAATGCCAAATCTGAATAAATACATTGGGCACAAAAAACACACACAAAAAAAAAAAAAAAAAATTTTAAATGGGGGGTGGGCTACTTCGCGGTTTTTCACTTATCGCGGCGGGTTCTGGTCCCCATTAACCGCGAAAAACAAGGGATGACTGTACACTGTGGTGATCTAAAGTCTTTCCAAACAGCTATTTAAGTCATCTTGTGAAAATATCTTGAAAAAAATATATATAATTTTTTTTAATATCGCAATATAATATCGCAATATATCGCAAACCCAAAAAAAATCGCAGCAATAGTTTTTCCCAATATCGTTCAGGCCTAATCCACACACATTAAAGCTGCATTGATCTAATGACACAGAATTAAGCACATACAGAAAAATAGCTGGGGCCATTAAACAGTTGTATTATAATTTTCACTGTTAGATTGTACTTTATGCTGAATGCTTTACCATCACAAAAGCTATCAGAGAAATCACACACAGACAGAGATACACAATAACGTGATATACTAATTGCTAGATGCAGTCCGAGACCAATCCACTCATTAAGTTCAGCTGTTTCGACAAGGTTACAGCCGCTATCCGACTCCATCACGTTCATTTGTAGCGTTAACTGCTAGCGTTAGCCACTAGCGTTAGGGTTAGTAGCAGTAGAAAGCATTGAAAGCATCCTCTTTGGAAATCGTGAGAACAAGGATGGGTGCCGTCTGGGTGCCGCCAAGAGTCTATTAAATGTCGGGTGAAAGTTTGGCGAACCTCCGTTAAGCAACACTCCATCACGTTTGCTTGTAGCGTTAGCTGCTAGCGTTAGCCTACCGGGCTCGTTTGTTTGGCTTCCTGATAACCACGTGACTTCTTAAAGGGGAATGAACATAGCCGAACAACACAGAGTCAAAGCGGGATGAAAAGACTATATTTTCTTGTTTTATTAAATTACCGAATTTACCGTCATGGTCAAAATGATGTCCGTCATCGTAAAGAATTTCGGCACCGGTAAATTTTCGGTTTACCGCCCTGCTCTAATATATATATATATATATATATATACTGTATATATTTCTGTCTCCATCCATGTACCCGTTAAGAATGAGCACCATGATTTTACAAGTTGATTTTGGGGGAAAAAAGTGCGCGTTATATTCAGGAAATTACGGTATATACAATCCTGGTGTAGTAACCCACCAATAGGAGCATCGCGTTGCTGTATCAAACGCACCAATAGGAGTGTCGTGCTAACACATCACTGCGGCGCGACAGTAGTCCTAGTGCCTCTACAATACATTTTTGTTGAATTTTATTTTGTGGCTGCATAGATTTTTTGGGGTGTGCTGGGTGTAAGGAAAAGAAGTATGTAAACAGTGCGGGAGTGCGCACTCGAGCAACTTAGAGGGAACATTGGTGTTCGTCTGCCAATTTTCATTCTTAAATTTTGGAAACCTTTATTTTCAGACTAAACTTTTTGATTGATTTCTACTAATGAAAACCTTTTTCATCGACGAAACTAGAAACAGATGAATACATTTTGAAATGACTAAAATATGACGAATACTTTTTTGTATTTTCATCGGAAATACAAAAATTAAAAGGGCTGCTGAAAACAACACTTTTTTAAAGCGTCTGTGTTCCACTCATCTAACTCCAGAGACAAAGCCAAGCTTGTGTACCTGCTGAGCCCTACTTTTAATTTTGTGTCTCTGATTGAAGCTTAGAACTGGATGAGCAACAGTGTGTTGTTGAAGTTGTGCCATCTTGGAGCAAGAATGCTGGCACTTAGTGAGTGTTTTTGTGCGTGTGTGTGAATTACCTATTAATTATGTTGGCGTGTTGTTGGCACCGTGGATATGTATGCTGTAAGTAGGACAGAAATATAGACCCAAGAGATAATAGACAACACATGGACGCAGGAAGAAGTACTAAAAACTACTTCTCATTGCTATATTTTTTTGCTTGTATCTGTTGCAATGACCGTTTAATTGTCATATATCGCTACTAATTGCATCATCTGAATATGTCGAAATCTTTGACCACTTCGTCACTAGCTGAACATTTACGCTGCCATAATATGGCTTAGTAGTGCCATCATGCATTGGAACTACCATATTTTCCTTACTATAAAGCGCATTGGAGTATAAGACGCACCTTCAATGAATGGCCTATTTCAAAACTCTTTTCATATGTAAGGCACACCGCATTGTAAGGTGCAGTGGTAGTAGTAGTTGGGTTTGCGTTATACATCCACTAGATCAGGGGTCGGGAACCTTTTTGGCTGAGAGAGCCATGAACACCACATATTTTTAAATGTAATTCTGTGAGAGCCATACAATATGTTTAAATCTAAAAATACAAGTAATATAAAAATAAAATGAAAATAAAGCAAAATTAAATGTGTAACAACAGACTGAAGCATTTAATCCCTGTCTGCACCACGCTGCAGATCCATCGCTACTATTTCAACTGACTGCCACACGCATCATCAGACTTCGAACGTCCTCCACAGCCACACCTTGAGTGTCTGTAGTGTCCCGACCCGAATGCGCCGGATCACTGGCTTGCCAATAAAAAAAATGTGAGCGCTCCTACTGGTTGCTCTTTTTGATGGTTGCCCTGTGGCTCTTACACCCGCCAGGTTTCCCCCGAGGTCCTAGCGCCCTTTCTATTACATGACGAATTTTTTTTTTTTTTTAATAATTGAAGATTTGTCTGCGAGCCAGATGCAGCCGTCAAAAGAGCCATATCTGGCTCGCGGGCCATAGGTTCCTGACCCGTGCACTAGATGGTGCTGCGCTAAAGGGAATGTCATACCATGATAAACAAATATTGATCCATATATAAGGCTGCTGCCACTGTCTACTGTTTAGAAAATTGAAGATGCCACATTGGGGAAGAAAATACGGTACTTCGTTTTATGAACCTGTGCCTCGCTTTTAAATAAATTATTTTTATCTGTAGAAAATCTATTGTTGATATTCATGTAGTGCAGGGGTCCCCAAACTTTTTCCTGTGAGGGCCAAATAACTTTTCCCTTCTCTGATTAGGGGCCGGGTCAGTTTGTAACAGAAAAAGTGTGACGATTGCAGGAGTGCCTAAATGTAAAAATTTATTGTTTATTTATTGAAAGCCACACTCAAATAACCCTTTCTTGATTCTTCACGGATCCAAAGTAAATAAAATAAAAATAAATATAATATGATATAATATAATATAATAATAACACTATTAATTAAATAGATAATAACCAAATTACCTTCTCTGGGTTCTTCACAGAAAAAAGCCAGGAAATAAATAACACTATAAGTTCAGGGGGCTGGACCAAATGTGGAGGCGGGCCGTATCCGGCCTGCGGGCCGTAGTTTGGGGACCCCTGATGTAGTGAGTATTTTAGCTGTTAAATTGCTATTAAACCACTATCTTGTCTTAGTCTGATCATCGGACATGTGCAATATATTATTTATTCTGGCAAATTCCGATATCCAAACAAATATGGTTATCTAAACCTATCATTTTAAAATATGCTAAAAGTTTTTAAAAGGGATGTTTTTTTTTTTTTTTTTTTTTTTTTTTTTTTTTTTTTTTTTTTTTTGTGATTTTAACCACTGCAGCAAAATTAGACGGACTGAAAATTAGGGATGGGAATTGATAGGATTTTTACGATTCCGATTCCATTATCGATATTGCTTAACGATTCGATTCTTTATCGATTCTCTTATTGATTCTAATTTGGGGAAAAAGAAGAACAAACGTTTTGATTGGCTTTGAGTTTGTTTAATCAGAAGTCAACCCAACCCAACCTTAAAAACTCACAACAAGGTCAAAAGAGGCCCCAAGCCTCAATATTAACTGTGGCAATAAGTGGCAAATGCACAAGAATGTGTAACATTTTACTGAAACATTTTTCTAATTGAAATAAAAAATATTGGTATATATTGGCATATAAGTCGTTGGTCTGCCGTTAGCAATATGTGTTAAACTTCCAGAGGTCCCCAAACTTTTTCCAGTGAGGGCCGCATAACTTTTCCCTTCTCTGATGAGGGGCCGGGGTCAGTTTGTAACAGAAAAAGTATGACGATTGCAGGAGTGCCTAAATGTAAAAAATTATTGTTTTTGCCTTTTAATGCATGCCTTTTAGTTTTTATGATGCTTTCACGCTCAAGTGGGGGCGCCCTTGCGCTTCCTAACGCGAAGAAGACCGCGCTCACGTGAAGAAGAGCGCTCTTACACGCGAAGGAGAAGAAATGCCGCATCCAAGCGAGTGAGCGAGTTAGTGAGAGAGGGAAGCACTGCTACAACCCTACGTTCTTTGTTAATGCTTGTAAAATATCTACAGAGGCAACGCCTGTATGTATCATCTTTTGTGTTGTAGTTGTGTGTTTCCACTCGCGATCGGACTCTTAAATCCAGTTGTGTAGTGGTTTGAACAACGTGCTAATGCTAGCGAACACATGCTAACTGTTTTGTTATTACTGAATTAGCAGCTAATCATCGCTGATTTACGTTGATGCTAACCTGTTTGTTATTGGGGACGAAATTGATTTGTTTCATTTCTATTTTTAGTTTCACTCTTCAAGTGATGGTTGAATAAAGTCAGCAAATTATACCAACGTCTTCCGTATCGTCATTTCAGAGTTTAGCTAGCTGTATAGCTGTCTCGGTGAGGACAGTGCAGTCTATTCCCTCCCGATGCAGTTATCTCCACCTTGCAATGATTGCAAGTCGTTTTGTTGTAATTTTTCCTCGTGAAGTGAAGACACACTATTGAGCGTTTGAACCTACGTGCTGTCATTGTTATGTTTACGGCTGCAATGCTCGTGCTAAACCATCGTAACCTTTCATTTTCACCCTCTTTCCTGGTGAAGTGTAGCCAAACTTTGGAGCGGGTGGTTCTTGACGCCATGCTAGTTTGATGTGTTTGGACAACAAGACAGTCACGACGCAATATGCGTCTTCAGGACTCGTTAAAGGGATCGTTAAGGCTTTTTTATTGTGATGTCGAGGCCTCGAAACACTAGGAACCGGTTCCGAATTGGAATCTGATTTCAATTCCCATCCCTACTGATAATGGTGTAAAAAAAAATTCCAAATTACATTATTATTTTGTCTGCTCTCCTAAATCTGGGGTCCAAGTCACTGAGGTAGTTGGAAAGCTCCTCAGCAGCAAGGAGCCAGGGGTGGATGAAATCCGCCCGAAGTTCCTAAAGGCTCTGGATCCTGTGAGGCTGTCGTGGCTGACACGCTTCTACAACGTTGCGTGGACATCGGGGACAGTACCTCTGGATTGGCAGACCGGGGTGGTGGTTCCCCTTTCTAAGGAGCTGGACCAGAGTGTGCATTCCAACTATAGATGGATCACACTCTTCAGCCTCCCCTGTAAAGTCTATTCAGGGGTGCAGGAGAGGATGGTCCGTCGGGATGTCAAATCTCGGATTCAGGAGGAGCAGTGTGGTTTTCGCCCTGGCCGTAGAAGAGTGGACCAGCTCTACACCCTCGAGGGGTCCTCAAGGGTGCATGAGAGTTCTTCCAACCGGTCTATGTGTGTTTTGTGGATTTGGAAAAGGTGTTTGACCATGTCCCTCAGGGAGCCTTATGGGGGGTGCTTGCTGTTGGGTACTGAGTCCCTTGGTAAGGGCTGTTCGTTCCCTGTGCGACCTGTGTCAGTTTGGCCCGCATTGCCGCCAGTAAGTCGAATTTGTTCCAGTGAGGGTTGGACTCCGCCAAGGTTACCCTTTGCCACCGAATCTGTTCATAACTTTTATGGACGTAATTTCTATGTGCAGCTGAAGCGTTGAGTTGGTCCGGTTTGGCGGCATCAGCATTGCTTCTCTGCCTTTTGCAGATTATGTGGTGCTTTTGGCTTCATCAAGCCGTGATCTCCAACTCTCTCTGGAGCGGTTCGCAGCCGAGTACGAAGTGGTTGAGATGAAGGTCAGCACCTCCAAAACAGAGACCGTGGTCCTCAGTAGGAAAAGGGTGGCCTGCCCTCTCCGGGTCCGGGATGAGATCCTGCCCCAAGTAGAGGCGTTCAAGTATCTTGGGGTCTTGTTCATGAGTGGAGTGGGAGATCGACAGGCAGATTGGTGCAGCGTCTGCAGTGATGCGGACTGTCCACCGGTTCGTTGTGGTGCAGAAGCTGAACCAAAAGGCGAAGCTCTCGATTTACCAGTTGATCTACGTTCCTACCCTGACCTATGGTCAGGAGGAGCGTGTTCGGGTTCTCTCTTAGAGACTATGTCGGCTATCTTGGCTGGCCTGAGAACGCCTTGGGATCCCAGCAGAGGAGTTGGTTAAAGTCACTGGGGAGAGGGAAGTCTGGCCTTTTCTGTTAATGCTCCTGCCCCGACGACCCAACCCCTGATTAGGCGGTCGATGGACGGATGAACGGACGGACATCATAATGCAATAGCAATTGTTCAGGGTCCTGTTGGCGATTGACCGCTTAGCCAAACGCCATTGACGATCTTACCATCTGACTCCAAGAACATTTAACTGTATAATCTGCCGAAAAGCTCTAACAATGATTTTCCAAAACGTGGACAATTTATTCAAGAACAGTCAAAAATAACAAGAAAAGAGCAATGGAAACTGGCTGGCAAACAGAGGGAGAAAACTGGGACGAGGGTCCATTCTATCAGCAAACCCCTTGGCATCCAAAGAAGTGACGATGTCCAGAGAAATTGTTCAGTTCCGTTGCGTGGCGTCGTCCAAGGGTGGCATCATTCTTGGATTGGGCAAATGAGTTCATGTGTGTCTGTGATCAGGGCAACACTGATTATCTTCTCTCAGCACAGTGGATGGACTGGCTGACTGGGCGCACAATATCAGCGCACACTGTTATGTCCATCAGTTATCTATGGCGAGCATGTGACGTTATTCGTCAGCTGTCAGCATACTGGCCTGTTCTCATCACTTAAAGTCACTGATTTCCTGCATACTGGGGGGGGGGGGGGGGGACCTTCCCACACAAACATTCGTTCATATTTTAGATTTTTTTTTATTCTTATTCTTCATTACACTATGGTTTTAATATCTTTACTTAAATCTTAAAACCAGACATACTGCAGGATCTTAGGGGAACAGAGTATTAACTTTTTTATATTGTGGATAACATCCTTCCCGTAATCCACAATAGATTATCATATTGTTCAGTGACACTCCCAGCTAATCCTTCCACCTGCGAGAGCCATCAGAAATAATGTAGCTCTGATAGCGATCAGTTCTGGTATTCAGCCATCAGAGGCCAGATTGCGAAAAAGGCTGAAATAGTGGGAGGATCGTGCTTTTTGCGGTGCTAAATTCTGACAGGAAAGCACATATTAATGAAAACATCCTTGGCGGGTGGCTTGTGTCATAGTCATTCAGTACATTTCCAGGATTTCTCACACTCCTGCCTTGTTTGTTCTTCTGTCCCTCCGCTCCTTCTTTGGCCGTGTTGTGAAACCACTTCAAATGGTGTCGACCGCCTCTTCTGCCCGCCTGCCTGGCAGAACCCGCTTTCAATCATCCTCTTTCTGATCTTCAAGGCTGCATCACATTTTTCTATAACATCAAAAGACTGATCTTATACAAAGGCTGAAGAACAACACCCTTCTTGTCATCTCCTCACTCCTCGTCTCTCTGTTTACTTTGGAAATTGTTTTAGAAAATACATTTTGGGAAGAAGTCTTATCCTACCCCATTAGTAGGTGATGGCTTCCAGCTGCGCAGTGGAGCATATTACTGTGAAGCGCAATCTTCGAAAACAATTTTTGCCTGTGATAGGAATCAGACCGTTAATGCAATGTTGGCTGAGTGTGCCGTCGTGCTGCCTACATGGTGGCCTTGTGTTTGTGTGTGTGCGAATTTTAACGCCACAATCAAGCCCATTTGCAAACATATAAATAAGGAAAAAAAACAATCACGACAGCAGCATTTCGCAGATTTGGAGCAAAATTTTGTGTCTTAACTCAGTACTAAGGCTGCGTTCAGACTGCAGACATATCTGATTCCTCCTCAAATCTAAATTTTAGGGCTGACTGTTCACACTATTTTTTACAAGTGTCCAAATCAGATTTGGGCCAGTTCAGACTGGACCACACTTGACAAGTTGTCATAGCAACAAAGGCGTCAGGTAAGCATAAGCCCTTTTCCGACTTATATCCTGCTAAATTCTCGTCTGAGATGACGCGGGATTTACCTGCGTCATGTCTGTCAGACATGGCGAGATGTACTGGGAATTACCCAGGTTGGACACTTTCAGACTTGTCCGGTGTTGGCCCCTCTCTGTGCAGGGAAGCGTGGGCCGGGATTTTGTAACCCGGACATTACGTCATTTTTGGTCGCCATCGGCAACAATATAAACCACACATTTCCAAAGATGGACGGTGAACTCTTTCTTCCTCGGCTCTCGGATCCAGTAGCAATTCAATTTTGTTATGTTTCCAGTCTAATTTTGCTATCTTTCCAGTTTACAATGTTGATAGTTTACCACTTTTCGTCTTACTGCGAAGAAAGAGGAAATGACAATTGCCCCGACATATTTACATCATCAGCCTTCGCGGTGTGACTCTGGAATTAAACTGCTGCTTTCACGCATGCCAAGTCCCGAATAAATCCTGGACATTTTACTAGGACACAACGTGGTTAATGGCAGTGTCAGTTAGATTGTCTTTTGTGTTGTGAGATCCAGTGTGCCTCCATCCGAGGTGATTAAATGAAGCCAAATGTATTGTTTGTATTCTTTGTTGAGGAGACGCTACTATTTAGCATAGAGCGCTAAGCTAGTTAGCGATTGTGCTAATCAGTGTCTTAATTGCTCGTTTATGTTGTGTTTTGTAGACACATATTAGCACTTGAGTTATTGTTAGTAAAGTTGTTTCATTTCTTTTTATAAAGGAACCACACACATAAACTTAGTCACATAACAGCTTAGTCTCCTTTCAACACAAACTCCCATTCAAACTGTAAATTGTCATACAAGAGAGTGTTCTTTGAATTTTGATTTGGATTGTATTAATGAACAACTGTTTGATAAAGTAAACTGATTCATTACAGTCTGCCTCCGCCTTCTTCGATTTTGTTGTTCAGTTTTCTTTTTTTAAGTGCCTGTGACAGCATAATAAAATCTTGGATAGCATTATTATGTGAATTAGAATCTTATTTTGAGATGATTCGACTCTATACAACAATTTGGCAAAGCGTAGATGACGAGAAATTAGTCTTTTAATTTCGTAATTTCGTCGTTCCCCTGCTGCGGGCAGGAGAGTTCGTTTGCCGGGGAGGCAGCTGGAGAATGACCGCCAGACAAACCGGCCGACGTCGGAGGAGCGCGTAACTGCCCGAGCCCAACCCGAGGATAGCGGTCAATTGCCGGGCACACGAAGAGGGTAGAGGGGGCTGGAAGTCTGGACAATATGGAGAACCGCACGAGTATAAGCCGAGTAAGCGCTCTCCCGGCGGGCACGTGAAGAAGACCGATGGGGGTGTGTGACAAGCGTGTGGACAGGAAGCATTGTGACCCACAAAATGCAAGCCACCTCCTTATTAAAACGTGATCCCAGTATTTGACATAGTAAAAAACATGATTTTTTACTCACTTCCTTGTAAGTTCAATGGTCCCAGTTGTCGGACTTGTTTTGGCCAATCTTTACAGTGATCGATTTTTTTGAACCCAAAAAGGCTCACGTCCCTCTCCCTGGTGCAGCAACAAAACCCTGCAGCACATTTGGCTGGCGTGATGTGAAAAATAAACGAATTAATCCGCAAATTCAGCTGAATCCGCATCTGCATGCTATAAAGGCATTGCTGTATTGTGATATGCTGACTCGGGTGACGTCACAATAGCATTCCTTCTCAATCCAGGAAGTCACTCATTTTCATGGCACAAGATAAAAAAAAAATTTGAATATATAAATCGATCGCTTCCGCACACATCCAAGTGGTCCATTTCATTCAGGAGCACAAAATACCGCGTAAATTATGAAATAAACATGCTTTTTGCTGTTTTAGGCACTTTGAAAAAATGAATGTAATTGACATGATTAATAATTGGCCATTTGCCCACAAGAAAAAAATGCCAATCAGCAGCACTTTTAAAAATTTGAATTAACAGAACTTTTGTCTGATTTGTGTACTGAGAAATTGTTTTTACGTTTTATACTCTTTATATAAAACTGTACAGTTGTAGACTACAGTTGAGTCAGGAAACTGTAATAAAACACTATTTTTGAAGGAAACAGTCATCCATTTTGTCGTCATTGTTACTTACAACATGCCTAAAACAACTTCAAGTTAAATTGTGAATGTAATTCGAAAAAAGTGACATTTAATTCATGTAATTAATCGTCCGATTAATCAATTATAAAAATGATTTTTAGTTGCAGCCCTAGTCAAAACCCATCTGTGCTGTTCAGACTAAGAAGCATCTTGTCCATATCTGATATGAAACTACCTCTCGTATTTGGTTTCAATCCCTCTCACAAAAAAATCAGATTTCTTTGCTTTGTGACTTCAGACTACAAGGGAGTCATCGTTTTCTCTATTTTTCATGATCTGCACACTCACACCGTGTGCTTTTTTCTCGCTTGCATTCTTCCACAATTTTTTTTTCTTTCTTTCTTTCAGCAAACATTTCCTCAACAGCTTTCATGATAATTGAATGATTGGACGAAAACTAACTGTTGTCTTTGCCACATAAAGCAAGACCAGCCGTAAAAGAAGAAAAAGTTATGATTAACGGCCTTCATCTAGTGTGTTTTCTTTTCCTCCTAACAAATTTTAATGTTCTACCAGGAACTGATTAGTGCAGTGTCATGCATGACTTTGTGTTCCAAGCTCACTATAAATTCCTCTGCTGTAACCATCATGCCGTTACTAGGCAACCAGCAGAAACTCCAGCAGATAAAAGATCTAAATTGTGAATTAGGGAGATTCAATGGACTCTTAAAAATGGCCTGAGAGAGTAATGGAATTGCTTTTTAGTTTCCGCCATCAAGCACTGGCATGAAATCACAATGGCGGTATTGTTTTCATTAGACTTTTATTTGGTTTGTGTTTTTAAATGAAACAAAACAACCCGACAATCTTTATTTCCCCTAAGAACCTTTAAAATTCAGTGCAAATTCTGTAAAGAATAGATAGTGTTATTTCTAATGAACCTTTCAGTTTTTTTGCCTTGTCACAGAATGGTTTTGCTTTTTTCTTGAAAGATCTAATTTGTCTTACCCCGCCTTCGTCCTTATACGGTGCCTCAGTTCAGCTGGTCATCAAGTGCAAGCTTAGAGAGTTTTTTCTTGAGTTGGTCCAAGTATCTGGCATTCACAGCATCGTAGTAGTGTTTGGGCCGTGTCACTCATGTGATAGTCATAGATGAAATTATTGGCACCCATGGAATTTTTCCACAAAATACAGCATTTCTCACAGAAACTATTACAAATGTTTTCAGTATGAATGTGTTTATTTCTTCGATGTGCATTGGAAAAACACTAAACAGCTGATGAAAAAAGACAAAAGTCAAAAATTAGGCTGGACACAATTGTTGGCACCCTCACCTCAATACTTGCTTGCACATCATTTGGAAAACAATGGCTTTCTATAACCATCAACAAGTTGCGTACACCTCTCAGATGATGGACCACTCTTCTTTTGTGAACTGTTCCGGGTCTCTCAGATTTGAAGTGTTCCTTCTTGCAACAGCAATTTTGAGATCCCTCCTTAGTGTTCAATATGATTCAGATCCGGACTCATCGATGGCCACCTCAGAATTCTCCAGCGCTTTGTCTCCAACCATTTCTTGGTGCTATTTGAGGTATGATTTGGGTCAATGTCCTGTTGGAACACCCATGACCCAGTTTTCTGACACCAAACCCTACATTCTGGCCCAAAATATTTTTATAGTCTCCATATTTCATGACTCCTTGCACACGGTCAAGGCACCCAGTGCCAGAGGTAGCAAAACAACCCCAAAACATCATTGGACCTCCACCATGTTTGACTATAAGCACTGTGTTCTTTTCGTTGTAGGCCTCATTCTTTTTTTCTGGCAATGGTCTCCAACCATTTTTTTGGTGCTATCTGAGGTATGTTTTGGGTCACTGTCCTGTTGGAACACCGATGACCTCTGACGCAGATCCAATTTTCTGACACAACACCCTACATTCCGGCCCAAAACATTTTGATAGTCTCCATATTTCATGACTCCCAGCACACTGTCAAGGAAAAAAGTGCCAAAAAAAGAATGAGGCCCACAAAGAAATTAACACAGTGCCTATAGTCAAACATGGTGGAGGTCCAATGATGTTTTGGGGGAGTTTTGCTGCTTTTGGCACTGGATGACTTGACAGTGTACAAGGAGTCATGAAATCTGTAGACCATCAAAATGTTTTGGGCCGCAATGTAGGATGTTGTTTCAGAAAACTGGGTTTGTGTCAGAGGTCATGAGTGATCCAACAGGACAATGACCCAAAACATTCTCAAATAGCACCAAGAAATGGTTGGAGACAAAGCGCTGGAGAATTCTGAGGTGGCTAATGATGTGTCCGGATCCAAATCCCATTGAACACCTATGGAGAGATCTCAAAATTGCATATGCAAGAAGGCACCCTTCAAATCTGAGCGACCTGGAGTTCAATGAATACTTTTTTGCTTGTACTTGAGGAAATTTTTTGATGACTACTTTAACTTGTCATATTATTCAGACGTAACGCTACTCTTTCGTGAGTAAAATTTCTGGCTACTCTACCCTATCTGTTTCTTATAAGTTATTACGGTCATCCCTCGTTTTTTGCAATAAATTGACCAGAACCACCCACGATAAGTGAAAAACCGTAGCAACCAAAAATCTTTTTTGTGTGTGTGTGTGTGTGGGGGGGGGGGGGGTCACTTTTTTCCCAAAGGATAATTAAAAAATGTGTTTTATATATATATATATAAATATATATATATATGCACATATATTTGGTTTTTAAGCACTTCAAATGTAATAATTATGATACGTTTTAAACATTTTCCAGTCCCACCTAATTATTCTTAAACAAGAATAAAATAGAAAAAATGCTTGTCTTTATTAAATGCTTCATTGAGGGAGTATACTCAAATCCACTCAAGCTGCTCACTTACACACAGTGAGTTGCCACAGCAACTGTTTAACACGTTAAACGATGACTGACACATGTGGCGCTTTGAAGCTTTGCCAAGATCAAACATTAAACGTCTGTCAATCATCGTTACCTTTAATAAGCAACCCCTAAGATTGTTTTTATTGTTGTTTATCAATTATAACCTATGTTTTGCAGTGTTTTAGTATTACAAGTAATGTCATAAGAGATTTGAATGCAATATAACTTTTCCACCACTCCATGTGATAACACTTACAGTATGAAGAACACGGCATTGCCACCTCTGATGTACCGTACTTGCCTCATATTTAGTGGTACTTTTTTTTTTCATTAGCATTACAATTACATTTGAGGTTATCCACACTTCTCGCTTTCATCCAGATCAAACAAACTGGTCGCTATTCACAGGCTTTGTGACATCAGGCAGACGTCAGTGCAACTCATTGGGAGGCTGGTCTGAGTCCATCTTGGAGCGCTGCCCTGTCTGCCATCATTGGGGACCGCTCTGCGTGTTAAAACTCTTAATGACGTTTCACACCATGGTTTGGTTTGGCACAGCCAACCACCACCCAAGTAACTTTTAGTGTTTCCAGTCAGCAGAATATACCCTCTGACACTTAACGATATATTCAACAAATATGGCTTTTAATCTTCTGCCCATTCATATTTACAGTGCTTGTCCTCAAACATATCAAGAGTGACTTTATCATGTCATAATACCGTAACCAGTGCATACGCTAACCAATAATTTCTGTAAGACCGTTGGACTAACCTACGAGTTTGTGCTTGATTTTCAAAATATTAACCATAATACTTAGTTTTTCTTTTTCTTTTCTACCGATATCAACAATTGCATTGCTTTTCAATGTAATCCAGTTGTCTCAAAACCGGTCATCAAGGGCCGCTGTGAGTCCTGTTTTTCCTACCGATCGAGCTCAGTCAATTTAATCAATGAGGTTTGTGCTAAAACAAGCAGCGCCTCACTGTAATCAACTGATTATAATTTTAAGCACTTTTGTTTTTGTCAGTGATGGCAATGACGAAAATATTTCATCAGTGAACAATTTTTTTCACGACGACGATGAGGTAAAAACGTGTCCTGGACAACTGTAAACAATGAGACGACTGCCACTTTTCGTCTGACGAGACGAGAACGAGACAAAAATCCGTCAGTTTTTCATATGTTCCCAATGTGTGACATTAAGACAGTGTGACAGCTATCGATTATTTTAGTAATCGATTAATCTATCATTTAGTTTGAATAATCGAGTAATCGAATTACGAACATTTAATGTTGCTGAATTTTAGGAGATGTAAAACAAACACGTGTTTATGCTTGGAATAATATTTATTTTTGGCTTGCCAAGATTGCATTTTCAAAAGAGAATTAAATGCGAATACAAAATAAAATACCTGAGTGTTATCTGCAAACTATGTAGAATTGCACTTACATTTCACAAGGGCAATACATGCTTTTAAAAATAAATTAAAATACATCAGCCTAAAAAAAAATAAGTAAATGGGGATCTAAGTACAACAAAAGAACTATTGCCTAACTTGCCTAGCTAAAGTCCGCTAGGTTAAGTGCTATAAAAAGCTAACTTTTTTTTTTTTTACTTTAAACAATGTTCTGTACAAATTGTTCAAACACATATTTTCACCCAATAACTACTAATTACACTTCTAAACTAAAGTACGAATACATAAACATTAGCTTAATGGATTCGCCATGTTCGGCGAGTTACAGTGGGTGGGGCAAATAAGTATTTAGTCAACCTCCAATTGTGCAAGTTCTCCTACTTGAAAAGATTAGAGAGGCCTGTAATTGTCAACATGGGTAAACCTCAACCATGAGAGACAAATTTGTGGGGAAAAAAAACAGGAAATCACATTGTTTGATTTTTAAAGAATTTCTTTCCAAATTAGAGTGGAAAATAAGTATTTGGTCACCTACAAACAAGCAAGATTTCTGGCTGTCAAAGTGGTCTAACTTCTTCTAATGAGGTCTAACGAGGCTCCACTCGTTACCTGAATAGACGGCACCTGTTTTAACTCATTATCAGTATAAAAGACACCTGTCCACAAGCTCAGTCAGTCACACTCCAAACTCCACTCTGGCCAAGACCAAAGAGCTGTCAAAGGACACCAGAGACAAAATTGTAGAACTGCACCAGGCTGGGAAGATTAAATCTGCAATAGGTAAAACGCTTGATGTAAAGAAATCAACTCTGGGAGCAATTATTAGAAAATGGAAGACATACAAGACCGCTGATAATCTCCCTCGATCTGGGGCTCCATGCAAGATCTCACCCCGTGGCGTCAAAATGATAACAAGAACAAGAACAGTGAGAAAAAAATCCCAGAACCACACGGGGGGACCTAGTGAATGACATACAGAGAGCTGGGACCAGAGTAACAAAGACTACTATCAGTAACACAATGCCTGCACTGCCAGACGTGTCCCCCTGCTGAAACCAGTACAAGTCCAGGCCTGTCTGCGGTTTGCTAGAGAATATTTGGATGATCCAGAAGAGGACTGGGAGAATGTGTTATAGTCAGATGAAACCAAAATAGAACTTTTTGGTAGAAACACAGGTTCACGTGTTTGGAGGAGAAAGAATACTGAATTGCATCCGAAGAACACCATAGCCACTGTGAAGCATGGGGGTGGAAACATCATGCTTTGGGGCTGTTTTTCTGCAAAGGGACCAGGACGACTGATCTGTGTCAAGGAAAAAATGAATGAGGCCATGTATCGAGAGATTTTGAGTGAAAATCTCCTTCCATCAGCAAGGGTGTTGAAGATGAGACGTGGCTGGGTCTTTCAGAATGACAATGATCCCAAACACACAGCCAGGGCATCAAAGGAGTGGCTTCGTAAGAAGCATTTCAAGGTCATGGAGTGGCCTAGCCAGTCTCCAGATCTCAATCCCATAGAAAATCTGTGGAGGAAGTTGAAAGTCCGTGTTGCCCAATGACAGCCCCAAAACATCAGTGCTCTAGAGATCTGCATGGAGGAATGGGCCAAAATACCAGCAACAGTGTGTGAAAAGCTTGTGAGGAGTAACAGAAAACGTTTGGCCTCCGTTATTGCCAACAAAGGGTACATAACAAAGTACTGAGATGAACTTTTGGTATTGACCAAATACTTATTTTCCACCATGATTTGCAAATAAATTCTTTAAAAATCAAACAATGTGATTTTCTGTTTGTTTTTTCTTTGCCACATTCTGTCTCTCATGGTTGAGGTTTACACATGTTGACAGGCCTCTCTAATATTTTCAAGTGGGAGAACTTGCACAGTTAGTAGTGGTGGACTAAATACTTATTTGCCCCACTGTATGTCATATTCACTGTTGCCACTAGAGGGCAGTGTATCCACCCTAATCAATAAAACGCAAACACATTGACAGCATCACTCTAATTAAACGAATATTTGAAGCAGCAAAATTTGATTTGATGTGTTTTTTGTAATCAAATTACTCGAGTTAGTCGATTAATCATTGCAGCACTCGCTTTTTGTACGTGTAGTTAACCACCCTACATCCTCACCGTGTTTGGTTTTATCACTCATGTGACGTGCGGTCCAGGTGTGCTTGTTTTAAAACACATGGTAAGAGTTGCTTTCTTATCTTGGCAAGAGAGAATATGCTATGTATTACGATGCAAAGGCCCGTGCTGAAATTTAACTCGCAGTATTAGCATAGCATTCGCAGTCATGTTAGCATCAGCATTCGCTTCAGCGTGGCGAGTGTCCTTTATAGCTTACAGTCTGTGGCATCCTGGTCGGTATAATTAATTAAAGTAATGTTGTGTTTCTTCCTTTTATCATAGGAAGAAGTGCTGCGTTCAGTTTTTGGACATAATGTCGTTTTTAATCTTGTTAGTGTAGTTAGTTGAATTTTTCTATCACAGACAAACGTTTTAGGTTATTTTATTGACCTGACATGTACTTCCGCTTTCATCGAGGGTCAGCAGAGGGCATGACTCACCTGTCAATCTGACTTGTGTGTCACGCCTTCATTCGTCAGCTGATAAAGATGTGTCAGACCAACATCAGTGACACTCTGATGAAGGTGGAAGTCCTCTCCGAAACATGTCAGGTAACTAAAACAACCCAAAACATTTGTCTGTCAGAAAAGAAAAATTCAACAAATCTATTAGTGTACACAAAATGAACTCAACACAACAATAATGGTAGTAGTTTAGACAAACCTGCTCCTGATTTAGTGTTGGTATGAACATGGTTTTGATGATAATAGTTTGCATACACTTTTCAAAACATATGCTGTCTAATATTACTTACAAACAATGTTGTTTATGATATTTAATTAGCTTTTTTTTTTTTTTTTTTTTTTTTTTTTAAAGACAAAGCAACAGGTAACTTTTCAGTTTTGGTCATTTTTGGCGACGCCGGTGGACAAAAGCGGAAGTGTTTTGCCTTAAGGAAGACTGCGTTACCCATGAGGACAAGCGCACACCCGCACAGTGTTGTAAAATCATGATGGTCGCCTGCAGATGGATTAAACAACATTTGTGTTTCCAGCAGCTATGTGAAGGATGAAAAGTAATAAGATAATGAATCCAGTTGTTGGTAAACATTAGCATATGACTGTTTGCAACCGTGTGGCTAAACCCCCTATTCACACGAACCCCCCTAAGCCTAATGTTAAAAATTCTGAACTTCCCTTTTAAGTTACTATATTTCTCTGCACTTTGTCTCGTTTAATCGAGACACTTTTGTTCAATTTTTTTCCCCTCAAGTACCAGCTGTGTTTACTCTCAAACTGCTACCATTAGGCCTTATTAAAAGGTATATTAACAGTGTGCTTTAAACATGATTGACCCCTGGGGTCTCCTCTGAAGTGGTTCAGCAAGGACCTCTAATTGCTTTTCACCAACAATGACAGCATTCCTCCAGCAAGGGTGCTCGTTTATTATCCCGTGGTCAAAGATATTTCTTTGTATCACAATTTCCCTTGTCTTGCCCCCGCTGCTTCTTCTAGACGTTACTCTCGTATGCATATGATGAATGGACCTGGGTCTCTATACGCTTATCGCTGCCGTTAATACATTGTACAATTTGGCATGCTGAACGGGCACTGCCATTGCATTACATTTCCGGCATGCTCTTCAGAGGAAGAGGAGCGTTTGAGGTGGAGCCCACTTTCGAGGCCAAATGTCAGAGGTCGTTCCACATTAGTGCGGCCGATCAATCGCAGGCCTTGCGTAACTCTTCTCCTCCTTTTGTCCATAAAGGAAGTGGATTAGAAGCTGGAACCTGGAATGATTAGTTAGGCCTGTTTAGAATGCCTGCACTCACAGATGCCTCCCAACATGCACTCCAACACAGAATAGACTAGTTTGCTTTTGATGCTCGTTAACTTTAAATCATCATAGATGAGGCCAGGGGTGTCGAACTCATTTTGGTTCGCAGGCCACATTTATGGCAATTAGATCTCATGTGGACCAGACTAAATTATTTTTCGCTAAATAAAACTCACTGGTGTAGGGCTGCAACGATTAATCGATTAACGCGATTAAGAAAAAGCTTCGAAGCAAATTTTGTTCATTTGGGTGGATACACAGCCCATTAGTGGCAAGAAAGAATATGACATAACTAATTTACCATGGCTGAATCCAGTTGCTCCCTGGTAAGGCCAACATAAAGTAGTATGTATTTTTTTATGTATTCGTAATTTAGTTTGTAGGTATATTTAGCTGTTTTTGTGGGAACATGTGTTTGAACGATTTATTACAAGTATTGTACAGTGGTGTGAAAAATTATCTGAACCTTTTGGAATTTCACACATTTCTGTATAAGATAAATGTGATCTGATCTTTTTTAAAATCACACAGATGAAAAAACAGTGTCTGCTTTAAAAGCACCCAAACATTTATAGGTTTTAATATTTTAATGAGATGGTATGCAGACAATTACTGAAGGGGGGAAAAATACGTAAGTGAACATTCACATTTAATATTTTGTGCCCCCCCCAATGGCAGCAATAACTTCAACCAGACGCTTCCTGTAGATGCAGATAACTCTGGCACAGCAGTTTCTCTACAAAACTGCTGGAGTTCAGTCAGATTCCTGGGATGTCTGGCATGAATCGCTGTCTTTAGGTCATGCCACAGCATCTCAATAGGGTTCAAGTCTGGACTTTGACTTGGCCACTCCAGAACGTGTATTTTGTTCTTCTGAAACCATTCTGAAGTTGATTTACTTCTGTGTTTTGGTTCATTGTCTTTTAGCAGCATCCATCCTTTTTCAAGCTTCAACTGTCTGACAGATGGCCTCAGGTTTTCCTGCAAAACATCCTGATAAACTTTTGAATTCATTCTTCCATTAATGATTGCAAGTTGTCCAGGCCCTGAAGGAGCAAATTGGCCCCAAATCATGATGCTCCCTCCGCCATGCTTCTCGGTGGGGATGATGTGTTGATGTTGCTGAGCCGTTCCATTTTTCCTCCACACATGACGTTGTGTGTTTTTCTCAAACAATTCAACTTTGGTTTCATCATTTCACAAAATATTTTGCCAAAACTTCTGTGGACTTTCCAAGTGCCTTTTTGTGAACATTAAACGAGCAACAATATTTTTTTAGACAGCAGTGGCTTCCTCTGTGGAGTCCTCCCATGAACACCACTCTTGGCCATAGTTTTACATATAGTTGTGCACACATATATTGGACTGTGCCAGTGATTTCTGTAAGTCTTTAGCAGATACTCTAGGTTTTTTTTACCTCTCTGAGTATTCTGCGCTGAACTCTTGGTGTCATCTTTGGTGGACGGCCACTCCTTGGGAGAGAAGTAACAGTGGCAAACTCTGTCCATTTGTAGACTGTCAATTGATGAACATCCAGACTTTTAGAGATGGTTTTGTATCCGTTCCCAGCTGTATTCAATCCATGGTCGCAGGTCTTCAGACAGCTCTTTTGACCGAGTCATAATGCACATCAGACAATGTTCTCATCAAGACAATTCTTACCATGTGTGTTTTATAGTGGGCAGAGCTGCTTTAAACCAATCATCAGTGATTGGGCAAACACCTGACTTAAACTGTTTAGTAAAATTGGTTTCAATTGCTCTTTAAGTCTCCTTAGGTAGACGTTGCACTTACCGGTACTTCTTTTTCCCCATTCTGTCATTGTTTGCATGCTATCCTCACTATGAAAATGTTTGGGTGGTTTTAGTTAAAGCAGATACTGTTTTTACATCTGTATGATTTTGACAAAGCTCAGATCACATTTGATGGTGATTTTATGAAGAAAAGTGTGAAATTCCAAAAGGTTCAGATACTTTTTCATACCACTGTATTTAAAAAAAAAAATAAAAAAAAATAAAAAAGTGAGCAATCCACAGTATTTAAGCAAGCGAGCTTTTGCTATGCAATTTAGCCACTTGTTCTTGGATCCTCATTTATTTATTTTTTTTTTAATACCGTTTGGGGCAAAGCTCAGGTATTTTCATTCATTTTTAAATGCATTTATTGCTCTTTTGAAATGAAAGTGCAATTCTGTATAGTTTGAAGAAACACTCAGGGATTTTTATTTTGTGTTTGTGCATTTTGTGCTCTTTTGAAAGTGCAATCCGAGCAAGGGTTTGTTGTTCTCCTAAAATCTATTCTGTAACACATTGAATGTTCCTAATCCAATTACTCTATTATTCAAACTAACTAGTTGATAGATTTATCGACTACTAAAATAATCGATAGCTGCAGCCCTACCCTGGTGCCATTGACAGCACTCGACAGCCAATCTGGTCCAGGTCCCATCAATGCTCACTGCTCGATGCCCAACCCTATTGTTAGAGGTGGGAATCTTTGGGCATCTAACGATTACGATTCAGAGGCTATGATTCGATTATAAATCGATTATTGATGCCCCACCCCCACTTTTAATATTTCATACGTTAGTTCCAAAATAGTTCAAAATCCTCTCAAGCTAACCCAAACTACTATTTCAGTATCATGTTAACAGTTCAAAACACTAAATAAAATACTCAAGTCCCCATTCTGTATTAGCAGCTTTAAACTACATTCAATTACCATATTGGCCCGAATATAAGACTGCCCTGATTATAAGATGACCCCCATTTTTTTCAAGACTGAAGTTTGAAAAAAGACTTTTTGAACACCAAATTCATTTTTAGACAGAAAATAATTACAGTACATCTGAAAAAAATTATTATAGCGATATATTTGAGAGAAAAAGCATGTTATTTTGCCTCATTCAAATCTTAATATCTGAACATTTAAATATGTAAACTGAAGCGCAATCACATTCACAAATGAATGGCTTCTGGCTTTTGAAATGTAAATAAACCAATCTATTGTGATAAAAAAACAAAATTTGCAATAACTGCATTAACCATCAAAGTGAGGTCTAACTGTAACTGCAGTCTTGAAACAAATCTGAATAAGGAAAAACATTGCAATAAAAAAATGCAAACTGGTTAAACTTGAGAGTAGCTGAGATCTGTCATGACAGAACATTACTCCTCAAGTTCAGCATTCGCTTCAATGATATCTGGCACCATCTAGCGTCATGAATGGGTATAATGTCTAGAACCCGAATATAAGACCACTCCCACTTTTTCAGTCTTATTTCAATGCAAAAAACCTTCTCTCATATTCGGGCCAATACGGTAATTTAAGGTTGTGAATCAACCATTAAAGT
This sequence comes from Corythoichthys intestinalis, assembly GCF_030265065.1. Lineage (NCBI taxonomy): Eukaryota > Metazoa > Chordata > Actinopteri > Syngnathiformes > Syngnathidae > Corythoichthys > Corythoichthys intestinalis. The sequence continues at coordinate 36,915,797 of NC_080414.1, read as the reverse complement.
TGTTAAAATTGCTCCCGTTGTTCCATAATTTCCCTTCTTTCTACTTTCGACATGTTAAAGTTGAAAAACTGTTTGATCATTTAAAGGTAGATTCAAGTCAAGATTTTGCCGATTTAGGAGTATTTTAGATAAAAAGTTGATTAGGTTCACTACAACAGAGCCTTCCAGCGAAGTCTACTGCTTTAAGATGGCGGCTGTTTACTAACGCTGACAAGTCTGTCATTTAGCATCTAGCTCTCTATACATGTTGTAACGCCACTGTCCTCTGTCATTTTGCATCTAGTTCTACACAGAAGATTGCACTGACTCTGTATTAGTTCCGCTTTGCCTAACATAATTCAATCATTGGAATTTGGATGTTCATAAATCATTCTCGAATCTTCCATGGCCTAATCGCGAATAATCCAAGAATCGGAAATTTCGTACACTTGTAGTTATTGTTGATGGAGTGGGTCGACAAATGAGCACAAGGGTCCCTGTGTTTTTCTCTCAGGAAGGGTGTTTTTAAGCCCACAGACGATTCATTACATAAGTAGCACGTTAGAGCATAGGTCTCCTCACATTTTTGTGTCACGAAGAGTGAGATAGGCGATAGGCGCCATAGATCTCGTGAAAGAGGACATTGCCCAACTCGAAAGGTAAGATCTATTTTTTTCTTTGCATTTTGTTCTATTATCTACTTCATTACAGGTATTAACAGTTAGGTTAGGTATATGGAATGATTCAAATCAGTATGGCTGTTGTTTTATTCCAGTTTTACCCCAATTCTAAAATTTAATGTGGCGTGTCAGTCATGCTTAGAACGGATTAAGGCATTTACATGTAAAACGCATCTCTATTTACAAATTTTTTGGGTTCGAGACTACTTCCAGAACCAATTCATGTCGTAAGAAGTGCTTACTTACCACTGTACTTACTTTACACTCGTTTACTGATTATTTTGGGGGGCATTTATGGGTTGCTTCCTGTTGATTTTGAGGTACTTCCAGGTTACTTCTTGTTGATTTGGTAAAACTTCCTGATGGTTTTGGGGCATTTTTGGGTCGCTTGTTCATTCATTTGCTGCGATTGACGGTGCTAGACGTCCATTTTGACCGGGAGGGTGCGAATGAACGAACATAATTGTAGACACGAAAGTGAGCCAAGTGCAATAGTGCACGCACTCGTCACACAAATCTACAGTTTTGCAGCGTCCACGTCAAAATATAAGTGATTGAGCTACAATGTACCTACCAGACAGAACAACCCCGCGGGCCAGATAGCACCTCCTGATGGGCCGCTCCCTGCCCGCGAGCTGTACTTTAGCTCTCACTTTGACATATCCGATGTGCACCTTGAAGCATTCGGTCACTCCCACTTTTGCGTCGTCATCAAGCCACCATGAAAGAAAAACCTCAAGGTGTTGATTGGTGACCTGCCAAATGTAGCTGTTTTCTAATCCAGAATTTGGCCGGCAGTATAAGCCATGTGATGTTTATTTATACAGTTGAACATCACATAGTGTGTCAGTTGGCACTACAGACCCACAACAACAATGTTCCCAGATTAAAATCACTTAATGAGCCAAATAGTGCTGACAAAAAGCATTGGAAATGGAGACTTGAATGCTTCAGGAATTGTGAAAGGGAAGCAGAAGCAAAAACAGATGCTTACAATGTAATCGTAAAGTTGACAAATGTAGTAAAATAAATATGGAGGTGAACCTCAACTATACTCCATTCCTTTCAAGCAAAATAAGGTTCATTTCTATGCTGTTTCTAATGTTTTCTAGCCCCAAATGGCTTTAACCATGCAAGCCGAGGTAGGATTTATATTTTTCAGTTCCTTATCGCTAAATCCCCTTTCTCTTTTCTGTGGCTCATTTTACAATATTCTTGATTTGTGCGCTCAACAGATAGCATTCCACAATTGAGCACTCTTGGCCCATTGCCGTCTCAGCTGTACTTGTCTGCGCACTCATGCATGCAGGTGTAGCTGCTATGGCCTGTCTCAAGTTTTGTACATTGAATTGGTTCCCATTTCACAACTCAAGTATTCCTCCATGTTCTAATGAGCCCACATCTTGTGTAAAAGACTATATTTCTTTCGGTGCGCACACTTTTCCAAGTACGATCACTCACCTCAATCGCGCACAAATTCCTCTGGAAACCTTCAGACACAGATTATATACAGTACATACAGTATATTACAGGGGCTGGTATGGAGGAAGAAAATGAGGGTCGTGTCATGGTTGACGGCAGTCGTAAATCTGAATTCTGTAGCCAATAAAAATATAAAGAAGAATGCTAATGCTGCATTTTTTTTTGCGCCTCTGATATTAATGTACTTTAGGATTATTTTAGTAGTACAACCCCAAGCAAAAAGTACGGAATCACCAGTCTCGGACGAGACTGTAGAACAAACTCCGATAAAAAGCTTGAAAAAATAATGAATTAGTTCAAAAGTGCAACTCTTTAGCATTCAGAAACACTAAAAGAAATGAACAAAAAACATTGTGGTGGTCAGTTAATGCTACTTTTATTGAGCAAGTCACTCCATTCTCAAGAAAAATATATGGATTCATGAGAAACAAATAACAATAAAAACACATCTCTAGTATTTAGTTGCACCACCTCTGGCTTTTATGACAGCTTGCAGTTTCTGAGGCATGGACTTGATGAGTATTCTTCATCAATTTGGTGCCAGCTCTCTTTGATTGCAGTTGCCAGATCATCCTTGCAGGTTGGAGCCTTGCTGTGGACCATTTTTTTTTCAATTTCCACCACAGGTTCTCAATGGGGTTGAGATCTGGGCTATTTGCAGGCTATGACATTGACTGGATGAGTGTTTCTCCAAGGAATCCCTAAACAGTTTTAGCTCTGTGGCATGATGCATTGTCATCTTGGAAAATGATTTTATCATCCCCAAACATTTTCAATTGAAGGGATAAGAAAGCTGTCTAAAATTTCAATGTAAATGTGTGCATTTATTGAAGATTTAACCACAGCCATCTCCCCAGTGCTTTTGCCTGACATGCAGCCCCATATCATCAGGGACTGTGGGAATTTCGATGTTTTCTTCAGGCAGTCATCTTTTTAAATCTCACTGGAACGGCACCGAACAAAAGATCCAGCATCATCACCTTGTCCAATGCAGATTCTTGACTCCTCATTGAAATAACCTTCATCCAGTAATTCACAGTCCATGATTGCCTCTCCTTAGCCCATTGTAGTCTTCTTGTTTTCTGTTTAAGTGTCAATGATGGTTTCTTTTAAGCTTTCCTGTATGACAATCCCATTTCCTTTAGGCGATTTTGCACAGTTCTGTCACATACCTTGACTCCAGCTTCCTCCCATTTCTTCTTCATTCGTCTTGTTGTACATCTTCTGTTTTCAAGACATATGGCCTTTAGTCGTTTGTCATGACGTTTGGATGTCTTCCTCGGTCTACCAGCACGCTTAACTTTAACAACCTTGCCATGCTGTTTGTACTTGGTCCAGATTTGTGATATAGCCCACATCTTTGGCAACCATATGTGTAGCGTTACCTTCTTCAAGAAGTTTGATAATCCTCTCCTTGGTCTCAAGAGACATCTCTCTTGTTGGAGCCATGATTCTTGTGAATCCACTTGGTCCAGCAGCACTCCAAGGTGTGATAACAACACTGACTAACGAGCAGATCTAATCTGAGGCAGGGGCCCAATTAAGGAAAGGAAATTGACTGGGTGTGTCTGTATTTTCTACTCAAAATAGAGTGATTCCATATTTTTTCTTCAGAATGGAGTGATTCTATATTTCCCTGCATTGCAAAATGTTTTTTATTCATTTCTTTTAGTGTTTCTGAATGCCAAGAAGTTTGGCAGGACTTTTAAACTCATTCATTATTCTTTCAAGCTTTTTATCTGAGTTTGTTCTCCATAATAAAATGTCTGACTGAGTGCTCGTCCGAGACTGGTGATTCCATACTACTTGCTTGGGGTTGTACTACTAAAATAATCCTACAGTACATTAATATCAGAGGCGCAAAAAAAATGCAGCATTAGCATTTTTCTTCATATTTTTATTGGCTACAGAATTTACATAATACAGAATTAAAAGTTGCGTTCTGTATTGAACCAATATGGAATATATTTAATAGATACATTTCTATGCACTTTAGCAGTTTTGGGGGGGGGGGGGGGGGGGGGGTTTCCGTCACCGTACGGCTTTGGGTGGGGGGGGGGGGTCCCTTATTTCTGTTTCTGAAAGGATTTAACTCGACCTCTCGAAACTTTCAGGCCTGCAAATCTTGCATGCAGCTATTGTACTCGACGGAGTTTCTATGCTGAAATATTCCGAGACCACAGACATTTCTTTGTTTGTTTTTCCTCCATATGAAAAAGCTGCCCTGGCATAGTTTTTTAAGAGCGCCTATTGGCCCGCACTGATAGGTCTGGAGCAGGCCAATAGCGATAGCTGCTTGGCATGCAAAGTGATCATGTGTCATCACACAACACATAGTGTAGTGAGTGTCAGGAGAAAGAAGGCTGCGTCCAAGCGATACCAGTAAATGGTATCGGTGCCCTATTTGTTGGTACTCGCTTTTTTCACACTTTTTTTCACTCCATGTTTTCATGGAGGCAAACAAAATTGTCAATCGACTTGCTTTGAAACGAGAGCAAATGCAACTGCTTGCGCCACGTTCAAGAACTGCTCGGATTTCTAGCCATCAGCTAAGCTACCTTGCTGTCCTCAACGATGTGTTGGAATAAAACACGGGGAGGATTGACGGTCTCACATATGGATGAAATGGAAAGGACACTTTCGTGTATAATGACACTTGACGACTCTCATCAAATGATGTACAGTAGACGTGCTGGGGTCCACATTTTCACGGCCAGCAAGGTGGTTGATGGCTAAAAATCTGAGCAGTTTAACGTGACACGAGCAAAACGTTGCTCATTTGCACACGACCGCTACCTTCTACCTACTCCTTCTTTCCTACTGCAACTTGTAACGCGTGGGAGGTAGGATGCGTGCATAAAAGTAACAAAAAGGGAAGAAGCTTCAACTTATGCACATTTATTCACAAAAAATAATAATAAATCCACCTTGACCACTCGTCACTCGGGAGCTCAGCGGTTTACACACACCCGTTCGCAGATGAACTCCAACATAAAAGTAAGCAGCAACAGAAGAAGAACATATTCAATGTAAGTAAAGCAGCGCCACCGCGTGGTGGATGTCGGGAGGAACCACCATTTAACGGGTTGACTGTTACAAACTCAGCCTGACGACGTTAAAAAAAAATGCGGTATTGGATAACTTCTCGTGGAACACCTGACGATCTCTCATGGCACACCTGTTGAAAAACACTGGCCTAAATAATTGTAAATCGTTGTCATAACATTTATACCATGGATATTATCTGTAATTGAGGCTTGTAAATCACACAGCATGGCAAGTGGGCATTTGCGTGTTGTTTTCAGCACCATTTTCTGCGTATGTTCAGGGACCTGTGCCTGTCTCGTCATCTCTGCGCTGTCATATGTACTTTGCGTTCCGACACATTATGATTTACAAATTAAGCACTGAGTATAGCCAACATTTTTTGTTGGGATGTCCTTGGGGAGGCGGGCCCGCGGGAGAGCCCCATGCCTGGGCGAAGCCTACCTGTTTTTCTCCCGCCCTCTGGAAGTCTTCCTCGGTTGTCGTGGCAACAATTTCGAAGTCAAAGATGTAAACAGTGCCACTTCTTAACTCTTTGCCTTTGAACTTTTCCAGGTGCAGTACAGTGATGCGCAGAGCGGCAAGGATTTTGTGACCTATCTGACCCTCTCTCCTGTGCAAATGACTTTCCACGGCACCGGGAGCACCCTCCAAGCTAGCCATGACCAGGTATGTTAACCATACGCAAGCAAGTAACACTTGCTCTTTTAAATTTAAGCAAATAGTAGTAAAAAATATATATATATTTTAGATCGACATGCTTTATATGATGGTGGTTGCAACATCGTAAAGTCATTGTTTTTTTTATCCGTTAGTCTGATTTCTGGCTGTTCACTTAAAATATGTACTAAAGAATGTACAGGTATTCATTTTCCATTAAACTGACACACAATAAGTAAAATAAGCAGTAATACTTCAATTTTTTTTTTTAAATGACATTTTCATTTTGAATTTTTAATCTTGTTCTTTTTATCCCGTCCTATTTGATTTGATTTGATGCCAGTGTTCCTAAATTTGCGGCCGTTTATTGTATGATAAAAAGTGGGTAGATAGATCACATTCAGCGGTCGCATGCCCTTGTCGTTTTCCCTCCTTTTTGTGCTTTTCTCACTGCAACACTCTCTTGCCTACTCCTTGTATTCAAAAATGACTCTTTGTCTTGTGTTGCCCAAGCAGAAAACCACTTGCTTACATTCGATCATCTAAACATGGGATGCCCCTTTGTTCGGCAGTCTTCAAAGCTTTAATAAATGGCTGGCCCTGTTCTGAATAGGACAGCTGACAGGGGGCTTGTGCCGCCGCTAACGGAGAGCCAAGCCAATAGAGGCCAGGCAGGTCTATGTCCTCAGGACCTGTTGTTGCCAGGAGCACTGGGGCATGACCGACTGTTAGGCAGGGCCTTTTCTTTTCCTCATCTCGGTACAGTGAGAAGTGGGACCACAAAAGGAGTGCCCAACAATGAGGGGTCAGCATCAGCAGCCCCCCAAAATTGACACTTTAACAAAGTGGGCTGAAAAAGCGTCATAGATTTGGTCGGTTTACCAAGATATTTATGTATGCCGCTGCCAGGATGGGTCATTGGCTATATGTACATCTAACGTAAGGGAGAGGTTCAGAAATACAACTGTTGTCAGATTGAATAGGGTTGCCTTAGAACATGTTCATATAATAATGGCTTGCTGTAATGATTTTGACATACTGCAAATCTCATAACAATGGCTTGAAAAAACATCAACAAATGTCACATTCATCAAAGCCTTTCACTGATGAATTGCATTGGTGTTATTACGAATAATTCCCAGTATATTAAACAAGTAGAAGCCATTTGACCAGAATGCAAGTGGAACGTGTATGTGTGCGGGGAGTGTGTGTGTATATATGTATACATATGCTATGTCTGTACGTATGTATACTAGGGATGTACCGAAAAACCTAAAACCGAAAGGCCGAAAAATAGATATGCATATAATTCGTTTTTGATTTAATTTAAAAAAACATTTTATTTCAATATTTTCCGATCGGAGGCTCGGGAAATTGAGTTTGAAAGGTGTTGATTTTGATTCTGCGATTCTGCAGAAGTTCTAGGATCATTCTGAAACGGGCCAAGAAGGGGCCCTGTGTAACCCTCAGGGGCCAAGTGTCGCTGCCATCTTTGTTCAGTGTTTGTTTTGGTCAACAAGGCAATACGCAGATTATCATCTGGTTAGAACTATTACTGGTAAAAACCATTCAAGTTTGTAATACAGGTAGTCCCCGTGTTAGGAACGAGTTCAGTTCTCACGCTGGCGACATAACCGGAATTTCCACGGAAATCGGAATCTCAAAAATAACTATCCAAAAACATGTACCTGTATTATCATGTCAATATTGTCATATTATTTTTATTTAATTTTTTTTATTTTATTTTTATTTCATGTGTATTTTTTGCCCTTTCATTTTCTTTGTTTTTTCGGCCTAGTGCAGGGGTGTCCAAACTTTTTGCAAAGGGGGCCAGATTTGGTGTGGTAAAAATGTGGGGGGCCGACCTTGGCTGACGTCCTTTACGTAGAACAGTATATCTAAGCAAATTTTAGCAAGCCATTCAGTGTGTCACATTTGCTTAATTATTTTTTTCTCTTTCGACTCTCGGGCTTTTGCGACATACTGCTGCTGTGACATTAAACTAGCTTCTAGTTGCTTCAATTTCTCGCTGCGTATCTTCCCTGTAATCTTGTCATACATGTCAGCGTGTCCAGTTTGGTAATATCACCTCACATTGAAATCTTTAAAAACAGCGACGTCTCTTTTCAAATGAGGCAGACACAGTTTTTGCGTATTTTAGTGAAGAAATAGTCTAATTTCCACCTATCCTTGACGCATCGGCCGTCACAATCAGCTTTCATTTTTTTTTTTTTTTTTTTGATTGTCACCATTTTAGAAAATGGAAGTAATGGGTCACACAGAGTAATGTTGCTTAGCCCTTAAATACTTCCAACATGAAGCAATTATCAGAGAATCCCTAAATTTGAAAAATAAGGTCCTAATGAAACCTTTTTTTCAAATTTGTAAAAAGAAAAGTCAAAATGAATATGTGTAATAAGCGCTCTATATCTATAACCCATGCTAAATCATGTGTCTTTTTCTCATGAAACCTGGAGATGCATGTGTTGACTTGCATCCATCACTTTTTTTTTCAAAAAGAAATGTCAAAATTCTAAATTAGTCTCAAAATCATGAAATTTTAGTTGTATCAAATGTGATACATTTGGCAATACAGGGTTAAAGTGCTGCTGCCTTTTAGTGGGTAAATGAGGGGCAGCATTTTGTGTGTAAGCTACTTCATATGCTGTTTGCAGTACTGCTGGCCAATTCATTATGTCTGTGTTCAGGCTAGACGTTATTGATTTTATGACAGAGGCTGGGGGCCGGATGAAATTTGACCACGGGCCGCATTTGGCCCCCGGGCCTGACTTTGGACATGTCTGGCCTAGTGTTTCCACTGTTCGGTTTTGGCCTACAATTTTGCTTCCAGTACACACTAATACATAAATATGTATATATAAGGTACCGTAATTTCCCGAATATAACGCGCACTTTTCCCCCCCAAAATCAACTTGTAAAATCATGGTGCGCATTATGAACGGCTACATGGATGGGGAAAGAAATATATATATATATATATATATATATATGTATTAGGGCTGTCAAACGATTAAAATTTTTAATCGAGTTAATTACAGCTTAATAATTAATTAATCGTAATTAATCGCAATTAATCGCAATTCAAACCATCTATAAAATATGCTATATTTTTCTGTAAATTATATATATATTCTGTAAAATAAATTGTTGGAATGGAAAGATAAGACACAAGATGGATATATACATTCAACATACGGTACAAAAGGACTGTAGTGGGCATTTCACTCTACTGTCATTTAAATCTGTCTATGCTGTCCTCACTCCGAAGCGTCTACTTTTTCCAAAGCTAGACAGCTAGTGAACGACGCCTTAATAATTAGACTTATTCCTTTTTCATCTGATTTATTAATAAAATGGCCTCAAACCATTGTCCTCTTTAGACCGTCGTAAAACTACAAAAAAAAGTACACAAGCATTGCATTAGCAACAACGTTAGCTTAGCACGCTATACAGGTTCACGAAACATAAACAAAAAGCGTCTCATACAAAAAATATAACATTTCGCTTACTAACATAATATGTACATTCTTTACAACAACCATACTTACGGACAAATCTTGTCCAAGGATCATATAAGCACAACATTATCAGCCCGAGACGTCGTGCAGCCATAATGAAATGGAAAGAAAACAATAAACCATGTCGCAAAGCGACCACAAGAGTTCGCTGTTGGACAGCACAAAAAGTCTTGCTGTAAAACTTACCAAAAGGCAGAATACTTTCTGAGCGGGACATGTGCGTTAATTGCGTCAAATATTTTAACGTGATTAATTTAAAAAATTAATTACCGCGCGTTAACGCGATAATTTTGACAGCCCTAATATATATATATATATATACATATATATATACAGTATATATATATATTTTTTTGACATATATTTTTGATATTTTGACAGCCCTAATATATATAATATATATATATATATATATATAATTTTTTAAATATATATAAACAGATTTTTTTTTTTTTTTAAATTGACACGGCCATGTTGTGTTAAAGAAACGTATGCGGCGATCCGTGGCCGACCATTACGGTACGTGACGTCGCCATTTTGTTTCGGTAAAACTTCACTCTGATCAGTCGAATGATTTCGTCTGTGTTAAATTCTGCTTTTTTCACTCTTCATAAAGCACAGAATTTAGTTTTTTGAACTCATTTGAGTCAACGTTTATTGCAGCTCCACAACTCGGACCATAACAAACGTAACAACACAGACTTCCTGTGTGTGTCCGTCAACTATATCTGTCCCCGGGAAAGTCAAACCCAAATAACAATAGTTCCTATTGTTACTGTCGTGTCGACAGCGATAAGCGCTCTCGGATTTCCGTTCTCACTTTCATTTTACCGTATCAATCCATGGAAGAAACATTTATTCATCATGATGAAACGAGCAAGTTATACAGCAGCCTTTAAAAGAAAAGTCACATCTGTTTTGTTTTCTCCTAGATTCTGGTAAGTTGGAGAAGTTGTCAAATCATATTATTACCGTAAATATTGTCAGTTTATGGTAATGTTTTGAACTACCAATATGCTATGCTTGTGCTGTTTCACCAGTCAGTAAAATGACATTTCTGTATCTGTACACGAGCTCTGTTTTCTTGTATTCTTCTATTTATTAGTGCTAAAATTAGGGTGCGCGTTATAAACGGGTACAATAATGTTCCCTAGGTTTTACAAGTAAATTTGGGATGTGCATTATACACAGGTGCGCCTTATATTCGGGAAATTACGGCATATGAGATATGATCAAAGCTACCTGACCCTTTGTGAAAAAGTAGTTGCTAAATCATGGCTTATGTGTGTACGATCACATTTTTGGGAAAGCATACCCGATTTCCTCCAGACCCCTTAAATAGAACCAGTCAAAAGAACGTCAGCCAGAAAATCTAAAAACGCTTCGACAAAATGCCAAAACCAAGGAAATTGCAGCTGTGAAATCATCAAATTGACATCCATCAATATAAAGAAGGTTACCAAGCAATTTCTTAAGCTTTAGAGCTCCAGCAAACTGCAGTGAGAGCCATCCTCAACAAATGGAGAAAACCAAGTCGAATATGTTTGTGTCTTGTGTCTCTATGTAAAACATGCACAAATGGATACGGGGTAGGCCTGCAACTAACGATTCTTTTTATAAACAATTAATCAGACAGTTAATTAAATGATTAATTGATCAATCGTATAAATGTCATATTTTTAATTATGTTCACAATGTAACTTGAAGTTGTTTTAGGCAGGTTGTTACCTTCAAAAGTAATGTTATTAAAGCTCCCTGACTTAATTGTAGTCAACAACTATACTAATTTAAGCACATAAAACTTATTAAAGTTTTAAGATAAAGGTTCAGAGTATAAAACAAAATGGATTTCTCAGTACACAATTAAGACAAAACTCCTGTTCTTTCAAATTAAAAAAAGTGCTACTGATTGACATTTTTTTTATCTTGTGGGCAAAGCACTGATATAAAATGTGTCAACGCCTGATTTATTTTCTTGAAACTAAAAAAACATAATCGAATGAGGAGGCAGATTGTAACGAATCAGTTTTCTTTATCAAACAGTTGTTCATAAATACAATCCAAATCCAATTTCAAAGCACTCGCTCTTGGATGACAATTTACAGTTTGAATGGGAGTTTGTGTTGAAAGCTGTTATATGAATGGGTTTATGTAACGTATTTTTCGGTCTATATGTCGCACCTGAGTATAAGTCGCACCAGCCATAAAATGCCCAACGAAGAGGAAAAAAACATATATAAGTCGCACCGGAGTATAAGTTGCATTTTTGGAGGAAATCTACTTGATCAAATTCGACACATAGAACAGATATGTCATCTTGAAAGGCAATTTGATATAAAAATACAATAGAGAACAACATGCTGAATAAGTGTACATTATGATAATGTTACATGATGCATGAACTTGAACTGAACATGAAATGCGAACGTGGCCGGTGTGTTTACGTAACATAGCTATTAAGTTATTCATATAACTACAGCATAAAGGATATGCTAACAAGTTACCAAACCATCAGTGTCACTCCAAAACACCAAAATAACATGTGAAATGATATAATAATGTGTTAATGATTTCACACATAAGTCGCTCCAGAGTATATGTCGCACCCCCAGCCAAACTATGAAAAAAAAAAATGCGACTCATAGTCCGAAAAATACGGTATGTGGTTTCTTTATAAAAAGAGATACAAGTTTACTATCTAACAATAACTCAACTGGTAATTTGCTTCTCCAAATACAATACAAACGGACACTTAAGACCCTGATTAGCTAATCGCTAATTAGCTACAGTAAGCGCTCCGTGCCAAGTAGTAACTGAACGTCTCATCAACAAAGAATACAAACAATACAATTGGCTTCATTTACTCACCTCTGATGGATGCACACTGACGACTCTCAACACTTTGTAATATTGATACAGCAACTCAACCTGAGTGTAGCCGTGAACTCTCTCTCTTATACTGTAATCACTGGCGCGCACAGCCTCGCATTACACACAAACAAGGACCAAATAAGGATTAAAGAGGTGGGGGGATCAGCCTGTTAGTGCTCAGACCATATGCCGTACTCTACATCACATTGGTGTGCATGGCTGTCACCCCAGGAGGAAGCCTCTTCTGAAGACGGTGCACTTAGAAAGCCCGCAAACAGTTTGCTGAAGGCATGTCAACAAAGCACATGGATTACTGGAACCATGTCCTATGGTCTGATGAGACGAAGATTAATTTGTTTGGTTCCGATGGTCTCAAGCATGTGTGGCGGCGACCAGGTGAAGAGTGTGTCATGCCTACAGTCAAGCATGGTGATGGGAATGACCCCCCCTACCTCTTCAATCTTTGCAGCAATGCTGACAGCACTCCTGTAACGAGTCACATGACATTTTGGAGGGAAAATGACAAGCAGTACTCAATTTGGACATTTAGGGATGTACGTAGTTCCCATGCGGTGTACTCACTTTTGTTTCCAGGGGTTTAGATATTAATGGCTATATTTTGAGGGGAAAATAAATGAACTCTAATATATAAGCTGCACACAGACTACTTTTCATTGTGTCAAAGTGTCATTTTGTCAGTGTTGTCCCATGAAAAGATATACTTAAATATCTGCAGAAATGCAAGGGTGTACACAATTTTGTGATACACTGTATGTGTGGACAATCAGATTTTTTGGAAAGCAGACTGCACTCCTCCATACCCCTTAAATTGAACCAGTCAAGAGGAAGTCAGCCAGAAAATCTAAAAAGGCTTTGACAAAATGCCACAGTACAAAGAAATAATCCAATTGACATCTATCAGTATAGAGACGGTTACAATGCAATTTCTTGAGCTTTAGAACTCCAGCGAGCGCTATCCTCAGCAAATGGAGAAAACCATATGGAATGTTTGTGTACTATGTCTCTATGTAAAACATGCACAATTGGATGCTGAGTATAGTTATTGACAGCATCTGTCATGGTTTTAGAGTTATTTGAGATGACAAATAACACTTGTACAAGACATTTGTCCATTATTGTGGAAACTGTGGCCATGGCTATTGATTAATAGCAGATATGTCATTTCAACAATGCAGTAATTTATCTACCACTGAGACACAGCTAAAGCCAAAGACAACAATGCGCTTGGTGGCCACGATTCCTAGCCTTTTTGAAAACATTCCTGAAGGGAAAGTATTTGTTTGGGTGTGTTGGAGAGAGTTGCAAAGAGTCTTTGTGACCTTGTGTGCCATCCACTCAGTACCATCTGCCAAACACATGCGAGTCTGTAAGTAATCTACACTTGCGGAGGCTTGCGTGAAGCCACGCTGTCAAAAAGTATGGCATTTTGTACTCACACAGCCTTTAAATTTCAATTACAGTGGAATCTTGACTTACTAGGGCACCGATTTTTTTTAAGTCACATGCTGTCGCTTGATCTCATTTTCCTTTATTTTCTTCTGCTTTGTCTGGTATTTTATCTGTGAGATCAAGACAGGTAAGAGCCAGTTCCATTTTGATGTAAATTCAATATTTTTTTTCTGGCAAGGCTGATTTCTGTTTGTTCTCCGGAGCTGAAATAAGTCTCTGGCAGTCAGTCTGTGGCGGCAGTGGGACACCAGGGGGGCTGAGGCCCACTGGGCTGTATGTGAGGTGTCGCTGATGCAACATGAGTGGCCTGCAATCGAAAATGACAGGGGTGCCTGTTGTCTCCCACCAGACTCTCTCTCTCTACGTATCTGTGTGTACGGGTCTTTCGTTGCGTGCAGTAATGTCCTCAGCTGAGCCACCGCCATCCCCGGGGTCCTGTCTCCCAATTTGTCAGCTGTGGCTGATCAAATTTTATGCACCACAAGCAAATTTAGCTGATTACATTTGACACGTTAAATGTAGATTATCTGGCTGCCATGTAATGGGGGAGTACTTTCTTGGTTTACCCAATTATATCCACTGGCATATTCCATGTCCAAAAGTGCATCAGATAGCTCGCTCAGTGCATGACTGCAATAATTAACTTTTCGGAGGCCCGTTGCATGTTTGGACTGTGGGAACAGTTGCCTTACAAAAATTCCGAATTCATTAGGTTAAAGGGGAACCCTGGTATTTGAAGAGCACTTTTAACTAGTCAAGGGGCCTGATTCTTGGAACTGCAAACTACATAAACGGCTCAAAAAATAAACGAAGCACTAAAGTAACATGTTGCAGATTTGAATTAGGCTCAGTAGTGTGTGTGGTGTCCGCGTGCCTGTATGAGCTCCCTTACAATACCTGGGCATGCTCCTGATGAGGCGGCGGATGTTCTCCTGAGGGATAACCTCCCATATCTGGACCAGGGCATCATTGAGCTTCTGGACAGTCTGAGGAGCAACCTGGTTGGAGACTCTAGGAGAGAGGTAGTTACTCCAGGAGAGTTGGACAGGGCTGTAGAAGGTCCTTAAACCCTCAGCAGGATCAGTATCTGCTCATTTGTTCAAGGAGGAACAGGAATAGCACTGCTAGAACCCTACAAAATGACCTCCAGCAGGCCACTGGTGTGAATGTTTCTGACCAAACATTCAGAAACGGACTCCATGAGGATGGCCTGAGGGCGTGACGTCCTGTAGTGAGCCCCATGCTCACTGCCCAGCACCGTAGAGCTCGATTGGCATTTGCCATAGATACTAGAATGTGCAATACGCCACTGGCTCTGTACTGTTCACCGATGAAAGCGAGTTCAATCCGAGCACATGCGACAGACTTGAAAGCGTCCGGAGATGCCATGCTGGCTGCAACATCATTCAGCATGTCCAGTGTGATGGTGAGTCAGAGATGGTGGGGGGAATCATATCCCTGGAAGGACACCCAGACCTCTACAGGTTAGATAATGGCACCTTGACTGCTACTAGGTATCGGGATGAAATCCTTAGACCCATTGTCACAATTTACGCGTGCGCATTGCGACCTGGGTTCCTCCTGGTCCACAACAATGCCCAACCTCATGTGGTTGGTATATGCAAGCAGTTCCTGAAGGAATTGATAACATTGACTGGCCCCCATGTTCACCTGACCTAAATTCGATAGAACAACGCTGGGAACTTATGTTTAGGTCCATCTGGTTTTCTTCTCTCACTGCCCAGGAGCTCAGTGATGCCCTGGTCCAGATCTGGGAGGAGATCCCCAGGACACCCTCCGTCGTCTCATTAGGAGCATGCCCAGGCGTTGTAGGGAAGCCGTACAGGCACGCCAAGGCCACACACAGTACTTAGCCTCATTTTGACTTGTTTAAAGGATTTCACATCAAAGTTGGATCAGCCCGTAGTATGTTTTTCCACTTTAATTTTGAGTAAAAATCCAAATCCAGACCTCCATGGGTTAATAAATTTGATTTTCAATTATATTTTTGTTGATTTTGGCATCTGCTCAGGCTTGGTTGTGTACTTCCGATTGTAAATAAAACCATTGGAAAACGTCACGAAGTTGGCGTGGGCAATGTAGACGCTATATATGCTCGCGTGTCAATGTTCATTTCAAATGGTTGGAAACCTTTATTTTTAAACTAAAACCTTTGAATTTTTAAAGACAGGGAATATAAGTACGCCTGGCCCTCTGCTATTGGATGGGTTGTTACGTAAGCATGGCGGCGCTTTGAAAATAGAGCAAGGTTCTATTTTGGGCCCCGCCTCTCAAATTCATTAAAACTTCATTCATTGAAACAGTCCCGCCCAAAACAGCCGTCCACCGCTCACTTTCGAGACGTCGGCTCCCACATACACAATGAATGGGTTGCCGCTGAATCCTTCAAACAGCGCTACAGCTAGTTTAAAATGGCCTTAAAGGCTAACCTATGCCAAATGAAATTAAATCCTGTCAAAGCTTGGCATAAAAAAGTGTTATTTCAAAAATTCCAACTCACTTTGTATGAATTATAACTGTGAAATCAAGGCTAACAATTGCACTGCCCAACAGACATTACTTGACACTATTCACATTGACCAAACAAGTCTTCATTTCTTTAGGTGTTGTTAGCATGTGTTGTAAAAGCAACTCATCTGAATTTCAGCAACACTTTAAAAATACAACTGTACAACTTAACAAAGTGTTATGCTGTTTTCAACTATAAAAACGAGTCATGAAGAAAATACCAATTCCACCATCTGGACCTGGCATGCAGGTGTTAAAAACACTAACAGCAAAGCAACACATTTCCATTGTTGTGCGTCTCACAATTCTCTGAAAACTCAGGAAAGAACCAAGCACATAGGCCAACTAGGCATGTTGCAATAACAAATTTTAGTGATACATCATTTCATAGATTATTTCAGATATGCGATTTTATTGTCATTTTTAAACCAATTTAACCACCAGTAGTGACAGTACATCATAGTCAGTGTTTTTGTTTTCAACAATGATGATAACAAAAATATTTTGTCAACAAACACTTTTTTTCATGACAAGACGATAACTAGATAAAAACGTGTTTTGGGCGACTAAAACATAACGAGCCTAATGCCCCTTTTCATCTGACGAAATGAAAACGCACAATAGTTTCTGTCACATGTGTATGTGTAGTTAGGCTGCATCGTATGATTGTGTCACTCATGTGACGTGCTGTGCCTCCCCCCTCCACTCACCAGTACAGTGTCCTCTCCAGTCTCAAGGCTTGCACACACGGTAAGATTTATTTTCTTATCTTCGCCAGAGAGAATACGCAATGTTGCTTTGGTCTCAAAGGTCTGTGCTGAGTCATCATCCCACACTAAATGTAACTCCTAGCGTTAGCATAGCATTCACGTTCATGTTAGCGTTAGGCTAATGCTTAAAAGCGTCCTCTTAAACTCTGACATTTTTTACATACAGTTTGTGGCGTCTAGGTGGATATAATTAATTGAAAATTGTGTACTGTTTTCCTGATGAGTGTGTATTGTCACCAAGTAAGCGTTGTCCTTGTAGAGGCTACAGTATGTGCTCGTCTGTCAATATTCATTCAAAATAGTTTTTAGGGTTAGGTTATAGTATTTGTTATTGGAGTAAAGTTCTTTTTTTAAATTGTACGGACTAAAACATTTTTAGTAAACGTCGACTAAAACTAGATTAAGTTAGTTTTAATGAACAAAAAGAAGAAAAACACATTTTGATATGACTAAGACTAATACTGAATAGAATATGAAATAGGTAAGAAGTGCAACACCGTTTTTCTTCCCCGCCCAACAAAAGTGTTGACTTAATCCAAAAGACAAAGTCAAAAGTGCACATGTTGGCAAATTTGAAGCAAAAGTATTTATTTATTTTATTTATTGTCATCATCATCGGTATCATTGACAATCATTGACAATTACAAAATGTGATATGATTTGCCCGAAGGAACCGAAGAAGACGACAAAGGCGGACGAGATGAAGCATATGCTTATCAGTTTCCCGTCCCCCATACAACTAAAGACGCACATTCAGGCATGAAACATACATCAAAACTGTAAAATAACACAGTCAACAATCTGGGTTTAGTAACTAAGCGTCCAGTCAAGCTGCTCGATTAATTTTAGGGCGTACAAGGTTATGACTTTGTCATGTCCTTGACATTTTTGCATGTTTGCTGTGGAACATTTTGTTGTGGCTATGTGTGTGACATGTTATCACAGCTGGTGTGAGTAGCGACTCAAAATGCTTTTCTCATAAGTCTCTTAAGATACATTGCTGAGGTGTACATGGTGGCAACAATTGGCGCACACAAGGTCTCTGTGACAGTTTCATCAGACATGAATGTATGAGAAAATCAAACAACATGTTGTACATATTTTATCCCAAGATTGTCTCCACAACGAAAACATGCTTATTATTCGTTTTATACAGTATCTTTTCCATATACTCAGTAAACTAGACATTTGAATCAGGAGCTCGGTAGACACAGCAGGTAATTATGTTTTTACAATTGGGGATTAGGAGTTCAATTGTAATACATTCTAGGAGATTTTCAATCATAATTGCAACACCCCCTCCCCCCTTAGATGCCCGATACTTTTGTGTCATGTTATATCCGTGCAAATTAAAGTCAGAGCCTTTGTTGTCTTTAGTAGATAATCCTCAATGTGTTCAAGATTCTTGTAACTCCTGCCGTTGATAAGTTTCAGCTTACCGTCCACATCCACGAGTTGTTATACTGGTCGGCTGTGTATATTTACAGTTATCTAGCTATTGTAGTCAATTGGTCAAGACTCGTAATAGTTTTAATCTTCATATCTTGCGTCTTGACAAGGATCCTGCAATCCGAGACCCAGGTGTTGGATTTTTTCCCAGCTTTCTTGAGTTGACATGCTTTTCTTGCAATTTTGGCATTTCGGCGAGTCAAGTTGTCATTCAAAAAATCTTCGACCCTTTCAGGTGGCGGCGCTGGTTTAGCAGGGCAGTCTGGGTCTTGTGGTCTGCCAGCTTCATGAGCACTGTCGCCGGTCCTCTCCCCCCCAGATGGGAGCAGAAGGCCGCGACTGATGTCCAGCGGTTCCATGTTTATTCCATACTCTTTCAGCATAGCAATTGCCAGTTGCGCCACTGTGTCCCCTGGGCCAGGCATCAGTTGTAATCCAGAAATGATGAGCTCATTCGCGCGTCGGCACTGGTCGAGATCGTCACCCAAAATTTCCAGCTTCTTGATGCAAACATCTCTCTCATTGACCGCCTGCTTGAGTTTCTCGTTTTCAGTGCGAATTAAATGGAGCTCTCTGACGATTTCTTGATTCTGGTTTTGAATCAAGTCAGTCAAGGAGACCTCCAACTTCTGTATGAAGGATTTTATTTCATCCAAGTCTCCAGGTTTCAAATTCTTTGGAGCCATACTGGGAGTCGAGCTTTCTGGCCCTGAGCGCTTATCGGTTAAGATATGAGAGTGCTTCAGAGTGCGTGTGTACGCGGCGAAGGCCGAGCAGCGAATGTAAGTATTTATTGCCAATCAGATTTTTCATCATGGGTGTCATTGGTCAGCTATCTTTGTGTAGAATCTGAAATATGTGAGGTGACTCGAGAAGAAGAAGACTGCAGACATCTGTATTCACACGTTGAACATGATGTATTTTTATTTTGAGATGCGCATCGGAAGTGTGCGCGCTAAGATGCTAAATGTAAGCTTTACACTCTGTAAAACAAACAAAAAAAAGGCGCAGAGATTGCGTTTCAGGGAGACTGTGCAATTGTTTCATAGGAGGCTACAGTGTTTAATATACATACATTGTCTTCCTCCATTAGCCTCAATGTAGCAATGCTAAGTCTTTACAATGTGTAATATAGATGTGTTTTCTCCTTTTGTATGTCTAAACTTTAGTTCTGCGGTGTGTTGATGACCAATAAACTAGGGGTGTCCCCGATCCGATTGGAAATCGGGCATATTGGGCCATTTTTCAGAGGATCAGAAGCGGGTGAAAAGGAACGTGTTTTTAATTTTTAAAAATATATTTAATTTTTTTAAAGTAACAAAATAATCCAGAGCTACAATGACATTGCCAAAAGAAACAAAAATATATATGTTTTATACTCTGCAACACTCTCGGAAAAAGCATAACAGCAAGTTCTGTGTACAGTAACATGTAAGGAACTTTTGTTCAAATTTATTTAAAATAAAAAAAAAAGAAAAAAAAACTTTTTGATCAGGATTCTGTATCAGCAGATTCTCAAAATCTGGGAACTCAGAATCTGACTCGGGTGCAAAATGCGATCGGGACGGCCATACAATAAATCTGTGGCCCATCATATTTGAAAGGAACTGTAATCTCACATGCAATCCATGGGTGAAGTTTTAACAGGCACATGTGCCGTGTGCACGCAACCGCACGCATGCGGCTATTAATCGCAGCCGGGAAAATTACCAACCTCATTTTTACATTTATTTATTATTTACCGTGCGATTCATTGACTTATTGCGTATTACGACAGGTAAAACACACACATGAAACAATTCTTCTGAATGACTGGTCACTTTCTCATATCCCTTGTTTAATGACTAGATGCATTTTTTATGAAGTGCTTCGTGAAGGTCTGCCATGCTAGTCCAGAGAGTGTTGTCATCATAAAAGATGACCATGTTTGTCATTGCTTTTTTTGGAATGCGTTCCAGATTGTTGAAGTGCATCTCTCCAAAGTTTTTTTTGCCTTTTGTTGTTGAAAAGTAGCCCAACTATGACATAACATATATATATCTTTATATCTTGCTCTACTCTTGTTCTCTTGAGAATATTTTGCATGTTACTGGATCCTTAAAGTGACAAGACGAGACTAGAATTTTCCACTAAAATGGCAAGTTCTCTTGATATCTTTGTTAATTGCCTTACCTGCTGAGATGTGTCAAGTGATGACGTAGAGATGTGTTCTGTAGAACAGCTAGATTATCGAATATTGTCTTGGTGTGACGACTGTTGCGTTGGTCTTCTCTGCTAAGGCAGTCTTCTCAGATCCCCTGTGGAGAGCAGGGGAACAGCAGGTGAGCTTGTGTTTGATGTTCTCCTTCCTGACTGGAGCGCAGACGCTACCCCAGGCTGGGCTCTTCTCAGGGGGTCTCGCTGAAGTGTTACCCAACCAGGCAGGCAGCTGTTGAACAGTCTCTCCTCCCTGCTTATATATCTTTTCCGTCTACACTTTATATACCCAAGCGCGGCACCTGGATGGATCTTAAATCATTCGTTAGATGTGGTGAATAGTGGTCCCTATCTGCATTGACAGTTCCTAGAAATTTGAATTACTGAAGTTGAGATCAAGACCCAAACAGTTTATTTCTGGAATCGTCAGAGTAAAATGTTGTAAACTGCATTTATTGCTCATCACGTTCGTCCAAGCGGAAGAAAAATAATTCCTCCACAGAGTGTCCGGGTTTTCCTTAGGGCGCGTTCACTCTAGCAGTGTTTGGTCCTTTTTAAACGGACCAGAGTTCATTTTCTCAGATAGTCTGGTTTGTTTTGTAAATGTGAACGTGCATCCAAACTCTACTTCGGACCAAACAAAGATACTCTGGTCCACTTTAAGCGCACCCTGCTTCTCTTGTGAATGCAAGCGGAGCAGGGTGCGCTTATGCTACATTACAATTTGTGTGATTGCACTTGCTATTGCATTGGTTTATTTGCCCCCTCCCAGCCAAAATGTATTGGACATTTCGCACCGTCAATGGCAGCCAGTGAGTTATTATTTAGCCAATTTTATTATTGAGCCAAAAATAAACTGATCCGCGCCACATGAGATCTAATTGCCACAAATGTGACCCGCGAACCAGAACGTGTTTGACAGCACATGCAAGAGTTAATAGTAGATTTCATCTGTGGGCAAATCACTTCAACCCTGTCCACACCTACTACCAGTCCTGCAGGACATAAACTCTTTTCTGAACGTTTTTGGCGAACCTGCTTCTTGTTATTTTTCAATTTCCTTGCCGTGATGCATGGTCGAGTTCAAATGAAATGACGGTGTTGGTTGATTGTAGGAGGTGGCGGCTCCCATCCTTCATTGTAATTAGCTTCCATCACATAAGCCCTGAGTGAGAGTTACACCTCCCATGTACTCCCCCAAAGAAGCTAGTTACCTCTCCTCCCTTTTAAGCCCTGCCTCACCTAGGACCTCCGCTGTCAGACCCTCTGAAGGACTCAAGCACGCACCGGACCATCCATCACTCACATGTGTCTGCACACATACCCTCCTCAGGAAACACCCTTCAGACTAGAAGATTAGGGAGTGGATAGGGCAGTGAAAGAATGATGGAGGAGGAAGGAGATGGGTTACCGATCCAGAAAGGGGAGCAAAAAGGGAGAGGGGGAACTAAAATAAAACCGGAGCGAAATTGATGGAGTGGGAATTCGAGAGATTGACTGAGACAGCGGATGATAAAACGGGAGATACAAGTGAGTCCTTTTTTCCCAGTGGGAGAAGAGAATAAACATGAACTTGCCCATTAGGAGACTTGTTGATAGCTCCCAGTGGCTCCTTGGATGCATTAGCATGTCTATTAAGCGTTGACATCGTGGGGAAGTGAATAAACACACGTTAAACACTTGAGTTAAATTGAACTGGACAAACTAAAATGGAAGATGAGCTTTAGGATTTAGAAATCTTACCTCACTTGGCTACCGCTGAACGATATTGGAAAAAACTGACATTGTGACTTTTTGGAAGTTTGCGATATATATTGCCAACCAAAACATTTAATCCAGACTAAGGTTTATCTGTGAATGATGAAGGACACTTTCACACTAGCACTGTTTGGTCCATTTTAAACAGACCAAACAGTACTAGTGCTTTTTCTTCAGATAGTCCGCTAATGTGAACGCGCATCCGAACTCTAGTGCGGACAAAACAAACGAACTCTGGTCCACTCAAAAATCGTGGGTCTTGGTTAGGGATGTCCCGAACCAGGTTTTTGCACTTCCGATCCGATACCTATATTGTTTTGCACTTCCGATCCGATACCGATACCGACCTATCTGAGCATGTGTTAAAGTTTAAAAGTTATTTAGCCTCCTTACTTAGTTGTCAGACTCATGTTGAAAAAGGTTTTAGTACTCTTGATAACAACTAGCCAGCTGAATTAGGTGAGTTTGAATAACACACAACGGTTGGTAACAAGAAACGGACCTGTTTATTCAGTGACAAACACAAAACATTGTAAATAACAAACAGAAATGGCATAGTCAGTCAGTAAAACGTGCAAATAATATTGTAAACTGTCTTAAAGAATAAAACAATTAGATGCTTTTAATGTTTCGTGCATTAGTTACAAAAATTGTATAGAAAGCCTCTCAGGTATAAATAAACAACTATTTCAGTATCAAGTTAACATTTTAAAACAGTAAATAAAATACTCAAGTCACCATTCTGTATCAGCAGCTTTAAACTACATTCAATTCATTTAATTTTGTGAATCAACTGTTAAAGTTGTTAATATTGCTCCCGTTATTCCATAATTTCCCTTCTGTCTACTTTCGACATGTGAAAGTTTTAAAACTGTTTTGAAGATCGATTCAAGTTAAGATGTTGCCGATTTAGGAGTATTTTAGATAAAAAGTTAATTAGGTTCGCTTGGAAGGTTCACAACAGCCTACTAGGGAAGTCTTCTGCTTTAAGATGGTGGCTGTTTACTAACGCATCTGGTTTTCAATACTTCAATGTTGCTAACGCAGTCGAGTCTGTCGTGGAGCATCTAGTTCTATATACATATGATATCTATTATCTCCAGTAAAACGACGTTGACATTTGTAGCGGCTGTCAGCAGCAGTCAGGTATTCTTGTGTTTTTTATCCAGCGGCATGAGTTGAGCTAAAGCCGTGAGTTGAGCATTGGCATTACCCAGGTCTATGACAAGCATTAGGTTTACTTTCGGGACGCAATGCGGTCAGTTTCTCATTGCGTCCCGAAGACCGCGCTGTGTATTAGTTCCGCTTTACTTGTCATATTTCAATAATCGGAATTTGGATGTTTGTGAATCGTTCTCGAATCTTCCACGGCCGAATCGCTCAAGGATGTAATGATGGCTGGGCATGTTGTACCGTGGTTCTAAGTGTTGGATGGTGCGTCTTTACTCACGAGAGATGATGGCTCGTCATCCAGAATGAATTCTTCGGCAATGAATCTTGTTATTCCCTGGGCTTTGGGACTGTCGGGTGCCAGTTTGTCACGCATAGCAAAAGTTTCTGCCAATGTTAGTTGCGTAGGACCTTTCTTTTTGTCTTCGGTTTTCTTAACATAGTCCTCATATTGTTGGTGGTGGTATTTCGCTAAATGCTTGATTAGGTTGGTTGTATTAAAACTTCTTACCGCTTGACCACTACGCTTGACTTTATTGTGGCATATGTTGCACTCTGTCTCTTCGTCTTTGTCGTCCTTTAAGGTGAAATGATCCCACACAGCTAACATTTTTACCGATAAAGTCTCTCGGTAGATTGGGAGACGGGAATGTAAAATATGTGCCGTAAAATGCGGACCGGATTTTAGGGAAACCAAAGCAAAAACTGGAATGGATTATGTAAATCGGTGCGCTGGAAAACCCGGACCGGACTTTAAAAAACAAAAAACTGGATCGGAAGTCTGGATCGGAATTTTTCCGTGTTCCGATCCGATACCGATGCGCATTTTTTTTGCCCATATCAGCGTCCATTCCGATCCAAATATCGGATCGGGACATCTCTAGTCTTGGTCCACTTTAAGCGCACCCTGCTTCGGTTGTGAATGCAACAGGAGCAGTGTGGGCTTTGCTACTTTATGCTCTTGGCTGTGACGGTACACGCAGGGCATGCTTGGAAGCGGAAGTACAGCGTGGACGCTATTCAAAATCAACAATGGCAAGATGACAGATGATTACCCACCTCCAAATGTTGTTGTACTGCGCTAAGCAGTTGCATTTGGGCTCTACTTGGTACTGGTTATCATGTTTCGCTTAAAATGAACAGTAGCTTTAAATGAAAACTAGTTATTATACTGTAATTAGGGTAGATTTTGCCACAAAGCTTGGTTTCAATTAAATGTAAGATGGACATGATTTACATTACTGGGGGGAAAAAATCCAGTATTATAAAATCATTGATCTAGTAGCTGACTGCTTAGCACGTTGCCTCATAGCTCTGACAGCCTCTGGCTTTTCTGTGTAGGGTTTGCATGTTCTCCCCATAAGTGGAGTGCTTTTCTTCAGGTACTCTGCTGTCCTAGCCTTGCAAGCATGATGCATAATTCTTCATACAGTACCGTCTCGGCCTGCACAATACTTTGTTTGAACATGGCAATTTGCGCATTCGCAATTGTCAATAGTTTCCTTCCAAAGCCCTAAAATAAGCAAGTTAGGTTAATTGAACTCGCCGTGAATTTTCTGTGTCTCTGAATAGTTGTTTGTCTAAGGCTACATGCACCATTCGGTGGATAAGTGCTAAAACATATAATTGTTTAGCCAATACCCCCGTGATGTCTACACTAACCTAACGTTTAAGGATCCCCTCACAGGATTTTTTGTTGTTGTTGCTTTTTTACACCGGAAAGTTTGCAGTCTAATTTTAGAAACTGCTGGTCTTTCGTCCAGTGAAAATGGTGGCCACACACCATTGTGTGTGCATTGTGTTAATTGTGAGACATTGTGTGTTGTTGAACCAGTTGAAGTAAAATAGAGCGTGTACTTAGCCAAGACACTGAAAATCAAGTCTCAACTAACTAAAATAACAACGTAACATCAGCTATGGGAACGTGAGCTACATTACATCGTAGAAGACTTGTTTTGACACTCTCCTGGCTTGCTCAACCAAACACCTGAATCATAAGAGGAGTTCATAACATCGAGAAAGACATTTTCCCATCTCTGTAAACATTTTCCCATCTCTGTAAAACAGAATCGTCAATAAGTTTCCCCACAACGAATTATAAGTTGGTTGTTCTTTATCTTTTAGCATTGTAATTTTTCTTTTATTCATTCTATTATTAGTTGTATGCATGGGTTTGATGTTGACGATGAATGTGTGTCTTGAGGCACCATATTGGAGCTGTATAATACATATGCCCGAACAAAATACATTCAAGGTCATTAATCACAACCAGAATTCATCCATAAGGCACGCTGGATTATAAAACGCACTGTCAATTTGGGGGAAAAAAGAATTTTAAGTGCGCATTAGTCTGAAAAATATGGTAGTCAAAATCCCATTCAAAATTTGCGTTGACAGATGGTTTGTCAAACATTTTTTTTCTGAACCATTTTCTTATGTCTTATACACATACATTATATAGATTATTGAAGGGTGTATTGGGACTAGGGGTGAGAACGTCTGAGTACGGGTACCTCATGATACAATACAATTTGCCATATAAGGCTCATGATAACGATCTCACGAGATGGCGATACAACAATTATCAATACGTTGTTCAGCAAACTATTCTACGATACAGGTAATAAATAGAAAAACAAGCTTTTTTCATCCTTTTGTTGTGAATTGGAATCCGTTCATTCGCTGCCATCCCTCCCACTTCAAACGGATTGGACGTCTACGGCCGTCAGTGGCAGCCAATGCGAGGCAATCAGGCTACGTCTACGCTAGGACAGATAATGGCCTTAAACGTGTAATTAGTTAGAATATATGGCATGTTGGCTACACTAATCTGCCTCTTTTATCCGTGCAAGAAGTTACACGTTTAAGTTAGCCGGCTAATATTACCCGCGCATAACATAGACTAGTGTGTCTGTACAACAATCCTATACTAAGGTATACTAAAGTGATGTCATGACGTCGCCATTTTTGTACGGCATGACGGTATCGTAAACAATGGAGGCAGACGATCACGCCGTGACATACCTGCTTTTTTCTTTTCCACACTTTTTTCTTGTACCTTCAAACTATGTAGCAATAATATGCTTCAATTCAGTGCCCATTGGTGGTCCTCCCATCGTGGATGAAGTGGACATGAGCTTTTTCTTACAGAACTCGTCTCCCACGCTAAGTCTCCAATCAGCGAGCTGTAGGGCTGGCCCCTCCCAACTCAATGCCGACCAAACATGAGTAAATAAAATTGCGTAGAGGAAAATCAAACCCCAAAAAGTGACCTGCCTGGTACCCCCAGTCAAAGAGGCGCATGATCAGTTTTTTTCATGACATTTCCGCCTGTCAAAACTGTCGCCGCTTCCAGGATCACCACTGTTATGCACAAGCACTCCTGGTTGCAGCTTCCAGGAAATATACGCCGTGCCACATCATATGTTTGTATGCACTATTTGTTATTTTCCAAGTCGTGAGAGTGCAACTGAGCATCGATTGTAACATCCCACGTAACGATGGGAGGCTTTCGTTGTTTTCTACAGATTTATTTTAATCACAACTCGGCGACTGCTCGTGAAAGCCGAGTGTGCGCTACCTTCACTCTAGCTCCCTTGTTATGCGTTCAATTGCGTTCATGAAAAAAAACATTGATCAAAAAACAGAGTTCATGCATTATCATCATCAAGTGGGCTTTGTCCTTGTAGATGGTACAGTATAATAATACAGTGGTAGCTCTACATACGAAGTTAATTCGTTCCAGGACCTTGCTTGGAAGTCGAAATGGTCGTATCTTGGGCAAGATTTACTGAGTTACTAGGTCAGTTACTTTTGAGAAGTCATTTGTAACTAACTAATTACTTTTTGTAAGATTAACAACACTGATCACGATATATCACCATTTTGATATTTTGTCACACCCCAAATTCCAAAATGACTAAAATATAAATGAGACTATTAAGTATTTTTTGCCCAAAAGACTAAGACGAAAATTAAAAAGGCTGCCAAAAACAACACTGCTATTTAGCATATGTAAGTATACAAATGAATTGTTCTGCCTCCTTGTTGTCATTGTAGCAGCTACACCTCTGTGATGGCTAACCAAAGTGTTACATTCATTATCACCTCTGCGCCACGAGGATCAAGATGTTTGGGCAGCAGCCGTGCAAGCATCAGCCGTGTTTTACTCAGCGTGTGATTTTTCTCACACACACAAATTTAGCATAGATAAGGCTAAACCCGTCACACCTCCCTTTAATCATCACCCAGATGAGAGGCTAAAGTCAGCCAGCCATTTAACTGCCAATTTAGCTATCGCTCTTTGTAGCATCTTTGCCTCATTAGCCTAATGTTATTTGACACTGAGTGATAGTGAGACTCGCGGAAAAAGGTCCCCGAGATAAGGGCCAGCTTTCTAATCTTGCCTGCTCTGCAATGTGTGATGTATGTCACCTGTGGAGAGAACACCTTTTATACCACCGACACATTAAGCTTTTTCTCGGCAAATGTTAACCTATCTGCTTTGATTCAACATTACGTGAACTGAATTGTGTCTCTGGAGACGCTGCGACAGCAATCCGCAACAATTGTGTTGCGGATTAGCCTCGCGTTTTGACGCCGATGGTGAAGCCGGAGAGCAAAAACGCAAATTTTCGATGGCAGCCTCCAAAGTGGAACGATTCAATGACCGTAATTTCCCGAATATAACGCGCATTTTTTTCCCCCAAAATCAACTTGTAAAATCAGGGTGCGCATTATAAACGGATACATGGATAGAGACAGAAATATATTATATATTATAGATATATAAAAAACGTTTTTGGTTTTTTTTTTTTTTTTTTTTTTTTTTAATTGACACGGCCATGTTGTGTTGAAGAAACGTATGCGGCGATCCGTTGCCGACCATTACGGTATGTGACGTCACCATTTTGTTTCAGTAGTACTTCACTCTGATCGGCCGAATGATTTCATCTGTGTTAAATTCTGCTTTTTTCACTCTTCATAAAGCACAGAATTTAGTTTCTTGAACTCATTTGAGTCAACGTTTATTGCAGCTCCGCAACTCGGACCATAACAAACGTAACAACACAGACTTCCCGTCCGTCAACTATATCTGTCCCTCAGGTAACTCAAACCCAAATAACAATAGTTCCTATTGTTACTGTCGTGTCGACACAGCGATGAGCTCTCTTGGATTTCCGACTTACGGTAAAATGAAAGTGAGATCGTATCAATCCATGGAGGAAACATTTATTCATCATGATGAAACGAGCAAGTTATACAGCAGCCTTTAAAAGAAAAGTCACATCTGTTTTGTTTTTCTCCTGGATTCTAGTAAGTTCAAGAAGTTATCAGATCATATTATTACCGTACATATTGTCAGTTTGCGGTAATGTTTTAAACTACCAATGTGCTATGCTTGTGCTGTGTTTCACCAGTCAGTAAAATGACATTTCTGTATCTGTAAATGAGCTCTGTTTTCTTGTATTCTTCTATTTATTGGTACTAAAATTAGGGTGCACGTTATACATGGGTACAATAATTTTCACTAGATTTTACAAGTAAATTTGGGGTGCACGTTATACACGGGTGCGCCTTATATTCAGTAAATTACGGTATGTAATCGGACAACGACGCAAACTCTCTTGCCATGATGACGTTACCACATGAAGACGATGGCTGAGCATGATCGGGGCATTTGGTTGTGTTAGCTTGTTTGGTATATTGATCAAGAACTTTGTAAGTTTTTCTGGGTCTTTTTTTCTGTTAGTAATTTCTCCATTTAATTTACCACGTCAGGTCTATTTTTATTTTCAACAACATGGTTTTACCAGTCCTCTATTTGAAAATGAGTAGCTCCCTAAAGTCTCAATCCATACACTTAGTGAAAAAATGGATGTGTTTAATAGTTAATTTCAACTTGCCCACCTGCACTTCTTAAAAGATTTGTCTAACCATGACGTTGTGCTACAAAATGACATACGTAATTGAAAGACGGCAGCTGTGCTGTGATTGCAGCAGGAATGTAAAGGGATCCCTTCTGAAAGGAACAAGGGAATATTTGCACATAGACTTCATAATGTATTGAAGGGACATGGGGCGTGGGGCCGATAAATAGGGGGGCTGCATTGTTGTCGAGGCTGTCAAAGCTGACAGAGTGGAATCACAAAGAGCTTTTAACGTTGAAAATTATTGTGAATAAATGCTTAAATCCCTGAATTCTTTATCGATATGAACGTAAAACAGTCTTGATTCTTGGTTAGAAGCAAAAACAGAAAAAACAGTCCATTTAGCATTTATTTTATGTAAATACGTCGAAGTACAATGCTAGTCTGTTAGTAAATGTAGCTCGCGGACGCCTGATGTAAACAGAGCTTTTCCAGTGAAAATTCTTATGAATAAATGCTTGAATCACCGAATTCTTTATAGATATGGATTTAAAACAGTCTGTATTCTTGGTTAAAAGTAAAAACAAAATAAAAACGTGCAGTTAGCATTTATTTTACGTAAATACGTCGAAGTACAATGCTAGTCTGTTAGTGAATGTAGCCAGCGGCCGCCATATGTTAACGGAGCTTTTCCGGTGAAAATTCTTGTGAATAATGGCTTAAATCTCAAATTCTTTATGGATAACGACGCAAAACAGTCTCGATTCTTGGTTTAAAGTAAAAAAATAAAATAAAATAAAAACGTGCAGTTAGTATTTATTTTACGTAAATACGTCGAAGTACAATGCTAGTCTGTTAGTGAATGTAGCTAGCGGCCGCCTTATGTAAACAGAGCTTTTTCCGGTGAAAATTCTTGTGAATAAATGCTTAAATCCCCAAATTCTTTATAGATATGAACGTAAAACAGTCTTGATTCTTGGTTAACAGCAAAAAACAGTGCAGTTAGCATTTATTTTACGTAAATATGTTGAAGTATGATGCTAGTCTGTCAGTCAATGTGATAGCTGCCATATGTAAACAGAGCTTTACTGGTGAAAATTCTTGTGAATAAATGCTTGAATCCCTGAATTCTTTATAATATGGACATGAAACAGTCTTGATTCTTGGTTCAAAGCAAAAAAAAAAAAAAAATTCAGTTAGCATTTATTTTACATAAATATGTTGAAGTACAATGCTAGTCTGTTATTGAATGTAGCTAGTGGCCGCCTTATGTATACAGAGCTTTTTCCGGTGAAAATTCTTGTGAATAAATGCTTAAATCCCTGAATTCTTTATAGGTATGGACATAAAACTTTCTTGGTTATAAGCAAAAATCCATGCCGTTAGCATTTATTTTATGTAAATATTGTAAACTATGATGTCAATACAGTAGCGGCTAATTTCTCCCATTGATTTTTTTTTCACAACGTTTGAAAATGCATGCATGGTACGAAAAATATAATAATTACTTCCTCGAACAAATCACTCCTGAGACAATCCTTCCTGTTTGTATGCGGTACAGCTTTCGTACTTTTTCAACAGAAATCCGGCCTTAGACCGCTGCATGCGTGTGTTTGTCAATAGCACCTCTTGATGTGGGTGGCCCCTTACTAGAATGCGAGGCACAGTGCATGACTGATCTAACCCATCGATACCATTATCAAGTCTATGATGCACCTCATGGAACACTGTAAAAGTCTCATGCAAAGCCTCGATTGAAAAGTCAGGTGGCAGACAAACAAACTGGAACAGAATCTACCTGGAGAGCAGTCTTGTTTTTGGCAGCCCTTTTAATTTTCGTCTTAGTATTTTGGATGACAATACTTGTTAGTCTTGGTCATATTTTAGTCATTTCAAAAGGTGTTCGTCTTCGTCTAGTTTTAGCTGACGAATACTCAGTTTTTGTCAGTAAAAATTCAAAGATTTCCAACAATTTGGAATTAACATTGACAGACGAGCACACATTGCAGCATCTACAAGGCCACCGCCAACTTCGTGACGTTTTTCCAATAGTTTTACGGTGGTATGAAAAAGTATCTGAAACTTTTGGAATTTCTCACATTTCTGTATAAAATCACCATCAAATGTGATCTAATCTTTGTCAAAATCACACAGATGAAAAAACTGTCTGCTTTAACTAAAACCACCTGATATTTATAGGTTTTCATATTTTAATGAGGATAGTATGCAAACAATGACAGAAGGGGGAAAAATAAGTAAGCGAACCCTCTGCCTAAGGAGACTTCAAGAGCAATTGAAACCAATTTTTACCAAACATTTTAAGTCAGGTGTGTGTGGGTCTTCAGGACGCAATGAGGAACGGACCGAGAGTAAACATCATGCTTGTCATTACCCGGGTAATGACTATGCTCAACTCATGGCTCTGGCTCTACTCATGCCGCTAGATTAAAAAATAATAATAATAATAAAACAATCATGCCTGATTGCTGTTGACAGCCGCTACAAACTAGTCCACATAATGCTATGGTAGATATCACATTTATAAAGAACTAGACGCAAATTTACTCTGTGCAGCGTTAGCAACACATGTATAGAAAACTGGATGCAAAAAGACCTCCCGACGTTAGTCACAGCCGCCATCTTAAAGCAGTAGACGTTTCAGAAAGGCTCCTGTTGTAGCAAACCTTCCTAGCGAACCTAATTATCTTTTTATGTAAAATACTCCTTAATTTGCTAAATCTTGACTGGAATCTATCTTTAAATAATGAAACCGTTTTAAAACTTTTAACATGTCAAGTAGACAGAAGGGAAATTATGGAACAACGGTAGCAATTTTAACAAGTTTAACGGTTGATTCACAACATTAAATTAATTGAATGTAATTTAAAGCTTTAGTATAAAGGGGGGAGGGTTGTTCATCAATAATTGATTCATAACCGAATTGTAGCCTCTGAATCGTAATCTTAATCGAAACGTAAGGTGCCACCAAGATTCCCACCTCTAATGTTGACAAGTGCAATGTTTGTTTACCGCTTTTCGTCTTACTGCGAAAAAAAAGGAAATGACAATTGGTCCGCCATGATAATTACGTCATCAGCACTGTGACCTGGGAAAAAAATAGCTGCTTTCACATGTGCCGCGTCCCGGGTAAATCCCGGACATTATACTCGGACGCGACCCGGTTGATGTCCCTGTCATCTTCGTGTCAGTCAACCCGGGAAATTGCTTTCAGACATACAGGCTACTAACCAGACTTCTGCGTATGCCTGAAAGGAGCTTAGGTCGCATTTTCATCTTGTTGTCGTCTCATCAGACAAAAAAACTGGAAACGGTCTCATTATTTTAGTCGTCCAGGACACACTTTTAGCTCGTCATCGTCAAGAAAAAAATGTTCGTTTACATAATATTTTGGTGATCGGCATCGCTGACGAAAACCAAGATGCTGGAGAGCAGTATACTATGAACTGTGTCAGCACTCGAGTCCCCATCCAGAACATGAATATAACAGAGGACCACAAATCAGTGCTGACATCAAATGCCTTCAATGTCATGGACTCTGTGAAGAGAAATTTCTGAATTTAAACACATTCCTTATCGTTCATAGTTCAAAGGATTCATCACGTTCCATATTTAAATCAAACATCGACAGTAATTGCAGCTCTACAAGTTTACATGACAGACATGAATGCAAAGAGGCATGTAAAACTGCTAGAACAACAGTCACACACTCTTGGTGGTTGTCATTATTCCTAGCACAAGGACATTGTTTTCCCTGCGGTCTGCCTGTCCTTCAGCGGGAGTAGAAGTAGCCGACATGTGACTATCAGGCTGTCTTTTTTTATGGACAAATGTGGATTCTAGTGAGGTCGCTGGCCTCGTAGTGTCCTTTTTTTGTGGTTTAGCTGAGAATTTGAAGGCTATCCCTCAAATTTTACAACCTTGTAAGTTGCCTCCCACCCAGAAAGGTGTAAATCTTATTCTTTCCACTCAATATAAGTTAAAGGATGCTATTTGGAGCCATGAATCAGGCCCAAAGTGACTCTCACTGTTCAGCAGCAGGTAACTGCCCTTATAGCGGGGCAGTCCCGCGCTGCTTTGTGGCAGCATACTGAGTTATGGAGATGAGCGTAACGACTGGGGAATGTTTTTCTGTCTGTCTGAGACACCCCTCTTCCTCCCCGGCTCCCCCGCCGCCGCCGCCTTCCTCTCATCTGGATGTTAACGCATTCTCAGGCCTCAAACGGCAGACATTTTGAAACACTCAAAAACAACAGCCACATCGGGGGTTAACGCTAGTTACGACGGAGGTGTCACACACTCCTGCGATTTGTGTAAACACTGCGTGCGTGCGTGTCTGCCCGCCCGCCTCATAATAGCGTCTACATCGTCTGGCAAATCTCTCGATAGGTGGGGATGGGAGATTTTTTGAAGACATTTTACATTTTAGCTTTTAATTTCTTTGTTGAGGTTTGAGTCTGGACGTGTGCAATTGCATCACAACGAAGCAATGTGTTAATAGCAATGGGTCATTTAAACCTTTATTCTGTCTTCATTCACTAACAAATGTAAGCAGACGAGGGAGATGTAGTGTGGTTAAGGGTCCAAACATATTTTTTAACAAACACCCCCCCCACACACTGAAAACATCACTAAACTAGCAATGATACAATTATCTTATTCTTTCAACAGATTTTACTGAAAATTACTTAAGCATAGTATTCATTCGTTTTGTGCAAATATTCACGTCCAAACGGTGTTGTTTTTTTGCAGCTCTTTTAAATTTTGGCTTAGTCTTTTGGACGAAAATACTTATTACTCTTAGGCTAGGTTCCTACCGCAGGTCTTAATGCACAAATCCGATTTTTTTGTCATCTTTTTTTTTGGGCCTACGCGTTCAGACTGCCTTTGTCCATTGAGTCCATTCAAGTATCGCAGTCCAAGATGCGCTGATGAAACTGACCTGCATGCACAGGAGCATCAAAACAAATGACCACACATGCTGGCTCAGCGTCATTCAAAGGTGATCATATTTTGGTTTCCAAAAAGAGGACACAAATAACAGACATAAATAATCCCCGTTTAGTGTTATAT
Organism: Corythoichthys intestinalis; assembly: GCF_030265065.1. Taxonomy (NCBI): domain Eukaryota; kingdom Metazoa; phylum Chordata; class Actinopteri; order Syngnathiformes; family Syngnathidae; genus Corythoichthys; species Corythoichthys intestinalis. The sequence goes on along the minus strand of NC_080414.1, from coordinate 36,881,238 downwards.
TCAAAGTTTATATGGACCGATAGCATGCACACACTGTCAGTGCATGACACACACACACACATACGGACAGTTTGCCCCAACTCTTGGCCGTGTAAGCAATCTTGAAATATTTCTCATATGGAGCAGAGACAAAACCGAGCATTCTCAGGCTTATCCTCAACCCATTTTATTTTTTTATGACTTTTGTCAAGCCCGACACTTCTCCAAAAGCTGCTGCACCGCTACCATAGCGCCCTGTCTCTCTCGGTCTTTGATGATGTAATTGCTGCATGAGTTCCGATTTGGGAGACTTGACAGTTCAGACGCTGCGACATTCTGGAAAATGTGGCCCATATCAGATTCAAACCACATACGAAAGAGACCCAGATCGGATTTGAAATGGTCCACTTCTATGCAACTTGTCCCGTTCAGACTGTCAAGTTAATGCCTCACTCGAGTCGGAAAAACACGAAAAAATCTGATTCGTGCATGAACCTAGCCTAAGTCATATTTTAGTCATTTCAAAATGTTTTCGTCATCTCTAGTTTTAGTCGACGAAATCTCAAACAAATTTCGTCTAGTTTTAGTTGACCGTTACTCGAAATGTTTTCATTTGTAAAATTCAAACGTTTTAGGCCAAAAATAGGTAAAGGTCTCCAACAATTTTGAAAGAACATGGACAGATGAGCACATATTGATGTATCCAGGGAAACGCCAACTTTCTGATGATAATACACACTCATCAGGAAATCCGTACATTATTTACTATTAAACTTGCCTAGAAGCTACAAAATGTATGTTTAAAAAAAAAAAAAAAAAAAAGTTGTCTGAGTGTTTAACATCCTCTAGACCAGACATGTCCAAAGTCCGGCCCGGGGGCCAAATGCAACCAGTGGTCAAATTTCATCCGGCCCCCAGCCTCTGTCATAAAATCAATAACATTTGGCCCGCACACAGACTTAATAAATTGGTCAGCAGTACTGCTACCAGCATATGAAGTAGCTTACACACTAAATGCTGCTCCTCATTTACTCACTAAAAGGCAGCAGCAATCTAAGCAACATTACCCCGTGTGACCCTTTACTTCCAATTTTCTAAAATGGCGACATTCAACATAAAAAGTTGACTGCGACGGCCGACACTTCAAGGATAGGTGGTAATTGGACGATTTCTTCACTAAAATACACAACTGTGTCTGCCTCATTTGCAAAGAGACAGCCGCTGTTTTTAAAGAGTTTATTGTGAGGCGTTATTGCCAAACAAGACACGCTGACGTGTACGACAAGATTAGAGGAAAGATACGCAGCGAGAAATTGAAGCAACTTGAAGCTAGTTTTATTTCACAGCAGCAGTATTTCGCAAGAGCCTGAGAGTCGAAAGAGAACGCCACAAATAAGCCTGTCGCAATATGCAATAATTCCATTTATTGCAGGATAAATAAAAATGAAGGCGGTAATTTTTCCGCTGCGACTTATCGCCTCGCGTGCACGTGCCTGCGCGCGTGCGGCAGACGTGCTGTTAAAAGTTCGGATTCCTTGTTACCAACTGCGCAAAATGCATCTTCGTTCCAGGTCTGGCAAAAACTAGCGCCGGAGCTAATCGTTCCCATTATATCCTATTGTTCACCGTATACCGGTTGCGTCAGTGCTCCGGAGTGACTGCGGACCATCTCCGGCGCGCCGGTGTTGTTGACGTGTGGGCGCTCCCGTCAGGAGTGACATTTCACACGGGGCGGCTATTTTTTGGCACAACGCCGGATATTTACAACGAAGTCCACCAAAACATTGTTACAGACTTGGCTGCTACGAACAACCTCGCTTTGAGAACGAACAACTGAATGAACATTGAGTGGCAAATTAAGAGCGCTGTGCTTCAAACTCGTCCTGTTTATGAAAGTCGATTATCATATGCTGGTGTTGTGTAGTAATGAGCAGACGTGACTTCAGCGGCGTTTATAATGCGCGCACACACTAGATATCATGAAATAGCAAACTAGATGTGCTACGTCCCATGCCATTGGCTACGTGAGCCCAGAGTGATTATGGGACACGTAGTCCATATACTACATCGATGAATTCTAAACCGTCATGACTGAATGGAAATTAAGAAAGCCAAATCAATCCATACCAGTGACTATAGATAATGTTGCAAATATTGTTAATTCAGTACGTGACACAGATGGATTCGGACCACAAATAGGATGTTTTGCTCATGTAGTAAACCTAGCTGCTAAGAGAGCTGTAGCAATCAACAGTGTGCCCCGCCTCACTTTACAAACGGTAAAGATTGTTCTCAGCACTTTTATGCAAATTTTTTTCAGATCAGTAAGAAGTAAGCACATAAATATTAAGCACGAAAATGCATGTTTATTTGATGGCAATTTAATTTGTGCTCGGTAGCAAAAAAAACAACAACAAAAAAAAACAACCCGAAACAAAATATATATATATATATATATATTTTTTTTTTTTTTTTTTTTTTCCAGAGCATTAAATGTATTGAATCGGATCGAAAATCGTGTCCCCCGTATCGAAAATCGTACCGAACCGTGACTTAACTGGATCGTTGCATCCCTATGGAACACCATTGCAGAAGCTATGACGGGAAAAGTTTTCATTTGCCTATATGCTTAAGTTATTAAGTGCTTTTTTTTTTTTTTTTTTTTTTAAACACATTGTATTTATTCTGTGTTTCTGTGCCGTATCAATATTGCTGTCTTTTACTTAAGAGGCATGATGTATTGTTTTTAGTTGTGATTTCTTAAAAAGTATTTTTGAATTTAAGAGTAAATATTTATCGCATTTAAATGGCTGTACTTGATCTATTAATATATACAGTATTCTCACTGTGTTATTGTAAATTGTTTTTTTTTTAAATGGGGGGGCGCAATAATATCGCATATCGCAATAATTTATGAGATAAATTATCGCACACTAAAATGTGTTATCGGCTAATTGCGAGATTGTTAAAATTATTAATTTAAAAAAAGAATAAAGCAAATGTGACACACAGAATGGCTTGCTAAAATTTAAAGGACATCAGCCAAGGTGACCCCCCCCCCCACACACACACACACACTCACATTTTTACTACATGAAATCTTGCCCCATTTGCAAAAAGTTTGGACACCCCTGCTCTAGACTTACTGACCAGAAAAGCCAAGTGGCTTTGATTTAGACTGGCCAGTGTTTTAAGAGGAAGCCCCCCATTCTGAAGCTAACGCTAACACAAACACAAATGCTACTGTAATCCTTCTCCCAGTGTGACTGGTTTGTAAATTATATAATTTTAGGGTTCAACTAATCTAGATTCTGTAGGAGATTTGCAACGGCACTTAACAATTCCAATAAGACAGACAGACAAAAAAAAAATTTGTGGAACACAACTGTATTTTAAATTTTTGAAACATAAAGCATAAACTGTGAATGCAATGATTTTTTTTTTTTTTTACCTAAATAGTGACACAGTCATTGATTAAAAAAAAGAAAAATCAACAACAACAACAAAATAAGAGTGTGATCGCTTCTTTCGTAGTCTGGTGTCAGGCCTGACCCAAAAAAAAAAGAAAAGAAAATCTGAGATCTCAGAGTGAGAGAAAAAAAGGAACTGCTGATGAATGCTTTTGTCCTACCGCCCTCAAGGAACATAGGTAGTTGTGGAACATTAGTGTTCTCCTATGTATTTTTTTAGTGGCATCTTGTTGGTGGGGTTCAGTCCAGGCCGCACAGATCCTCGAGTGAATCAATCCCCCCCAACAAACAGCCTGCACGTAACGTGCAGGGTTGTTACTCAAAGTGCAAAAAAATACAATACACAGACCAGTAATGGGCTTGTTAAATAAAAAAATGAATATATATTGGACTCGAATATAGTCAACACCATTATTCCTATTACAAGCACAGCTAATGTGTTGATGCTAGGAAAAACGCATTGAAAATTTCGCTGAAACACTTTTTTCTTTTTCACCACTCCGCAACCTAAATGACATGATAACAGCACTCTTATCACAAATCTTTTGTCCACGACAGTATAATCCTGGCTGTTTTTATAATTTTACGTGTGTATTTATCCACAGTGCCATAGCGTGCATTAACAACTAGCCCAAATTAATTTGCTGGCCAAAAGTATTAGCACCCCTCCAATTCTGTCAGATAATGCTCAATTATTCCCAGAAAATGATTGCAGTTACGAATGCTTTGGTCGTAATATCTTCATTTATTTTGCTTGCAATGAAAAAACACAAAAGAGAATGTAAAAAAAAAAATTTTTTTTTAATTCAATCATTATCATATTACACAAAACTCCAAAAATGGGCCAGACAAAAGTATCGGCACCCTTTGAAAAATCATGTGATGCTTCTCTAATTTGTGTAATTAACAGCACCTGTTACTTACCTGTGGCACATAACAGGTGGTGGCAATAAGTAAATCACACTTGCAGCCAGTTAAAATGGATCAAAGTTGACTCACCCTCTGTCCCGTGTCCTTGTTTGTACCACATTGAGTGTGGAGAAAAGAAAGAAGACCAAATAACTGTCTGAGGACTTGAGAAGCAAAACTGTAAGGAAGTATGGGAAATCTCAAGGCTACAAGTCCATCTCCAAAGACCTGAATGTATCTGTGTCTACAGTGCGCAGTGACTAGGGCTGCAGCTATCGATTATTTTAGTAATCGATTAATCGATGAAGTAGTTCGAATAATCAAGTAATCGGATAAAGAACATAGAAAATTAAAATACCTGAGCTCAGCCTCAAACAGTTTTAAAAAAATAAATAAATCAGGAACTATGTTGTACAACAAAAGGAACAGTTGGCAAAAGTCCGATAGCTTAAATGCTATAATATGCTAATTTTTTTTTGTTTTTTTTTTAACAATGCTCTTAACAAATTGTCCAGACTCGTATTCCCACAAAAAAACAAAAAAAAAATCAAATATACCTATAAACTGAATCACGAATGCATAAAAAACAAACATTATCTCAAACAAAAATTTAATTAGCTTATATTGGTCTTAACAGGGAGCAGCCAGATTCAGCCACGTGAAATGAAGGAGATTAGAGGGCATTCTATACACCCAAATCAATAAAACTAAATGCAAACACTTTCAAAGCAAACCATTACAACGCCACTTTAACTAAACAAATACTCGAAGCAGTAAAATTTAATTTGAATCTTTTTTTTCTAATCGAATACTCCAGTTAATCGAGTAATTGTTGCAACACTAGTGTCTACCATCTGCAGCTTCATCAATAACTGCCCATGGCACTGTGGCTAACCTCCCTCGATGTGGACGGAAAAGAAAAATTGACGAGAGAGTTCGACAAAAGATTGTGCGGATGGTGGCTAAAGAACCTCGACTAACATCCAAACAAGTTCAAGATGTCATACCGACGTCTGACCCAGAGACATAAAAAAACAACAACAACAACAGGATGGAGTTTGCCAAATCTTATCTGAGAAAGCCAAAAATGTTTTGGAAGAATGTTCTCTGGTCAGATGAGACAAAAGTAGAGCTTTTTGGGAAAAGGCATGAACATAGACTTTATGGGGGAAAAACAAGGCCCTCAAAGAAAAGAACACGGTCCCCACAGTCAAACATGGCGGCGTGTCCCTGATATTTTGGGGTTGCTTTGCTGCCTCTGGCACTGGACTGCTTGACCATGTGCATGGCATTATGAAGTCTGAAGACTAGCAACAAATTTTGCAGCATAATGAAGGACCCAGTGAGAGAAAGCTGGATCATCCTCAGAGGTCATGGGTCTTCCAGCAGGACAATGACCCAAAACACAATTAAAAAAGCAATAGAAAATGGTTTGAGAAAAGCACTGGAGTAAGTGGCCAGCAATGAGCCCAGACCTGAGCCCAATAGAACACCTGTGGAGAGATCTGGAAATGGCAGTTTGGAGAAGCCACCCTTCTCAAAATCTCAGAGACCTGGAGCAGTTGGCCAAAGAAGAATGGTCTAAAATTCCATTGTAAGAAACTCATTGATGGATACCGGAAGCGGTTGTTTGCAGTTATTTTGTCTTAAGGTTTTGCTACCAAGTATTAGGCTAAGGGTGCAAATACTTTTGTCCGGCCCATTTTAGTGTAAAATGACAATGATTTAATTTCTTTTTCCATTCTCTTTTGTGTTTTTTCATTGCAAGCAAAATAAATGAAGATAATACAACCAAAGCATTTGTAATTGCAATCATTTATCATTATCTGACAGAATTGCAGGGGTGCCAATACTTTTGGCCAGCACTCAATATGAAAACAGTTTTAAAATAGGCCATCCATTGAAGGTGTGCCTCATACTCCGATGCACCTTATAGTGCAGAAAATTTGGTTCACTTTATTCTAGTACGGCAAATAAGTATGTTCCCTGAGGTCACATGCACCACCCCCGACATCGCCTTGCACCCCCCTGGGGCGGTGCGCCCTACTATTTGAGAGAAGTACTGCAATAGACAAAGAAATGTCAATTTTCTAGGAACAGCCCGTATTCAAGGCTCTGTACATAGCCTTCTGGTATTTGTCTTTTTCCCAAATCTTTTGTTTTCATTTTCCGTGACGTCGGTCTTTATAAGGTGCTCTCAAAGTCATTCACATGATTGTTTGGTGCTGGTAAAAAAAGCCAAACCGCTGGTGAAGAATGCATCCCAGTGTATGTAATATCATCTGGCTTTGTTTTCAGTGCACATTCAAGGGGAAGCCACAGAACGTCATTATCTTGACACTCCCTTCCCCTTTATACCGCAAACTTGGGGAAATGTGCACTTTATAAGATGGCACTTAATCTGTACAATCGCTATTGTACGATGATTTTGTAATGGCTTGCTGAAATGATGTGATGGTTAAAGCTAGGTGATACCTATTGTGGCATAGTTCCTTAATAAACTTTGAGTCTGCCTTTCCTTTGGGACATTTTCTTCAAAAAAACAAAAAAAAAATCCTCAATTTAAATCTCTTTGATTCTCTTTCACCCTCTCACGCAGGCACACAAAACACACGTTTCTCCCCTGTGCCCACAGAGTAAATGTGGAACCGTGTGAGCCTTCAGGAGGACTTTGAAATGAGACATGGCTGGAACATCAGAGGATTCTGACATTCTCAATGAAGCTGCCTTGATTTATAAGAGAGACTGGGCTGGGGGGGTTGTTTCTAGAAGCACACAAGGCTATGAGGTCTTCCATTAGTACCCTGACCTCTGTTTCATGCGACCAACCACCGCATGAGAGGAGAAGAATGGAGGGATGGATGGTAGACTTAGGGGGGAGACTCTTTCCTTTTTTTGGGGAGTGTAGAAAGTCTGCTATTTGCATTTTCAAGAAATGAGAAACCCAAGCTCGATCATTTGTCAGCAGCCCTGGGGTGTCCCGATCCCGCTCTCAGGCCTCTCTCTTTTACGGTCCTCCTTACAGTTTTACCATCTGCAATCCAATTAGTTGGCTCTTAATCACGTGTTAAAGTGCAGCACCTTCCTGGTGTTTACTGTCTGTTTGCAATGCTGTAAAAAGGTGTGAGGTGTCTCATAAAAACATGCCCACAAAGGATTAAATACTCCCTACCTCTAGGAGACTTAGTCACCCCCAAAGAAAAAAAAAACAGAAGAGTGCTTGCTTCTGCAGACCATCTAATGCGTGAATATTATTGGTTTTTAAAGTAGGACCCGGTGTTTTTTTTGTCAGCCCTCTTAATTTTCGTCTGTCCTTTGGACAAAAATCCTTAATATTTATATTTTAATCATTTCAGAATGAGTTAATCTTCATCTAGTTTTCGTCGCTGAATACTGAAGCAATTTTCGTCTAGTGTTAGTCGACGAATACTCAACTTATTTTCGTCTCCAAAAATTCAATGTGTTTTTTTTTTTTTTTTTTTAAACTATTATCCTCAAAACCATGTTCATACTAGGGCTGGGCGATATGGCCTTAAGTACGTATCATGGTAAATTGAGCAGATTTACCTCGATAACGATAAATGACCATAAATTCACCCAAGCGGACTGTTACATAATTTGAAAATCTGAATCAATGCATGAAATACAAATGAACTGTTTCTCGTTGATTTTTTTACCAGCTTTCAAGTTAACATAATTAACAATTGTACATACAGTCTAAACATTAAGTATATAAAAAAATTATCGTAAACAATAAAAATTCAAGTATGAACATTTTATAACAGCTTGTATGACTTGAACAATATACAACATTATAAAAATCAATACGACGACTGTGCAAACATATCATCTTAACACAAATGCCTTACAGCTTGAACAGTGCACTTCAAACAACTTATTGTTCATGGCTTGTGTGACATAATTACTCAACACAAGTGTTTACTCCAAGGTTTCAGGTTTTTTTTTAACAGAACATTTTTTAATACATGCACCCCCCCCACACACACACACACACACAGACACACACATATTAAAGCTATATCGCTCTTGTGCCAATGAAACATTCAAAATTTTATGATGGCAGTAATGACACAGAATTAAACAAGCGCATACAGAAAAATACCTGTGGCCATTAAACGGTCACTGTTCGATTATAATTTATGCTGAATGCTTTACCATCATAAAAGATATTAAAGAAATCACACACACGCACAGATACAAAATAACTCGACATACAAATTCTAGATGCAGTCCGTGCACAGTCCACTCATTAAGTTCAGCCGTTTCGTCAAGATTAGAGCCGCTATCCGACTCCGTCACGTTCATTTGTAGCTGCTGTTAGCCGCTAGTGTTAGCCTGTGGCCTGGCTACCAGTAGAAAGCACTGAAAACACACGCTCCTGAAATGGTGAGAACCAGGGAGGAAAGCGGGTGAAAGCCCCCTGGAGGCCGCCAAGAGTCTACTTAATGTCGGGTGGAAGTTTGGCGTAGCTCCCTTAAGCCCGACTCCATCACGTTTGCATGTAGCGTTAGCCTACTGGGCTTCTGTTTGTTTGAGTTCCTGATAACCACGTGACTTCATATGTAAGCACATTGACTGCTTTCTTAATTGGGAATTAACATAGCCAAACAACACGGTCAAAATTACGTCGGTCATCGTGAAGAATTTCGGTAACGGTAAATTTTCGGTATACTAGTTCAAACTAGTGTTGCACCAATACCATTTTTTTGGTCCTGATACCTGGCTGTGGAGTATCGGCTGATACTGATACCATACTGATACCACTTCGTTTTAAATTTATATATATACAGATACGTATATAACTGGCTTGCAACCAATTCAGGGTGTACTCCGCCTACTGCCCATAGTTAGCTGGGATTGGCTCCAGTTGCCCCGTGACCCTCGTGAGGACAAGCGGCTGGAACAATAAATGAATTAATAAATATATATACTAATATATGGCGGAAAACACAGATAAGGCGGAAAAAACAGTTTCTGCTCTTGCACCCCTCTTTAAAATAAACTGCTGTATTTTAAACCAAAAATACTGTTGTTTGATAGAACAATGTGTCTATATGCTGCCATAGCAGATTCATGGAGCATTAAGCTCCTAAACTATTTTTAATTTGTCCGTTTTACCCTGGAAAATCCCATTTACAGACGTCGCGCAACCGCTTTTGTTTCAACCTAGCTTTAAAAAGAAGTAATCGGATTTATTATTTGAAATGTCTGTCATTTTTAGCTTAGAATCATTAATAGATGTCTAATATTTTGTTTAAATAAAAAACAACTTTAAAAAGTTGTTCACTCGCATATTATAAACTTTTAAAACAAATTACGTCACAATGAAAAAATGAGCGTCTGTAAAGGTCACAGACATCCACCTGATAACTATCGCTTAATTTAATTTTTTTCAGTACTCTCGCATTTTCCTCAATATTTTAGATGATAAATAATCGATCCAAACAAAGAAGAATTGAAAAAAGAAAAAAAAAAAAACGTTAAAAATAGTAAATATATGAAAATGGAAAATCTCGACCACTCCTTGATGTCTGCGATTTCTGTATCGCGACCCTTGTTATTTTACCATGTTTCACCCATAAAATCCCCCAAAAATCCGGCTGTGGCCATTCACAGCTGTGTCTTGACACTCGGTGATACATGCTACATGGAGTTTTTGGATCGAAAAGAGGTAAGTACGCGATAATATCTCGTTAAAATCATGGCATCTTTAATTAAGCTCTCGCGTGCTCTCACCTCCAGTAACGGTTTTGCTGTTTTTTTGTGTGTTTTTTTTAATGCCCCTCCTGTTCAAAATTTTTCTTCCCCCAGAAAATTTAAATTTTAAGCTTTCCGATGATGTATCACACATGCATATAGGACAATTTTGAAATTTGACCAAATTGTTGGTCTCAGTCTTTGTGTTCACGTCTTCATCTTCAAATGTTTTATGAGGTTTGAGGTATTAAAACTGGCCCATTTAACTCCACTCTTGAAACGTTCAGACTGCAAATCTTGCATGCAGCCATTGATTGTACTGGATGGAATTTCTGTGCTGAAATATTTCCAGACTGCCGCCATTTCTCCTGGTTTGTTTTTCCTCTCATGAAAAAGCTGCCCCGGCGTCGGTTAAGAGCGGCTATTGGCCCGCTCTCATTGGTCTGGAGCAGGCCAATAGCGATGGCTGCTTGGCATGCAAAGTGATCACATGTCATTACACAACACAGAGACAGAGTGTAGTGAGCGTTAGGAGAAAAAAAATGCTGCGGTCAAGTATTATAATACTGGACCGGTTAATGGTATCGGTGCCCTGTTTGTTGGTACTCGCCAATACCGATACCACCATTTCGTGCGGGTCTGACCGGTGTCAGAGTTTGGCCCGTGTAGCTAGTTGTAAGTCGGATCCATTTCCAGTGAGGGCCGGACTCCGCCAAGGCTGCCCGATGTCACCGGTTCTGTTCATAACTTTTATGGACAGAATGTCTAGGCGCAGCCAAGTTGTAGAGGGGGTCCGTTTTGGTGGTATTATATCTCTGCAGTTGGAATGAAGATCAGCACCTCCAAATCCGAGACCATGGTCCTCAGTCGGAAAAGGTTGGAGTGCCCTCTCCGGGTCGGGGATGAGATTCTGCCCCAAGTGGAAGAGTTCAAATATCTTGGGGTCTTGTCCATGAGAGAGGCTAGGAGGGAGCGGGAGATCAACTGGCAGATCGGTGCGGCGTCTGCAGTAATGCTGACTCTGCACCGGTCCATAGTGGTGAAGAAGGAGCTCAATTTACCAGTCAATCTGCGTTCCTACCCTCACCTATGGTCACGATCTGTGGGTTGTGACCAAAAGAACAAGATCCTGGATACAGGTGGCCAAAAATATTTTCCTCCGCAGGCTGTCCGGGCTCTCCCTTAGAGATTAAGCAGCTTGGTCATCCGGGAGGGACTCTGTGTCGAGCCGCTACTCCTTCGTGTTGAGAGGAGCCAGCTGAGGTGGCTCGGGCATCTGGTTCGGATGCCTCCTGGACACCTCCCTAGAGAGATGTACCGGGCATGTCCCACCGGCGGGAGGCCCCAGGGACGAACCAGTACACGCTGGAGAGACTATGTCTCTCGGCTGGCCTGGGAATGCCTTGGCATCCCGCCGGAGGAGCTGGCTGAAGTGGCTGGGGAGAGGGAAGTCTGGGCTTCCCTGTTAAAGCTGCTGCCCCCGTGACCTGTTCCCGGAGCAAGCGGAAGATGATAAATGGATGCATCTCTGCATGGATGGATGGATGGATGCATCTCTGCATGGATGGATGGGTGCATCTTTGCTTGGATGGATGCATCTCTGCTTTTTGCAGATGATATGTAGTGCTGTGACCGTCAACTCTTACTGGAACAGTTTGCAGCAGAGTGTGAAGAAGTCGGGATGAGAATCAGCAAATCCCAATCTGAGACCGTGGTCCTCAGTCGGGAAAAGGTGGAATGCCCTCTCCGGGGCAGGGATAACGTCTTTCCCCATTTGGAGAAGTATCTCAGGGACTTGTTCACAAGTGACGGAAAAATAGAACGGGAGATCAACAGGCGGATCGGTGCCGTAGTGCCGCAGTGATGCATTGGTCCGTCGATTTACGTTACCTATCATTACTTACCCTCACATATGGTCACGAGCTGTGGGTCGTTACCGAAACAACATGATCCCGGATACAAGCAGCCAAATTAAGTTTCCTCATTAGAGTGCCGGGGCTGTCCCTTAGAGATAAGGTGAGAAGCTCGGTCATTCGGGTGTGGCGCGGAGTGGAGCCGCTGCTCATCCGCAGTGACAGGAGCCGATGAGGTGGCTCAGGCATCTGATTAGGATGCCTCCAGAGCGCCTCCCTGGTGAAGTGTTCTGGGCACATCCCACTGGGAGAAGGCTGCAGGGCCAACACAGGACACGCTAGGGAGACTGTCTCCCGGCTGGCCAAGGAACGACTTGAGATCCCCCAAGAAGAGCTGGATGAAATGGCTGAGGATAGGGAAGTCTGGGCTTCCCTGCTGAAGCTGCTGCCCCTACGACACGATCTCGGACAAGCGTGAGAAAATGGATGGATGGAGTTTACTCATCTGTACCCACAGATTACTGAACTGTACCTACAGTTTAGTAAGAGTAAAACACTGACATATAGTATAACTAAACTGTACCTACCTATTCTCCTCTCCTCTTCATAGTTTATTTTTTAGCTATTTGCCAGAAAGTTTAGTTAGTTATTCCTGGAAATGCATTCTCTTTGGTTTAAGGGATATGGAATTTATTGTTTTCAGTAAACAGGGTTGATCTATAATCTGTGTCTACAGTGCACAGTGCTAGTTGCTATAGAAACATACAAGGGTTGTCAGAACATTTCATGGGGGTCTCAACTGACCTCTGTCACACATAAGCAGGCCTACTAAGCATTTCACAGAGATTCAATACAAGGTAAAGCATACGTTGAGCACACACAGTAATGAGAAATGGCTCTCGGGTCTGTTGACAATCCATAGGAAATGATAAAACACCACAACAGGTTTTACAGGCGTGTCCCTTGTGTGTACGAGGCGATTAAACGTCAACACCGAAAGGAGGGAGCTATGAGAGGAAGAGAGTGTAAAACGCTGACTGGCTGTTCGTCCTCTCTTGTTACCGGATGTCCTTGTCTAGCAGACATCCACTCTCACTGATGTCCCTGACATGGGAAATACAGCATTTCTGATGGGGAGTTTGGGGATTATTGCATGCAGATGGCAGTAAAACACTTAACTCCTCTCACCTTACCCTTTATCTTAACCTTCCATAGACAGCATTCCCAAGTTGCTCTTTTTCCACACCTCCCATTAAATCCTATCACCCATTTTTGTCAGTCTTAATAGTCTCTGAGGATTTCACGCAAATGGAGTATTGTTTGTTTAAATCCCTTCAAGATTTTGAAGACCTGCACCAAACAAATGGAAGTCTGCATCTCATGACTTGGTTCAGCCAATTAGAAGTAGAATTTTCAGCCAGCAATAATCAAATAAATGTCATTTTTGAAGAGATAGCAGTTTTTGCTGCTGATTTTCAAATTTAGTTGAAAATGTTCCACTCTGCCTCTTGCATATTTAGTCGTAATTTTCGGACTATTAGCCACTTTTCCCCCCTCATTTTGCATCCTGTGGCTTTTAGTCCAGTGTGGCTTATTTGTTCATTTACTTGGGTTAATAGGTAAAACTTTATTTTACAGCGGCGTCTTAAGACTGTCATAAGACAGTCACAATTATGACATGACACTGTCATGGGCATTAAAGAATGCATATGACAGATGTCATTGAGTGTCAGTTTTGTCACTAACTCCATTTACGTCCAGCTTGGATCTTTTACGTACATTCAAAGTGAGATAATTTGCCACATGACACTTAAAAGCCTCTGTCATAAGCATTCATTAATGCTCTTGACAGTGCCATGTCATAATTATGACGGTCATATGACCGTCTTATGACGCCGCTGTCACATAAAGTGTTACCACTTAATTTCTGTTGGTGTAAATATGCCATAATACAGTGAGGACAGTCGCGGCTTATAGTCCGTTACGGCTTATCTATGAACAAATGCTGTTTTTGTGTGAAATTGGTGGGTGGTTGCTTGTAGCTCAATACTTCACCTCAGGGAAGATACTTTTTTGCCGTACTAGAATATAGTGTAATTGTGTACCGCAAGAAACACGTAACCTTTGCTCATTAATATTCATGACGTTAGCAATTGTTTCTGGGCGGGTCAACCTCCCGTTTGTCCATCATGCTAGATGCATGTAAATAGTATACGAACGAGATGTTTACTGAGCTAAACCTACCAATTCTGTCCGAAATGATGTCCCTGGTTCCAAATTCACTGGTGAAGATGTGGAAGAAAATAAAAATGTTCAGTTAAAGCAATGGCTTGAGTGTCTAGGGCTGAAAAAGACGGGGAAAAAGGGCTGACCTGATCCAGCGGTAGCTTTTTTAGCGACACCTTTTTATTGTGTGCATTGCCTTACGCCACTGACAATGACATTCTCGTATTTCAACAATCTATCCTTTACCACCGTATGCCCTGTCTTTCCTATATATCATATCCTCTGGTTGTCTTACATCTCTGACCGTTCTTGGGAACAATTTACATTGCTATTTTTGTGTAGCGATCGCAAATGCTACATGGTGACAGCCAATGAACATTTTTTTCATTAATAACAAATCTTGATTCTATAATTTATTTACACTTCCCCCTTACTAAAGTTGTTTTTTTATACAACAGAAAAGGTAACCGGTGGCAGTCAGATACCATTTTAATTTTTTTCAGGTCATTCGTTGTCAGACAGAATTCGCATGGCAAAATGCCACGCTAATAAATAAGTAAAAATATAAAAATGGCTTGCCTCTTCATCCTCTGTAGGACCATGAACCCCGACAAAATGTTTACTGCATATGAAATGTGAATGGCTTCACCTGGCTGGCATTAAACTGGTCTTCTGGACGTCCGCGCAAGTTGATCCATTCCTCCGAGTTTTTGATTTTGGGAAACATATGAAGAAAACATCCTTCATATGTTGTAATGTCTAGAGTCGTTTCTACAAGTTCCATAGCAGCGGTGTTTACTCGGCATGTTCTTTTCTGAAAGATTACCGGAAAAAACAAGCAGAAATAACATGGATTGTATGCAAGGGCATGTCTACAATGACCCACTTCCGTGTTACGATGGCGACCTCACGGTGTAAAAATACCTATTGCGTGGTACGCTATTGCAAGTCCACTCAGTAGGTGGCAGTGGTGCTGTCATTTTCGGAGTGTGCGCAGCATTTTTGAACCAAACAGGAGCACACAGCAAAGGGCATTGGAGTTATGAAGAGCTAAGACGAGGAAATATGGCAAAGCCTATGTAGCGTTTGGCTTTGACTTCAAATACAGTGGGAGACGAGGAAAGAATAATCTGTTTACTGTGTAATGTTTGCAGCGGACAGCAGGAAGCCAAATCAATTAAGATGTCACTTAGAGACAATAGACCCCAATCACATTGATAAGCCGCTTGATTTTTTTTTTTTTTTTTCCCCAGCGTAAACGTGCCAAATATTGCCAGCAATCGTCCCGCTTTGTGAGTGTTACATCAGTAAACCAGTGAGCACTTTTAGAATCATAAAAGGTGGCATATCAAGTTGATCAGAGCAAAATAACCCCATGCCATAGCAAAGGAGCTGATCCTGCCTGCAGCAAAAATAAAACAGTCCCTCTTTCCAATGACGGTCATTTTTGCTCTATTAAATTTTGTTTTTTCGGTCAAATTGTCTGGCATATTGTACTCTGAGATAATGTTGCTAATCAATTTGAATTTATTATTTTGTTGATCCAAAAAATGTACCTCGACTCAAGTGTATATTTACACTTTGGATGTGACTTTTATTTAATTCAGGCAAATTGGTAATTGACAAAACAATGTTAATAAAGTTATACTTTATTGTAAGTTGATCTATATTACTTTTTTCTTCAAGCAAAGGTGTACTTATCATAATTTTATAGACAAAAGATACGATATACAGTGGCGGCAGAGAGTTGGGGGGGGGGGGCACGAAACATTTACTTCTTCCTGAGGGGGGTGCGTAACAGAAAATAATTGAGAAGCACTGAGCAGTAGTGATGATAATGTAAATATATATATTTTGGTGCAGAACTATTACTAGTATAAAAGCTATTCTGCACTTCTGAGTTGGACTATCACACATAATGTGTAACCAACCTGAACACTTTTGACAAACAATGGGTTTTAGAGTTTTAATGTAGCGAAAGTGTATCCGTCAAAAAATTTTCTTTTGGATACCTGTTTCTATTTTCAGCCTCCCCAAACTTGTCGTTGTCATGTGAACTAACACAACACCATTTCTGACTGTGTAACAAAGGACAAGCAGGAGAGTCGAGGCAAAAACAGCCTGACAATAGAGGAGTAGGACGCCCTTTGGGACCGATCAGTATCACTCCGCTGATAAAAGAATGTGTCTGAACGCCAGCCGTTCTTCCCACAGATTTGTTTTTCCCCAAGGGCAATTTCAGTCTTAATAGGCTAGGATTATACATAGAAACTTCTCCCTTTGGCATGCGTCACACATGGATCTCTGCAGGTGGATGTGATGTGATCTAACACTACTTTTGAGTCACCAAGGAAACTTAATAAAAAGAGAGCACAGTCATAAAGCTGAATCTCCCGTGATAGTCGAAATGTCCTCTCAATAATGCATTACATCAGTGTTTCCCAAATTTTACTGAGCCAATGCACCAATTTTACAAGAGATAATGATAGTCTCCCCTAACAAGTTTACTTGGCGTATCATCTGGGCCTGTTTTAATTGAATTCATAGCTGATAAACTCGCCATAACTATTGGTGTTGTCTGAATGGCAACAGGTGGTGAGAGAGTTTCACTGTGCCTTCTTTCACAAGCATTTAATTGTTCCGTCTGTTGTTTCACATTGCTGGCATACATATATGGCGGAAAACACTCAGGTGACTTGAAGTTCCGCTCTGAGACCCCAATTTGGCCAAATTTCAAAACTGTCCAATATGCATGTGTGATACATCATTGGAAAGCTTAAAATCTCAATTTTCTGGGGAAAGAAAAAATTTGAACAGGAGGGCATTTTTAAAAAGAAAAGAAAAAAATCTAACAGCAAAAACCATATTTGGGTGTGAGAGCACGAGAGAGCAGAATGACAGACGCCATAACTTCAACGAGATCTTATCGCGTACTAACCTTGTTTCGATCCAAAAACTCCATATAGAATGTATCACTGGGTGTCAAGACACAGCTGTGAATGGCCACAGCTGGATTTTTTGGAGATTTTATGGATGAAACATGGTAATATAACGTTGTTGTTTTTTTTGTTTTTGTTTTTTTTTCAATTTTTCTTTGTTTGGATCGATTATTTATCATCTAACACAGTGTTTTTCAACCTTTTTTGACTCAAGGCACATTTTTACGTTGGAAAAAAAATCTTGCGGCACACCACAAACTAAAAATGTTCCAAAATTATTTTTTGCACAGTATATTTAATTATGAAATAATTTCTCAATATGTATACTTACTCAGTGTGAAACTTGAGCCTGTTTACAGTGCCTTGCAAAAGTATTCGGCCCCCTTGAACCTTGCAAACTTTCGCCACATTTCAGGCTTCAAACATAAAGATATAAAATTTTAATTTTTTGTCAAGAATCAACAACAAGTGGGACACAATCGTGAAGTGGAACAAAATTTATTGGATCCCCTTGCGTTAATACTTTGTAGCGCCACCTTTTGCTCCAATTACAGCTGCAAGTCGCTTGGGGTATGTTTCTATCAGTTTTGCACATCGAGAGACTGACATTCTTGCCCATTCTTCCTTGCAAAACAGCTCGAGCTCAGTGAGGTTGGATCGAGAGTGTTTGTGAACAGCAGTCTTCAGCTCTTTCCACAGATTCTCGATTGGATTCAGGTCTGGACTTTGACTTGGCCATTCTAACACCTGGATACGTTTATTTTTGAACCATTCCATTGTAGATTTGGCTTTATGTTTTGGATCATTGTCCTGTTGGAAGATAAATCTCCGTCCCAGTCTCAGGTCTTGTGCAGATACCAACAGGTTTTCTTCCAGAATGTTCCTGTATTTGGCTGCATCCATCTTCCCGTTAATTTTAACCATCTTCCCTGTCCCTGCTGAAGAAAAGCAGGCCCAAACCATGATGCTGCCAGCACCATGTTTGACAGTGGGGATGATGTGTTCAGGGTGATGAGCTGTGTTGCTTTTACGCCAAACATATCGTTTTGCATTGTGGCCAAAAAGTTCAATTTTGGTTTCATCTGACCAGAGCACCTTCTTCCACATGTTTGGTGTGTCTCCCAGGTGGCTTGTGGCAAACTTTAAACGAGACTTTTTATGGATTGAGAAATGGCTTTCTTCTTGCCACTCTTCCATAAAGGCCAGATTTGTGCAGTGTACGACTGATTGTTGTCCTATGGACAGACTCTCCCACCTCAGCTGTAGATCTCTGCAGTTCATCCAGAGTGATCATGGGCCTCTTGGCTGCATCTCTGATCGGTTTTCTCCTTGTTTGAGAAGAAAGTTTGAAGGACGGCCGGGTTTTGGTAGATTTGCAGTTGTCTGATGCTCCTTCCATTTCAATATGATGGCTTGCACAGTGCTCCTTGAGATGTTTAAAGCTTGGGAAATCTTTTTGTATCCAAATCCGGCTTTAAACTTCTCCACAACAGTATCTCGGACCTGCCTGGTGTGTTCCTTGGTTTTCATAATGCTCTCTGCACTTTAAACAGAACCCTGAGACTATCACAGAGGAGGTGCATTTATACGGAGACTTGATTACACACAGGTGGATTCTATTTATCATCATCGGTCATTTAGAACTACATTGGATCATTCAGAGATCCTCACTGAACTTCTGGAGTGAGTTTGCTGCACTGAAAGTAAAGGGGCCAAATAATATTGCACGCCCCACTTTTCAGTTTTTTATTTGTTAAAAAAGTTTAAATAATCCAATAAATGTAATAAATGTTGTTCCACTTCATGATTGTGTCCCACTTGTTGTTGATTCTTGACAAAAAAATTAAATTTCATATCTTTATGTTTGAAGCCTGAAATGTGGCGAAAGGTTGCAAGATTCAAGGGGGCCGAATACTTTTGCAAGGCACTGTAGATGAACACAGAGTCGATATCCTTATTCTTCAACTGCTCTCAGTCTGTTTTTATTTTTTTTTTATTTTTTTATAGCAGTTAGGCTTGAAAAAGCTCAGAATTATCAGAAAGGGGGACTTGAGCAATGTTTTTAACCACATCAGGGCCGAGCATCTCGCAGACAATGGCATTGCAGGCAGGTAGTATTAAGTCTCTGTCACGGTGTGGGACGTTTTGGATTTAGCAACAAGGTAAATGGCTTTGAGGGATTTTTGATTTACCTTTGTATTTTTTATCAAAAAGTTGCCTGTTTCTCTGTGTTTTACGAAGGCAAACAAAATAGTCCATGGACTTGTTTTGAATCGACAGGTTTCATTTGGAGATGACGTTTAAACTTGTTTGGCACCATGGTGCTGTTTTCGGATTGCTGCTCGTGTCGCGTTCAAGAACTGCTCGGATTTTTAGCCATTAGCCACCTTGCTGTTCTCAACAATGTGTTGGAATAAAACACGGGGAGGATTGACGGTCGTCACATATAGATATAATAGAAAGGACACTTTGGAATACATAGACACATGACGAGTCTAACCAAATGATGTGCAGTAGATGTGCTGGGGTCCTCACTGTCGTGGACAGCAAGGTTGTTGATGGCTAGAAATCAGAGTAGTTTTTGAACGTGACACAAGCGATACTCCGCTCATCTGCACACGACCGAGAACTCTCGAACTCTCTACCAACTCCTTCCTTCCTTCCTTCTCCAACTCCGCCCGACGACCTAAAAAAACAATATTGTAATAGCCCCAAATGGGGAAATAGAAAGGAGAGGAGTCAGTGATGACTTTCCAACTTTATTGTGGCAACAATGGAAAATAATAAACAAAATAACAGTGGCATCCGCAACATGCGACCGCAAACTTAGCTCTCACGCCGTTCTCCCTGAGACTCCCTCCCTCCCTCCTTGCTTGCTTCCCGCTACGTCACCACTCTGCAGTCTGATGGCCCCTTCAAGGGCCCGTAGCAGTTACGGACATTACAAATTTATATATTTTATATATATAAATGCGACATTAGATAATTTCTCGCGGCACACCTGACGATCTCTCGCAGCACACTACACCGGTTGAAAAACACTGATCTAACATATCGGCAAAAATGCGACAGAACCCAAAAAATAAAATTAAGCAATGGTTATGCGGTAGATATCCGTGACTTTTTTACACACCACTTTTTTCATTATGACGTAATTTGTTTAAAAGTTCAAAATATGCCAGTGAATAATTTTTTAAAGTGTTTTAAACGAAACATTAGACATCAATTAATGATTCTAAGCTAAAAACGACAGACATTTTGAATAATAAATATAATTAATTACCTTCGTTTCATGGCTGGGTTGAAACAAAAGCGGTTGCGTGACGTCTGTAAATGGGGGTTTCCAGGGTAAAACGGACAAATTAAAAATAGTTCGGGGGCTTAATGCACCAGGGAACTGCTATGGAAGCATGTAGACATATTGTTCTATCAAACACAAGAGTTCTTTTGGCTTAAAATACAGCAGTTTCTTTTAAAGACGAGTGCAAGAGCAGAAACTGCTTTTTCAGTCTTGTCAGTGTCTTCCGCCATATGGAAAAAGATATACAGTGTTACCTCGACATACAATCCCTTCGAAACATGATCTTTTCGACATCCGATGTAAAATTTGACTACCCATTTGTTTCTACACTGGTAACAAGCATTTTATTTGTTACATTTTATCTGTAACAAGATGTATCTTTTTTTTTTTTTTTTTTTTTTTTTTTTTTTCTTTTTCGTTTTCTATTTGACTCAAACAACATTACTCTTGCAAATGGATATTAGAAAGTTATGTGCTCACAGCAAGAGTAAATCAGCATGGAGGAATGAGAGAGGTAAGATAGGTAACCCACCGATGCAACATAAACCGCTCTTAGGTCACAACCTACCACTTGAGAAACACTGTTAAATTGCATAACATATACAGTGATGTATTTTTCCCCATTTCGATCCAGTCAAAGTAAAGCACCAGAGTGCAGAAAGAGGTGAGATGGAAGTTGATGAGCATGTCTAGAGGTGGATTGACAACAAGGGTTGTCCCCACTTTGATTTTGAATATTGATGGCTAAGAAAATAGATTGTCACTTTTATACAGAATATATACTGACAAAGCAGGAAGATTGTTGGCAATGTTCGCAAAAAAAAAAAAAAAAAAAAAAATCAAGTGGCTTATTAATGTGATTGGGGTCTAATGTCTTGATGTCTTAATTGATTTGGCTTCCTGATGTCCGCTGCAAACATTTTTAGACACAGTAAACAGATCAATCATTCCTTGTCTCTCAGTGTATTAAAAGTCAAAGGCAGAAGCCAAACGCTACATACGATTTGTCATATTTCCTCGTTTTAGCTCTTCATATCTCCGGTGCGCTCTGCTTTGTGCTTATGTTTTGTTCTAAAATACTGCGCACTCTGAAAATGAGAGCACCACTGCCACCCACTGTGTGGATGTGCCATTACACTTTATTGTAGTACAGCAAAAAGTATGTTCCGAGAGTTCACATGCGCCACCCCCGGCATCGCTCTGCGCACTATTTGAGAAGTACTGGTCTAATCTTCATTATTTCCTTAACAAACCTTCAGTGAATTTTCCTTTTGTCATAAATGTCCAGCTTCTTCTCTTCTCTTGGCTTTCATTTCCTCCAAATTCCTTTGCTTTGCTTCAACCCACATTTAGTCTCTGGACCAGGATCACAGAGAACGTCCATGACAACTCATGGAGAACACCTGTGTGTGCATAAGTGCTGCCAGAGTATGCATCCATTTGTTAATTTGGTGCAATATGTACATGGACTCTTGAGTAACTACAGAGAAAATGTATTCAGAGCTTCTCACCAAAATCGCTTCCTCACTCTCGCTCCAGATTTCACATCCTCTCCCACATGAGAGGCATTGATAAAAGAGGCAGTGTGCGCCACTGCCTGACATGACGTTAATTCCTCTGAAGCCCTTCTCATGTGCCGCCGCACTTTTTTTTTTTTTGTACTGCCGAGGATTACCCGCGGCTTTCCTACAGCTGAGCAAACTTCTCATTGAGGAAATGTATTTGATTCCGGCATACATTGCAGTTATGTGCGGACGCCGCCACATTACAGTGATAGGAAATCCCAAATTCCGTGCGGGCTTCTGGCCCGCTTGGCCAGTGGGTCCTTGAGGCTCCCCGGGGGAGCGAGCCTTCACTGACATGGGAAGCCATAAATAAGGGCCTGGGGCGAAGCGCCGTGTCATGCGTCATTTGGCCCGGAGAGGCCTGCTCTATCCCCTCCCATCATTGAGCCGCTGAGCATGGCACCTCCTAGGGCGTAATTCAGAACATATGGGCGAAGGCCGAGGGCAGAAACGCATACCACACTTGAGCCTTGTCAGCCGCGCATCTGAGATGATACGCAGATACATCCCAAGACGGCCTTCGTGATAAGAGAGTTGTCTTAGTGGTGAGAAAAATTCAAATAAAAACATACAATTCTGTTCCATGTGACCAGGTTGATTTGATAACAGCATTTTGTGTGTGAAAAATTTCATGAGCTTTTAGTGTAACGGGTACACCCACAGTGTATCCGTTGTAGCACGTGGAAACTTCCCCGCCGATTCCTTCATGTAAGGACGCTAACGGCTGTGCCGTTGGCTCGAGCTTATTGGCGCAGTGGTTACCGAACTTGCCTGCCGACTAGAATTGTCGCGGCGCGCGGGTTCGCGTCCCAGCCTAGTCCGAGGTGGGAGCGGAACGCGGGGCGGCACAGAACAGACTCGGGTTACAAATGGGGGCTCGTCCGGGATCGGCAGCGAAGGTTTCGGGGGGAGAGTGTAATGGGTACACAGAAAGTGTATCCGTTGTAGCACGTGGAAACCTCCCCGCCGATTCCTTCATGTAAGGACGCTAACGGCTGCGCCGTTGGCTCGAGTTTATTGGCGCAGTGGTTACCAAACTTGCCTGCCGACGAGAATCGCCGCGCGGGTTCGCGTCCCAGCCTGCTCAGAGGTGGGAGCGGAACGCGGGGCGGCACAGAACAGACTCGGGTTACAAATGGGGGCTCGTCCGGGATCGGCAGCGAAGGTTTCGGGGGGAGAGTGTAACGGGTACACCCACAGTGTATCCGTTGTAGCACGTGGAAACTTCCCCGCCGATTCCTTCATGTAAGGACGCTAACGGCTGCGCCGTTGGCTCGAGTTTATTGGTGCAGTGGTTACCGAACTTGCCTGCCGACTAGAATTGTCGCGGCGCACGGGTTCGCGTCCCAGCCTAGTCCGAGGTGGGAGCGGAACGCGGGGCGGCACAGAACAGACTCGGGTTACATTAGCAATTATTTATCATAAAAAGTAAGAAATAATGCTTTAAACTATGGCGGAAAACACAGACGACTGAAAAAGCAGTTTCTGTTCTTACACTCCTCTTTAAAATAAACTGCTGTATTTTAAGCCAAAAGAACTGTTGTGTTTGATAGAACAATATGTCTATGGCGGAAAACACTCATGTTACTTAAAGTTCCACTCTGAGACCCCCAATTAAGCCAAATTTCAAAATTGCCGAACATGCACGTGTGATACATCATTGGAAAGCTTAAAATCTCAATTGTCTGGGGGAAGAAAAATTTTGAACTGGAGGGCTTTTTTAATTTTAAAAAAAAAAAAAAAAATTTAAACAGCAAAACCCTAACTGGAGGTGAGAGCACGCGAGAGCAGAATTGAAGACGCCACAATTTTAACGAGATATTATCGCGTACTTACCTCGTTTCGATCTAAAATCTCCATGTAGCATGTATCATCGTCAAGACACAGATTTGAATGGCCACAGCCGGATTTTTGGGGGATTGTATGGGTGAAACATGGTAATATAACAAGGGTCGCAATGCAGAAATCACAGACATCAAGGAGTGGCCGAGATGTTCTTTTTCATATATTTACCCTTTTAAACTTTTTTGTCAATTTTTCTTTGTTTGGATCAATTATTTATCATCTAACATATCGGAGAAAATGCGACAGTAACAAAAAAAATACAGTTAAGTGATAGTTATGAGGTAGATATCCGTGACTTTTTTACAGACTTAATTTTTTTCATTGTGACGTCATTTGTTTAAAAGTTAAAATATGCGAGTGAATAATTTTTTAAAGTTGTTTCTTTCTAAACGAAATAGTAGACATCAATTAATGATTCGAAGCTAAAAATGACAGACATTTTGAATAATAAATATAAATAATTACCTTCATTTTATGGCAAAAGCGATTGTGCTACGTCTGTAAACGGGGGTTTTCTGGGTAAAACAGACAAATTAAAAATAGTTCAGGGGCTTAATGCGCCATGAATCTGCTATGGCAGAAAAAAGACATATTGTTCTATCAAACACAACAGTTCTTTTGGCTTAAAATACAGCAGTTTCTTTTAAAGCGGAGTGCAAGAGCAGAAACCGCTTTTTCACTCTTGTCTGTGTTTTCCGCCCTATATGCTGCCATAGCAGATTCGTGGCGCATTAAGTCCCTGAACTATTTTTAATTTGTCTGTTTTACCCCCGTTTAGACTTTGCGCAACCGCTTTTGTTGCAACCCTGCCATAAAACGAAGGTAATTATATTCATTATTCTAAATGTTTGTCATTTTTAGCTTAGAATTATTAATTGATGTCTAATACTTTAAAAAAATATTTTTTTGCACATTTTAAACTTTCAAACAAATTTCGTCACAATGAAAAAAATGGTGTCTGTAAAAAAGTCACGGATATCTACCTCATAACTATTGCTTAATTGTTTAGTTGTTGTTTTTTTGTTACTGTCGCATTTTCTCTGATATGTTAGATGATAAATAATCGATCCAAACAAAGAAAAATTAAAAACGTTTAAAAGGGTAAATATATGAAAAACACAATCTCAACCACTCCTTGATGTCTGCGATTTCTGCATCGCGACCCTTGTTATATTACCATTTTCACCCATAAAATCTCCCAGAAATTTGGCTGTGGCCATTCACAGCTGTGGTTTGACACTCAGTGATACATGCTACATGCAGTGTTTGGATCGAAACAAGGTAAGTACGCAATAATATCTCGTTAAAGTCATGGCATCTTTAATTCTGCTCTTTTATGCTCTCGCCTCCAAATAGGGTTTTTGCTGTTTGATTTTTTTTTCTTTTTAAAAATGCCCTCCTGTTCAAAATTTTTCTTCCCCCAGAAAATTGAGATTTTAAGCTTTCCAACGATGTATCAGACATGCATATCGGACAATTTTGAGATTTGGCCAAATTGGGGGTCTCAGAGCGGAACTTCAAGTCACCTGAGTGTTTTCCGCCCTATATATAATCAAACCAAAACACATTTTCTACCAAAGCATATGTAATTGCAATTATTTCGTGGGAGAAATTGATCATTTTCTGACATAATTACAGGGGTGCCAGTACTTTTGGCCAGCAGTGTAAGGTGGCATACCAAGTTGCTCAGTGCAAAATAACCCCACACCATAGCAAATGAGCTGATACTACCTGCAGCAAAAATAAAAACTGTCCCTCTGTCCAAAGACATTGTCATTTTTGTTCTATTAATTTTTGCTATTAGGGTTAAATTGTTTGGCATATTGTCCTCATGACTTAATGTTGCAAATCAATTTCAATTTATTATAATTTGTTGATTTTATTTAATTTTATTTTTCAGTATCAAATGGTCAAAAAAATGTACCTTGCGTGTATTTTTTTCATATTTTTTATTTTTTTATTTTTTTAATTCGAGAAGCACTTGCGCGATCTTTTCCGTTTCAAACAAAAACAATGTTAATAAAGTATATAACTTTTATTCCTTTAATATTGAAAAGGACACAATGTTATGCAGAGGTGTACTTTTAATACTAATTTTATAGATAAATGATACTATTTACAGTGGTGGGAGAGAGTTGGGGGCGCGCGAAACGTTTTCGTCTTCTTGCGGGGGCGAAACAAAAAATAACTGACAAGCACTGCATTAAAATGTTTTGTGAAGGCAGCAGTTGTCCCTCCTCCCAGGTATCCATTTTGGAAACATCACAATATATCCGTCTTTAGAATGATCTGACAAAAAAAGCCCCGCATTTGACAACTTTCCAGCTCATGTCTTCCGTCTGTAAGACACTCTGGTCATTGTTTAGTCTAGCGGACATCCCTTAGATCTTCCTCATCAGAAGCTTCACTAGATGCTTTTTCTATGTGGAAGGATCCTCCCACTTTGCCGCAAGGCTCTTAAACAACAACTGTAATATTATGGACTCCGGAGATTAGAAGCTCATGAAGATTTGCGTTAAATTGGAGTGGCAAAAGACAACAATTTGTCTTTTATGATCATCACTTTTCTATCTAAGATGAACAATAACAAATGCTCATCTGTCATTAAATGGAACTTCACTGCTCAGGCCTACTTCCTTTACTTAACAGGTGTATTCATGCTTACATTATAAATGCATCTACTTGAAATTATGTGCATCGGTTTAGTCATTCTTTAAATATCCGCGTTATTATCTGCCAGTCAAGAGTTACCAGCCATTTTTTTTCCTTCTATATCTAATTGTCTGCCACTTTTAAGCTTTTCCAGCAAAACATCCTGATAAACTTTTGAATTCCTTCTTCCATTAATGATTGCAAGTTGTCCAGGCCCTGAGGCAGCAAATAGCCCCAAATCATGATGCTCCCTCCACCATGCTTCACGGTGGGGATGAGGTCTTGATGTTGGTGAGCGGTTCCATTTTTCCTCCACACATGACGTTGTGTGTTACTCCCAAACAATTTTGGTCTCATCAGTCCACAAAATATTTTGCCAAAACTTCTGTGCAGTGTCCAAGTGCCATTTTGCGATCATTAAACGAGCAACAAAGTTTTTTTTCTGTGGAGTCCTCCCAAGAACACCATTCTTAGCCATAGTTTTACATAAAGTGGATGTGTGCACAGAGATATTGGACTGTACCAGTGATTTCTGTAAGTCTTTAGCAGACACTCTAGGGTTCTATTTTTTTTACCTCTTTGAGTATTCTGCGCTGAACTCTATGCGTCATCTTTGGTAGACGGCCACTCCTTGGGAGAGAAGCAACAGTGCCAAACTCTCTCCATTTGTAGACAACCTCTCTGATTGTCGATTGATGAACATCCAGACTTTTGGAGATGGTTTTGTATCCTTTCCCAGTATTATACAAATCAATCAGTCAGTTCTTTAAGCAGATCTTTTGACCGAGCCATGATGCACATGAGACAATGCTTATCATCAAGACAATTCTTACCCGGTGCGTGTTTTATAGTGGGCAGGGCGGCTTTCAACCACTCATCGGTGATTCACACACTTGACTTAAATTGTTTGGTAAAAATTGGTTTCAATTGCTCTTTGTCTCCTTAGGCAGAGGGTTGACTTACTTATTTTTCCCCCTTCTGTCATTTTTTGCATGCTATCCTCATTAAAATATAAAAACCTATTAAATGTTTGGGTGGTTTTAGTTAAAGCAGACAGTGTTTTTACATCTGTGTGATTTGGCAAAGATCAGATCACATTTGAGGGTGCTTTTATGCAGAAATTTGAGAAATTTCAAAAGGTTCAGACACTTTTATCATACCACTGTGCTTTATAACATTATTTTATGCATGTATCTAAATGTGTGTTCATAGTTTGACGGTAACAAATACATGTCAGTTGTAAAAAGAACTATGGTGTGATCAATGTTAAGGGAGTGATTAAATATATTATTTTTTACTTTATTTTAATAATATGACGTATAACATGTTTTTCAATAGTTTCTTTGAGATTAAGGGTACTTAAAGGGTAAATTATGACTTGCTTGGAAATTCGGCTTACGTCACCATCTTAGGAACGGAATTCGTTCGTAAACTGGGGACTAACTGTTTATTTTTTTATTAAAAACCTGATCCTTTTCACCCGATTCTGATCCTCTGAAAAATGGCGCGATCGGCCTTATATCTGATCATCTGGATCGGGACATCCCTACTATGGAGCTTCTGTCTGCAAATGTGTCATGTAGAGAGGATAAAAACACTGTAATCTCACCCTCCTCTGGAGCATCTGACCACAACTTAATAACACCTAGAGACCACCAACAAGTCGCTGGTGGAACAGCAGGTGTCCAACATAAGGATTGTGACAGTTTGAGTGAAAGACACGGGAGGGGTAGGGAGCTGCTGGTCATCAAATTGTTTTAGCTTCAATATAATTATTTGTATCTCGTTGTATTTGCCAGTAAAAGTATTATTTGTAAACATCGATTTTCTAAACTGCTTTAGTTTTCATTTTTAGTGATTTACTTTATATGTGCTGCACATTGTTTAGCCTCAGTTGTTTCCTTTAAAAATGCCTGAAATTTTCACATGAGAACCTGTCTGACAATCTTGGTCTGGATCTAAGTTCAGGTATTGGTTTTATGAAAGCAAATTCTTGCGGATCTGGAGCTTTTTAGTAAAGCTAGAAATATAGCCCTTTATCAAAGACGGGGTCTTTGGGTTAAACCTCAGATTAGTGTCTGCAACTATATTAAAGTGGAGATAGCAAAGTATTTTACTGGATCTTCGAAGACAAGGGAACTACAGACACGACTGTTATCCTTCTTGCTCCGAAGAATCAGAATAGCACAGAAAATATGCTATCATGGTAAGCTAAGTTTCCACCAATCAGTGCTG
The DNA here is from genome assembly GCF_030265065.1 of Corythoichthys intestinalis. Classification (NCBI taxonomy): domain Eukaryota; kingdom Metazoa; phylum Chordata; class Actinopteri; order Syngnathiformes; family Syngnathidae; genus Corythoichthys; species Corythoichthys intestinalis. The sequence continues at coordinate 36,852,546 of NC_080414.1, read as the reverse complement.
GCCAGTTAGATGCTTTGCAGTTTTTCCTTTCCATTGTAACTGTGCTATCCCATTTTTCAAGTCTAGTGTGGTGTTGTGCTAAACATTGCAAATAAAGTCTGCAGTGAATGATCTCTACATGTTGATGTAGGAAATAACACTATTAAACTTTACACACCTCACTGCATGACGTTGATGAAGTTGGCCCCCCATCAGAGGCAAAGTTATGGAAAAGTGATGTCATTTGTTTGTGCTAGGTTTGTGCTCGTTTCTGCTGAAAAAAAGGTTTTTGTTTGTGCTGCTATTGTTTTTGAGATATTAACAATTCTTTTACAGGTCAGTCCATAGACTTCATAATGTATTGACGGAACACAGAGGGCACGGGGCCAAAAAATAGGGGGCCTGCATTGTTTGCGAGGCAGTCAAAGCTGACCGAGTGGAATCACAGTGAAAGAGCTTTTTTTGTTGAAAATTCTTGTGAATACCGTATTGGCCCGAATATAAGACGACCCCGATTATAAGACGACCCCCTCTTTTTCAAGACTCAAGTTTGAAAAAAGACTTTTTGAACACCAAATTAATTTTTATACAGAAACGACCACGGAAAGCTTTTCTCTGACTGTGAGCATTTTTTAGGCGATCTTTTTGAGCTCTACATCTCCGTACATTACACTCTGTGACACCATATTTCACAGCCGCTTTGCAGTTGTTTGAAGACACCGCCTCATTTATCACCATCAACTTGAAGTTTGCGTCATAACTTCTCCTCAGCTGCCGGTGTTCTGCCAAAATGTCCTACATCGGCGAAACGTCCTACATTAGTCGAATTTGACACCTAAATTACTACCGTGTGCTCTAAACTTGTTTTGTTTAGATGCATACAGGAATAACGTACTAAAGAAATGCCTGCAGAAAATACTTAAATGTAGTTATGTCAAATAAGGACGGTTTAAATACGCTACGTGACTAATGTGGTCAACTGCTTCAAAGCTAACACAAAAAAACACAATGGTTAAAAGTATGAGAGGGTAATACATGCAAAAAGTATCTTTGAGGCTGTGAAAAGGTTCTAAATAACTAAATAAAAACAAAAATAGTGAGTACTCGCCGCTTCCAACCGATGTGCGCATGCGTGTGAATGCATATGCAAGCGCCCTGAGCATTGTGTAGGACGTTTCGCCGCGTAGTAAGGAATGGCCAAACACCGGTTAACCTGGCCAATCTTCGACCCACTTTTCTCCAAATTGTCGCGAAGTTTCTCCATTTTCGGTTATCTCTTCTATTACCGGTATTTTCTTCTCTTTTCCTTCTTACCACTTTCTTCTTCGTGTCAGGGGTTCGCTTTGGCCGCCCGAGTCGCGTTCAGCATTCGATTCATTGATGACTGGCGCCATCAAGCGTCGTGAATGGGTATATGTCTAGGCCGCAGTTTTTTTTTTTTTTTTTTTTTTTTTTTTAGGCCGCAGTTATAAGACGACCTCCTCTTTTTCAATCTTATTTCAGTGCAAAAAACATCGTCTTATATTCGGGCCAATACGGTAAATGTTTAAATCCCTGAATTCTTTATCGATATGGACGTAAAACAGTCTGGATTCTTGGTTAAAAGCAAAAAAAACGTGCAATTTGCATTTATTTGACGTAATTATGTCAAATTACAATGCTAGTCTGTTAGTGAATGTAGCTAGCGGTCGCCTTATGTAAACAGCTTTTCTGGTGAAAATTCTTGTGAATAAATGCTTAAATCCTTAAATTCATTATAGATATGGACGTAAAACGGTCTCGATTCTTGGTTAAAAGAGAAAAAAAAAAGAAAAAAAAAAAGGGCAGTTTGCATTTACTTTACGTAAATATGTCGAGGTACAATGCTAGTCTGTTAGTAAATGTAGCTAGCGGCCTCCATATGTAAACAGAGCTCTTCCGGTGAAAATTCTTGTGAAAAAATGCTTAAATCCCTGAATTCTTTTTCGATATGGACGTAAAACAGTCACGATTCTTGGTTAAAAGCGAAAACCCTGCAATTAGCATTTATTTCACGTAAATATGTTGAAGTACAATGCTAGTCTGTTAGTGAATGTAGCTAGTGGCCTCCTTATGTAAACAGAGCTTTTCCGGTGAAAGTTCTTGTGAAAAAATGCTTAAATCCCTGAATTCTTTATAGATATGGACGTAAAACAGTCTCGATTTGTGGTTAAAAGAAAAAAAAAAAAAGGGCAGTTTGCATTTACTTTACGTAAATATGTTGAGGAATGATGCTAGTCCATAGCGGTTAATTTCTACCATTGATTTTTTTCACAACGTTTCAAAATGCACACATGGTACTAAAAATATAATAATTACCTTGAATCCTCAAACAAATCACTCCCGAGACAATTCTTCTTGTTTGTATGTGGTACAGCTTTCATACTTTTTCAATCCCAAATTAGGCGTTGGATGGCGTTGGTGTTGGACAGACTGCGAATAACTGAAGCAGACTGTAGGGCGGCCCTCAACTTAAAAGCGTTGCACCATGAAGGTGGAATCTGACCCGTCAATTATTATGAAGTGTATGGTCAGTCTTAGTTCAACCAGCCCCACATTTTGATTACAGATGGCTAAAAATTGTGTCAAACGTTCGTGCTACGTTTGTGCTGTAAAAATTTTCGTTTCTACTGCAATCATTTTAGAGATATTGAAAAACTAATAACGAATGATGACTTAGCCCTCTATTAATTGCAAAATGGACCCAAAATGGTGCCATTCATTTATGCTTTGTTTGTGCTGTAAAAAAATGTTTGTGCCGCTGTCGTTGTATAGCTATTGAGATATTAATTTTGAGTCACGATGTCACTCGCAGCTTCTCTGTATCCAACTCTCACGGCTGACGGAGAATACCAGCTCTCTCGATAACAGAGGAGTGTCCCAACAACTACAGCGAAATGGACCCCTCAGCCGTGACTGAGGGGCTGCACTGTCTCACCGAGCCTCCTTATCATCTCCGCTTGCCATATACACTTTTCTGACCCACTTTAGACTTGCTACTGTTTTTAAATTTCTGGTGTTGATTCGATGGGCCAGACGCTTGTCGCTTTATGTTCATGCTCGTACAAGCATGCGCGCCATGCACGAGCTTTAAGGCTGATTTATGCTTCTTTATTACGGTGATGGCAGCGCTACGCCATTAACGCAGACCCAATTTACGACCGTACGCCATAGCCTGACGTGCGCCTCTACAAAATCCGACTACGCGTCATGTCAACGCGTCATGACGTGGACGTCAAACGATCGTGATTGGTCCGCTCAGAACGCTCAGCACAATAACACCACCGTTTTCAAACATTTGCAAACATCTTGTGTCGGCTACGCTTCAACATTTGTATGAATAACGTTTGTTGTTCAATATTGATTAGCTACGGCTGCAAATACACACGTTCCATTTCCATTACTATTGCTTCTCGTGGCTTGGCGATGAATTACAGGGCAACACGTTCCATTGATGCGGAACATCGAATGCTCAATAGGGTCTACTCCGTCACTCGGCCGTCAACAGAAGACAAAGTTTAACTTGTTTACTTGATTTTGGTCGACCGATATATCGTTCAGGCGATATTTGGACGTTTTTTTTTAAATTGGCCGATATCAGCTTATATAGAGCTAATATAATAGAATAACTATTTTGTTCACTGTTTGGGTGATGATCTTCGTTAATTCTAATTTTGCATCCTGATGAACCATTGAAATCATTCTTACATTAATGATTGCAAGTTGTCCAGGCCCTGAGGAAGCAAAACAGCCCCAAATAATGCTGCTCCCTCCACCGTGCTTCATGGTGCAGATGAGGTGTTGATGTTGGAGAGCTGTTCCATTCCTCCACACGTGATGTTGTGTGTTACTCCCAAACAATTTGTAGACAACTTCTCTGACTGTCGATTGATGAACATCCAGACTTTTAGGGATTGTTTTGTATCCTTTCCCAGCTTTATACAAATCAACAATCCTTGATCGCAGGTCTTCAGAACAGCTCTTTTGACCGAGCCATGATTTTCATCAAACAATGTTTCTCAACAAGACAATTGTTACCAGGTGTGTGTTTTATAGTGGGCAGGGCAGCTTTAAACCACTCATCAGTCATTGGGCACACAGCTGACTTAAATTGTTTGATAAAAATTAGTTTCATTTGCTCTTTAAGTCTCCTTATGCAGAGGATTCACTTATTTCCCCCCCTTTTGTCATTGCTTGCATGCTATCCTCATTAAAATCAGATACTTTTCTATACCAATGGCTTACATTTCCAACCAAAGTGATTCGTAACTCTTTCTGTAAACTGAACATTCTCTTTATTCTCAAAACTCTTTGCAAACAATGTTTCACTTCTGTACCTACCTTATATTCCTCATGTTCTTCCCGTCACCTAACTTCGCCTGTCCTGTATGCTTCACTAGAACCCAGCAGCCCTGCAGTGAGAACTGACACAGGAGTCCGATTTGTCTGGGTCAATGTGATCTAACAATCCATTAGATCCATCAGGCCGATGCATCGGACTCCTGGGAGACTGGCCTTTTGTTTGGTTAAGCCGTTGATGGAATCAAAGCCTCTGTTGGGGAAGCCATTAACAGAGCAGCAGGCCCAGAAAAATGAGCCGCTCTTGTCACTCCGCGTCAGGAACTCCGCTACGGTTGCAGCCCGTCCTCAGACGGCAATGGCCCATTTGACCGCTGGTCGGCCGAGCCTTTGAACTAGGAGAAGCTAAATAGATGGATGAATGAGCCAATGTGTGAGGTGGGCACAGGGTGAGCGCCGGTTTGTTATCTAAGTTGGGGTGTGGAAGGAGACTAGGTGAAGAGGGACTAATGAGGCTGACTTCAGTGCTTAAGGGGTTTGAGCGCAAGTTGACAAATCGACGACATCCAACTGAGTGGGCTGCTATTTTTGTTTCAAAATATTGTGTTCATGTCACAGGTCATAGAAAAGGAGGAGGAATAGCATTGAGAATGTGATATTTGCTTAATAAGGATGGTCATTCAAATGATTTGAAGCAGAGCGGTCATTTTTTAGTTCACCAGTTAGCCCAACTAATTCAACCTCAGTTTGCTGCTGTGCTGTTTAATTTGAAAGCACACAGTAATCGAGCAACGTTTTGTATAGTGGCACCTCGACATACGATCCTTTTGACATCCGACGTAAGATTTGAATTGTCATTTGTCTTGACATATGATGATATGCTCGAAGTACGACGATTTATGACATTCATTGTTTTCCCGCACGCTGGATTTTCGTGTAGGAGAAATCAACATGTGTCCCAAGAAGGTTAGTGCAGGTTGTGAAAAAAGTGTTGGAATTTAGTCCCCCCGGCCAAAGCTGCATGGAACGGCGGCAGCCGAACGTAAGTGGTGCTCCGCTGTTTACCGCCCCCGCGTGCCAAACCGGGAGAAAGCAAAACTCAGCGCGTTCTCTTCTTATTTTAACCCTTTGTACTGACTCCATGTTTCAAAAGTTTGAAGAAGACTCACCGAAAACAGGTTGACAATTTATTCGTCAACAATGGTCAAAAACAAAGCAAAAACAGACGACGGAGGGACCAATGCTGAATCCAAAGCAAGGCTACATAGAAAATGTGTCTGAGCAGCAAAAATCTGTCCTATCTCAGTGTCCAGTGTTTTTTAAGTCCGTGGTGTAGGAGGCCGGGCCGAAGGTGTGTCCGGGCCTTGCTTTTGGGACCTTCCCTCTGTGGCCGGCTTTGGGCGGTTTAGGTTCGTGCATGGATGGGACGTGGTTGCCACAACGACCGACGCTGGTCTTGACGTCCCAAGCGCCTGCTATCAACTTTGTTATCCGGGCTGGCGCTACTTATTTTAGAACAAAGCGCGCTGGTCTTTGTCCTTGTTCGTTGTCGGGAGAACTGTTCATCTAAATGAACATAGAAATGATAGAAAAATATGAGCGTGGTTTGCGTGTCCGAGAACTTGCTCGACAACTCGGCCGGAATATGTCTACGATCTCGACGGTCCTCCTCCGACCTCCGTTCGCCAGTCTTTATAAGTTAAGGTGACAATTATTTTTGTCTTAACATCACCAAGAAAGTTGCCAGCTTCGTCAGGTTTTTAATCATTTTTTTCGGAACTTGTGCAACACAACACGGCCATTGTCCGCCAAAGCTGACACCAACAACAACCATTAACTCTTCCACAACTCTCTCACTCTGTCATCAGTCACACGGTGCATTCAGGAACAGCATGCAAAACATAACCGCCAGCTTACAGAGCCATGAAATTTGCCACATGGTCGAATTGGAAGATTCATATCAGTTTGATTAAGGGCATAACTGCACAGCTCGGTAGCGCTTCCTTTTTTGTACTACCCTCTTCAATTGGGTTTTTTTCACCTTAGTGTTTTAATGTATTTCTCATCTCGGGATATACAAAAACATCTCTGTCAGCCATGCCCACAACACAAAAGAGGGTCCATACAACTAATGGGCAAGGTTCGAGTTAGTTTCTCATGAGATAATGAGAGGTAGACGATCTGCCACCACACTGAGCTGCGTGCCATCCCAATTACGCCAAACTGCGAGGACCCGCTCTGTCCTGCTTGCAAGGCTAGTTGCTATATGTGATTAAACCACAGGATTTATGAAGGATTTAGCGTAGGTATTTTGGCTTTGGAATGAATTGATCGAATTATAATGTATTCTTATGGAAAAAATCTCTCTCAACATACGACCACTTTGACTCACTAACTAGGTCCTGGAATGAATTAAATTGGTATGTAGACGTACCACTTTATTTGTTCAGTTAATTAAGTTGAATGCAAAAATGGTTCTACTCATTTCTCATCACCATTATACTGCTCAGGGTCAGTGAGCATTACAGCATTTCTCAGGTGACTCGTAGCGGGAGATGTCATTGAAATCACGGAAAGACGAACTATAAACATTTTTTTCCCCAAATGACTGGGAGGGACCTGTAGAAAACTTAATATAAGATTGGAGACGGTGGTCGCATTGTGGTCACACCTGCAGTCAACAAATTAACATAAATTTCAGTCAGCGTAGACTCAAATTTGGTTTGATGAGCAAACATTTTGATTGAGTTTTCCTATTTTAAGGTAAAAACCCTGTGGGCTAATGAATTGCTTAGTAGACATGCACAGTATTTCTTCTCAAAGGTTTTTTTTATTATGATATTTATTGTTGTAAATGACCTTCCATTATCTACCTTTACCCTGAAAAATACCTTCAGTGTTTGTTGCAGTGTTATTTATGGCAGCCTTCTAATTTTCGTCTTAATCTTTCGGATGAAATACCTATTCGTCATATTTTAGTCATTTTTAAATGGGCAAGTCTTTTTCTGGTTTTCGTTGACAAATACCGTAATTTATGCACTGTATGGCGCCACCACCAAATTTAGCACGAAAACTGCATTTGTTCCTAGATAAGCCGCACTGGACTATAAGCCGCAGCGGCCCTCACTGTATTATGGGACATATACACCAAAAGATATTAACCGCTAACACTTTATTTGACAGTGGCATCATACGACTGTCATAAAACCAAATAACCCACCATTGCTTCAAGAAGCTTCATTTGGCCATCGCTGCTCCCTTGGGGGAGACAGTCAACCTCTGCTGCCACCTGTTGTCAACACTGTTGTTGTCCAACATGCCTCCTAGCATGCATTGCAGCACTACAGAAAATCAAAAATTTATGTTATGTGCTTATTATATAAATGGAGTTAGTGACATAGTTAGTGAGTGATAATTTACCAGATGACAGTTCATGACATCTGTCATAAGCATTCATTAATGCCCATGATAGCGTCACGTCATAATTATGACAGTTTTATGACGCTGCTGTAAATAAAGTGTTACCGATTAACCCAAATAAATCAACAAATAAGCCGCACTGGACTATAAGCCGCAGGATTCAAAATGAAGGGGAAAAGTAGTGGCTTATAGTCCGAATATTATGGTACTCAATAAGTTTTCGTCTGTAAAAATTCAAACGTTTTAGTCAAAAAAATAAATGAAGTTTTCCAACAATTTTGAATGAACATTGACAGACGAGCACAAATTATAGTGTCTACAAGTACAACGCCAACTTCGTAAAGGTTTTCCAACACCGCAACATTAAGCAAATGTCACATTTTCATCTCATCAGACGAAAACTGGCATTCGTCTTGTTATATTTTGGTCTCCCAAGACACGTATTGAGCTAGTTATTGTCTTATCATCATCATGAAAAAAAAATCTGTCATAGTTGACGAAAATAGCAATAGTTTGCTGTCATTTTTATATCATAAGGTATTGATTTTGGTCTTGGTAGTGTATATATCTGAGCCACAGACTTTGGACTTGATTTGAATACCTGAAGTCCAATGGCTGCTTCTGATGATGGTCACTTTCTCTCATCAGAACAATTATTGTCTTCCATTCCCACAGATAGGCTCAGTATTTGTAGTGGTGTCTGTGGTGCTTCTGGGCTGTAGACTGACTTCCCTGGCCCTTATGCCTGCCTGTCGTATATCAGCAGCTCTGCCACCGTCAAGCCTCTGATTTATGGTTGTTTATCTCCTCACACCCCCACCTACCCACCCACCCGCAAAACAGATGGGCTTCAACTATTTACACAAGGAGAAAAGGCTCCAAAACCCGATTAAATAAATACAAGTTAACTCGTTAGTTTTTATGACAGTTTATTGCTGAGCCGATAATGAATCGGTACGTTTCTTGTGGTAATGCTAATTGAATATCACAATTATCCATGAACATGATTGAATCCCCAAGCTACTAAAAATCGTGAGACTATCCTTGTGTTTCCCAACTAAATGTTTTGAAAGTATTTTATTTTCATCGAATAAAAAATAATTCCAAAAAATACAATCCCTCAAACCTGTTTTACGATGTTGTTAAAGATCTTGCGAGCATGACAGATTTTGTTTTGTCAGTTTGATGGATAAAAGCCAGATTTTGACCTTTGCCCCATTCAGCCATAAATTATGTTTCCTGCTTTAGCTTTCTCATAATCTGTAGCTAAACACTTTTTTTTTTAAACTCAGGCTTTATAGATGATATTTGGTGTTGTACTCCCTACTTGCATTGCATTCCATGGAGTTACACTCGTATACAAATGAACTGCATGTGAAATGTGAATGTATAAGAGTATTATTGTCTTTCAGTAAAGGAGTATGTGATAATGTCAGTGATGGAATGTAAAAAAGTAAAAGTACTTCGTTACTATACGTAAGTACATTTTTGTGTATCTGTACTTTACCTGAGTACAAATATGAAGTGGTACTTTTTACTTCACTACATTTACATGTTACTAGGGCTGTCAAACGATTAAAATTTTTATCGAGTTAATCACAGCTTAAAAATTAATTAATCGTAATTAATTACAATTAAAACCATCTCTAAAATATGCCATATTTTTCTGTAAATTATTGATGGAATGGAAAGATAAGACACAAGACAGATATATACATTCAACATACTGTACATAAGTACTGTATTTGTTTATTATAACAATAAATCCCGAGATGGCATTGACATTATTAACATTCTTTCTGTTAAAGGGATCCACGGATAGAAAGACTTGTAGTTCTTAAAAAATAAATGTTAGTAAAAGTTATAGTAATTTTATATTAAAACCCCTCTTAATGTTTTCGTCTTAATAAAATGTGGAAAATTTTCAATCAAAAAATAAACTAGTAGCTTGCAATTGTTGACGTTGCCGACAGCCGTTCTTCCACAGTGTCTTTAACTACGTAAGATAGTGATTGAAATACACCACAAGGTGTCAGTGGCGAGTTTTAAATTACTTAAAAATCAAGCCAATGAGTGTGTTTTGTCCCTCGACTGACGCCATAGCTTTTTTTTATTTTATTTTTTTTATTAATAGACTGGTTCTATTGTGATTCACGTTCATTTGAGTGCTGGCCTCACAATGTACGAAAGCACTAATAGTTTGTATATTGTGAGTAAATATTGCCATCCAGTGTATTTGTTGAGCCAAACGACATTTTTGAATAGAGTTTGACCAAAGTCTGAGTAAGTTTAATGTGTATTTTAAATAGCTATTTTGATTGGGAATGCCAGCTTTTCTTTTTGTGAAGATTATTTTTTTGGAGGGATTATTTTTGTTTTGCTTTCACTAAATGATACTTATGTTTGTTGTGAAGGAGTTGCCGAAGCTTATGCCAATAAACGGCTCGGTCCAATGAACGCCTGTGTCCACTGCCTTTCTCTACCTCTCTCAATATGCAAAAAAACGGCGTCATTGTAATCTGTTTGAGGCAATATATGAGCGGGTCATTCCGCGCATGCGTTAAATGCGTCAAATATTTCAACGTGATTAATTTTAAAAAAGAATTACCGCGCGTTAACGCGATAAATTTGACAGCACTACATTTTACAGCAGGTATCTGTTATTGCAGGTATTAGTTTTAGGGCTGCGGAGTGGCTAAGCTAGAGCGAGTCAATGAGCCCGTCCTAGCATGCCAATAAAAAGCAACACATGCACGCATGAAAATCACCGATGACCAATGCAATCAATAGTTTTGGCTCTGTTTTCAGGATGAAGTTATTAAAGCTTGTCAATAACTGAAGTATGAACTGCAACATTTGTTTTCCTTGGCTGCAGAGCTGAGTGATATTTTTTCCACCGGTGTGTTTGTCGTAGCCAGCAGCAAGTATCCACAGCTTGTATTGTTCCTTGGCGGATGGCGTGGCTCAGTGGTAGAGTAGTTGTCCACCAAACCAGAGGTTGTGGGTTCGATTCTCTGCCCTGATGAACTCGCCTAAGTATGGTTCGCCTTGAGCAAGATACTGAACCCCACATTGCTCCTGGTGCTGCGTCACCAGTAGGTAGATAGCAATGTAGTGTAAAGCGCTTTGAGCACCTTGAAAGGTGGAAAAGCGCTATACAAGTATAACACCATTTACCATTCCTTGTTCTTCATAGGGAATTTGTGGAAACTCTCATTTGCCCATTTCTTCTGTTTCCAAAGCATTTAAATCCACGTTTCCCTATGTTGCCGTTCTTCAGTCAAGACTCTTTAGACTGACACTGCCGCTGGATGGTGGGAAATCAGAGTTTTCCAACCTCCGACCGGGATGAATATAATTGAAACGCCACTCGAACTGGGGGGCCCTAGGTGCCAAGTCAGGAAAAATAAGTACCCCGACTTCAGGAGTTGCTTCAATCAGTCGTCACTCGGCAAAATGCGTTGTCCGTCGAAAAGCAAACCATCATAGTAAAACTAAAGACTGCAGTTTACACTGTGGTCTATTTACCTTAGCAGTCATTTTTCCTCCACTATTTGATCGCTCACGAGAAGCCATGTTTGCTGGAGGTCACCGTGTCTTTTGATAGCCAGAATGCAAAAAACGCTTGGAACGCTTTGAGGTCGCAACTGGTACCACCCGAGTGGGATAAGTCCGACTTTCCACCTTCCTCGAATGGCGCATGAGCACGAATGCCCGAAGCACTCCTATCTATTGTGGTCGCATTACGCATCCCAAAAAAAATAGTCCCGCAGAAATAAATGAATTACGACAGTTTGGTGTGACATTGCTTTGGCCACCTGGGTATTTTGAACAACGATCTGCATTTTTAATTTATTTGACTGTGTTAGATCTGTTAGTAAGGGCAATTGACTTGTGCTAGCTTAGCCACTCTGGACCTCTGAAATAAATAAATAACCAACAAACTGTGAAAAAATTTGTTGAAATCAAGTCCACCGACTAATTTAACCTCCACTAACTCGAAGATTAAGTGTCAAATGTCAAAAATTCCGAACTTCCGCTTTAAGCTAAGTTACGTTTTGAAATTTTTTAGCTTGTTAATTGTCCTTTTACAGTTCCATGCTGCAGTTTTATATAAAATGAGCAGTCAAAGAATTTTTCTGGTTCTTTCTTTGAATATACACACTGTTTATGTATATTACATTTTTGCATTGGGAGAAAATACTTTGACTTTTAAATTTTAACGCAAGTACTTTAGTACTTGAATAATTATTTTCTTAAATACTTGTGCTTTTAAAGTAATTTTTGCACCTGTATCTGTACTTAAGTTTAAAAAATTTAAAAAATTTAAAAAAGTGTACTTCAACCACCACTGGTTAATGTTGGCATGGATGTGGAGAAACCCATTTTTTTCTGGATTTGGACCATACAGTAACTTACATACAGTAGTTGATCATATTTCAACTATTGTAGGTGGTCTGTACTGTTGGCTCATCCATTTGTTACCCATCTGTTGAACAGAGCTGCTAAATTCTTTTATCTATACGGATCTTACAGTAAGAAGCGATTCCAAGCTGTGTCTTTACTACTACTTTTTGTGGACTTAAATACCCGAGAGCCGCTTAATACGCCTTATTTAATGTGATCCACAGAAAACATGAAGAGTGCTGAAATGCATGCTGTTAATGTACATTTCATCTTCTTCTCAACTGATGTGTGCCGTATGCAAGTACAAGAAGGACAGATGCTAAATGTGCTCCACCATGCCCAATCCGTGTGGTTTGAGATCAATAGGGAGATATATTCCCTAACTGGACCACCTCAGCTGGTAACTGGGAATATACGAGCTCATCTGGACCTCTTCATTGGAATAGAGAAAGGATGTGTGTCATGACAGAACAGGGATAACATCAGATGGGCCCGTTTATCTTGGCACTTAAAGATCCTGTTTCAAGAAGTGGCCCTCAAGTGGTTTTCATTTGTGGCTCAACTCGGTGAGGAGCACTTTCAATTAGTCCCCCCCCCAGGAATCAACGTGTTGATTCCACAGTGTGAAAGTTACCTTTCCACGGCATTAATAAAAAAAAAAAAAAATTTTTTTAATTTATTTTTTTTTTAAACGGGCCAGCGGAAACCGACGACCCAGCCAAAAAGCCAAACTCCACGCGTCCTCCTTGGAGGCCGTTTACATGGTGAGTCTCCGAGAATACGAAAAATGTCAAATTTGCGTTTATATGGTTCCGTCTCAATTCGAACAATGTTGCAATCCCACGTGAAAGCGTTGTAGTATTGATGCCAGGCCCTAGGGGGCAGTGCAGATTTACAAGGCGACAGCCAATGATGCGCTTTGACCAAAACATCCTCCTCAGCCCGCAAGACAACATACCCGCTCACTCCAAGCAATGGCTTCACTTTTTGCTCCAAATGGCACAAAAATGGAAACATTCAACATATCCGACGATCCGCCATATTTGCTGTTTTTAATGTTTATAGCACCACTGTGAACGCTCAATATCACGTGTACGAGTGCTGACGTAATCGGCGCTGGAGCTTTCCATTGATATATGCATGCGGAGCAAGCCCCCGCAATCGAATCCTTCCACTTTGAAGGCAGGATTCAAAGGTTTGTGCCTTCGCCTTCCATTTTCGCTGACACCATATAAAGGCGAGGCCATTCTGCAACACAGTCATCGCGTCTTGGTGTCGCAGAGTCGCCATGTAAACTGCCCCTTAGTCTTAACCCCTTGTACTAACTCAATTTTAAAAGTTTCGAAGCCATTTTCCAGCATCAGTTGGCAATTTATTTTAAATCGGCAGCACTCATACAGCACAGAGAGACCCAGTCAAGGAGGCAAACTGGATCCAGGGTCACCATATCACAAGTCAACAAAAGATTCTCGAGAAAAATGACAATGATTAATTAAACATTCAGTCTTTTAAAGGCTCTGGTCAGGCGGGCTGTGGTATGGAAGAAGGGTGTGTTTAGGCGTTGTTTAGGATTATTGTCTGTTGGACGGGAGAATTCGGGCTTTACTGTTGTCAGGGCAACAAGAGTTACGGATTTTTCCATCCTCAAAGCTACGTAAGTGCTGAATGTTCACTTCTCGAACGCGGGTTGCTCCGTATCAGATGTTCCTTGTGGCAAGACAAGATGTCCCACTATTTGTTCTGGACTCTCCAGAAGAGTTGATTCCGGGATTTGGTGGCGCAGAGGTGGGCTTGTAGATGTCTTGCCTATCACCTGCTTGTGAGTTTCAATCTAGCTCAGTCACCTGCATGACACGTGTTGGGCTTCCGTGGTCAGAAGGTGTCCTGTATCTGTTCTGCCCTTATCTGCCCATTGTCCTGGCGCTTCAAATTCTAATCATTTCAAGTCCAGCTGTTCATAATATCAAATATATTCTGCTTGTTTTTCTTAAACAATGATATAAATGCTATTTATTTTGTATTGGGTCTGTTGGAGTAATACAAACAGTCAAACAGTAAATACGAGAAAAGATACTATTCCCTTCACATCCCAACCACCGTGAGACAACAGCGCTTATAAAGAGCTGTCTTCTCCTCTTACTGTAACAAGCAGAGCCAATATTGGGCACTACTTTATCATCTTGTGACCGGGATGAAAACAACTGGTAATATATAGATATTTCCCCCCTCGCTACGTATTCCGCAGGAGTTTTTCATCAACAACGACAATTTTTTTCATAAAGCAAAAAAACCCATCCGTTTTTTTTTTTTTTTTTTTTTTTACAGAAAGTTGTACTCTGGTCTGAATATATATACAGTTCAAAGCGCTATTACTGACTTTTATAAAAAATAAGTGCTAAAAAAACTTTGCCTGATCGCCACTGCCCCAGAATTGTATTGCGTCTAGTGACGCCCCTTGTGCCCAACAGCCTTTTAAAATTAGTTTTGTGATAACACAGACAATGTCTTTTTAATACCTTTCTTTTGGATATACAGTACATAAATAAGGACCTTATGAAATACTGTGATCTAATGTGTTAGACTCTGATGTACTCATACAATCCCAGGCAGAATCATAAACAAATAGCTACGCTTTCAAACACACTTAAAATAAAATTTCAAAACGATTGTCATTGAAGAACGACAACAGTTGGTTCACACCAAATTATTATGTTGTAAATCATGAATGAATCCATCAGCACGTGTTAGAGGTGTTAGAGATTAAGTCAGTGGTGTCATGGCAGTTTCTGACAAGAACCTGATAAAGAAATCAACTATCTGCTGCATAGTGTGAAATCATAGAAACGCAGATAAGATTGCTGGCTGCACACAACTGGACATCAATCAAATCATCAACTTTTTAAGCTTCATTAGGTTGATATTGTTTCACTTTGC
Organism: Corythoichthys intestinalis; assembly: GCF_030265065.1. NCBI lineage: Eukaryota > Metazoa > Chordata > Actinopteri > Syngnathiformes > Syngnathidae > Corythoichthys > Corythoichthys intestinalis. The sequence goes on along the minus strand of NC_080414.1, from coordinate 36,837,489 downwards.
AGCTGGCAGTTTTATTTGATATTGAGATGTTAACAAACAAGATTCAATCAAAACAAGGTTTTCCGTCAGGCTTAGTGTTATTTGTAACAAAGTGCAGCCTGGAGTATAATTTCAAAATTAATTTGAGATGGCATTATTTAAGAGGCTCCATCTACAGTTGGCTAAATTAACCTTTTAACTCATTCACTCCCAGCCATTTTCACCGGAGCAAGGCCTTTCGCTCCCGGCCGTTTTACTGGATTTTGACTGATTTTGCAAGGTCCACAGAAAATTCTGTTCCATTGCTATTTAAACATGGTACCCACCAAAAGAAAGATTAGACTCTCTTCTTTCAGCATAAAAAGTAAGTTTTTATCTTTTCCATTCTTTAGCTATCAGCATTAGAAAATGGCTTAGATTGAGCAATTTTCCAATTTCTGATGAATAAACAGAGAATTTTTTTTTGCTTTTGTAACATCCCAAACATCTGAATGTTTCCTTCTACAAAATAACATAAACAACAAGACAAATAGAGCTTTTGATGGCAAAGTAACAATTTATTTACACATAACTAAACGACTGAACTGAGAGATGACGCTGTTGTGGCCGCGACTGTATCGGCAGACGGGGTAAATTTTTCCCTCATCACCACCTGTCTGTCTCATCAAGATTTTTTTCAATCTTTCTTTTGTAGTGACCACTACCTCATAACAGAATTCACCTAAGGAACTTGTGTGGAGCATGTGCCTTGTGTTTACATCGTTCTCCACATTTTTCTCACGCTTCTTACTTATTCCAACTTCCGTTTCCTATTTCTCTTCATTCATTTCCTTTCACGGTCCGATATGAGTTCTTACCAAGTGCACTACTGCCCTCCAGTGGCCAGTTTTATTGCTTTAAAATGGAATTTGAGCGTTCGCGTTGAGCAAACTCGCATCAGAACCTAGAGATGTCTCTTGGGAAAAAAAAACGTAAAAGATGTCTTAATACATTTTTGGGACACTAAAACAAAACAGAATGTATTTATACATTTTTGGGAGGAAATGAGTTAAGGATCTTTTTATCAACTAAAAAAATGCAATTTCTGGAGAAATTGCTATGGTAGCTTTGCTTTTGCAGGTTAAACCTCTTGGGGTCACTTCCTGCTGATTTCGGGTCACTCCCTGTTGATATCAAGTCACTTGCTGTTGATATGGGGACATTTCATGGTCACTTCCTGCTGATATTTGGCGTACATGGCTGTCAATAGCATCGACGTGCATGGCTTACTTGGGCGCCAGTTGAATGTCAATTGGCTGTAATGTAATGCAATTTTTGGTAAAAAATCTCAACCAACCATGTTTTTCTGCCATTGAAAATGAGGGGGAAATTTTGGCCGTTAGAAATGAATGGAACGACGTACATAGCAATGACATCACATTAGAAACGAATGGGGCAGTTTTGGGCAAATTTTGGGCGACCCGTAGTTTTTGGGCAAATTGTGTATACAACTTTTATTCCCCCGTACCTTTTGGATGATAAAAATAGTAGGACTTGATACATTTTGGAAAAAAGTATATATATTTTTAAATTTATTAATATATACATTTTTTTTTTTTTTTTTTTTTTAAACCCGCGTTTTGGCACAAATGTTTTTTTTTTTTTTTGGGGGGGGGGGGGGGGTCTTTTAAAATGGATTCCCTGCGTCACACGAGAATTCCGGTCATTTCGGTACCTGAATGGTGTCGATGGGATGGAATGAACGGTTTGGGCTATGCGATGCGCCAAAGAAACGCCATTGAGGAAAAAAAAAAAAAAAGAATAACATATAGGGCTTCGGCAAAATTTAAATTAAATTATTGACCCTATTTACATTTGCTCCCTAAAGGTTTTGCCCCCAATTTATAGGCTTTATTCCAGTTCTTTTAACTGCTAGCCCTCTGTCCAATGGGAGGAGAAACTGATTTGCTCAGCGGAAGGTTGACTTGCACTTGATATGAAGAAGTATTGCAGACGCACAGGCAGCGTACACGGTGCATATGATTTTTTTTTTTTTTTTTTTTAATTGTCACATTTTACGCCGAGAATTCACTTAAATATTAGCTTGCTAGCTTAGTTAAAGTTGTATGAAAAAGTATCTGAACCTTTTGGAATTTCTCACAGTTCTGCATAAAATCACCATCAAATGTGATCTGATCTTTGTCAAAATGACACAGATGAAAAAACAGTGTCCCCTTTAACTAATACTGCCCAAATATTCATAGTTTTTCATATTTTAATGAGGATAGCATGCAAACAATGACACTGTATGACCTTTTGTGACCATTTTTACTCAGACATGGTCATCCAGTAAATATTTTTGTATGATGTTAGCTGTTAACAGACCAAAAAGTAATGCATTGTGAACATATGACAGGAACTATGGCGCACTTTCGACTCGTTGTCTCGTCAGACAAAAACTCTCGAGCAACGTATTTAGCTGTTCACGTCGTTTCGTTCATCGAGGAAATATTTTCATTATCATCATCATTGACGAAAACAACAACAATGTCTCTTTTTATTCTATTCAGGTTGGTTAAACTCTGGTTTGGCTTACAGTGACAAAGTTGATGATCATTGAAATGAAGTGGCAGTATTTGAATTAATATCTTTTTTAATTTCATCACTAATTATTCTATCCAACCTCACTCATTAGAGCTGCTGCTGTTTACCTAGGCGTGAGTGTCAGGAATACAGATGTCACTCGCTCATACTGACTTGGCAGCAACAACATAAAGTGGAAATGTTAAGCCCATAACGCTAGACAAACAGGGGGAACAGAGGAGCCAAAGACAACTGTGAGTGAAGGGAAAGTGTCCTGCTGGCATTGTCTTTCCCAGAGTTAAGTGTTATTTGAAAAGCAGCTGAAGGGTGACACTCACTCTCTCTCTCTCCTCCCACTCAATGGCGCTCTTCCTCCCTGTGTATTCACTCGACCATCTGTTCTTTCCTCTCTCCTCAGGCTGCTCTAAGTGCCTTGAAACAGCTGTCTGAGCAGGGACTGGACCCGGTGGAAGGCCCTGTCAAGGTAAGGCGCCTTACTTTCAAGCTGCTCTTGTAAGGTGTCTGTCCTGTCCTACTGTCATCATTCATTCAAATTTATTTATATAGCACAATTCAACACAAGGCATTTCAAAGTGCTTTACATCACTTGAAGATCATAAAAATCACAATAAACCCATAGAAGGTAAAAACAAAGACGATCGAAACAAGAAATAAAATCATTCGTAAAAATCGCATTTAATCACGAAAAGAATAAAAAAATTAATAAATTAAAATATATATATCCTACTACTAATAATAATAGTAGTTGAAATCAGCAATGGAGATGAAGCACAAGAGGAATAGAAAGCAAATAGCTTGAAATGTATAGACAGTTATGGATATGCTTGGTTCTTGTTCTTGGAACATACAGGAGATCGGTTCCAGACGACCTTAGGGATCTAGATGTTTCATAGGAATCTAACAAATCAAGCATGTATTTTGGTCCAAGGCCATTAAGTGTTATGTAGTATTTTATAGTCTATCTTTTGACTCACTGGAAGCCAGTGTAACCATTTTTAAAACCGGTGTAATGTGGTCCAGTTTCCTTGTATTTGTGAGGACTCTGGCTGCAGCATTCTGTACTAGCTGCAGCTTCCTCACTGATTTTTTTATCAAGACCTGTAAATATACTATTGCAGTAGTCCAATCTACTAAAAATGAATGCATGCATAAGTTTTTCCATGTCTTGTTGTGTCAGAAGCCTCTTAATTCTGGCTATATTTTTTTAGGTCGTAATAAGCAGATTTAGAGACTGACTTAAGATGCTATCAAATTTTAGGTCTGAATCAATAATTAAGCCAATATTTCTGGCTTGATTTGTAGCTTTAAGGTACCTGCTTTATCTTTGACCTTTCCTTTTTTTGGCCCAAAAATGATCACGTCTGTCTTCTCCACATTTAACTGATGAAAATTCTGGCACATCCATTCATTGATTTGATGAAAGCATTAACTCAGGGAGACTAGTGACTATAATCATGTGGGGACACAGAAATGTAGAGTTGTGTGTCATCTGCATAGGTGTGATAGGAGATGTCATACTGTTCCATAATCTGAGCTAGGGGACGCATATAGATGTTAAATAACAGTGGTCCAAGAATTGACCCTCGGGGGACTCCACGCGTGAATTTGGTTCGTTCTGACTGATGGTTTCCGATTGACACAAAGAAATCCCTATCATATAAGAAAGATGTGAACCACTGAAGAGCAGTGTCAGTAAGCCCTACCCACTGTTCCAATCTGCTGAGTAGTATGTTGTGATCAACCGTGTCGAATGCGGCGCTGAGATCCAATAGTAGCAGAACAGATGATTTCTCTGTATCGGTATTCCGACGAATATCATTTAGGACTTTGATTAGCACGGTCTCAATGCTGTGTTGTGGCTGAAATCCAGACAGAAATGAGTTAAAAAGATTGTTTTGCATCATAAAAACCTGGATCTGTTCGAGAACAACCCTTTCGATAATTTTCCACAGGAATGTCAGATTTGATATTGGCCTATAATTACTAATGGTTGATTAGGTTTAGGAAAGGGGCTATATAGACTTAGGAATGTTCCGTCTATACTTTATACCAGAGTCGAAATAAAAACATTTGATTCTGTATGTACGGTATGAATGAGCTACAACGTGCCTGTCAGGCAAACCTCCGTCATAGACTTCACTAGGGCTGCAGCTATCGATTATTATTTTTAGTTGATTAATCGATGAACTAGTTAGTTTGAATAATCGAGTAATCGAATAAGGAACATGGAAAACTAAAATACCTGAGTTGAGCCTCAAACGGTATTAAAACATAAAAAAGGATCTATGTACAACAAAAGAACAAGGGCTAACTTACATAGCAAAAGTCCTCTAGCTTAAATGCTATAAAACTCTAACACAATTTTTTTTTTTTTTTACAATGCTCTTAACAAATGGTTTAGACACATATTCCCACAAAAAAACGGCGCAATATACAAATAGAATAAATTACAAATGCATTAAAAAAAAAGAAGAAAAAAAAAGCTCAAACAAAAACTTGACTTATGTTGGTCTGAACATGGAGCAGCCATGTGAAATGAGGCAGACTCTAGAGGGCACTGTATCCACCCAAATCAATAAAACTAAATGCAAACACTTTCAAAATAAACCATTGCGCCACTTTAATTAAACGAATACTCGAAGCAGCAAAACTTAATGAGAATCTTTTTTGCTAATCGAATACTCGAGTTAATCGATTAATCGTTGCAGCACTAGACTTAACTATCAGTTGACGGGAAACGGGGAGCGGGGCTGCTCCGTAGGGGGCCCATTTTCAAAAACTTAAAATTTTAATATTTTCAAAACCAAAACAGGCACCTATCTTAAGCATACTGTATATGAGTCTCCATGAGCAGCGGCATCAAAAAATTCAAAGTCGTTCCCTAATAAAATCCTGACTATTTGATACACAAAAATCACCAGATGCGGAGATAATCACCTACACTGCTGGCCAAAAGTATTGGCACTCCTGCAATTCTGTCAGATAATGCTCAATTTCTCCCAGAAAATGATTGCAATTACAATTGCCTAATATGTTCATTGATTTTACTTGCAATGAAAAAACACAAAAGAGAATGGGAAAAAAAAATGTAATCATTATCATTTTACACAAAACTCCAAAAATGGGCCGGACAAAAGTATTGGCACCCTTTGAAAAATCATGTGATGCTTCTTTAATTTGTGTCATTAACAGCACCTGTTACTTACCTGTGGCACATAACAGGTGGTGGCAATAACTAAATCATACTTGCAGCCAGTTAATATGGATTAAAGTTGATTCAGCCTCTGTCATGTGTGTACCACATTGAGCATGGAGAAAAGAAAGAAGACCCAAAGAACTGTCTGAGAACTTGAGAAGCAAAATTGTGAGGAAACATGGGCAACCTCCAGCCTACAAGTCCATCGCCAAGACCTGAATGTTTCTGTGTCTACCGTGCGCAGTGTCATCAAAAATTTGTAAAGCCCATAGCACTGTGGCTAACCTCCCTAGATGTGGACAGAAAGAAAAAATTGCTGAGAGATTTCAATGAAAAATTGTGCGGATGCTGAATAAAGAACCTCGATTAACATCCAAACAAGTTCAAGCTGTCCTGCAGTCCGAGGGTACAACAGTGTCAACCCGTACTATCCGTTGGCGTCTGAATGAACAGGGACTCTATGGTAGGATACCCAGGAAGATGCCACTTCTGACCCAGAAACAGTCAAACATGGTGGAGGTTCCCTGATGTTTTGGGGTTGCTTTGCTGCCTCAGGCACTGGACTGCTTGACCGTGTATATGGCATTATGAAGTCTGAAGACAACCAACAAATTTTGCAGCATAATGTAGGGCCCAGTGTGAGAAAGCTGGGTCTCCCTCATAGGTCATGGGTCTTCCAGCAGGACAATGACCCAAAACACACTTTAAAAAGCACTAGAAAATGGTTTGAGAGAAAGCACTGGAGACTTCTAAAGTGGCCAGCAATGAGTCCAGACTTGAATCCCATAGAACACCTGTGGAGAGATCTGAAATGGCAGTTTGGAGAAGGCACCCTTCAAATGTCAGAGACCTGGAGCAGTTGGCCAAAGAAGAATGGTCTAAAATTCCAGCAGAGCATTGTAAGAAACTCATTGATGGATACGGGAAGCGGTTGTAAAAAAAATCTATTGTGTGTTTTTTATTGCAAGCAAAATAAATGAAGATATTACTACCAAAGCATTTGTAATTGCAATCATTTTCTGGGAGAAATTAATCATTATCTGACAGAATTGCAGGGGTGCCAATACTTTTGGCCAACAGTGTAGAAGTACATTTTTCTCAAAAAGTTACCCAAGTAAATGTAACGGAGTACATGTAACGTGTTACTACCCACCTCTGGCCACTTCTGGCCCGCGGGCCGCATATTTATTGTTTTATACAATGGCATCTCACAAGTCCAGAAGCTTTCTCCGTTTAACTCGCTCCCAAAACCCCTCCGCGATGAGCTCGTTAGGAAGGGAAAGAGGATGAGGAAATCCCTGTCCATCATGTCTGGGATGTTTTCCTTTGAGGTGTGCCCTGGGAAAAAAAGAAAGGTTTGGGCAGGGCTGTTTCCTAGCTATTCCTACCGAACAGCAGAAGACCGAAACAAAGAGAAAGCGAGGAAAGACGACTTCATTTACGTCAGCAATCACGGTAGAAAAAAAATATTAAAATTCGGCCATGATGACTCGTCAAATTCTCACCGTTTTGGAAAGTCGTTCTGACCTAGTTCACATTCATGGTCACAAAACTGAAGTGGACCTTCTCAAGGTAAAAACAAGTAGTCAGGCAAATGTTCCCATCTCTGAAATACAGTGGGGCAAATAAGTATTTAGTCAACCACCAATCGTGCAAGTTCTCAGACTTGAAAAGATTAGAGCGGCCTGTAATTGTCAACATGTGTAAACCTCAACCATGAGCGACAGAATGTGGGGGAAAAAAACGAAAATCACATTGTTGGATTTTTAAACAATTTATTTTCAAATTCGAGTGGAAAATAAGTATTTGGTCACCTACAAGCAAGCAAGATTTCTGGCTGTCAAAGAGGTCTAACGTCTTCTAACAAAGGTCTAACGAGGCTCCACTCATTACCTGTATTAATGGCACCTGTTTTAACTCATTATCGGTATAAAAGACACATGTCCACAACATCAGTCAGTCACACTCCAAACTCCATTATTGACTGCCAAAGAGCTGTCGAAAGACACCAGAGACAAAATTGTAGACCTGCACCAGGCTGGAAAGACTGAATCTGCAATAGGTAAAACACTTCTCGTAAAGAATTCAACTGCAATTATTCAAAAATGGAAGACATACTAGACCCAGGGGTCGCGTTAACCGAATATTTTCCGTCGTTGACCGATTTTTTAAAACGGTGACGGAAAAAACTGAAGTCCATCTGTCATTTTGACAGGTTGCAATTCACACCCCAGACCACAGGGTGGCGAGTGAGCATATTAATTAGCTATTGTCTCTCTTGATGCATGATGTCGTTGGCCTTACTCTGAAAAATGTCAAGGCAACTGAGTGTCCGAAGTTTCTTCAAAAAGCCCCAAAACGACGATGGTGTTGATAAAAGAGGTGAAAAAACAGGGACTGCACAAGCGGGCACGCAATTCAAGTCCATGCGCACCAGGAGGAAGGTGTAAGACTCCGTTCAGGCCACAGCAGGTGAACTGTTAATTTCATTGTTCCATACGTAGCCTAACTACTGGGGCCACAGTCAGCTGTTTTAGTCACTGCGGAGAAAAAGTTACATATTCATCTGCTTGATGTGTGATGGCACGGTGTGGATTCTCTGTTAAGCTTGTTCGGACAGAATATTAATTTAAAATGAATGAAAACTAAATACTATTAAATATGTTGAAGCGGTATGCAATGTTAAGAGTATTGTTAGCTCGAATTGTTTTGTCCAGCCGCTGTAGCTCTGCTGCTCTCTGTGAACTCTCTATTGAAGCCGGAACGCGCGCGGCTCTTAAGTGTCTCTGTCACGTGACTGTGTCGTAGCCGCTAACGCGCTCGGCCAAATGGACACACAAGTACGGAAGGTGAATTATGCCAAACAAAGGGTCACCACAATGTCATTATCATCATTTTAAAAATTTAAGTGACGGGTAAAAATAGATTATGACCGGATTTTTATGACCCTGTCAGTCAAAATGACAGACAACGAATAAGTCTAGCGCAACCTCTGACTAGACCACTGATAATCTCCCTCGATCTAGGGTGCCATGCAAGATCTCACCCCGTGGCGTCAAAACGATAACAAGAACGGTGAGCAAAAATTCCAGAACCACACGGGGGGCCTAGTGAATGACCTACAGAGAGCTGCGACCAGCAATAACAAAGGCTACTATCAGTAACACAATGCGCCGCCAGGGACTGAAATCCTGCACTGCCAGACGTGTCCCCCTGCTGAAGAAAGTACACGTCCAAGCCCGTCTGTGGTTCGCTAGAGAGCATTTGGAGGATCCAGAAGAGGACTGGGAGAATGTGTTATGGTCAGATGAAACCAAAATAGCACTTTTTGGTAGAAACACAGATTCTCGTGTTTGGAGGACGAAGAATACTGAATTGCATCCGAAGAACACCATACCCACTGTGAAGCATGGGGGTGGAAACATCATGTTTTGGGGCTGTTTTTCTGCAAAGCGACCAGGACGATTGTGTAAAGCAGGGGTGTCCGAACTTTTTGCAAAGGGGGCCAGATTTTGTGTGGTAAAAATGTGGGGGGCCAACCTTGGCTGACGTCCTTTACGTAGAACAATATAAGCAAATTTTAGCAAGCCATTCTGTGTGTCACATTTGCTTCATTTTTTTTTTTTAATTGATAATTTCAACAATCTTGCAACTAGCCTTTGTGGCGTTCTCTTTTGACTCTCAGGCTCTTACAAAATACTGCTGCTGTGAAATTAAACTTGCTTCAAGTTGCTTCAAATTTCTCGCTGCGTATCTTCCCTGTAATCTTGTCGTACATGTCAGCATATCTTGTTTGGTAATATCACCTCACATTGAACTCTTTAAAAACAGCTACTGTCGCTTTGCAAATGAGGCAGACACAGTTGTTGCGTATTTTAGTGAAGAAATAGTCAAATTTCCACCTATCCTTGAAGCGTCAGCTGTTGCAGTCAACTTTTTTTTTGTTGATTGTCGCCATTTTAGAAAATTTGAAGTCAAGGGTCACACGGGGTCATGTTGCTTAGAGTGCTGCTGCCTTTTAGTGGGTAAATGAGGGCAGCATTTAGTGTGTAAGCTACTTCATATGCTGGTAGCAGTACTGCTGACCAATTTATTAAGTCTGTGTGCGGGCCAGACATTATTGATCGTATGACAGAGGCTGGGGGCCGGATGAAATTTCACCACAGGCCGCATTTGGCCCCCGGGCCGCACTTTGGACACGTCTGGTGTAAAGGAAAGAATGAATGGGGCCATGTATCGATTTTGAGTGAAAATCTCCTTCCATCAGCAAGGGCATTGAAGATGAGACGTGGCTGTGTATATCGGCATGACAATGATCCCAAACACACAGCCAGGGCAACAAAGGAGTGGCTTCGTAAGAAGCATTTCAAGGTCCTGGAGTGGCCTAGCCAGTCTCCAGATCTCAACCCCATGGAAAATCTGTGGAGGGAGTTGAAAGTCCATGTTGCTTAACGACAGCCCCAAAACATCACTGCTGTAGAGGAGATCTGCATGGAGGAATGAGCCAAAATACCAGCAACAGCATGTGAAAAGCTTGTGAAGAGTTACAGAAAACGTTTGGTCTCCGTTATTGCCAACAAATGGTACATAACAAAGTATTGAGATCAGTGTTGTTAATCTTACTGAAAAAAAGTAATTAATTATAGTTACAAATTACTTCTCCCAAAAAGTAATTGAGTTAGTAACTCAATTACCTGAATGTAAGAGTAATTAGTTACTTGGCAAAGTAATTGGTGATAATTACTTTTTTTTTTTCCCTAAAAAAAAAAAAAAACATTGGCCACACTATGTGAAGTTTTTTGTGAAAGTTTTTGGTACAATTGGCCCGAGCCCAATTCTTTACCCTAATTTACCCTTTACCCTGAATCAACTGTTAAAAGTTGTTAAAATTGCTCCCATTATTGCATTTGTTCCCTTCTCTCTACTTTCGACATATGAAAGTTTTAAAACTGTTTCATCATTTAAAGATAGATTCAAGTCAAGATTTTGCCCATTTAGAAGTATTTTAGATAAAAAGTTACTTAGGTTCGCTAGGAAGGTTCTCTACAACAGAGCCGTCCTAAAAAGTCTACTGCTTTAAGATGGCGGCTGTCTACTAACGCATTTAGTGCCATGCAGTGTTGTTAATTTTACTTTTAAAAGTAATTAATTACAGTTACAAATTACTTCTCCCAAAAAGTAATTGCGTTAGTAACCCAGTTACCTGAATGTAAGAGTAATTAGTTACTTGGCAAAGTAACTAGTGATTTTTTTTTTTTTCTCAAAAAAAAAAAAAAAAAAAAAAAAAAAAACAGGTCACACAATGTGAAGCTTAAAGGGTTTGGGGGACAGTTGGCCCAAGCCCAATTCTTTACCCTCCACTTAACTAGACACAAGGGTATTGCGATAACTAGCTAGTAACCTTTGCTATGTGTGGAAGTCATTTAAAGTTGTGAATCAATCGTTAAAGTTGTTAAAATTTCTCCCGTTATTGCATTAGTTCCCTTCTGTCTACTTTAAACATGTGTAAGTTTTAAAACTGTTTCATCATTTAAAGATAGATTTAAGTTAAGATTTTGCCGATTTAGGAGCATTTTAGATTTTAAAAAATTACTTAGGTTCGCTAGGAAGGATCTCTACATCCGGGCCTTCCTGAGAGGTCTACTGCTTTAAGATGGCGGCTGTTTACAAACGCATGTAGTCCTTAAAACATGTTGGCAATGCAGCAGTGTCTGACTTCTGCATCTAGTTCTATAATATGATATCTACCGTGTCATGTGGGCGTAGTTTGTCGGCTATGGCTGCAGTCAGGTATTATTGGAGCCATCTAGCATCGCGGTTGCAACGGCGTCTTCCCCACTCCTGCTCTGCTCTCGTCCCCGTGAGTCCGTTTCTCTCAGACTTTTTTTTATTCAACCAACTTAGTAACGCATAGTAACGCACGCCTTTCCCGCCTCAGTAACGGTAACGGCGTTGCCAAGATGAGAAAAGTAATTAATTAGATTACTCATTACTGAAAAAAATAACGCTGTTAGTAACGCCGTTATATTGTAACGCCGTTATTAACAACACTGATTGAGATGAACTTTTGGTATTGACCAAATACTTATTTTACATCATGATTTTATAAATAAATTCTTAAAAATCAAACAATGTGATTTTCTGTTTTTTTCCACATTATGTCTCTCATTGTTGAGGTTTACCCATGTTGACAATTACAGGCCTCTCTAATATTTTCAAGTGGGAGAACTTGCACAATTAGTGGTTGACTAAATACTTATTTGCCCCACTGTAAAAATTATAAAGGTCAATTCTGAACAGAAATGACTGCGTAAAGAGCAACGCCCAAACTGGCCTAAAATGTCCAAGAAAACCGTGACCTTTTTAAATAGTTGTAAGACAATTGAAGAGAAAATTTGGAGAGCATGTACTGTACATACTCGTCAACCTGAGGCCGTTGGCAATCTTACAAATAGTGACGTATGCCCTTACAAATTGGTGACTAATCTTACAACGTTGTATATAGCGTGCATTATGAAACAAAAATAAAACTCAATTTTTTAAAATAATAGGTATTTATTGGTAATACTGTCACATATTACCTGGTGCAATCAAAGAACAATGTCTTCAGCTACATCATGATTACTCATATTTAACAGTGACTTTTGTTATAATTGTATGTAGCACTTTTGGCAATTTCTATCACGTCTTTTGATGGCTGCACTTCAGCTAGCAATTCAGTTCGACTTGAAGGTAGTTCGTTAGTGTGTTCAATTATAAATTAAAAAGGTCAATTGATAAAACAAACTGACCGTTGCAATCTTTGAGTCAGGGAACATTTCTTTTGCTAATTCTGAGAAGTGATCAGCAATAGTTGCGGGCAAATTGAGTTAGGCAACAAATTGGCAGGATAAAATCTCCGCTTTCGTCACTTTTTATTCTGCAGACTTCGTCTTTATGACCAATGTGTTGTTAATCTTACTTTCAAAAAGTAATTAATTACAATTACAAATGACTTCTCCCAAAAAGTAATTGAGTTAGTAAGTTAGTTACCTGAATGTAAGAGTAATTAGTTACTTGGCGAAGTAACGTGTTACCTTTCATGTTTTTTTTTTCATTAAAAAAAAAAAAAAAAAAAACATCGTAACCTTTGCTATGTTTGGAAGTCATTTAATGTTGTGAATAAAATGTTGTTAAAATTGCTCCCGTTTTTGCATTAGTTCCCTTCTGTCTACTTTCGCCATGTGTAAGTTTTAAAACTGTTTCATCATTTAAAGCTAGATTCAAGTCAGGATTTTGCAGATTTAGGAGTATTTTAGATAAAAATTTAGGTTCGCTAAGAAGGTGCACTATAACAGAGCCTTTCTGAGAAGTCTGCTTTAAAATGGTGGCTGTTTACTAACACTGCTGAGTCTCATTTCACGTGTACTTCTATATGCATGTGATATCTAGTGTAGCTTCAAGTGGGCGTAGATTGTAGGAGGCTGTCGGCTACAGTCAGGAAATATTGGAGCCACCTAGCCTAGCATCGTGTTTACAACAGCGTTACAATACTTTCCTCCTTCCGACTCCTGCTCTTCTCTCTCCGTGTTTGACCTTTCTCACGTCATTCAACCACCGTAATAACGCATAGCAACGCACATTGTCTCGTTGCCGAAACGGTGACAAAATCTGAACGATTAGTTTAGGCTTAAGGTAGGGTTATCAAATTTATCCCGATAGCGGCGGTAATTAATTTTTTAAAAAATGTGTCACGTTAATATATTTAATGCAATTAATGCACGCGCTGCACGACCCACTCTCGCATTGTCGCGCTCAATTTGTAATGGCGCTGTTTTACCTATGTAAAGAGATAATAGGCAGCGTATAACGAGAATTTTGGCAGCCTTTGGAGCCTTTTTTTAATTGGCTAAAGCCTTACCATCCCTCTCCCTACGATTAGAAATATCATGCGAAGCAATGTGGGGAAGCAAGATAGCACTTGATTTTTGTCTTAACATCTTAAGTAAGTCCCCAACGCAGAGAAGATGTATCAATTGGTAGCACTACGCACAGTCATGGGTGCACTTTCCATCATGTATTTGGGCAGAAGTTAAATGCCTTAATTATCATTTACTGAAAGCTCATAAAAATCCACTAGATGGCAATATTTAGTCACAATATACAAAGTCATGTCTGGCCTTTAAGAATGACAAGTCTTTCTATCCATGGATCCCTCTCACAGAAAGAATGTTAATAATGTAAATGCCATCTTGAGGATTTATTGTCATAATAAACAAATACGGTACTTATGTACTGTATGTTGAATACATATATATTCGTCCGAGTTTTATTCATTTTTTTCTTAATGCATTGCCAAAATGTATATGATTGGGAAAAATTATCGGGAATGATTGGAATTGAATCGGGAGCAAAAAAAAAAAGCAATCGGATCGGGAAATATCGGGATCGGCAGATACTCAAACTAAAACGATCGGATCGGGAGCAAAAAAACATGATCGGAACAACTCTATTTTCTACTTTTACTTACCACCTTTTTCTCCTTTTCATGCGTCATTCCCCGCACCCACATGTGACATTTTGGTTGTCATTTCCCTTTGAAGCTCAAGGACTTTTTAGGGTCTTGAGCCTGCCAGACATGAACACCATTCGCTTTGTGTTTCAGAGCACCGAAGCCTGCGGGAGGGACGACGGACATTAAACAGACTAACTCAGGCACCACCACTCAGGTCTGCACGGATTCAAAGGCTGTCGTCCAGGAGCTGACACCCAACCCCACCCCCCTTTCTGTCGGGCACACAGCCCCTAACCACCCCTCTGCCTGAGCCCGAAATGTAACTAATCAAGCACCGCGCACATACAAACCCATCCAACCTTACCTTTTCCTTTACCGCTTTACCCCACGATAGCCAGTGTATCCTGCATCACCTGTCAACATGCAATAGAGTGGAGGTGCAGCAAGAAGCGAGCCCCATTACCTGAGTCTATGTGAAGACAACACTATCTCCACACATGAATGATGAGTTCAGTCTTGGTTTGGGTAGGAAAAAAAAATCAATTTCAAGCGATATGCATGGTAAGGTGAATCCAACACTGACAATTCCCACAAGATTCCTGTTTGTTGGTATGGTTAAAGCAAATATGTACATCTTGCCATTGAAATACAAAAGAAACATTTTAGATGAGCGGAACCAACTTGTAGCTTATTTGTTTCGGGGTATTATGTTTCTATTTCATTTATTCTGTTCTTTTCTTAATCTAACAATGCTTGAGTACTGTATTTAAAATTAACCAATGCCAGTGCTGTGAAAGTTCTAGTCGTTGTCTTCATATATAGTCACCTAGCTTACCTTGTATGCTGACTTAAAAAAAAAAAAAAAAAAAAAAAAGAGCAGAAAAAAAAGAGTTCATCTATCTATATGGATGTGTATGACTTGCAAAGAGTATCATATTTCGAAGATTAACACAATAGTTTTTTTTTCACGTGGACAAAAGCGGCGTAGGCAGTCGAAGGGAGACCACCGAGATGGTTTGGACTTTTGTCCTACCGAGGCGGTACATCTGTCCCGTTGTAACTTTTCCCCGCCCTGGCGCGGCATCACGGCATCACATGCCTGACAGTGGCAGAACAGGCCGTTTATGTGTGCCAGTATAATTGTCATGTGGATAGAAGTACCCGCAGTGATTCTCTGCCAGCCGCCACACCGTATCGTCGATCACATCTACGCCCATTGTGTGTGTCGTTTTGACCCGTCGCGGCATCAACTGAGTGCTTTTATTGCCTGCGTTTGTCCAGGACGACGTGAGTTCTGTTTGTGTAAAAGGCTGATTCGTTATGTTGTTGAAATGCAGTAAAAACACCTCAGTTCATGTGGAAAAAGATGTCTCATGGTCTTTTTTTTTCCCCCTTCTGCATTTTGATTATTGGAAAGAGTCAACCAGTGTAGGGAACGCAAGGCAAGGCAAGGCAAGGCAAATTTATTTATATAGCACAATTCAACACAAGGCAATTCAAAGTGCTTTACATCACACGAAGATCATAAAAATCACATTTAAATCAACACAACGTAGAAACGAAGACAAAAGATCGCATTTAATCACAGAATAAAAATAAATAAATAAAATAAAAATAAAACAAAAACTACTACTAATAATAATAATTGAAATCAGCAATGGAGATAAAAACAAGAGGAATAGAAAGCAGGTAGATTGAAATATATAGACAAGAAGGAGAGAGAGAGACAGAAGAAACACAACAACAAGAAATACATTGAACGCCTACACTAACTATGAATATGTTGGTGCTATCGTCAGCTAGATGTATTTCCGGTTGACACCATGTGGGGGGCCTGTTAACCAGGCAAAGAGAGGGGGTGGGAGTCTAAAAGATAAGTGATTGGGAGGGGTGGAGTATACACAAATCAGCCCTGTGATCTAGAACCCAGTAATCGTGTGAATCCCTTGTGAGTGTCGATTGCCGGTGAGTGTGATTGTCATTGGCAACCGACCCTACGCCGCTGCATCGCCAATCCCGGCACCGAGGTCCCCCACCCGAGCGCGCTCAATCACATCCAGCTCAGCTCTCCATCAAAAATGCGATAGCCACGCAGACGAGCGGAGACTCCACGTGGGCACCCCAGGGCCACGCCCCCCCCCCCCCCCCCCCAGCCAACCCAGAGGGCGGGAGGGCGAGCCAGCGCAGCCCATCCCTCCTCCCGCATCCCAGCAAAGTGGCCATCGTCACCCCCCAAGGATCCAGGGCGATCCCCTGGGCCACCTGCGCCCCCATCAACCAGCTTTCAGGGATGGGAAGAGGGGACAAACCACCAACGCCCACCCCCGTCCGCCCGCCCGGCCCATGAGCCACAGCCGCATCCTCCCAACCGGCACGGCACATCGCGGGACCCCAGTGACCCACCAAGACCAGCCCAGGGCAGGGCCCCCCTACCGGAGCAAGTGACACCCAGACGACACACCAGCATCCAGCACACGACCTGCGCCGGAGCGCAGTGCGGGTACCCAGGCAGAGAAGAGAGGGGAAGGCTTAAGCAGGAGAACGCCGAGGACCCGCTGCAGGGCGACGCCAGACCAGAGCGCCAACCTCCCCACACTCCCGCGGCCGGAAGCCCAGGCAGAGGGGAGGCCACGCCCCGGGAGCCAAGCCGTAGAGAAAAAGTGTGGGACCCACCTACCACCCTATTACTCTGAATGGCAGCCATTACCCAGCACTGTGATGGGATTGTGTGGAGAGGGTAAGGCAAGGCAAGGCAAATTTATTTATATAGCACAATTCAACACGAGGCAATTCAAAGTGCTTTACATGACATGAAGATCATAAAAATCACATTAAAATCAATAGAACGTAAAAACAAAGACCATTGAAATAGGAAATACTCTTATACATAAAAATCGCATTTAATCACGAATTTAATAATAATAAATGAGATCAGCAATGGAGATAAAGCACCAGAGGAAGAGAAAGCAAATAGATTGAAATATATACTGTAGACAGTTATGGATATGCAGTGCTAAACAAAAGCGTTTTTAGCCCTGATTTGAAGGAGCTAACAGTTTGAGCATACTTCAGGTAACTTGTTCCAGAGTTGAGGAGCATAATAACTAAATGCAACCTCCCCCTGCTTAGTTCTTGTTCTTGGAATATACAGGAGACCGGTTCCAGACGACCTTAGGGGTCTAGATGTTTCATCGGGATCCAACAAATCAAGCATGTATTTTGGTCCAAGGCCATTAAGTGTTTTGTAGACGAGCAGTATTATTCTATAGTCTATCCTTTGACTTATTGGAAGCCAGTGTAACCATTTTTAAAACCGGTGTAATGTGGTCCAGTTTCCTTGTATTTGTGAGGACTCTGGCTGCATCAAAATAGGGGAGCTCGGTTTGGGGCAGTGGGACCGCAAAAAATACAAATATCGAAAGGATTTTTCATTATATTAACAAAAACACAAACCATTGATCCAAAAGATTTTGAAATGTATAGAAGTTCACAAAACATTTCTTAATACCTAACAACTGTTTTGATTTATGTACATTGTTTACTTATTCAGATATGATCATGATCTCCAGAGTGCATAGATTTGTATTTCTGCTAATTGTGATATCTTGTCATCGATCATTTTAAAATGCTATATATTCATTAAATCGGTACAACCTAAGAAAATATATTGCTCAACTACCTAATGTGTTCTCAGAGGGTCTACGACTCTACGTAGGGCTGAAATAAAGATAAATGAAAAAAAGGGATCAGAAAAAAATTACTTTTGGGATCACAACATTTCAGTTTGTCCGATCTTCATCACCTAAAATGTCGTAATCTCATGAATAATCTATTAGTGGGCAAAACAGTGTTGCGGTCATATATTCAAGCTTCCATATAATCATGTGTATTTTATTTTTATCCCTCTAAGCACAAACAAAAACAACTCTACAATGTGTGATTGATAATGAGTTGAAACAATTAGAACTAACTACTAACTGACTGAACTAACATGGTACTTTGTGTAATGCATCCACACATAGGTGCATGTGCATGTCTTGTTAATACAGTGTTGACACTGTTCCTGCCTATTGGACGCACATAGACATTCTGTCAGACATTCACTCACACGCACACACTTCTTGCAGTTACTCTGTTTTGTATATGATTTTGTCTAATATGTTAAGACGCTATTTTGTGTAGCGTGGGGCAAATAAGTATTTAGTCAACCACTAATTGTGCAAGTTCTCCCACTTGAAAATATTAGAGAGGCCTGTAATTCTCAACATGGGTAAACCTCAACCATGAAAGACAGAATGTGGGGGAAAAAAATAGAAAATCATATTGTTGGATTTTTAAAGAATTTATTTGCAAATCATGGTGGAAAATAAGTATTTGGTCAATACCAAAAGTTCATCTCAATACTTTGTTATGTACCCTTTGTTGGCAATAACGGAGGCCAAACGTTTTCTGTAACTCTTCACAAGCTTTTCACACACTGTTGCTAGTATTTTGGCCCATTCCTCCATGCAGATCTCCTCTAGAGCAGTGATGTTTTGGGGCTGTCGTTGGGCAACACGGACTTTCAACTCTCTCCACAGATTTTCTATGGGGTTGAGATCTGGAGACTGGCTAGGCCACCCAAGGACCTTGAAATGCTTCTTATGAAGCCACTCCTTTGTTGCCCTGCCCTGGTTTGAGATCATTGCTGAAAGACCCAGCCACGTCTCATCTTCAATGCCCTTGCTGATAGAAGAACATTTTCACTCAATCTCTCGATACATGGCCCCATTCATTCTTTCCTTTACACAGATCAGTCTTCCTGGTCCCTTTGCAGAAAAACAGCCCCAAAGCATGATGTTTCCACCCCAATGCTTCACAGTAGGTATGGTGTTCTTCGAATGCAATTCAGTATTCTTTCTCCTCCAAACACGAGAACCTGTGTTTCTACCAAAAAGTTCTATTTTGGTTTTATCTGACCGTAATACATTTTCCCAGTCCTCTTCTGGATCATCCAAATGCTCTCTAGGGAACCGCAGACGGGCCTGGACGTGTACATTCTTCAGCAGGGGGACACGTCTGGCAGTGCAGGATTTGAGTCCCTGGCGGCGCATTGTGTTACTGATAGTAGCCTTTGTTACTGTGGTCCCAGCTCTCTGTAGGTCATTCACTAGGGGCCCCAGTGTGGTTCTGGGATTTTTGCTCACCGTTTTTATCATTTTGACGCCACGGGGTGAGATCTTGCATGGAGCCCCAGATCGAGGGAGATTATCAGTGGTCTTGTATGTCTTACATTTTCTGATAATTGCTCCCACAGTTGATTTCTTTACACCAAGCATTTTACCTATTGCAGATTCAGTCTTCCCAGCCTGGTGCAGGTCTACAATTTTGTCTCTGGTGTCCTTCGACAGCTCTTTGGTCTTGGCCATAGTGGAGTTTGGCGTGTGACTGACCGAGGTTATGGACAGGTGTCTTTTATACCCATAATGAGTTAAAACAGGTGCCATTAATACAGTTAACGAGTGGAGCCTCATTAGGCCTCGTTAGAAGAAGTTAGACCTCTTTGACAGCCAGAAATCTTGCTTGTTTGTAGGTGACCAAATACTTATTTTCCACTCTAATTTGGAAATAAATTCTTTAAAAATCAAGCAATGTAATTTTATGGGGGGGGTTTTTCCACATTCTGTCTCTCATGGTTGAGGTTTACCTATGTTGACAATTACAGGCCTCTAATCTTTTCAAGTAGGAGAACTTGCACAATTGGTGGTTGACTAAATATTTATTTGCCCCACTGTAGCTGGACACACACAATCCTCACACAGTTGTTTTGTTTCTTACAGTGTTGAGAGATTGCAGCAGAGTTTTATAGGGCTGTATTTGTAATACATTTGCACCAGATATGCGCATGTACACACTGTATTGTTTTATTAAAGAAGTGATTGTTACTTGTCCCTGTCTTATGCCGTTATTCTTAGTTATTCTGATAGATTCTTTTGCATTATTTCATAAATATATGCCAGAACAGATGTGAGATTGGTCTTAAATTTCATTGGATGTGGTCTTGAAAAGGTCTTAACCCTCCTGTTGTCCTCATTTTCTGTATACACCCCGTGTCCTCCGGGTCAAAATGACCCGTCTTCACTGAACCCCCAATATAAGCAGCTTAATTGAATTTTAAACACCAAATTTTATTTTTCTTGAAGAAACAACTTGTCATCACCACAAAATATGTGAATACCTGAGTTTTCTCTCTTCACTTGTATCTCAATATCTTAAGAAAAGAAAAAGAAAATAGGCAACAATGAGTTTTGAATAATTTTTTATTCAACCCAATGACTGTTTTTTCTTTTTTTTTTTCCTATCCAGTGAACAATTTTAGACAATATACAATACAAAAATATGAAAAATAACATTAACCCATTCAACTAATTAACATTTCAAAATACGAAAAATAACATTAACCCATTGAACTAATTAACACACATCGGGCAGTATGCAAGTGCACAGCCTTTGCAGAAATATTTTTTACACCTGCAGCACACAGTATGTGTTTTAAAGTCCTTCTTTTGAGGGCAGAACTGACATCTCTTCCTCTTACTTGCCTTAGCTGAGGAAGTGGCTGTGGTAGTTGGAGCCTCAGGTTGATCAGGAGCTCCTGCACTCTGAACAGCTTTCACAACTGCTGCTGAGGCTTCTGTGCGGGGAACATGCTTCTTTCTTTCAATGAGTGGAGTTACAAGGCCCTTTCCTAGCTGCTCCAGGAACACCCTCCTCTTGTTGTGCTTACCAGACATCCAGGTTGGGTTGATCTCTCTCCAAATTACAAAGGTATTGTAGGAGGAAACATCAATGATGTTGTGGAAGATGACGAGGGGCCAGCGGGCAGTCATCCTTCTACAGCTGTACGTTCCAATCACCATATCTAGGTTGTCCACACCTCCTTTGTTGCGGTTGTAGTCTAGAATGATGACTGGCTTCCTGTCCTCACGATCGCTCATGTCACCATCTGTGTGCAGTGTGCTCAGAAGAACCACATTCTTGTTTTTCTTTGGGAGGTAAGAAACAAGAGTGGTTGTGGGCGTGAAGGCAAACTTTGATGAGAAGACCTCTCTCTCTTTTGACGCAAGCAGTGCAGGTGGGAGCTCGGGCTTGTTTTTTCGAACCGTACCAACCATGGTGATCTTCCTCTTTAGGAGCTGCTGTCCGAGTTCATAAGAGGTGAAGAAATTGTCACATGTCACATTGTGACCCCTCAGTCCCTCTGTCACATCAAGCACAACTCGCATCCCCTGGTTCTTCTCTGGGCATCCACCGGTCAGCTTCCCGGTATAGACTTGCATTTTCCAAGCATAGCTTGATTTGGCATCGCAAGCCACCCATGACTTGATCCCATATTATTTTGCCATTTTTTGAAAAGAAAGTCTTTCAGCTTCAGGGTTTTTTTCTTCTTCTGAAGATGAATTATCATGCTCTGGGTTGTATTCTTCCCCATCTTCTTCTGATACATCCTCCACTTCCTCTTCTGAATCACAGTTGTCTTGCTGGACATCTGAAAAAATCAGCTCTAGAGCATCCTCAACATTATAATGCACACTCATGGCTTCAGCACAGAGAGAATGTGGGGTCCTGCCATCTGCAGCACCTTTATATCCTTTGGAAATCCACAGAAAAAAAGATTTGCAGTCTGCGAGAATGGCACCTATCTTGTGTTGTTTACGTGTGATATTGTCTTGTTCACATTTACAACTAATTGATCTGAGACTGACCAAAGGCACAGAAGTCTGCGAAAACACCACCTGATATGTCTTGTTTACTTCTGCTATTGATTGATCTGAGACACAACAAAAAGTTGTAACATTCTGTGGTGTGTAAATGACTCTGTGACCTTGATTTCAACTCTATTTGCCTCACGGGTCATTTTGACCCGAAGACCATCTTTGCAAATTTTTTTGTACAGCTTAGTTGGAAATGTGAACAAAAGCAACATTTTACTTTTTCTGCTGTTGGGGCCAATCTAGGAAAAGTCATAAAATTTCAAGTTTAAAAAAAATTGTTTAGGGGATTTTTTGTTTGTTTTTAGCACAGCAGCGGGTCATTTTGACCCGAGGACAACAGGAGGGTTAAAAGAGTCCTAAATTTCAATGGAAAAATCCTGGGGTAACCCTGCATTAGGAGCAGCATGCCCAGGCGTTGTAGGGAGGTCATACAGGCACGCGGAGGCCACACACAATACTGAGAATCATTTTGACTTGTTTAAAGGACATTACATCAAACTTGGATCAGCCTGTAGTGTTTTTCCACTTTCATTTTGAGTTTTACCCCAAATCCAGACCTCCATGGGTTGATACATTCGATTTCCATTGATCATTGTTGTGTTATTTTGTTGTCAGCACATTCAACTATGGAAAGAACAAAGTATTTAATAAAAAGATTTTATTCATTCATATCTACAATGTGTTGCTTTATTGTTACCTTTATTTTTGAGCTGTGTATATAAAATACCAAATATTACAAATAACACCAAATATCCCTCACTTATGGCTGTTAATGGGGACCATAGCCGACAACGTGAAGTGAAAAACTATAGACAAATCCAACAATTTCAAAGTATCCCCATCCATTGTTGGGTATGCAGCTAACCACTCGTGGACTGTTCTGCTGATACAAGACCTGATGTTTTCTGTTTCCTTTGTGTTTTTTCTATCGATCCCTAGACACGTGCAGCATCGGTTCCCTCGCCTATGTTTTGGAGCGTGCCACGACCTCCGCCTCTCCTAATCAGCCAAATGAATTCGCGAGCGGGCACTCTTAATTCTGCCGCACTGACTAATGGACTCAGCTGGCAGCTACATCTGCTCGCCATTGAGTAGCGCCAAGGCTGTTCACACACATTAGTGGCACATCTCTATTCCAGAAGCTTGTTCGTGCACCGGCAGAGCCGCTCGGGGCCACGTTAAGGCCTCGGATGAATTGCTCGGCTCGGAGCGGCCAATATGGGAAGTGAACCTCGACGCCCGGAATAGAAGAAAATCAATGCGGCAGCAGAGCCGGTCCAGGCATCGATTTTTCCGACTGAATTATGTGCCGTTAACCCTCTTGAAGTCCTCTTAATTAGTGCCGGCCTTAACAGGAGGATGAAGGAATCCTTCCAAGGTTTGTCGACTTAACGCACAAACACGTTTGGGGAATACTCATTTCTTAACTTTATTTATTGTAAGAAACAATCACAGCTGTGATAAACCGCTGTTCATAATCGTCCCGATTTCTTATTGGAACCCAGGCAACTTCTTGAGCCGTGGTGATTGGTCATAATGAAGGAGCTATGCTTTCCTCATCTCCAATGCAGAGCTCAGAGAACCTGCAGCATGGATTACTCTTATGTAATTTGGGAGATTGTCCATGGATGGAAAAAGTGATAGCTAATTAATAATTTATGTTTCCATTTTCTCTCTCGCTTTTGGGTTTTGGGGAGCTCGCTGACTATGGACAAAAGGCGAGAACACCCTTAGCACTAGTATTTCTCAGTCGCTTTGGTATATTTCTCAGATCAGAATTGATATTTTCAAAACTACTCGTTCAATGTTCTTGACATTGTGTCACTTGTGCACAATGAAAAAGCAGTTTCTGATTTTAACAAGTTACAGATGCATTGGTACATCCATGCAAAAAGGCTCTCTGATGTGTTCTACATTATATGGCGGAAAACTAGCTGGGTATAGACCCTACTCACATGACGTCACAACCAAGCCTCCACGCCATATTGTCCGTCAGCTCGTCGTGTTTATGCATTACCGCAACGTAAATTCCTCCTATTATGGTGTGTTTTTCTGCTCGTTAACATTAATAATCAAAATGGTGAAGGCGTGTGTGGCGGTTGGTTGCAGTAACAGAGAAGATAGACAGAGAGACTTGAAGTTCTACCGTATTCCGAGAGACCCGGAGAGGAGAGCGAGATGGACTGCTGCAATTCGACGAGAAAACTGGGCACCAAACGATCACCACAGACTATGTAGTAGTCATTTTATACCTTTTAAGATGCATTTAATATATATTTAGAGGGTTTTGGGCTGACAACCACAATTAAGATCATTGCGAGGCTAATCGCCGACAACATACAGTTTCAAATTCAAGATGTTTATTTCTTCCGCCGTCATTATTTTTTGAATAATATTTAGTTGGTACCAAGTGAAATAAGCTGGCCTCGTCTACGGATCATCAGTTAAACAGGGATGTCCAAACTTTTTGCAAAGGGGGCCAGATTTGGTGTGGTAAAAATGTGGGGGGCTACTTTGGCTGAGTTACGTAAAACAATATATTTGAACAATTTTTAGCAAGCCCTTCTGTGTGTCACATTTACTTTATTATTATTTTTTCATTAATTCATAATTTCAACAATCTCGCCTTTGTGGCGTTCTCTTTCGATACTCGGGCTCTTGCGAAATACTGCTGCTGTGAAATTAAACTAGCTTCAAGTTGCTATAATTTCTCGCTGCGTATCTTCCTTGTGATGTTGTCGTACATGTCAACGTGTCTTTGAAAACAGCGACTGTCTCTTTGCAAATGAGGCAGACACAGTTGTTGCGTATTGTATTGAAGAAATAGTCCAATATCCACCTATCCTTGAAGCGTCGGCCATCGCAGTCAACTTTTTTTTTTTATTGATTGTCGCCATTTTAGAAAATTGAAAGTAAAGGGTCACACGGGGTAATGTTGCTTAGAGTGCTGCTCTTAAAGTTTTTCAAAGTTTCGTGAGAATAGGCTGCGTTTCTGTGGACAAGATAGTACTAGATATCAGGGTAGCAGATGTCAAGCAGAGACGGCGAAGACAGCGGGTCGAAAAATATCGATTTAGGCATCAAATATGGATCTGGCGAATGGATAAACTGAAGCTTTTCCACATAACGCCTTTTATGCAACGCATCCGATGAGTTTACAGCGGCTTCCATGAATTGCCCTATACATTGCACGACAAATTGAAACCATTAAGAAAACGGATGACGGATAATATGGTGGCCGGACACAGCGACACGTCATTGTGTGACGTTGGTGAGTGGGGTCTATACCAGACTCAACGCTGTTTCAGCTATTGAGTCTGGCCATCATTCAGCGGATAAAATTTCCAGGGTGGAGCAAGCCACAGCAAACAGACAGCGGTGTGGACCAATCAGCGACAGGCGGAAGTGACGTTAGTAAAGCGACGAGGGACTTGCGCGCGGAAGTAGACATATGAGGAGAGCGGAGTTTATTCAACATGGCTAGCACGCGACAGACTGTTGTCAATGATTTGTGTTGATGTGTTTTTGGTAATTTAAAACTGATTTCACCATGGATTGGAACATATTCTCGGCTCTGCTGTTCGCCATCTGTGTTGTTGTGGAGACGACTTCCGACGCGGAAGAGTGACTCGTTAAGGACATGTCACGCAAATAAACGAATCTGATTGGACGGTTGTTTTTGTGCTTGCTTGAGAGGCCGGTAATGGCTTGGGTCCCAGACTATTCTTACAGTGTTTGAAAAATACGGGGAGAACAGTCTGGCCGTGCCAGGCAAGCGGAAAACAGACAAGACTAAAAAAGCAGTTTCTGCTATTGCACTTCTATTTTTTTTTAAAAACTGCTGTATTTTAAGCCAAAACAACTGTTGTGTTTGATAGAACATGTCTATATGCTGCCATAGCAGATTCATAGTGCATTAAGCCCTCAAACTATTTTGAATTTGGCCATTTTACCCTGAAAACCCCCGTTTACAGACGTCACGCAACCGCTTTTGTTTCAACCCAGCCATAAAACGAAGGTAATTAATTATATTATTCATTCAAAATGTCTGTCGTTTTTAGCTTAGAATCATTAACTGATGTCTCATATTTCCTTTAAAAAAAAAAAAACTACTTAAAAAAATTATTCACTCACATATTTTAAACAAATTATGTGACAATAAAAAAAATGGCGTCTGTAAAAACGTCACATATATATATACCTCATAAATATCCCTTAATTGTATTTTTTTGTTACTGTCGCATTTTCTCCGATATGTTAGATGATAAATAACCGATCCAAACAAAAAATAATTGAAAAAAAACGTTTAAAAGGGTAAATATATGAAAATTAAAATCTCGACCACTCCTTGATGTCTGCGATTTATGCATCGCGACCCTTGTTATTTTACCATGTTTCACCCATAAAATAAAATAAAAAAATCCAGCTGGGGCCATTCACAGCTGTGTCTTGACACTTATTGATACATGCTACATGGAGTTTTTGGATCGAAACAAGATAAGTATGCAATGATATCTCGTTAAAGTAGTGGCGTCTGTAATTCTGCTCTCGCGTGCTCACCTCCAGATAGGGTTTTGCTGGCTAAAAAAATTTTTCTAAATGCCCTTTGTTCAAAAATTTTCTTCCCCCAGAGAATTGAGATTTTAAGCTTTCCAGTGATGTATCACACATGCATATAGGACAATTTTGAAATTTGGCCAAATTGGGGGTCTCAGAGCGGAACTTCAAGTCACCTGAGTGTTTTCCGCCATATGTCAAATTGCTTAAAATGTATTATAATGGGTCTGTATTGAATATAGTCTCACCCCCACGACATTTAGGCTTTAGTTCATTGCATAAATCTTTACATGCAGAATGCCTGAACATGTTGCCATAATATGTCAAGCATATGTCTTGACATTTTCATTCATTACTTCCACGCAGGGCAATGTTTAGCTTACCTAGAGTAGTGTTCAAAATAATAGCAGTCCAATGTGACTAACCTGATGAATTTTTTTGGTATATTTTGTCATTGCTACATAGCAAAAAGTTACCAGTGGGTGTATGGAATTACTAATTGCATTAGATTCTCAAAAAAAAAAAAAAAAAACAATGACCCAGCATGTATGATATACACAATGTGCAATGGACCTATCGCAAAACCACGCAATCACAAAAGTCTGACACCTAGCCGAAGAGTTGAATAGTAATACAGTGATACCTCAGCTCACGAACGCTTAAGCTCACGAACTTTTCGCCTCAAGAACATTAAAGTCGCGAGCATATAGTCTCTGCTGACGAACTAGTTTTCGGCGGACGAACCAATTCACGCGGTCGAAAAGCGCCACGAGAAGCTGACGCACGCTCACGGCGTCCCAGTTCGTCCCCTCACTTTCGTTGAGTGCGGACGTGGTTTGTGTTTGATAGACATTTTGGACCATATTGAGTGTACTTTTGCTATTATGGGACCGAAAAAGAGTTACCTACAGTCCTTATGGAAGGTGACTCGTGTTACCAATTCGCCCTCGACTGGTAATTGGCGGTGCTTTCAGCTTCCCACCGTAGTGAGAAGTGGACCGGCGAGTCACGTTGGCTCGTTGTCGTCGGTTGTCTTCGGTTCGCCCGATTTCCTCTCCAGAAAGGTGGCGGCGTGCATACAAACACCCAGAGGCGTCGGATGGCTTTTTGTGGGCACTTTTATGAACAACCAAAAGCATGTGGGGGGCACAGCACTGGAGTCTACGCTAACTGCGCACTTTGCCGGTAACACTCTCCTTCCAAACAGTAACTCCCTCCCTCCCTCCTCCTCCCACTCCATTCCATCAAGCCATCAACTACCATCACAAAGGTAAATAAAACAACTTTATTATACAGTACAGTTTATTTCTTTAATTATAATACAATAGCACATTTATTATACATAAAATAAGGTATATTTTTGTGTAGTTTTAAGGCTTATTTAGTAGAAAATTATGTTTTATAGGGACCTGGGAACGGATTATTCTCATTTTAATGGTTTCTTATGGGAAATAAATGTTCGGAAGACGAACTTTTCGCCTTACACACACTTTCTGGGAACCAATTATGTTCGTGAGCTGAGGTATCACTGTACTAACTTTCAGTTTTGGTCGATTTTAGCGACACAGGTGGAAAATAGCGGTAGTGTTTTCCCTTAAGGAACACTTATTTCCCATGAGGAAATCATCACTGTCGTAAAATCCCGATCTCCTGGTCGCCCGCAGTTGGACTGAACGACATTTCTGTTTCCAATATAGTAAATAATATTATGTGATAACCTGTCCTGTGTCCTTGTGTGTAAGTCAACTTTAATCCATTTTAACTGGCTGCAAGTGTGATTTAGTTATTGCCACCACTTATGTCTAACAGGTGCTGTTAATTACACAAATTAGAGAAGCATCACATGATTTTTCTAAGGGTGCCGATACTTTTGTCCAGCCCATTTTTGGAGCCCCCCCCCCCCCCCCCATTCTGTGTTTTGTTTTTTTTTTCCATTGCAAGCAAAAGAAATATTACTACCGAAGCGTTTGTAATTGCAATCATTTTATGGGAGAAATTGAGCATTATCTGACAGAATTGCAGGGGTGCCAATATTTTTGGCTCGCACTGCAGCTCTACATGCAAGAAAGCAATGACGCGAGTAAATCCCGTGTTACCTTACACGGGAATATGTTTGTGAAACTTGATTTTATGACAGAAAGTATGGTGAATGTTCATCTTGTTTGTCCAGATTTATGTTTTAGACTCCCAAGACATATTTTTAGCTCTTCATTGTCACAAAAATATCGTTCGTTGACGAAAACAACACTGTTGGAGAACACCTCAACAAAGTGAAACTGAGAAGACATTTTCCATGTGGGTGAATCAAAGCACACATTTTATAAAGTGAAAGAAGTAGCGAAACACCAGGTCATAATAATCTAAATCACTTTATTAATTTAAGTTAGGTAGAGACACTAAACATCAGAATCACACTTTGCTTTGCCGTGGAGCAATCTTCAGAAAATTCCAAAAAATAAAAAGGCAAAATAACAAAGAGGTAGAGAATTGAGGCTCATCACTGTGACTGACACCTACTGGAATGTCTTTTTAAAACGGTGTCCTCCCCATATTGCAAATATCCATACACAGTATAGGGAGACAGTCATTTGGGATATTGGGCTACTCACAACATTTACAACACACTTTCAACTGGACAAACTGACGGCACAGTGTTACTTCATTTTTAGAGGTGGGGGCGAACAAAGAAAATCAATTTCCCTACGACTGGTAACAGATATGATGACGCCATCTTGAAGAGATACATTCTCCATTTGAGAGGTGATGCAACTTTTTTTTTTTCCTCAAAATATATGTAACTTAATGTGTATTTCAGAGTTGGCAGTGTATAGAAAGCTTAAGAAATTACAGTGCAGGTCTACAAAATAAAGTGAAGAAAGGTTTGTTGTTTTACTGTCTGTACAGTAACATACTGTATATTTCCACAATGACACTACATAAGGCTGCTGACTAAATAGTTAATTATTGGATACTGCTTCAAAACTAGTGATACAGTATATAGATGTCTCTTTAAAAAACAAACACACACAATAACGACAAATAAATCCATTGTGTAGTACACAGCTTTCTTTGTCCCAGAGGAACAATATGGTAAACCTTTGCATTTGCTCAATGCAAGTGCACCAGCCCAGGTTCAGTCTTTCCGCCATTTCCCCCAACACCCCATCAGTGGTCATCTCCTCGTGCTCGTAGGATTATGTGCCCCCCCCCCCCCTTTCCCCTGTTCGTGTTGTGGTCGAATCCTCCTAGATCCCGTTCTTGGCCTCGTTGTTGTTCATGGCTTCCTTCCGCTGCGCCAGGAATGGGTACATGCACTTGTCGGCGCCAAGGAAGCGGTACATGCACACGATGGCCTCGAAGGGGAGGATGCTGCGAGGAGAGTTCGTTCAGTTAGCGGTGACGTTCGTAACCACCGCGCGCCTCCGACCGTGCATTACCTTTTCATGAAGTTGACCATATAGACGATGCGAGGCGTGCAGATCATGGGTTGGTCTGTGAGAATGGCACGCATGGCCTGCTTGACGCAGAATTCGGGCTTCAAGGGTGGCAGAAATGGTTCGATCTCCTTCCTGTGTGCAAATGTTACTCTCAGCATTTTTGAAGAATGTTTACCCATAATCATTTCCGTATACCGTAATTTTCTGACTCTTTGGTTTATAGTCCAGTGCGGCTTATTTGTTGATTTATTTGGGTTAATAGGTAACACATTATTTGACAGGGGCGTCTTAAGACTGCTATATGACATTATCATGGCCATTAATGAATGCTTAAGACAGATGTCATTAAGTGTCATCCGGATCGGATCTTTTACATTCATTCAAAAGGGACATAATTTGCCAGATGACAGCAAGTGACATCTA
Source organism: Corythoichthys intestinalis (assembly GCF_030265065.1). NCBI lineage: Eukaryota > Metazoa > Chordata > Actinopteri > Syngnathiformes > Syngnathidae > Corythoichthys > Corythoichthys intestinalis. The sequence goes on along the minus strand of NC_080414.1, from coordinate 36,807,066 downwards.
TCATTAGCATTCATTAATGCTCATGGCAGTGTCATGTCATAATTATGATGTCTTATGGCGCCACTGTCAAATAAAGTGTTACCGAATTCCAAAACTAGCAATTAATTAAACAAATAGAACAGTAACCAAATAAATTATTAGCACAGAACATGTATTTTGATTTGTTATTTACATCTGTAGCGCTGCAATGCATGCTAGGAGGCATGTTGAATGACAACAGTGTTGACAGCAGAGGTTTACGGTCTCCCCCAAATGAACATTGATGACCAAATAAAGCAATGAAGGTTTTCAGCCAATTGGTTCAAAGCTTCATGGTGGTTTATTTGATCTTATGACCTTTATAAAGTGGTACCGTTGATATCTTTTGGTGTAAATATCCCATAATACAGTGAGGACAGCTGTGGCTTATAGTCCAGTGCGGGTTATCTATGAACAAATGTGGTTTTGTGTCAAATTTGGTGGGTGGCGACTTATAGTCAGGTGCGCCTGATAGTGCGAAAATTATGGTACTTTAAAAACTTTTTTTTTTTTTTTTAAATATTTGTACCCCTACCACACACTTTATTGAAATGCACTGTAAAGTATTTGAACACAAAATACTAAAATGATTGTCATTTCTGGATAACAACACAGGTAACCGTTAGTAATTCAGTTACCTCATTGTCATTAGTTACTCAGCAATGTAACTTCCTTCTATCCATCCACCTTCCCCCTCTCAATTCAGTCAGGCTTTGAGAAGACATTTTGAATTGGATCTGATGTGTTCATGGTTTCAAACATACCTTAAAAATACAGTGGTACCTCTACTTAAGAACGTCTCTACATACATAATTTTCAGGTAAATACACACCTCATCGGGAATATATTGTAGGGCTGCAGCTATCGATTATTTTAGTAGTCAATTAGTTCGAACAATCGAGTAATCGGATAAGGAAAATGAAAAATTAAAATACCTGAGCTCAGACGCAAACATTATAAAAAAGTAAAGAAATGAGGATCTATGTACAACAAAAGAACAATTGGCTAACTTGCATAGCAGAAGTCTACTAGCTTAAATGCTATTAAATGCTAACTTTTTTTTTTTTAACAATGCTCTTAACCAATGGTTCAGACACATATTCCCACATAAAACAGCTAAATATCCCTATGAACTAAATTACGAATGCATTAAAAAAAAACATTAGCTCAAACAAAAGCTAATGTTGGTCTTAACTCATTTGCTCTCAAAAACGTATAAATACGTTCTATTTTTAATTGCTTCAGTGTCCCAAATACCTATTTATACGTCTTTTACATTTTTTTTTTTGTCATAAAAGACATTTCTGGGTTCTGATTCAACTGAGCTCCAAAGCACAAAGCTGAAAATCCATTTTGAAGCAATAAAACTAGCCACTGGAGGGCAGTAATGGATTTGGTGCAACCCGACTCAACGTCAACGAACGACCGGGCCGCACGGTCGGAGCGCCGGCGGAAGGATGCCAGGCGGCGGACGACCGAGCAGAACAACCAAGAGGACGCCCGGGATGCAAGGCGCTGGACGACAGAGTAGAACGACCGGGACCACCAGTGCAGCGGAAGATGCCGTTGAGTCCGTGCTGCTCGCCGAGCAGACCCCGCAGAGACTAAAAAAAATCCATCTTTAGGAGACAGGCAGCGATGAGGGAAAATTTACCCGGCTGTCACTGCGACAACAGCGTCATCTCTCAGTTAGTTATGTGTAAATAAATTGTTACATTGCTATCAAAAGCTCTATTTGTCTTGTTCGTTATATTTTGTAAAAGGAAAACATTCAGATGTTTGAGATGTAAGTAAAGCAAAAAATAGCTGTGTTAATACCTTTCAAACATAACTTTGACTATATTTCACAAAAAGTTCAATTTCTCTGTTTTTTCATCAGAAATTGGTAAATTGCTCAAACCAAATGATTTTCTAATGCTGATTTCTAAAGAATGGAAACAGATCTTTCTTTTGGTGGGTTCCATGTTTATATAGCAATAGAACAGAATTTTCTGTGGGCCTTGCAAAATCAGTCAAAATCCAGTAAAACGGCCGGGAGCGAAGGGCCTTGCTCTGGTGAAAATGGCTGGGAGTGAATGAGTTAACAGGGAGCAGCTGCATTCACCCATGTGAAATCAGGCAGACGAGAGGGCAGTGTATCCATTCAAATCAATAAAACGAAATGCAAACACTTTCAAAATAAACCATTACAACGCCACTTTAATGAAACGAATACTCGAAGCAGCAAAATTTAATTTGAATCTTTTTTTCTAATTGATTACTCAAGTTTATCGATTAATCGTTGCAGCACTAAAATATTGCCTCTTCTTACGAAAGAAATTTCAGGATACGAAAGGCAAAAATACAGTATGGCTGGTACTCGCAGCTCCGAAAGTTTACTGAAGCTATAAATATGTTACTATAGCTGCCCTGCAATGTTCCCTCTAATTTTTCATGAGTATGAGCAGAAACACAAGCTCCTCGAGCACACTACGGACCACGGTGAGCAACATCAGATGTGTACAGGGTGGCCACACACCTGTTCAAAACCTTGGATCAGAGCAAATTATATTGCTTATTTAAAGAATGACATTACAGCAGCATTTTTCATTAGTTTACTTTTGATCGATTTAATTGATTTGGCCCACTTAAAATGAAAAAGACCAAAATCTCGTTGTTAATGACATGTGTACTATGTTGTCTGTGAGAGTCCTGCTTTAACCATAGGAAGAGTCCTGCTTTGGCCAGGATGAGGGAAAGCATTGTTAAGTTAATAAATAAAACAATGAACGACCACAATGGGAGTACAGTATATCAAACTCCTACATTAAAACTGTTCAGACATTGAAGACACTCAAGATTCCTATTCTCTGTGTCTAAGCAGCTACACTGCAAAAACACCCCCTTAAAACTAGTTAAATTCCCTTGTTTTCAGTGTAAAGAGATAATTATACATAACAGATAATAGTTAATACTGTAGCACTTGCAAAAATTGGCAGAGGAATGTTGCTTCAGTAAATCAGCACTCGGGATCCACCAATGGGAGCATCGCATTGCTGTATCGTATTGAACGCACAAATAGGAGCATCGCATTGCCACATCGAATGCACTAATAGGAGCGTCACGCTGACATCATTGCGGCAGACAGACGGTAGTCCTATTGACGGTACAATACGTTTCTGTTTAATTTTATTTCGTGCGCTGATATGCAAGCAGTGCGCGATTGAACATTGCTGCCCTGCCATTGGGTGTTACCTAGCATTCCTGACATCCAATTGGCTAAAAGGGACCTCTACTGTATGTGTATGTGTGTAACCCAGGGTCCTCTTCATTTGCCCCTTGTGTTCCGACAGCTTTACATGAGTATCAACTTCGATTTTTAATTCTCTTCTTGGTTTTTTACATTATGTACAACTCAGATTACTGCACAATAAACACAAAATCAAATTGTACAATGTATTTGTGACATGTTTTGACGCATTTTTATGCAATGTGAAAGATTCATGTCTGAATTTTGGGGGGCTTGGAACGGATAAGGGCATTTACATGGAAAACTCGTCTCTACTGTACTTACAAATTTATGTAAATGCACCCCTCGCCCCACACGCATGTTGTCACCTTTAAATCACCTAATTTCCTCTCAGAAATAACATAGCTCGTTACATAACAATGATTGTCAATGGGATAACATTGGAAAGCTTTGAATGTCATTAGTCGTTTGGCACACTTGAGGCCATCTTATAAATGATTATCCTTGTCTGTAGTTAAAACTAAAACACATACACAAAAAAACACGACTTTTTGGGCGTGGTCACTGTACACAAAAAGTACCAGTTATTCTAAAGAGTACAAGAAATGTATTCAAACACACACTTAGAAAATACTAAACTCTTCTAGTATCAAAGTTAATATAAAAAAGCGCAGTAAAAAAGCAAGACTGGTTGCATATTTTTGTTATAGTGCTTATAAGTTGTTATCCAGAATAGCGCTGCAACGATTAATCGATTAAATTGAGTATTTTGATTAGAAAAAAGCTTCGACTTAAATTTTGCTGCTTCGATGATTCGTTTAATTAGAAGCGGCTTTGTCATGATTTGTTTTGAAAGCGTTACATTTATTTCAATTGATTCGGATGGTTACACTGCCCTCTAGTGGGAACTGTGAATATGACATAACTCAACTTACATGGCTGAATCCAGTTGCTCCCTGTTAAGACCAACATAAGTTTTTGTTTGAACTAATGTTTTTGTTACGCATTTGTAATTTAGGGTTTAGGGAAATATAGGTATATTTAGCAGTTTTGTGGGAATATGTTTTTGAACGATTTGTAGAGCAAGAACATTGTTTAACAAAAAAACATTTTATAGCATTTAAGCTAGCAGACTTGCGTTGCATGTTAGCCAATTACTCTTTTGTTGTACTTAGATACTACATTTTTTATTATCCTGTTTAAAGCTAAGATACAGTATTTTAATTTATTTTTAAAAGCATTTATTGCTCTTGTGAAATGAAAGTGCAATTCTGCATATGGCACTAAAATGGTGGTATCGGTATTGGCGAGTTCAAACAAATAGGGCGCCGATACCATTTACAGGTATTTCTACAACGCAGCCTTCTTTCTCCTGATTGACACGTGATCACTTTGCATGCCGAGCAGCTATCACCTGATCCAGACCAATGAGAGCGGGCCAATAGCCGCTCTTAACCAATGCCAGGGCAGCTTTTTCCAAATGGAGGAAAAACAAACCAAATCGACGGTCTTGAAATATTTCAGCATAGAAACTCATCGAGTACAATGGCTGCATGCAAGATTGCGGCCTGAAAGTTTCGAGAGAGAGTTAAATCGGCCAGTTTCAATACCTCGAACCTGATAAAACATTTGAAGACGAACACCCAATGGCAGAGCAGCTATAAGTATGTTGCGTTAAGTACACTCCGGGAGCTGAGAGTACCAGCTATACTGTATTTTTGCCTTTCGTATCCTGAAATTTTTTTCATAACAAGAGGCAATATTTTCACATAGAGGTGTGTCTTAACCTGAGAATTCTACCACGGAATTTTTAAGTTATGAATTTAAGGTATGAAACCATGAACAGATCGAATCAAATTCAAAACGTCTTTTCAAAGCCTCACTGAATTGAGAGGGGGGAAGTGGATGGCTAGAAGGCGGGAGGAGCTTCTCGGACCAGGTGCACCTATTGGCAAGGCCCTCCTGGGAAAGTGTCGCCGTCTTTTTTGCCAACAAAAGAGGCGACTCCGACCGCTACTTTGAAGATCAAACGCTATTCGTCAGACGCTTTTATAGGGTGAAAATCAGAGAGCTCAAACTCTTGCCAGGTGATCCCAAAAGCCCCACAAACACAAAAAGACTGGCCTTATCCTGCAGCCTTTGAACATGCCCGTGTCCACCAGGTAAGGACACACCAGGGTCATGTTGATGCCGTCCTTCTCCGAAGCCTTCAGCTCGTGGCTCAGGGACTCGTGGAAGCCGATAGCGCCAAATTTACTGGCACAGTAATCCTGTAAATGGGGGAAGAAAACAAAAAAATCTGTCAATTAACCCCGGAGAAGAGGCACAGACTAACCCAGCAGGGGGGTTCATTAGCATGCCTCTGCCAGAGCATCAGACAGTTTGATGTGGGAGAGAATGTGGTTTTTTTAAATAGGTTATTTAGTGAATGTTGACCTGTCACCATATGATAGTCGTTTTTCAAACGTTACGACAGTGACGATTAATCGAAAAACAAAGTGTAGAGGACCAGGGGGGCAAAAATTAATTAAATATATCATTAAAATGCTTCTATTTTAATTTTAATGTGTATTTATTCATCTCCGTTTATTTGATTTATATTAATTATTTAATTTATCCGTTATGGCTCATCAAACTCGTAAACTAGGTGGGGTTTGAGTTGAGCGAGTCAAGCTACATGGCTCTGGAGTCAAGCTATACCTTCCTTCCTTCCCAACATGGCAGCATGGCAGTGATTGCTGAGGTTCAGCATGAGCGATAAACACTTTTTGCTGGGGGACAGGACATTAATAAGACCAAACAAATTATTAAACGAGGGTCTGGGCTACATTACTCATGAATATGGATCTAATTAATTGATAGGCTAAATGATCAATGCAAAATAAATCTGTATTGACTTATCTAACTTTCATTCAGTGGTATGGAAAAGTATCTGAACCTTTTGGAATTTCTCACATTTCTGCATAAAATCACCAAATGTGATCTGATCATTGTCAAAAGCCCACAGATGTAGAAACAGTGTCTGCTTTAACTCAAACCACCCAAACATTTATATGTTTTCATATTTTAATGAGGATAGCATGCAAACAATGACAGAAAGACTTAAAGAGCAATTGAAACCAGTTTTTACCAAACATTTTAAGTCAGGTGTGTGCCCAATCACCGATTAATGTAAGGCTGCCCGATTAATCACCGACTAATTTAAAGCTGCCCACTATAAAACACACAGCTGGTAAGAATTGTCTTGATGAGAAGCATTGTCTGATGTGCATCATGGCTCGGTCAAAAGAGCTGTCTGAAGACCTGCAATCAAGGACTGTTGATTTGTATAAAGCTGGGAAAGAATACAAAACCCATCTCTAAAATTAAAGATGTTCATCAATCGACGGTAAGAGAAGTTGTTCACAAATGGAGAGTTTGGCACTGTTGCTTCTGTCCCAAGAAGTGGCCACCCACCAAAGATGATGCCAATAGTTCAGCGCAGAATACTCTGAGAGGTAAAAAAAGAACCCTAGAGTGTCTACTAAAGACTTACAGAAATCACTGGCGCAGTCCAATATCTCTGCACACACATCAACAATATGTAAAACTATGGCCAAGAATGGTGTTAATGGGAGGACTCCATGGAGGAAGCCACTGCTGACTAAAAAAAAAACATTGTTGCTTGTTTAATGTTCGCAGAAAGGCACTTGGACACTCCACAGAAGTTATGGAAAAATATTTTGTGGACTGATGAAACCAAAGTTGAATTGTTTGGGAAGTAACACACAACGTCATGTGTGGAGGAAAAATGGGAATAGCTCACCAACATCAACAGTTCATCCCCACCGTGAAGCATGGTGGGAGCATCATGATTTGGGGCTGTTGTGCTGCCTCGGGGCCTGGACAACTTGCAATGATTAATGGAAGAATGAATTCAAAGGTTTATCAGGATGTTTTGCAGGAAAACCTGAGGACATCTGTCTGACAGTTGAAGCTAAAAAGAGGATGGATGCTGCAACAAGACAATGATCCAAAACACAGATGTAATCAACTTCAGAATGGTTTCAGAAGAACAAAATACATGTTCTGGAGTGGCCAAGTCGAAGTCCAGACTTGAACCCTATTGAGATGCTGTGGCATGAACTAAAGACTACAGGAAGAGTCTGGTTGAAGTTATTGCTGCCAAAAAGGGGGCCACAAAATATTAAATGTGCTGGTTCACTTACTTATTTTTCCACCCTTCTGTCTTTGTTTGCATACTATCCTCATTAAAATATGAAAGCCTATAAATGTTTGGGTGGTTTTAGTTAGACCATTTTTTTCATCTGTGTGATTTTAACAGCGATCAGATCACATTTGATGGTGATTTTATGCAGAAATGTGACAAATTCCAAAAGGTTCAGGTACTTTTTCATAAAACTGCATGTATTGGTTCACCATTGATTCAAACTTTGTTTTCAAAAACTACTAAAGAATCATTTTGAAAACTTTCAAAATAAATGTTTTGATTTTATTAGCAGATTTAAATTGCAATATTTGAACATAATCTAAATTACATTAACATTCACAATGAATACAAACTTGTATAATATATACAATATATATTCTATATAATCTCTCAACTATCCAGGAATACAAAAATTATACATTTGTCTTTAGACCACTCAACATTGTCTGTAAATGAAGGAATTCAATAAAACTGAAAAAACAAATAACAAAAATAAATAAAAAGGGAGCCTTCCCTCAGTTAAAACACTCCTGCTTTTGTCTGCAAGCACAGACAAACAACAACAAAATGAAAGCTGCTCTAAGACCACATAAATAAAATGAAAATGAAAATTGGGGAAAAGGAAGTAAAACCTCAGTTCTAAGGCTGCAGCTACCGATTATTTTAGTAATCGATTAATCAATGAACTAGTTAGTTTGAATAATCGAGTAATCGGATAAGGAACATAAAAATTTTAAAAAAACCTTGACTGAGCCTTAAATGGTATAAAAAATAAATAAGGATGTAAGTACAATTGGCTAACTTACATAGCAAAAGTCCACTAGCTTAAATGCTAAGGTTTTTGTTTGTTTTGTTTTTTTTACAACAAACTTAAATGGTTCAAACACATATTCCCAAAACGGCTAATTATACCTATTAACTGAATTACGAATGCATTAAAAAAACATTAGCTCAAACCAAAACTTAGCTTATGTTGGCCTGAACAGTGAGCAGGTGGATTCAGCCATGTGAAATGAGTTATGTAATATTCACTGTTGCCACTAGAGGACAGTGTATCCACCCAAAACAATAAAACTAAATGCTAACAATTTCAAAACAAACCATTACAACGCTACTTTAATCAAACGAGTACTCCAAGCAACAAAATGTAATTCGAATCATTTTTTCTAATCGAATTACTCAATTTAATCGATAAGTCGTTGCAGCACTACTCGGTTCACTACATTTCTCACAGTTTTATTAAAGTTAACAGCAGAAAACACATACAGGAGGACACTTCTCTCAGCAGCTTCCGACTGGAGTTTTGCAGGTTAGCAAATTCACACAGTTTAATGTTATGCTAACTCTGATGCAAGTCGGACTTTCAGTAGCAAAACTGAGTGTTCCCCACCTCCACAACATTGACTTCTGGCTCAGAAAAAATATCACTCTTCTTCGAAGGGGGCGGAGGAGGTGGCATGTTAACATGTATTTCTGTCATGGTTGTGAGAGTGTGGGTGGGGGTGGGGGGGGGGGGCGGTCTAGTCATCAGTCAATCAAACGAGCATTTGAGGAGATAATAATGGACTGGCACATTCAGTAAGTGAAAAGGGGTAAATGTAAGTCTGAACATCATGAAAACAATTCACTTAATAATGGCAGGGTCAGTTCTGTCCTTACAATATATGGAAAGACCATCTAAATTACCGATAGAAGTGAAGTCAATATATTAGGCAAATATGGTTGCTTAAAAGCTGGTGGGGACAATTTGAGCATTCTGAAAAGTTGGTCGTGTTATGTCCCGACCATCCCTATGCAAACCTACATCCTTGGTTGTAGTGCACCAAAAAACTGAAATATCACATTAATATAACCGTAAATACTGTGACTTGTAGATGAGCCGATGAGTCCACTAATCGCAAAAATAATTGGTTATTAGTTGACTATCAAAATAATTATTTTATGGCACCCTTAAAGGGAACCACGAATAGAAAGACGTGTAGTTCTTAAAAGATAAATGTTAGTACGAGTAATAATAATTTGATATTAAGACCCCTCTTAATGTTTTCATTTTAATAGATTTCGTAAGATTTTGAAATAAAAAAATAAACTAGTAGCTCGCCATTGTTGTTGACGTCGCAGGGCCACACTGCCGTACTTCACCGTCACTCTAACTATGTAAAGTAGTGATTTAAATACACCAAGGTGTCAATGGCAAGTTTTACATTAATAAGACATCAAGCCAATGAGTGTGTTTGGTCCCTCTACTGGTGTCTTAGCTTGCCTGTTTTTTTTGTTTTTGTTTTTTTTTAGACCGGGTCTATTGTGATTAGCGCTCCAACGATTAATCGATTAAGTCGTGTATTCGATTAGGAAAAATAAATTCAAATTAAATTTTGCTGCTTCGAGTATTTCTTTCATTAAAGCGGCGTTGTAATGGTTTGTTTTGTAAGTGTGCATTTAGTTTTATTTTTTTGGGTGGATACACTGCCCTCTAGTCCGCCTCATTTCACATGGCTGAATCCAGCTGCTCCCAGTTAAGACCAACATAAGCTAAGTTTTTGTTCGAGCTAATGTTTGTTTATTGCATTTGTAATTTAGTTTAAAGGTATATTTAGCCGTATTTTGTGGGAATGTGTGTTTGAGCTATTTGTTAAGAGCATTGTAAAAAAAAAAAAAAAAGAAAACTGGCATTTTTATAGCATTTAAGCTAGCAGACTTTTGTATATGTGTATTTTGCGCATCTATTTTGATTGTTAATGCCAGTTCTCTTTGCATTGTTGTGTTAACTGTGTGAAAATAGGGCCTCAGTAATATGGATTGAAGCACTTTTCTTCTTGGTGACATTTTTGAGAGATATGAGTATTAGTTTTGTAGTATTTTCACTATATGATACTGATGTGTGTTGTGAAAGATTTGCTGAAGCTTATGCCAATAAACGGCGCGGTCCGAGCTACGAATCTGAATTCCTGTGTCCACTCTCCTTTCTCTCTCCTGCTGTGGATTAAAGAAACTACAGCGTCAGTCAAAAGAAAAAACACACTCATTAGCTTGATCCCTAATTAATGTAAAACTCGCCACTGACACCTTGTGCATATTTAAATCACTACCTTACACAATCAAAGAGTGACACTTTAAAAAAAAAAAAAAAAAAAGAGTGAGAGGTGGACTTCTGGCAGCGTGCCCCTGTGACGTCAACAACAATGGTGACCTACTAGTTAAAATTAAATTTTACAAATTGTATAAAAACGAAATCATCAAGAGGGGTTTCAATATCAAATTGTAATAACCTGTACTGACTAACATTTATCTTTTAAGAACTACAAGTCTTTCTATCGGTGGATCCCTTTAACATACACACACATTGACTCAATAGCAAAGTATTTTAAAATCATACTGGGAGAAAAAAAGCTCAGTAATGAATGAAAGTTTTTCTGTGAAAATCCGCAATGACATGAATACAGAGTGAGCTGAGATGAAGATGTCTCCGTCGCTTGTGGAGCTGTCAGCTCATTCTGGAACTCTCCTCAGCCCCCCCGTAAACCCCCACGGCTGCACATAGAAGAATCTATAAGAGGCTCCCTAATGCTCATCTGTGTCCCTTAATTTAACGGGTGCTGAGTGGCAGGAGCCGGGGGGCCCCGATGTCTTCTCGGATTTGATGTAAAAGGCACCGCGTTTTGTTTCGCTTTTTTTTGGGATGGTGGGAACCGTGAATGTTCATGTGCCATGTTGTGATACTAACCTCCACTCCAGCTGTGCTGAACAAACCCAAGGAGCTGGCAACTGTCACAATGTGGCCATGGTTCAGCTCCAACATCTTGGGGAGAAACGCCTTGGTGGTCTGAGAGGACAGTGGAAAATGAAGTTAGTTCATATGTGCCAAAGCCCTTTGATCAGCCCCCCGCCCCCAACCCCCTTCTTCTCCATGGCGACGCACAAAGAGGCGTCTAAATTCATAAAAAGCATAAAAATGAATTGAAAATTAACTGTGGAATGTGGAAAAGTTGACCGTTTCTTTGTGGCAGGTGTGAAAAGAAAAGAGTGTGAGGTGTCAGCCCACCCCCTCCGCCCTTCAGGTATTCACTGGGCAAGCAGGTATTTGATGTGATGTGATGTGTGTGTTCCAAAGCAACGTGTTATTTTCCCACACGGATCTGATGGCCATTGTTGAAGCGAGCACTAAAGAGCTGGTGATAACGCCAATCACAAAACTCAACACCTCACACCATACACGCCTACATAACTTGAATCCCTGGAGGATGGTGGGGAAAAAAATGTATTTTAAAATTTAAAAATATGTGCCAAGATAACAGGGTAAAAATTTTCCTGCCTCCCGGTGGCCGTCAGGCAAAATGCTGTAGCCACAATCCACTCATTCACCAATGGATGATGACAAATAACACTAGAGAGTAAAAATAAATCTCTTTTTTTAGTTCTGCAACTCTTGTTACAGTATTTTTGGGACCAAGTTGTACAAGAGTGACTCGCATTTTCAGAGGGGAATTTTGGGCAGAACAAATATTGTACTAAATAGAAGAGGTGGGACGGTCGATATTGCAATAAATTGTTGCGCTCTCTGTCACAATAAATAATTGATAGACTGACTGCAAGTATCCATATTTTTTTACAACTAGGGATGTCCCGACTCCCGATCGCATATTTTTGCACACGAGTCCGAGTTAACCGATTTTGAGAATCTGCCAAGTCCCGATCCGATACGGAAAAGTGTTTTTTGTACAAAAGTTCCAAACATAATACTGTCCCACCTTTGTAATGTGAATTATTTTTAAACAAGAATTATAGAAAAATGCTTTTGTCCATATGAAATGCTTCATTGAGTGAGTCCACTCAAGTCCACTCACGCGTTGACGCTCATGCTGCTGAAAACAGCCTCTCACTTACACACAGAGTTGCCACAGCACACTTATTCATGTTTAACGATGATTGACAGATTTTTGCCTTTGATCGTAGAGCTACTAAGCTACTCTGGAAAGATCAAAGCCACAAACATGTCAACCATAGCTGTCAATCATCGTTAACTTTAAAGTGTCTATGACAGCAAAAAGCATGTTTAATTAATATTTCACGTGGTATTTTATGCTCCTGAATGGAATGGACCACTTGGATGTGTGTGGAAGTGATCGATACATTCATTCAATTTTTGAATCCCGCACCATGAAAATGAGTGACTTCCTGGATTGACAAAGAATGCGAATGTGACATCAGCGGAATAATAATCTTCAGTATACAGCCAATACTACAGTATGCAGAACGACTGCAGATTCATCTGATTTTGCAGATTATTTTTTTTATTTTTCGTATCAGGCCAGCCCAATGTGCTGCAGGCTTTTGTTGCTGCACATGGGAGAGGCGTGTGAGCCTTTTTGAGTTTCAAAAAGTTCCCATTCACCGCGGATAATGGCCAAACCAAGTCTGAGAACTGTGGGAACATTTTGAGGTGAGTAAGCTATGCATTTTATATTATGTCAAATACTGGCACGCGTTTTAATAAGGAGGTGGCTTGCATTTTGTGGGTGGAAATGCTCCTCGTCCACAGAGAAGGCCACTCGGCCGACGACCGGCGGCTTGTACACCACGGTCACTTCCACCCCCTCGGTCCTATTCGCATGCCCGCCGAGAATGTGCTTTCCTCAGCTTGGCCACGAGCAGCCCCCTGCTCCGACGTCGGCCGGTTTGGCTTGCCGATCCAGCCCGCTCGGTCATATTCGCGTGTTTACGTTCTTTCCTCAGTCTCCGAAGCCGGGACAGGAAAATTACAAAAGCCGGACTAACTACGGCAGCATAAAATACCATTCGGGAGAGGAAGAAGTCAACAGTTTTGACCATTATGCAGTAATTTTGCCCTATCCTACTGAATAAATGCATTTTTAATATTTCATATTCCATTTAGCACAAGACTGATATGTCATGACCATACCATTTATTTAGCAAATAGGGTAAAATACTTGAATAAAAAGAATATCCTGTAAAAATATTGGAGTAGAGAAATTTAACAGGGCGCCTACAATGACAGGCGGGTCTAAACGGCAGATTTAAAGACTAATTTCTCGTCATCTCAGCTTTGCCAAATTGTTGTACATAGTCGAATCGTCTTAAAATATGATTATAAGTCACATGATAATGTCATTTAAGATTTTTTATGCTGTGACAGGCACTTTAAGTACCAAACGCCAGCTGCACTGGTGACCATGAATAACAGTTTGGCCGCACTGCTGAGCAGGAGGGTGGGTGAGAGGCTCTGGCGCTGTACGAGCATGAAGCAGAAACACACAAATGTATCTTTTAAATTAAAAACCCGATCCCGAGCCTATGAAAAATGGCGTAATCGGCCCGATTTCTGATCACGTGATCAGATCAGTATTCACCAGTCCTCTGACTGGGTAAATGGTAAATGGAGTTAAACTTTTATAGTGTCCCGCACAAATTCTATTTTTAGACCATGATGTCGCCATCGTAACCCGGAAGTAGGTCAACATAGACACGCTCTCGCTAGGCATGTGTCGGTATGAGATTTTCACGGTACGATAACCGTGAGCAAAAATACCGCGGTTTCACGGTATTGCAATTATAGCTCCAAATTTTGAGATGTATGGGTTTAAAAAATAATAATAAAATAAAAATCCATTGAACAGGATTTTTTCAAAGCATATTTGCAAATCGGAACATGAATATAATGTGAAAATAAATATATTAACAAAAAATAACAAATATTATATAAAATTAAAATAAATAGAACCTAGACTATACCCACAGCCACAGCTCAAGTTGCTCAATATTAGAGTAAGAACAAAATAATTGCTATAAAAAGTAAAAACACTTCTAAATGAAATTAAAAATATATACTGTATGACTTTTTTTTGAGGGGGGAAGCTCAAGTGAAGTTTCGCCATTTTCAGCCACTGTGTCAACTCTAGTCTACATGATGGCATGCCTTTGTGTTAAAAAGAACAAAGAATTCATAAGTTAATAAGTTAGTTAAAAATGTATAAGTTAGTTTTATAAATTAGTTAAAATGTAAATATTGTTGAGGAAAGGTTTCATCTAAAAATAAAAAATTAAAAAAAAGTGAGGAGTGAGACCCCCTCTCTCAATTAGCGATCTTTGACGCGATTCTTTTCCTTTCCCCCCTGCATTCAAGCTTTTCTCTCACTCAGCGGCTGTGAGACATAAAAGAAGCTGCTCTTCCAGTTTAGCCTAGGCTAACATTCGTCTTTGTAAATTTTAGTTAGTTTGTATATTGAATTTGAAAGGAAAATGTGTGTTTTGTTTTTGGCAAACTTTTTAATGGAGCTACTGCTATCCTGTTGAACCTAATCACACGTGGAAAAATACAATTGTACAGCGTTTTAAATGTATTTATTTGTATATTTCACCACGATTTGAGAGCTCAATAAATTGAAGAAAAGTACGCCTTGTGTTTGGAGGATTTGTTTTTGGGTTTGCTGGCTGTTTAGTGACATTCACGGCAACAAACGGGAAGGGGTGAGCGGTGCCGCACCAAGCCACTTCGGCTGCATTTTGGCACATGAAAAATAGCGAATACCGTACTAAGGTATGACGGAAAATTTTAGTGGTTTTGAAACCGTGACGTTTTCACACCACGGTAAACCGTGAAACCGGTAACCGGCACATGTCTAGCCCTCGCACACAACTCATGTTATTACTACTTGTTTTCTGCCGGTAATCTTTCAAAAAAGAACATGCCGAGTAAACACTGCTGCTATGGAACTTGTAGAAATTCAATTCAATTTTATTTGTATAGCCCTCAATCACAACAAGGTTGTCTCAAAGGGCTTTGCAGAGGCAATATGATACACAATCAGAAACAGCAAATGAAGCAAACAAAGATGAATAAATAAAGTTCGAGTCCTGGGTATCCCCCATCCTTAGACCATCCATGTCAGCAAGGAAAAACTCCAAAAACTCCAGAGTCTTTGGGAGAAAATGAGAAACCTTGGGGAGTACCACAGTCAGGAGAGATCCTGGGAGATCGACTCCCAGGAAGGATAGACAGGAAGCACCAGGACTGCTAACGGGAATTAGCAGGCGAAGTTACAGTCTGTAAAGATGCATTGGAGTAAAGGAACAAGAAGAGGTCCAGGAATGACTAGACATTACGACATATGAAGGATGTTTTCTTCATACATTTCCAGAAGCCAGAAAAGGTGAAAAAATGTGAACAATGGATCAAATTGTGCGGATGTCCAAAAGACCAGTTTAACACCAGCAAGGGGGAAGTGTAAATTATCGAATCAAGATTTGTTATTAAGGAAAAAATTAAAAGTGTTCGTTGGCTGTCAGTGAGTAGCATTTGCGATCGCTACACAAAAATAGCTATGTAAATTCCACTCTTCTAAAAATGACCACGTAATCGGATCGGGGACATGCCAAATCGTGATGCCTCTGACTCATTTCCTGCTATAGACAGCAATAGACATTAAATCTATTTGAACTGGCAGCGATTGAACAATGCCGTAAATTGCAGCCATTCAGTTAATGGTTTAAAATCAATACACTTTTAAAACCCGATCTTTTTCACCAGATTCCAATCTTCTAATCCAACATTGTAATGAACGTGCTCCAATCATTTCCAAACATGTTCGTGCAATCTTCCATATTTTGGCATGCAAATGACCATGTCTGTGCTATACTATGGTAACCATTGTTGCAACGCGCTTGATTAGGCAAAGGCTCGGGCCGACTTAAATCCGAGATCCCCAGCGGGAGCCAATCAGCAGGTGTGACATGTGACGGCCATCACAGGAACTCACCAATCAATCCCCTGGCAGGGGGTCCAAAAAACAACCAGCAAGCCTTTTGCTGGGTGCCCAAATAGAAGTGAGCTAACCTGCCTGTGTTTCTCCTGACTAAAAACATCACCAAAAGTTCTTATGGTGATAGAATGAGTTTCTCTTTACCACTTAGCAAGCAGAGAATTAACTCTTAAAGTCTTTCTACCACTTTTTTACCGGTGCACTTCTGAAGACGCCGGGACCAATGACGACTGAAGCTTGGCAACACATCATTTGTCAATTGGTCAAAGCTGTCTTCAGTAAAATGAACTAAGAATAAAACAACTAAGCCTGTCGTGATAAGCAATAAGTCAATGTATGGATTAATAAAATTTATATATTAATTGTATTATACTATATATATTAATGAGGTCGGTCATTTTTCTGGCTGCAATTTATTACCGCGTGTGTTCGCGTATGCTGCATGCACTCGGCACACGTGCGTGTTGATTGCATATGAGTTTCTGTCACAGATGTTTTTTGGTCATCAAAAGACCATAGAATTAAAGTTCAGACATACAAAATAAAGAAAACACATCTGTATTAAACATTGTAAAATGTTAACATTGCTAAATTTATGCTAATGGGGAAAAAAACAATGTACTAACCATTTGAACCTGCTATAAAACAGTGGCAGTCTTCTCTAAAACGCACACTCGCGTTTAAAAGGTAACACTTCAAACATGAAAACTCGCTGGTTTACAGTATTTGCAAACAATACGGGAAAAACTTTTTTTAACTGAGCGTAAAGCTTACAGTTAGCGGCTTATCGAACGTACTTCGGGTGAACATTTAAAAAATAATAGCACGTCATGTTCAACATTTAAATAATGCTTTTCTGGAGTTAATCTCACATACTCCAGATTCTCCACTAATAATAGCTTTAAAATTACATCCATTATGAAAATGTTGATTGGCAATAAATAATTTGGCTTCAAGTTTGCTAACATGCGAATTTTGCTGGACAAGATGACAGTCATTTTGGATCAAATAAACATTTTTTGATTGGCAGGGAACATAAACAACAGAAAAACAAGCCATCTTCATCCTCATTAGAGGAGGGAATCTTGGGGCACCTAACGATTCGATTAGATTCAGAGGCTACGATTCGATTATTGATGCACACCGCCCCCACCCCCTACGCCCCACCTATTAGCTGCTCTTAATGTTCCATACATCAGTTACATAAAATGTACAAAAATCCTCTCAGGCTTATATAAACTAGCATTTCACTATCAAGTTAACAATTCAAAACAGTAAATAAAATACTGAAGTCCCCATTTGTATCAGCAGCTTTAAACTACCTTCAATTCATTTAATCTTGTGAATCAACCGTTAAAGTATTTAAAATTGCTCCCATTATTCCATAATTTCCCTTCCGTCTGCTTTTGACATGTGAAAGTTTTAAAACCCTTTTATCATTTAAAGATTATCTGAATCAAGATTTTGTCGATTTAGGGGCATTTTAGGTAAAAAGTTAATTACCGTATTTTTCGGACTATAAGTCGCAGTTTTTTGTTTGTTTTTTTTTTTGTTTTTTTTCATAGTTTGGCTGTGGGTGCGACTTATACTCAGAAGCGACTTATGTGTGAAATTACTAACACATTATTATATCATTTCACATGTTATTTTGGTGTTTTGGGGTGACACTGATGGTTTGGTAAACTTGTTAGCATCTTCATTATGCTATAGTTACCTGAATAACTCTTAATAGCTATGTTACGTTAACAAACCGGCCACGTTCGAATTTCGTTGTTTATGCATCATGTAACATTATCATACTGTACACCTATTCAGCATGTTGTTTTCTATTGTATTTTTATTTTAAATTGCCTTTTAAGATGACATATTTGTTCTATGTGTTTGATTTTATTAAGTAAATTTCTCCCAAAAATGCGACTTATACTCCAATGCGACATACATATTTTTTCCTCTCTGTTGAGCATTTTACGGCTGGTGCGACTTATACTCAGGTGCGACTTCTAGTCCGAAAAATACGGTAGGTAGTTCGCTCAGACGGTTGGCTATAATGGCCTTCCAGGGAAGTCTACTGCTTTGAGTTGGCGGCTGTTTACCAATGCTGGCGAGTCTTATTACGTCCCGAAGATCGCGCAGATAGTGTTTCAGTTCCGCTTTATTTGGCATATTCCAATAATCGGAATTTGGATGTTTGTGAATCAGTCTCCAATCTTCCACGGCCGAATCGCAAATAATCTCAGAATCGGGAATTTCGCACACCTCTCATCCTTATGGTATAAATTTATCACTAGTAAACGTCCAATCAATTTGAACTAGGAGCGAATGGACCCCTCCCACTTCTATGGCCATCAGTGACAGCCAATGCCAGCTAATGACGTAATTTTGGGCCATTTCAGGTCATAACCGCTTGATTTTCAGTCACTTCCTGTTGATTTGGGGGTATTTTATGGGTCACTTCCTGTTGATATTGTGTAACAAAACAGGAAGTGACCCAGGAATAAATAGGCAGTGACTCAAACTCAACAGGAAGTGACCTGTAAATGCCACGAAAATCAGAAAGAGCGACTGTGAATGCTCTGGTTTCGAACAAACGAACGTACGTTCATTCGCCCTTTCCGGTCTTAATGGATTGGGTGTCGAGCACAGTCAATGGCAGTCATAAAGTTAACTGAGACACTATTATGATGGGAAATTTTGGTAGCAACGTGTTGGTTCCTTTAGTTATTTATTTGATTCTTTTTTTTAAATATTGACCACTTTTTAAAATGCTATCTCGATTCTTAGCATGAGCGTATCGATAGCCTTTTGGGATGGAAAGTATCACGGTATATCATCATTTTGATATTTTGTCACACCCCTACTTTGGGCATGCGCGGTCTCCTCTCATAAACATAGTGGAATGTCGGCCTTAACTTACCGTTTTTATGATGTTTTTAATTTAAATATATTTTATGTTAGTGTTTCTGTGCCTTTTGAAGCAAAAGAAAAACCTGTATCAACGCCATTGCTCTAAGTATTTTGTCTTCCTGGCTGAGGAGGTTGTTGTCAAGGAAGTGCATCATTGTCTGTCGCTTAGTTAAACTGCACTGCCCCCGAGGGCCTGGCATGAATATTACAATTGCGACAATCGTTGAAATAGAGATGGAACCAAGATGGAACCATGTAAATGCAAACATGACATTTGTCGTACTCTTAGAGTGTCACAATGTAAACAGCCCCTTATAATGGCAGTGTTAATGTTGGAGCATTCCGTACACAACATGTGAACCATTTTTCCGATTTAAAAAAAAAAAAAAAAAAACGATTACATTTCTTGGAAAAACAAAATGCTGGCCGCCACAACAATGAAACGAACGAACGAGCCTGCCTTTGATGACCTCTCTTCTGGTTACTGACGCTGGCTTCCTGGCCAACAGCAAAATGAGATTAAAATTGTGTTTTACGCTTTTTTAGTTTATTTTACCAACAAATGGACAAGCGGTTGTGGCTCAGTGAAGTCTAATCTATCAAATTCAGTAAAGCACCCCCTGTTGTGACAGTGGGACTTTGAAAAGTAAGTCCTCTCATCTCAATGCATTCCACTTCTGTTCCAGTAAGTCTGTCTTCATATAAAAAAGGTTACAGTTTAATGGCACGGAGCAGCAGGGGAGTCTTGCCAGAGAAATGCACCTTCTCTTTAAACAGAACCAGAGGGAGCACGGTACCAGATAGCGCATTTGCGAATCCGTGCGCGGGGGAGGGAAGGCCTTGTTAAAGCCCCGTCAGACCAGACGCCACGTCTGCTTACGTCTTGGCTCGTTTTGCCAGGTAATGAAACTTGGAAGCGATAAAAAGGAAGACTTCACCGTTTTGGATGGCGCACGCACGGTTCAGGTAGTACCGCTTTGGCCTCGCTTCCAGACAAGTGCACTTCTCCAAGCTATAAATTATAAGATGCTTATCAAAAAACTGAGGGGGCGGTGGTGCGAGCGAGGCAGAAAAGTGGCGGATGTTGCGTGCAAATGAAGCATTAACTTGAGATATGTCCTGATGCGAATAGAGCCAAACTTATCCACTCCCACTGTAAACGTTTAGAAAGCAGAGAATGGATTGCTCTGGCAAGATGTTGCCTGATTCTGGCCAATGCTCGGAACACTTTCTGCAAATGCACCTCCCTTTTATCATAGATGATATGTTCCAGAGATGGTCGAAATCTGCAATATAGTTTTACTTTTATTTTAAATGTAGTATACTTTGGTGTAGACTTTTATCACTCTGACAAATACACATTTTTAAAGTAGCTACTCATGGCTTTTATTCACTGTCGGTTTACTGTGAAACTGTTACATTAAAAAGAGAATTTAACATTGTATGTTCAATCACCAAAGATTAGACGTCTTCTTTGTAAATGGCAGAAAATGAGTACATTTTGCGTCACATCCTGTAATTTTATGATAATCATGGTCCACATCCTGTGAAATAATTATTTTTCAGGCATTTCCCGGCTGCTTCCTGCTGATTTTGGAGAATTTCCAGGGTACTTCGTGTTGATTTGGTGTGGTGTTGCTTCCTGTCGGTTTTGCGTTACATCACTGGCTCCATTGATGGTGTTAGACGTCTAATCCATTTTGACTAGGAGGGGGCAAATGAGCGAATGTAACTGCAGAAACCAAAGAGTGCCAAGTGCATTAGTGCACACCAGTGTTGTTTTCGTCAACGATGATAACAAAAATATTTCGTCAATCAACAATTTTTCATGACGATGATGAGCTAAAAAGGTGGCTTGGGAGACTAGAACATAAGGGGATGAATGCCAGTTTTCGTCTGACAAGACGAAAATTAGACATCGTTTCTCTCATATGTCGACAATGCGTGACATTTTCATATTGTACAGTGGTATGAAAAGGTAGCTGAACCTTTTGATGTTTCTCCCACTCCTGCATAAAATCACCAACAAATGTGATCTGATCTTTGTCAAAATCACACAGATGAAAAAAACAGTTTGATTTAACTAAAACCACCCAAACATTTATAGGTTTTCATATTTGAATGAGGATAGCATGCAAACATTGAAAGAAGGGGGAAAATAAGTAAGCAAACCCTCTGTCTAAGGAGACAAAGAGCAACTGAAAATAATTTTTACCAAACAATTTAAGTCAGGTGTGTGCCCAATCACTGATGAGTGGTTTAAAGCTGTCCCGCCCACTATAAAACACACATCTGGTAAGAATTGTCTTGATGAGAAGCACTGTCTGATATGTTTCATGGCTCTGTCAAAATAGCTGTCTGAAGACCTGCGACCAAGGATTGTTGATTCGTATAAAGCTGGGAAAGAATACAAAACCATCTCTAAAAGTCTGGATGTTCATCAATCGACAGTCAGAGAAGTTGTCTACAAATGGTGAGAGTTTGGCAATGTTGCTTTTCTCCCAAGTTGTGGCCAGCCACCAAAGATGATGCCAAGAGCTCAGCGCAGAATACTGAGAGAGGTTAAAAAAAAGAACCCTAGAGTGCCTGCTAAAAACTTACAGAAATCACTAGCACAGTCCAATATCTGTGCACACATCAACTATATGTAAAACTATGGCCAAGAATGGTGTTCATGGGAGGACTACACGGAGAAAGCCACTGCTATCTTTAAAAAAATAAAATAAAATAAATTGTTGCTTATTTAATGTTTGCAAAAAGGCACTTGGACACTCCACAGAAGTTTTGGCAAAATATTTTGTGGACCGATGAAACCAAAATGAATTGTTTGAGAGTAACACACAACATCATGTGTGGCGGAAAAATGAATCAGCTCACCAACATCAACACCTCACATTAGGTTATAATATATATAATACATTACTTAACAACATTGCTCTGTGAGTCCTTGGGTGCTGCTAACCTAAAGTATGGTATTATTTCACGTGAACGTACCTCATAAGTATTACTTAACCTTAATTAGCCTTTACTGAATGTTTTTGGACCCTTATTGTGAAGTATAGCACATGTGTCCCTTAACCAAGAAATTATGAATGCTTAAGTAAACAAACCCTAACCCTAGTATATAGGCTTATACGGTATACTGTATATTTTTAATTTTACCAAACCATTAGTTACAGTCTGGTTATGCATTAACTAATACATTAACCAATGCATTAACTAATGCTTTGACTCATGTTAATTAATATATTAATAAATGTTAGATAAGAAATTATAATAATTATTGTAATGTAACTTAAACATTAGTTATTGTCTAAAAATGCATTAACTAATGTTAATCAAGGGACCCTTATTGTAAAGTGTTACCTTTTTTTTGGGGGGGGGGGGGGACAACAGTTCGTGGCTTCTAGGTAGGTGTAATTGAAAAGAATGTAGTGCTTTGCCTGCTGAGTGTGTATTATCATCATCAAGTTGGCATTGTCCTTGTCGACGCTACAATATGTGCTCAGCTATGTTCATTTGAAATTGTTGGAAACCATTATTCTTGGACTAAAACTTTGAATTTGAAACTTTGAGACATAAACATTTTGAGTCATTGTCGACTAAAACTAGACGTAAATCGTATGAGATTCTGTCGACTAAAACTAGACCAAGATGAAAACATTTTGAAATTACTAAAATATGACTATGACTAATACGTATTTTCGTCCAAAAGACCAAGATTAAAATTAAAAGGCCTGCCACAAACATCAATGGTGCACACAATCGTTCACACAAATCTAGTTTCACAGCGCCAACATCAAAATAAAATACATGCCATTTTGTATGTGCAATATGAATGAGCTACAACGTGCCCGTCAGGCAGAACAACCCCGCGGGCCGGACCGGACCCCCTGGTGGGCTGCTTCTGGCCCACAAGCCTTACATTTTACATCTCTGACCTATAGTGTATTTTCTCTGCTCAGTGGAGATTTAGCTTAGTTTAACAGTCTCGTTTACGAAGCTATGAAATCTGTCTTGCCTTTATGCTGTTTAACCCCCTATCTTTAAAATCTGCAAGCATATAGACAAACAGATGAACCATAATTGACATGATAGCAGTGAGGCGCTTCCACTCGCTAAATATCGGCCGTCCCACCTCTCATGGCAGCTCCCGGCGTGCGGCCGTGACCCCTGCTGACCTATCGGACACAAAATGTGTGAAGGCAACCGGGGGGCTCGTGTCTTACATCAGAGTCGGCCGTAATTGGGCCTCGGCGTTCCCTTGTTCCGCTAAATTACCCGCTGACACAGGCCTACGTGGGGTGGCCTCTACCCCGCCGCTCCACCTAATTGCAGCAGAGGAAGCGCTGGGGGTCCGCACAAAAGCTTCTTGCACCTGGGATGTCAGGTTGCATTAGCGCCTCACTGATACGAATATGAACAAAATATTGGCCCCACCAGTGTCGGGCCAGATGGCCTCTTAATTAGGCTGACTTCTCCTGGGACAACAAGAGGAAGCAGGAGACTGATGATCTGACGGCAGACATGGGGATTTGACTGAACTGCAGGCAGTTACAACTCGTACGGATCCGCTACTATCTCCATGAAATTCAGAACGAATTGTGTCTCAAACATACTACTTTGTGAAAACGGAACATCCATCGCCAACTGCTCAATTCCACATAAAAGCCTGTAAAATTGTTAAAACCTTTGGAATTTGAACCGCCGACATGAATCACCAGAGACTTGAGCACGACATCAAAGTTCTGCACCGGTTTTGCTTTTTGATAATTCATCTGCGGGTGAATTCAAAGCAGCAGCTTAAGATTTTTTAACAGAAACTCACCTCATTGTTTGGTTCATTGAAGACACTAAAGGTTCAATTGCAAAACGGCTCCGATCCCCCGTCCAACGTCATATGGATTAAATTTGTAACCATTATAATCAACATGTGTAGTTGCAGCAGACTCAAGTCTCACGCGGGACTTCTACTTGAGCATGACGTCGCAAGCAAAACATATCAACTCTCCACACCACAGCAAGAGCGGAAGTTCTATCTAGCTGCAGAGTAATATATCGGATTGACTTTAAAAATAAAAAAATTCAAAATTCAAAAATAGGCGCCACTGTGGCAGACTGGTTAGCACGTCCGCCTCACAGTTTTGAGATCAATAGTTCAATCATGGGCTCTGGCCTTCCTGTGTGGAGTTTGCATGTATCGCCGTGCTTGCGTAGGTTTTCTCCGGGTACTCTGGTTTCCTCCCACATCCCAAAAACATGCATGGTATTGGTAGGTTGATCAAACACTAAATTGTCCCTAGGTATGAGTCTGTGTGCGAACGGTTGTTCGTCTCCTTGTGGCCTGTGATTGGCTGGCAACGGATTCAGGGTGTACCCCACCTACTGCCCATAGTTATCTGGGTTTGGCTCCAGGACTCCCGCGACCTTTGGGAAGATAAGCGGCTCGGAAAAGGAAGGAATGAATGACTTTAAACATAAAATTAAGTCAATACTTTGAAGTAGGGATGTCCCCAAATCTGATTACGTGATCGGAAATCTGGCCATTTTTCAGAGGATCAGGTTTTTCTTTACCACTGTATATAAAAAGTAACAATATAATTCAGAGATACAATGGCATTGCCGAAAGAAACAAAAATATATACGTTTTATACTCTGCAACACTAAAGAGTGGAAGGGAAAGTACTGTAAAAAGCCCAAATAGGAGAACGTTCTGGAAGCTAATGCGGGAACTTAATGGGTAGCTGCTAGAGTGGTAGTGTCTGCTGTGTGGAAATATTTTACCATCTGACAAAGAGCAAAGTGGGCATTTTGCTTTGTGGAAAGCATAGAAATTCGATGAGGACAGTGTGTATATGTATTAAGATATATGTATTAGGGCTGTCAAAATTATCGCGTTAACGGGCGTTAATTAATTTTCTAAATTAATCACGTTAAAATATTTGACGCAATTAACGCAGATAATCCCGCTCAGACAGATTTAAATGACAGTACACTGAAACGCTCACTTGTTGTTATGGAGTTTTGCCGCCCTCTGCTGGCGCTTGGGTGAATGACCATCTCGCATATTGCCTCAAACAGATTATTACAATGAGGCCGTTTATGGACATTAAGAGTGAAGAGAATGCCACCGGCCGCTTGGGGGCAGCGCCGTTCCATACTCATGTTATTTCTTCTAAACGTGGGAGAATTAGTAGTTGTGAGACGTTTATGCTGTATTCACAATGCAATGCAAATTGCTATTTGTGCTCCACACATATTTCGGTAAGTTTTCTTTCTTTTAGTGGCAATTATGTGTCTCTTGTTGTATTTTGGGTAAGATATGTACAGATACTGTAAGTATCGTTTAGTGAAAGCACAGCAAAAATAATATTCCTATCTCTCCCAAAAAAAATAATGTTCACAAAAAGAAAAGCACTTCAGTCTATAGTAATGAGGCCCTATTCTGACACACAGTTAAACAATAATGCAAAATGAACTGGCATTCCATATCAAAATAGCTATGCAGAATACACGTAAAACTTAGACTTTGGTCACTCTATTTTTATTATTTTTATTCTTCTTATTATATTAGCTCTACTTTTGATTGAAAATTTTACAAATTTTATTAAAACGAAAACATGAAGAGGGGTTTTAATATAAAATTACTATAACTTGTAACTATAACATTTATCGTTTAAGAACTACAAGTCTTTCTACCCGTGGATCACTTAACAGAAAGAATGTTAATGCCATTTGTGGATTTATTGTTACAATAAACAAATACAGTACTTATGTACAGTATATTGTATGTATAGATCCGTCGTGTGTCTTATCTTTCCATTCCAACAATAATTTACAGAAAAATATGGCATATTTTAGAGATGGTTTGAACTGCGATTAATTGCGATTAATTACGATTAATTAATTTTTAAGCTGTAATTAACTCGATTAAAAATTTTAATCGTTTGACAGCCCTAATATGTATATAAACATACCATATTTTCCGCACATAAGGAGCATCTGAAAGCCTTCAATTTTCTCAAAAGCTGATAGTACACCTGATAATCCTTCAATATGGATCAATATTACTTAATCATAGGGTGACAATCCCTTTAACGCAGCTTCATCAAGTGCAGTCCTTCTCAAATAGTGGGGCATACATTATTGCGGCACTAGAATAAAGTGCAATTCAGTACTTCTCAAATAGTGGGGCGGGCCCCACCAGGGTGGCGCAGAGTGATGCCGCATGACATGGTGTGGCGCATGTGACCTCAGGGAACGTACTTTTTTGCCGTGCTTGAATAAAGTGTAATTGCCCATCCACTCAGTGGGCGACTGTGGCGCTCTCGTTTCCCGGAGTGTGTGCATTTTTGAACCAAACAAGAGCACACAGCAAAGATAACTGGAGATATAAAGATGGAGATATTACGTTTTTCTTTTATATTAAAAAGGACAACGTTATGCAGAGGTGTACTTACAATAATTTTATAGACAAATGATACTATTCACAGTGGCGGCAGAGAGGTGGGGGGGGGGGGGCGCAAAGGTTTATGTCTTCCTGGCGGGGGCGTAACAGAAAATAATTGAGAAGCACTGGTGTAATTGCACATCCACTCAGTGGGTGGCAGTGGCGCTCTCATTTTTAGAGTGTGCACAGTATTTTTTAACTAGACAAGACTACACAGCAAAGACCACTGGAGATATGAAGAGCTAAGACGAGGAAATATGATTAAGCGTATGTAGCGTTTCGCTTCACTTTTCATACAGTGGGAGACGAGGAAAGACCTATATGTCTACTGTCTCTAAAAATGTTGGCAGCGGATAGCATGCAGCCAAATCAATTAAGACGTCCCTGATATTAGACCCCAATCACATTAATAAGCCGATTGATTTTTTTTTTTTCAGCGAAAACGTGCCGAATATTGCTAACAATCAACCCGCTTTGTGAGTGTTAAATCAGTGAACCAGCTAGCACTGTTAGCATACCAAGTTGCTCAGTGCAAAATAACCCCACACCATAGCAAAGGAGCTGATACTGCCTGCGGCAAAAATAAAAACTCCCTCTGTCCAAGGATACTGTCACCTTTGTTCTATTAATGTTTGTTTTTTGTTTTTTTCAGCCAAATTGTTTGGCATCTTGTGCTCCAAGTTGTTGTTGCTAATCAATTTGAATTTATTATCATTCATTGATTTGATTAACTTTTATTTTTCAGTGTAAGATGGTCAAAAAAATGTACCTTGAGTGAATGTTTTATTTGGATGTGACTAAATGTGCTTTAAGTAATTTCTGTTACAAAACTTTTTTTTAATAAAGTTATACTTTATTGTAATTTGATCTATATTAACAATTAACTATGTTAACAAGGACAATGTTATGCAGAGGTGTGCTTACAATTTTTTAGATAAATTTGTATATACTGTATATACAGTATATATAGCCTATTTACAGTGGCGGCAGAGAGTACAAGTACTATTGCGCCTTATAATGCGGTTCGCCCTGTATATGAAAATACTTTTAAAATAGGCCATTCAGGTGCGCCTAATAGCGTGGAAAATAAGGGGGGGGTAGACCCCCCCCCCCCCCCACACACACACACACACACACATATATACATGGCAAAAAACTTTTTTTTGCTATCGGATTGGGATTCGCTATCGGGAGATTCTCAATATCAGGTGACTGATTCGGATGCAAAAACATGCCATTGGGACATCCTTACTTTGAAGTGTTGCTCACGTGATAATGGGGCCAGTTTTTCAACTATATAATCACAAACCCCCCAAAAGTCAGTGTCATTTTTTTTTTTTTAATCATTCAGCCATACACAGAATGAATAATATCAGATTCCACGCAAATTGTCGTGTTCTGTTAGTCTTCAAAGAATCTTACTTAATGTAAGTTGGAGCCAAAAAGAACCAGTTTGGAACCAGTTTGGGTCACATTAGCCTTTAGTTAGTTAGTAGTTTAGTAAGTTATATTCATCCCACAGCTTAATGCGGCAAAAAAATTGATTTTTTCCGCTTTATATGGCTCGAATAAGTTATTTTCACAGTCAGAACAGAACAACTCACACGGAATCTGATGTTTTCCAATCAAATGTAGGCCGCTGTCGTAGGATTACAGGATTACAAATAAAGTAAGTGACTCAAACTGTGCCAATTAAATTTTTCATCTTCACAGCAAGGGCGTCACTAGACCTAATACCCAACGTGTTGTTGGAGAAATCGAAATATGATTCTCTACTACATTTATTAAAAGTCCCAAACATTCACTCAACTTGTGATGTATCGTTGGAGCATTAAAATAGGCTACTCTTTTTTGTAGCAACCATGTTTTTATCCCACATTACGACTTTACAACACATGAGACCGATTTTCCAACTTGGGAACTCTGATCTCCCAACTCATATGCCTATCACAGCCAAAATTACGCGCATTAATTACCATATTAAGGAGCCATGTGCAAATTGTGTACAGGCAGTCCCCGGGTTACGAACGAGTTCTGTTCCTACGCTGGCGACGTAACCCAAATTTTCGCGTAAGTCTTAATTAACCCTTTATTACCCCGAAATCTCAAAATAACTGTCCAAAAAGTCCAAAAGTATCTCGTTTAATGATGCAGGATACACTGCCCTCTGGTGGCAGCGTTGAGGTCTGACCGGACTATCGCCTTGTATGACTGAAGAGCAGACTCAGACGTCTGACATGGATAAAAGACAGCCCACATCAGGCAGTAAGTTGTTTCAGCTAATATATGTTTGTATATGCATTTGTAATGAAGTTTAGAGCTACAGCTTGTGGAGTTACGTGTGAGCCATTTGCTATGACAATTGTAAATGTATTAGCATTCGTAACATTGAAGCTAGTGGACTATTGTTAGGCAAATTAGGCTAATTTAAAATACTAAATTGACATACTGATGAGACTAGATGGACATTTCAACTCCAATTGTGTCAAGCGTTTTATTGTTAAAATGCGTGTCGTTTTGAGCATAAGTGTACAAATATGTGTTAAAGCTTTACAAATTGTCAAAAGTGAAGGAACTAAACAGCTTCAAAAAGCACAATTGCCTTGTTTGCCGTCTGTGAAACTGAACATTTTTGCGTTTAGTGAGGACAGAACATGTCATATTAATAAAGCAATATAAATAAGATACTTTAAAAAAAAAACAACAACACTGGAGACTCCTGTGTCATAAAGTCGAAATCGCGCAAGTACATCATAACCTGGGGACTACCTGTATATTGAGTAAATAGAGTAATACGACCCTATTAAATAGGCGCATTCTGTAGCCTGTGCTATGTAGACTTAAAACTTTAAAGAGCATATGACACGAGAAAAAAAGTCTTAAATGGCATTATTATGTGAATTAGAATCGTATTTTGAGACGATTCGACTATATACAACAATTTAGAAAAGCACAGATGACGAGAAATTAGTCTTTTAATCTGCCGGTTAGCCACGCCTACCATTATAGGGCTTTAGCGTCCCCAACAGGTGGATGACGTCAGCGGTAGACTGGGCTCATCGGTTTTACTATTCAGCCCATTGAGGGGGAATTATTCAGAACGAGGAAAACGCGACGAAGAGAGCCGCAAAATATCATTGTTTCAGTCTCTCTACTCCAATATTTTTACAGGATATTCTTTTTATCCAAGTATTTTTCCCCAATAACTATATAAATGGCTTGAGAAGGACCAGTCAGCCCGTCGAGGGAGAACTATTCACAACGAGGAAAACGCGACGAAGAGAGCGGCAAAATGTCATTGTTTCTGTCTCTTTACTTCAATATTTTTACAGGATATTCTTTTTATCCAAGTATTTTCCCCAATTGCTAAATAAATAACATGTTCATGACAAATAACAGTATTGTGCTGAATGGAATATGAAATAATAAAAATGCATTTATTCAGGACGACATGGCAAAATTACTCCATAATGGTCAAAAATGTCGACTTCACCTTTACTGTCGCACCTCCCGAACGATATTTTATGACACCTAAATCGGACATATGTCATTTCCCTTCCCCGGCTTCGGAGAATGTAAACAAACCAGAAGCCGTGACAGCTAGCCGACATGGTAACCCAAACCGAGTGATGTTTCAAAGTCTTCGAAGTGGAAAATCACACATAACTATCCTGGATTATTTGACATGACGACCCGGTTGTCAATTGTCTTAGTGGATCGGCAAACCGCCCGGCGGAGAGCAATTTACAGTTCGTTCCCCGGAGGAGGGTGGCTGGATTTGTTGTGCAGCTAACGTGGTGCTGCTAATGACCATTAGGAGAGCTTTTTACATGCCTATCAATGATCAAACGTAAGTAGTCCTTCATTTAAAGGAAGTTTGTAGTGTTTACTTTGTAATCGCTGTATTCGTTTTTGACATAATACAAAACAAGATGTTTACTCACTTCCTCATAAGTCCAATGGTCCCACAGTAAATATCCACGGTGAATGGGAACCTTTTGAAACTCCAAAAAGGCGCATACGCCTCTCCCTCATACAGAATGATTTTTCTGCAGCCGTTTGGCTGGCGTGATGCGAAAAATAAACGTATTAATCCGCAAAATCAGCTGAATCCTTCGTCCTCATACACAACAGTACACTGTAGCGTGAAGAGGACGTCTTCTACCGTACACGTCACAGCGCCCTCCTCCTCAATGCAAGACCGAAGCCGGAAGTCACTCATTTTCATGGCGCGGGATTCAAAAAACTAAATAAAAATAGCGATCGCTTCCACACACATCCAAGCGGCCCATATCATTCAGGGGCATAAAATACCGCGTGTATTATGAAATAAACATGCTTTTTCGTGTCACAGGCACTTTAAAGTATTTTTTTTTTTACCGTTGAAATTTATACTAGGACACTGCAGATCACTACAGGGGCACCTGCTCCTGTGAAATATGTCTGGTGAGGCCCATGTTTCACAGATCAATTGTGTTGGACCCTTAACCACCTTAAATGCCCAAAAATGTAACAAACAGTACCGCTTGGTAGAAAACCACTAGACGTGAAGTGGGGGGGCTCAGTTTTTACAACAGCGCCATCATAACACATTTTGAGGTCACAAATGGCATAAAACAAAGTACGTGTTGAAGGGACGGAATCTTTGTCTTTACACAGCATCAGAAGGCACCGTCTGTTACCGCCGCATTTCCTCTTTGGCATTTGATCGGTTTTGTATTCATTGCCAACGACTGTTTTTCATACAGACGTTACAATTGCCGCGTTCCGGAACGGAACCTTCTCATAAACTGAGTACCCCCCCCCCCCAGTAGTAATAAAAACATTTTTTGTGGAAAGTTATTCTCTTTCAAACAACTTTGCTCTTTTCAATCCATTGGACATCAGCAGGTATCCAGTAGAGTTGTCACGTCTGGCTTTACAGAGGCGTACAGGTGCACGGGGCCCGAGGAAGGGGGGCCCATATAAAACCGGTCAAGTAGGACCCTTCTGCCTGGCTGCCTCCATTCTCTGGCTACAGCAGGAATGCAGCCTGCGGAACTTGGCTCCTGTCGCCTGGCATCTCGTCAAGCGGATCCGCAGACAAGAAACCAATTGTCAGATAAAGTGGGTCAATAGCAGCTTACCATTACCCTCTCATCTCACCCGCCCCGCGGCTCGGTGTCGCCTCCTTTGCCCTGTTCTTTTCCCGCCACACTTGCTGCATATCGTTCGAAAAAAACATCTTCGAGATGCTGACGTCCAAGTTGGTCCACAGTGCGCAACTGAGAACTCGGCTGACGTTGAGGTCTTGTCAGAAAGTTAGCGAATCGGTAGATCCTCACAAATGATGAAAGCATCGACAGACTGGCGTCGTTTTTGGCAGCTCTTTTCATTTCCGTCTTTAAGTCTTTGTCTAAATTTCCTTCATTGGATGAAAATACTTAGTTTTATTTTAGTCATTTCAAAATGGGGAAGTCAGGTCTAGTTTCCGTCGACTAATATTCAAGGTGTTTCGTCTGCAAAAAAAATCAACACTGTTTATTAGTAATATTGCAGTCAGGGTGCTACGATTCGATTATCGAACGATCTTCACGATCTTCTCAAAAACAACAACAATAAAGGTTAAACAGTACATGAGGGGTCATGTACTCACCTCTGATAGACATACACAGAACTTAGCAACACACTAGGGACATTTTCCAATTAACACTTGAACCTACTGCTGGACAACTGAAAGGCAAGGAGCAGCGAACTATCTCTCTTCCCCTCTCGCTCTAAGAAATGACTTGCGCACAGAAGAGGACCTAAAGCGCGACCGCCCGGTACTTGCCTGTCTCATTCACAAATTTATTATAGAGTCTTTTGTACAGGAGTAAAACTCTTGCTCAGTAACTTCCGCTGCAGCCATCCTCACTTTGTGTGTCCCTTAAGGCACGGGTCCCCAACCGCCGGGCTGCGGACCGGTACTTGGCACATTTGGTACCAGGCCGCACAGAAATAATAAATAATTTATTAACGACTGCATTCTGGCCGAATTAACTTTGGCCTGTGCCCCTTAACAAACCAATATCCATGTCTACTCTAGATATAATACCACAGGAAAGCGTGTCGTCATAGAAATCCATTGATTGGACTGATAGCAGTACATTTTGTTTTGTACATCTATGTGTACTTGTCCTCGATAATAACATATGACATAGTGCGGGCGCATCACATTTGTTCCCAGAAATAATTAGCTCCCACACTAGCGAAGATGACTGAAAAACAGACGGGGAAAAGGGCACATGACGAGCCAGAAGATGAGCCTACAACCTTGAAGAAAACAAAATCTTCTATTAATAGACAATACCAAGAATCCTACCTAAAATATGGGATTGTTGCAACAGGTGACCGTCAGGCGGCAAGTCCGCTCTGCATAATATGAGGCCCACCAACTGCGAAGGAGTTGCCTGGCTCTGCCAGACTGTTCTCCCTGTATTTTTCAAACACTGAGAGTTTAGCCCTTGAACCAGCCCATTAACGGCCTCTCGAGCAGGTACAAAATCAATCGACAAATCAGATTCGTTTATTTGCATGACATGTTCTTAACAAGCAACGTCACTCTTGCGCGTCGAAAGTCGTCTCCACAGCAACACAGATGGTGAACAGGAGAGCCGAGAATATGTTCCAATCCACGGTAAAATCAGTTTTAAATTACCAAAAACACATCGACACGAGTCATTGACAACAGTGTCTCGCGCTAGCCATGTTGAATAAACTCCGCTCTCTTCGTATGTTTACTTCCACGCGCAAGTCCCTCGTCCTTCCCTCGTCATTTTACTAACGTCACGTCTGCCCGTCGCTGATTGGTCCACTCCGCTGTCTGTTTGCTGTGGCATGTTCCGCCCTGGAAATTGTATTCGCGTGAATGGTGGCCAGACTCAATAGCTGGAACAGCGGTGAGTCTGGTGTACCAGGCAAGCGAAGGAGTGGATTTGTGACCTGTTTGTGAATAAACCGAGCGATTCGTGCATGTCTGTGCAACAAGAGGATCAGCTTGTAGAGATCGCAAATGACGGCAACCTTAAACGTACATTTGAGGCAACAACTCTACCGAGGTTCTGCATTAAAGACATTCCGAAATATCCAGACATTGCTACCAGAACACCGGACACCTCGCAACAATTTCCAACATCATATCTTTGTGAAGCGGGCTTCTCTGCAATGACGGCAACCAAGACAAAGTTACAGAGCAGCTGGACATAAGGAACACACTACGTGTCTCAATGTCTCCCATCACACCTAGATGGGACCATCGTCTCAACGAAACAAGCTCAGGCCTCCCACTGTTTCAGCGGGCGAGTTGTATTTTCCCTGCACTTAATATTTGTTTTTAGCCCCGTCGTGTTATTCTATATTTGCTGTATTTTTCTGTTGCACATTGCCGGTCCGTGTACAAAAAAAAAAAAAAAAAAAGACCAAAATCACACCGGTCCGTGGTGCAAAAAAGGCTGGGGACCCCTGCCTTAAGGTGTCCGAGCGGGAGACGGGTCTTGAAATTTGTTCTGCTAGCAACGGCTGTCATTGAGTTATTAGGGAAAATCATCGTTTTTGAACATTTATGAATCATAATCGAATTGTCATGTGTTTAATCTCTTTGAATCTATTAATCAATGTATTGGCACACCGCTATTGCACAGCATTCGTTTTGAAAAATGTATGCAAACTACTATAATCAAAACCAGGTTCATACTAGCACAAAATGAGGAGCGTGTCTGTTTAAACTGCTACAATTATTAAAAATTTGATTTAGGATTAATATTGGCCTACTGTTAGTTATGTCCAAACCACTGTATGCAGCACTTCCTATGATAATACACACTGAGCAGGAAAACAGTACATTATTTTCAATTAACTATTCCAACGTGGACACCACAGACTGTTTAGAGCTAATGCGATCATGAATGCTATGCCAACACTCCGGGTTACATTTAGTGTGTGATAATCACTCAGCACAAACATACATTATAAAGGCTAAAGCAAAATTGCATAATCTCTCTTACCAAGATGAGAAAGCATATCTTACACTGTGTTTCAAAACAAGCAAGCCTGGAGTGAAGCCTAGCTTGACGGACACCGGTGAGTAGGGTCGTGTGTGTAGTGAGTACACATACAATAAGCAAGCATTGTGAATGAATATGACAGTAACTATGTCTCGTTCTCATCAGAAAAAAACTGGCAATCTTCTCGTCATGTTGCAGTCAAGGGCGGAATGGCATACTGCAGAGGTATCCAACTCCGGTCCTCGAAAGCCCCTATCCAGCTTGTTTTCCATGTCTCCCTCCTGCACACACCTGAATCAATTGATCAGCTCATCAGCAAGCTTTGCAGAGCCTGATAACGATCCGAATTATTCGAGTCCGGTGTGTTGGAGGAGGGAGACATGGAAAGCAAGCTGGATAGGCGCTCTCGAGGGCCGAAGTTGGATACCGGGGGCCAGTGGGCTGCTGTCGGGAGAAAAAAGTTGTGTCTTAATTCCTAAAATAAGTCATGTTTGGTGTCAGTACACATGCGTGAACTGCGAGCCAACATATTTTACACGAACACGGGAAAAAGTATTTGGTGAAAAATAAATGGGAATTGGTGACTGTGGTCAAGCCAGCAGGCGTTAGTGTTCCCGTAGTCAAATGAGCGGACCCTAAATATAGCGCACCCGCTTAATCCAAGCATTACAGTAAATGCAATCCGACTCCCGTGGGTTCGTGCTGTTCCCAACTCTTAAAAACACTCCAAGATATATAACGCCACCATTGTCATCATTTAAATAAGGATAAAAGTTGCCTAAAGCCACTCCATCTACTTGATGTGATTCAACTTAGCAACGGGTCGTTTTAGTAAATGGTAAGTTACAGTTCTCATTTTTGTGGTACTGTAAAGCCACAATTTTGAATATGTTCTGGCCAAGGTTGGTGAATTTTAGTAGTGGACCTTTCTGACCGCTCACATACTCAAAACTGCATTTTTACTGGACCAATATTTAGAAAAATGAATTAAATGTCCTTCATGTATATGTGTAGGTTACAGTTCTCTAATGGTTTACTCATGTGATAGTTTATTGTATCAATTACCTGTTTGCATTAAAATCACTACATGCTTTTAGTTGTAATTATTTTATTCTAAGCTAATTAAGGGCTCAGGTTATTCTTTACTACAGCGATCCCTCGCTATTTCGCGCTTCAAACTTCGTGCCCTCAGTCCTATTTTTCCAAATAAACATAAATAAATAAATACAGATGAGCTGTCCTGAGCCGATTGCGCTGTCGCACGCTCGCACCCTCCATCCCTCAATTCCTCTCCCTGCTCTTTGTCAGAAAGTGAACTGGAGTTGCTTATTACCCTTGAGAGTCGAAGGACGCGCCGGCGCGTCCTCAGCGCACGTCGTCTTTGAAGCGTCCTCACGTTTTAATTACGTCACCCACATGCCGTTGGTTGGTCTCGTTTTAAAGTGCGGAAGTTGCGGTTTACTCTCGTTATTATTTGAAGTCAATCGACCAACTAAAACGTGAGATATTGTCATTTAAGTTTTATAGTTTTATTGTCCTCTCAAAAAAACATTAAAACGCTGCATGGATCATTTGTTTATGTCTATATTTCCATCATTTCTTGTCCTTTTTCAAAACGGAAGCTCCATGAAAAAAACACAACTCAAACGAACCCTTTCGAAGTCACAGTGGAAGCACAAAATGCGTTTTTTAAAATAAATATAATTGCCGTGCGAGGTTCCACCGAACGAGAGGGAGGAGTGTTCTGAAGCAGCGAGGTGGCGAGCGACGGCCGTTTGGATCGTGCAGCGACTTTGTGTGACTTTGAGAATGAACGGAAAACTAAATTTAGCGCAAGCAATAGTGCTTTTTGATCAACTTGAGGAAGAGGATGGTCCAAATTCGTCATCATCGTCTTCTTCGGAAGAGTCCTCGAGTGAAGATAGTGACGTATTTGAACACGTGGGTGACGCCATCGACGAGCAGAGGTAAGCAAACTCACTTTTTTTTTTTTTTATGCTGAAACAGTTTCTTTTGAAAGTTTCTTTTGATATTGCAAGACAAAGTTAATTTTGATGCAATATAAGTGTGTGTTTGTGTATATAATAATAAAATGTGCATATCAGATCAAAGTCGTACGTGCACTGTGTGTATCCAAGGCAGGAATTTATCATTTGTGGTGTTCTTCTTTCTATATGAAGATTAGGGATGTAGCACATATTCAGCTAAGTATTCTTTCTATTGTCATACATATAGATTTCCATTATTACTGATTGCTGTATATATTTTTATTTTACACTTTATTATTTTCATAAATACTGACTTTTTTTCATGTACATTTATAGTGACAATGAAAGTAAAGTGAAATGAAAATGGAAGGGTGGAAGGGTGGAAAGAGGACCGACACCCCATGGAAGTGTGGGCTGTGTGATGTCGCCCTGTGTCTAATTCCAGGACGAAACTGCTTTTCGGAGTGGCATGCCTGAATTTTTTTTTTTAACTTGTTTATTGTAAATATTTTTGAAAATACTTTTTTTTCCCAATGTTATATATATATATTTTTCCCCACAATCAGTCTTCTCAATTTGTGTATATAAATGTGTGTTCAAGAAGCTTGATTGTGTGTACATAGTTTTCATCAGGTGATGGGCCGCAATACCTAAACTCATAAGGAGATGGCCTCCAAACACTTTTTGTGTTAGATGGTATATATTTTTTCACTGTTCGGTCTGCTATATATAACCTGTTTTGACTAGAGCATGTATAAAGGCAAAAAACGCCTATGGCTATACTTGTTGTTTATGTTGAATTGTCAAATATAAGACAATTTATTCTAAAAAAATTTTGTTGAATGTTCATCCTAACATGTTGAATAAATATTACAAAGTTTCAAAACGGTTCGTTACGCATGTTTGGTTGTCTATTGGACATCAATATTAAAAATTTTGACAAAACGATTTTGGAATTTTTGGTCTTTTTGGGCCCAAAATGATGATTTATAATGGGTCAGTGAAGGAAACAACAGTTTGGACATGAAGTTCAAGGTGTCACAAAAAAAGGGACCAAACCAGGCCATCGTAAACAATTCTTTCTTTGAAATATAAAGGCAACTTCAAAGGCATGCAAAATCAGACAAAATGGGCCCAGACCTTAAAGGGTTAAAGTAAATGATGATTGACAGACAGTTAAGCTTTGATCTTGGCAGAGACTCGACCTTCAAAGCACCTCATGGGTCAATCATCGTTTCACTTGTTAAACAGTTGCTGTGTCATCGTGTGTAACTGAGCAGCTGGAGCGGATTTGAGTGGACACGCAATGAAGCATTTAATAAAGACAAACATTTTTTTTTTAGTTTTTTTTAAATGGATTGGGCGTCTACTTTTTTTCTTGTTTAAAAATAATTCTGTGGGACGCAACATGTTTAAAACTTAAAGTGCTTAAAAAATATTTCCTAAAAAAAAATATATATATATATATATATATATATATATATATATATACGTTAAAGTTTTTTTTTTTTTTTAATTATACTTTGGGTAAAATGGTACCAAAAATATGTCATATGTATCCCTGTCCAATGATAGATCTGAATAAATATATTGAACAAAACAAAACAATTTTTTGCTACTTCACGGTTTTTCATTTATCACATCTGGTCCCCATTAGCTGCAATGAATGAGGGATCACTGTATATGATTTTTTTGCCAAACAAAATAAAATGCTGGTTTTTTCCATCACGGTACAGGTACTTGTGTTGGCGGCTGGATAGCTTCCAACACAGTCCATGAAGTGGGCCCGGGAGTTTTTCAATGACTCCCGGGCCAATCCACCTCCGAGTCCGCTCCTGGTTGTAGTATCCAAATACATTTTTATCATCACGAAAAATATGTTCATCAACGAAATGCCTTCGTCATAGTCACAGCATAGACATCATTACTATTGACGAGTCACTTCGTCATTCTTTGCGCGACGCCTTATCCGAGGGGGCCGAGCTTCATTTAGTAATAGCCGGGACACGCTCATGTCTGATTAAAGCTTGGATTTTTGAAGAAGTACGAAAGCTGTACCGCATACAAACAGGAAGGATTGTCTCAGGAGTGATTTGTTCAAGGATTCAAGGTAAATATTAAATTTTTTCGTACCATGCATACGTGATTGAAGCATTTATTCATAGGAATTTTTTTCTTTGTTTACACATGGAGGCAGCTAATTTCCCTAACTGACTAGCCTCATAGTTTACTTTTAACCAAGAATCGTGACTGTTTTACGTCCATATCTATAAAGAATTCAGGGATTTAAGCATTTGTTCGCAAGAATTTTCGCCACAAAAGCTCTGTTTACGCCAGGTGGCTGCTGGGTTCAGTCGCTACCATAGTAGCATTGTGCTTCGTCAATAAACGTAAAATAAACGCTAACTGCACGGTTTCTTTGCTTTTAACCAAGAATCGAGACAGTTTTACGTCCATATCTATAAAGAATTCAGGGATTTAAGCATTTATTCGCAAGAATTTTCGCAACAAAAGCTCTGTTTACGCCAGGCGGCCGCTAAACTCAGTCGCCACCATAGTAGCATTGTACTTCGTCAATAAACGTGAAATAAACGCTAACTGCACGGTTTCTTCGTTTTTAACCAAGAATCGAGACAGTTTTACGTCCATATCTATGAAGAATTTGAGGATTTAAGCGTTTATTCACAAAAACTTTCGCCAGAAAAGCTCCTTTTATGCCAGGCGGCCGCTAGCCTCATTCGTATATAGTATATAGTGTATAAGGATAATAAAGGGCTATTCTACTCTATAATAAATTGTGATAGTGTATAGAATTTATTAATAATCTATTTACATATTATTTATAATTGACTCTGCATGTTTTCCTCAAGTATTAAGTTTATGATGTTAAATTGAGTGATTTATTCGCTGTTGAAAACTTGGAGTTAAAAAAAAAAAAAAAAAAGTTGCTATTGTGGTCAAAAACTTATATATGTTAAATATTGGTATTGATCCTGAAAATATAAGTGATTATCTCTGCATTTGGTGATTTTTGTGCATTTAGTTTAAAATCTGAGACTTTTATAGCCATTTTAAGTTATGTTATACTTATATATAGAATAATTAATCGGGATTTTATAAAGGAACGACTTTGAATGTTTTGATGCCGCTGCTCATGGAGACTCATATATGGCTAAGGTAGGTGCCTGTTTTGGTTTTAGGTCGATAGCAGCTTTGGTTTTGTAAATATTTGAATTTGAAGTTTTTGAAAATAGGCCCCCTACGAATCGGCCCTGTTTCCAGTGTCATGTCAATAGGTTATGAATTCTATAGTCACAGTTCACGTAGACAACAATGCCTCAGACGAATTCAAAGCTTGCCTCCATGATTCCCTTGCAGCTGGACTCACTGCCTCTTTCAGGCTGCGAGCAGCCATTGCAACACATGGATAGGTAATGGTCTGAACTGGAGCCCCCAACCCTTGCCCTCTACAAATACACTCTATAAACATCCATTTCCAAATCCTTCTTCCCTGACATGTATAGATACAAATCTTAGTTCTGCCCCGAGGGACAAAAAGGGTTAATATCAGCATCTTTGCATGACGACTTTGCTCGTAAAATGAAATTTCCTGTGTCCTAAATCAGGACCCGGTTGGCTACTCTTTCACCCAGGGGTGCCTTTTAGGTGACGACCAAGTTGTAAACCTGCTGTCATGTTTTTGTGGGACCCCTTGCCATGCATTTAGAGACGAATGGGGCTTTGCACACATGCCAAATGGATTGTGTGCACTCTAACCTTGGAGTTTTGGCAATTTAAAGAAGGCTCCGCTACCCATAATGAATTCCTACTGGGGACGGGAGTCATGTTTAATATAAGCTATTCAAAATACATTTGCATGCAGCAGGTTGCCATAGTGTGTTGATATATGAAAGAATTGTGGTTACTCAGAGCTCCAGCTTGTGTTTTAATGAACCACATCCCCTACTTCTGGCAGCCTCCATTCATTAAGACTTTCTTTCGAAACAAAGCAAAACACACACCCTCTTTTGTGTAATTGTAATCGTACTCGAGATCACATTGCTCACAGATTCATGTCATTCAAGAAAAATGCTCATTAGAGCCTCGTGATTGACTGGTGAGCAATCCAGGGTGGATTTTGTGTAGAGGTTGACCGATATGGGATTTTCAAATGCTGATACCGATATCTAAAACAATTTTCAGCCGACTGCCAATATCCAAAGCCGATAGATTATAAAAGGCATTTTTTTAAAAATGCTTCAACAGCTTCAAATTTAAAATGATGACCTGAGACTTAAAGGATTAATCCGGTCTACTGCTACCAAATCGACGAAAACAGAACTTCTATTTATGATTATACACACTCAGCAAGAACAGTACATGATTTTTAAATAATTAGACCCACCAGGACGTCACGACAAGATGTAAACAAGTAAGAGTTTAAGGCCATGTCTACACATAGCAGGGTTTTTCCTAAACCAAGTATTCTGCCCTAATAGCTTCCACAAAGCTAAAAGCCTAAAAGCTTCCACAGCCAATGGCATTCATAATAATACACGAAAAATAATTGTCCAGAATACCCCCATCCTTCGCATGTGTTCTTCGGTATGAAGCACTGCAAGAGTTTGCAAATAAAAGGAAACAAAAAGCACCTGTGTAATTATTAGATCTAAACCCACTGCAAAGTAACTATGTTTATTCCAAATGTAAACATTGGTCTCGTGTGACGAAGGAACAAAGTTTATTGCAGTCAGTAACGTTTTCACAACTAAATCTTCGGTTATCAGTGTCCACATGATGGCGCTACAAACTCGAATTTGTACATCTTCACTTTGGATGGTGTTTTTAAAAACCCTTGTTTTAAAATTCGTACATCTTCACGTTGGACGGTGTTTTTTGAAAACCGTTGTTTTCAATGTCCAAAATGTGCGTGGGGGGGGGGGGCGTGTGTGTATGTGTGTGTGTGTGTGTGTGTGGATGATAGGACAAACCATAGAAAAAGTTCTTTTTTTTTTGCCAAATACCCTGCTACGGGTAGACGTGGCCTGAGAGAATGCCTTCTATGCTAAAGCGAATGCTACGCTAATGCTACGAGTTACATTTAGAGTGTAAGAATGACTCAGTAAACACCTTAAAAGGCTAAAGTAACATTGCATATTTGCTCATGCAATATTTTTTTAAAAAGCTGACAATATTTACAAAATAGGCAAGCCTGAAGCTTCCTATGGCAGGGTCCTTCCGGGGTCCTACCGTCAGTCAGTGGCGGCCAAAGTTGCCCACACAGATGCCTGATCTAACTCCTTTTTTTATCTTCTATTTTTTTTGTTAATCAGCCAATGGCCGACAGTGGCGCGGGAAGTGGGGTGCTGAGGGTGCTGCAGCACCCCCTGGTGTTTGGTAGATTTTTTTTTTTTTTGTTGTTAAAAATAAATCAACAAATAAAACATTGAAACAATAGCATATTTATCTTTGGGGATTAAATATATACTATATGAATTTTTTTTTTTTTTTTTTTTTGACACCTTGCTTGCTACCAAGTCACTGTAGACAGCGGAGGCGTTAACATGGCACAAAAATGAATTAGCGATTTTGCATTGACAAAAACAGCGAAATTTTCTAAAATCCGAGGTCGAAAATGAAGATGATTATGACAGTTTATAATAGTGCCCAGTTAGGAAAGTCAGTTGTAGATTTAGACGGTGGACAACTTCAAATAGTTTGCATTGTAGCCTTATTATTGTTTGTTGTTGCTGTTGAGCTGTCACCGTGCAGAGCACCGCTGGATATTCTTGTGCAATTTATTTGAATGTTGTTAAAAGTGGTTGCCAAACAGAGGCTTATTGGACCTGTTAGTTTTCAAATGTGTTTGTGTGTCATTGCACCGTCTTCCGGCGGGGATTTGCTATATAATACACGGGCGCTGTACACATTGTAGGGGAAATAGAACGCTGTCTTTGTAGTAGCCCAGTAGTAGGACGTAAACTATCCAGCATGCGTGTGTCCTGCCATTGTGCATGCCTGGTATGGAGAAAAAGCACGAGCATGGCAAATTTGGACCGGCTGTTTTTTGGATGGGAAATCAAAATAAGATCCTCAGCACCTCCTGCGGTGAGTGACTTCCAGCGCCCCTGATGGCCGATGTTGGAAAAAAGTCAGTATATCGTGCCATATATCGACCTCTAATTTTGTGTCTTGTTCCAAAGTCTAATTGGACAAAATAACGTTTACAGAACTAAGACTTCATAAATACCGTACATAATTTTAAATTCAAATTCAATTCGGTGAAATAAAAAATTTTCCCACACTTCAAGTAAGGATCTGTCATGGCACTGCACAGGACACACATGGTGAAAGTAGCCAGACAACATCTCTGACTACAACGGCCAGAAACTAGAACAGGCCAGTGATTTTCCTCTCGTGGCATTCTAAAAATGTGAGAAAAACCATTTGAGATAGATTCTTATCCTCCACACACACACTTCCAGCTGGATAATACAAGCACCAACACAAATCTGATTTTCCAGGTTGGGATGAGATTAATTGTAGGCATGCATGTCATGTGGAAACAATACTGAGAAGCCCGCTTGGAATCTTGAGTATTTTGATAGAATCGTTGTTTGTGTGTGTTTTCTGTTCTGTCAACTTGGTGTATCATCTTACCCAGAAATGTGCATGGCAGTTGACCACCATGGTACGCTCAATCAGCTCATCGGGGCACTCCAGGAGGTGGTGGCCCGACACCACGCCAGCGTTATTGATGAGTATGTCCACCTCGCCCACCTCTCGACGCACCTTTTCAGCTGTGGAGTACACGCTCTCGCGTTTGCCTACGTCGCACACATACGTGTACACCTGGGGCTGGAATGGGGAGACCTCTTCAACGCCACCTGGGGGAGTCAAAATGGATCGATTAAATAGTGACTAGACGAGATGGTTTTAATTGGTTTCTTCTCGTGAGGAGTTTTGCTCAGTGTGGTTGTTCATTGGTACTGAACAAAAGTATTTCCACAAGTCTTTGTC
This sequence comes from Corythoichthys intestinalis, assembly GCF_030265065.1. NCBI lineage: Eukaryota > Metazoa > Chordata > Actinopteri > Syngnathiformes > Syngnathidae > Corythoichthys > Corythoichthys intestinalis. Next base: position 36,763,446 of record NC_080414.1, on the reverse strand, counting down.
AGGGCTAATGAAAAAACATTTCCCTGTTGGTGTAGATCCACAATTGTTTAATTGTACTCTCCTTAGCACTGCAACGATTAATCGATTAACTCCAGTAATTTGATTAGAAAAAAGCAAATCAAATGTTGGTGCTTCGAGGATTTGTTTAATTACAGTGGCGTTGTAATGGTTTGTTTTGATAGTGTTCACATTTAGTTTTATTGATTTGGGCGGATATACTGCCCTATTGTGGCAACAGTGAATATGACATAATTCTCGAACACGGCTGAATCCAGCTGCTCCCTGTTAAAACCAACATAAGATAAGTTTTTTTCCGAGGTAATATGTTTGTTCATGCATTTCTTATTTAGTTTAGAAGTATATTTAGCAGTTTTTTTGTGGGAATGTTTTGAACGATTTGTTAAGAGTATGTAAAAAAAAAAAAAGTTATCATTTTATAGCATTCAAACTAGCGGACTTTTGCTTTGCAAGCTAGCCAATTGTTCTTTTGTTTTACTTAGGTCCTCATTTATTTATTTTTTATATCGTTTGAGGCTAATCTCAGGTATTTTTAGTTATTTTTTAAATGCATTTATTGCTATTGTAAAATGACAGTGACATTTTTCATAGTTTGAAGAAACAACAAGTTAGCATTTTATAGCATTTAAGCTAGGGGACTTTTGCTGTGCAAGTCAGCCAATTCTTCTTTTGTTGTACTTAGAACCGCATTTAATTATTGTTTTTATAACGTTATATGAGCTGGCTCGGGCATTTTAATTTATTTTCAAATGCATGTATTGCTCTTGTGAAATGAAAGTGCAATTCTACATTATTTGAAGAAAGACTCAGGTATTTTATTTTGTATTTATATTTAATGCTGTTTGAAAGTGCAATCTCGGCATGTCAAAATAAACGTTATTGCAAGCACAAACACGTTCCCTTTGTTTTACATCTCCTAAAATGTATTCTACGAAGCCAAGGCCGTAGGTTTGCATAGGGATGGTGGGGACATTACACTACTAACTTTTCAGGATGTTCAAATTGTCCCTACCAACTTTATTTGCATTATATAAGGACTTCAGTTATATAGGTAATTTAGACTATCTTCCCATATGTTGTAAGGATAAAATACACGCTACCATTATTAAGTGATATTCATTACTTACAAATATCCTTTTTCACTTGACGAATGTCATTTTCCCCTTAAACGCACGCTTGATTGGCTGATGACTAGACCCCCCCCCCCCACACACACACACACACACTTACACAACCATGTAAACATGCTAACTTTTCAGTCCCCTTCGAAGAGTAGGGATATTAGAAGTATTTTCGCCAGCAGCAGCCACCATAAGTGATGTAAAAAGACGTTAATGTTGTGAAGGTGGGGGGAAACACCACTAATTTTGGTCCTGAAAGTCCGACCTGCATAAGAGCATGACATTAAACTGTGTGAACTTGCTAACTTGCAAAACTACTGCAGTTGGGCCACCCTCTACAACGAACTACAAAGTCGAGCTAGCCGTCCCTCATTTGAATCATTGTTTGCATTATGTGCATTACGGTAATGCAATGCAATGGCTTCTGCGAGCAAGTCTCATTATTAAAAAAACAAAACAAAAACAAAAAAACGGGGAGCTATCCTAGAATGAGTCTACTTCAGGGGGATTCTGACATGAAAAAAATCTGTGAATTTCATGAGACTACTTTGTTTCGGTCTTGGGGTAGTCTAGCATGCCTCAGATATAGAACGGTCCTTGGATATCTCAGATTTTTTTTTCATTAATTGCACTTTAAAAATGTTTCTTTAGTAGTATTTGAATGTTATATCGCCTAAATCAATACACATGATTATTTTGCATTGATTATTTAGCCTGTCAATTATGTTCATATTCATAAAAATTTTAGCTCTGACCCCCGTTCAACAATATATTTTGTCTTATTAATGTCCCGTACCCAACAAAAAGTGTACATGCAGGTTATGCTGTTATAACGTCCCTACCAATGTTGAGACCAAACCTATGCCATTGCACAAAGCATTAAAATGTTTGTCATCTGATGACTCGATTATTCGAGCGAACCAAGCAATAGATCATGGAATACCTAAATATTTGATAGCTGCAGCCCTACCACTTTTAATTTCCCAGTGAATAAACACAAACTATTACCAATTTTTAAACTCATGTGACACACAACAGTTTAATTGTGGAACACAGTACAGCCTTTATGTGACCAAATTTATAGTGTTTAATGAGCTGGGGGGGGGGATGATGTCCCCTTAATGACTAATCGACACAAGAGGGGGGCATGCCATCTAGTGTGAAAGTGAAGAATTCAAGATTGCTTGGCCTGGGCACAGTTTGCATTGAACTTGAATCCGCTGGTTGAAACGTAAATAACGCTTGCAAGTCACAGACTGTAGCATCAAAGTATACATAAATATCAGCAGGGTTAGATTACATAACGAGTGTACATTTCTGTGAGCGATGAATGAAATACACGTTTCCCAGGGAGAACGCAAGAAGGGGTCTAAACGCTTGCTCGTGCATAAAGAAAAATAAAAGGTGTGTTATGTTTGAAATAATGATATAACACTACACACCATCTTTGGAGGTCGGCGTGTCCACTTCGTGATAAATCTGCCGCACCATCTCTGCCGTCTCCTCGTTGCTTTGGCTGTTAATGTCCCACAGCACGAGGATGGCTCTCCGCCGGGCGAACTCTTTGGCGAAGAGCCGCCCGAGGCCACTTCCAGCCCCGGTGATCACGCACACCTGTCCGGCCACGCTCTTCTCCTTGGGCTGCACCACCCACTTAGCACCGGCTGTTACGAAAGCCCACAGCACCTTCAGGATGACCACGAAGAACTCCGCGATGATGATCATCATGTTGGACAATGAAGTTAATAAAAGAAAACAAAACAAAAAAATAAACGAGGAAGCGGGCGCGAGGTTGACCACTCTTTACGCAACCTGGAGCCGAGAAGACTGCGGCTACTTCACGGACCTCGGCGAGGATAGGAAACCACAATCGCCAGCCGTGGAAAGTGCCAACAAGCGGAGAGCAGCCTACAAGTTGAGTTAAAAGTTACGGTGAGAGCACACGTTGTGTGTACAAGCGGCACACTTCGTGGCTTCCCGCTCGACTTATCGGCTCTGTCTCATCCCGAAGCGCATCTGGGCTCGATATTTATTCAGTCCTCCCATCAACACCGGACCCAATCGGACTGAGCCTTTTAGCGCCAGTCACAATGAAGCGTCAGGTTTACACAATGCACTCACTCACTAGGGGTGCAAACGCAAAGCTTTGACTCAACTCATAACATGACTTTTTCCTATCTTCAATTTCGATAAGAAATTGAGGAATCATGAATCACTTTTACTTTTCCTTTTTTTTTTTTTTTTTTAAACTATACGTCTGTCTAGGTGATTGTCAATCAGTTCATCTCTCTCTCTGGCTGTCTTCCCATCAATCTGTTCATTTTCCTATCGATTGCCCGATCTGTCTGTCTGACAGTAAATTAGTTCATCTATATATCTCGGACTGTGTCCATGAAACCGTTCATCTCTTTATCAATCCGTCTGAAAATCAGTTCAGCTATCCTCCATCCATGTATGTATTTTGTTGGACTCTGCAGTGGTGGAATTTAACGAAGTAAATACTTTGTTACAGTACTTAAGTACATTTTTGTGTATCTGTACAAATATGAGGTGGTACTTTTTAATTTACTTCATTAGATTTTACGACAGGTATCTATACTTTTTACTCCACTACTTTTCAAATTTCACCAGCGTTACATGTTACTTTTGTTTTTTTCTTCTTCTTCTCATTGTTAATCGATTTGTTTCATGCCTCCGGCGCAATCGATAAGCCCCGTGCATCTATACCACAACTGAGCACACAAGTACAAGCAAGATTAGGCAGGTGAAGATACTGAACAATAAAAACCACCACACTTTTGTACAGAAGGTGGCAGTATGCACCTGATAGATGCTTGCAATCCGCCATCAAGCTAAGTTTTGGGTGTTTTAAGCTTCTGTTTACAGTGCAGTCAATTTTATTGCTTGTTTTTCCCATTCTGCAGTTTTAAATAAAACAGCAGTCAATGAATTTTCCGGTTCTTGTATATTGACTCAGATCTCTGTGTATACAAGATAGATAGATAGATAGATAGATAGATAGATAGATAGATAGATAGATAGATAGATAGACGGACGGACGGACGGACGGACGGACGGACAGATATAGATATATATATATATACTAGGGCTGTAAAACAATTAAAATTTTTAATCGAGTTAGTCACAGCTTAAAAATTAATTAATCGTAATTAATCGCAATTCAAACCATCTATAAAATATGCCATATTTTTCTGTAAATTATTGTTGGAATGGAAAGATAAGACACAAGATGGAGATATGCATTCAACATACTGTACATAAGTACTGTATTTGTTTTTTATAACAATAAATCAACAAGATGACATTAACATTATTAACATTCTGTTAAAGCGATCCATGGATAGAAAGACTTGTAGTTCTTAAAAGATAAATGTTAGTACAAGTTATAGACATTTTATATTAAAACCCCTCTTAATGTTTTCGTTTTAATAAAGTTTGCAAAATTTCCAATCAAAAAATAAACTAGTAGCTCGCCATTGTTGATGTTAATAATTACACAATGCTCATGGTGCTGAAACCCTTAAAATCAGTCGCACCCAAGCGCCAGCAGAGGGCGACAAAACACCAAAAAACACAAGTAACAAGTGGAAATGACACTTTGCTGTCATTTTAATCTGTTTGAGCGGGGCATATGCTTTAATTGCGTCAAATGTTTTAACGTGATTAATTTTAAAAATTAATTACTGCCCGTTAACGTGCAAATTTTGACAGCCATAATATATATATATATATATATATATATATATATATATATATATATATATATATATAGTTACGGATGATGTTGGTGTGAGTCTCATCGCTCGTTGAGTTAAGTTCATGTCTTGTGTTCGGCCGCTCGTGTCTCTTGCCTCTCTGCCGGAAACGTGAGTGACAAATAGTTCCCCTCAGGAACACGAAATACCCCACATTCGTTCCATGGGTTAATTTTGTACATAGAATGTAGGGTCACAACACAGGCCCCCCCAGAATTCACACACACAGGAGGCCAGGTGTAACCCGAGTGAACGGAAGGATCGGGCGAACGCCCAGGGCGCAAGGTGGAAGATGGCCAAATGGGACAATCAGGAGGACGTCCAGGATGCCAGGTGTTGGACGACCGAATGGAACGATCGGGAGGACATCCGGGATGAGGAGCATGTCGTGAAGCGGGTGACCAGAGAGGCGGTACATGTTGCCCAACCTAGGCCGGGGACGAGGGTGAGATGCGCGACGTGCAGTGCCACCCAGTCGAGTCCGGAGACAAGGGCACGCGGCAGTCGGGGTTGCCTAGCAATGGCCGTGGACAAGTGCAACTGGCGAAAGAAACCAAGCTGATTGGCCGTAGCAGGAGCGAGGGAAGCACCGAAACTGGAGTCGAAGCAATGTCCTTGTCGTCTAGAATCGGCGATACATGAGAGACGGCGGCAGTGGCGTTCGCAGGTGCTGGCAGAGGAGCGACCTCGGAGACTTCCGGAGGTGCTGGGACAGCAGCAAGGTTAGCGGCGACGTCCAGTGGTGCTGGCAGAGGAGTGACCTCGGAGACCTTCAGAGGCGCTGGCACAGCAGTGAGGCCAGCGGCGGCGCCCAGCTGCGCTGGCAGAGGAGCAACCTCGGGGACTTCCGGAGGCGCAGGTGATGGAGCAATGTCAGCATTGGCCAAAGATGCAGGCACAGGATTGACCATCAGCAGGAAGACCAAGAGCAGACACTGCGTCGACGAGAAAGCCAAGAATGGACGGGATGCCGTTGAGAAGGCCAGGAATGGACGGGGCGTCATCGAGAAGCCAAGAGAAGGGCGCGGCAACGTAGAGCAGTGCCGGAGGCGAGCGAGAGTGGCGCTGGAGGCAAGACGGGAACGTCGGCATCGGGAAATGCCAGAGCAGGAAGGAGTTGTGGCTGCGTGGGCGCTGCGACAGAAGTACAACTGCGAGGAACCGGGGCGGAAGCACCGAGGCAGTAGGGCTCTCGTGACGGGCACCTCAGGCACCTTTGAAGTCGTTAATTCGCACCATGGTTCAAAGAGCCGGCGAAGTTGTGCATTGAGCCCCGTACACTTGTCCTCCTTCGGTGGAAAGATCATGAAGCACTGAGCTTTGACCGCCGTCGAGTACCCGAGCGCAGCTACCACGTGGTAGAAGCGCATGGTATCATCTGAAATACCACAGCGGGCGAACTGCGCCTCAGTGCATGCAAACCATGCGGCTGCAGAAGACTCACTAAACATCGCTAGCTCGAGAAAGCTAGGGTCCGCCATGTCATTTAATGTTACTAAAATGCCTCGGAGACCTAGCGAGGCAGGTGGGGCTAACCACTCATCCGTCCGTCACTCGTTGAGTTAAGTTCGTGTCTCGTGTTCGGCCGCTCGTGTTTCTTGTCTCTCTGCCAGAAACGTGCGCGACCAAGAGTTCCCCTCCGGAACACTACATACCCTACATTAGTTCCATGGGTAAATTATGTACACCACCATATACGTAAATTACATATTTGCAGTGGGAGAAAATAATTTTACTTTTAATTTTACTTTTTACTTGTAAAGTGCATTTTAAAGCAAGTACTTTTGTACTTTTACGTAATTTTTTTCTTAGATACTTGGACTTTCACATACATATACTTTTACATAAGTAAAGAAATAGTGAATACTTCATCCACTACTGGTACTTATTCTATTCTATTCTATTCTATTCTATTCATCTGGCTGATTTGCTGAAGAATGACTATCCGTCAATTTATCTGTCTGTCTCCCTCGCTCATTTTCATTCGTTTCATAGGAGGCCTAAAATGTTAAATTTAGAGTTTACAGTAATGTAAACATTTTCATCCATCATTTTTACTGATAGGATGTCGTTGGTACCTCATATGCATTTATTATCCCAACTGTTTGTGTTGTGTCATTTAGATCATTATTATTTCAACACTGGGCTAAACAAAGTCACCTGTACCACTAGATAAATAGCCTACCTGAAGTGTGTTCAAAGTGCGAATACCTCTTTAAATTGTGTAACGTAATCCAGCACGTGCTTGTCTTGTGCGTATGTTAGGCTTGTCAAACAACAGTTTTATTCCTTAAAACAGTCATTTGTAAACCAAATGCAATGATTCAAGGGCTTGATACGTCGTACTGTATACGAATTGATTCAATTCATATGAAAATAATCAACTCAAATGTTGGTCAATTGTGCAAATTAAAACAAAAACTCTATAACTGTTTTTTCACTTTGCAATATACGATAACATTGAATACGCTTCTAAAACACTCTTTCCAGTACAGTATACGAATTTAAAATATAGAAAGCGCGTCCTCTACCGGTAAACTAATGGAAGCTGCCACAGCGCTCGGTTTCTCACCGACTATTTTGAAAAACGAATATCTTTATTCATGTCATTATTATTAAATTTCATACAATGTACTAGAATATTAATAAAGCATTATGTGCATGTTTTCTAGTAGGTATATGATTGAAAGCCTGAAGAAAAATGAGTTAAGTCCCATATTAACTAGTTGTGTCTCCTAAGATGATAATTTGGTTTACAAACATCACTTTTAAAACGTGTTACCTTTAAACTTTAATGGTGCTGTTCAAGCACTTATTACTAGTATTGGAATATGATAAGGCAACTCGGAGGACAGCTTGGTGAGGTCCACGACTCTACAAGCTGCGCATGCGCACCTTGAAAATTCTCTTTCCCCGTGGACGCAATGGCGGACGCAGAGTGAGTGTCCACATCCGAGTCAAATCTGAATGCATCCTTTGTTAAAATACGTTTAGTAACATATTTTAATCTTTGAATGTACATTTTAGTCTATGTGGAATGTTGCCTTGTTTGTATTGTTGATGATAGATTTATTACTTTGCTATTTGGTCAAGCTTTGATTAGCCGTGTAGCATAGTACAACATGGCTGTCGTTCCTATATAATATGAAATGTGGCTAAAGTCCTCACCTATGCCAGGGTCAAATTATTGACGTATTTCATCTAAAGGTTCCTCCCGTAACCACTTCAAGTTGTTAAAAATTATGTTAGCCAACTTGTAGTCGTAGTAACTTAGTTTTTTTTCCGTAATGAAGCCGGCTAGCATGTTGGCATGTACGCGAGTCGACGTTGTTTCTTCAAGTGCACACGTCTTCGTTAACATGCGTACCAATTCTAAAATGTCAATTATTTATAGGAACAAAAAGGTTCCGGAAAAAGCTCCGGAGAAAAAGACGCCGGAGAAGAAAAAAGGTCCGGCAAAAAAAGATGCGGAAAAAAAGCTTCCGTCGATCCCAGAGAGCCTTCTGAAAAAGCGAAAGGCCTTCGCCGCCAGGAAGGCCCGTCGCGTTAAGCGATTGGTTGCAATTAAAAAGGTAAATGGCACATAATTCCACCAGTTATTTCTAATGGAAGTGTTAAACTATCAATTTGATTTAATAATAATGCTAAACACATCATTTTCTGTCCGTAGGCCCGCAAAGCGGAGAGGAAGCTCATCTACAAGAGGGCTGAACAGTACCACAAGGAGTACAGACAGATGTACCGGCGTGAGATCCGCCTTTCACGAATGGCTCGCAAAGTGGGAAACTACTACGTGCCAGCTGAGCCCAAATTGGCGTTTGTTATCCGGATCAGAGGGTAGGTTAAGTATGAGCATCATGTAAACTGTATTAGTTGCTATTTTGACACAGATGTTATGATACTGGTCCTTTGTGGTTAATGATGCAAGCTCTTTCCCCGACTTATCGACTATGCCGATACATTTTGTATATAAGCCAAATTGTTCTGAAACCACACAAAACAACAATATGAATCTTGTTTTGCCTTACTGGTGTATTTGCTAAAGAAATGTATCATTCCTTGCAGTATCAATGGAGTCAGCCCAAAAGTCCGCAAAGTTCTGCAGCTGATGCGTCTTCGTCAGATCTTCAACGGAGTGTTCGTGAAGCTTAACAAGGCTTCCATTAACATGCTCAGGATTGCAGAACCCTACATTGCATGGGGGTGAGTAGAGTTCAACAGAATTGAAATTGGTGTTAATTGGCTACCCTTTAGTAGTATTTTTTTTTTTTTTTTTTACCACCAATATACATGTACTTGTGGTATAAGTACTCTTAACCCTCTGGTGCATATTGGTCACTACAATGGACAGCTACTGAAACCTACCTTTCTCTGTAATGCATTTGTTCCTATGGTTTAATGCGGGGGTCAGCAACCCGTGGCTCTAAAGCCCCATGCGGCGCTTTTGCGCTGCACTAGTGGCTCCCTGGAGCTTTTTTCAAAAATATTTGCAAGTGGGAAAAAATGGGGCAGGGGAAAATATATAGTGTTTAAAATGTTTTCTGTAGGAGGACAAACATACAATTCTTCTAATTCATTGATATTTTAATGAAGTTAAGCTCGAAGCGGCACTGTACAACAGAGTAGTCACGTAATGCGCCATTCTCCATTGATGCACTGCAAGGAAAATAAACATTTACTGTATTTTCCACACAATAAGGCGCATCAGAGAATAAGGTGTATCTTCAATGAATGGCCCATTCTAAAACTACTGCATACTGTATATAGGGCACAGAGCTGTATAAGGCGCAGTATTATTAGTAATACTAGTGGTTGGGGTTGCGTTACGCATCCACTTGATGGAGCTACACTTAGGAGAATGTCATGCCATGATTGATCCATATACTTTAGGGCGCGTTGGATTATGAGGCGCACATTTGGCCTTTGAGAAAATTGAAGGCTTTTAGGTGAGTCTTATAGAGTGGAAAATACGGTAATCATGAGGCCTTATTATGTATTTGTAAATTTTGTAGCCAATTTAGTCTTTTTGATAGTAGGCTGATATTGTTACATACAACATGTGTTGCCTTCATTAAAAGGCTTTTAATTTTTTGTGGCTCCAGACATTTGTTTTTTTTTTAGTCTAATATGATTCAACATTTTGGGTTGCTGACCCCTGGTTTAACGCATAGCAACCTCGAGTGCTCTCAGCTGCCGTACTCTTTTGAGGTCAATTCAGTGGTCAGTTGATGTAACCAAGTAAATATCCTCATAATCCAATATAGCCGCCAACCTGCCACCCGTGTCGACTACAACTGGCCTATCCTGTCAATATTTCTATGCCCGAAGAGCTACAGTGGTAAAAAAAAAAAAAAAAAAAAAAAAAAAGAAATACAGGAAGATCGAGGGAAAGATATTTGATTGGAATATGAAATATTTGTGTGTAAGATATAGAAATTACAATTAACCACATGTCCAACGAAGTATTTTTTGAACACGTTTCATAATTGTCCATTTTTATCACTTTTTTTTTTTTGTTATGAGTTGGTGTGTAGTTACTATTTTCATAAACAGTTCATTGATAATATAAAATTTTGTGTAGATTAGCTGTAGTTTGCATTACTGTATTCATTTCATCTTATTTTGTAGACTTCAAAAGCAGCAAATAAGGCATTTGAGCCCAGGAAATCCAATTTCAGTGGTGATGATTAGGGATGTCCTGATCACATATTTTATGCACCCTAGTCAGTAACCTGATTTTAAGGCTCTGCTGCTAGTCCCGATCAGATACCGGTATTTTTAAAAATTTGAAACAAAAGTTTCAAACCTATTACAGTACTGTTTACAGTCCTTCCTCTTTCCGAGAGTGTTGCGGACCATAAAACGTATATATTTTTCTTTTGGCAATGCTATTGTATTTCTGGGTAATACTTTTTAACTCTTATCAAATAAAAAATGAAATGTATAAGTGTACTGACCAAAACTGTTTCCTTGTGCATTGCCGGACAGCCAGCTAACATTGTCTGCCCTCCAATAAAACACAAGGCTGTGTCTTTTGTTTTTAGATGAATTTGTTTGTGAAACTAGTAAGGAAACATGCATGCATTCAACACAACTGCACAATACACGCAGGTATACAAGTACCATTTAGACACCACACTTGAGCTTTAAGTATAGGTTAGCTTCAGCAGGACTTTGTTCATATACCTTTTCCCATGTTTTTCTCTCACAAGAAAATCTGCCATGCTTCCGTCTTGTGGGAAAGCAAAGAAACTGCCGTGCTGTCATAGATCGTCGTATTAAAGTATGTCGTCGGATTTAGAAACAAATGTCGAGACAAATTTTACATCAATGTCGAAAATATTGTCAAAACGATCGTATGTCGAGGTACCACTGTATTATACATCATTTTAATAAAATAAAAAATACTGTACTTCCCATCAATGCTGGTGGATGGGGATAAGGGTACACTGAGTATTTTCATGTCCTAAAACCAGATCAGAAAAAAATCTTGATGAGGGATTTTATAATTCATGCATCAGAGGGTTAAAGTCATCTCAAGTATAATAACACTATTAAAATGTGGTCATGATGCAGAACTTTTTTCCCCGTCTTATCGACCGTGGTGAAAACTAACAGAAACAAAGCCAGTTTTGTCTGAACCCACATTAACATGTACAAAGCTTAACGGTGAAATGCTTAGCAGTTTTTTCCCTCACTTCCTAACTTTACATATTGAAATCTGACAGATATCCCAACCTGAAATCTGTGCGTGAGCTCATCTACAAGCGTGGTCATGGCAAGATCAGGAAGCAGCGTATTGCCCTCACAGACAACGCTTTGGTGAAGCGAACCCTCGGTAATGCTCACACTTGCCTGCTCAAATACATTTACAACTACTAGAAAAGTTCATTTTGTCTGGGGTCCAACAATGGTGGTTAATGATGTACACTTTTTTCCCCGTCTTATCGACAATGGTGAGAGAACATTATAACTAAGCCAGTTGTGTCTGAAACCACATCAAGCGTGCCCTTGCAAAATGTTATTTTTCAAGCCACAACTTTGTCATTTTTGTACATTTCAAACTAGCAAGTCTTGTGTGGTTTGACACGGTTAAATGTTCACCTGCAGGCAAATACGGTATTATCTGCATGGAGGACCTCATCCATGAGGTTTACACCGTCGGCAAGAACTTCAAGGCCGCCAACAACTTCCTCTGGCCCTTCAAGCTCTCGTCACCTCGGGGTGGCATGAACAAGAAGACTACTCACTTTGTGGAGGGAGGTGACGCTGGCAACAGGGAGGATCAGATCAACAGAATGATCCGAAGGATGAACTAGTTCAATCGTAAGTTATGCCCGGTGAGCTTCAAGGTAACCCTGGGCGGTATGACAAAAATTATCCCGATAAAAAAAATTTTCATCAGTCGATATCGATAATTATCACACTTATTTTCTTTCAAATTTGAAGTCTGATTTTTGCCATTGGAAGCTGACAAAACCAGATACTGCTTGATCCAATCTTTAATGTCAGAACAAAGATGCATGCATGGTGACAAACAACTACACAGCATTTCTCTAATATGCAGATCATTGCACATGAGGTCATCAAAATGCACAAAATCTGAGGTAGATATGCCATACCAAAAATTTAATAACCATAAATGGACAACATAATTACACTCGGCAATATGTTAAAGCCTGTGCATCTTGTGCATGGTCTTAAGATGTCTGACAATGTCAACAAAATAGACAAAAGAAAATGTTCAGCTTCCAAAATGTGACAAATTAACAAGACAGCCATTGCTGTAAAGGTTACAGGCCAGAAAATTAATTAGCCACAGCATCAAGCTTTAATGCTGCTCTGTGACAGGTCACCTTCAGTCCTGTACTGAATACCCACTTAGAGCTAGCATTCACAGTGCACCGGAACCCCCCCACCCCCGTTCCGGGTGTGTAATTTATCGAAAGTTTTTCTGTTGACAAAAATTATATAACGATCATTTTTAGCATTTTATTGCCCAGGGTTACTTCAAGGTGTCTCTTGTGGTTAAGGATGCACTATTTTTTTCCCCGTCTTATCGACTGTGGTGACCACTAGCTAAAATATAAGCCAACTTTGTCTGAAACCACAAACATCTGAAGACACTGAATTTGTTTATGTACACTACTTGCTAAATAATTGTTTTTTTCCCCTTTACAGGTTTGTACAAGAATTCAAAATATACAATAAAAAGTTGGGAAAAAATACTGTTTGACTGTTTTATTCCTCACTTGGTTGTAAATGTCGGTAGCCAACCAGAAATTTTAAAACTCTTCAAGATAATTAAGAAGTACTGTAAAATTATGTTGTCAAGTCGGGTTTTTTTATTGTTAATGAGCCATTGTTGCCGCGTGTTGCCATGTAAATTCAAATTGAGCAACGAAGACAGGCTTCAACATTTAACAGGTTATGCTGCCATAGTAACGTAGTGTAGTGCGTTGCGTTGTCACAGTATACGCAACCGCGTGTCCACAAGTTCCTTTGCTTGCTATTCAGTACTCTGTGTACAATATGACATTGCACTTTAAAGAGTCACTTACGCTGCCGACCCCGGAAACTTTCCTCGTGAAAGGACTCACAAATTGCGACCATCGTGACACCGGAATAGGCGGTCGTCCTTCTCAGACTTGCGGACGTTTACAAATGGGAGCCCCTTCGAGGGGAGCACCTTTTAGACCAGCACGGACGTTAGCATCGATTCAGTATTTGAACGGTAAGTGAACAGCTGCGCTGCGTACGGTGTATTTGAAGATGGCATCGTTTGTTGAAGAAGCGAGTGGCGGTTTTGCCTACGTCGTTGTCGACGTAACATGACGTCTTGGGCACCAAACTAGAACAAACGTGTACTTGAACTCGTAGGTCGCGTCCAGTGGCTCAATGACAGCCAATCATCTATGGTCTCTTAAGCAGCCCGACTTGTTTAAAAATGACTTAATTTTCCACTTTCGAGTACAAACTGCACTCATAACAAATTGACGAGGGCTACCTGCACCACTAGTGCTGTGTTTATATTGAATTGGGTCATACTGTATCCGTGTAGAGCACCCTTGTCAAATGATACGGTAGGCTTTTGTATTTACCATGCCGTTTAGATTTTTGCCGTAGCAGAATTAAAACATGCAATTGCTCATTCAATACAGACGATGGCAGTGGCGCTCATTGTTACAGAATGCGCTGGATGTATATACCCTAACCACCGACGTCACAAAACCACGTGCTCGCTGTGTGGTTCCGCCCACTTGTCCGTCATTTTGTCTCTATTAGCATTGTTTTCAATTGATCGAGGAATTTAAAATGCATTTCATGGAAGACCCGGTGCTTTCTGATGCCGTAAACTCACAGGATGTGTTGCATAAAAGGCGTTATGTGGAAGAGCTTCGTTCTATACAGTCGCCAGATCCATATTTGATGCCCAAATCGGTTTTTCGACCCACTGTCTTCGCCCTGTCTGCCTGACATCTGCTACGCTGATATTTACAATTATCTTGTCCACACAAAATCAGCCTATTCTCACGAAAATTTGAAAAACTTCAAGAGCTTGGAGGCTTATAAATACTTCGTTGCTGGTTGGGTGAAACAGGTCCTCGTTCACGAAAATTCAGCAGGAATCTTATCTTGTGCTTGGAAAGGTGAGTTACGAAATTTTCAATTCAAAATCTTGTGTTATTGCTAACATCCACTGTCAAGTCTAATGTATTTCATGTTGTTTGTCAATGGAGTTAAGGCTTTTAATGTTTATATGGTTTAGCGATAGCACTCTCACTACATACATACGTGTATGTTGTCGGCGATTAGCCTAGCAATGATCTTAATTGTGGTTATTTGTCAGCCCAAAACCCTCTAAGTATATCTTAAATGCATCTTACCGGATATAAAATGACTACTACATAGTCTGTGGTGATTTTTTGGTGCCCAGTTTTCACGTCGAATTGCAGCCGTCCATTTCGCTCTCTTTGGATCCCTCGGAATACGGTAAAACTTCAAGTCTCTCCTTCCATCTTCTCTGTTAGTGCAACCAACAGCCACACACGCCTTCACCATTTTGATTATTAATGTTAAGGAGCAGAAAAACACGCCGTAAATAGGAGAAATGTACTAGCCGTAACAGGTTAACACTATGTTTTGACGGACAAGTGGGCGGCACCATTCAGGAGAGCGGAGTTGTGACGTCACGTGGGTAGGGTCTATTCCGCGTAAAGTAGGGGTGTCGAAACTGCGGCTTGGTTTTTATTGACACAGAAAATGATGAAAATATAGGGAATGGGACGTACTACGTCATTGTTTGGACGCGCCTCCATGCTGGTAATGATTCACTTCCGGTCCGGCAGACTGCGGATTGTAACGTGTGGTAGTGCTAAGCTAACTCCTTCGGTGTTTTAGAAAGAAAATATGGGTGCTTATTGTTGCGTTACCGGGTGCAACAGCGTCTCCTACGACAAAAAAAGGGGTTAGGAAAAATGGACTCACTTTTCACCGTTTTCCTGGATGGAAGACCAAATATCAGCTCACGAAGGTATGACGGATAGCTGGATTGCAGCGGTTCGTCGGAAAAGCATTTCTTATGATCATATTTCTGCTGGAATGAGAGTGTGTTCCTGTCATCTCTACTCTTGTAAATTGAACGATTTATCCACTTTTGGTTTCAATACGTTTTTGTTTTTTTACACCGTTGTGTAAACCTGCCTCGATGCTGGCCTACTACGACTCACCTACCTGTTGTGTTCCTAGGTAAACCTGCTGACAACACATCCCTATTGGTCACCATATCTCTTCTTGGATCATTTGACAAAGAAAATTTGTTCAATGGAGTGGTTCCATTTGTCCTGTGTCGGACTCAAACAAGCCCTTGCAGCAGACGCCATCTGGGTCTGCCCTTCTTGTCGAAAATCTGCGGGCTTTTAACTTGTGAAAATGCAAGAACTTTAATGCACATATTCTGCCTGGCTATTTAACTAAGGCCAGTGAAGTGTTTTTTTTTTTGTTTTGTTTTGTTTTTTTAACCACTTTGACAAATACACGTTTCATTGTTATGTTGAATTTATATATTATATTATTATTTTTAATTTATAATATTCTTATTTGCACAAATGTAGACTTTAGACTGTCAATTCAAATAGTGTTGGAAAAGTTGCAATATCTAAAATAGAAATGCAAGAACTGTAAAGTACATATTTATACACCATTATTTACCTAAGGCCACTGGATGTTTTTTAACTGCTTTGAAAAATACAGGTTTTGTTGTGATCTTGTATTTATATAGTATATAGCTTTTTATAATGTATTAATGTATTATAATATTTGCTGCCCCCTGCCAGAGTGTGGGCCATTTTGTACTAAAAGGATTTTAAATTGTCAGTTCAAATACTGTGTTGGAGACTAGTACTTGCAATACTTAAAATAGAAATGCAAGAACTTTAAAGGACATATTTATTCTGTCTGGCAATTTACCCAAGGCCAGTAAATAGTGTTTTAAACTGCTTTGACAAAGACACGTTTATTGTAATCTTGTATTTGTGTATTACTTATAATTTATTATATAATATTTGCTGCCCCCGTCAGAGGGTGGGCCTTGTTTGCACTAATTTAAAGATTTTAAACTGTCAATTCAAATATCGTATTGGAGAAATTGCATTACTTGAAATAAATCTATTGCAATTTATCAATCCCAATTCTTGTCTACAACACTGTACAAAATTGTCAATGCATATTCCAAATAGAATAACAAAATTAAGTCACCTGACTTTGTAATTATTACACCTGTTTATTATGAAGACCTGAAGTAAACAACAAGCAGTTACAGTTTGTCAAGAAGTTGTTCGAGGCATGTTTTGGTATTCATATTTTATTGACTTTTCACAACAACACTTGGGCTCGTGTTTGTAAGAGCACAGCAAACAGAAGTTTCAGCGTGCACTCGTCGCCTTTCCAACCTCTCATAACACTCCGATGTGGTGCGCTTGACCTCAGAATAACCCAAGAAGAGATATGGTGACCAATCGGGATGTGTTGTCAGCATTTCATATGTAGGTTTTCCTAGGAACACAACAGGTAGGTAAGGAGGAGGAGTAGGTTAGCATTGCTACCGAGGCAGATTTACACAATGGTAAAAAAAAAAAAAACGGATAAATCGTTCAACTTACAAGAGTAGAGATGACGGGAACACACTCTCATTCCAGCAGAAATATGATCAAGAGAAATGCTTTTCCGATGAACCGCTGCGCCCCAGCCATCCGTCGTGCCTTCGTGATCTGATATTTGGTCCTCTATGCAGGAAAACGGTGAAAAGTGAGTCCAGTTTTCCTCGCCCTTTTTTTTTTTTGTCGTAGGAGAAGCTGTTGCACCCGGTAACACAACAATACACACTCATAATTTCTTTCTAATACACCGAAGGAATTAGCTTAGCACTACCACACGTTACAATCCGCATTGAGTCTGCCGGACCGGAAGTGAATCATATTACCAGCATGGAGGCGCGTCCAAACAGTGACGTAGTACGTCCCATTCCCTATAATATGGCCCACACAAATAGATTTCAGCAGTGATGGAGGAAGTACTTTTTACTGCAGTCAAAGTGCAGATACAGGTGCAAAAAAAGTACTAAGAACAAATTTACTCAAAAATACTTGATTTTTACATTTACATGTTAAAGGTATTTTCTCCCGATGCAAAAATGTAATACTTATATGTTCTATATGAGGGGTTCCCAAACTATTCCACATCGGGCCGCTGTGGGTGCTGGATTTCTTTCCAACAAAAGAGGACACGTGTACCAATCTGGTGTTTTACAAGTGTAATCAGTTGCTTGTAGTCAGGTGCTGCTTGTTTTAGCAGAAACCTCATTGGTTCAACTGTCTGTGCTCGATCGGTAGGAACAAAAACCAGGACCCATGGGGGTCCTTGAGGACCGGTTTGGGAACCACTGTTTCGATATGGAAGAAAACGCAGACAAGGCTGAAAAAGCAGTCTCTGCTCTTGCACCGCTCTTTAGAATAAACTTCTTTATTTTAAGCCAAAAGAACTCTTGTTTCATAGAACAATGTAGGGCTGCAGCTATCGAATATTTTAGTAATCGAGTAATCAACTGAAAATTCTATCGATTAATCGAGTAATCGGATAAAACAAATATATTTTTGGGTGAAGAGCAATTATACATATACATGAGAAAACAAGACATTTCATGTAATCTTGAACCATTTTCAGTCAATCAATGTCTTTATTTTCGATGTATATTGTTGAAAACAGCCAACAATTGCATCTCAGATGTAACTAGAATTAAAAAAAAAAGACTAATTCACTGCTTTCACTCAAAAAACTTTTAGATCTTATTAATATATATATATATATCTTACCTAAAAATGCCATTACGCTTGATAACACACATCACTTAAAAGTTAGGATTTGTTTCCCACGTGTTTCAATTGAATTTCTCTTTGTGTCAAGCCATTTTTAAGTTCTAGTTAAGTTTTAAGTTAGTCTAAACTGTAAGTCCTGATATGATTTTGAGTTTTTGCTGTGTTCAAAATAAATGTATGATACAGGCTGTATTGGAGCACATTAAGGACCAGTGCTACTTGGTGTTTTATCCAGCAATGACTACTGAGCTAAAATTGATAGTTAGCATGATTAAGTTTTTATTTTACACCCTCATCACTCCACAATGCTATGTTATGTTAAAGCCTGTATGTAAGACACGTTAGCCACGCATCGACAGTGGTCTTAATTAATTGAAACCTAGCCCTCCGCAGGGCTAACGTTCCGTGAGCTAGTAGCGACAGTAACGTTAATCTTATTTATTAGCGCTTAGCGCTGTACTGCTTTAAGATGGCGGCTGTTTACAAACGCTGCCCAGACACGACCGAGTCTGTCAATGCGCATCTAGTTCAACATACATGTGATCTCTATGAGACGCACCAGATGCTGCCTGTTACCAATGTAGCATTGTGCGGGCTAGTATTTAGCAACGTCGGCGTCGTTTGTGGCGGCGGTCGGCTGCGGTAAGTTTTTTTTTTTTTTCCTTCCTCTTCCTCTCCGCACGTGACAGCGCGCTGTCCCGCATTAAAAGTAGTCCTAGCAAAACGTGATGCTTAGAGCTGTCAAAATAAACGATTACCCGAGGTGAATAAAATTACTCGGATCAGTTTTTAAACTCGAGTTACTCGAGTTGCTCGAGTACTCGTTTCAGCTCTAGAACAATGTCTGTATGCTGCCATACCAGTTTCATGGCTCAGTAAGCCCCCAAACTATTTTTCATTTGTCTGTTTTACCCTGGAGTCCCCTGTTTACAGTCACAGCGCAACTGCTTTTGTTTCAACCCAGCCATAAATGAAGGTAATTATATTATTCGAAATATCATTTTTAGCTTAGAATATTTAGTTTAAAAAAAAAGTTTAAAAAACGACTTTATAAAAATATTCACTTGCATATTTTAAACTTATAAAATTATGTCACAATAAAAAAAATAGTGTCTGTAAATAAGTCACAGATAGCTACCTTATATCTATCACTTAAAGCAGTAATGTGAACTAATTTCTTCACATGCCAAATAGGGTCACAAGTAAAGTAATTAAACATTGTCTAACAAATAAAGCATGAAAAAATAATTTATATGTTGTATATTTGACAAAATAATCGCGTTTCCGAAGTTCGAGCCTGAAAGGGGACGAACCCAGAAGTGATACGTCACACCGGGAACAGCGTTGGCAGCTCCATACATATAGCCGCCATACAAAGTCCTTCAAACAATGATTCAAACAGCGATATAAACGATAGATAGAGCGCAAGGGAGGAGATCCAAGTTTTTGAAGAGGTGGAGGAATAAGAGGAGCTTGGAATTTTATGTTGGACCTAACATGTATAAGCCAGATGCTAATCAGGATGCAAACAATGTGCCTAGACTACCTGACATGGAATGGATACAAGACCCATCGAGATTACAACATTGGTAAGATATAGGCTGTTATTATTTTCATGATTTGAAGATGCAGGCATTTGCACATAATTTTATGTTTTTGTCTATCTGATGACATTGTTAAAAAAAAAATCAGACTTCATGTTCATTTTTGGCAGATCCGGCAGCTCTCGTGCATATAAAATAATAATATAAAAACGTTGGGGGGAAAGAAGGAGATGAGTCGTCGATGGCTTTCTCCACTTTATTGTGGCAACAATAAGAAAACAAAATAATAGCAGACTGCCGCCACATTCGACCGCGAAGTTTTGTTTCTCGCCGATCTCCTCCTCGCCTCCTACTCCAGCGTCTCTTAAACGGATCGTGCATAGTGTCTTGTTATGAGCTTTTTGTTTACAAATGTATCGAACACGCAGCGTGCTGACAACCTTGTCTCTTTATTAACACATGGAGCAGTTCTTATGGAAAAGTTAGAACACAGCTCGGCACAGCTCTCAGCAGGAAGTGGCATCTAATGGCATGAGGAAATGTAGTTTTTTCACACAAGCGAACAGATTACAAAGCACCACTTCAGTGTTGTCCTGAGACTACATTTCCCATGATTCACTGCGTGACCTGCGCGCTCCCTGATTCGCTGCGAGATTGACTCAATGCCTTAATTGTCCCCTGTCAGCGGCTCTCGAACTAGAAACAACAAACTAGAAGGCTATCAAGCGATCACCGTGAAAGAAATGCCGAACCGTACAAATGCAATGCAATGCTTGAAGCATGAAGGTGGAACTACATAATACAAATACAAATAAATGTGCACAAACTCACCGGCGGAGTGTGTCTCTTACTGCAACGTGACCGTGAATTACCACACCCCTTTCCCGATTGACAGTGGATAAACCCTTTCGGACAAGATCGTAGAAGATGCACAATTTAAACACGCTTAACCTAGAAAACGCAACAACAACTATTATCGGGGATTGCCACGAGTTAACTTTAGGCTAACATCGCTAGCTTATACTGTTCATTCCACAACAGTTGGCAGCTCTGCTTTGACAAAGTCATCAGTCATCTATCCAAAAATCACACTTACTTTTTGGCAAATCCTTGATCATAAGCAGACCGGTTAAGGAAGCAGGCATCTTCGAAGTGTTTGCAGCAGAGAACACTACTCGATGATGGCGTGAAATTCATTCGCTTCGTGCGAACGAAAGATATCCATTTACGTGCCCTAATATCCTTTGGCCACTCATACAACTTTTCGTTTGAGTGGGAACAAAACATCGCCACACACTGCCGTGGCATCTTACCGAGAAGCAATGCAACAAACAATACTGTTCTACGGCGGACTTCCCTCGCACTTCCCGGTGTGACATAATTTCCGAAGATTGCCGAAGAAAAGCATTTTCGTTGTCAAGGGCGTTGCTATGGTTTAAACAAAGAATCTGGAAGGGTTGCGTTAAAAAAATAATGAAAATATGCTTATAATTGTTTAGCCATTGATATTATTCAAAAACATGGTTGGCCAACCTTAGTTCACATTTCCCCTTTAATTGTATTTTTTTGTTACTGTCACATTTTCCCTGATATTTTAGATGATAAATAATCCATCCAAACAGAAAAATTGAAAAAAAAAAACATACATATAAAGGGTAAATATTTGAAAAAGAAAATCTCTTGATGTCTGCAATTTCTGCATCGGGACCCTTGTTATATTACCATGTTTCACCCATAAAATCCCCCAAAAATCCAGCTGTGGCCATTCACAGCTTTGTCTTTAAACTCAGTGATACATGCTACATGAAGTTTTTGGATAGAAGCAAAGTAAGTACGCGATAATATCTCGTTAAATTCATGGCGTCTTTAATTCTGCTCTCTCATGCTCTCACCACGAGTTAGGGTTTAGGGGGTTTATTTTTTTTTCTAAATGCCCTCCCGATCAAAATTTTTTTTTCCCCAGGAAATTGAGATGTTAAGCTTTTCCAATGATGTATCATACATGCATGTCGGACAGTTTTGAAATGTGGCCAAATTGGCGGTCACAGAGTGGAAATTCAAGTCACTCGAGTGTTTTCCGCCATGTACACTGCTAAAAAAAAGTAAAGAACACTAAAGTAACACATTGTTGATATGAATGAATGAAATATATACTTTCTTTCCATAGTTTAATGTGCTGACAAATCACACAAAAATTGTCATTGAAAATCAAATGTACCAATCATCCAATCCACACCTCATCCAGCACATCCAATGATGAAAATATTGAATTTGGCCCGCACAAGAAACATACATTTCAGCAGTGGTGAATGAAATACTTTTTATTTTTCACTTAAGTAAAAGTACAGATACAGGTGCCGAAATTACTTAAGTACTAAGAACACATTTACACAAAAGTCCTTGCTTTTAACATTTACAAGTAAAAATGTAATACGTATATGTTATATATACACTGCTCAAAAAAGTGAAGGGAATACTCAAAACTTTGTAGATATGAATGAAATATAAGTATTAAATTGTTCTTTCCATAGTCGAATGTGCTGACAAATCCCCCAAAAATGATTGAAAATCAAATGTATCAACACATGGCGGTCTCAATTTGGAATTATGCTCAAAATGCAAAGTGGAAAAACACTACAGGCTGATCAAACTTTGATGTAATATCCTTTAAACAAGTCCAAATGCAGCTCAGTAGTGTTTGTGGCGTCCGCATGCCTGTATGACCTCCTTACAACGCCTGGGCATGCTCCTAATGTGACGATGGAGGTTGTCCTATAGGGATTTCCTCCCAGATCTGGACCAGGGCATCAGTGAGCTCCTGGACAGTCTAGGAGCAACGTGGCTCTGCCAGACAGACTTAAACATAATGGGGGTTGCGTTGAAGAGTTTAACTGACAGCTTCATTAAAAATGTATATTACAACCGGCCCTGATGGCCCACACATCCGGCCGGCCCACCGGGATTTGTCCCGGTCCTCCCGATTAGCCACTCCGGGCCTGCCCAGCATGCACGTGCACAGGACGGAGCGGGAGATATAAATGAGTACTGTGGTAAAGGAGGAAAAACTGATGTGCAGGGCACTATTTTAAAGAACGTTTTTTTTTAGGTGGCGCAGTAGAGAAGAAAGATGCCATCCCTCAACTGAGATATGGCCACGTGCACCAACATAGGGATGGCTTATCCAGCATGCTTTCAGCCGGCCATGTGTGGAGAAGGCCCTTCACCTTGAGGTAAGAATATCTCAGCTTAATATATGTTCGTATATTGCATAGGTAAACAATCCTCTCACTTGGAATTTGTTTACATTTGACAGTGTAAAAATATTCATTTTTAAAAGAATATGTTGACTGTGATTATTACTGTGGCTTTAACCTTACTTTTAACTTATTCACATCCTTTTTTTCCAGCTGAGAAAATACTTAAACCATGTATTCCTATCATTATTTGTCTTTTTTGCAATAATAAATCTCCACAGATCTTATCACATTCTCCCACTTGTTTGGGTATTCCCCACAGCTACTCTGGGAGGTACAAACCCAAACTAAGTTCAACCACCTCGTTACCTTCCACATTATTTCTTCGAGGCTTGAGCACTTTCCCGGTGCAGAACTGCAAGACCAGCGGGTATTTGGGGGTCCTGGTTGTGTTTTAAAACTCATTAGACTAATTAATAGTTTTCTGTACATTCAGTACTCTCGTGACACTCTGTTCTACATCTGCAGGGCCAACGTGACTTATGCAGCCTACAATCTACTGACTCTTAAAGACAATCTGAACAGTGAGTAAGCATGTCCGATTGGGACTCAAAGGTATTAGAACACCTAAATGAATTGAGAAATGAAGATTATGTAGAGCTGGGGTGTCAAATGCATGGCCCGTGGGCAGGAAGTGGCCTGCCAGGGGTTATTCTGTAGTTCATTCATACTGTACATAAAAAATCACATGCTTTTATTTTGATGTTGGCGCCGTAAAACAGTAGATTTGTGCTTTGTGTGATCGAGTGCGTGCATCAGGGGCGGACTGGCAAATGGGGATACCATTTCCCCAGTGGGCTGATGTCGGGGGATATAAGTAGGGTCGTAATTCCTAAAATAAGTAGGGTTGTCACTGTACATGCATGAAATGCAACCCTACAAATATTACACGTGGGTGAAAAATAAGTTGGAATTGGTGACTCCGGTCAAGCCAGCGGACTTCGTGTTCCCGTGGTCAAATGAGCGGACCCTACATTTAGCGCACCCGCGTAATCCAAGCATTATAGCCAATTTAGGGCGTAGGTTTGGTCTCATACTACCGTAATGCACATAGTGCAAACAATCAGTGGCGCCACCCCTATAAATTGGTTGGCCACCCCACTGGCCACCCCGCATGCCAGTATATTGTTAGATTGTTGTAGCATCAGTTATGCATTTCATCCCAAATGAATGCATTTATTTTGTTTTGTTAAATGTAGGGCTGTCAAATTTATCGCATTAAAGGGGGGACTTTTTTTTTTTTTTTTTAATTACGTGAAAATATTTATCACAATTAACGCATTTGCAGTACGACTCATTCACGCATTGCCGCAAACAGCCTACAATGGCGCCTTTTTACTTCTATACAGAGATAAGAGGCAGTGTCAAGTGAGTGGAGTAGATAAAAGCATTCATTGGGACCGTGCTTTTAATTGGCAAAAGCTTTGTCATCTCTCCCACAGCAACTATAAATATTGTGGGAAGCGACGTGGGGAAGAATGACAGGAGTTGATCTTTTTCTTAACACCCTGTAGTGTATCCAACGCAAAGAAGATATAGCATTTGCAGCCACCACACACAGTCATGGTTGCACCACTTCCCATCATGCATTTGGGCAGAACAGTTAAGTCGTGACAGTATCATTTACTGAAAGCTCAACAAATACACTAGATGGCAATATTTAGTCACAATATACAAACTCACATTTATCCTTTAAGAATTACAAGTCTTTCTATCCTTGGATCCCTTTCACAGAAAGAATGTAAATGTTAATGCCATCTTGTGGATTTATTGCTATAATAAACAAATACAGTACTTATGCAACGTATGTTGAATGTATATATCTGTCTTGTGTCTTATCTTTCCATTCCAACAATAATTTACAGAAAAATATGGCATATTTTAGAGATGGTTTGAATTGCGATTAATTACGGTTAATTAATTTTTAAACTGTGATTAACTCGATTAAACAATTTAATCGTTTGACAGCCCTAGTTAAATGTACACCTTATGCCTAATAAATACATAAAACAATAAAACAGAATTGTTGTGGAACTCAAAATGTTGACTGAACAGTTACGGACTATGCACATTAAATCATTAGTAACATCAAATATTAGACAATACACCAAAGTATATCAGTAGCCATGTCCTTAAGTCTTTCTGATAGTTTTCCCCTGACCTTTTTACTGCAATAATATAATGAAAACCTGAAATTATGGCTTTTAGTTTTGGCCACCCCAAGATTTTAAGTGGCCCCATCTGGCCACCCCTATGAAAAATTTCTGGAGGCGCCACTGCAAACAATGATCCAAATAAGGGATGGCTAGCTTGACTTCATTTTTCCTTTTGGAGGCTGACCTGAGCGCAGTAGTTTTGCAGGTTAGCAAGTTTAATGGTATGTTAACTCTGATGCAGGTTGTACTTGCAGTCATATGTGGATTTTCAGGGGGGCCAGGCCCCCCTTGGTAGCCAACAAGTGTCATTGCATGTAATTGACTTCGCAATACAGTATATGATTTTAAAATTAAAAATTTCCACGTAAAATATTGAAAAATGAATGAAATGAACAAAAAAAGATAACCCTTACCCTAACCCTTTTTATAATGGGTCAAAATTATTTTTCGAACAGATCATGTGACTAGCACCTTAGACGGTCATTTGCTTTGCTTAACCAAAACCACCCAAGGACCGAAGAGGCAAGATGGATTTACGTAATTTTTTTCAAACCTAAGCTTTAAAAAGTGACAACAACTACTGAGCAAGAACCAAGGATTGAAAATGTAGACCATGAAACGCTAGAGACCACCGACAAAATGGTGAGCGGAGTTTCAATTTGTCGGTGTCTTGCCAATGTAGTTACCCCCATCAAAAATTGTGTCCACTGCCCGCGGGAGCGCACACACACACACACACACACACACACACACACACACACACACACACACACACACACACACACACACACATTAATTATGAGTTATGTTGACTTAAACAATTAATTGAAGCCAGAAAAGAACCACAGTGATATATTTTGGAAATCGACATTTATTAAACTGGAGAAACTTCATACAGGACTTGAATTACAGGAATAACAGTTATAGGTCATCCTATGGGTAAAACTGTGAAACATGGCCTTTTTTATGTTCACTATGTATGTTCTGTTATACAACAGGAAAAAAATGTTTTTTTTTTTTTTTTTTTTTTTTTTTTTTTTTTCATGGATGTGCCATGTTTTAAAACCTCGTAGATAACTACATCACCAAAACACGGAAATCAAGCAAATCAGTGCAGCGCAGTAACTCCACCCATGGGATACAATTTTTGACAGGAGTAACTGCATTGGCACGACACCGGCGGGCGTACCATATTCAATGTATGACGATCTTGGGGAAAAGTATAGCCTAAGCAGCCTGATTTGGAATTCCCCTCAAGAATGATGGGAAACAAAAAAAAAACGCTCATTTTCAACTTATTATTATAAATATTCTTGTAAGTTAAATTTATTCTTTACTCTGCATTTCGGGGTCATCAACATTTTGTGCCATTCCTTCCCCAAACGTCAAACTCCGCCTGTGCTTTCAGTTGCCAAATTAGTGGAGTTTTCCCCCACTTCCACAACATTGACGTCTTTTGACATGACTTACAGTGGCTGCTGCTGGCCGAAAAAAAAACTTCTAATATCCCTCCTCTCCAAAGGGGGCAAAGGAGGCGGCATGTTGTCGACATGAATTTGTTGGGGCTGTGTGAGTATGTGTGTGTGTCAAGAGTGAGGAGAAAAATGAACCGGCAAATTCAGCAAGTGAAAAAGGATAAATGTAAGTCTGAATATAATGAAAATAATTCACTTAATAATGGTAGGGTAACATATGGGAAGACAAAATAACCAATATAACTTAAATTATTTTTGTACTCTAATGCAAATAAGGTTGCTTAAAAGTTGATGGGGACAATCTGAGCATCCTGAAAAGTTGGTAGTGTTATGTCCCTACCGTCTCAATGCAAACCTACGCCCTTGCGGTCAATGCATTCCGACCGAGCGGCAAGGCAGCTGACGTCAGTGTGAAAATATATAACGCTACCATTGTCATCATTTAATAAAGGAAATAAAGTCGGCTGATCTTAAATCCGCTCTATCTACATATGCGTTATGTGCGCTGTCACGTCAATACAATATGATGTGATTCCACTGAGCAACGGGTCGTTTTAGTTGATGGTAGGTTACAGTTCTCATTTTTGTGGCACTGTAAATCCAAAAATCTGAATATATTCTGGCCAAGGTTGGTAAATATTAGTAGTGGACTTCTCTGACTACTACAAACTCACAACTATGCATTTTTACTGTGCCACTATTTAGAAAAATGAATTGAATATCCTATCCTAATATAAAATGTACTTGAAGGTACTTGAAGCACATGTAACACATATACTGTATCTTCATTATAGATTGCCAGAATGGAGGTCACTTTAACACATTTTCCCCTCTACATTCTCCTATTGGGCCTCCTTGCGTAGGCCAGTCTTACCCAGACCCGTTGATGGGGGCTTCCCGCTCCTTTCTTCATCGGATATCGGAGTTGTCGAGCTTGGAGGGCGAGACAGCGAAGCAGGAAAAGCTCAAGAAATTGAGGTTGTCCAGAAAAGAATCATCATCCTGACAATCACTGCTACCCCAGTCAAAAAGGTCAAAGGGGAGAACAGACTTTAAGTTGATGAGAAGGACAGATGAAGAACAAACCTTGAGGGCACCATGTTCATATAAGTGGCTCATTCTGTCTGCTCTTTTGTCTTTTCTGGTGCTACTTTTCTGCCTGGCATGGTTAGCGGTTAATTTCTGTCATTTCTAAACCAACGCCAAAATCACTATTTTCAGTGCTGAAAAGATACTTTAGTATTGACTGGCTTTTGCAAACATGATTTAATGTGGTATAAACTTGCATTTTGCTAATGTAAATAAATATATATCATATGTACGGTTGGCCAATGCGTATTTTTGTCTCCTCTCCCAGACACGTATACTTTTCATTTGCTGGTAAAATTACAGGGGGGGTCATCAGTTTAAGATGATGGTAACAAGGAACATGTGGAGATGAAGTATTAAGATATACAGGTGGGAGCGGAAGTATTCGCTGGCATTGTATGATTTTTCAATAATTCATTTATAATTTACCGGGGTTCACAATGCTGGCCAAAAGTATTGGCACCCCTGCAATTCTGTCAGATAATGCTCAATTTCTCCCAGAAAATGATTGCAATTACAAATGCTTTGGTAGTAATATCTTCATTTATTTTGCCTCCAATGAAAAAACACAAAAGAAAATGAAAAAAAACCTAAATCATTATCATTTTACACAAAACTCCAAAAATGGGCCAGACAAAAGTATTGACACCCTTTGAAAAATCATGTGATGCTTCTCTAATTTGTGTAATTAACAGCACCTGTTACATACCTGTGGCACAAAGCAGGTGGTGGCAATAACTAAATCACACTTGCAGCCAGTTAAAACGGATTAAAGTCTATTCAACCTCTGTCCTGTGTCTTTGTGTGTACCACATTGAGCATGGAGTAAAGAAAGAAGACCAAAGAACTGTCTGATGACTTGAGAAGCAAAATTGTGAGGAAGCACGGGCAATCTCAAGGCTACAAGTCCATCTCCAAAGACCTGAATGTTCCTGTGTCAACCGTGCGCAGGGTCATCAATAAGTGTAAAGCCCATGGCACTGTGACTAACCGCCCTAGATGTGGACGGAAAAAAAAAATTGACGAGATTCAACGAAAGATTGTGCGGACGGTGGATAAAGAACCTTGACTAACATCCAAACAAGTTCAAGCTGTCCTACAATCCAAGGGTACAACAGTGTCAACCCGTACTATCCGTCAGCGTCTGAATGAAAAGGGACTCTATGGAGGAATACCCAGGAAGACCCTACTTCTGACTCAGAGACATTAAAAAAAAAAAGCCAGGCTGGAGTTTGCCAAAACTTACCTGAGAAAGCCAAAAATGTTTTTGGAAGAATGTTCTCTGGTCAGATGAGAGAAAAGTAGAGCTTTTTGGGAAAAGGCATCAACATTAATTTTACAGGAATTAAAACGAGGCCTTTAAAGAACAGAACACGGTCCCCACAGTCAAACACGGCGGAGGTTCTCTGATGTTTTGGGATTGCTTTGCTGCCTCTGGCACTGGACCATATGCATGGCATTATGAAGTCTGACGACTACCAACAAATTTTGCAGCATAATGTAGGGCCCAGTGTGAGAAATCTGGGTTTCCCTCAGAGGTCTTCCAGCAGGATAATGACCCAAAACACACTTCAAAAAGCACGAAAAAATGGTTTTAGAGAAAGCACTGTAGACTTCTAAAGTGGCCAAAAATGAGTCCAGAACTGAATCCCATAGAACAACTGTGGAGAGATCTGAAAATGGCAGTTTGGAGAAGTCACCCTTCAAATCTCAGAGACCTGGAGCAGTTGGCCAAAGAAGAATGCTCTAAAATTCCAGCAGAGCATTTTAAGAAACTCATTGATGGATATCGGAAGCGGTTGTTCGCAGTTATTTTGTCTCAAGCTTGTACTACCAAGTATTAGGCTAAGGGTGCCAATACTTTTGTCCGGCCGAGTTTCGTGTAGAATGATCATGATTTAATTTGTTTTCCATTCTCGTTTGTGTTTTTTCATCGCAAGCAAAATAATTAAATAAAAAAATTCAGATTTGTTTCAAGACTACAGTTACATTTAGACTTCACTTTGATGGTTAATGCAGTTATTGCAATTTTGTTGTTTTATCACAATAGATTGGTTTATTTACATTTAAAAAACCAGCAGCTATTCATTCACGAATGTGATTGCACTTTAGTTTACATATTTAAATGTTCAGATATTAAGATTTGAATGAGGCAAAATAACATGCTTTTTCTCTCAAATATATTGTTATAATCATTTGTTTCAGATGTACTGTAATTATTTTCTGTATAAAAATTAATTTGGTGTTCAAAAAGTCCTTTTTCAAACTTGAGTCTTGAAAAAGAGGGGGTCGTCTTATAATCAGGGCCGTCTTATATTCGGGCCAATACGGTACTTATGAACCCCAGTAAATTACAAATAAATGATTGAAAAATTATACAATGTGAGTTCCGGATTTTTTTTCTAAAATATGTCTCTATAAGTGGAAATGTATCTATGATTGAAATTTCGGACTTCCACCTATTTTCTAAGTTGGTGAACTTGCAAAATCACAAGGGCTGCGAGTTTTGATCTTGCCTGAGAAGCCTGGGAGCGTTACCTTGAAAGACGCCGCATGTATTAATAATCGTTGCGCTTGTTAAACAACAGCGGTAGTGTACTGTGGCAACTGATTGTGTGTGTGTACTAGAAAGTGTTCTCAGCAGCGTGAGCGGATTTGAGTTGACTGACTCAATGAAGCATTTAATAAAGACAAGTATTTTTCTACGTTTTCTTCATTATTCCTGATTAAAAATAATTCAACGGGACAGTAACATGGTTAAAACTTTTTTTTTTTTTTTTTTTTTTTTTTTTTTTTTTACAATTTTTTTTCTGGCATCAGATCGGGACTCGGTGTAAAATGTGAAGTGTTTTAAATAGTTTTTGTCCTATTTTGCACAGGAACAGTTGCTGCAACAGTTAATGCACTTTGTAATGTAAAAATAAGAAAGTGGCATCTGGTTTAAACTGAGATAAATGTCTCTGTGTTTTTATAAATTTTAAAAGGTAATACTTTGCCATAGTTGAAGTATTGCAATACGTATTGGATTTCCATGCAGGTATTGGGATACGGATCGGATCGTGACAAAAGCGGACTGTCCCAGCCATAATATATATATTAGTGTGGTCCAAAAAAATAAAAAGTAGATAGTTACGTCACTCTCACGTCTTATTTTGGTTACTAGTTGGGAACTAATGCCCCATGCAAAATTTCAGCTGGATCTATATGGTATACAGTATAAACAGTGGTATGAAAAAGTATCTGAACCTTTTGGAATTTCTCACATTTCTGCTTAAAATCACCATTGGATGTGATCTGATCTTTGTAAAAATCACACAAATGAAATAAACTGCTTTAACTAAAACCACCCAAACATTTGTAGGTTAACATATTTTGATGAGAATAGCATGCAAACAATGACAGAAAGGGGAAAGATAAGTACAGGTAAGTAAACCATCACATTCAATTTAATTTTTGCCCCCCCCCCCTTTGGCAGCAATAACTTCAACCAGACGCTTCCTGTCGCTGCAGATCAGTCTGGCACATCGATCAGGACTAATCTTGGCCAATTCTCCTCTACAAAACTGCTGGAGTTCAGTCAGATTCCTGTGATGTCTGGCATGAATCGCTGTCTTTAAGTCAAGCGACAGCATCTCAATGGGGTTCAAGTCTGGACTTTGACTTGGCCACTCCAGAACGTGTATTTTGTTCTTCTGAAACCATTATGAAGTTGATTTGTTTTGGATCATTGTCTTGTTGCAGCATTAGCTTCAAATGTCCGACAGACGGCCTCATGTTTTCCTGCAAAACATCCTGATAAACTTTTGAATTCATTTTTTCATCAATGATTGCAAGTTGTCCAGGCCCTGAGGCAGCAATCAGCCCCAAATCATGATGCCCCCTCCACCATGCTTCACGGTGGGATGAGGTGTTGATGTTGAGCTGTTCCATTTATCCTCCACACACGATGTTGTGTGTTACTCCCAAACAATTCAACTTTGGGTTTCATCAGTTCACAAAATATTATGCAAAAACATCTGGGGAGTGTCCAAGTGCCTTTTTGTGAACATTAAACGAGCAACAATGTTTTTTTTAGACAGCAGTGGCTTTCTCCATGGAGTCCTCCCATGAACAGCATTCTTGGCCATAGTTTTACATATAGTTGATGTGTGCAAAGAGATAATGGAGTGTGCCAGTGATTTCTGTAAGTCTTTAGCAGACACTCTAGGGTTCTTTTTGACCTCTCTGAGTATTCTGCGCTGAACTCTTGGTGTCATCTCTGGTGGATGGCCACTCCTTGGGAGAGAAGCAAAAGTTCCAAACTCTCTCCATTTGTACAAGTAGACTTCTTCTCTGACTGTCGATTGATGAACATCCATACTTTTAGAGATGGTTTTGTATTTTTTCCCAGCTTTATACAAACGAACAATCTTTGATCACAGGTCTTCAGACATCTCTTTTGACTGAGCCATGATGCACATCAGACAATGCTTCTCATCAAGACAATTCATACCAGGTGTGTGTTTTATAGTGGGTATGGCAGCTTTAAACAACTTGTCAGTGATTGGGTACACACCTGACTTATACATGTTTGGGTGGTTTTAGTTCAAGCAGACAGTTTTGTTTTCATCTGTGTGATTTTGTCAGATCAGAAGATCAGATCACATTTGATTGTTTTTCTATGCAGAAATGTGAGAAATTCCAAAAGGTTTAGATAATTTTTCATACCGCTGTGTATATACATTCACCGGCCACTTTATTAGGTACACCTGTCCAACTGCTCATTAACACTTAATTTCTAATCAGCCAATCACATTGCAGCAACTCAGTGCATTTAGGCATGTAGACATTGTTCAAGACAATCTCCTGCAGTTCAAACCGAGCATCAGTATGGGGAAGAAAGGTGATTTGAGTGACTTTTTTTGAACGTGGCATGGTTGTTGGTGCCAGAAGGGCTGGTCTGAGTATTTCAGAAACTGCTGATCTACTGGGATTTTCACGCACAACCATCTCTAGGGTTTACAGAGAATGGTCCGAAAAAGAAAAAAATATCCAGTGAGCGGCAGTTATGTGGGCGGAAATGCCTTGTTGATGCCAGAGGTCAGAGGAGAATGGCCAGACTGGTTCGAGCTGATAGAAAGGCAACCGAGACTCAAATAACCACCCGTTACAACCAAGGTAGGCAGAAGAGTATCTCTGAACGCACAGTACGTCGAACTTTGAGGCAGATGGGCTACAGCAGCAGAAGACCACACCGGGTGCCACTCCTTTCAGCTACGAACAGGAAACTGAGGCAACAATTTGCACAAGCTCATTGAAATTGGACAATAGAAGATTGAAAAAACGTTGCCTGGTCTGATGAGTCTCGATTTCTGCTGCGACATTCGGATGGTAGGGTCAGAATTTGGCGTCAACAACATGAAACCATGGATCCATCCTGCCTTGTATCAACGGTTCAGGCTGGTGGTGGTGGTGGTGGTAATGGTGTAGGGAATATTTTCTTGGCACTCTTTGGACCCCTTGGTACCAAATGTCGTTGGAATGCCAATGCCTACCTGAGTATTGTTGCTGACCATGTCCATCCCTTTATGACCACAATGTACCCATTTCTGATGGAACATGCCAATATGGACCAAACTCTCTGAGGAGTGCTTCCAGCACCTTGTTGAATCTATGCCACAAAGAATTAAGGCAGTTCTGAAGGCAAAAGGGGGTCCAACCTGTTACTAGCATGGTTTACCTAATAAAGTGGCCGGTGAGTGTATATCTCCATATAACAGTAAAGACCAAAAGTTTGGACACACCTCATTTAATGCAACACAAATTAAGGTCCCAACCCCACTGATAAAGCAATAAATTTCACTAATTAACCCTGAAAAGGCAGACCTGTGAAGTCAAAACCCATTTTCCCTCTTGAAGCTCATCAAGAGAATGGCAAGAGTGTGCAAAAAAGTAATCAGAGCAAAGGCTGGCTACTTTGAAGATACTAGAATATTAAACATGTTTTTAGTTATTTCACCTTTTTTTTTTTGTTGCAGAGTACGTAATCCCACACTTGTTCATTCAATTACCTTCAGTGAGAATTTACAATGTAAATAGTCATGAAAATGAAGAAAAAGCACGACTGAGAAGGTGTGTCCAAACCTTTGGCCTGTACTATATATATATATGTATATATATGTATGGCGGAAAACACTCAGGTGACTTCAAGTTCCGCTCTGAGACCCCTAATTTGGCCAAATTTCAAAATTGTCCAATATGCATTATACATATATATATGTATAATGCATGTATGTATAATATGTATAATATATACATCATTGGAAAGCTTAAAATCTCAATCAATTCTGGGGGAAGAAAATTTTTGAACAGGAGGGTTTTTTTTTTATTTTAAAAAAGAATGTTTTTTAAACAGCAAAACCCTATCTGAAGGTGAGAGCACGCGAGAGCAGAATTACAGACGCCATGACTTTAATGAGATATTATTGCGGACTTACCTTGTTTCGATTCAAAAACTCCACGTAGCATGTATCACAGCGTCAAGACACAGCTGTGAATGGCGACAGCTGGATTTTTGGGGGATTTTATGGGTGAAACACTGTAATATAACAAGGGTCGTGATGCAGAAATCACAAACATAAAGGAGTTGTCAAGATTTTCTTTTTCATATATTTACCCTTTTAACTTTTTATTTATTATTTTATTTTTCTTTGTTCGGATCAATCATTTATCATCTAAGATATCGGAGAAAATGCGACAGTAACAAAAAAATACAGTTAAGCAATTGTTATGAGGTAGATATCTGTGACTTTTTACAGACACCATTTTTTTCATTGTGACGTCATTTGTTTAAGTTTAAAATATGCGAGTGAATAATTTTCTAAAGTTGTTTTTTTTTAAAAAAACAAAACAAAACCAACGCATTCAAATGAATGCACATAACAGGTGACTCTAAATTTGGCAGTATAGACTTGCTCTGTATACACCTTTCTCTTTTCTTCTTCTAAGCAGTTATGTTTGAGAGATTTTTCTATTTTCTTTACCAACAAGGGTTGAAATGCATAAAAATTAGGAGGCTGTACGGAAGCCATTTTGTTGTAACCTGGAGAGGGCCACGTTGATTAGCTGCTCCCCAGTTTTGTGGATCAGCATCCCTATACTTTATTATCTCACTTTGGGTGGGCTTTGTATTCCACTGGATGGAATGCAGGGGTTGGGCAAGGGATTGTTTCTTTTTTGTTATATGTTAAGTTGGTGTGAGAGTGTGGATGAATGTGTAAACTTGCAAAAAAAAAAAAAAAAAAAAATCCCTATATTATTTCTTCTTCTATGTAAATTAAACATTTTATGGACAGAATAAGCCAAGAAAATAATTTCAATGTAATAATAACTAGTTGGAATGTCAGGGGCATAAGAAAATTAACAAAATTAAAGAAAATATTGAACAGAATAAAAGACATTAAATCAAAAATGGTTTTTATACAAGAGTCTCATTTAACAACATCAGATATTCAAATGTTAACAAAAAGATGGCCAGGTCAGGTGTTTCATGCTCCCTTTACTAGTCAAGCTAGAGGGGTAATCACCTTGATTCATAAATCAATACCATTTCAAAAATCTAAACTTATTGTTGATCCAGGGGGAAGATACATTATTGTTCAAGGGACAATCAATTCACAAAAAATAAATCTTGTCAATCTATATGGCCCTAATGAAGATTCCCCATCTTTCTTTGATAAGCTTTTTCTGACAGTTTCTGCTCTTGATGGAAAATATATTGTGGGGGGAGATTTTAACTGCACTCTCAACCCAGTACTAGACCGGTCCACTGAAAATGATCACACACATATAAAATCTAGAAAGTTATTACAAAATTATATGCATGACCTTGCATTACAAGACATATGGAGGGCTAAAAACACAACTATCAGACAATATTCATGTTTTTCAAGTAGCTTTAAAAGTCATTCGCGTATCGATTATTTTTTAATATCTAATACACTACAAAAAAATGTGGAAGAATGTTGGTATAATAGTATTGTGATAAGTGATCATGCACCTGTATCAATAAAAATACAACTGGGCAATACCGACACAAAGTCAAATAGGTGGAGATTTCAAACCTATTTATTAAAAGATAAATCGTTTATCAAGAATATTGAAAAATCCATTGAAACCTACTTTGAACATAATAAAGAAGAAACTTCTGCTAATATTAGATGGGAAGCTTTTAAAGCATACATTAGAGGGGAGATCATTAGCTATACGAGCTCTCTTAATAAAAAAATAAACCAACAGATGAGATCTTTAGAAAACGAAATAAAGACATTGGAAACTGAACTATACAAAAGTAATGACCGCACTAAATTACACAGTTTAACTATTTTAAGAGCCAAATATGACAAAATCTCAACAGATAAAGTGGCAAAACAACTAATGTGGACAAAACAAGCATTTTATGATCAAGGTGAAAAAGCAGGCAAACTGTTAGCCTGGAGAATTAAAAAACAACAAGCTGATAGAGCCATACTAAGTATAAAATCAGAAAACAACCACATTACAAATGATCCCCTTGAAATAAACGAAAAATTTAGAGAATTCCTCAAGAAACTATATACATCAGAATGCATGGCAAATGATGGTCTTCAAAATACATTCCTTGATAAATTAAAATTTCAACCATTATCGGAGGATGACAAAAAAATACTTGACAGCCCACTGTCAAGAAATGAAATTTTGGAAGCTATTGGTAATCTGAACAGTGGGAGAACACCAGGGCCAGACGGAATACCGATAGAGTTCTATAAAACATTTAAAAATAAGTTGACCCAGCCACTGCTGGACATGTACAACGAATCATTCAGAACAGGGACTCTTCCAGATACATTGAGATTAGCCACAATTACATTGATTTTAAAACCAAACAAGCCACAAATGGAATGTGCCTCATATAGAGGAATTAGTTTAATGGGATGTGATATGAAGATATTATGTAAAGTATTTGCTAGAAGATTAAAAAAATATATTCCAAAATTGATATTGGATGACCAACAAGGCTTTGTTCAAAAACGACAAAGCTATCATAATATTAGGCGAGTGCTGAACATAATGCATGAGAAACAAAACGCTAAGGATACAGCAATGTTAGCAGTGGATGCATGTCAAGCATTTGATAGGATAGAGTGGAATTATCTTCTAAAACTTCTTCCAAGATACGGACTAGGGGGAAAAATCGTAAAATGGATCAAGTTACTATATACAAACCCTGCTGCTCAAGTCCTAACTAACACCAATATATCGAAACCATTCATTTTGCAACGTTCAACTAGACAAGGCTGCCCTCTGTCCCCTATTTTGTTTATTCTGGCGATGGAACCATTGGCTATGGCAGTAAGAACACATCCTGGAATATCAGGTATCGCTCTAGGAGGAATAAATCATGTAATATCTCTATTCGCAGATGACATAATATTTTTTCTGTCTGAATTGAAAAATACTATCCCAACCCTGGTTAATTTATTGGAGGACTTTGGTACCTTTACAGGATACAGAATCAATAATAATAAATCAATGCTCATGTTCCTGAACGAAGAAGACCAAAGAAACCCCCCAATAAATACCCAATTTACAATTGCAACAAATGGCTTTAAATATCTGGGTATTAGGATTACTCCAAACTTGAACAAACTTATCGAGTCAAATTATCACCCTCTGGTGGATGAAACTACCGAAATGTTAAATCGCTGGTCAACTTTACCCATCTCTATGGTGGGACGGATTAATACAATAAAGATGTCAATACTACCCAAATTTTTATATTATTTCCAAACAATTCCTTTGTCATTACCACAGAGCTTCTTCGACAATATGAATAAGATATTTAGAAATTTTATCTGGGATAAGAGAAAAGCAAGACTTCGACTCAAATTACTTTACTTACCTTATGAAAGAGGAGGCCTGCAACTCCCAAACCTTAGATGGTACTATATGGCTGCTCAATTAACATCAGCTACCCACTACTTTAACACAGACTCTCCCCCCTCATGGGTAAAGATTGAACAGCAATCAATATCAACAAACATACCAATCCACAGTTATCTTTATTCTGCAAACCTGAAAAAACTAAAAAAAGACACAAAAAATCCCTTTCTAAATAATACGATAGTTAACTGGCACAAGGCGCACAATCTCGTTGATAGCCCTATAACAATATCTTGTTTCTCTCCTTTGCAGAATAATGATAATTTTCCACCCGGGAGAATGGATGGAGGCTTTAAATTATGGAAAATTAAGGGTATTGAAACAGTTGGAGACTTATATGAAAATGGAATATTGCTTACATTTAGTTCTCTATGTGAAAAATATCAAATCCCCTCAAGACATTTTTTCAAATATTTGCAAGTAAGAAATTTCATTTACACAAACTTCGGAGATGCCACACATTCTCCCAATCTATCACCGATCGAGGAAATAACACACAAGCAACCAAAAAATGGTCTATTGTCAAAGATCTATAATTTACTTATTATTAACTGTAAAGAGTCATCAGTTGACAAATTGAATGCTTGGAGAAATGACCTGAAAGAAAATATTGCTGAGAGTGATTGGAATGAAGCCTGTTTGAGAGCTCAAAAAAATACAATAAATACTAGGTTAAAACTGATTCAATACAAATGGTTAACAAGAATGTACATAACTCCTGTAATACTACACCACATGTCTGGTAACATTCCCGATACATGCTCTAAATGTAACGACTGTAAAGGTACGCTCTTACACTGTGTGTGGGAATGTTCTAAAATTCAGAACTTTTGGAAAGATATCACTAAGTGTTTATCAGTTGTATTTAAATGTAATGTACCTACTTCGGCCAAACTTTGTGTTTTGGGGATTTATCCAACGGATGTATTAATAACCCAAAACCTGAGAAAATTGTTAGACTTTGGGTTACTGCATGCACGAAGAGTGGTTGCCCTAAACTGGAAGAACATGGAACCTCCCTCGCTAAAACAATGGATTAAGGAACTTTCGGAAAACATAGGAATGGAAAGACTGACCTACATCGCTCAAGGAAAACAAAAAGAATTTGAAAAACTATGGGACATATACATGTACATTGTATTAACAGTCTGAGATCTTAGAATGTAATTACGTCTTCTATATACAGATATATTTTTCATTTTGTCTTTGCAAGCTGTGTGAATGTGTGTGTGAATGTGTATTATTTTTCTCTTTATTTTATTTTTATTTATTTAATTGGGTTGTAATATATGACCTACTCGTGGTCATCTTGTTTTGAATTCTCAGTTCTTGTCCTTTTTTTTTTTTTTGAAAAATAATAAAAATATGGGGGGCAAAAAAAAAAAAAAATGACCATCTAAGGTGCTAGTCACACCATCTGTTCGAAAAATAATTTTGACCCATTATTTAAAAAAAAAAAAAAAAAAAAATATTAGACATCAATTAATGATCATAAGCTAAAAGTGACAGACATTTTGAATCATAAATATAATTAATTACCTTCTTATGGCTAGGTTGAAACAAAAGCGGTTGCGTGATGTCTGTAAACGGGGGTTTCCAGGGTAAAACGGACAAATTAAAAATAGTTTGGGGGCTTATTGTGTCAAGAGTCTGCTGCGGCAGCATATAGACATATTGCTCTATCAAACACAACAGTTGTTTTGGCTTAAAATACAGCAGTTTATTTTAAAGAGGGGTGTATATATATATATATATATATATATATATATATATATATATATATATATATATATATATATATATATATATATATATATACATACGTATGAAAGTATACGTATAAGGCAATCCCCACCCCCATTTTTATTGTACGTTGGCGTTTACGACTGTCTTGTAATTTGACATGCATATCTTTGATCCAATTAAAATCAAGCATTTGATTTGGCACCCGGAAAAAGCTTCTCAAGCATCCAATAGAAATATGTTTAGAAATAAAGAGGCCGACCCGATTCGTCCAATAGCAAATGGGGTTGTTTCATACGTCTGCAGTGGCATTTGCTCCGCCTCCGGCCTCCATTTCTGAACAGAGGGGACGCCGCCGATCTCAAGTCTTCGACCGTTTTTTTAAACTGAGTTAATTCATTGAACTCGACTCTCTGACTGGAATTTGGGTGATAATCTGGAGGTCGGGGTTCAAACGCCGTTGCTTGCTCTACGCTACTGAAACGGGAATCGAGCCATAACCATTTTTATTTCACCTTTTAACTTTATTAAGCGGTGTTTTCCGCCTTTTTTCTCCCACTCTTGGCCGCCCCACTCACTCCCCCCTTGTGTGTGAGTAGGGGCCTGCTAGTTTGGTTTGGCCACGAGGCTCATCGTTATATTTGCTACGAGGCGATGGCGGAGTTCGGCAACGGGCTGGCGGACGAATCGCTACTAGATTCCGACCCTGGGCACGCAGAGCTGGAAGACACGGGCGTGGGCGACGAGGAGCCGGGCTTAGAAGAGGGGGAAGCTGCAATTGAAGACCCCGTAAGTGAAGGGCATTGTTTCAGTGGCGTATATCAACGTGACCACGAATGGCGATATCCTAGCCATTGTGGAGCGCTCTATGATTACGTTTAAGTCGACAAGTAAATTCTATCTACTCCTCACAAAGGTTTGTGTCACATGTCCCTGCGCACAGCTATCACAGCCAGCCAGCTTGGTATTAACCGCCATTACGGTTCGCGCAGTGCAGTAGAATTGGGTGGTGACATGCGCGATATCGGCAGCCATCTTGGCGCAAGAGGGGCGCTAGTTTCTGCGCCAGCCAGCGACACCGAACCTCTGAATACAAATCGCCGCAAAGATGCAACTCGGGGCTTTATGAGCTAGTCGGGGGCGAGGGTTAGGACACGGCAGCCTCTGTACACCGCCGCGCCAGTCATCTTGCTTGCTGAACCGCCTTATTTGACGGTAATGGCACGTTTTGTGCTCCCTTTCCACTCCAAAGCTTTCTCGCTGCGGCATGTCAAGCACCCGTGTCGGGACGTGAAAATGACCTATTGAGAAGCGGCTAAAGCTAGCTTACATTACAGTACTCGTGCTAGAATCAGAACCGGTCTCGGGCGTCGCTGACTAGATAAAACGCGCCTTGTTGAGACTAAACGTAGGACACGGATTGATATATCATAAACTACATTGTTTCTGGCCACGCATCGACTCTACGAGATGGCTTGATTGGAAATGGAAGACGAGCGGCGTGGCGGATGTCTTCTAGCGACTCGTCGGGTTTCGTTTGGGCTACAAAAATGTACATTTTCTTCTTTTTTTGTTTTAATCACGTGGATCCCGATACGAGCGCCGCGTCGGTCTTTAAGGCGTGTCTGTCTGCACCCTCTCAATGCACTCGTTACAGTCAGAGGTTGAGGATGGTTCAATTCACCTGCCATTACTAGAATTTCTAGTAAGACGAGCGATAACATACCACAAGTTGTTTACACACGCGTTTTCCATTACTATTTGTTGTGTGTTATTGCATCTGGTTAATGTGTTGGTTTCAGTGTCTGTGGAAGAATTGCCATGAATGGAATTGGAATGACTCCCACTGCATTGCACCATTCAGGATGGTCCACGCTCACGCGGGGGACTTCACCATCTGTGTCTTCGCAGCGTGAACTGTATATTTACGATTATACAGATGTCAGGGCTTGATACACACCCATAACAGGGTTTCCCCGAGGATTTTTTTTGAAGCTGTGGTGGTGGTGCAGGGTTCCCACGGCGCTCTAAAAGAGTGTTCAATTCAAAATCTGGATAATCAAGGTCTTAAATTGTCTTGAACTTCATGGAAAATTTCCAGACAATGCGTTTATGCCAGGGAAATCACTGTAGTACGCTGGTAAACTAATGGCTTTGTGCTAAATACGAGAGTTTGGAATTGGTATATATTTTACAGTATGTTGTCCGCAACCTGTGCGTACATCAGCGGCAGGGGCGTAGGTTTGCATAGGGATGGTAGGGAAATAACACAAGTAACTTTTTGGGAAAACCAAACTCTTAAGCAACCTTATTTACATTATATGACTTCTGTTATATAGGAGATAGTCTTCCCGTATGTTGTAAGGATAGATTATTAAGTGAATTATTTTCATTATGTTCGGACTTACATTTATCCCTTTTCACTTGCTGAATGTGACAGTCCCATTTTCTCCCCTCAACCACACGTTTGATTGGCTGATGACCTGCCCCCCCTCCCCCTCCACATGCTCACACATTGACTCACAGTCCCGACAGAAATACGACATGTCGATAACATGCCGCAACCTCCATCCCCTTCAAAGTGGAGGAATATTAGAAGTTTTTTTTTTTTTCGGCCAGCAGCAACCACTGTAGCTTTCATTATTTTTGATGGGTTTGGCTGTGCTGGTGGACAAAAGCAGTAGTGTTTTACCTGAAGGAAGGCTCCATTTTTAACATTTTTGTTATTCCCTGACTAAGACATTTTTTCATTTATATATTTTTTTTATTTAGACAGACAATGTTGAGTGGCGAATATTTTTTTTTTAGCATTTCTAGATAGTTAAGAGATTATAAAAAAGTGTTTTATATAATTTAAGTCATGTTCAAATATTGCTATTGAAATTTGCTAATAAAATCCAGATATTTATTCTGGAAGTTTTCAAAATGTTTATTAGTTTTTGAAAACAAAGGTTTTAATTAGTGTTGCACCGATACCATTTTTTGGGCCCGATACCGATACAGATACCTGGCTGTGCAGTATCTGCCGATACCGATACCATTCCGATACCACTC
Source organism: Corythoichthys intestinalis (assembly GCF_030265065.1). NCBI lineage: Eukaryota > Metazoa > Chordata > Actinopteri > Syngnathiformes > Syngnathidae > Corythoichthys > Corythoichthys intestinalis. The sequence continues at coordinate 36,720,883 of NC_080414.1, read as the reverse complement.
TGTTTGCAAAAAAAAAAAACCACAAAAAAAAACATATATATATACATATGTGTGTGCGTATAACAGATGCAACGCTACAGTTAAGTCACGGTTCGGTACGATTTTCAATGCAATTCAATACATTTAATGCTCTGAAACAGAAAATACAACTGATTATTATTATTATTTTTTTTGTTGTTGCTAATAAGCAAAAATAACAGTGCCATCATATACACAAGCATACATGTGAAAGTTTAAGTCAATACAGATTTATTTTTGCATTGATCTTTTAGCCCATCAATTAATTAGGTTAATATTCATGAGAAATGTAGCCCTAACCCCCCGTTCACCCAATCTGTTTGGTCTTATCAATGTCCCGTCCCCAACAAAATTTGTACATGCAGGTTATGCTGTTATATGGTCCTTACCACTGTTGAGACCAAACCTACCCCCTTAGCGACTTGAGTTGTCGACATGACACCATTTCCTGGTTATTCGCATTTGTAGAGTAGCGGGAATATGCAGAGATCGGGAAGTGTTAAGTTAATCAAAATGGATGGAAGATGGTTTATTTAAGAAGTGGTTGGCCTCTAGTGAATATAACAACAGTGCAATTCATTTTGATTGGCTTGCTTCCAATGAGTATATTGACTAATCCGTGCAAAACGACCGGAAGTACTCCTTCCGCCATTGCTTAGGTGTGCGTCACACAGCCTGCAGCAGCTAATGTTACTCTTTACATTGATGCTGGGCTGCTATAGGTGTGCAAACACCCCAGTAATGGCAACCAGCTACTAAAGAGCGGCGTACACAAATCTCTTCTCTGGTTGGTCATATGTCAAGAGGCACAGGTCAGATTGCGGTTGTTAACAAATTATTTGAATTATTTTTCTGCGACCCTGTAGCCAATGCGCCACAAACCGGTGCTGGTCTCCGACCTGACGGTTGGGGATCTCTGATATAGATGACAGGTAGGAGTGCACAATATCCATTTTTTTAAACCCGACATCGATAACTTCCTGGTCCTCAAGGCCGACACCGATATGATAACCGATAATATATACATAATTTTAAAATGTATATTCACATGGGTTTTTGAACATGTGTAGGCCAAAAATACTAGTAGTGGATTCAGCATAGACTTGCCTTTGACCTAACCAGAATTTTCATGATGGCATGAAGATTATTTAATAAACAAAACAAAGACAACAGTTTTGACTTCCAATAAAGGGCCCATAAGTATTTTTTAGAAAAAATTTGAGCCAATCACAATCAGTCAATATCATTGACGATGTGTTCCCCTGAACAATAAGCACTGAACTAAAACAAACATAAACCTAACAGGTATTGTGCTTTGTCTGCAGATAAAACATTTGGTGCAAGAGAGGAGACTTTTGTGGTCTTGGTCCATGAAACAACTCAAACGCACACATCCCAATCCACCGGCACCGTGCCAAAAATATATTATGGGATGACGTCAGAATTCCTATTATCGGACCAATAATTATCGTGCACCTCTAAATTTACAGACTGAGGAAAAAAATACAATTATTTAAAAAATTATCAGGCATTGTGAGCAGTTATTCACAATGTTACCCATGCCTTGAGTATTCTTTTTACCAAATACTTTTTTAGGGATGTCCCAAATGATTATTTTTCTCCCGATTAGTCTGCAGACTTAACGATTAGTCGACTGGTCGAATTTTTTTTTTTTTTTTTTACCTAATTTTGTTGACTATTATTAATTCACAAAAACATTTTGGAACACTTAAATTCTTTAAGTACAAATAGACATATAACTAACAATAATAAATCAGAAATGAACAATGAGATCAAATGCTGATGGCACTAACTAGTGCAAAAGAATGGAACGTAAACAGATTCAGAACATTGTGACGTAACTTTTTTAACAGGATTTGAAACAATTCTCTTTTTGTGGTATGTCTGTATTGTTCTCACCATTAGAGTGAGCATCAGCAGAGTAGATACATAAATGTCATTAGGGCCGAATAAATAAATAAAAAAAAAGGACTGCAAGATTAAAGTCCTAGTATTGCTACTAGGGTACGCACTTTACATACATGTATTTAAGCTGGGAGCTACGACAAAGCATTAGTATAAAGTCTTCTGTTGATAATAATTTGATGCACATGAAGCAAAATAAGGATTTCCTTAAAACAGATTCCAAAACAAGATGCAAGATGCTTTCAATATCGCTGATTATAACGGCGGCGGCAACACGCTACGTGAAGTATGTAGCAGCCTTTTCAGCTACTCTAGCCCCTAATACTTCGTTGTACGACACACATAAAGGCATCTTCAACAAATGTCGATACGATCCGGCAGCTTGTTGTCTCCTGTCATCTTCCAAAATTATACCTGGGTGACGGCGCTTCAGGTATTCATTCATTCATGGCCGACGTGCTGCTGTGGTATGCAAGCTCGGCATTGCAGAGACTGCACACACCAATGACACACTCCTTTTTGTTAAAATCCGTCCATGCTTTGACCACTCTGGTCTGCTTTTTGGGCTTTGTGTCGCTCTGCCCGCTTGCATCCCGAGTGTCCGCCATTCTCAACTTTCCTGTTAATTCGCCTTTAACTGTCGACGAGATATTTTGCTCATCGACGAATTTACGTCATTGACAGTGTCAACTAGTAGGGATTGTTCTACTTTTTACTTGAGTAAATTTTTGATTAATCTTAGTAATTTTTTGGCTACTCTGCCCACCTTTGTTCATGGGCCACTAGTTCCCCAACACAACAGTGTTCAAGGAGCAAAAAAACGATGACCATTGTTGATATTTAGTTTCTTTCACAGTCAAGTCTTTTCATTGTCAGTGTGATCTCAACATGTAAATGTCACAGAAATGCATCCTGTGACTACTGTATTTAGTGAACAGAAAAAAAAATCAAATACATAGCTGTTATTTAGGGACTATAGTCAAATGATGATTAAGACGGTTGACCCCAAAGATGTTAAATTTTTTGCAGATGGTTTTGTTTCTAAAACTACATGGAGGGTCGGGTCAAATGTTTTCACAGGCCATACGTTCCCAACCCTTTCAATGTTTTAGTAGGTATGTGGTACTACAGTTTGTAAAGAGGCAAATGGATATAGGGCTGTCACTAACAAATCTTTTTTGGATCGATATTCCTATTGATTATTCCATCTAATGACCCCACCACCACCACTTTCATTTTTACCACTGTTGACCGGGAGTTGTAGTGCCTGGCTTTAAGTTGATAATTTTTTCTTTAATCTTTTACCCAAAAATAATTAAAGACCTACAAAAGTTTCCTTGTTTAAAAGAGAGGCCTCATTTGTGACAAATATGTCACTTAACATGGTGGAAAGACAGACTGGTTGCAGCAATGAGACGAGTGACTACTGTATTTTAGGCTGGAATCATTTTTGTGCAACTTAGACCTAATAATTACAATAAAGAAATGTTAGCATGCTCAGTAGAAAAGCTTATATTTGGAAGTAACAAGTCATACTAAGATTTAGATTTGGGCTGCAGGTATAGATTTATTTAATCGATTAATCTATCAGTTCGAATAATCGAATAATCAGATTTGGAACATTTAGTGCGTTGCGGAATGAATTTTAGGAGATGTAAAACAAAGGTTCACTAAGATTGCACTTTGAAATGAGCATTAAATGCAAACGCAAAATAAAATTCCCTAGTGTTTTTTTCAAACTGCAGAATTTCACTTTCATGTTATTAAATTAAAATACTTGAACGTAAGCGTCAAACGGTATTAGAAAATTAATAAATGAGGATCAAAGTACAACAAAAGAACAATTGGCTAGCTTGCCAAGCACACGTCCGCGAACTTATATACTATAAAATTCAAACTAAATTAGAAATGCATAAACAATCATATTAGCTCAAACAAAACTTAGAATCTTTTGTTGGTCTTTACAGGGTGCAGCTGGATCCAACCGTGTTAGATGAGTAATGTCATATTCAGTGTTGCCACGAGAGGGCAGAGCATCCGTCCAAATGAATAAAACTAAATGCACTTTAAAAACAAATCATTGCAACGCCACTCTAATGAACGAATCCTCGACGCAGCAAAATTTGATTCAAGTTTTTTCTTTGTGAATTATTCGAGTTTAATCATTGCAGCACTAATTTAGATATTTATTAGAGGTTATGCCATTTTAGGCTCATTGCGTTTATAGGCAAGTAAATTGGTTTCTAAATGAGTTTCGAGAGGGCAAACTTGGATCAAATGGGTTAGTTGAGTTGCAAATACAGAGCACGCAGTTTGACATATTTTTTCCAGCCGTAATTGGATTTCAACACGTCTTGGAGAACAACCGTTGGTGACCTTTTCTTAATTGTTATTACTATGTACATGAATAGGCTATGCTAACATTTGTGTATGTGCTTCAGGAGCTGGAAGCTATCAAAGCCCGGGTGAGAGAGATGGAGGAAGAGGCAGAGAAACTGAAGGAACTGCAGAATGAAGTGGAGAAACAAATGAATCTAAGCCCCCCGCCAGGTATATTTTCCATTTATTCTCAGTGAAATAATCTACAGTGGTAGTGTAACTCTACTTGCGAAATTAATTGGTTCTGGAAGTAGTTTCGTAACTTGACAATTCTGTAAGTAGACATGCGTTTTTCATGTAAATGCCCTAATCTGATCTGCTTCATGTAAAAACCAACTAAGAATTTGAGTAAAGGATCAAAGTTGATATAGTCGTGTAAAGTTGTTGTGACACTAGGAGCGAATTAAGTGGACGCCGGGATACACACATACACATACACTGCTGGCCAAAAGTATTAGCACCCCTACAATTCTGTCAGATAATGCTCAATTTCTCTCATAAGAGGATTGCAATTACAAATGCTTTGGTAAAAATATCTTCATTTATTTTGCTAGCAATAAATTATCATTTCATACAAAACTCAAAAAATGGGCCGGACGAAAGTATTGGCACCCTCAGTCTAATACTTGGTAGCACTACCTTCCGAAAAAATAGCTGCGAACAAGCGCTTCCGGTATCCATCAATGAGATTCTTACAATGCTCTGCTGGAATTTTAGACCATTCTTCTTTGGCCAACCGCTCCAGGTCTCTGAGATTTGAAGGGTGCCATTCTCAGATCTCTCCACAGGTGTTCTTGGGATTCAGGTCTGGACTCATTGCTGGCCACTTTAGAAGTCTCCATTGCTTTCTCTCAAACCATTTCCTACTAGTGCTTTTGGAAGTGTGTTTTGGGTCCTGCTGGAAGACCCATGACCTCTGAGGGAGACCCAGCTTTTTCACACCGGGCCCTACATTATGCTGCAAAGTTTGTTGGTTGTCTTCAGACTTCATAATGCCATGGACACGGTCAAACAGTCCAGTGCCAGAGGCAGCAAAGAAACCCCAAAACATCACGGAACCTTTGCCACGTTTGCCTGTGGGGACAGTGTTCTTTACTTTGAAGGCCTCGTTTTTTTTCCCTGTAAACTATGTTGATACTTTTTCCCAAAAAGCTCTGCGTTTGACTCATCTGACCAGAGAACATTGTTTCAAAACGTTTTTGCCTTTCTCAGGTAAGTTTTGGCAAACTCCAGCCTGGCTTTTTTTTTTGTCTGTGGGTCAGAAGTGGGGTCTTCCTGGCTATCCTACCATAGAGTCCCTTTTCATTCCGATGCCGACTGATAGTACGGGTTGACACTGTTGTACCCTCAGACTGTAGGACAGCTTGAACTTGTTTGGATGTTAATCAAGGTTCTTTATCCACCATCCGCACAATCTTTCGTTGAAATCTCTTGTCAATTTTTCTTTTCCGTCCACATTTAGGGAGGTTTGCCACAGTGCCATGGGCTTTACACTTATTGATGACACTGCACACGGTAGACACAGGAACATTCAGATCTTTGGAAATGGACTTGTAGCCTTGAGATTGCCCATGCTTCCTCACAATTTTGCTTCTGAAGTCCTCAGACAGTTCTTTGGTCTTTCTTTTCTCCATGCTCAATGTGATGCACACACGGACACAGAACAGAGGCTGAGTCAACTTTAAGCAATTTTAACTGGCTACAGGTGTGATTTTGTGATTGCCACCACCTGTTATGTGTAACAGGTAAGTAACAGGTGCTCTTATTTATACAAATTACAGAAGCATCACATGATTTTTCTAAGGGTGCCAATACTTTTGTTGGGCCCAATTTTGGAGTTTTGTGTCAAATGATAATGATTTATTTTTTTTCCCGTCCTCTTTTGTGTTTTTTCATCGCGAGCAAAATAAATGAAGATATTACTACCAATGCATTTGTAATTGCAACCATTTTCTGGGAGAAATTGAGCTTTCTCTGACAGAATTGCAGGGGTGTCCATACTTTTGGCCAGCAGTGTATGGGCCAAAATTTTACTAAAAAAGGGTGGAAATGATCACAAAGATTTTGATCATTTCCCAAATTTTCAACAGATTGAAAATGGAACTACAGTGCTTCATTTAGAAATATTTGAACATTTTCATTGCTGGCTCATAATTTGTTGGTATGCACATGGTCTTTTGCAGTCGGCCCAGTCATCATGTCGTTTGAAGAAAAAATGGAGGCAGATGGCAGATCTATATATGTTGGAAATGTAAGTTTTTTTGTGCGTTGTGTGTATTGTGTGAAAGAGGGAAAATCCTCTGTTACTATGGGCTATTTTGTGTCACGATAAACATTATCTAAAGCTAGTGAAATATCACACCCCTCCCAAGAAGTTTAAAGCCAAACACTTTGAGAAGAGTAATATTTCTAAATAAAAATCATCCTCCTCCTTCAAGACCACTTCATGGTGTAATAGAGCCAACGAAGCACCATGAAGGTTTGAGCCATGTGCAAATTAATTGGCTCCAAATTGCTTCAAGAAGTTTTACTTGGCCATCAATACTTCAAGGCTTTTAAATAATATTTTGGGTGAAGAATGTTGTTGATTTCCCCCGTGTTTTAGGCCAATGCATTGTAGCTTTGTGCTTCATGCCTCCCAGCATGCATTACGGTGCTACAAATGTAATGGTAAAAGTTCATGTTGAGATAGAAGCGTATGCATTTGCATGCACAATGTAACTGCAATTTGTTATGAACAGCCAATGTCGTCACAGTATGATGTACTTGGATCTTATACAACACAGAACGACGACTGATTCAAAGTGCTTTATTATTGCACCTCTACAAAGCATCCTTGGTTAGAGACAACTAGAAGTCACTTTAAGAATAGCTGATGTGCTGAACAGTGACCCGGAAGTTCACAAGGACTGCAAGCTTTTACTTTCTGCCCGACGTATAAAGATATTGGCGATATAAGATCAGCATAACGATGTGATTTTACATCGATTTGAGGATATATATAGTCAGATCGTACATAGCTAGTTGTGACTATCGTTGGTCATAAAGATACGTTCAACTATCTCATAGCAGGCTGCTTCCGTCAGACAGTTTGATTACAACAGACTGTAGTATCGCAACGCTTAGTATGAAAATTCTGATGTATCGTTTCATTATATGTGAGGAAATTTGCTTGCATTTTAATTGGAAAATGACTCCATTCATTTTGATTTAAGGTGGATTATGGCGCGACTGCGGAGGAACTTGAGGCGCACTTCCATGGCTGTGGTTCTGTAAATAGAGTCACCATTCTCTGTGACAAATACACAGGGCATCCCAAAGGGTAACGTATAAATTAAAGATTAGATTTACATTAAAGGTGCTATGAAAACAAATTTGGCACTCAAATCTGGGCTTCCTGAAAAGCTTTTTATGGATATTCCACCCCAAAAATGATGTTTCAGGGAACGCCCCCGATTTCCCTCCCAGCAACCAGAATTGATCATGTCCAGCTTTTTAGCGCTGCGCTAGCCAGTATGTGTTGAAACAATGACAGAACTAGGGCTGCAGCTCTCGATTATTTTAGTAATTGATTAATCTAGCAACTAGTTAGTTCAAATAATCGAGTAATCAGATTAGGAAAATTGAATGTGTTGCAGAATAAATTTCAGGAGATCTTAAAGGCTTGCTAAGATTGCACTTTCAGAAGGGCACATAAAGTGAATACAAAATTAGACTCCTAAGTGTTTCTTAAAACTGCAAGATTGCACTTTCATCTAAAAATGATTTAAAATAACTGATCTTAGCCTCAAACGGTATGAAGAAATAACATGCGGTTCTAAGTACAGCAAAATAATAATAATAATACATTTTATTTCTAGAGCGCTTTTCCAACCACACAGACGCAAAAGAACAATTGGCTAACATAGCAAAAGTCCGCTAGCTTAAAGTTACTGTGACAGCATAAAAAAAAATCTTAAATGGCATTGTTATGTGAATTGGAATCATATTTTGAGACGATACGACTATATGCAATAATTTGGCAAAGCGCAGATGACGAAAAATTAGTCTTTTAATCTGCCGTTTACCCCCTGCCTGTCATTATAGCGCTCTAGCGTCCCCAGCTGGGGGATAACGTCGGTGGGGTCACGATTTCATCAGATTTAGAATGCACCCCATTGAGGCGGAATTATTCAGAACGAGAATGCGATGAAGAGAGCAGCAAAATGTCATTGTTTCAATCTCTCTATGCCAATATTTTTACAGTATATTCTTTTTATCTAAGTATTTTCCCCAATTGCTAAATAAATGGTATAGTCATTTCGAATAACAGTTTAGGCTAAATGGAATATGAAATATTAAAAATGCATTTATCCAGTACGACATGGCAAAATTACTCCATAATGGTCAAAACTGTCGACTTCTTGCACCTCCTAAACGATACTATATGCCACCGGAGTTAGTCCGGCTTTTGTCATTTCCCTGCCCCCGGCTTCGGACAGCGTAAACCAGGAGGCGTGACAGCTAGCTGACATGCTAACCCGAACTGAGCGGCCTTTCCAAATCTTTTTCTCGCCTTTCGAAGCGAAAAAAGTGATTAGGATCTCATTTCATTGAGCTCTTTCTGTCAAAGTTTTGGATGGATTACTGTCTAAAATATAGTCTATCATTTTAGTCACTTGCTGTTGTATTTCACAGCACCTTTAACACTGTTGTTCTACGTCTTTTACGGTGGAATTCTTGCTACAACTTGATTATGCTTTTATGTCATAGGTTTGCTTATATTGAGTTTGCAGATAAAGAGTCTGTAAGGACGGCAATGGCTTTGGATGAGTCCCTTTTTAGAGGAAGACAGATAAAGGTAGGAATTGACTCTGCCACTAAAGGTTGGTATTGATTGATAATTCTTGTGGATTTTTAGGTTGGAGCCAAGAGAACAAACAGACCTGGCATCAGCACCACAGATCGCGGCTTTTCCCGGGCCCGATTCCGATCACGGGGGGGAAACTTCTCATCGCGCGCTCGCTACTACAGCGGCTATACACCAACCAGAGGTAGAGGACGGGCCTTCAGGTCAGTGGACGCTATGGGAGGACACTTTATCTGCATGAATATCATCTTCACCTGTTACACTCATAAAACGGTTGAGCTATCCCCTCTGTGAGCAGCCATACATTTTCTCACATCCCGCATGGCGTTAAATTTTAATCATGCATCACAACACCTCTGTGGCTTTTCTTAAGATCAGTAAATCAAGTTGAAAGATTGTTGAGATGGCTAATGAAATCAAGTTTGAAGATTGGCTTTAATCCACTCAACTCAAGGATACGTAGAGCATTTAACTTTTCAGGAACCTCATGAATATTTAGTCCTTGTTTTTTAATGATGGCTTATTCCATTCTCCCTTAAGATGAGCACAAAGCGCGCACGGGGGTAGGCCAGTCGTGATGTACAATAAGTCAATGATTTGCACGGTAAATAAAATTGGGTCTGTAATTTTCTCGGCTGCAATGAGTCGCCGCGTGCGTGTGCGTTAACTTTGCCTATTGATTGCAAATGAGATTTCAGTTCCTTTCAGATTTTTATTAGTCATCAACACACCGTAAAATGAAGTTCTGATATACAAAATGAGAAAACGTACATACACGTACAGGCTAATGGAAAAAGACAATGTCACTTTAGCCTGCTTTTAATCAATGTCTGTCTTCTCCAAAATGCAATCTTCGCATTTAAAAGGTGGCACGTCAAACATAAACACTCACTGGTTTACAGCATTTGCAAACCATGCAAAAAAAAGTTAAAAGGATACAACAAACACCATATGCGTGTGCAAAATAAAGTACTTTTTTTTTTTTTTTTTTTTTTTTTTTTTTTTTTTTTTTTGTTAGAGTGTAAAGCTTACGGTTAGTGGCTTAGCACGCAAATACTTTTGGGGAACATTTGAAAATGTCTTTCCAATCCTATTTTTTTTCTATTAGTTTTTGTTTTGTTTTTCAATATGATAATAATCTTCGAGGTTGTAGAGGTAAGTGTGAATATGCAGAGAGAGTGAAGTTTAAATTTAATAAAAAATGGACGGAAGCTAGTTTACTGCATTTAAGATAATGGTTTGTTTTGAAAGCGTTTGCATTTAATTTTACATATAAACATGAAGTGGTAAGTTTTTGTTTGAGCTAATTTGATTGTTTATCCATTTGAAATTTAAAATGTATATAATTTTTGTGGGAATGTGTGTTTGAAGAGTTAAGTGCATTGTGAAAGGAAAAAGCTGGCATTTTATAGAATTTAAGCTAGCGGACTTTTACTATGCAAGTTAGCCTATTGTTTTGTTTGAGTTTGAGGCTAAACCAGGTGTTTTGTTTTTAAATGCATTTATAGCTCTCGTGAAATGAAAGTGCAATCCTGCATAGTCTGAAAATACTGGAATTTTATATTGTATTCACATTTAATGCTCTTTTGAAAATGCAAGCTTAGCAAGCCTTTGTTTTTCATCTCCTAAAATGTATTCTGCACCGATTTAAATGTTCTTAATCCGATTATTTGAAAGAATTTATTGATAGATTATTCGATTACCAAAATGATCGATAGTTGCAGCCTTAATTTACTTGCCTACTTAATCACCAGCGGGGCAACATGTCTACTCATTGTCACATTTTGGAAATGCCATGTCTCATCTGTGAAATTCATTGCATGGCATGTAAAGAACTTTTGCGCACTACTGTCTTCCTATCGGCTTAAATTACTATATTTGGGTCAAAGCCATGGGTACTTGCGATGAGCTACTGAATAGTAATTCTTTGAACAGTTTGGAACCAGTCAGCATGTTCATGCCCGCCAGTAGCCATGTGTTGATGACTCTAGTTCATCAGTTAACTTTTTGTAAATGGCTATTGCTTACTTGTGGAATTTTGACAGAAACACGAGCATTTCTATACTCCAACATAGCGAAAGGGTCGCTGTTGCCAAGTAGGTGACTCTGGAGTCTTGATGAGACTCTTATCAGAACTCTTTGTCAGATAAATGCTTCAGAACAACTCGTACCTAATCACGTTAGATTTGTGACATCTAGATTGGAAGTGGTACAACAACTTAGTTGTACGTAGTCTGTACAGGCTAACCTTGATCAGTCTTCACACATTAAAGTCGTCCTCGTATTTTATCTAGTTGTTACTGGTAGCTCTGCTCAAAGGTCATGTTCAATTTTAGGACTCTGCAAGCCACAAATATAACATTGAGGGATTGATCTTTTACGTTTAAATTTTGGTGCAACACAAGATAAGTTGACATTAAAAGAATTTTGTTTTAGTTTGCGTATGGAAATGTCATTTGTGCAGTCTTTTTTTTAAAAGCGTGAATACAAGTAGTCCTCGGGTTACGGCGTACTCGACTTAGGCGATTTCAACTTTACGACGCCAGAGTATCATAAACAGTACCTTATTGTACCTCACAGTATTGTATTTTTTACCTTAATTCATTAATATTATTCTGGCTTAACTAAACGTGAAGTTGTTCAGCTTTACAGACGGCAAACAAGGCAATTGTGGTTTTTGAAGCTTTCTACTTTTCACTTTTGACAATTTGTAAAGCTGTAACACTTATATATACACTTATGTTCAGAATGACACGCATTTTAACGATAAAACCCTTTACACAAAACAATTGATGTTCAAACATCCATCTAGTTCGATCAATATGAAGATGTAGTAGATTAAATTAGCCTAATTTGCCTAACAAAAGTCCGCTAGCTTAAATGCTACGAATACTAACGTATTTACTATTCCCATAGAAAATCACTCACACGCAACACCATAAACTGTAGCTCTAAACTTAATTACAAATGCATACACAAACGTATATTAGCTGAAACAACTTACAGCCTGATATGGGCCAAACCAGAGTGCAGCTATCTTTTGTCAATGTCAGACGTCTGTCATACAAGGCGACAGTCCGGCCAGACCCATCGCTGCCACCAGAGGGCAGTGTATCTTCCATCATTAAACAAAATGCTATACATTTGGACTTTTTAGATAGTTCTTTTGTAGTGGTGCTTAAAGGTTTAATTCTGACTTAGGAGGAAATTTGGGTTACGTCGCCAGTGTAGGAGTTCTGTAAGTAGACTTGTTTTCCATGTAAATGCCCTAATCTGTTCCAAGCCCCCCAAAATTCAAACATAAATGTTTTATAATGCATAATAATGCATCAAAACATGTAACAAATAAATGTTACAATTTGATTATTGGACAATAAACATAAAATCATAGTTGTGTATGTATAAAAACAAAAATAGAGTAAAGAATAAGGGTTAATACGCATGTAAAGCTGTTAAAACACGAGGGGGTTAGGGTTACGGTTAGGGTTAGGGTTAGTTAGCTGCGAGTACCAGCCATATTGTATTTTTGCCTTTCGTATCCTGAAATTTCTTTCTTGACAAGAAGCAATATTTTCTTGTTGAGGCGTTTCTTAACCAGAAAATTCTATATGTAGAGATGTTCATAAGTAGAGGTACCATTGTGTTTGCAACTGGAAGCAAGAAACACTACTACTGTAAATCGTAGCCAATGCCGCCACAACTGAAACAACACAATAAGCGTTTAAGAGGACGCTCGCTACACTGTTAATGCTAATGTTAACGCGAATGCTATGCTAACATTTCAAGTTGCATTTAGTGTGTGATGATCACTAAGCGCAGACCTTTTAAATGCTAAAGCAACATTGCATATTCTCTCTTGCCAAGATAAGAAAACAAATCTTACAGTGGCCTTCAAAACAAGCCTGGAGAGCAGCCTAGCTTGAAGGACATCCTCTCAACAGTAGTGAGGGAAGTGTGGTAGAAGGGCAGCACATGTCATATGAGTGACACAATGCAAAAAACTGATACAATACAGGCTGTATTACAATATGACAGAAACCTTTTTGGTCTTGTCGTCTCACCGTTCGATGAAAACTGTCATTTGTCTCATTTTGTTTTAGTTACTTTGATTAGTTTTAGTGATCTACTGATATGGGTTTTTCAGGACCGATACCGATTATTAGTATTTAGAGGGGCCGCTGATTTTTGTAGCCAATATTCATTTGCAGTAAAAGTGTAAAAAATGAAAAGAAAAAAACAACAACCTTAATTTACCATTACCATTTAACCAATCAGAGGAAAGGGTGACAGCAGGCAGGAGAGAAGTGCGGGGCTGTGTCTGAGCCGAAATAATAAGTTTTGAATTGATTTTTCATATTGGCCGGTAGGATTAAAAAAGAGAGGCAGATACTGATCAAATGTACAAATATCGGCACTGATTATCGGTCTTCTCTCTAGTTTTAGTTCCTTTTTAGCTCGTCACATCATCATCATGAAAAAAATTGTTAGTCAACGAAATATTTTTACTATTGCCATTGTTGACGAAAAGGACAATGCTTGGGGGTAGGTATGTGCCGGTATAACCTTAAGCCAAAATATTACGGTTGCACAGTATCACGGTATTGCAATTACAGCTCTAAAAAGTGTTACTTTGAGGCATCTGGGTTTTAAAAAAAAAAATTCTGTATTGAACAGAATTTTTATTTTTCAAAGTATATTAGCAAATTGGAACATAAAAAAATAACAATATTCTAAATACAATAAATGCAGTCCTTTAGGTGGGACTAAATACACAGCCACAGCTCAACATTATTAGAATCAGAACAAAAATAATTGAATTATTTTCCATAAAAAGCATGTTTGTATGACTCGTATCATGTTTACATTATAAACTCTTTCCAAACACAGTTGCCAGAGAGAAAAAAAAAACAAAACACTAGAGGCGTCCGAAATTTCCAATTCTTAGATTATTCGCGATCGAAGATTCACAAACATCCAAATTCCGATTATTATACCAGGTAAAGCGGAACTAAAGTACAAGATAAAAAACAATAATCGATTTATAATAATCGTAACCTCTGAATCGTAATCTAGAGGTACCTCTCATAGCTGGTGGGAAATGTTCATGACGGTCTTTATCAACCTTTAATTTTGTATAAATGCAAAATCATGTTGGAGGTATTGCCTCCTCGGCAGCCACCCTCCGGAAACGTGTTTTACATGTCGGTTGGCCCTCCTCTGAGCTGCAGCTGTCTGTAACTTTTTTCTAGCCAAAGTATTCCCATACCAGCTATTTTGTTTTCTTCGATGGGGGAAAAGTTCAGGATTTTCACCTCTTCCAGCCATCCTGTAGCACAGCTGACTTACTGACGCTGAGCAACAACTAGTGGGGGAGGGTTGAGCCTTACAGGTGAAAGCGAAGGATGGATATTTGGGACATAAAAAATAGCTAATACCTTGGACGGTATGACGGAAATTTTTTGAGGTTTTGAAACCTTGACGTTTTCATACCACGGCATACCTTAAAAACCGGTAATCGGCACATGTCCACTTGGGGGTTTGCTTCTGTCAAGTCTTCAGCTTCTGTCATTTGTACTGCCTTCTAGAGTTTTCAGCATAGTAATAAATCTGTTGGGCGTATACTGCGTTGAACTCCTGCGGGATTCATTGTCAACCACTTGATGTTCTTTGTAGTGCTGCAACGATTACTCGAGTAATTTGATGGGAAAAAACATTTGAATTAAATTTTGCTGCATCAAGTGTTTAATTAAAATGGCGTAACTGTTTTGAAAGTGTTTGCATTTAATTTTATTGATTTTGGTGGATACACTGCCTTCTAGTGGCAATAGTGAATATGACTTAACTCATTTCACATGGATGATTCCATCTGCTCCCTGTTAAGATCAACATAGGCTAAGTTTGAGCTAATGTTTTAGAATGCATTCATAATTTACTTTATAGGTTTATTTAGTCGTTTTTTTGTGGGAATATGTGTTTAAACAAAAACAAAAAAAAAGCATTTTATATCATTTAAGCTAGCGGACATTTGCTATGCAAGTTAGCCAATTGTTCTGTTGTTGTACTTAGCTCGTCATTCAGTTTTGTTTTTATACCGTTTGAGGCTCAGCTCAGGTATTTTAAATTTTTTATGCTCCTTATCCGATTATTTGAACTAACTAGTTAATCGATTAATCGACTACAAAAATAATCAATAGCTGCAGCCCTCGTTGTTTGACATCTTCCCCTTCAGTAAATCCGAATTCAGGAAATTTGCCATGGTTTTAAAATTGCTGTAAACTGTTAACTGGAGCCACTTCATGCCTTAAGTTTTCCGAATCTGTAACCTCCACACCGTTTTCGTATGTCCTGTTAATGTGCGCACTCCCAGAGACCAAGATTCATTACTGCAGCCTGATCTCAGCATCAGTCCAATGTTGTCTTGTTTGAGGAGCTTATGTGTGTAGAGCTGTCATTGTGTTTGGCTTGAATTTGTTCTTGAGTAAGTGAATGTGTGTGAGCTGTGTCAGGTCTGCTTGTTTTTCTTTTTAGGTAAAAAAAAAAAAAAAAAACTTTATCCCAAAGGTCTTTTCTCTTGAATATTAAAAAAAAAGCTAGAGAGAGAAAAAGAGGGAGAGTGTGCCCTCTTCCACACACTCACTTAGCTGTTGAAATGAAACACTGGTCCTTAATACTTGATTCTAGTTGATTTCGCCAAACTTAATCGTTTTGAACACTGTCCCAGCTGTCTCCAACACACATTTTTTCCCCCTAAAGCACCACATACACATACACTAATTTGAATATCACACCAGGCAATTGGTGTCCATCTTCTCGAGCCAACCAGAAAGAAACTCACCCTCTTTTTCTCTCTCTCTTCCAGGGGCCGAGGGCGAACATCGTGGTATTGCCCTTACTAAACACTCCAACACCTCCCCTCCTTTTTACTATCAACCCTCTCCCTTCTCTGTTCCCAAACACAAACATATGCGCACCAACATACACACATACACGTCAAAAAAGCCCTTCCTTTTCCCCCAACAAAAAAGAAGAGTTCCAGAAGAAAAAAGAGAAAAAAAAAAGCCAAAAAAAAAGGAAAAAAAAAAAAACTTCTGGACAGAGAGACTGACTGGCTGCAGTGTGCATTTGTATGTGAGCGTGCGTGTGCGGACGTTGGTGCGGCCCCCCCTGGTAAGGTATGCGCTGGGCTTTTGGTGCAAGAAGTATGGTGGCAAGTTTTTATTTTGGTATTGTTGTTGCTTTGGGTGATGATGATGGTATCTCAGGCTGCAGGTGTCTCCTTTGGTCTGGCTGTGACATCCTGCTTCCACACCATCCACAGCCCACCCATTCACCCACCACCACCACCACCATAAAAAAAGGGGCGGGCAGGGGCTGAGTGACATGAAAAGATACTGTTTTTTTTTTATTTTATATCTATTCTGTGTTGTTCAAATGTTAAAAGTAGCCAGGTTCTTGATGTGTTTTAAGTCTGTTTGCTGTATCACCCCCACCCCCCTTTCCCTCTTTCCGTTTCTTTTCATTTTTTTTCTTCATTACACTACTATCTGGACAGCCACTAACCCGATCGCAATGGAAAACGAGACATGCGTATTTGTGTTCATTGTTGCGGAAGGCCATCTGCCCGTTCTCCTGTAAGACGAGCATCGTTTTATTCCGCTGGCAGACATCCACGTTTTGATTTGACGCGACCTCCTCCATGTCCATATCCGTGTCTTCTTTCTTCCTTCCTCTCGCCCCCTCCTCTCTCTGTATATTAGACCACTTCTTGTCGTTTCAGGTTTCAGGACCAGTGGAGGCTGACGACCCCTCCCCAGGTGGCGCCGCCGCCCCCCACTGTCTCTGCAGCATCTCTTTCTCTCTCTGCTCCCGCTATGCACACTCACCCCATTCTATCCGTGTGGGGGGGAGGGGGCCAGGGTGACCACAGGCCGGCCACGGGGGGAATTTACTATAACAGCAAACGCTGATGATGCTTTTAGTCCTTTTTTTTTTTTTTCCTTTCACAACTTCAAAACTTACATTCACACATTTAATTCGCACGACAGCACATTCGCAGTACAGATGCCACTAAACATGCCGCCAGCCCTACACGTGATTTTTTTTTTTTTTTTACACATCGCCAACCTAGTTGAGAGGCAGGCAGTTTTTTTTTTTTTCCAGGAGCGAGGAAGACCTCAGCAAGGTGTTTTTTGTGTGAGTGCGCACGTGCGGGGGTAGTGTTATAGTTTGCCCCCCGTCACATTCTGATGATGCGCAGTGCAGTCACGGCTCGTCAGAGGGAGGCTGACCAGCTCGTGGCGTTGTTTGATTTAACAAATGGAGTGGGCGAAGGAGCTTGTTTGCAACTTTTTTTTTTCTTGGGGAGGAAAACAAAAAAGAGGGATATGGGGGTTGGAAAAAAATTATTATTTTTTTTAGCTTTTTTTTAACCCATGGTTCTGTAATTACAAAAAAAATAAAGATGTTGTGTAAAAAGTTGATGTGTCAGTGAATTGAATTACTTTGAAACTATCACAATGGCAAACTAAAAATGTTTTTTTTTTTTTTTTAAGTGTTTCAGTTCCAGAAGAAGTGGGTAATAACACGTTACATTTACTCTGTTACATTGACTTGAGTAACTTTCTGAGGAAAAATACTTATAAGATATGAAGAAGAAATGCTACTTGTAGTCTGCTACTTTGGGCTACACTAGTTGTTACATTTTTCCTCTTTGCATATTAGTGGTAGATGAAGTACTTTTTTTTTTTTTATAACAAGAAAAAATATTCAAGGAAAAGTTCTCTCAAAATCATAAAATGCAGTATACACACAGTACAGGCCAAATGTGTGGACACACCTTTACATTTGTTTTCTTTATTTTCATGACTATTTACAGCGTACATTTTCACTGAAGGTAATAAAACTGAACATGTGTGGAATTATGTACTTAACAAAAAAAGGTGAAATAACTGCTGGCCAAAAGTGTTGGTGCCCCTGCAATTCGGTTAGATAATGCTCAGTTTCTATCAGAAAATGATTGCAATTAGAAATGCTTTGTAGTAATATCTTCATTTATTTTGCTTGCAATGAAAAAAAAAACACAAAAATAATGAAAAATTGAATCATTGTCATATTCCGGACAAAAGTATTGGAACCCTTTGAAAAATCATGTGATTCCTCTCTAATTTGTGTAATTAACAGAACCTGTTACTTACCTGTGGCACATAACAGGTGGTGGCAATCACTAAATCACACTTGCAGCCAGTTAAAATGGATTAAAGTTGACTCAACCTGTGTCCTTGTATGTGCCACATTGAGCATGGAGGAAAGAAAGACCAAAGAACTGTATGAGGACTTGAGAAGCAAAATTGTGAGGAAGCATGCGCAATCTCAAGGCTACAAGTCCATCTCCAAAGACCTGAATGTTCCTGTGTCTACCGTGCGCAGTATTATCAATAAGTGTAAAGCCCATGGCACTGTGGTTTAACTCCATATATGTGAACGGAAAGGAAAATTGATGAGAGATGTTAACGAAAGACTGCGGATGGTGGATAAAGAACCTTGACTAACATCCGAACTAGTTCAAGCTGTCCTGCCGTCCGAGGGTACAACAGTGTCAACCCGTACTATCCATCGGCGTCTGAATGAAAAGGGACAATGGTAGGATACTCAGGAAGAACCCAGATAAAAAAAGCCAGGCTGGACTTTGTGAAAAACTTGCCTGAGAAAGCCAAAAACATTTTGGAAAAATGTTATACGTTGTCTTTTTAAAAAAGAAAAATGTTTATTTTGTCTAAAGGTTGTGCTACCAAGTGTTAGGCTGAGGGTGCCAATACTTTGGTCTGGCCCATTATTGGAGTATTGTGTAAAATGATTTTTTTTTGGTTTTTTTTTTGTTCATTTTGTCTTTTTTCATTGCAAGCAAAATAAGTGAAGATATTACTACCAAAGCATTTGTAATTCATTTTCTAGGAGAAATTGAGCATTATCTGACAGAATTGCGGGGTTGCCAATACTTTTGGCCAGTAGTGTAAAAGTATGTGTAATATTCTAATATCTTCAAAGTAGCCACCCTTTGCTCTGATTACTTTTTTGCACTCCTGCCATTCTCTTGATGAGCTTCCAGAGGGAGTCACATAAATATTTTTTGACTTCACAGGTATGCCTTTTCAGGCTTAGTGGAATTTATTGCTTTATCAATGTAGTTGGGACCTTCATTTGTGTCGTATTGAATGAGGGGTGTCCAAACTTTTGGCCTGTACTAATATATGGCGGAAAACACTCAGGTGACTTGAAGTTCTGCTCTGAGACCCCCCCAAATTTCAAAATTGTCCTATATGCATGTGTGATACATCATTAGAAAGCTTAAAATCTATTTTCTGGGGGAAGATAAACATTGAACAGGAGGGCGTTTAAAACAAAATTTAAACAGTAAAACCCTAACTGGAGGCGACAACAAGCGAGAGCAGAATTAAAGACGCCACGATTTTAACAAGACATCGCGTACTTACCTCGTTTCAATCCAAAAACTCCGTGTAGCATGTATCATCGAGTGTCAAGACACAGATGTGAATGGCCACAGCCAGATTTTTGGAGGATTTTATGGGTGAGATGTGGTAATATAACAAGGGTCATGATGCAGAAATCGCAGACATCAAGGAGTGGTCGAGGTGTTCTTTTTCATATATTCAAACCCCCCCATTTGTCTTTGTTTGGATCAATTATCATCTAACATTGGGGAAAATGCGACTAACAAAAAAATATAATCGATAGTTATGAGGTTGACATCAGTGACTGTTTTACAAACGCCATTTTTTTCATTGTGACGTAATTTGTTTAAAGTTTAAAATATGCGAGTGAATCATTTTTTTAAGTCCTTTTTTTTTTTTTAAACAAAATATTAGACTTCAATTAATGTTTCTATGTTAAAAATGACATTTTGATTAATAAATTACCTTTTTATGGCTGGGTTGAAACAAGCGGTTGCGCGAAGTCTGTAAATGGGGGTTTCCAGGGTAAGAGGGACAAATTAAAAATAGTTCGGGGGCTTAATGCGCCTTGAATCTCCTATGGCAGCATATAGACATATTGTTCTATCAAACACAACAGGTCTTTTGGCTTAAAATACAGCAGTTTATTCTAAAGAGGAGTGCAAGAGCAGAAACTGCTTTTTCAGTCTTGTCTGTGTTTTCCGCCATATACAAAAACGGTATACACACGTACAGAGATCGTGAGTCCACATTCAAAGAACAGAACGAGTGTGGCGGTTTTTAGGCGGTTTTTATTGGTCAATATCCAGATGTTTATTTATTTATTTTACTAATTTTACTCCAGAGTAGCGTTACTTCAAACTATTACTCAAGATTAAAAGTAGTCATCCAAAAATGCACTCAAGTAAAAAAAAAAAAAAGTATCCACTGAAAAGAATACTCAAGTAATGAGTAAAATTTTGTGTAGCTGCTTATTTTTGTTTGATACTTTTTTTTTTAAATCAATGGTATTTTTTTCCCTCTCAGCACAAACTTATCTATATGAACTTGTTATAATGAAACTGTACAATAACCCATTATATAACTACATTAAGGGGGAAAACTAATGAAGCATTACTCGTCCAAAGAGCATGAGTGCCCTGCCCTCTAGTGGAGAAAATAGTTTCTCTATTATGAAATTTAAAGGATCATATCTCCGGTTTTCCGTGGTTAATCGGGGCCAGGGCCGGCCCAGCCTATACGCAGACTATGCAGCTGCTGAGGGCCCCTGACCACCAGGGAGGCCCCAATCTGGCAATTGTTTAATTTGTGTTCTATTTTGTTTACTACAGTTTGCTTTATTTGACTTATGTGAATTTTGAGACTTGATTACAAGCTTAAAAAAATAAAAGTTCTTCCTTAACTTCTTTCTTTCCTCTTTTAGAAAAAGGTTTGGCACTATCTACTGTAAGTACTGACAATCATTTGGGGTGAGAAGTTTGAAGTATGCAGTGCAACAAAATCTGATTAATATACAAAATATGGACGTATGGGTTGGATTGCATGTATGGGTTTCACAGTACACTGTGACGAAATGGTGGGCCAAAAATATGGGCCCCTTTGCATTATTTTGCTTAGGGCCCCCAAATGGCCTGGGCCGGCCCTGATCGGGGCCAAATGAAAACTGGGAGTTTTAAATCCGCGCCTTCGATCCATATTGAGGGCAGCGCGCTATGTCAAATACTTCATTTGTTACGGTGCTTTTTTTTTTTTTAAACAAACTTTACTTACACAAAAGCAAATACACATAATGGACGAACAATTCACAAACAACAGATTTACAACAACAACAAAATGATATATATAATGGTCGGGGTCTTTTTTAACACAAGCCGTACTGTTTGCAAAGTCCTTTGGGATTCAAAGAGGAACTTAAATCGTCCAAATATAAAGAAAACATTTTCCCAAAAACATGAAAATTTGGTCTTTGATTAACATATTTTACACAGTGAATGTGAAATCTTGCCATTATTAAAATAAGATTTACAACAAATCTTTTATCTATTTCTGGTTCTTCAATGTTGGATAGGCCAAAGAAAATATGTCTAAAAACAATTTTCAATGATGGCACAACTTTGGAATTAATATAATTGTTCAGGTCAACCCAAAACATGTGGGAGTAAATACATTCCCAAAACAAATGGGAAATAGTTTCCTCTGCATTTGCACAAAAAGAACATAATGTCTCAATATCAATTTTAAATTTAACCATTGTCGTTTTTACAGGATAACACCTGTGAAGTAATTTGAGTGTGATTTCTTTTACTTTATTTCTTAATAAATATTTTCTAGCCAAAAGCCAAGTATGTTTCCATTCAAAATTTTCGTACAAATTATTCCAATAAGAAATTGCTGCAGGTTTGGAAATTATCTCCTTTTGAATTAGTCCTCTAAACAATGGTTGGAGGCTTCAGAGCTTAATAGTGCACATTTATAACCAATAAACAAGAGACTTTGGATCAAAGACTGGCACGTTACAATTTCTACCTTTAGGAGAATTTTGTAATAATTTTCGAGAGCCCTCTGGTATTGCATCAAACACAACAGAATATTCACGAGGCGTAACAACCATACTATAAGATAAAACAAAATTCTTGATAAGTGAAAAGTTGACCATCTTCGTTCAATAATTGACGAACTAAGAATATGTTATTTTTGACCCATCTTTCAATATACAAAGATCTATTTCGATACTGTATATCTTGGTTGTTCCAAATGTAATATCTATGTGGTGAAAAATTGTGTTTATCATTGACCATGACATAAGAAGTTGAGGGTGGAATTTGGCTAAGTTTGTTACGGTGCTTTAAAGACGCGTGATTGAACAGGCTTGCGTCATCATAGAACGGCAAGCATGCGTCTGATTGGTGTAATGAAGTCATGCGATTATTGTGGCGACGTCTCATTGGTGAAATTAGTAGCGCTACTCTTGGCAAGACCCCAATCACGTGACGTCACAACTCCGCCCCCCTGACTGGTGTCGCCATATTGTCCGTCAGCTCATCGTGTTTACATATTACCGCTACGTATAGTCCTCCTATTACTGCGTGTTTTTCTGCTTGTCTAAGGAATCACCGCCTCGTAAAAGAACCCAAAAACCTTCCTGACAATCGTTCACATTGATTAATCAAAATGGTGAAGGGATGTGTGGCGGTTGGTTTGCAGTAACAGAGAAGATAAACGGCCATTTTAGTAGTTGCTGGTTGCCCATTGTCAAAAGGGCAAATCTCGAAAGCAGCACGGTTTGTTTATCTCGGTCCATGATGCGTTTGTGTCGACAGCCGTTAGACAGCGGCGAAAACATCGATATGATGCCAACACGAAGGCAGGGGTCGGCAACCCAAAATGTTGAAAGAGCTATATTGGGGCAACAAAACTGGAGCCACCACAAAAAAAAAACTTATATAAGCCCTTAAATGAAGGCAACACATGCTGTATGTACCTACAATATATTAGCCTACTATCAAAATGACTAAGCTGGCTACACATACATATACATAATAAGCCTTCATGATAACTGTATTTTCCGCACTACAAAATTCACCTGAAATCCGTCAATTTTCTCAAAAGCCGACAGTGGGCTTTATAATCCGATGTGCCTTATACGGTGGGGCAAATAAGTATTTAGTCAACTACCAATTGTGCAAGTTCTCCTACTTGAAAAGATTAGAGAGGCCTGTAATTGTCAACACGGGTAAACCTCAACCATGAGAGACAATGTGGGGGAAAAAAAACAGAAAATCACATTGTTTGATTTTTAAAGAATTTATTTACAAATTAGAGTGGAAAATAAGTATTTGATCACCTACAATAAGTTAAATTTCTGGCTGTCAAAGAGGTCGAACTTCTTCTAACGAGGTCTAACGAGGCTCCACTCGTTAGCTGTATTAACTCATTATCGGTATAAAAGACACCTGTCCACAACCTCAGTCAGTCACACTCCAAACTCCACTATGGCCAAGACCAAAGAGCTGTCGGAGGATACCAGAGACAAAATTGTAGACCTGCACCACGCTGGGAAGACTGAATCTGCAATAGGTAAAACGCTTGTTGTAAAGAAATCAACTGTGGGAGCAATTATTAGAAAATGGAAGACATACAAGACCACTGATAATCTCCCTCGATCTGGGGCTCCATGCAAGATCTCACCCTGTGGCGTTGATATAACAAGAACGGTGAGCAAAAGTCCCAGAACCACACGGGGGGACCTAGTGAATGACCTACAGAGAGCTGGGACCACAGTAACAAAGGGTACCTTCAGTAACACAATGCGCCGCCAGGGACTCAAATCCTGCGCTGCCAGACGTGGCCCCCTGCTGAAGAAGGTACACGTCCAGGCCCGTCTGTGGTTCGCTAGAGAGCATTTGGATGATCCAGAAGAGGACTGGGAGAATGTGTTATGGTCAGATGAAACCAAAATAGAACTTTTTGGTAGAAACACAGGTTCTCGTGTTAGGAGGAAAAAGAATACTGAATTGCATCCGAAGAACACCATACAGACTGTGAAGCATGAGGGTGGAAACATCATGCTTTGGGGCTGTTTTTCTGCAAAGGGACCAGGACGACTGATCTGTGTAAAGGAAAGAATGAATGGGGCCATGTTTTGAGAGATTTTGAGTGAAAATCTCCTTCTATCAGCAAGGGCATTGAAGATGAGACGTGGCTGGGTCTTTTAGCATGACAATGATCCCAAACACACAGCCAGGGCAACAAAGGAGTGGCTTTGTAAGAAGCATTTCAAGGTCCTGGAGTGGTCTAGCCAGTCTCCAGATCTCAACCCCATAGAAAATCTGTGGGAGTTGAAAGTCCGTGTTGCCCAACGACAGCCCCAAAACATCACTGCTCTAGAGGAGATCTGCATGGAGGAATGGGCCAAAATACCAGCAACAGTGTGTGAAAAGCTTGTGAAGAATTACAGAAAACATTTGGCCTCCGTTATTGCCAACAAAGGGTACATCACAAAGTATTGAAATGAACTTTTGGTATTGACCAAATATTTATTTTCCACCATGATTTGCAAATAAAGTCTTTAAAAAAATCAAACAATGTGACTTTCTGTTTTTTTTTTTCCCACATTCGGTCTCTCATGGTTGAGGTTAACCATGTTGACGATTACAGGCCTCTAATATTTTCAAGTGGGAGAACTTGCACAATTAGTGGTTGACTAAATACTTATTTGCCCCACTGTATGAACTCTCTAGTGTCTCGTGACTCGGCCGGAAACGCACACGGCGAAATAGTTCCCCCCAGGAACACAGCATGCCCCACAAAAGTTCCCTAGGTGAATTTTGTTAAGAGGTAGTGGTCACTGCAGTGTCATGGTTTTTCCCTCCTACAGAAACCATATTAAAACTAAAACTATATTTCCCTCCTCCATCTTTTTCCATTTTCGGACATTTTTGAAAAAGCTCCAAGGAGCCACTAGGGCAGCGCTAAAGAGCCACGTGAGGCTCTAGAGCCGTGGGTTGCTGACCCCCGGCTTAAGGAAACTAGTGTCCAAGCATGCGGCTTTCATTAATGTTTTTCATGGTCCTGACATGTTGTTTTAAATAAAGTTATTCTGACCCATAATGCACCACAAAGAAGGACAGACAGAACATGGCTACAAGGTAAGATTGTTTGGCCTTCTTTAGTAATATAGTTGATATGCCCAATCAGATACTTTACTGTAAATAAAAAGGAGTATAAACTGTTGATAAGAAACATTATGCAAGTCATCATAGCATTTTGCTATTTTAAGTTGTAAATCCTCATGTAAAGTAAGGAACAGCATGACTTTAAATTCATTTATTGTTATTCAACCATTTTGAGGCATAGCAAGTTAATTCACAACTCCAAAAATGTTAAATTTGAAGCGATAATCCCTCCTTGGTCTATCGGCGCTTCTTGAAGGCTGCAAATAAATGAATGTTTAAAAAAAATTTTTTTTTTAATTACATTGAGGGAGAGAGTTTTAATTTGAAATAGCTTCACCTTTTCTTTTAGTTTTCTTCTTCATGATCCTCTTTTTCTTGGAGCGAGGCTGATCAGCATCCTGCAGCAAAAAACAAAACAAAAAACATTGGAACTGGCTGATTGGTAAAGATCCAAACAAGCCTAAATAGCTTCTTTGATGCAGCACAGAAATTGGCTAGTCTGTACATTAGGGGTGACACTCCTGTACATCGATGCTACAGTGCTCACCTGGCCACCCTCGCCCCCTGTCAGCGCTGTAATATCACCAAAGTGGGTGATGCCGCCCAGCTGACCAGACATGGACATCATCTTTCGCTTTTTGGAGTTCTTCTCTCGCTTCGATACGTTCAGTCGAACCATCATTGATTCCTCAAAGTTTTTCCTGAAGGCAAAATGAACGTTAGTTTTTACGTGCCACGAAAGAAATGGATCCCAAGTAAACACGCGCACACCTAGGAGTGGGAACCTCTTGTTACCTCACGATACGATATGCAATACAAAGCTCACGATAACGATGATCTGACGATATGGCGATACAACGATTATTGATACATTGGTCAGGATATTCTACAAACAACTAATAAACAGAAAAACAAGCTTCTGCTGTGAATTGGAATGAGTTTATCACTAGTAGACGTTCATGGCTGCCATCCCTCCCACTTCAAACGGATTGAACGTCTATGGGCGTCATTGGCAGCCACTGCCAGGCAATCAGGTCATTTTGGGCAATTTAGGCTCATTTACCTGTTGATTTTCAGTTACTCCCTGTTGATTTGGGGGTATTTTATCAGTCACTTCCTGTTCATTTTGAGTTACAGATTAGGAAGTGACCTGGGAATCACCCAAATGATGTTGTAGTGACTCAAACTCAACAGGAAATGACCTGTAAATAAACAGCAAGTGACCTGTAAATGCCCTGAAAAATCGGACCGATGACTGCGAATGCTCTGGTGTCGAATTAGTGCTGCAACGATTAATCGATTAAGTATTCGATTAGAAAATAAGGTTCAAATTAAATTTTGCTGCTTTGAGTATTCGTTTAATTAAAATGGTGTTGTATTGGTTTGTTTTGAAAGTGTTTGCATTTATTTTCATTGATTTGGGTGGATACACGGCCCTCTAGTCTACCTCGTTTCACATTGCTGAATTCATCTGCTTCCTGTTAAGACCAACATAAGCCAAGTTTTTGAGGGAATTATTTTTTTTAAATGCATTCGTAATTTAGTTTAAAAGTATAATTAGCCATTTTTTTTGCGGGAATGTGTGTGAGCCATTTTGTTAAGAGCATTATAAAAAAAGCGTTAGTATTTTATTAAAGCTAGCGGACTTTTGCTGTGTACTTTAGCCAATTGTTCTTTTGTTGTACATAGATCCCCTTTTTGTTTTATATACCGTGTGAGGCTCAGGTCAGGGATTTTAATTTTTATGTTCCTTATCCGATTACTCAATTATTCGAAATAGTTTATCGATTAATCGGCTACTAAAATAATCGCTGCAACCCTATTTCGAATGAACGAACGTTTCCAGTCTATATGGATTGGGCGTCGAGCACCGTCAATGGCAGCCTTAAAGTTAAGATTTTGGTTGCAACTTGTTGGTCCTTTTTTTTTTTTTTTAATTTAAACACAGACATCTTTTTAAAACGATATCTCGATTCTTGGCAGGAGCATATCGATAATCTTTTGGGATACAAAGTATCACGATATATCTAGGCCTGTCGCGATAACAAATTTTAGTGTGCGATATTTCATAAATTATTGCGATATGCGATATTATTGCAACCCCCCCATTAAAAAAAAAAAAATACAATAACACTGAGAATACAGTATATATTAATAGATCATGTACACCCATTTAAACTCAATAAATGTTTACTCTTAAATTCAAAAATACTTTTTAGGAAATCACAACTAAAACAATAGACCATGCCTCTTTTAAGTAAAAGACAAAAATATTAATACTGCACAGAAACACAGAATAAATAAAATGTGTTAATAATTAAAAAAACCGAGGCACTCAAGAAGTACAAAAATAAAAAGCCTTTATTCAGTCATGGCTTGTACAAATTAAAAAATGCCGACATGTTTTGGCCGTGCAGACCTTCATCAAGACAAACCGTTTGTCTTGAAGGGCTTTTTATTTTTGTACTTCTTGAGTGCCTCGGTTTTTTGAATTATTAGCTTTTTTGATCCCAACACCGAAGAGCACCAGAAGTATCCTTTGTACACCCAGCAGCACTCCAAGCACCTCTTGTCATACTGAAAATAAAATGTGTTTTTTAAGAAAAATAAAATTCCACTTAATAATTTAAGCATCTAGGCAAATGAAAACGTTTCCCCTCATAGCTTCTGCTATGGCGTTCCATGTGTAACACAGTGGTACCTCTACATACGAAGTTAATTCGTTCCAGGAGCTTGTTTGTAAGTCAAAATGGTTGTATGTCGAGCAGGATTTTCCCATAAGAATACATTATCATTCCAATAATTCCTTCCACAGCCCAAAAACCCACACTACATCCTTAATAAATACTGCTGTTACTATTGCAAATAGCAATTACAAAGAGCAAAACAAATAAAATATGAATAAAAATCAGAATAACAATAATATAATAATAGCAATAATAACAATAATACAGTACAGCACCTGTAATAATGTAACGAATCGGCTTCTCATGTGGCGGACTTTTTTTGCTGTACCTGAACGCACCGCGGGGCTGACGCTGAGCAGGAGAGCGCTATTTTACTTTCTGTTTCGATCCTGGCGTCAACAGCAGTGGACACTCGGCGAGTTGATGGAATAAATGATTTGAAACCTGACAAAGCTGGCGATTTCTTAGGCGATGTTACCACAATAAGAACTGTCACCTTAACTTATAAAGACTGGCGAACGGAGGGGGACCGCCGGCCGTGATCAGCATTCTACGACCCAGTTCATGGATGCACACACCATGCTTATATTTTGCTATCATTCACATCTTCATTTCAATGGTAAGCGTCACCTTTTTTTTTTTTCCACCTGCACTAAACTGCACTAAACTTAAAAACAGAACTAAAACGCATTTTGCGTAGTTGGTAACAAGGAAGCCGAACTTTTAACAGCACGTCAGCAGGTGCACGCGAGGCGATAAATCGCAGCGGAAAAATTATCGCCATCATTTTTATTTACCGTGCGATAAATGGAATTATTGCATATTGCGGCAGGCTTAGATATATCACCATTTTGATATATTGTCAAACCCCTACACACACCTGTGCAGCTCCTCCCGGCTTTCCCGCTCACTCTGGAAATCGCGTCTTTCTCGAATTTCCTCAGGAGCGTCGCTGTACTGTTGCCGCAGCTCCTGGATTACAGAACTTCTGAGCGCAGCGCGCTTCTGCCGCTCCGCCTGGGCCTTCTTCTTGTCTGCTTCTGTCATGTCGCCATCTAGTGGACAAAAAATGACATCTAAGTTTTCCCCACTCGTGTAAAGTACCAAAGCGGCATTTTCTATGCAAAAGGGCTTGTTCTGCCTGACAGGCACACCTTGTAGTCCATTCATACTGTTCATACAAAATCAAATGCTTGTATTTTGACAATGGCACTAGAAACCAAATTTGTGATTTGTGTGATCAAGTGCTGCACTACTATACTTTTGTCTCCGTAGTTACATTTGCGCCCTAAAAATGCCCTAAAAATGACCTCCGTGAAGTTGCCCCCCCATCAGATGCTAATTTATGGAGAAATGTCATTTGTTTGCGCAGCATTTTTTTTTCCGTTTGTGCTATCATTTTTGAGATATTAGTATCTGAGGTCAACCAGCTCCCCATTTTGATTAAAAATGGCTTAACTCATTCACTCCCAGCCATTTTCACCAGAACAAGGCCCTTCGGTCCCAGCCGTTTTACTGGATTTTGACTGATTTTGCAAGGCCCACAGAAAATTCTGTTCTATTGCTATATAAACATGGAACCCACCAAAAGAAAGATTAGACTCTCTTCTTTCAGCAGAAAAAATAGTTCATATCTTTTTTAGGGCTGTCAAATGATTAAAATTTTTAATCGAGTTAATTACAGCTTAAAAATTAATTAATCGTAATTAATCGCAATTAATCGCAATTCAAACCATCTATAAAATATGCCATATTTTTCTGTAAATTATTGTTGGAATGGAAAGATAAGACAAGATGGATATATACATTCAACATACGGTACATAAGGACTGTATTTGTTTATTATAACAATAAATCAAGATGGCATTAACATTATTAACATTCTGTTAAAGGGATCCATGAATAGAAAGACTTGTTCTTAAAAGATGAATATTAGTACAAGTTATAGAAATGTTATATTAAAACGCCTCTTCATGTTTTTTTAATAAAATTTGTAAAATTTTCAATCAAAAAATAAACTAGTAGCCCTATTCTGTCCTCAATGTGTGTGAGTACACAAATTGACAGATAGCGAACATAAGTTCCAAAAAGAAATTAGACGGTGTGGCAAAGTTGCATGGGCTTTACTGAAGTCATCTCTTTTTGACAGGAGCACGTTTCTTGTATTTTTGTAAAAAGTGTCAATAACTTACATAAATCACAAAATAATATAAAATGTATACACACGTGTCCATTTGAGCAGTAGCACTAGCCAATTAGCTCACAAGCATCTAACAATGTAACTGCATTTCACCATATATGTGAACAAACTCAAATACACATCATCAATACCTATCTAATGCTCATGAATATAAACAAAGGAGGAATATAACTCACAAGCGATGCATGTATTAGACACGAACAGTGTGATGGGGCTATGAGAACTGCCATTGAATACTGGATGCGGACGTTAGCTGGTCTGAATAGCACTGTCTATAAAGGCCGAGTTATACTTCTGCGTCAGACCTACGCCGTCAAGGAAGAATCGAGTTAAGACCCTACGCCGTAGCCTGACGCGCACCTCTCGATTTTTGTAACCTTCGCGTCGCGTAGACGCGTAGACGTAGTGAAAACGGACTGTGATTGGTCCGCTCAGACTGTTGTTTCCGGGCGAAAACACCGCCATTGTAGAATAGAATCAAACATTATTTTCTACACGCAAAAATGCACCAAGCCGACGGGAGTATCATCGAAGAGCAAGTCTCGTCAAGAAATTATTATTGTGACTGCCAAATGGCAAGGTCGGCGATCGAAAAAACACATAAATGGAAGAACCACCGAGACGTGGGTGGTCGGAATCGAGTGGCCACACGAAGCGGTGACACAGTCGGCCAAAAACTGCCAACTTTTTATCACTTTATGTCGTATTTTTGGTTGGTGCACTTCATCATTTACTGTGTACATATGTTTCAAGTATATGAAGAATAAAGCACAGATTTGGTGTCAAAAGAGTTGTTTTGATCTTTAATTTTCAATAACAGACAGTTCACACACACAATACATCATCACTGATTGAGAGTGCCTCGGTGCTTTTTATGATAACCTTAAAATCAAGCCTCCCAACGCAGTTTGGGAAGTTCCCTAGACGCCAGAAATCTGCTATGGCTTCCCACTGGCTGGTTGTAGGACACGGCAAACAAATCAGGCTGGAGGGCTTTGCAGACCTTGAACGCAGTGCTCGACGCCAGTTTGAAGCTAGCCGCCACAGCTAGCTCTCTCCACCCGAGTCTCTGTGCGGCATCAAAAGTCGGCCAGACCGCCTCGAAACCGTCTTCTGCGTCGCCTGCCCGTCAACATTTGTATGTTCAATATTTATTCAGTGTTGATGAGCAGAATATTTACTTTCAAGAGTTCCATCTTGCATTGTTTATTTTTTCTCCGACTAGCGGAAGTAAACGAGCACGCCCCAAAACCGTACAAACATAACGCCACATCCCTCTAGTGGCTTGGCGGTGAATTACAGAGCAACGCGTTCCCTCACCGCAGAACTATCGAATGTCGAATGACGCCGTAGTCGCTACGCCGTCACCGCAACGCGGGAGTATAACTCAGGCTTTAGTGTAGGTTCGCGTCGACATATAATCACGTCAGAAAAGCGCGCCGAAACCCAAATAATCAGCTGCACTGAATCGCCAGCAGAGGGCGACATTACGCCACATAACATATGCAAGTCACACCCAAGCGCCAGCAGAGGGCGGAAAAACTCCATAAAACACAATTAACAAGTTGGCCTTTCACTGTACTGACATTTAAATCTGTCTGAGCGGGCCTAGTGCTTTAATTGCGTCAAATATTTTAACGTGATTAATTAGAAAAATTAATTAACGCCCGTTAACGCGATAATTTTGACAGCCCTAATCTATTTCCATTCTTTAGAAATCAGCATTAGAAAATAGCTTAGCCATTTTCCAATTTCTGATGAAAAAAAGAGAAATTGAGCTTTTTGTAAAAGCATACATTTCAAACATAACTTTGACTTTAACACAGCTATTTTTTGCTTTTGTGACATCCCAAACATCAGATAAATGTTTTCCTTCTATAACATAAGCAGCAAGACAAATAGAGCTTTTGATAGCAAAGTAACAATTTATTTACACATAACTAACTGAAAAATGACACCGTTCTGGCTGCGACAGCCGGTAAAACTTTTCCTTCATCGCCGTCTGTCTCATAAAAATGGATTTCTTTGGCCCTCTGCGGGCTCTGCTCGCGAGGGCTCTGCTCGCGAGCAGCACGGACTAAAAGGAATCGTCCGCTGCACTAGTGGTCCCGGTCGTTCTGCTTGGTCGTCCGCCGCCTGGCATTTATTCGGTCGTCTTCCGCCGGCGCCCGACCGTGCGGCTTGGCCGTTCGTTACCGTTGAATCGGGTTGCAGGTCTTACCAAATGCGCTACTGCACTCCAGTGGCCAGTTTTATTGCTTTAAAATGCATTTTCAGATTTGTGCTTTGGAACTAAATTGAATCACGACCCAGAGATGTCTTTTTTGAAAAAAAAAAAAAAAAAAAAAAGTAAAAAGAAGTATAAATACGACTTTGGGACACAAACAATTAAAAATAGAGCATATTTATAGGTTTCTGGGAGCAAATGAGTTAAAATTGTGTCAATCATTTGTACAGTACTACGTTTGTGTTGTAAAAAATTTGGTCTATCTTTTCGATTGATGATGTCATGCCCCGATTTATTGCAAAATGAACCTGAAATGGCGCCATTTGTTTATGCTATAAAATCTTTCGTTTGTGCTTCTATCGTTTTATAGATTGAGATAATAATTTCAAGTGATGACGTCAATTGCAGCACCTCCGTCGCAGCGTACTACCTAGTGCTGCAACGATTAACTCGAATAATTCAATTAGAAAAAAGCTTCGAATCAAATTTTGCTGGTTTCAGGATTCTTCTAAATAGAGTGGCGTTGTAATGGTTTGTTTTGAAAGGGTTTGCATTTAGTTGTATTGATTTGGGTGGATACACTGCCCTTTAGTGGCAACAGTGAATATGACAACTCATCTAACAGCTGCTCCTTGTTAAGACCAACATAAGTATGTACATTTTTGTTTGAGGTAATATGATTTTTTTATGCATTTGTGATTTAGAGGTATACTTTGCAGTTTTTTGGGGGAATATATGTTTGAACGGTTTGTTAAGAGCATTGTTAAAAAAATACAAAAAAAAAAAAAAAAAAAAAAAAAAGCATTTTATAGCATTTAAGCTAGCGGACTTTTGCTATGCAAGTTAGCTAATTGTTCTTTTGTTGTACTTCAATCCTCATTTATTGGACGTCTAAGCACAGTGTTTTTCAACCATTGTGCCGTGAGAGATCGTCAGGTGTGCCACGAGAAATTATCCTATATCGCTTTTTCTTTTTTTAATTTGACGGGCCAAGTTGCAGTAGGAAGAAGGGATTTCATACAAAGTTGCAGTTGTGTCCAGATGAGCGAAGTATTCCTCGTGTCGCGTTCAATAACTGCTGGGATTTCTAGCCATCAGCAACCTTGCTGTCCGCGACAATGTGGACCACAGTACGTCTACTGTACATCATTTGATTAGACTCTTCAAAAGTCAACATAGACGAAAGTGTCCTTTCCATTTTATCCATATGTGACGACCCTCAATCCTCCCAGTGTTTTATTCCAATACATTGTCGAGTACCGCAAAATCGTGTCGCGTTCACTATCCTAAAAGTCATCTCCAAATGAAACAGAGAAACGGGCAACTTTGAGACAAACTATACAGGTAAATGAGAAAGCCCTCAAAGCCAGTAACCCTGTGTTGCTAAATTAAAAAAGTCCCATACTGTACAGAGACCTTAATACTACCTGCCTGCAAAGCTATTGTCAGCGAGCTGCTCGGCCCTGATGCGGTTAAAGACATTCCTAAAGTTCCCCTGTCTGATAATTCTGAGCTTTCCAAGCCTAACTGCAGTAAAAAATAATAACAGAAAGAGACAGAGCTGTTGACGATGATTCCTGCTAGGATATCGGCTTTGTGCTTATCTAAACAGGCTGAAGTTTCACACTAGGGCTGCAGCTATCGAATATTTTAGTAATCGAGTAATCGACTGATAGGATTTTGAGTTTTTGCAGTGTTCAAAATAAATGTATGATACAGGCTGTATTGGAGCACATTAGGGACCAGTGCTACTTGGTGTTTTATCCAGCAATGACTACTGAGCTAAAATTGATAGTTAGCATTATTGAGTTTTTATTTTATACCCTCATCACTCCACAACGCTATGTTATGTTAAAGCCTGTATGTAAGACACGTTGGCCACGCATCGACAGTGGTCATAATTAATAGAAACCTAGCCCTCCGCAGGGCTAACGTTACGTGAGCTAGTGACAGTAATGTTAATCTTTATTAGCGCTTAGCGCTCTTTATTAGCGCTTAGCGTTCTACTGCTTTAAGATGGCGCCTGTTTACTAACGCTGCCCAGACGCGGCCAAGTCTGTCATTACGCATCTAGTTCAACATACATGTGATCTCTATGCGACTCATCAGACGCTACCTGCTACCAACGTAGCATCGTACGGGCTAGTATTTAGCAACGTCGGCGTCGTTTGTAGCGGCTGTCGGTTGCAATAAGTTTTTTTTTTTTTTTTTTTTTTTTGGTGCTTCTTCCTCTACGCACGTCACATCAGCGCGTTGTCCCGCATTAAAAGCAGTCCGAGCAAAACGTGATGCTTAGAGCTGTCAAAATAAACGATTACTCGAGGTGAATAAAATTACTCGGATCAGTTTTTAAACTCGAGTTACTCGAGTATTCGTTTCAGCTCTATTCCACACTAAGTATAAATATTGAGAAATTATTTTAAAATTAAATCTACTATACAGAATATAATTTTGGAACATTTTTGGTTTGTGGTGTGCCGCGAGATTTTTTCCAATGTAAAAACGTGCCTCGACTCAGAAAAGGTTGAAAAACACTGGTCTCGCAAACTAAGAAATGCAATAGAATACCAGAATTAAGATTACCGTAATATACAGCCGCAATCTTGGGAGGAATATATTTCTTTTCACTAGAGGGGGCCGCTTTCTTCTTCGGTGCTTGTTCCTCTTCATCTTCAGACTCACTCAGCTGTTTCGATCATGGAAAATATAAAGTGAAGAAACAAGGAAAAAAATATTTTCATTTCAAACATTCCTAAGTAAAACGTAAGGTAGTGTACCTTGCTGATGAGATTCTCCGGGTTAGGACGAAGTTGCAGCGGGTCATTTTCAGCTGAAATCAAAAACTACAGTGTTAATCACGGTAATACCACTAAACATATGCAGTATTTAACTTCAACGGCATCTCACCCAAACTGCCAGTGACAGCCGTGCGCAGCAGTTTATCAATTTGGTACTTAAGTTTGTGGTCAAGAGGTCGCATCTTTTCAAGGATCTAAAATAATGAAGAGAACAGGTCAAATACAACTAATATTCTAGTGTAGTTACCTGCGGTGTGTCTATACGCAAGCAAACACTTACCGTCCTCACCGTCACTATTCGGATTAAGGCTTCGCTCTCCTTTATCTTTCCACCTTCTGTCTTAATGGTGATCAGATGAGTGAGGTCTTGAAGATAGAAGAGTAGCAAGTGATAGCGAAGATCCAGAAATGACAAACCCTGTATCAAGGAATGATAAAAAACAAAAGGTCAGGCTATAAAGCACAAAAAAATAATCTTTATTTAATTGGGTTAATGAATGCACATATTCTATTCACGCTTGAAAAATATTGGGAATATTGGCTGCTAAGACAGCAACAACTAATCGATTAAATCGATGAATAAATTAGTTGCCAACTAATTTGATCATTGATTTTGCAGGCAGCTATGAGCAGTCCCGTTTGGGTCCTTGTTATAGTGTGTCATGTAAGGCTGTGCACATGCCAGTGACTAGAGCTAGAGCTAGAGCGAGAGCGAGAGAGAGAGTTTACTGCCACACTCAAGTTGGGTTGCTGAATCAATACAGTAATATTACAAAGTGTCAAGAGTTACATTGTCTTTTGTATTGTTTGTATTCTTTGTTGATGAGCTGTTACTACTTAGCACAGAGCGCTATGCTAGTTAGCAATCATGCTAATCAGAGAAACATATTAGCGCTTGAGTTATTGTTAACCCTTTACGTGTCGGCAGCGCCGCGTTTATGCATATCGTCTTTGAAGCTTCGGCACGCTGTAATTACGTCACCCACGTGCCGCTGGTTGGTCTCATTTGAAAGTGCGGAAGTTGATGTTCACACCAGTTTTTATTGGAAGTCAATCGACCAAGAAAAACAGGAGATAATGTCATTTGACTTTTATAGTTTTACTGCACTCATAAATATGCATTAAAACGCTGCATGGACCATGTATTTATCTCCACATTTCCATCATTTCTTGTCCTTTTTCAAAACCGAAAGCAGCACAAAAGACTACATATCCCAAGAGCCGTTGTGATGTCAAGAAGGAAGAACCGAATGTGATCATTTTTTATAAATTCCCGAGCGAGGCGCCAACTAATGAAAGGGAGACATGCGAAGCAAGCAACGGCCGGTTGGTTTGAGCGAGCGAGTTTGAAACGTGCAGAATGAATCTAGGACTACATTTAGCGCAAGCTAATGCATTATTTCATTAACTCAAGGAAGTATTTGTCGTTGTTTTCTTTGGATGAGTCGGCGTCTCGGCGAGTAGAAGTGACAGCAGCGCGCAAACGGCGAAAGAGTAGGCTGTGTGACATTGTGTGACGCAGCTCCTTGAGCTGTTCAAGAAGCTTTATTGAGTGCGCAAAAAAAAAAAAAAAAAAAAAGAAAAAAACTACTTTATTGGGTCGCATGCCTGAATAATTTGAATTGAACTGAACTACTTGTCAATTTTTTTAAAATACTTTTTTTTTCAATGTTATATATATTTTCTTCACTATAATCTTTTCAATTTTTATGTAGATGTGTGTTCGAGAAGCTTGGATTGCATGTATCTATACTTTTGATAAGGTGATGGGTACAACACCTAACTTCACAAATAGATATCCTCCAAACCCTTTTTGTGTGAGATGATATACTGGACTGTCTCAGAAAATTAGAATACACAATATTCTAATTTTTTGAGACAGTCCTGTGTATATATACAGGACTGTCTCAGGAAATTAGAATACACAATATTCTAATTTCCTGAGACAGTCAGGAAATTAGAATATTGTGTATTCTAATTTCCTGAGACAGTCCTGTATATATACACAGGACTGTCTCAAAAAATTAGAATATTGTGTATTCTAATTTCCTGAGACAGTCCAGTATACTGTATATAATTTTTTTCTCACTATTTTGCACTGTATATAACCTGTTTTGACCATAGTATGTGTAAAGGCCAAAAACGCCTATGACCATACTGTGTTGAACTGTCAAACATAAAACTATTCGATCTTATTTTTTCTATTGAATGTTTATCCTAACAAGTTGAACAAATATTATCAAGCTTCAAAACGGTTGGTCGAGCATGTTTGATTGTCAATGGGACATCAACATTACAAATTTTGAAAAAAGATTTTGGGATTTTTTTTGGTCTTTTTGGGTCCAAAATGTGGATTATAATTGGTCAGTGAAGAAAACAACAGTTTGGACATGAAGTTCAAGGTGTCCTGAAAAAAGGGACCCAACTTGGCCATTGTAAACAATTTTTTCTTTGAAATATAAAGGCAACGTCAAATGCAAGCAAATTCGGCCAAAATAGGCTTAGGTGTTAATGGGTTAAATAGTAAAGTCTCATTTCTTTTTATAAAGAAATCGCACACATAAACCATTCATATAACAGATTAAAGCCTCAGCACAAACTCCCATTCAAACTGAAAATTGTCAATACGAGAGTGGTTTGAAAATGGATTTGGATATTATTCATGAACAACTGTTTGATAAAGAAAGACTCATTACAGTCTGCCTCTTCCTTATTCAAACTTGTTTAGTTTGTTTAAAGAAAAATGATTCTTTGATATTTATATCAGCGCTTTGCTCGCAAGAAAAAAAAAATGCCAATCAGCGTTTTTTTTTTTTTTTTTTTGAATGAACAGGACTTTTGTCTGATTTGTGTACTGAGAAATTCTTATGTTTTATACTCAGAACTTTCATTACAAATTTTAACAAGTTTAATGTACTTGAAACAGTACAGTTAAGTCGAGAAGCTCTAATAAAATATTATTTTTGAAAGTAATAGTCATCCATGTTGTATCGAATATTACTTATGTAACCGTGAGGGCATTGATTGATTGTGATTGACTCAAAATATATTCATTTGAAAATAAATAAAAAAATATGGGCACTTTATTTGAAGTCAAAGCTGTTCTTTTCTTAGTTTTGTTCATTATAACAATGTTCATGTCATCATGAAAATTCTGGTTAGGTCAAAGGCAAAACTATGCTGAATCCACCAGTAGTATTTTTGACCTACAGGTGTTGTAAAACTCAGGTGAATATACATTTAAAAAATTATATATATATTATCAGTTATCGTATCGGTATCGGCTTTGAGGAGCAGGAAGTTATCGATATCGGTTTTAAAAAAAGGATATCGTGCACCCCTACTTACAACATGCCTAAAACAACTTCAAGTTAAATTGTGATGGTAATTGGAAAAAAAGGGAGATTTATCGGATTAATTGATTAAACGTTGAATAATCATCCGGCTTCCAAACTACTAGTATATTGACCGGGAGGTGATGGCAACAATTGGACGATCGCTGCCAACCCTCCTAGACCACAAGGATTGAACGTCCATTGCCTTCACAATTATCATAATTTTCCTTTACGTTTCTGTACTTGCCTTTGTTGTATCAAATTCGCCATCTTTAACTTTGTTTAGCAGCTCTTGGACATTACTGGTAACCTCTTTCACCTGCAAAAAAAAGTTTTAGTTTTAGAAATACTGCACATTCGTAGAATACCAAGCCGAATATTTCAGAATATAAACAGAATTTGGTTTATGCTGTTTTTTATTGTTGTTTTTTAAAATAATGATATAGGTAGCAAAAAAAACAACAACAACAACAATCGGCTAATTTACCTGCTCTGTGAGATGATTAAGCACTTGGATAACTTCTGGCAGATCACTATCGATCAAATCCTGCAAGAAATTCGAGTGTTAAAAGGGCAAAAGTCGTCGTACGTACATAAATTTAGTGTCGTATACAGAAATGGACAGACTAGCTAGCCAAAGTTTATACAACAAAACAAATACTCTTGACTCATTTGCATCGATTTTACACATCAAAATTTCGCCCGCGATGACTTTCAACCACACGAATCTATGTGATATAAAAACAAAATAACTAAGCAAAGTACAGCAAGATGGCAAAGGTTTACTCACGTTGTCGACCGAAGACGCCATTTTGCTTTTATGAAAATACGGAAGCTGCGGAGGGGGAAAAAAATGATTTGGTGACGTCATAAATAGCTAACATAAAAGTTTTGGCAACGCATTCGTCCTCCAAAGAAATAGATTTAAATTTTAAAATATTTCCAAATATTGTATAATTTCGAATACTGAGAAATACTTTGCGAAGGTTTTTTTCGTGTGTGTGTATGATTACTTGACCTAATTAATAAAATACTAGATCAAGGGCGTAGGTTTGGTATCAACATTGGTAGGAGCGATATAATTGCATAAACTGCATGTATACTTTTTGCTACATTAATAAGACCAAACAGATTGTGTGAACATGGGTCATGGCTGCATTTCTCACGAATATGAACAGAATTAATTGATAGGCTAAAAAAATGATCAATGCAAAATAAATCTGTACTGATTCATACTAACTTTCATTTGCATTGGTTCAGGTCAGGGGTGAAAGTGGGCCAGGTCAGTGGGACGGTCAGGAACGCAGTTTCGGTATAAGATTCAGGGCCAGAACGCAGTTCCGGTATAAGCTTCAGGGCCTGACCGATACACGGTGCTTTAATTCCGAAAATATGACAACAACTGTCAAAACGCTATGTAAAAAAAGAAGAAAAAAAAACCTAAGCTGCCACACATGCATTTCAGCTCCAAGAAGAAAACAATCTACCAACATCAGATTTACATACACAAGTGTTGACAACAAGCATAATAAAGTGCTTGTGTAGCGTAATCCGTTTCCACCTATATTTCTTATTGATTTTATTCCACGGACGGCATGGAGGTTTCCCATGCTGCTGCAGTTATCTGAGTCTGACGATGATGAGTCACATCAATGTGCGAATGGACGCAGCAAAGCAAAACGCCTGCACTCATTTATCCGTTCAATTGGCTGACATACTGTCATGTGGTCAGAAGAGATGGTTAGCTCTGATTGGTTCAAATGTGCATGTTTTCTGGAACAGCAAAAAAAAAAAAAAAAAAAAAAGCTTGTTGAATTGATGCCACAAAAAAGGGCAAAGCAACATAAAATGGATCAAATCTTTAAGCGCAACGAAAGAGTTGAGGAGGCTTATTTATCATATTTCGTTTTATTTACTCTGAAGGAGAGGTTCAGAACATATTAGCTGTCATTTGCCACATTTACATGGAGCCTAATATTCCAATTACAATCGGAATATTTGTTTAAACCGAATAAATGTGTTCCATATAAACACCTCATTCGGAATGAACAGGCCCAAACCGAATGGAATTTCATT
Source organism: Corythoichthys intestinalis (assembly GCF_030265065.1). Classification (NCBI taxonomy): domain Eukaryota; kingdom Metazoa; phylum Chordata; class Actinopteri; order Syngnathiformes; family Syngnathidae; genus Corythoichthys; species Corythoichthys intestinalis. Next base: position 36,680,244 of record NC_080414.1, on the reverse strand, counting down.
CCGATTCACAGGGGTGGAATATTCCTTTTCCCAAACCGATTAGAAGTAAAATTATATCATGTAATTATGTCATGTAAACAGGGAATGGTGTCTGGTTGCGTTCTTTCTGCACATGCTCCGTACTGACGTGGTGACGTCACTTTGTGATGTAAGTAACGTCACTTGCAACATGGCTTCCAAGCACAGCGCACCTAATTGGAGTCCGGCGGAAAGATTGTATTTAATTCAAACTTTAAAAGAATTGAATATAATTGCTCGCTTAGACGGGCGTAAAACGAGGAACAGTGAACTATTTAAAAAAGTTCACGAGAGGTTACACGAAGCCGGAATAGACCGGAGCGTTGACCAGATTAGAAACCGGTGGAAAACCGGCTACTACAAGGCAAAAGAGCAAAACAGCAGAAGCGGATACGACCCCACAAACACAACAAGTGGGTTAAAGTTAAAACAGCAGCACTCCGACGATCGATCTCCATGTTTTGCAACGTGACGCTTTGTTTTGATTAAAAATAAAAGTTAGGAGATGGAGGTTGGGGTTATTGCTGTTTTTTGTTAACTTTTATTTTGCAAATCATTGAAAAAAATACAATTTTGAATGAAAATCAGTTTTTGTATGTGTTATAGAAATAACTGTGCTAAAACAGTTTTCTTTGCATTTCAGTAGTTTAAGAGGTTTGACCACCTCCCAAAATATTAAAAAAAAACCATTTCTGGCGACCTTCACGTCGAGGAGTTCTGGCAAGAAATTCTAGCCACTTTCACACCTGGTTCAGGTGATACACTGTCGGACCCCCCCCCCCCCCCCCCCCCAAAAAAAAAAACGAAAAACAAAAAAACCCCCAAAAAACACTAAAGAAACATTTTGAAAACTTCCAGTCAATGTCAGGATTTTATTATCAAATTTAAATTGCAATATTCGAACATGATTATCTTGAAGGGTACACACAGCAGACATTGCAAAATGTCATAACAACCTTTTGACAAAAGTCAATTAAATAAAAAAAATAGTTTAGGAGCATGTACCCATGAATTTGTAATAGACAACAATCAGAGGTGGGTAGTAACGCATCATATTTACTCTGTTAAATTTACTTGAGTAACCTTTGGAGAAAAACGTACTTCTAAGAGTAGTTTTACTAAACCATACTTTTTACTTTTTTTGACTTGAGTAGATTTGTGAAGAAGAAATGCTAGTCTCACTCCGCTACTTTGGTCTACACTAGTCATTACATTTTTCCTATATATTCTACTTATTCAATTTGACTTTTTCTTTCCCAGCAATGCCAACTGCAGCTCCAACAGTTTCACCAATGAGATGCCGCAACAATAATCACATGACTCCGTTATATCAATTAGACTCAAGCTTGCCGTTCTGTGATCACGCCGGCATGTTCAATCACGTGGCATCTTTAAGGCACCTTCAAAAATGAAGTATTTGACATAAAGCACTATCCTCAACATGACTCGAAAGCGAAAGAAAGATTTTAACCTCTCTCCCAGTCTTTATTTGGCACTGACTGACCACAGAACACTGGAGATATGATCCCTTTCGTTCATAAGCGGATTTTAAGGGGGGGGGGCAGGGGGGCCAGCCCCCCCCCGTGGTCGAAAAGTGTCATTGCATGTAATTGACTTTCCTATATATATAAAAGTTGTAAAGCAATAAAACTGCTATAAAAATTAATTGAATTGATTGAAAATATTTTTTTGACTGAAGCAACTTTTTTTGGGATTGAATGATTTAGACACAAATATCCTACCCATAATATGGCCCAAACACAAAAACGATTGCTTCAATTAAAAAAAAAAAACTTTTTCAATGAAAAATTAAGTGTTCAAATGCAAATGCTTCAATCTGAAATATTTTTTTCACATTCAAAAACTTTTTCTATGATTGAGTTTTTTCTTTTTTCTTTTTGGAAATATAATTTTTATGAAATAACACCTTTTTTGATTGAATAAAAAAAAAGACAAAAATGTTCTAGCCAAAATGTGGCCCAAACACAAATCAAAATTACTTCAATCAAAACAGTTGCTTCAATCAAAAAAAAAAAAAAAAAAAAAAAGAGCTTTCACATGCATTTTTTGAGTTTCTTTCTTTTTTTTTTTTTTTTTAATTTTTTTTTTTTTTCATTCAAACACATTTTTGATTGAAGCAGCCTTTTTTGGTTGAAAATATATATTTTGATTGAAGCAACTTTTTTTGATTGAATAATAAAGACACAAATCTACCTCCATATGGCTCCGCCCAGTGGATACAATTTTTTACCATATTCAATGGATGACGATCATGGCGAAATGTATTGCCAAAGCAGCCTGATTTAGAGTTACCCTAAAAAATGATGGGAAACAAAAAACACTCATTGTCAACTTAGTATTATGAATATTCTTGTTAGTTAATTTTATAGCTGATGCTGCATTTCGGGGTCATCAACATGTTGTGCCCCCCCTGCCCCATAAGTCAAACTCCACCTATGATTTCGTTTCATAATAGGGAATTAGTTTTCTTCACTAGAGGGCGCTCATGCTCTTTTGACAAATAATGCTCTCGCAGAAATTCAATGTTTTTTTTGTGTTTGTTTTGTTTTGTATTTCTTTGGGTTAATGTGGTTATGTAATATGTTACACTACAGTATTATAATAACAGTTCATATAGATAAGTTTGTGTTGAGGAAAAAAAAAACATTGTTTAAAAAATAAAGTCAAACATCGTAAGCATTAACTCACAACGTTACTCATTACTTGAGTACTGTATTCTTTTCACCAAATACTTTTCACTTTTATTTTTGGATGACTTCTTTTACTCTTACGTGAGTAATATTATTTTCAAGTAACGCTACTCTTAATTGATTAAAATTTTTGGCTAGTCTACTCACCTCTGTCAACAATTGATAATACACAAAAAATAAATTGAATGAGTATTTCTCCAAATTTAGTGAACATACAGCTTCATTTATACTGGGGACACAAATGGCACCCCCGCCTCCCCCCAAAAAAGACTCAATGGCGTTTGAGAAAGTGAGAGCGAGAGAGAGAAAGAGAGATGTATTTGTGTCGGTGGGGGTGGAGAGGTATTTTTTTGCCCCCCACCTCCCAACCCACCCATTTACCATCAAACTGTCAACCTGTATGACATCCTGACAACATTTCTAAGAGCCTGAGGAGCAACGAGTCATGGTAAGTCTGTTTACCAAATAATTGTTTGGGGATACTTATGAAATTAGTGTTGTTACAGTTTCAGCAAAATTAAGGATTTTGAGTTAAACATAAAAGCATGGAGTTACATATGATTTTTAATAACATCCAATGTGTTACGGAGTGAGCAGAGCGGAGCAAAATGTTAGAAACAGGTCTCACTGTGATGCACTTTAGTTTGGAATGACTGCAAACTACAACTAATATAATAGATTTTTTAATACAAACTTGCGTGTCAATTAAATCCAAGCATTAATATCATTATAAAGAATGATTCCCTCATTGCGTGAAATTTCCTGCATAGTGTCTTCTCTATATTACCTTTTTTGAAAAAGCACCCCTCCAGTTAAGGTGTCAAAATAATCAAATCTAAATAAAACGACTCTATTTTATTATTGTGCATTTGTTACAGTATATCAATACCTAATTGTGTGAACACTGCAATACAGTGATCTCCCGCTGCTTCACGCTTCAAACCTCAGTCCGTCCCGGATTTAATTTCAATAAAAAAATAATGATAAATAAATACAGTGTTTTATTTAAAAATGTTAAAATGTATGCATGTATACATGTACATTGTTTTATTTTAGATACAGTATAGGCCAAAAGTTTGGACACTCTTCTCATTCGTTCGTTTTTTAAAAAAATTTTTCTGTATTTTCATTACTACACTGAAAAAAGTAAACAATGGCTTGATTTAAAAAATATAGGATAATCAATCACACCTACAATTTGCATTGTATTAGCAGTAAAATTGTAGGTGTGATTGATTAGCCAATATATATATATTTTTTAAAATTGAATGTATCGTATTTTTGGGACTATAAGTCGCAGTGTTTTCATAGTTTGGCTGGGGGTTCGACTTATACTCTGGAACGACTTATGTGTGAAATTATTAACACATTGTTATATCATTTCACATGTTATTTTGGTGTTTTTGAGTGAGACTGATGGTTTGGTAAACTTGTTAGCATGTTCTTTATGCTATATTTATCTGAATAACTCTTAATAGCTAGGTTACGTTAACATACCGGCCACGTTCGCATTTCGTTGTTCATGCATCATGTAACATTATCATACTGTACACTTATTCAGCATGTTGTTCTGTATTGTATTTTTATTTTAAATTGCCTTTCAAGATGGCATATCTGTTCTATGTGTTGGATTTTATCAAGTAAATTTCCCCCCAAAAATGCGACTCCGGTGAGACTTATGTTTTTTTTCCTCTTCATTGCGCATTTTTGGGCTGGTGGGACTTATACTCAGGTGCGACTTATTGTCCGAAAAATACGGTAAACAAATTAATTTATTTACATTGTATTAGCAGTAAAATTTTAGATGTGATTGATTAGCAAATATATTTTTTTTAAATGAGCCACTGCTTCATTTTTCTCAGTGTATTTACATTGTAAATTCTCACTGAAGGTAATGAAACTATGAACGAACACATGTGGAATTGTGTACTTAGCAAAAAAAGGCGACATAACTAAAAATGTGTATAATATTGTAGTATCTTGAAAGTAGCCACCCTTTGCTCTGATTACTTTTTGCACTCTCTTGCCATTCTCTTGATGAGTTTCAAGAGGGAGTCATCTAAAATGCCTTTTCAAATTCTGCAACTTTTTTTTTTTTTTTTTATAATTAGTGGAATTTCATGCTTTATCAATGGGGTTGGGACCTTCATTTGTGTTGCATTGAATGAGGTGTGTTCAAAATTTTGGCCTGTATGATACTCATTTACAGGGTGTTCCAAAATGGTTGACCCCATTCTGAATGCCCATATCTCAGAAACTACTTGATGGATCTTAATGAAACTAAATACACTTTATGTTGAAGGCCATAAGTTTTATTGGTTAAATTTACAAAGAAAAGTACAAATATTTGTTGGTTCTATGACAGATTTTCATAAATGTTCAATATGAGCGCCGCCCTATCAAAATGCCTTTTCTTTTGAAGTGGACGGCATTTCTTAACCTGAAAAAATCCAAATGCCAAACGTTACACACAAAAACGTTTCTGCACAAGCTGTGAAAATATGAGGTCATTCCACTGAAATTTGTCAAAATAATTGGCCTACGAAATTGGGTCAAACATTTTGGAACACCCTGTATATCATGATTTGCAGTGCTTAAAACAATTTATAAAAATGTACATATGAAGGTTTTTTTTTTAGTTTGTTTTTGTTATTTATTCATTTATTTTTAAATTTATTATACTTTGGGGAAAAAAGGAAAAAATTGTCTCATATGTACCAGTATATCTTTCCAATGCTGTTAAATCTGAATAAATACACTAAACATACACACACACACACCAAAAAAAAAAAAAAAAAAAAAAAAAAAAAAAAAAAAAAAAAAGAATTAAAATGAAAATAAGCTCTGCCTTAACGTCACAGATTTTTTATTTTTCACGCGGGGGGGGGGGGGGGGGGGGTTCCCCATTAACCGCGAAAAACAAGGGATCACTTTAATGAATTTGTTGTTGTTATGGCATAATTTGCTACTTATTTACGATTTCCCCCCTTTTTTTATGCACCGTAATTTAATTTAAGTTGCCACCCACCAAATTTGACATGAAAACAGCATTTGTTCATACATTAGCTGCATTGGACGATCAGCCGCAGTTGTCCTCACTGTATTATGGGATATTTACAATTCACTGGCGTACCGCAAGCAACACATCACTTTTGCTCATTAATATTGATGACGTTAGCAATTGTTGCTAGGCGGGTCAAGCTCTCGTTTGTCCCTGATAGTAAATGCATAGAAATCGTGTACGAAGGAGATATTTACGAGCTAAACCTACCAATTCTGTCCGAAAATGATGTCCCTGGTGCCAAATTCACTAGTAAAGATGTGGAAGAACATACAAGTTAAAGAGATGGCTTGAGTGTCGAGGACTGAAAAAGAGCAGAGGTAGCTTTTTTTATTGACACCTTTTTCTTGTGTGCATTGCCTTACTCCACTGAAAATGACATTCTCCTGTTTCAACAATCTATCCTTTACCACCATACGCCCCGTCTTTCTTATATGTTATATCCTCTGATTGTCTTACGTCTCTGACCGTTCTATGGGGCAATTTACATTGCTAGTTTTGTGTACTCAGTGACAGCCAAGAACACTTATAATTTTTTTTCAAGAATAACAAATCTTAATTCACTTCCCCATACTAAAGTTGTTTTTTTAGAACAGAAAAGTTTCTTTTCTTGACCTGGGAAAAAAAAAAAAAATCTTTTCAGGTCATTCATTGTCAGACAGAAGCAGAACGGCAAAACACCACGCTAATAAATAAGTTAAAATTTCAAAATGGCTTACCTCTTCGTCCTGTGTAGGACTGTGGCCCCCAACAAAATGTGTACTGCAAATGAAATGTGAATGGCTTCACCTTGCTGGCGTTAAACTGGTCTTTTGGACGTCTGCACAAGTTGATCAATTGTTCACATTTTTTCCCCCGAGGTTTTGATTTTGGGAAACATATGAAGAAAACATCCTATATATGTCGTAATGTCTAGAGTCGTTTCTACAAGGTCCATAGCAGCAGTGTTTGATCGGCATGTTCTTTTTTGAAAGATTACCAGAGAAAACAAACAGAAATAACATTGTATTGTATGTAACATTGTACATTGGATTGTATACGAGGGCATGTTTATAACGACCCACTTCCGCGTTATAATGGCGATGTCACGGTCTAAAAATAACATTCGTGCGGTACGCTATTCAATAAACATTATTTATCCCTTGACAGAGTTCCCTTAGGGAAATTAGTTTCCAGCGCCCATAACACCACAGCAGCAAAGATAAAACAAAAAGATATTAACCGGTAACACTTTATTTGACAGTGGGGTCATTAGACTGTCATAACACCGTTATAATTATGATATGACACTGTCATGAGCAATAATAAATTCTTACGACAGATGTCATCAGGCTAATTATCTTACTTTTGAATGAATGTAAAAGATCCAAGCTGGACATAAATGGATTTAGGGACAAAATTTGACATATGTCATAAGCATTCTTTAATGCCCTTGACAGTGTCATGTCATAATTATGACAGTCTTATGACAGTCTTATGACACCGCTGTGAAAAAAAGTGTTACCTATTAATCCAAATAAATTAACAAATAAGCCACACTGAACTATAAGCCACAGGATTCAAAACGAGGGAAAAAAGTACCGGCTTATAGTCCGAAAATTACAGTTTGTATGTATGCATACAATGAGAACATTTGATCTGTTTTTAATGGTATTTTTTAATGAACTGATTTTATTACATTGAATCGCAGCAGATGTGCGAATCCAGGGTGTCCTCCGTCATCCAGGAATGGATGAATCCATACCCGAATCAGACCCACGTGACTCTGAACCCGACCACTTCGAGTCCTGCCGTCTCAAACAACTTGGCTTCAATGGACATGTTGTCATACAGCCAGTCTCAGGGTTTGAGGGGGAGCAGCGAGGACAGAATAGACGAGCAGATGATGGGCCTGTCGTACCTGCCGTACACATCTTCTTGTCTCAATAGCACCACAAATTCCGGGAACCACCATCAGAACCCCGGAGGACATATGCAGGTGAGAAACTGTGCGTTTTACGCGCGTAAAATTGAGCAACGCCACCGACCGACTCTTCCTCTTCAGGAGTTCTCACCTCCTTTTATCTTGCCGACCATGCGCGGACCGGTGGCGAAGCGGAGCATCAGCAAGGACAGCGCAGAATACCGGCTGAGACGAGAAAGGAACAACATCGCGGTACGAAAGAGTCGCGACAAGGCCCGCAGAAGGATCCTGATGACTCAGCAGAGGGCCCTGCAGCTGCAGGAGGAGAACCAGAAGCTGCAGATGAAGATCGGGCAGCTCTCACAGGAGCTGGACACTCTCAGACATATCCTGTCTCAGCAGCACCTGCCGGGAAGTGAAGAGGGGACCGCAGCGGTTGCTGCTATCTGAGCAAAGCCTTACAGAACTATCAGTCAGTAATATTGTTGAACTCCTCAGTGTCCAACAATATCTATAAAACGATAGCAGCACAAACGAAAATGTTCACAGCACAAATGAGCACAAACGTAGCATAAATGATTGACACAATTTTTAGCCGTTTTAAATCAAAATGCGGGTCTGGTTGACCTATAAAAGAATTGTTAATAACTCAAAAACAATAACAGCACAAACGAGCAAAAACCTAGCACAAATGAATGACATCATTTTTCTATTTCATCTTCACAGAGGCATGTCAAACACTTTAATTAGACCACCTGTCATAAAAGTATTATGTTTTAGTTTTGTGTCATCATAAATAACATCCACAATCCACATACTGTTGTATTAACCATTCCAGAAACAAGAAAATTGGTACTGCTAATTATAGCTACCCTGCTGGCCAAAAGTATTGGCACCCCTGCAATTCTGTCAGATAATGCTCAATGTCTTCCAGAAAATGATTGCAATTACAAATGCTTTGGTAGTAATATCTTCATTTATTTTGCTTGCGATGAAAAAACGCAAAAGACAATGAAAAAAAAAAAAAAAAAATCATTTTACACAAAACTCCAGTATTGGCACCTTCAGCCCAATACTTGGTAGCACAACCTTTAGACAAAATAACTGCAAACAACCGCTTCTGGTATCCATCAATGAGTTTCTTACAATGGAATTTTAGACCATTCTTCTTTGGCCAACTGCTCCAGGTCTCTGAGATTTGAACGGTGCCTTCTCCATACTGCCATTTTCAGATCTCTCCACAGGATTCAGGACTCTGGACTCATTGTTGGCCACTTTAGAAGTCTCTTGTGCTTTCTCTTAAACCATTTTCTAGTGCTTTTTGAAGTGTGTTTCGGGTCATTGTCCTGATGGAACACCCATGACCTCTGACCCTCATAAGACAGCTTTCTCACACTGGGCCCTAGATTTTGCTGCAAAATTTGTTGGTAGTCTTCAGTCTTCTTTATGTCTCTGGGTCAGACGTTCCTGGGTATCCTACCATAGAGTCCCTTTTCATTCAGACGCCGACGGATAGTACGGGTTGACACTGTTGTACCCTCGGACTGCAAGACAGCTTGAACTTGTTTGGATGTTAGTGGAGGTTCTTTATCCACCATCCGCACAATCTTTTGTTGAAATCTCTCATGAATTTTTCTTTTCCGTCCACATCTAGGGAGGTTAGCCACAGTGCCATGGACTTTAAACTTATTGATGACACTTCGCACAGTAGACAAAGGAACATTCAGGTCTTTGGAGATGGACCTGTAGCCTTGAGATTGTCCATGCTTCCTCATAATTTTGCTTCTCAAGTCCTTAGACAGTTCTTTGGTCTTCTTTCTTTTCTCCATGCTCAATGTAGTAAACACAAAGACAAATGTTGAGTCAACTTTAATCCATTTTAACTGGCTGCAAGTGTGATTTAGTTATTGCCACCACCTGTTATGTGCCACAGGTAAGTAACAGGTGCTGTTAATTACACAAATTAGGGAAGCTTCACATGATTTTTCAAAGGGTGCCAATACTTTTGTCTGGCCCATTTTTGGAGTTTTGTGGAAAATGATCATTATTTAAAATTTTTTTCATTCTCTTTTGTGTTTTTCACTGCAAGCAAATTAAATGAAGATATTACTACCACAGCATTTATAATTGCAATCATTTTCCCGGAGAAATTGAGCATTATCCGACCGAATTGCAGGGGTGCCAATACTTTTGGCCAGCACTGTCGTGCACACACTTGATCACGCAAATTACAAATATCCAGTTTTATGGTGCCAATGTCAAAATAAAACTTGTGATTATGTATGAATGAGTATGAATGAGCAACAACATGCCTGTCAGGCAGAACAACCCCGCTGGCAGTAATGCAAAAGCTACCATTTGACACCCCTGGTCTAATGTGTTAAGCACTCTACGTTGTGCACAGTCCAAGGAGAATCACTACAAAAAACATACAAAGGTACTAATGGTCAGTTTCATGTGCATTGGAAAAAAAACATGGATATCTCACATCATACTGAGAGGGTTTCTGATATGTTAATGCCCTTCTTTGTTGATGAGAGGGCTCAAATACAACAATCATCTCCATATATGATGCAGTGCAGTTCCATTGTTATGTCAAATCAGAGCCTGATCTTACCTTATACAGTAGTTAGGATGAGGGGTAAAGAAAAGGAATGGATGGAAATTAAATGTTGCATGTGTACCTGGTGTTTTGTTCAGCTTGATTCTTGTACAGAACATAACATGTTATTGCCATTTGTTGTTTTGGCATTACTGTCATGAATAAAGCAACCGATTTTATGCCAAAATGTGCCTCGAGGAGAAGTAGATTCAGACATGTAAAGTAAGAAGGTACAGTGTATATTTACTTAATAGTAGCTTCTTATTGTAATGTTTTTTTTCTTATATGGACAAGAGATGTCCCGATCCGATCACGTGATTTTTTAAAAAAGATTAAATATACTAATTTATTTCTTAAAATAAATCTTAATCTTATTTTCAGATAGGTATTTTTCTAATTTCAAGAAATCTAAGTCAGTAAAATTTACTTCACTTATTTCGAGAATATTTATACTGAGAAACATGGAAATTAAACTAGTTTTAGGGAGATGTGTTCATACAGGTTATCTAGTGATCTATCTATAGTGGTATGAAAAAGTATCTGAATCTTGTGGAATTTCTCACATTTCTGCATAAAATCACCATCAAATGTGATCTGATCTATGTCAAAATCACACAGATGAAAAAACCATCGCCTTTAACTAAAACCACCCAAACATTTATAGGTTTTCATATTTTAATGAGGATAGTATGCAAACAATGACAGAAGGGGGAAAAAAATAAGTAAGTGAACCATCACATTTAATATTTTGTGCCTCCCCCCTTTGGCAGAATAACTTCAACCAGCGCTTCCTGTAGCTGCAGCTGCAGTTCAGTCAGATTCCCGGGATGTCTGGCATGAATCGCTGTCTTTAGATCATGCAACAGAATCTCAATGGGATTCAAGTCTGGAATTTGACTTGACCACTCCAGAACGTGTATTTTGTTCTTCTGAAACTGTTCTCAAGTTGATTTACGTCTGTGTTTTGGATCATTGTCTTGTTGCAGCATTCATCCTCTTTTTAACGTCAACTGCTGGACAGACGGCCTCAAGTTTTCCTGCAAAACATCCTGATAAACTTTTGAATTAATTCTTCCATTCATGATTGTTGTCCAAGCCCCGAGGCAGCAAAACAGCCCCAAATCACGATGCTCCCTCCACCGTGCTTCACGGTGGGGATGAGGTGTTGATGTTGGTGAGCTGATCCATTTTTCCTCCACACATGACGTTGTGTGTTACTCCAAAACAATTCAACTTTGGTTTCATCAGTCCACAAAATATTTTGCCAAAACTTCTGTGGAGGGTCCAAGTGTCTTTTTGCGAACATTAAACGAGCAACTATGTTTTTTTGACAGCAGTGGCTTCCTCCGTGGAGTCCTCCCATGAACACCAGTCTTGGCCATAGTTTTACATATAGTTGATGTGTGCACAGGAATATTGGACTGTGCCAGTGATTTCTGTAAGTCTTTAGCAGACACACTAGGGTTCTTTTTTAGTATTGAGTATTCTGTGCTGAACTCTTGGTATCATATTTGGTGAACGGCCACTCCTTGGAAGAGAAGCAACAGTGCCAAACTCTTTACATTTGTAGACAACTTCTCTGACTGTTGATTGATGAACATCCAGACTTTTAGAGATAGTTTGTATCTTTTCCCAGCTTTATACAAATCAACAATCCTTTTTTTTTTTGTTGTCCTGTCCTGTTCAGCTGTTTGACACAGAGAATGGAAGTCTAAGTGCCCGGATTCTGAACAGTTTTAATGTTTCACATTGAGAGTCTGACATACTCCCATTGTGATAATTCAAAATACCTTTTTATTATGACAAAGCAGCGTCAGGAAGGGATTATGGGGGGACAGAAGAAAAGAAATACAAGAGAAGAAGGGAAAGAAACACATACACAAACAACAACTAGAAATACATTGAACATCTAAACTAGTTACTAATATGCTGGTGCTATCGTCAGCGAGATGTATATCCGGTTTACACCATGTGGGGGCCTATTGGCCAGTGAAAGAGGAGAATGGGGGTGGGGGTGTCTATAAGCCTATAAGCTAAGTGATTGAAAGGGGTAGAGTGTACACAAATCAGTTCTGTGATCTAGAACCCAGTAATCGTGTGAATCTCTCATGAGTGTAAGCCCGTTGGCGACCAACCCTACGCCGCCGCATCGCCAATCCCGGCACCGGGACCCCCAACCCGAGCATGCCCTACCACATCCAGCAGCACGCAGGCCCCACCGGGCGTGCGACAGCCACGCAGACGGGCGGAGAAGCCGCGCGGGCGCCAACCCAGGGCCACGGCCCCCACCCAGCCAGCCCGGGGAGGGAGGGCGGGCGGGGGGGTGGGGGGCCATGCGCAGCCCATCCCTCCTCCCGCAGCCCAGCAAAGGAGCCATCGTCCCCCCCCCGGGACCCAGGGTGGTCCCCCGGGCCACCCGCGCACCCATCAACCGGCCTTCAGGGATGGCAGGAGGGGACGCATCACCAACCCTACGCCTACAACCACCCCCGCCCGCCCACCCGGGCCACGAGCCACAGCCGCAGCCCCCCAACCGGCACGGCACGCCACGGGACCCCCAGCGGCCCACCAAGCCCCAGGCAAGGCAGGGTCCCCCGCCGGTGCAGGCGACACCCCGCTGATACACCGGCGCCCAGCCAGCGACCCGCGACGGAGCGCAGGGCGGATGCCCAGCCAGAGAAGAGAGGGGAAGGCGGAGGCAGGAGAACGCCCAGGAACTGCCACGGGGCGATGCAAGATCGGAGACCCGACCCCCCAACCTACTCCCGCGGCCGGCAGCCGAGGCAGAGGGGAGGCCACACCCCAGGAGCCACGCCATATAGAAAAAGTGTGGGACCCACCTACCACCCTATTACTGTGGCTGCCAGGTTCCCGACTGGCAGCCGTCACCCAGCACCGTGATGGGGGTGTGAGGGGAGGGTAGTGCAATGTATGCATTAAAATAGGAGAGCTTGGCTTGGTGCAGTGGGACCGCAGCATGGAGCTTCTGCCCAGCCGCCCGTCCCACCGCCCTTTGCCAGAGCTCTCCTGTGGAGTATGATGTGTGGTGCATTTAAAAAAGGTGCAGAGATGACGGGGCCTGTGGTGAGGAGGCAGCCGTGAGGTACCCCCACCCCCAACAGGTTCCAACTATCCCACAACCTTGGTTTGTGGTGCATTAAAAACAGGGGGGAGCCGGGCCGGGACTGTAAAGCCCCGTCCCAACTCTCCCCGGAGAAATGTATGAGCATGTAAGTGCCAGGATGAAAAATATTTACAGTGCCGAAGTGAGAAGTGCGTGAGTTAAGAGGCAGGCTCCCGCGGGCGTGGCCCTGTCCACCAGAACCACCGGCCGCAGGGCGGAAGAGGCGTCAGGGCCCCGATCAATCTCCGCCCCAGACCACCCACGGCGCCTCCGCGACCGCCCACCCCCCTCCCACCCACCGAGCACCCACCCCGCACTCCGAGCAGGCGCCACACCAAGCGCCGGCGACCAGGGGACATCCACCCCACCGGCAAGGGACAGCAAGCCTCACCCAAGGCCCCGCGGGCCCCAAGAGGCCCCGCCAACGACCCCGCCGGCCGGGGGGCACAGCCAGACGCAACCAGACAAGCCCCGGCCGAAAATCCCGGGGGCCAAGACTGGCGACGGGACGGCCCAGGGCAGGACGCCAACAAACTCCACCTGTAAAGCTGACAGAAGAAGAGGTTTATCAAACACCATTAGATGTATGCCAAGGACCGGTGAAGTGTATTATTTACGCATAGTTCCTTAATTGTTCCAAGTCTGATAATATATAGGGTGTTCCAAAAAAAAGTTGCATATGTTCCCCAGCAGCTGGAAACCAAATTGTCTATGAGTATCCTTGTAAAATAAGCCCATTGACCGACTAAACTGTGAAGGAAGAAAAATTATTTATTACATGCTGTTGGGAGTGTATAAAACAGTTCGGATTTAAACGTCCTGTTTCCAGCTGCAGAAGGATGCATACAACTTCCCTGGACACCCCGCATACATCAATTTATGTGTACATTTTTATTATTTTTGTGGCATCCCTTAGCAGGTGAGAGAGAATCCTTATTCTATGTTCATCATTCTTGCGACCGTTTCCCACTGTTGTTCGTATTTGTCCATTTTATTTGTCTGTTTGGCAGATATTTTCTCTAATGTTATATATTCAATGATTAGATTTAGCCATTGGCTAATGCTAATGTTTTGTTTGTTTTTCCAATTCAACAATATTGTTTTTTTGGCTATCGTTAGACTTGCTAGTAATGGACGGGTTTGATGGATAGAGATATTCACTGTATTCAGATCGCCAAGCAGACAAAGAGTTGGAGACAATGGAATCCTGCAGTTCAATAGGAAAGAGAGTTTCTTCGTTACCTGTGCCCAGAAATCTTGTATTGGTTTACATTGCCAAAGAGCATGAAAGTATGTATCTGAAGTATCTTCGTTGCAGTTTGTACATTTATCGGATTGGGAGAACCCCATTTTGTGCATTTTAGATTGAGTAATATGCCATCTGTGCAGTATTTTGAACTGTATAAGCTGAAGGTTCTTATTCTTTGTCATTATAAATGTATTTTTACAGATGTTGGACCAATAGTTATTATCTAATGTTACCGAAAGTTCGTTATTCCATTTTTCGATTGGTAGGCAAGTAGAGTTGTTACATGAGAGGGCTTTATATACTTTTGAAAGTATTTTTTTTCGTTGAGGATGTATATTTATTATTTTATTCACGAAAGGTGGTGGGTCTAACGTACCCGTTAGTGATGGAAATTTGCTTCTGATGGCTGCCCTGATTTTATTGTATTGCAGGAAATTGACCCCTTTGATCTGGAAATCTTGCATTATTTTTTCATATGACATGAATGTATTATCTTTAAACAAATGCTGTAACTGGTTTATTCCCGTATCATCCCATGCGCTGAAATAAATAGGAATTTTATTAACTCCAAAGTCTGGGTTGTGCCAGATTGGTGAAAATTTACACGGGGCTTGTTGTGATTGCGTAATTTCCATACCTCTCCACCAGGCTTTCAAGGTACATGCTATCATTGGGTTTTTGAAGCAGCTATGGTGCTTAATACTAGAGCTAATAAAGGGGAGGTTTGCCAATTGTATTTGGTTGCAGTCTGTTTGCTCTAATTCTAGCCATGACTGTTGTTCAGTGTTAAGATATAACCACCTAATAAGATATTGTATTTGATTTGCTATATAATAGTGTTGGAAATTAGGGGCCTCTAGACCCCCCTCTGGTTTATTTCTTTGCAATTTGGCAAGGCTAATTCTGTTTTTCTTGTTTTTAAAGTAGAATTTTGTGACGGCTGAGTCTAGGTCTTGAAACCATTTTTGAGTGGGTTTAAAGGGGATCATTGAGAACAAATAGTTTATTTGTGGTAATACTTTCATTTTGACTGTTGCTATCCGGCCCAAAAGTGAGATGGGTAGATTATTCCAGTGTGTCAAATCTTCACATATTTTTGCTAAGAGGGGTGTATGGTTTAGTTTAGTTAATTCTGTAAGTTTTGGTGAAATGTTGATTCCAAGATACCTTATATTCCCTATTGGAATATTGTGATTTTGATTTGCAGGATTCCATGAGTTTGTTGAAAAGGGCATTATAATTGATTTTGACCAATTTATAGCATAATCTGATATTTGTGAAAATGTCTTTATTAGTTCAAAAGTCTCATGTAGGGAGGATTCTGGTTTTTCTAGATATAATAGTATATCGTCTGCGTATAAGTTAATTTTGTGTTCCGATGTGTGCGAGCAGATCCCTTTGATATTAGCGTTTTGTCTTATTGCAATTGCTAATGGTTCAATAAATAGAGCGAATAATAGGGGTGAGAGTGGACAGCCTTGTCGAGTTCCCCTTTGAAGACAGAAACTTTGTGAAATGACCCCGTTTGTGTTTACAGTGGCTTTTGGGGCGTTGTAGAATATTTTTATCCAGCGGATAAATGGCTCACCGAAGCCAAATTTTTCCAAACTTTGAAGAGAAAAATCCAGTTGACTTTGTCAAATGCTTTTTCTGCGTCCAAAGAGAGGATAATTGCTTTCTGTTTATAATTCTGTGCAATATTAATAAGATTTAACAAGCGTCTTATATTGTTTGTAGAGTTACGTCCTTTAATAAAGCCGGTCTGGTCTTTATGAATTATAGTGGGAAGAGTTTGTTCTAATCTAGTAGCTAAAGCCTTTGCAATAATTTTAATATCTGTATTCATTAAGGATATTGGTCTATAGTTTGCTGGTTGGGTTAGGTCTTTCCCTTCTTTTGGCAGTAGTTTGATTACTGCAGTGTTCATATTGTCTCTAATTTGATCCTTGGCACTGATTTCTTGAACCATTCTATAGAAAAGTGGTGCCAGCATATTCCAAAAGTGTTTAAAATATGATGTCGAGAACCCGTCGGGCCCCGGTGCGCGACCTGTTGGCATGTCCTTTACAGCATTCCATAATTCAGCGAGGGTAAGTGGGGTATCTAGCAATTGTTGGC
The DNA here is from genome assembly GCF_030265065.1 of Corythoichthys intestinalis. NCBI lineage: Eukaryota > Metazoa > Chordata > Actinopteri > Syngnathiformes > Syngnathidae > Corythoichthys > Corythoichthys intestinalis. The sequence goes on along the minus strand of NC_080414.1, from coordinate 36,663,458 downwards.
TTTCTAAAGTTATTTGGGGGATGTCAAGATTATTAATGAATAGGTCAATGTCTTCATTATGATCGTTTGTCACCGAGTATAAGTTTTTGTAGTAGCTGTAGAAAGTTTCGTTAATTTTTTCTGGTGATTGTGTTATTATGCCGGCTGAATCTTGTATTGTTGTAATTCATGTTTTTTCTTTGTCACGTTCGAGTTGGTTTGCTAAATATTTCCCGGATTTGTTATTATGCTCAAAGTTGGTATATCGTAGTTGTTGTAACAGAAACTGAGTTTTTTTAGACAGAATACTATTGAGCTGTTCTTTGGCGCTGAAAAGTTCTTTTGTGGTATTGTCTGTGGGATTATTGGCGAATTCCTCCGTCAGTTGTTTGATTTTTATTTCTAACTCGTTTTCCAACTTCTGTTCTTGTTTTTTTTTTATATGATGAATATGAGATAATCTTGCCTCGAATTACTCATTTTCCTGTTTCCCAAAGCAATGATGGTGAGATGTTTGGGGAATCGTTAAGTTCCATGAAGTCTTTCCATTCTTTCTTAACGAATGTATCAAATGCTGGGTCATCTAATAAGGAATCATTACAGCGCCAGGTTGCGTGGGGTATCGTGCGGGAGTCAATTTTAAGGGCTAAAGAAATTGGTGCATGATCACTGATGATTATGGGATGTATTCTTGGCGAAATATTATTAATAGTGGAATTATTTGCTAGAAAAAAATCAATTCTTGAACACGAACCATGGGCTAGGGATTGAAAGGTATATTCCCTTTTTGTTAAATGTTTTGCTCTCCAGACGTCACTTAAGCCGAAATCGTCCATATATTTCCTAATGGTTCTTGCAGTTTGTGACTGTTTAGTGAGTTTAAAATTGGAGCTATCTATACTTGGATCAAGTGTTGTGTTAAAGTCCCCTCCTATAATAATTGTTGAGTTCACTGACATGTCACTCAGTTTACCAAAGATATTGTGGAAGAACTGTGTGTCCTCGTTGTTTGGGGCATATATGTTCACTAATGTGAACAGTTTATTACTTATGGTGGCTTGTACTATTATGAATCTACCTTCCGGGTCTGCAATTGCACTATTTAATGTGAATGAGATTCTTTTATTTATTAATATTGATACTCCTCTTTGTCTGCTGTTATAGCTGGCTGAATACATCAAGTTAAAATCTGAGTGTTTAAAATATTTCTCTTCGGATTTGGCTAGATGTGACTCTTGCATAAAGAAGAGGTCTGCCTTTAATTTGGTGATGTATTCCATAATTTTAGTTCTCTTTGCCTGCGATCGGAAGCCATTCACATTAAACGAAACAACATTTATATATGTCATATGCGGATATTTATAAGTATCTTAAGGAAAGTAATGATCTCAGGATGTGTGTTATAATATTCGGTCCTGAATGTCATCAACCATTCACATTCGTTAGAAGCCATACGAGTATGTAATAAATCAAATTCTAATAGAACTGAATGCAATTTTTTGTAAACCGCTTGGCATAATTCACACGACATTAAGACGTTGTTAGAAGGATTAAATACATGGGTAGCATCAACACAAAACATTACAATTTTAAAGCGTGTACTTAGTGTGTGCCAGAAAAAATTAAATTGTCCCTCATGCTCCTTGATTGGATGTCTAACATTGACTCCTTCATTATCTTATTCTCTTTTTTAATAGCTTCTAATGCTCCGGTCGTCGACTCGAAGGCGTCTCTCAGTGTAGCGTTTTGCGATTTGAGATACGTTACCTCGTGCTGTGTAAACACGAGGCTTTCTTTTAACTCTTTAATCTCGGCTTGAAGGATTTCTAATGCAATCGATATTTTCTTATCGATTGATCCAATTCCCTCGCTAATTGACTTTGTGTATTCGGGGGGGCTTGCTAACAACAAATCGTCGGTCGATGTAGCCGAATCAATAGAATCTGCCTTTTTACGCTCCGCCGGGAGATCACTGCGTTGGCTAGATGTTGCCATGGCGTTTCCTTGATGTGTGGCGGAGTCGGAGAAAAAAGGTGGATCACGATCGTGAAAAATCTGAGGGAAAAATTAGTTGAAGTCTACTTGAGCAAAGTTACTTGCTAGCCTAGCCAGTTGATTGCGTCATGCGTCTACGGAGTCTCGCGAGAGTAACGACGTCACAGCATGGTCTCCAGACACCGCTCTAAATATCAAACAAATCAACAATCCTTGATCGCAGGTCTTCAGACAGCTCTTTGACTGAGCCATGATGCAAATCAGACAATGCTTCTCATCATTCTTACAAGGTGTGTGTTTTATAGTGGGCCGGGCAGCTTTAAACCACTCATCAGTGATTGGGCACACACCTGACTTAAATTGTTTGGTGAAATTGGTTTCAATTGCTCTTTAAAGAGCATACAACATGAGAAAAAAAGTCTTAAATGGCATTATTATGTGAATTAGAATCATATTTTGAGACGATTCGACTATATACAACAATTTAGCAAAGAACAGATGACGAGAAATTAGTCTTTTAATCTGCCGGTTAGCCACGCCTACCATTGTAGGGCTTTAGCGTGCCCAACAGGTGGATGACGTCAGCGGTAGACTGGGCTCATCAGTTTTACTATTCAGCCCATTGAGGGGGAATTATTCAGAACGAGGAAAACGCGACGAAGAGAGCCGCAAAATGTCATTGTTTCAGTCTCTCTACTCCAATATTTTTACAGAATATTCTTTTTATCCAAGTATTTTTCCCCAATACCTATATGAGAAGGACCAGTCAGCTCGTCGAGGGGGAACTATTCACAAAGAGGAAAACGCGACGAAGAGAGCGGCAAAATGTCATTATTTCTGTCTCTTTACTTCAATATTTTTACAGGATATTCTTTTTATTCAAGTATTTTCCCCAATTGCTAAATAAATGGCATGGTCATGACAAATAACAGTCTTGTGCTAATTGGAATATGAAATCCTAAAAATGCATTTATTTAGGACGACATGGCAAAATTACTCCATAATGGTCAAAACTGTCGACTTCACCCTTACTGTCGCACCTCCCGAACGGTATTTTATGACACCTAAATCGGACACAAGTCATTTCCCTTCCCCGGCTTCGGAGAATGTAAACAAACCAAAAGGGGTGACAGCTAGCCGACATGCTAACCCGAACCGAGTGATGTTTCAAAGTCTTCCAAGTGGAAAATCACACATAACTAGCCCGGATTATTTGACATGATGACTCGGTTGTCGATTGTCTTTGCGGATCGGCAAACCGCCCGGCGGAGAGCAATTTACAGTTCGTTCCCCGGAGGAGGGTGGCTGCAGTTGTTGTGCAGCTAACGTGCTGCTAATGTGCACGAGGAGAGCTTTTTGCATGCCTATCAGTGTTCAAACATAAGTAAACCTTTATTTAAAGAAAGTTTGTAGTGTTTACTTTGTAATAGCTGTATTAATATTTGACATAATACTAAACAAGATGTTTACTCACTTCCTCGTAAGTCCAATGGTCCCACAGTAGTCGTTGGGCTTGTTTTGGCCAATATCCACGGTGAATGGGAACCTTTTGAAACTCCAAAAAGGCGCATACGCCTCTCCCTCATACAGAATGATTTTTCTGCAGCCGTTTGGCTGGTGTGATGCGAAAAATAAACGTATTAATCCGCAAAATCAGTTGAATCCTTCATCCTCATACACAACAGTACGCTGTATAGTGAAGAGGACGCCTTCTACCGTACACGTCACAGCGCCCTCCTCCTCAATGCAAGGCCGAAGCCGGGAGTCACTCATTTTCATGGCGCGGGATTAAAAAAACTAAATAAATATAGCGATCGCTTCCACTTACATCCAAGCGGTCCATATCATTCAGGAGCATAAAATACCGTGTGTATTATGGAATAAACATGCTTTTTCGTGTCACATGCACTTTAAGTCTCCTTAGGCAGATGGTTCACTTATTTTTCCCCCTTCTGTCATTGTTTGCATGCTATCCTCATTAAAATATGAAAACCTATAAATGTATGGGTGAGTTTAGTTAAAGCAGACACTGTTTTTACATCTGTGTGATTTTGACAAAGATCAGATCACATCTGATGGTGACTTTATGCAGAAATGGCCGATAGATCTATCTACCTACCTACCTACCTACCTACCTACCTACCTACCTACCTACCTACCTACCTACCTACCTACCTACCTACCTACCTACCCACCCACCCACCCACCCACCCACCCATCTATCTATCTATCTATCTATCTATCTATCTATCTATCTATCTATCTATCTATCTATCTATCTATCTATCTATCTATCTATCTATCTATCTATCTATCTATCTATCTATCTATCTATCTATCTATCTATCTATCTATCTATCTATCTATCTATCTATCTATCTATCTATCTATCTATCTATCTATCTATCTATCTATCTATCTATCTGTGTCTATCTGTCTATCTATCTAGATGATATATCTTTTGGATAGTGATTCTTCAGTCTGGACACCCCTCTTTATCTACTAAGATGTAGCAATTAGTTCTCATACGGACAATGGTATGACGCAAAGGAATGAATTCTCCATGATTGCGTACATTATGTATAGTATGTTACATCAGGGAACATGGCATCCACCTGCCACATCATTTACCATAAGTTGCCTAGCCACAGAAACGGACGTCATGTCACGGACCGTTGTTCACTAGCGGTTTCCCTTTGTGAGATGGGTAAGATTTCGACACAGCGGAGAATGGAGATGAGGGAGCGTAGAGATAGTATCAGTGTTTAGGGCTGCCAGGGCCTTCCTGTGGCTGTGATGGTCGTGAAGGGACACAGAGATAGGAGATGCAAAGGAGGGGGTCGGGGGAAGCTAGGCTGACACCCTTTTTATAGAAAAACAACTGTTTAATCACATTTTTATTTTTTCAAAACTGAGATGGAAAAAGTTCACAGGAGGCATGATAATCCTGCTGAAATCTCAAAAAAATGATTATTTAGGATAATCGCAGCTAGCTAAAGATTAGATGATAAAAGATAGGCAAATACATCCTTAATGCAAGTCCACCTGGGCAAATTAATGATTTTAGGGCTAATTTTATCCTCGTCCGTCATGGATTTTAAATGGGAATTTATGAATTGAGTGAATAAAATTGCTTACTGCATCGTCATTTCTCTCTTGTGAATCAATTGTTTCTATCTATCATGCTTCTGCAGAAAACATGTGAGACTGCATAGTGGCCATCACATATTGAGCACCAAACAAAACTTTTTGTGTGTCTGTTGAAATGTCCCGCAGCGTCGTGTGGGGCAATATGCGGTCCTGTGGACTGCGACATCTCCACAGAGTGAGGAAAGACTGTATTTCATCTAAACCCCACCAAATTACCCAACGAGCAGCAAATATATGAACCTTCGCTACAACAGCATTAAGCATATCTCCCAGTAATCGAATCATTACTTTTTTTTTTTTTTTTTTTTTTTAATTTCACTGACAGTATCTTCGGAATCAGATCATGGAGGGGAAACACAAAGTGATAAATGGTGTAATAGGAAAACCTTGATTTATTGTGTTTGGTCACATTAGTGAATCAATTAGGATCTGATCATTGGTTGAGTTAACCTCACTCTAAGAATTTATTACTACATCAAATCACCACCCGTGGCAGTTAAAATAAGTCACAAGCATTGTTTGACAAACTAAGGAGTAGAAAGAAGTATTGCACATTTTAATATGTAGTGAGTATTAAAAAAAAAAAAAAAAAAAAAAAGTAGATACACAGCTGGCCAAAAGTATTGGCACTCCTGCAATCTGTCAGATAATGCTCAATTTCTTCCAGAAAATGATTGCAATTACAAATGCTTTGGCGGTAATATCTTCATTCATTGTGCTTGCAATGATAAAAACACAAAGAGAATGAAAAAAAAATTAAATCATTATAATTATATACAAAAACTCAAAAAATGGGACGGACAAAAGTGTTGGCACCCTCAGCCTAACTCTTAGTAGCACAACTTTTAGACAAAATAACTGCGCAAAATAACGGTGCCGGTATCCATCAATGTGTTTCTTACAATGCTCTGCTGGAATTTTAGACCATTCTTCTTTGGCCAACTGCTCCATGTCTCTGAGATTTGAAGGATGCCTTCTCCAAACTGCCATTTTCAGATCTCTTCGCAGGTGTTCTAAGGGATTCAGGTCTGGACTCATTACACTTTAGATGTCTCCAGTGCTTTCTCTCAAACCATTTTCTAGTGCTTTCTGAAGTGTCTTTTGTATTTTCTCACTCTGAGTCCTATATTATGCTGGAAAATTTGTTGGTAGTCTTCAGATTTCATAATGCCACGCACACATGCCAACAGTCCAGTGCCGGAGGTAGCAAAGCAACCCCAAAACATCAAGGAACCTCCACAATGTTTGACTGTGGGGAACACGTTCATTTATTTTGAAGGCCTTATTTGGATGTTAGTCTAGGTTCTTTATCCACCATCCACACAATCTTTCGTTGAAGTCTCTCGTCAATTGTTCCTTTCCGTCCACATCTAGGGAGGTAAGCCACAGTGCCATGGGCTTTACACTTATTGATGACACTGCGCACGGCAGACACAGGAACATTCAGGTCTTTGGAGTTGGACTTGTAGCCTTGAGATTGTCCATGCTTCCTCATAATTTTGCTTCGCAAGTCCTCAGACAGTTCTTTGGTCTTCTTTTTTCCAAGCTCAATGTGGTACACACAAGGACACAGTACAAAGGTTGAGTCAACTTTAATCCATTTTAACTGGCTGCGATTGTGATTTAGTTATTGCCACCACCTGTTATGTGCCACCATAGGCGGATCTACTATTCAGGCGAAGTAGGCGATCGCCCCAATCAGCTGTCCTTGCCCCAACGAGCAAGGGCTTGGGCCACCGGAGCCAGCAGCACCCCCAACTATTCGTCATGTATAAAATTATGTCAGCATACCAAACAAACAAATAACAAAACAAAAAAGAAAGCCATTTGAATGCTGCATTTATATTATCTCTCCCCTACAATGGACTGTTCCACGACGACGGACTGAGTATCAGTCGCTTGGCTTCATTTAGCGCTGTTTAGCTTTGCTTAGCTCCGTTCAACATCGCTTGGGTCCGCTTAGCTGTTCGTTAGCTCCACTTATCTCTCCGTTTTTTACGCCACTAAGCTCGCTATTTTTACAGCTCACTTGCTACTTTGCACATCGGCTATCGTTTATTTCGAACACATGAGCGAACGTGCTCTCCATGAGAGCCAAAATGCAGTGAGGGAGAAGTTGAGAAACTTGAGAACAGGCCGCTAATGCTTGCCTGGCTCTGCCAGACTATTCTCCCTGTATTTTTCAAACACTGAGAGAAATAGTATGGGAACCATCCCATTAATGGCCTTTCGAGCAGGTACAAAATCAATCGACAAATCAGATTCGTTTATTTGCGTGACGTGTTCTTAACGAGCAACGTCACTCTTGCGCGTCGAAAGTCGTCTCCACAGCACAGATGGTCAACGGGAGAGCCGAGAATATGTTCCAATCCACGGTAAAATGTTTTAAATTACCAAAAACACATCGACACAAGTCATTGACAACAGTCTGTCTCCCGCTAGCCATGTTGAATAAACTCCGCTCTCTTCGTATGTTTACTTCCGCACGCAAGTCCCTCGTCCTTCCCTCGTCAGTTTACTAACATCACGTCTGCCCGTCGCCGATTGGTCCACTCCGCTGTCTGTTTGCTGTGGCTTGCTCCGCCCTGGAAATTGTATCCGCTTGAATGGTGGCCAGACTCAATAGCTGGAACAGCGGTGAGTCTGGTGTACCAGGCAAGCTAATGCCTCTTTTAACTTTCTTCTTCTTCACACCGAACATAAAATACAAGATGGCACACCCTGTGGCGAAACAATGCAGTACAGTTCCAATCAGTCATACAATAACACTCAACAGCTGTTTAACAGCATTTGCTAACGAAAATAATAAATAAATTATTAGTGACACCACAAGCAATGACAAAGAATGTTTTTTTTAACGGAGTGTAAAGCTTTCGGTTAGCGGTTTAGCGAACGTACCTTTGGTGAACATTTCAAAATAAAAGCACGTCATGTTTGTCATATAAATAACGATTTCTGGAGTTAATCCCTCATACTTCAGAATTAATATTATAATATGAAGAGTAAATACTACAGAATACCGATTCTACACTAAGAATAGCTTTAAAATGACACTCGTTATGACAAATATGATTGGCAATGAATAATTATTATAATTATTATACTACTGTTTTATATAGTAGTATACTATAATAATAATGCTAAAATTTGTTTTTAAGAATTGCTTTGAATAATGTTGGAAAAGCAAAGTTAGTGTTCTGAATCTGTTTACTTTCCATTATTTTGCACTAGTAAATGCTATCAGCATTTAACCTCATTGTTTATTTGTGATTAATTATTGTTATTTACATGATTATTTGTATTTTAATAAAGAATTTAAGTGTTCCAATATGGTTTTGTGAATTAATGAGCGTCAACAAAAATTTCATTGCTAAATTAATAAAAAAGAAGAAAATTATTAGATTAGTCGACTAATTGTAAAACTAGTCGGCTGACTAAGCAGGAGAAAATTTGTCGTTTAGGACAGCCCTAGTGTAGCGGAACATATTTACTCCACACCCTTCTCACCTTTTTAACCCCTGACCCATGAAGCGGGCCCCTGGATATGTTTGCCTTAGGCCCCAAAATTGACAAGACCGCCACTGTACAGTGCCACAGGTAAGTAACAAGTGCTGTTAATTAAATAAATTAGAGAAGCATCGAATGATTTTTCAAAGGGTGCCAATACTTTTGTTCGGCAAATTTTGGGAGTTTTGTGTAAAACTGATTTAATTTTTTTTCCCATTCTCTTTTGTGTTTTTTAATAGCAAGCAAAATAAATGAAGATATTACTACCAAAACATTTGTAATTGCAATCATTTTCTGGGAGAAATTGAGCACTATCTGACAAAATTGAAGGGGTGCCAATACTTTTGGCCAGCAGTATACATGTCTCAAAATCTATTTAGAGCAAAGCATTAAATAAGTAGAAAAAGCATGTTACTTCACATCACTGTCTATTTGCATTTATTTTCAAAAGCTCCACACACCCCTGTTTTATATGCAGGTGTTTTTGTCATGTGTAAAGAAAAAAATGATACTGAGAATGAAAAACATTTTTCATCAGTAAGGTCACCTAGAAATTTTTCCAACTCAAATTAGAAAAAAAAAATCTTACCCGAGAGAGGAAGTTAAAATAAACAACTGAGATAATGTGGTTGCAAAGGTTTGCACAACCTCTTCTAACTGGTAATGAAGCTGTGCTGAGGATCAACTAATCACATTCGGATCTTATTTCAAATGGGAAACCTGCCACTTAAATGTAAAACTTAAATGAACATACGATCATTGTTGTAATTACTACAGCATAATGATGATATTTTTGGAATGGATGTTCTCTTTATATTACAAACAACAGCAACTCAGATGCAATTGTGGCGGTAAACAACAACAAAGTGGGTAAATAAAAACAGAATATACCTGAACTTCATCTAATGTGAGAAAAGTCAAAACAAATCTTTGACAGGGATAATACAGTTTTTCTCAGATCAGAATTGAAATTCGTTCAGTCTTCCTTAAAATTGTGTCACTTTTGTGTCTTTGAACAAGTTGAAAATGTTTAGGGCTGCAACTAATGATTATTTTTATAATTGATTAATCACACGATTAATCGATTCATCGGATAAATGTCACTTTTTCCAACTACCTTCACGCATAGACTTCATAATGTATTGACAGGAAACGGGGCGCAGGGCCGATAAATTGGGGGCCTGTATTGTTGGCAAGGCCGTCAAAGCTGACTGAGTGGAATCACAGACAAAGAGCTTTTTTCTTTGAAAATTCAAGTGAATAAATGCTTAAATCCACAAATTCTTTATAGATACGGACGTAAAACAGTCTCGATTCTTGGTTAAAAGCACAAAAAAAAAAACCAAAAACGTGCAGTTAGCATTTATTTTACGTAAATATGTCAAAGTACAATGCTAGTCTGTTAGTATATATAGCTAGCGGCCACATTATTTAAACAAAGCTTTTCCGGTGAAAATTCTTGTGAATAAATGCTTAAATCCCCGAATTCTTTATAGATATGGACGTATAACAGTCTCAATTCTTGGTTAAAAGCAGAAAAAAACAAACAAACGTGCAGTTAGGATTTATTTAACGTAAATACTGGACTGTCTCAGAAAATTAGAATACACAATATTCTAATTTTTTGAGACAGTCCTGTGTATATATACAGGACTGTCTCAGGAAATTAGAATACACAATATTCTAATTTCCTGAGACAGTCAGGAAATTAGAATATTGTGTATTCTAATTTCCTGAGACAGTCCAGTATATCGAGGTACAATGCTAGTCTGTTAGTAAATGTAGCTAGTGGCCTTATGTAAACAGAGCTTTTTCGGTGAAAATTCTTGTGAATAAATGCTTAAATCCCCAAATTTTTTATAGATATGGACTTAAAACAGTCTTAATTCTTGGTTAAAAGCAAAAAAACCCGTGCAGTTAGCATTTCTTTTACGTAAATATTGCGAAATATGATGTCAATGCAGTAGCGGCTAATTTCTCCCATTGATTTTTTTCACGTTTCAAAATGCATGTATGGTACAAAAAATATAATAATTACCTTGAATCCTCGAACAAATCACTCTTGAGACAATCCTTCTGTTTGTATGCGGTGCAGCTTTCTTATGTTTTCAACAGAAATCCGGCATCAGATCGCTGCGTGCGCGTGTTTGTGAATGGCTCCTCTTGATGTGGGCGGCCCCCTACTTAAAGTCGAGGCGCAGTGCATGACCGATCTGACCTGTCAATACCATTATGAAGTTTATGCTTCACGATTTAACTTAAAGTGTTTTTTAGGCATGTTGTAAGTAACAATAAAGACAAAATGGACGACTATTTCCTTTGAAAATAATATTTTATTATAGCTTCCTGACTTAACGTTAGAGGTCGACCGATACAGGATTTTCAAATTCCGATGCCAATACCGATACCAAAAATTCAGCCATTTGCCGATATCCAAAGCCGATCTTGTAAGCCGATATTTTAGGCAGATATACTGTTTTTTTAAAGCATGTAGATTATGAAAGGCAATTAAAAAAAAATCCTTCAACAGTTTTAATTTTACAGTGATGACATGAGACTTAAAGGATAAATTCGGTCTCGTGCAACCACACCAAAGAACGTAGCACTTCTTTTTATGATTGTACACACTCAGCAAGAACAGTATATTGTTTTATAATGTACTGTTTACAGTCGTCGCGCAACCACTTTTGTTTCAACCCAGCCATAAAACGGAGGTAATTGATTATATTTATTATAGGGCTGTCAAAATTATCGCGTTAACGCGCGGTAATTAATTTTTTAAAATTAATCACGTTAAAATATTTGACGCAATTAACGCACATGTCCCGCTCAGACAGGATTCTGCCTTTTGGTAAGTTTTACAGCAAGGTTTTTTTGTGCTGTCTAACAGCGAACTCTTGTGGTCGCTTTGCGACATGGTTTATTGCTTTCTTGCCAGTTCAATATGGCTGCACGACGTCTCGGGCTGACGCCTACGTTGTAATGTTGTGCTTATATGATCCTTGGACAAGATTTGTCCGTAAGTATGGTTGTTGTAAAGAATGTACATATTATGTTAGCAAGCGAAATGTTATATTTTTTGTATGAGACGCTTTTTGTTTATGTTTAGTGAACCTGTATAGCGTGCTAAGCTAACGTTGTTGCTAATGCAATGCTTGTGTACTTTTTTTTGTAGTTTCACTACGGTCTAAAGAGGACAGTGGTTTGAGGCCATTTTATTAATAAATCAGATGAAAAAGGAAGTCTGATTATTAAGGCGTCGTTCACTAGCTGTCTAGCTTTGGAAAAAGTAAACGCTTCGGAGTGAGGACAGCATAGACAGATTTAAAGGACAGTAGAGTGAAATGCCCACTACAGTCCTTATGTACCGTATGTTGAATGTATATATCCATCTTGTGTCTTATCTTTCCATTCCAACAAATTATTTTACAGAATATATATATAATTTACAGAAAAATATGGCATATTTTATAGATGGTTTGAATTGCGATTAATTGCGATTAATTACAATTAATTAATTTTTAAGCTGTAATTAACTCGATTAAAAATTTTAATCGTTTGACAGCCCTAATTTATTATTCAAAATGTCATTTTTAGCTTAGAATCATTCACTGATGTTGCATATTTCGTTTGAAAAAAAAAAAAAAACGACTTTTAAAAATTATTCACTCACATATTTTAAACTTTTAAACAAATTATGTCAAAATGAAAAAAATGGTGTCTGTAAAAAAGTCACGGATATCTACTTCATAACTATCGCTTAATTGTATTTTTTTTTTTGTTACTGTCGCATTTTCTTCGATATGTTAGATGATAAATAATCGATCCAAACAACGAAAAATTGAAAAGAAAAAAAAAAAACGGTCTAAAGAGGACAGTGGTTTGAGGCCATTTTATTAATAAATCAGAGGAAAAAGGAAGTCTGATTATTAAGGCGTCGTTCACTAGCTGTCTAGCTTTGGAAAAAGTAGACGCTTCGGAGTGAGGACAGCATAGACAAATTTAAAGGACAGTAGATTGAAATGCCCACTACAGTCCTTATGTACAGTATGTTGAATGTATATATCCATCTTGTGTCTTATCTTTCCATTCCAACAAATTATTTTACAGAATATATATATAATTTACAGAAAAATATGGCATATTTTATAGATGGTTTGAATTGCGATTAATTGCGATTAATTACAATTAATTAATTTTTAAGCTGTAATTAACTCGATTAAAAATTTTAATCGTTTGACAGCCCTAATTTATTATTCAAAATGTCATTTTTAGCTTAGAATCATTCACTGATGTTGCATATTTCGTTAAAAAAAAAAAAAAAACGACTTTTAAAAATTATTCACTCACATATTTTAAACTTTTAAACAAATTATGTCAAAATGAAAAAAATGGTGTCTGTAAAAAAGTCACGGATATCTACTTCATAACTATCGCTTAATTGTATTTTTTTTTTGTTACTGTCGCATTTTCTTCGATATGTTAGATGATAAATAATCGATCCAAACAACGAAAAATTGAAAAGAAAAAAAAAATTGATTAAAAGGGTAAATATATGAAAAAGAAAATCTCGACCACTCCTTGATGTCTGCGATTTCTGCTTTGCGACCCTTGTTATATTACTGTGTTTCACCCATAAAATCCCCAAAAAATTCAGCTGTGGCCATTCACAGCTGTGTCTTGACACTTAGTGATACATGCTGCTTGGAGATTTTGGATCGAAACAAGGTAAGTACGTGATAATATCTTGTTAAAGTCATGGCGTCTGTAATTGTGCTCTCGCCTCCAAATAGAGTTTTGCTGTTTAAAAAACATAAAAAAAAAAAAAAAAAACTGCCCTCCTGTTCAAAATTTTTCTTCCCCTGGAAAATGGCAATTTTAAGCTTTCCAATGATGTATCACACGTGCATATCAAACAATTTTGAAATTTGGCCAAATTAGGGGTCTCAGAGCGAACTTCAGTCAGTCACCTGAGTGTTTTCCGCCAGATATATATTATTATTTATTTATCTTTGTGCTACATAGTGCTATCTTTTTTTTCTGTGTCATAATGACATAGCCTGTCAACAAATGCCATAAGCAGTAAAGATATAAAATAAGTCCTGCAATCAAGCCACCCCCCCCCCTCCCATGGACACTAATTTATAATTGACAAAAATTTTCATCCACACTTTAGTCATGTTTTTGCATCAGAGGTCTTTCTAGAAGAGTGGTCCCCAACCTGTGTTGCACCATGGACCGGTGTGATGTGGGTTTCATTTTTACAGACCGTCAATATGTGTCAGAAAAATAGAGCAAATATAATATGTAACTTGCTGTACGGGGGATCAGTAGGAGGCTTGACTTGTTCCGTTGAACCGAGATGGTCCCATCTAGGTGTGATGGGAGATCGACAGATATCCATGATTGCAGGCACAATAAGTTATTCTCCAATCGTGAAAAGATTCTTGGCTGAAGCAATATGGTTGGCTACGAGGTATGATTCGCTTTTGTGCTCACGTTTTTTCTTTCAAAATATTCCAAAGTAAACCAGGATGCTTAGTCTGTTATGTGCCGAAGCAGCTTTTGAAGGCTTTATTGCCTCGTTTGCTAGCTTTTGACCACATATTATGCAGAGCGAACAAACCCATATTTTAGGTAGGATTCTTTGTATTTTCTGTTAAAAGAATTATTTGTTTTCTTGGAGGTTATAGACTCATTCTCTGGCTCTCTCAGTCATCTTCGCTTATTATTTCCAGGAACAAATCTAATGTGCTTTCGTCATAAAAAATTATCGAGGACAAGCGCAATTAGATATAATAAAATAGATGTTAGATGAAAGGATTTCCATGACAACATCCCACCCAGTTTTATTATTTTATCTATAGAGTAGACAGGCAGATTGGTGTGTCAAGAGGCAGAGGCCAGAATGAGGTAGTGAATAAATCATTTACTATTTCTGTGCGGCCCGGTAGCAAATGTGCCACGGACCCATACTGGTTCCCGGCCCGGTGGTTGGGGACCACTGCTCTAGAGTACACTGTTATTTTGACAACATGATTAAGTAATTTGACGTCTTGTTTGAACACAATGACACAAGGATCATCTACCATTCAGATAGCACTGACATGTTCTTTGATACATTTGAGGGCTTGACTAAGGATTTTGAGCCAAGAGTAATCCATGGTGTTTTTCTACTTGAACTAATTGTTTTGAGAAATGCACAAATTGTTATGCAAAAGGTGAGAATGATTCGAGAGATGCACCAAAGAGACTGAGAAAACCGGTAATAATCAAAATTAACACAGTGGGTTAATGTTTACTCGTGTGGTTTCATACAGAAGTGCTGTGTGTAGAATAGCAAATCATATGAGGGCCATTTAAAAAATATTTTTCATTAATAGGTTGCTATAGGGACAGAACAGAGTGGACACGAACAAAGGGGACAAATTAGCCCTCAGCCTCGCCCTGCTAGTAAAATAGTTAACATGACTTTGGGATGAGAAATCTGTAATTTTACAAATAAACCTTTTGAAATGTTTCAACTCAATTCATTTCTTTGATGTATAGCTTTGAAAGAGTGGAGACGTGATCAACTACACTGAACATACTGAACATAAAACTGCAAAATCTGATTTTTAAATTATTTTTTTTTAGGGCTGTCAAAATTATCGCGTTAACGCGCGGCAATTAATTTTTTAAATTAATCACGTTAAAATATTTGACGCAATTAACGCACATGTCCCGCTCAGAAAATATTCTGCCTTTTGGTAAGTTTTACAGCAAGGCTTTTTGCGCTGTCCAACAGCGAACTCTTGTGGTCGCTTTGCGACATGGTTTATAATTTTCTTCTTTTCTTCATTATGGCTGCACGACGTCTCGGGCTGATAATGTTGTGCTTATATGACCCTTGGACAAGATTTGTCCGTAAGTATGGTTGTTGTAAAGAATGTACATATTATGTTAGCAAGCGAAATGTTATATTTTTTGTATGAGACGCTTTATGTTTATGTTTAGTGAACCTGTATAGCGTGCTAAGCTAACGTTGTTGCTAATGCAATGCTGTGTACTTTGTTGTTGTTGTTTCACTACGGTCTAAAGAGGACAGTGGTTTGAGGCCATTTTATTAATGAATCAGATGAAAAAGGAAGAAGTCTGATTATTAAGGCGTCGTTCACTAGCTGTCTAGCTTTGGAAAAAGTAGACGCTTCGGAATGAGGACAGCATAGACAGATTTAAATGACAGTAGAGTGAAATGCCCACTACAGTCCTTATGTACCGTATGTTGAATGTATATATCCATCTTGTGTCTTATCTTTCATTTCCAACAATTTATTTTACAGAATATATATATAATTTACAGAAAAATATGGCATATTTTATAGATGGTTTGAATTGCGATTAATTGCGATTAATCACGATTAATTAATTTTAAAACTGTAATTAACTCGATTAAAAATTTTAATCGTTTGACAGCCCTAATAAAAAGTAAAATTGGTTACCGCAGTTGAATTTTCCACCACTGGTGTGATCTTATCGCAGAAGAATGATGTCATCAATTAATGGGAAATTTTCTTAACGGGACACTTACACAACTTAACAGAGTGGACAGTTTCTTCCGTTTTTTTTTTTTTTTTTTTAACTTAAAATGAATAATATATGTTTTAATTAAAAAAAAACAGTACATTAATAAAGATCCAGGACAATAAAATCATGACAACTTTTTTTTCTTCTTCATATATTAGTTATTTTATAGACTGAATATGAATGAACAATGCAAAATTCCATTACAACCTTTCGCCAGAATACCCTTGAATTTTTAATTAACGGCAATCGATGATACACGAAAAATTAAGTTGAAATAGTATTTGTCCAAATTTAGAAAAATATAGCTTCATTCATATTTGGGACACAAACGGCACCCAATAAAAAAAAATACCCAGGACTCTGACTTTCGTGTAATTTGTGTATTGAGCAAAAAAAAAAAAAAAAAGATAAAAAACACAACCCCCCCCCCCCCCCCCCCCCCCCCCCTAATACAGCATGGTAGTAAAAAGCAGCACAAATAAAATCTTATGTACCTTGTGTCTAATTCTGCTGAGAAAATTCATTTAAATCTTGCCATGTGACAACTTGCAGAGGTCCACAATGACCTTTGAAACAAACGAAACAGACATGTGTGGCGTCACCATGTGGCAAACTACTGTATAGTTTTTCTCAATTGCGTTGGTACGTTTCTCAGATCAGAATTGAATTCTCAAAACTACAAACCGGATTCGGTTGAAGCTGGGAAATTGTGTAAAATGTAAATAAAAACAAAATACAATGATTTGAAAATCCTTTTCAGCCTATAGTCAATTGAATACACTACAAAGACAACAAACATATTTAATGCTCAAACTCATAAACTTTATTTTATTTTCCAAATAATAATTAACTTAGAATTTCATGGCTGCAACACGTGCAGTAGAAGTTGGGAAAGGGCATGTTTACCACTTCGTTACATCACCTTTCCTTTTAATAACACTCAATAAACGATTTGAAAGAGAGGAGACTAATTCTCTTAGCTTCTCCTGTGGAATTCTTTCCCATTCTTGCTTGATGAATCGTTTCAGTTGTTCAACAGTCCGGGGTCTTCTCTGTCGTATTTTACGCTTCACACGGCGTCACACATTTTCAATGGGAGACAGGACTTCAAGCGGGCCAGGGGAGAACCTGGACTCTTTTACTCTGAAGCCACACTGTTGTAACACGTGCAGGATGTGGTTTGGCATCATCTTGCTGAAATAAGCAGCGGCATCCATGAAAAATACGTCACTTGGATGGCAGCATATTTTGCTCCAAAATCTGTATGTACTTTTCAGCATTTATGTTGCCTTCACAGAAATGTAAGTCACCCATGCCATGGGAACTAATGCACCCCCCTACCATCAGAGATGCTGGCTTTTGAACTTTGCGTTGATAACAGTCCGGATGGTCTGCTTCCTCTTTGGTCCGGTGGACACGGCGTCCAGTGTTTCCAAAAACAATTTGAAAAGTGGACTCATCAGACCAGGAAACACTTTTCCATTGTGCATCAGTCCATTTTACATGAGCTCAGGCCCAGAGAACCCAGCAGCGTTTCTGGATGTCGTTTATAAACGGCTTTTGCTTTGCATGGTAGAGTTTTAACCCACACTTACTGATGTAGTGACAAACTGTATTTACTGACTGTGGTTTTCAGAAGTTTTCCTGAGCCCATGTGGTGATATCCTTTACACACTCATGTCGGTTTTTAAGGCAGTGCCGTCTGAGGG
The DNA here is from genome assembly GCF_030265065.1 of Corythoichthys intestinalis. Taxonomy (NCBI): domain Eukaryota; kingdom Metazoa; phylum Chordata; class Actinopteri; order Syngnathiformes; family Syngnathidae; genus Corythoichthys; species Corythoichthys intestinalis. The sequence goes on along the minus strand of NC_080414.1, from coordinate 36,645,552 downwards.
ATCGAAGGTTACGGTCATTCAGTCTTGGTTTCCGGCTGTGGCGCTTCAGTGCATTGATTTCACCAGATTCTCTGAAACTTTTGATGATATTATGGACCGTAGATGTTGAAATCCCTAAATTCCTTGCAATTTTGCTTTGAGAAATGTTGTTCTTAAACTGTTTAACTATTTTCTCACGCAGTTGTGGACAAAGTGGTGAACCTCGCCCCATCCTTGCTTGTGAATGACTGAGCATGTTTGGGGAGGCTCCTTCTACGGTACCCACCTGTTCCCAATTACCCTGATCACATGTGGGATGTTCCAAATAGGTGTTTGATGAGCTTTTCTCAGCTTTATCAGTATTTTTGTCATCTTTCCCAACTTCTACTGGACCCGTTGCAGCCATGAAATTCTAAGTTAATTATTATTTGGCAAAAAACAATTAAGTTAACCAGTTTGAACATCAAATATGTTGTCTTTGTAGTGTATTCAATTGAATATGGGTTGAGAAGGATTTTCAGTCGTTGTATTTTGTTTTTATTTACATTTTACACAATTTCCCAACTTCAAACGAATCCGGTTTGTACTTGTTCAACCCTCACAACATGTCGCACAAGTAGCAAAACAACATGGATTACTTGCAAAAGCCATTTTTTTGTGCAAAATACTTAGTCTATCGCTCAAAATTAAATTTCTTTGTCAATGAACATGTCAGTGCTGTCAGAATGACAAGTCCTTGTTTCATTGTGTACGGACAAAACTGTCAAATTGCTTAGTGATGCTATCAATTGCACAGTTACTCTGGTGAAAGGCTCTGATGCTGAAGCTGGTGTACGTAAGTTTTGACGAAAATTGCAAGAAGATTGATTTCAAGAGACTTGACAAGATTCAGTTTAGACGGTTTCTGTTTTTACAATTTCTTGACAGACCATGTCAGTGCTATAAAGTAAGCAAAAGACAGCACTGAGTATCATAAAGAAAAAAAGACAAAATAGACATTTTATTCCAGACAGACATTATCATCATGCTTTGATCAAGAAAATGTGACGCCAACTGTCAAAAATCCATGCTGCCACGCTGCCACACACACGTCTCCATTAAAAACAATCTACTAACGCCAGATTTACATACACAAGTGTTAACAACAGGCCAAATAAAGTGCTTTTATAGCGTGATCAGTTTGCACCGATATTTATAATTCATTTATTTTCATCTATGTAGTTCTTCCCAGCGTATCTGTGTTTCTGACTGGTCAGGCAGCAATGGAAAAAAAAAACCTGAACTCTGCTTTCCGTTCAAATAGTTGACATACTGACATGTTATCAGCATGGATAGTTAGCTCTGATTGGCAACGTAAAAAATTAATTATTTGATACTGAGCGCTGCTCTCAACATGACTCGAAAGTGCGCATTTCAAGCTCTCTCCCAGTTTCTATTTGACACTGATTGACCAAGGAAAACCGGATATATGCTCCTTTTAATTTCTAAATAGTAATTATGAAGGAATTCTTCACTATTTAAACTAGGAACTATTTTCTCCACCAGAAGGCACTCATGCTCATGCATGCACGAATAATGCCTCATTTATGTTTTTTTTTTCTCTCATTGGAATGATTAAAAAAAAAAAAAAAAATTCTTTGGTATTTCTTTGGCTTAATGTGGTTATGTAATGTGTTATTTTCCAGTATCATTATAACAACGGTTCATATACCATTGTTTAAAAAAAAAAAAAAAAAAATCAAACAAAAATAAGCAGTTACTCAAAATGTTATTCTTACTTGAGTATTCTTTTCACTGCATACTTTTTTACTTGTAATTGAGTACAATTTTTGGATGACTAATTTTACTCTTACTTGAGTAATATTATTTTGAAGTAACGCTACTCTTACTTGAGTAAAATTGTTGGCTACTCTACCCAACTCTGCGTTTAAATACTGCAATTTAAATTTATTTTATTATTATTTTTGTTTCTAAAATCCAGACACTTATTCTATAAGTTTTCAAAATGTTTCTTTAGTAGTTTTCGAAAACAACGGTTTGAATCGAACGTTGTACCACCGAAACCAATACATATGCACTGCAAAACCCCACCTTCTTAAAACAGAGTGAGAGAGAGAGAGAGAGAGAGAGAGAGAGAGAGAGAAAACTTAATTCCCTTGTTTTCATTGTAAATCTCCTAGAAATAAGTGAAATTATCTGCTAGTGCTTCAAGTAAATTTTATTCACTTAGATTTCTTGAAATAAGAAAAATACCTAGCTGAAAATAAGCTCAACAGACTTATTTTAAGCAAAACGTTTGTATATTTAATATATATTAAAAAAAAACTTACTTGTCAGAAATGTTCTTAATTGAAGAATAGATATTGTTCAAAACATGATTAGAAAGCATTTTTTCTTGATTTAGTTAAAAAAATGACCAACTTTTAGTTGTATGGCCTCAATAAGAACAAATACTGTAGCAATATTTACTTAAAGTGGAAGATGACGCATTTATCTGTTATCCAGCCTTTAACACTCAAAACAAGATGGAGAAAATTATTTGACCAGATTTAAGAAAAGTGATCAGACTAAGGCGTTATAAATTTGCAGTGCGGAAGTTAAATAAATTTGTATTGATTTATTTGCATTAATAATTTAGCCTATCAATTAATTTGGTCCACATTGGTGAGAAGTGTAGCCCTGACTGCCGTTCACCCAATCTGCTTGTTTTTATTAATATCAAGTCTCAAGCAAAAAGTGTACATGGAGGTTATGCTGTTATATCGTCCCTACCAATAGGGAATGGGACGTACTACGTCATTGTTTGGACCCGCCTCCATGCTGGCAATATAATTCACTTCCGGGCCGGCAGAGTCAATGCGGATTGTAACGTGTGATAGTGCTAAGCTAACTCTTTCGGTGTTTTAGAAAGAAAATATGGGTGCTTTATTGTTGCGTTACCGGGTGCAACAGCGTCTCCTACGACAAAAAAAGGGGTGAGGAAAAATGGACTCACTTTTCACCGTTTTCCTGCATGGAGGACCAAATATCAGATCACGAAGGTACGACGGATGGCTGGATTGCAGCGGTTCGTCGGAAAAGCATTTCTTATGATCATATTTCTGCTGGAATGAGAGTGTGTTCCTGTCATCTCTACTCTTGTAAGTTGAACGATTTATCCACTTTTGGTTTCAATACGTTTTTGTTTTTTTACACCGTTGTGTAAATCTGCCTCGGTAGCAATGCTCGCCTACTACGACTCCCCTACCTGTTGTGTTCCTAGGTAAACCTGCTGACAACACATCCCGATTGGTCACCATCTCTCTTCTTGGATCATTTGACAAAGAAAATTTGTTCAATGGAGTGGTTCCATTTGTCCTGTGTCGGACTCAAACAAGCCCCTGCAGCAGACGCCATCTGGGTCTGCCCTTCTCGTCGATGAACTGCGGGCTTTTAACTTGTGAAAATGCAAGAACTTTAATGCACGTATTTATTCTGCCTGGCTATTTAACTATGGCCAGTGACGTTTTTTTTTTTTTTTTAACCACTTTGACAAAGACACCTTTCATTGTAATGTTGAATTTATATATTCTATTATTATTTTTAAATTATAATATTCTTATTTGCACTTATGTAGACTTCAGACTGTCAATTCAAATAGTGTTGGAAAAGTTGCAATACCTAAAATAGAAATGCAAGAACTGTAAAGTACATATTTATACACCTTTATTTACCTAAGGCCACTGGATGTTTTTTAACTGCTTTGAAAAATACAGGTTTTGTTGTGATCTTGTATTTATATAGTATATAGCTTTTTATAATGTATTATGTATTATAATATTTGCTGCCCCCTGCCAGAGTGTGGGCCATTTTGTACTAAAATGATTTTAAACTGTCAGTTCAAATACTGTGTTGGAGACTAGTACTTGCAATACTTAAAATGGAAATGCAAGAACTTTAAAGCACATATTTATCCTGTCTGGCAATTTACCCAAGGCCAGTAAATAGTGTTTTAAACTGCTTTGACAAAGACACGTTTATTGTGATCTTGTATTTGTGTATTACTTATATAATATTTGCTGCCACCGTCAGAGGGTGGGCCTTGTTTGCACTAATTTAAAGATTTTAAACTGTCAATTCAAATATCGTATTGGAGAAATTGCATTACTTGAAATAAATCTATTGCAACTTATCAGTCCCAGTTCTTGTCTACAACACTGTCCAAAAATTGTCAATGCATATTCCAAATAGAATAACAAAATTAAGTCACCTGACTTTGTAATTATTACACCTGTTTATTATGAAGACCTGAAGTAAACAACAAGCAGTTACAGTTTGTCAAGAAGTTGTTCAAGTCATGTTTTGGTATTCATATTTTATTGACTTTTCATAACACTTGGGATCGTGTTTGTAAGAGCAGAGCAAACTGAAGTTTCAGCGTGCACTCTTCGCCTTTCCAACCTCTCAACGCTCCGATGTGGTGCGCTTGACCTCAGAATAACCCAAGAAGAGATATGGTGACCAATCGGGATGTGTTGTCAGCATTTCATATGCAGGTTTTCCTAGTAACACAACAGGTAGGTGATGAGGAGGAGTAGGTTAGCATTGCTACCGAGGCAGATTTACACAACAGTAAAGAAAAAAACAAAAAACGTATTGAAACCAAAACGGATAAATCGTTCAACTTACAAGAGTAGAGATGAGGGGAATACACTCTCATTCCAGCAGAAATATGATCATAAGAAATGCTTTTCCGACGAACCGCTGCAATCCAGCCATCCGTCGTACCTTCGTGATCTGATATTTGGTCCTCCATGCAGGAAAACGGTGAAAAGTGAGTCCATTTTTCCTAACCCCTTTTTTTGTCGTAGGAGACGCTGTTGCACCCGGTAACGCAACAATAAGCACCCATATTTTCTTTCTAAAACACCGAAAGAGTTAGCTTAGCACTACCACACGTTACAATCCGCATTGACTCTGCCGGCCCGGAAGTGAATTATATTGCCAGCATGGAGGCGGGTCCAAACAATGACGTAGTACGTCCCATTCCCTATATTGAGACCAAACCTACGCCTTTGACTTAGTTACTTTGATAATAAATGGTCATATAACTAGATTACTTTTTTGAGGCGTAATCAGTAATCAGTAATTAAATTACGTAATCTGTGACAACGCTGTCCGTGCCGACATTCATGTCAGAGTATCGGCAAGAAATTCTAGCTACTTTCATCCTTGAATCCCTTTGTTTGTTTGCAAACAAGCAACGTGAATGCTCTGCGCTGCATAGACGATCTCGGTGGCGCCACCGAGACAGGAGACGTCATCGACAATTTGACGATTTTACCCGAAGTTTGTCGAGGTCCAAACCGCCGGCGGAGGGTCGTGCACAACGTAGCCTCTGCTCAGTGCTCTCTCCTCCACAAGCTCTTTGTTCGCGATAGGCTGGATGGTGACACGCACTTGTTTTAGATGTTGTCGGTGACATTTTGACCTTCTGCATATTCCATATGGGGAAGACCGACGCTTAACGGAAATAAACATTTTAAAAGACAACGAGGGAATAGAAGGAGGAGCGTCAGGCTCGGCTCGGACTGCCAGTTCGCCGCCCGACGAGCTTCATCACCATTACAGCAGCTGCCAGTGTTAGCTAAAACACAAGTACCGTGCCCTTGTGCGGCTGAACGTGATTTTTCTTGCTGTTTAGAACTCTTTTTGCTATTATATAGTCATGTCGTTTGTTGCTGAATTATCACACAAAGCAGACTGCTTTCGAGACGAATGTGCGGTGACAGCCGCAGAAGTACTGTAGACAGCACGGGTTGGCAGTCCGCAATGTTCGGGACGTTTGGAAGAGACTACGCAGTCCATAAATAACATCAGTTTAACAAGAAGTAAGTAAAATAGTGCTGGTGTACAGATATAGTGTTTGTTTATGACCGCTGCCGTGTGGTGTGGGGGCAGGTGTGTGTCTCACTGCTGTGCGCTTCCTGTCCCTGTGGCTTACATTCCTTTCACGTTTTCCACCCATCGAGTGAAAAAAGCTCTTATATAACCCGGTGGGATTCCTCTGTGCAGGAAAACACTAGGTGCACCCTGGGAGGCATGTGCATCACCAAGGGAGGTCACTATGCTGTGGTGGGAAGCAATGTACTAAAATATATATTATCAGGTGTCTTGTGTTTTACTGAAGTACTTATTTTGGGGGTTAGGGTTAATTATATACACAGGGGTATGAAAAAGTATCTGAACGTTTTGGAATTTCTCACATTTCTGCATGAAATCAGCATCAAATGTGATCAGATCTTTGTCAAAATCACACCGATGAAAATACAGTGTCTGCTTTAACTAAACCTATAAATGTTTGGGTGAGTTTTCATATTCAATGAGGATAGCATGCAAACAATGACAGAAGGGGGGAAAATAAGTATGTGAACCCTCTGCCTAAGGCAGACATGTCCAAAATCCGGCCCGGGGGCCAAATGCGGCCCGTGGTCAAATTTCATCCGGCCCCCAGCCTCTGTCATAAAATCAATAATGTCTGGCCCGCACACACTTAATGAATTGGTCAGCAGTACTGCTACCAGCAAATGAAGTAGTTTACACACTAAATGCTGCTCCTCATTTACCCACTAAAAGGCAGCAGCACTCTAAGCAACATTACCCCGTGTGACCCTTTACTTCCAATTTTCTAAAATGGCGACAATCAACAACAAAAAAGTTGACTGCGACAGCCAACGCTTCAAGGATAAGTGGAAATTGGACTATTTCTTCACTAAAATACGCAACAACTGTGTCTGTCTCTTTTGCAAAGAGACAGTTGCTTTTTTAAAAAGTTCAATGTGAGGCGATATTACCAAACAAGACACGCTGACATGTATGACAAGATTACAGGGAAGCTGCGCAGCGAGAAATTGAAGCAACTTGAAGCTAGTTTTTCACAGCAGTAGTATTTTGCAAGAGTTTGAGAGTCGAAAGAGAGCGCCACAAAGGCTAGTTGCCAGATTGTTGAAATTATTAATTAAAAAAATAAATAAATAAAGCAAATGTGACACACAGAATGGGTTGCTAAAATTTGCTTAAATATATTCTTCTTCCTAAAAGACGTCAGCCAAGGTCGGCCCCCCACATTTTTACCAGACCAAACCTGGCCCCCTTTGCAAAAAGTTTGGACACCCCTGGCCTAAGGTGACTTAAAGCAGTAATGTGAAGTAATTTCTTCACATGTCAAATAGGGTCACATGTAAAGTAATTGAACATTGTACAACAAATAAAGCATGAAAAAAATAATTTATATGTTGTATATTTGACAAAATAATCGCGTTTCCGAAGATCGAGCCTGAAAGGGGACGAACCCAGAAGTGATACGTCACACCGGGAACGCGATGGCACCTCCATACATAGGGCCGCCATACAAAGCCCTTCAAACAATGATTCAAACAGCGATATAAGCAATAGATCGAGCGCAAGGGAGGAGATCCAAGTTTTTGAAGAGTTGGAGGAAGAAGAGGAGTTTGGAATTTTATGTTGGACCCAACATGTATTAGCCAGACGCTAATCAGGATGCAAACAATGTGCCTAGACTACCTGACATGGAATGGATACAAGACCCATCGAGATTACAACATTGGTAAGATATAGGCTGTTATTATTTTATTTGAAGATGCAGGCATTTGCACATAATTTGATGTTTTTGTCTATCTGATGACATTGCTTAAAAAAATAATAATCAGACTTCATGTTCATTTTGGCAGATCCGGCAGCTCTCGTGCATATAAAATAATAATATAAAAACGTTGGGGGGAAAGAAGGAGATGAGTCGTTGTTATATCTTGACCGAGTGACCCACACGACACCTTTATTGGCTTTTACAACTTTACTCAACGTCTTGCCAAGTGACTCTGAACAACAACTTTTCTCCCTTTTAGTCAAGGAGTAAGGCACAAACAATAACACATCTAAATGACATGCGTACCCTCTACTGGTGAACTCCCGTATTACAAATAAATAATATCCACTATATCACAGTCGTCGATGGCTTTCTCCACTTTATTGTGGCAACAATAAGAAAACAAAGTGGCGTCTAATGGCGTGAGGAAATGTAGTTTTTTCACACAAGCGAACAGATTACAAAGCACCACTTCAGTGTTGTCCCGAAACTACATTTCCCATGATTCACTGCGTGACCTGCGCACTCGCTGATTCGCTGCGAAATTGACTCAATGCCAACACGCTAAATTGTCACCTGTCAGCGGCTCTCGCGAAACAAGCTAGAAGGCTATCAAGCGATCACCATGAAAGAAACGCCGAACCGTACAAATGCAATGCAATGCTAGAAGGATGAAGGTGGAAATACATAATACAAATACAAATAAATGAGCACAAACTCACCGGCGGTGTGTGTCTCTTACTGCAATGTGACCGTGAATTACCGCGACGCCGACCCGCTTATGTGCACATCCACACCCCTTTCCCGATTGACAGTGGATTAACCCTTTCGGACAAGATCGTAGATGACGCACAATTTAAACACACTTAACCTAGTGAACGCAACAACAACTATGATCGGGGATTGCCACGAGTTAACGTTCGGCTAACGTCGCTAGCTTATACTGTTCATTCCACAACAGTTGGCAGCTCTGCTTTGACAAAGTCATCAGTCGTCTATCCAAAAATCACACTTACTTTTTGGCAAATCCTTGATCATAAGCAGACCGGTTAAGGAAGCAGGCATCTTCGAAGTGTTTGCAGCAGAGAACACTACTCGATGATGGCATGAAATTCATTCACTTCGTGCGAACGAAAGATGTCCATTTACGTGCCCTGCTATCCTTTGGCCACTCATACAACTTTTCGTTTGAGTGAGAACAAAACATCGCCACACACCGCCGTGGCATCTTACCGAGAAGCAATGCAACAAACAATACTGTTCTATGGCGGACTTCCCTCGCACTTCCCGGTGTGACGTAATTTCCGAAGATTTCCGAAGATTGCCGAAGAAAAGCATTTTCGTTGTCCAGGGCGTTGCTATGGGTTAAACAAAGAATCTGGAAGGGTTACGTTAAAAAAAAAAAAAAATATATGCTTATAACTGTTTAGCCATTGATATTATTCAGAAACATGGTTGGCCAACCTTACTTCACATTACAGCTTTAAAGAGCAATTAAAACCAATTTTTACCAAACATTATAAGTCAGGTGTGTGCCCAATCACAGATGAGTGGTTTAAAGCTGCCCTGCCCAGTATAAAACACGCACCTGGTAAGAAATGTCCTAATGAGAAGCATTGTCTGATGTGCATCATGATTTGGTCAAAAGAGCTGTCTGAAGACCGGCGATCAAGGATTGTTGATTTGTATAAAGCTGGGAAAGGATACAAAAGCATCTCCAAAAGTCTGGATGTTCATCACTCGACAGTCAGAGAACTTGTCTAAAAATGGAGAGAGTTTGGCACTGTGGCTTCTCTCCCAAGGAGTGGCTGTCCACCAAAGTTCAGCGCAGAATACTCAGAGAGGTAAGAAAGAACCTTTGAGTGTCTGCTAAGGACTTAGAGAAATCACTGGCACAGTCCAATGTCTCTGTGCACACATCCACCATATGTAAAACTATGGCCAAGAATGGTGTTCATGGGAGGACTCCACGGAGGAAGCCACTGCTGTCTACATAAAAAAAAACATTGTTGCTTGTTTAATGTTCTCAAAAAGGCACTGGGACACTCCACAGAAGTTTTAGCCAGTTTAGCAAAATATTTTGTGGACTGATGAAACCAAAGTTGAATGTATGGGAGTAACACACAAGGTGTAGAGGAAAACTGGAACAGCTTCCCAACATCAACGCCTCAGTGAAGCATGGTGGAAGGAGCATCATGATTTGGGGCTCTTTTGCTGCCTCAGGGCCTGCACAACTTGCAATCATTAATGGAAGAATGAATTCAAAAGTTCATCTGGATGTTTTTTAGGAAAACCTGAGGCCGTCCGTCAGACAGTTGAAGCTAAAAAGTGGATGGATGCTGCAAAAAGACAACAAAACAGTAAATCAACTTCAGAATGGTTTCAGAAGAACAAAATTCACGTTCTGGAGTGGCCAAATCAAAGTCCAGACTTGAACCCGAATGAGATGCTGTGGCATGGCCTAAAGACAGCGATTCATGCCAGACATCCCAGAAATCTGACTGAACTACATCAGTTTTGTAGACAAAAATGGGCCAAGATTAGTCCTGATTGATGTGCCAGACTAATCTGCAGCTACAGATAGCGTCTGGTTGAAGTTCTTGCTGCCAAAGGGGGGCAAAAAATAGTAAATAGGATGGTTCAGTAACTTAATTTTCCCCCTTCTGTCATGTTTGCATACTATCCACATTAAAATATGAAAACCTATACCTGTTTGGGTGGTTTTAGTTAAAGCAGACAGTTTTTTCATCTGTGTGATTTGGACCAAGATCAGATCACATTTGATGGTGATTTTATGCAGAAATGTGAGAAATTCCAAAAGCTTCAGATACTTGTTCATACCACTGTATATACAGTACAGGCCAAAGGTTTGGACACACCTTATTCAATGCAACACAAATGAAGGTCCCAACCCCATTGATAAAACAATAAATTTCACCAATTTACCCTGAAAAGGCATACCTGTGAAGTCAGAAACAATTTTAGGTGACTCCCTCTTGTAACCCATCAAGAGAATGTCAAGAGTGTGCAAATAAGTAATCAGAGCAAAGTCAAATCAAATCAAATTTATTTATATAGCCCTTTACAAAACCTGAAAGGTCCCCAAAGTGCTATACAACAAAGACATACATGGCTCATGGTAAAAGTAAAAGTCAGACAGCAAATAAAACAATAAAACAGACAAAATCTGTAACCATTAAAAACCCTAAAGAAATAAAACAAAGCTACACTAATCTGGGGGAAAGGAGAGTCTAAAAAGGTGTGTCTTTAACGTAGATTTAAAAAGGCCTATTGGAGCGGATTTCAGGGGGAAGACTATTCCACAACCTGGGGGCAGCAACCGCAAAAGATTGGTCTCCCCACCGTTTAAGTTTGGACCTCGGAACTTGCAAAAGAAGTTGGCTGGTAGAACGAAGAGTCCTGCCAGAGTTACGGAGGGTTAAAATTTCCGATAAGTAAGAAGGGGCCTGGCCATTAATAGAATTAAAAACATACAGTAAAAGTTTGAAATCAATTCTAAAATGGACTGGAAGCCAGTGGAGCCAGGATAGCACAGGGGTGATATGTTCACGTCTAGGTGTAGCTGTTAAGCTCGAGCAGCAGCATTTTCAACAAGTTGCAGATGAGAAATTGAGGACTTGGGAAGACCAAAGGGTGGCTACTTTGTTACATGTGTTGATGCATTTTAATACATTATAAAAGATTCATGTCTGAATTTAGGGGGGCTTGGAATGGATCGGGACATTTACATGGAAATCGTGTCTCTACTTACAGAATTTTCAGGTTTTTTTCCAAGTCTTCGTCTAGTTTTCGTTGACGAATACTCAAAATGTTTTCGTCTGTAAAATTCAAAGGTTTTAGTCTGAAAAAAAAGAAATAGATATAGGTTTCCAACAATATTCAAATGAACATTGACGGATGAGCACATATTGTAGCGTCGATAAGGACAACACCACCTTTGTGATGATAGTACACACTCAGCACAAAAACAGCATTATTTTCAATTGATTACGCGCACCTCGATGCCATGAACTGTCTGTAAAAAAAAAAAAAAAAAAAGGTGCAAGAGTTCAAAAAGATGCTCACTACACTAAAGTTAACACAAATGCTATGCTAACGCTATGAATTCCATTTAGTGTGTGATGATCGGTCAGCACGTACCTTTAAAGGCTAAAGCAACGTTCCATATTCCCTCTTGCCAAGATAAGAAAACAAATCTTACTATGGGTTTCAAAACAAGTAAGCCTGGAGTGCAGCCTAGCTTGAAGGACATCACAAACAGAAGTGATGGGAGTGAGGGAGAGGCGCAGGACATCACGTAACTGACACGACCCAAACACAGCTGTGATGCAGGTTTAGCTTTTAAAAGGTGTGTGCTGAGCGATCATCACACACTAAATGTAACTCGAAGCGTTAGCAAAGCATTTGCGTTAGCATAAGCATCACCTTTAGCGTGGCGAGCATTCTCTTAAACACTCGGACAGCTTTTTTTTTTTTTTTTTTAAATACTGTTTGCATTGTGAACATACGACTGAAATTGTCGCATTTTTGTCTCGTTGTCAGACTGGTCTACTTGTATGAAAATAAATGCATCTAATATTGAAGTTGAACATTGTAATTTGTATATTTCTTTTTCCTCTGGCAGATCTTTCCTAGGCTTCTACTGCAACAAAGCCCACTGTCAATCCCTCCATCATGACCTCGCCAGACTCTCCTCCTCTTGTGTCGCCTTCGCCGTGTCCCGCACCTCCTCCCTCTCTTCCCACGTCCCCGGTACCATCCTCCCCTGCCCCCTCTTCCTCTTCACTCCCAGTCCCACCTTCACTGCCCCCAACAGGGGAAGTTATGGTCCTGGCGCTAGGCAGGAAGAAGCAAAGGGTTCTGATTGTTCTGTCCATCCTTCCAAATCTTTTCTTGGCCTTCCTGCTCTCCTCTGACCCCCTCATCACGCTCTCCTCGCCACATCACTGCCACCTGCCCGGGCCCGCGCCTTCGCCCGAGGTGCTGAACATCTCAGTACCCTGGGAGAAAGGCCTGAGGCCTGGTAGCAGCGGAGCACTTTCCCAGTGTAAGCAGTATGCTAACGGGAGCCAGTCGGAGGTAGTGGACTGCCAGGCCGGATGGGACTATAACATCACAGAAGGGCTGCGGAACAACATTGTAACAGAGGTAAAGCTCCAAATGGGAGCCTTTTACGCTTTCTTATTGCTTTGTTCAAATTGAAGCACCATGTGTATGTCAAGGGAGTTCTGTATCTTTTCATTTTTCTTGCTGAGGAAGCAAACCTGCATTGTGCTTTGCACGGATAAATAGCAGCTGCACAAACTGTAAAGTAAAGCTGTAAATCACCAATTTTATGACATTATTTCAGCAGTGTTGTTTTCTTCAACAATGACGAAATTTTTTTTTTCATGACGAGACGTTACCAAGCTAAAAACGTTCGTCTGACGAGATGAGAACAAGACGAAAATGCTCATAGTTTCCGTCACGTGTTCACAATGTGTGACATTTTAATTTGTAGTTCCCATGCAGGCTCGCACACACGGTACATACTTCTTAGCCAGAGAGAATATGCAATGTTGCTTTGGCCTTTAAAGTGCCTACGACAGGATGAAAAAAGTCTTAAATAGCATTATTATGTGAATTAGAATCATATTTTGAGACGATTCGACTGTATACAACAATTTGGCAAAGCGCAGATGACGAGAAATTAGTCTTTTAATCTGCCATTTAGCCACGCCTACCATTATAGGGCTCTAGCGTCCCCAACAGGAGGATGACGTCGGCAGGGTCATGGTTTCATCTGATTTAGAATTCAGCCCATTGAGGGGGAATTACTCAGAACGAGGAAAATCCGACGAAGAGAGCCGCAAAATGTCATTGTATCAGTCTCTCTACTCCAATATTTTTACAGGATATTCTTTTTATCTAAATATTTTTCCCCGAAAGCTAAATAAATGGTATGGTCATGACAAATAAGTCTTATGCTGAATGGAATATGAAATATTAAAAATGCATTTATTCAGTACAACATGGCAAAATTACTCCATCATGGTCAAAACTGTCCACTTCTTGCACCTTCCAAACAATATTTTATGCCACCGGATTTAGTCAGGCTTTTGTCATTTCCCTACCCCGGCTTGGGAGAGCGTAAACAAACCAGGAGGCGTGACAGCTAGCCAAGATGCTAACCTGAACTGAGTGATGTTTCGAAGTTTATTCTCGGCTTTCGAAGCAAAAAATCAATCAAAACTACCCGGGATCATGTCACTCGGCGGCGGGGTTGTCGATTGTCTTAGCCGATCGGCCACCCATCTTGTGGCGAGCAAGTTACAGCTCGTCGGACTCGTTCCCCTGCTGCGGGCAGGAGAGCTTGTTTGCCTGGGAAGCAGCTGGAAAATGATAAACTGGCCGACGTTAGAGGAGTGCGTAGCTTCCACAGGGTCAACACGATATGGCGTAAATTAATGCTTAAAAACACGGCAAAGACATAAACAGTGAGAGAGTAGCATGAAGTTGTTTTGTGCAGCTAACAAGGCAGGATGCGTCTGAGGAGAACTTTTCTACATGTACGTCCATGATCAGACGTAAGTAAATATTTATTTAAAGTTTGTAATGTTTACTTTGTAATCATTGTATTTGCGGCTGTTTTTAACACAAAGTTGCAATTTCTGATAGGGTGGAAAATTATTATATAAGTATTATATAAGTATTTGACATTTACACATAAACGCGATGTTTACTCACTTTCTCATAAGTCCAATGGTCCCGCAGTTGTCGCACACTTGTTTTGGCCGATCTCGTGGTGAATGGGAACTTTTTGAAACCCAAAAAGGCTCACACGCCTCTCCCTGGTGCAGCTACTAAAGCCTGAAGCCGTTTGGCTGGCGTGATGCGAAAAATAAACAAATTTATCCGCAAAATCAGCTGGATCCGCAGTCCATCTGCATGCTATAAAGCAATGCTGTATTTTGAGATGCTGACCCTGGTGACGTCACATTCCCATTCGTCCTCAACCCGAGACTGGAGCCGGAAGTCACTCATTTTCATGGCGCGGGATTAAAAAATTGAATATACAGTACAAAACGATCGCTTCCACACACATCCAAGCGGTCCATTTCATTCAGGAGCATAAAACATTGCGTGAAATGTAAAATAAACATACACACACATACACACTTTAAGCTCTGTGATGAGTGAGCATCACGCAGTAAATGTAACTTGTAGCATTAGCATAACCTTGGCGTTAGCAAATGCTAGTCAAATATCCACTTTCAAAATCTGCTGTAGACATCGGCAATTAGGTGAATTTTTATTTATGTATTTATTTATTTTAACAAAAGTCGGTTTCGGCATCTGACTTTGAAAATCCCATATTTGCTGACCTCTAATATCGATCCAGAGCAATGAACTGTTATAGCCATATTGTATCGTATTTTTGAAATGATTGATGGCCTTTCGAAGCTAAAGATAAGCATTATACTTTTGACATAATCCAAAAACATACCTGAAAGGGATTGTTTTTTTCCTTTATTGTTATCTTCAAGGTGAAACGTCAGAGATTTGTATTGTGTGTGATGCCGACATGCTCAGTCTTTCTAAATATTTGATCAGTATGACAGGTTAATCCTGGTTCCAGAGGCTTCTCTTACACACTCACCCTCCTTCTCACCTTTCTTTTTTTTTGCCTCACTGGTCAGACAGACTGAAAATGAAATCCCCAAGCCAGACATTTTGTCCGTGCCTCTATCTGTCTCTATGACAGATGTGGCCCACAGTCATTATGTTGTAGATGCCCCCTCCATTTATCCTTTCCTCTCCAATGTGACAGGTCAGGGACATCGGGAGGCAATTTCATTATCTTTGCATCTGAGGTCCTTTTTGACTTGTTGGTGTCAAAGGACAAGGTGAAGGTATTGAATGACATCATTCAAAGGTGTGTGGTTACTAGGGATGGGAATTGATACGATTTTTACGATTCCATTACCGATATTGCTTAACGATTCGATTCTCTTATCGATTCTAATTTCGGGAAAAAGAAGACCAAACATTTTGATTGGCATCAAGTTTGTTTGATCAGAAGTCACAACCTTACAAACTCACAACGATGTCAAAAGAGGCCCAAAGCCTCAATGTTAACTGTGGCAATAAGTGGCAAATGCACAAGAATGTGTAACATTTTACTGAAACATTTTTCTAATAGAAATAAAAAAATATTGGTATATTTTGGCATATAGGTCGTTGTTCTGCCTTTGGCAGTGTCCCCAAACTTTTTCCTGTGAGGGCCAAAAAACTTTTCCCTTCTCTGATGAGAGGCTGGGGTCAGTTTGTAACAGAAAAAGTGTGACGATTGCAGGAGTGCGAAATGTAAAAAAATTATTGTTTTTCAGAAAGCCACAATCAAATAACCCTCTGTGGATTCTTCACGGAACAAAAGTAAATAAAATAAAAATAATAATATAATATAATAATAATAAATAATAATAGCACTATTAATTAAATAGATAATAACCAAATAACCCTCTCTGAGTTATTCACTGAAAAAGGCCAGGAAATAAATAACACTACTGAGGGAGAAAAAACCAAAACAAATTCAAAATGCTCTCTGGCATTGTTCAGGGGGCCGGACCAAATATGGAGCCGCGGGCCGTAGTTTGGGGACCCCTGTTTTTATTTACCAGTATATTGAAATGCATGCCTTTTAGTTTTTATGGCGCCTTCACGCTCAAGTGGTGGCGCCCTTGTGCTTCCTCACGCGAAGAAGACGCGAAGTAGAAGAAATGCCGCATCCAAGCCAGTGAGCGAGTTAGTGAGAAAGGGAAACACTGCCACGAGCCTACGTTCTTTGTTAATGTTTGTAAAATATCCACAGAGCCAACGCCTGTATGTATCATCTTCTGTGTTGTTGTTGTGTGTTGTGTGACACTTAAATCCAGTTGTGTAGTGGTTTAAACGATGTGCTAATGCTAGCGAACGCATGCTAACTGTTTGTTATGACTGTGTTAGCAGCTAATCATAACTGATTTACGTTGATGCGAACCTGTTTGTTATTGGGGACGAAATTGATTTGTTTCATTTCTATTTTTAGTTTCAAGTGATGGTTGAATAAATTCTTCTGCATCGTCATTTGGGAGTTTAGCTAGCTGTATAGCCAGGACTGAGCCTTAGCGTCTCGGTGAGGACAGTGCAGTCTATTCCCTCCCGATGCAGTTATTTCCATCTCGCAATGACTGCAAGTCGCTTTGTTGTAATTTTTCCTCGTGAAGTGAAGACACACTTTTGAGCGTTCGAACCTACGTCATTGTTTTGTTTACGGCGGCAATGCTCGTGCTAAACTATCGTAACCTTTCATTTTCACCCTTTTTCCCGGTGAAGTGTAGCCAAACTTTGGAGCGAGTGGTTCTTGGCGCCATGCTAGTTTGATGCGTCTGGATAACAAGACACGTCGTGATGCAATATGTGTCTTTAGGGATCGTTAAAGGGATCGTTAAGGCTTTTTCATTGTGATGTCGAGGCCTCGAAACACTCGGAACCGGTTCTGAATTGGAATCGGATTTCGATTCCCATCCCTAGTGGTTACTGGATTTTGTTCGGCGGCATCCAACACACTTCACATTAGAGCTGTCCCGACTAGTCGACGTCATCAATGACGCAAATGCGTCAATGAGCGCAACATCCCGTCGATGGTTAATGAAGGGTTGAAAAAAATATATGTGTGGAAAGTTTAGAATGTCGGACGCTTGGTATGCAAGTGGGTAAAGCGGCACAAAACCAAAAAAGCACACCAGAGTGGCCAAAACATTGACTTATTTCAACAAAACAAAGGCAATGTTCCTGTCTCTTCAATGCCAAGCTTGCATACCAGGCTGCACGTGGGCTGTGAAAGAATCCCTAAAGCGCTGCTGTCACCCAGTTGTAATTTTGGAAGATGACAGGAGACAACAAGCTGGCAGATCGTAAGTCCATCTGACTTCCTGCATACAGTTTTTTCATTTGGCTTGATATTAATCTGTGCAAAGATAAAACATTTCCAGGGGAATTTTAGGGTTTATTTTCCAGTACTATGATATTTTCATTTTTGCAGTGGGCTTTAAAAATATTTTTTCAAATATGATTAAAGAATGTGAATGCGAGATACTGAGTTTAAAAGGCTTCAAATGCATGAAGGGAACATATAAATGTGAGCACATAACACTATAGTATTTAGCCTTGAAGCCCATGACCTAGGCTTTATGATTTATGCCTCTAATGTATCTAATGCTGCATTCCAGAGAAGTGGGATGTCCGATTTATCCCACTCAGATGGGACCAGTTCCGACGTCAAAGCGTTCCAAGCGAATGTAAACCGTAAAGATGGCTGATCGCGAAAAGTTGTTTTTTTATTATGTTTATCAAAAGGCATCTTGACCTACAGCAAACCTGCCTTCTCGCCAGCAATCAAATAGTGGAGGAAAAATGGCGGCTGATGTAAATAGCACACACTGTAAACTGCCCAAGTTAGTTACATCCTCGCTGCAAGTCAATTTAAAAATCATCAATGACTAAATTTATTTAATAATAAATAGATACAGATCAATATATTTTTATAATTGTGTAATTTATGTTTTACCATTCACGGTCTGTTGTGTTTCCATGGGCATTGCCATTTTGTCCAGTGACGTCAGATTGAAACAACTTGGAAGTCGGGGTAGATATTTTTTCTCCGACTTCACGACTTGGACCTCCCAGTTCGAGTGGCGTTCCAATGATATTTTCCTCGTCGGAGGTCGGAAAACTCCGACTTCCCACTTTTCTGGAATGTAGCATAATACATCGATATCATCCCATAATAAGCAATCCAAACTGCAAAACGCTTCGAAAAGATAACGGACAGCATGCTAGTTAGTAAGCCTGCTGTGTCCATAATTCTCGCGCTAACGTTCGACTACAATGTATGTCTTTTTGTGGCTTTCAGGTAGGCCTGAACGATATTGGAAAAAACTATTGCTGCGATTTTTTTGGGGGTTTGCGATATATTGCGATATTATATTGCGATATTAAAAATATATACAGTATACTGTATATATATATATATATATTTTTTTTTTTAGAATTTTACTAGAAGACTTGAGTAGCTGTTTGGAAAGACTTTGGATGACTCCTCATGACCACAGTGTACAGAATTCCATCGTTTTTCGCGGTTAATAGGGACCAGAACCCGCCGCGATAAGTGAAAAACTGCGAAGTAGCGCATACCCCCCCCCCCATTTTTTTTGTGTGTGTGTGGGTGTGTGTGTGTGTGTGTGCTTAATGTATTTATTCAGATCTAGCACTGGAAAGAGATACATATGACATGTTTTTTCTCACTTTTTTCCCCCAAAGTATGATTTTAAAAGATGTGTGTGTATATATATATATATATATATATATATATATATATATATATATTAGGGCTGTCAAAATTATCGCGCGGTAATTAATTTTTTTAATTAATCACGTTAAAATATTTGACGCAATTAACGCACATGTCCCGCTCAGACAGTATTCTGCCTTTTGGTAAGTTTTACAGCAAGGTTTTTTGTGCTCTTGTGGTCGCTTTGCGACATGGTTTATTGCTTTCTTGCCAGTTCAATATGGCTGCACGACGTCTCAGGCTGACGCCTACGTTGTAATGTTGTGCTTATATGATACTTGGACAAGATTTGTCCGTAAGTATGGTTGTTGTAAAGAATGTACATATTATGTTAGTAAGCGAAATGTTATATTTTTTGTATGAGACGCTTTTTGTTTATGTTTAGTGAACCTGTATAGCATGCTAAGCTAACGTTGTTGCTAAAGCAATGCTTGTGTACTTTTTTTTTGTAGTTTCACTACGGTCTAAAGAGGACAATGGTTTGAGGCCATTTTATTAATAAATCAGATGAAAAAGGAAGAAGTCTGATTATTAAGGCGTCGTTCACTAGCTGTCTAGCTTTGGAAAAAGTAGACGCTTCGGAGTGAGGACAGCATAGACAGATTTAAATGACAGTAGAGTGAAATGCCCACTACAGTCCTTATGTACCGTATGTTAAATGTATATATCCATCTTGTGTCTTATCTTTCCATTCCAACAAGTTGTTTTACAGAATATATATATATAATTTACAGAAAAATATGGCATATTTTATAGATGGTTTGAATTGTGATTAATTGCGATTAATTACGATTAATTAATTTTTAAGCTGTAATTAACTCGATTAAAAATTTTAATCGTTTGACAGCCCTAATATATATATATATGTATATATATATATATATATATATATATATATATATATATATATATATATATATATATATATATATATATAGGGATGCACATAATTTTTTGCCCAGGTTCTCAGAGGAGGACCTGGAGATGTGACTTGGTCCTCATTGAGCTTGAGAGCCGACCCGCCTGATGCGACAAATTTATGACAAACTTTACTTAGAGCCAATTAACTTTAATTAATTATATTAACAATTAATGCTTGATTAACATCAACTGGCACAACAAAATTTCCATTACTTCGAAGTGAAATGTAAAGAAATAAAAAGCACAAATTCAAAATAAAGGGCATTATGCGGCTCCCACATTAACTGCAAGCCTTTTTAAAAGTGGGATGTCCTCCTCATAAGACCTCATTGAACATGCATGTTGGAGCAGGGCGGTAAACCGAAAATTTACCGTTACCGAAATTATTCACGATGACCGACGTAATTTTGACCATGTCGGTAAATTCGGTAATTTAATAAAAGAAGAAAATATAGTCTTTTCATCCCGCTTTGACTCTGTGTTGTTCGACTATGTTCATTCCCCTTTAAGAAAGCAGACTGTGTGCTTACGTTTCGAGTCACATGGTTTTCAGGAAGCCAATCAAACAGAAGCCCGGTAGGCTAACGCTAGCAGCTAACGCTAGCGGCTAACGCTACAAGTAAACGGGATGAAGTCGGGTTTAAGTTAGCTTCGCCAAACTTTCACCCGACATTAAGTAAACTCTTGACGGGTTCCAGATAGGGATGGAAAAACCGAGGCTTTCTGAAACAATGAACCACTTTTAAGACAATTGCCCTAAATTGAATCACTGTTTGACACACTGCAAGAGCTCCATCTACTGGATAAACAGTGCACGTTTCTTTTTAAAAGTAAAGTTGACAAATTGCCTCAGCATTACATATCTTCAATAGAATTAAGTGGATGTCGTCTATTTCAACCAGGGGATCGTGTCGTCATTAAGTGTGATTTACACAATTAAAGTTGACCTCTTTAAGCCTGTGTCATTGCTTTTGTCTGTGAAGATGTGTTCAAAGCAGTATTTGTAATACACGACAGTGCTAGTCTTGTAAGTGGCTCGTCCTAGATGACGGGGAGTAACTATGTATTGATAATTTTTGGTAAAAATTACAGTACAGTAAGCACAGTGCTTAGGAACAGGAATATTATTTATTGCATACTCTAAGGATTTCCAAAATCATAAGATGTAAATAATTGAGCCGAATAAAAGAAAGGAAAGGTTTGTGAAACATTTTATTTTTTAATTAAGTATAATTTCTGGGGGGCGGGTGGATGTGTCGTATTTGTATCTATTCTAAATATCTAAACGTATGCCACTATCTAGTGCAGTGCTTCTCAATTATTTTCTGTCACGCCCCCCCAAAGAAGACGTAAATGTTTCGCGCCCCCCCCAAACTCTCTGCCAGCACTGTAAATAGTATCATTTGTCTATAAAATTACTATTATAAATACGCATCTGCCTAACATTGTGTCCTTTTTTTCTAATAAAGAAAAAAAGTAACAGATCAACTTATAATAAAGTATAACTTTATTAACATTGTTTTGTTTGTAACAGAGAAGACTTGACGTGCATCAATTTGCCTGAATTAAAAAAAAAAAAAAAAAAATTCACATCCAAACTAAAAAATACACTCAAGGTACATTTTTGACCATTTGATGCAGAACAATAAAATGTAATAAAATCAGTAAATAATAACAAATTAAAATTGATTAGAAACATTCACTCATGAGGACAATATGCCAAAAAATTTGACCGAAAAAACAAAACTGAATAAAAGGGAAAAAAAAGGGTCCTTGGACAGGACAGTTTTTATTTTTGCTGCTCACAGTATTTACCTCCTTTGCAATGGTGTGGAGTTATTTTGCAATGAGCATGCTAACAATGCTCACTGGTTTACTGATGTAACACTGACAAAGCAGGACGATTGTTGGCAATATTCGGCACGTTTTCACTGAAAAAATCAAGCGGCTTAACAATGAGATTGGGGTCTAATGTCTTTAAGTGGCGTCTTAATTGATTTGGCTTCTGGCTGTCTGATATAATTATTTTTAGACACAGTAAACAGTAGTCTTTCATCATCACCCACTGTATTAAAAGTCAAAGCTAAAAGGCAAACGGCACGAAAAAAGCGCATTCACGGCAGCCGAGGTAGAACCGTAGGTGAGGGCGGTCGTCGTGACGATCCCAAGCCGAAAATGGCACTTCTCGGGCGGCGACGTGAGAACCGGACAAGTCAGTGGGTCGCTGCGTGAGTGAGTCCGGTCGGAAAACGGCTTTCGAAAACGGCGGTGGCACACTGCTCTTCATATCTGTTGTCTGTGTGTGCTGAGTGCTCTTCCTTAGTTCAAAAATACTGCGCGTACTCTGAAAATGAGAGCGCCACTGCCACCTACTGAGTGGATGTGCAAGTACACTTTATTCCAGTACGGCAAAAAGGCGCGCCCCACTATTTGAGAAGTACTGATCTAGTGTATAACAGTGCGGAATGAATTTAATGAAATTCAAGTGATGATATTTTTCAAGTCATACAAGCTGTTATAAATGTTCACACAAGAATTCTTATAAGATTTTTTTTAATACTTAATGTTTAGACTGCATGTGCAATTGTTAAATTGAAAGCTGGTAAATAAATTTAACGAGAAACTGTTAATTTGTATTCCATGCATTGATTCAAATTTTCAAATTATATAACAGTTTGCTTGGGCGAATTTATCGTCATTTATCGTTATCGAGGTAAATCTGCTCAATTTATCGTGATACGTACTTAAGGCCATATCGCCCAGCCCTAATGCATGTTTAACTTTGTAAAATGCGAGCAAAAACACGTTTGTCAGTGCATGTCGCTGTTCATTACCTTTATTCCGCCACTTGTCCATAGGGCGAGTGGGGTCCTGTTTGACATCGATAGGTTTGCTTAATTGCCACATGCTCTCTGTTTTTTTTCGTGCTTTTCAAAGTTTGGATGGCTGAAATTCTTTGACCCTACATAAAATGCGCTGCTCTTATCGGCGACATTGGGATTCTCACGGCACATTTTGTACCGCATTTCCGTGCGAGCATCATTTGCTTCTAGCCATGGTACCTCCTGTAGCCACTTTTCAGCAAAAGTCCTTTTTTTCGGTAGCTCCGGTGACGTCTCTGTCGTCTGTCTGTCTTTTGACGGGGGTGGGGGAACACGGAAGTAATTACTCAGTGTGGCCTGCCTCTTCGACATGTTGAGAAGTTATTTTCTTGTGTCCGCCGCAAATACAGTGGTCAGCCATCGGTACGCAAAAGCGTATGGAAGCCGTTGAGGGCCAGCGCGTTTGTCTACGTCCAGTACGCATGCGGACCACTTATGTGCACCCCTGTATATATTAATAAATGCTTTTTAAGCACTTCAAATATAATAATTATGATCAGTTTTAAACATAACTGTCCCACTGAATCATTTTTAAACAAGAATAAAGTACTGTAGTAGAAAAATGCTTTGCTTTATTAAATGCTTCTGTTTACCTAACATGGCTGTGACTCTTGGAGTGACATGTAGAAATTACAAACTCCTCATAATCACTTCTAGCGTTTATTTTATATATCTCGACCATCTCCACATTCTCCCCCCACAGACAAACACATTCATTCCAGCCCGCGCTTCCTTGCAGAAACTGTTTAACAAGTTAAACAATGATTGACAGATTGCTGCCCGGCTTCTTTGGCCAGATCAAAGCCATCTTTAACTTTAATAAGCAAGCGCCGCAGTGACTGAGAGCTGGGAAACGGGCTGAGAGAGGCTGTGCGAGCCAATGAAGCAGAACAAAGGTTTGTGGATTGGAAAAAAAACAAAAAAAAAACTATCGCACGTCCTTGCGATGGGACTGTCGCGCATGCACACATCGCGATGGCAATGTTTAAACGATATTTCGTTCAAGCTTACTGTCCGGTAACTCGAGGTGCGAGCATGGGAGAGCATAATTAAAGAAATCATGATTTTAACGACATCTTATCGCGTACCTACCTTGTTTCGATCCAAAAACTCCGTGTTGCATGCATAACCAAGTGTCAAGACACAGCTGTGAATGGCCACAGCTGGACTTTGTGGGGATTTTATGGGTGAAACACGGTAATATAACAAGAGGCGCGATGCAGAAGTCACACAATAAGGAGTGGTCAAGATTTTCTTTTTCAAATATTTACCCTTAAAAAAATTTTTTTTTTTAAATTTTTCTTTGTTTGGGTCGATAACGTATCTAAAATATCAGGGAAAATACGACAGTAACAACAAAAATACAATTACGCGATAGTTATGAGGTAGAAATCCGTGACCTATTTACAGACGCTATTTTTTTCATTGTGACGTAATTTGTTTAAGTTTAAAATATGCAGGAAAGTCCTTTTTTTCCTTTTTTTTAAACTTAATATTAGACATCAATTATTTTCTTCAATGACATATCCATGAATCTTGTGTGATGTTTTTTAATCAAAACAACAAGAGCAAAGACAAGAGAGGCAGGAGATTTAAAGCCTTACCTGTATATTGATATATATTAGGGCTGTCAAACGATTAAAATTTTTAATCGAGTTCTTCACGGCTTAAAAATTAATTAATCGTAATTAATCGCAATTCAAACCATCTATAAAATATGCCATATTTTTCTGTAAATTGTTGTTGGAATGGAAAGATAAGACACAAGACGGATATATACATTCAACATACTGTACATAAGTACTGTATTTGTTTATTATAACAATAAATCAACAAGATGGCATTAACATTAACATTCTGTTAAAGCGAACCATGGATAGAAAGACTTGTAGTTCTTAAAAGATAAATGTTAGTACAAGTTATAGAAATTTTATATTAAAACCCCTCTTAATGTTTTCGTTTTAATAAAATTTGTAAAATTTTCAATCAAAAAATAAACAAGTAGCTCGCCATTGTTGATGTCAATAATTACACAATGCTCATGGTGCTGAAACCCATAAAATCAGGTACCCAAGCACCAGCACAGGGCGACAAAACACCAAAAAACACAAGTAACAAGTGGACATGACACTGTGCTGTCATTTTAATCTGTTTGAGCGGGGCATGTGCGTTAATTACGTCAAATATTTTAACGTGATTAATTAAAAAAATTAATTACAGCCTGTTAACGCAATAATTTTTACTAATTGAATAATATATATATATATATATATATATATATATATATATATATATATTAGGGCTGTCAAACGATCAAAATTTTTAATCGAGTTAATCACAGCTTAAAAATTAATTAATCGTAATTAATCGCAATTCAAACCATCTCTAAAATATGCCATATTTTTCTGTAAATTATTGTTGGAATGGAAAGATATACATACAACATACTGTACATAAGTACTGTATTTGTTTATCATAACTATAAATCCACAAGATGTCATTAATTATGTTTGTTGTGAAGGAGTTGCTGAAGTTATGCCAATTAACGGCGATGTCCAATGAACGCCTGTGTCCACTCACCTTTATAACATATATATCTTTGTACATATCTTACCCAAAATATAACAAGAGACACATACTGTAATTGCCACTAAAAAAAGTAAACTTTCAGAAATATGTGAGGTGCACAAATGGCACAATGCAATAGCATAAACGTCTCACAATTACTAATTCTCCCACTAGTAGGAGGAATAACATTATGGAACGGCGCTGCCCCCAAGCGGCCGGTGGCATTCTCTTCACTCTCAATGTGCATAAACGGCGTCATTGTAATCTGAGGCAATGCGTGAGCGGGTCATTCAGTGCATGCTTAATTGCGTCAAATATTTTAACGTGATTAATTAAAAAAAATTAATTACCGCCCGTTAACGCGATAAATTTGACAGCCCATATGTATACAGTATGCATACTGTACAATAATAGGGGGTATGATGATACATACAAGTCATGTTTCAGTATGTACCTCGGTTGGTGGCCCCTGCTGTAACAGTTAGCCAGACATTCTTCTATGTGGGAACAGAGCGGGAGGTAAAAAGCCGTGAGAGTTAATAGCTTTCATTACCGAAAGTTGGAATTGCTTGCCTTCAAAGATAACGACACAGGAAAGGAAGACGTTTGGAACTTTGCCTGATGAACCTTCACTTCAAAGTATTTTTGGATTTCGCTTTCGGACCTTTGGTTTCTTCTTATTATGCATTTTAATTGTATTTTGCCTGCTACAGTTTCCCACTCAAGCTGCTCCTTTTCCATGTGTTTTCGCATCTATGCCCACTCAAGTGCAAACCATGTATGCTGGTTCAAGACTTATCTCAAGGGCTTTATATAGCGTGTATATTTTCTGTTCCTGAGTGGGTTTATTCTGGTTTTCATTGTGTCTATGTCATAATGTATGCTGATCATTTGGAGAGACATGATCATGGCGAACACTGTTGTTTTTCATCAGCAACGATGATAACGAAAATATTTCATCGATGTTTTTCGTGACGATGAGGACACGATAATGTATTAAAAATGTGTCTTGGGAGACGAATACGTAACAAGACAAATACAAATTTTCGTCTGAAGGGGCGACAACGAGATGAAAATTTGACATATTTTCCATCATAATGAACGTTTGCAAGGATTAACAGCAGGAATTTGCTTCCCTTAAAGACCAAATGTGAAGTAAGGTTGGCCAACAATGTTTTTGAATAATATCAATGGCTAAACAATTTTTCATATATTTTCGTTATTTTTTTAACGCAACCCTTCCAGATTCGTTATTTACCCATAGCAACGCCCTTGACAACGAAAATGCTTTTCTTCGACAATCTTCGGAAATCACGTCACACAGAGAACTGCGAGGGAAGTCCGCCATAGAACAGTAGTTTTGCATTGCTTCTCGGTAAGATGCCACGGCGGTGTGTGGCGATGTATTGTTCTCAATCTAAAGGAAAGTTGTATGAGTGGCCAAAGGATAACAGGGCACGTAAATGGACATCTTTCGTTCGCACGAAGCGAATGAATTTCACGCCATCATCAAGTAGTGTTCTCTGCTACAAACACTTTGAAGATGCCTGCTTCCTCAACCGGTCTGCTTATGATCAAGGATTTGCAAAAAAGTAAGTGTGATTTTTGGATAGATGATAGTCGAAATTGTCAAACTTTTTTAGACTAAAACATTTGCATTTTTTCAAGAGTATTTGTTGACGAGAACTTTGGAACCCATTTTGAAATAAGTATTTTTTTCCTCCTTAAAACTAAGAAAATTAAAATGCATGCACTGCACTAGTACCCTCCCCACACAATACTATCACGGTGCTGGGTAATGTCTGCCTGTCAGGATCCTGACAGCAGCTACAGTAATAGGGCGGTAGGTGTGTCCTACACTTTTTCTCTACTGTGGCGTGGCTCACTTTATCTGGGCTGACGGTTGGAGGGGGAGTAATGGGGCTCCGGTCCGGCGGCGCCCCGCAGCGGCTTCTCAGCGCTCTCCTGCATCCACCTTCCACTCTTTTCTGCCCGGGTATCCTTTAACTCCGGCGTGGGTTGCTGGCCAAGTGCCGGTGGACCGGGTGGTGTTACCTACACCGGGCCTAGTGGGCCGTGGGTTCCCACGGTGTGCCGCATATGTTGGGGTGCTGCGGTGGTGGCTGGTGGGCCAGGTGGGCGGTCGGTGGTGGGAGCAGACGCGGGGGGCGTTGGCGTGTCCCCTCATTCCTTCCCTGAAGGCTGTTTAATGGGGACACTGGATCCCGGGGGATGATGGCAGCCCTACTGCTGGAGCTGCGAGAGGAGGGATTGGCTGGCTCACCCCCCCGATTTGGTTGGGGAGGGGCCGTGGCCCTGGGGCGCCCACCGCACAGCTTTTTCTCTTGTCTGCAGGACTATCACATGTCTGATGGGATTCACGCATGACTGGGTGCAATTAGACACACTGAAGTAGAGAAAATATCAGTGTCAGGGTTAGCGATCAGGCATCATAGAATAGGATGTCAACATGTCCACACTTACAAGCGATTAACAAAATACCTCGTTCTGCATCTTACATTGCTCACTTGTGTACGCTCCACACCACCTAACCTCATCTCTTTCAGACTCACCTCCATCCTGTTTCTCCTCTGTCATCAGCCCCCCACATGGTGTCAACCGGAAATACAATTAGCTAATGATAGCACTATCATATTTATAGTTAGTGTAAGCGTTCAATGTATTTGTTTTTGTTGTTTGTGCTTCATTTGTCTCTGTCCCCCAATAATGCCTCCCTGTTCGCTGGTTTCTCCTAATAAAGGAAACACAATGAATAATCACAATGGAATATCACACTCTCATGTGATGCATTAAAACTGTTCTGACCAATAGAGCACTCAGATTCCCCTTCTCCATGTCAAGAAGCTGAACAGGACAGGTTAAAAAAGAAGAACAAAAGACAAAAATGAAAAGGGCTGCCAAAAATTGTGAAATCAGTTTCATATTTGCTATGAAGTTGCAGGGAGTTACCTTTCTGACACAAACCAGTCTGTGACAGCTCATGCAGGTATTCAAGCATACAAGAAACCGTGCCTGAGACTCACAAAACTGGTCTAGGGAGTTTTTCAACTTGTTTGTGAGCATTTCCCAAGCTGCATCCACCCTTCGCGACACCATTGTGAATTGGTGTGAGTGTGCATGGGCAACAAAATGGCTTAATATTATTTGACAAGCTTTTTATGTTTCTGCACTTGGGCTCCAATTAGGCAAAGCCTTTTCATCTGCAACCTGCTGGTCCCGCTGTTTGTAGCTCTCGCTGGATAATTAAAAATCATTTTGCTTCCAGCAATCAGCAGACTGCAACATTTGAAGCACAGTTGTTCATGAAAAGCGGTGGTTAGCCTAAATGTGATTAAAAGTTGTGTTTTTATTATCTCCCCCAGAAACGTTGTTTTCCCAATGTTTTTCACGCTTGTGCAGAATCAATGTGGTTTATAAACCAAATTAGTTAGTCTTTAGTTGGCAGCTGATGACTTGCCATACAACTGCCCTGCTTTGCCATGTTTAAGACTGTGAATGCATCTGAGTAGACATACTTTTTTTTGTGTCAAACAAATTGTGTTGTTACCATTCTCTACGTAAAAAGCAGTGTTGTTTTTGGCAGGCCTTTTTGTTTTAGTCTTTTGGGCAAAAATACTCATTAGTCTTAGCCATATTTTAGCCATTTCAAAATATTTTCGTCTTCGTCGAGTACCTAACTAAAATCCACGAACTGTATGTAAAAAAAACATCCTCTAGACTTACTGACCAAAAAACAGCGTGGCTCTGCTTAAGATTGGCCAGTGTTTTAGGAGGATGCTCACCATTCTGAAGCTAATGCTAACGCGAATGGTACGCTAACGCTAGGATTTATATTTAGCGTCTCATAGGGTAGCCACCAACCATAAGGTCAAAAATGGAGGATCAGACTTGTGCTGTATTTTCATTAACGATGAAGTTTTGCACAGTTTATTGATCATATACAGTATGTGTAACTAAATGGTAAAAAAAACCAATTAATGGTCAAACATTTTGGACAATTCATTCACTTTACAGTACTGTTTTTTCAAATTGCATTTTGCCCAAGAACAAATCTTTTTTTGAAACTGCCCATAAAACCTACACGGCGAAATGTCGTACCAATGCCCAGTGCACTCGAGCACGCATGCACGCATTGAGTCTTTTTTTACCTTTCCATTGCCTCAAAATACTTTTGTCGTGTGTTGTCCTCTGATAGCGTTTAAGCATTGTGCTTTCTTGTGGTAGCTTTAAAGCAGAGTTTATTTGTTCACCACTTCAGTCCCGTTGTGTATTTAAACCACCCTTATTTGATATTATTACGTTTAAGTATATCCCTAAGGCATGTTTTAGTACGTTCTTCCTGTATGCATCTAAACAAAACAAGCTGAAAGCGCATGGTAGTACTTCGCTTAGGGTGTTAAATTTGCCATTGATTGGCGTTTCACGGTGTAGGATATTTTAACGGTGTTAGCAAGGAGCATTTGTAACAACCAAAATTCTTAAGAGATTTTTTTTGTGTAAAAACAATGTGACTATTGAACTGCTCAAAAGAAGTGACCCCTTTAAAACGGGACAACTTTACAAAGTTCAGCTGCAGTTATTTTATTATCCAGAGTCGATGAGGTTTCTGTACAAAATGTTTCCAAAGTCAATGTACCTGCTGCTCACCTCAGTCTTTTATGTTTTGCGCTCTCTGTGTGACGTTTTAAGGCTGCTTTGACCCTGCTGCTCACTTCCACGTCACACTGGAAAAGCGTGCTGAAACTGTGGAACGAGTCTTGACTGCTTTTGGCGAGACAATCGTGCTCTTTTGTCCATTTAATGTTAAAAAATGTCCGCCAACACTGTTGTAAAATCTTGGCGAGGAAATGTCATCAGATAGTCACACGTGAAGCTTTGTTAACATTTTATTGAACCAATGGTATAGGACGTTTTTAACTGAAGCCTCTCTTGGCCACTCACAGACCAGTTGCGATAACCGTCGGATTGAGATGCGTCACATAAACTGAACCGCAGCCATTTTCTTTAAAAGCTGGACAAATAGCGTCCGGCTAATTGGTTGTGGACACATCATTGAAAAGGCTGAGTTTCCATCCTAGAACCGGTCAGGTGGTCACCCTATTTCGTTGTCATCTTGGAAAAAAAAGTGTTCGTTGACATAATGTTTTCGTTATCGTCATCATTGTCGAAAACGACACTGCAATACAGAGTTTGCAGTGAGGAAAACCATGTAACAATATTACTTTGAAAAAAGATTATTACATTTATTTAATTACAGGCGATTTTGAAAGTGTTGTTTGAAAGGCATTCTCTGTGACATTACATTTGAAAGAAAAATGTTACATATTATGACATTTACTTGTCCATCTCTCAAGTGGGATCTGGTGTGCGGTCGATATTGGCTGGTCCCTGTGGAGGAAGTTTGCTTCATCCTGGGGGTTCTCACCGGCTGTCTCGGCCTGGGTTTTGCTGCTGACAGGTAATATGCACGCACATACAGTTTCACAAACATGATATAAATGAATACTACAGATAACAATCCCAAATCCTGGCACATCTAATTGCTTATATCTCATAAAATATGTCTGCTGCAGTTTGGGTATGATCTGTCGAGGTTTCCTTGAGGATAGTCAAACAAAGAGCAATGTTAAATGTCTTGATTCCTGCAAAAAAAATGTGGAAATACAGTGGTACCTCTACATACAAATTTAATTGGCTCCAAGACCTGGTTTGTAAGTCGAAATGGTCGTATGTCAAGCAGGATTTTTTCATAAGAATACATTATAATTCGATGAATTCATTCCACAGCCCAAAAACCTATGCTAAATCCCTAATAAATACAGCTGATACAATTACAAATAGCAATTACACAGAGCAAAACAAATACAGGTAGTCCCCGGCTTACGACGTACCCGACTTACGTGATTTTGACTTTACGACTCCGGTGTCTCATCCACCATTTTATCGCCAGTTGTTTTTTTTAGTCTCGAAACAGTGTACATTGTGTGTTTGAGCGCCGTATTTTTCTTAGTCTAACACATAAACTTCATAACGGATTGACTGGACACTAGGCGTAAATATTTCAATCAAAGTTACACTAATTTTATCCATTGATTTTTTTTTTTTTCTTCCCCACAACGTTTCAATGTGCATGCATAGTGCTTTTTAGTATAATAATTAGCTTGAATCATCGGCCAAATCACTCTTGAGACACTCCTGCCTGCTTGTATGCAGCAAAACCTTCGTCCTGTTTCCATCTAAATCCGGCGTTAGAACGCAGCATTTGTTTGAGTCGATCACAGCGAAAGCCAACTCAACGTTGAGCCTGGGTCGGCACCTGACGGGAAGGCGTGGCGCAATGTCTGTGGGAGCTGTCTTCTCAACTGATGGTGGAGTCTGTGGTACAATGCGTAATAATAATATAATGATAATAACAATGAATAGGGCTCTAATGTGGCCGTTGTTTTTTGTATGCTGTTCCTAAATGCACCATGTGACTGACAAGAGAAAGAGAGGTGCGGTAGACTAGGAAGTTTTTACTTTTTTTCATGTTGTTATCAGAGTCTGCTACGGTGGACAGTAGCTGTGTTGTTTTGCACAACTTCTGAAATAAATGAGTAAAAACCTGATGAAGTTGGCGACTTCCTTGCTGATGTTACAATAATAATAATAAATTGGAAATAAAAAAAGGTTTTTATCGTCACCTTAACACCTTAATCTTGGCGAACAGAGTTCGGAAGAGACTGGCGGTATTGTTGTGCCAGTTTACTGAGGCCCACACAACACTCCTATTTTTCTATCATTTCCTTCTAAAATTAAATGGTAAGTGTCACCTTTTTCCTTTTTTTTCCACTACCTGCACTAACCCTCTTGGGACTCTTGTTGATTTCTCTCACAAGATAATCCGCTCTGCGTCAGTCTTGTGGGAAAACAATGAAATTGCAAGGCTGTTGTAAATCGTTGTATTTCAAGCATTTCATCAAATGTCGAGACAAATGATGAGTCAAATTTTACGTCTGATATCAAAAGGATCTTATGTCGGTACCACTTTATTTTCAACTATTTAATTTTAGTTTTGCACAGATAAAATAAAAAAAAAAGAAATCAAATCTCATTATTTTGTGTATTCTGACTGAAATAGATTGTAAAATTGGTTACACAGTAAAATCTCATGACAGGCATGATGTCTCCTGCACAGACAACGCTCCTATTTGAATGTTTTTATGCCATGGGCAAATCAGTTTTCTAGTCTAGTATTCTTATTGAATTCCTTGAAAACACAGAGTACACATGTGTTTAACACGTTTCCCACATAAAAGGCCTTTTCATTAGTAGTCCTTCTTTATTCTGAAAAATTTATTATAGTTGTTCAACAACCGAATGTTTTTTGTTTTCTCAAGACAAAAAAAACACTTCCTGTTTGTTTTCTTGAAAGAATTGGCCGCTCCAAGACCTTGCTGACGTCACTCACTCTATCAGTGGTGTTTGGCGTGTTGGTGTGTGTCTCCCCGTACCCTTCTATCTTCATTGTCATGCGCTTCTGTCTGGCGGCTGCGAGCGCTGGTGTCTACCTCACCCTGTACATCTCTCGTAAGTTTGCCCAAAGCAAAATATATTAAATGATTACACCATTTTCTTGTTGAGCTAATATAATTTTGCTTGGTTTCTCAGGCCTGGAGTTGTGTGAACCTTCACTGAGGCTGATAGCAACCGTACTGGCAGGGCTGATGACTGTTTCTGGGGAGCTACTCTTGCTGGCAGTGGCTCTTGGCTTCCACTCCTGGAGGGGTCTGTTGGGAGCCGGTGCTGCTCCACTAATGCTCTTCCTCAGTTACGGGTATGACATTCTTCAGCAACATCTTCCTTATTTTAACTCTTAATCGTCAGAATTGTTGTTGCGTATGTACCATTAACGTACACAAAAACGAAAGCAATGACGAAAACTAGAATTGGAAAAAAAACATTTTTGTTAACTGAAATAACACGCAGGTACAGTTAGTTCCCAGGTTACGAACAAGTTCCATTCCTATGCTGGCGACGTAACCCGGAATCCCGCGTAAGTCGGAATAAACCCTTTAAGTAACCCTAAATACCCCCTAAATCTCAAAATGACCAATCAAAAACCAGTATTATATGTCATATTAATAAGATAAAGTAAAAAATAAGATATTGTGAGGTATGTTATGTTAATTGCCATGACTATTTGGGCTTTACTCGCAAGTGAGTCTCCTTGCTGAGAGAAAAGGGCGCTGTGGAACGAGTATGGAGACGAGGGAGCTGGGATATCATGGGCGGTCAGGTCACCAGCGCCGCCTCTCTCAACGCAGGCCCGCCGTCCGGTCTCAAAAAACTGGAGCGGGCCTCTGAGAGGAGTTGGTGTCGGGGGAGACGCAGGATCATGAGAACAAGGAAGTGGGACCTGACGCCTTCAGGAATTGCAGTACGGCGGCGACGCTGCTGGGGGAGGAGGGGATCCTGACACGAAGAACGGGAACTATAGGTACAGTTTGAGCGACTTAAGAAAAACATAAAAACGACTGGAGACAGAATGGCGGGCTAGACTCCAACATTGTAAAGTCGAAATCACATCAATAGGGTATGTCGTACTCGTAACCCGGGGACTACCTGCATCATTAAAAGAAAAAAAAAGATGACAATTGATGACTATAGTAAAATACCATATTTTCTGTACTGAAAGGCACACTTAAAAGCCTTCAATTTTCTCAAAAGCCGAGAATCTGCCTTATTATCCGATGCACTTTATACTGTATATGGATCAATGTTAGTTAATTATGCCATGACATTCCCTTTTACGCAGCTTCATCTAGTAGATGCGTAATGCAACCCCAACAACTACTACTAATGGTTCTTATTATGCAGTGTGCCCTATACAGTGGTATTTAAAACTATCTGAACCTTTTCGAATTTCTCACATTTCTGCATAAAATCTCCATCAGATGTGATCTGATCTTTGTCAAAATCACACAGATGAAAAAACCTTCTGCTTTAACTAAAACCACCCAAACATTTATACGTTTCATATTTTGATGAGGCTAGTATGGAAACAATAACAGAAAGGGGAAAAATAATTAAGTGAACCATTACATTGACTATCTGAGTATTCTGCGCTGAACTCTTGGCGTCATCTTTGGTGGACGGCCACTCCTTGGAAGAGAAGCAACCGTGCCAAACTCTATCCATTTTAGAGCTGTCCCGACTAGTCGATGTTGTCGACGTCATCGATGACGTAAATGTGTCGACGGGCAAAACATACCGTCGACGGGTAATCACGGGTTAAATAAATAAATTACATGAGGATAAGTTTTAAAATGGCGGGCGCTCGCGATGCAAGCGGTTGTTACTGGCACCCCCAAGGGGGCCGCTGTTATTTCAATGTGACCGGCATTGTCAGATTGAGCAAAGAGGAAGAAAGTGGGCGAGCGAGAGAGAGGGAGTGAGATCGGTGAGTTGGGAAAGTGCGCGGGTAGCATGGAGTTCAGTGGCTGCAGCCCCTGCACTTTGGTCAATAAAAGTATCCAGAAAGAGCCATCCGACGCCTTTCGGTGTTTTTATGCACGCCGCCGCCTTCCTGAGGAGGAAATGGGCCGAACCGAGACAACGAGCCAAGGAATCACCGGTTCACTCCTCACTACAGCGAGGAGTTGAAAACACCGCCAATTACCAAAAAGGGCAGAATTGGTGACGCGTGAAAGTGGAATAAAGCCCAAAAAGCAGACCATATTAGCCAGAGGCTGGAATAATTTCAAGGAAAATATGGAGGGTGCCATTGTGTGTACTCTTTGCTAAACTGAGCTGGAATACCACGGTAGCACGTCGGCCATGAATGAACACTTGAAACGCCGTCACCCAAGTATCATTTTCGAAGACAACAAGAAACAACAAGCCAGTGGATTAAGTCCATACAACTTTCTAACGATTTTTTAAAATGGAAGTTACCATTATGTGCGTCGTATCAACGTGCATTTTTATTTAATAAAATAATTAATGTATATATAATTATGTAATATTTTTTTAAAAATTATTACTAACTTTATTAAGATCATGGAAGCTCCTACTTGGGGAAAATATATACATACATCCTGTATATACTTAATATAATAAAAATATATATGGAAACAGCACTGGCTTGCTTACTGTAGTAGTGTAATCCATGACTGCACTAATGTTAGTTACTTTATATTATAAGTATCACTGTGCATATACATATAGTAGTATACTATAAAATTAATACTATACATTTAATTTTTGTTACTGTGAGTATGTGTGCCTCTCATTTAAAATAGTTGTGGTAATATTTCAGTGTGCCCTCTACTTTATCTATTTTCAGGTTAAAACAAACAAAAGTTGAAGTTTTTCCCCTCCCCCCAAAATGCGGAATGCACACCAGAAAAAGCATCTGAACTCACACAAAGTATTCTGAAAATTGTTGTCCGGGACATTGCAATTCATTTTAACATTTAGAACAATATAGACAATGACATACCACAAAAAGAGTAAGAATTGTTTTGACTCCTGTTAAAGAGGTGAAGTCTGAGTGTTTCCGTTTACATTTTTTGCACTAGTTAATGCCAGCATCATTTGACCTCATTGTTTGTGATTTATTATTGATTCTATTATTATTATATTTATGTTATTTATTTATACGTTAATAAAGAATTTAGGTGTTCCAAAATGTTTTTGGTGAATTCATAAGCTTCAACAAAAATGTCATTATTAAAGTAGTTAAAAAAAAAAAAAAAATTTTTTTTAGATTAGTCGACTAATCGTAAAAATAATCGGCTGACTAATCAGGAGGAAATTAGTCGTTTGGGACAGCCCTAATCCATTTGTTGACAACTTCACTGACTGTGGATTGATGAACATCTAGAATTTTAGAGATGGTTTTGTATCCTTTCCCAGCTTTATACAAATCATCAATCTTTGATCGCAGGTCTTCAGACAGTTCTTCTGACCGAGCCATGATGCACATCAGACAATGCTTCTCATCAAGACAATTCTTACCAGGTGTGTTTTTAATCGTGGTCAGGGCAGCTTTAAACCACTCATCAGTGACTGGGCACACAGCTGACTTAAATTGTTTGGTAAAAATTGGCTTCAAGTGCTCTTTAAGTCTCCTTAGGCAGAGGGTTCACTTATTTTCCACCCTTTTGTCATTGTTTGCATGCTATCCTGATTAAAATATAAAAATCTATAAATGTTTGAGTGGTTTTAGTTTAAGCAGACACTGTTTTTACATCTGTGTAATTCTGCCAAAGATCGTATCATATTTGATGATTTTCTGCCGAAATGTGAGAAATTCCAAAAGGTTCAGATACTTTTTCACACCACTGTAACTGTAAGACTGTAAGACGACTATACTAAAACGAAACTAAAACATAAATAAACAATCAAATCCAGTCTAAAACATTAGAATAACTGAATTAAAGTGGAAAACAAAAATCGAGTACAGAAAAATAGCAGCTTAATATATTATTCAATTAGCGATGTTTCAAGATATTTTTAAGAATAAAATCACCTCTACATGAGTGTCAATTATTCTTCAAAATTTGGCAATTCACGATCAGTCTTGGTCTCAATCGAAAAATTGGCAGAAAAATATTTTAGTTTACGTTTTTAAAATACAGGTAGTCCCCGGGTTATGACATACCCCACTTATGTAATTTCGACTTTCGACTTCCGCCATTTTTCTCCAGTCTCCTTTTTTTTTAGATTTATCTATTATCATTATTTTTTTCATTTTCAAATTTTGTTGATTTTTGTTTTGTGATACATGCTTTTATTTTGGCGCAGGAAGCACAGAGCAGGTAGTACTTTTACACAAGTAAGAGCACATGTACACACAAAGAAGTCAAGCAACCGAGTGAGAAAGAGAGAGGGGAAAGAAAGCCTACGTGCACATTTTTTTGCTTGTGAAGCATCCACAGAGGCAGCACCTATACAACATCTTTTGCACTATTTATTTTGCAGTTTCAATTGTGGTCAAATACTTGGGGCGAGTTTCTGTGATTGTTTTTGATGATGTACGAACATGAACTGATCCATGCTGATCGTTTGTGTGGATTGTTATTGCTGTGTCAGCAGCTAGTTACAGTATAAATGCAAATTTGTTTTGCTGTTATTGAAGATGAAACTGATTTAGTTTCATTTTTATCTTAGTTTAATTCTGCAAGTGTTAATGTCATGAGCAGCTTAATTAATTCAGCAAACCACACGGATGTCTGAATCGTCATTTCGGAGCTTAGATTGCTGTCTGGCTAGGTCTTAGCTCCAACGTCATGGCTAGGACCGTACAATGACATTTGTACATGTTTTTAGATAGTTATTTTGAGATTTAGGGTTATTTAAAGTGTTAATTCCGACTTGCGCAGAATTGAGGTTTTATGTTGCCAGCGTAGGAACAGAACTCATTTGTAACCTGGGGACTACCTGCCTATAGTGCTTGTGAACAGCCAGCATGTGTCTTGCATCTTTGTGTCTGATATGTATTTGTTATTGTCAGAAATTTGCAAGAACTGTTAGCGAATTCTTGATTGGCATTTGATAATGCTTCTCAATTCAATCTGGCAGACCTTTTTGGGTTGTATCGATTTTAATTCCCTGACCACCTTGAGCCTTTTAGCTCATGTCAGTTTGTATATAAACAACTTGGTGAAGAGTGTTTCATTGCTTAAAACTCCAGTCTGGTTTCAAAACGGCATAAAAATAATTACATAATTCAATATTAACAGCAAACAGTTGTACAGTTATATGAAAAGGTATCTGAACCTTTTGCAAATTCTCACATTTCTGCATAAAATCAGCATCAAATGTGATCAAATCTGATCTTGGTCAAAATCACATACATACATGTAATATACATAAAATACAGGGTCTGCTTTACCTAAAACCACCCAAACATCTATAGGTGTTCATATTTTAATGAGGATAGCATGCAAACAATGGCAGAAGGGGTACAAATAAGTAAGTGAACCCTCTGCCTAAGGAGGCTTAAAGAGCAACTGAAAGCCATTTTTACCAAACAATTTAGATCAGGTGTGTGCCCAATCACTAATGAGTGGTTTAAAGCTGCCCCCCCCCAACTATAAAACACACACCGGGTATTGAATTGATAAGGAGCATTGTCTAAAATGCATCATGGCTCGGTCAAAAGAGCTGTCTACAGACCTGCGATCAAGGTGTATGAAGCTGGGAAAGACACAAAACCATCCCTAAACGTCTGGATGTTCATCAGTCGAGAATCAGAGAAGTTGTCTCCAGATGGAAAGAGTTTGGCACTGTTGCTTCTCTCCCAAGGAGTGACTGTCCAACAACGATGACGCCAACAGTTCAGCGCAGAATACTCAGAGAGTTAAAAAAGAACCCTAGAGTGTCTGCTGAAGACTTACAGCAATCACTGGCACAATTCAATATCCTGTGCACACATCAACTATATGTAAAAAAATGGCCAAGAATGGTTGTTCATTTTAAACCGGAAGAGTCAAGAAGCCTGAGCGTTGTAAAAGGGAACCTAACCAGAAACACCTTTGTATCCAAGGCGTGGAGATCCCAACAATCCAGCACAAAGGAATTCGATGCTTGGAGAAGCATTATGACAGCTCCCTAAAGGACGGTGGGAATCTCAAAACAACTAAAGCCCAACTCCTCATATGGCTTAAGGCTATCAAGCACAGCCAGCTCCTGGTGCGGCTTAAAGTCTGGTGCTTCTAACACGGCATCATCCCTCTACTGCAGTGGCCTTTTTTGCTCTACGACTTTCCCATGTCTCAAGTGGAAGGATTGGAAAGGATGTGTTGCAAGTTTTTCCGGAAATGGCTGAGAGTCCATCTTTCAGCGCAGTAAACTTGTAAAGCAAAACCTCAAAACTCACCCTGCCAGTTTCATCAGTTGTTGAGGAGTTCAAGGCAACGAAGGTAAGAGCAGTCAGCACACTCCTTGTGTCCAAAGATGGGAAAGTGAGACACGCAAGCATGACCGTCAAGTGCGGAACAAAGTGGAAGCACCAGCGAGCTCTGATGGAGGCCGAATCCCACTGGAAACATCAAGAAATAGTGGGTGTTGTTTGCCAGGGGCGCTTGGGTCTCGGGCATGACAACAAAAATGGATGGAGCAAAGCTGACCCCAAAGCAAGAAGAAGCCTCGTGGTAAAAAGAGTTCGTGAAGCCGCAGAAGAAGATCGCCAGGTGAAGGTGATAGGGCAATGCAGCACAGGGCAGATGGACACAATGGCAACAAGCCCAGGAGCGATCACTGTCCTGGAGGGATCTGTGGAACACTGACCAAGGAAAATTGAGTTTTCTGTTATGGTCGGTGGCAGATCTGTTGCCCACCCCGAGCAATTTGAAAACCTGGGGCCTGGAGAGTAATCCATCTTGCAATCAATGTGGTGCAATGTCCTGCACACTGAACCATATTCTAACTGAGTGCCCGAAGGCACTGGCAGAGCGGCGCTACATGTGGAGGCATGACAAGGTCCTCACTGAAATCGCAAATTGGGTTGGACAACAGCGAATCAAAGCTAACAACAAGCAGACGCAACAGCCTAAAACTATAGACTTTGTGAGAGAGGGAGGCAAGGCCCCCATGACCAACATAGCAACTAAAAGCTTCCCGTGCATCTGACTGGGAGATGAGAGTGGACCTGAAGAAGAAGCTTGTTTTCCTGCAGGATGTGGTAGCGACCTCTCTCCAGCCAGATATAGTCCTGTTGTCCAGAAGCACAAAAACCATGATAGTGGCTGAGCTCACAGTGCCTTGGGAAGAGCGGCTGGACACGTCTCATCTACTGAAGAAAGCTAAATACCAAGATCTGATAGACGAAGCAGCTTTAAAAGGCTGGCACACAGCCATCTTCCCCATAGAAGTCGGTTGTCGGGGGTTTCCAGCAAAGTCCATTCGCTACTTTCTCCAGAGAATGGGGGTGGATGCCAAGCAACTGAAGAAAGCAAGTGGAGACATTGCAGCAGCAGCTGAGTCCAGTTCAAGATGGCTGTGACTTAGGAGAGCCCACACCTGGAACCCTTCCAGTCTTTGCTGCCCCACTCAGGCGAGGTGTTCAGGTTAAGGGGCGAAACACCCTGAGACCCTTGCTGATGATGCGGAAGGGTTCCAGAGGAATGGAAGCTCATAATAATTACCACCACAGACAGCAATCCGTGTTACCATTTTCAGAGTAGTTCCAGCAGTTGAAGCTTGTGGCGAAGCATCTTCGATGTTTATTTCACCTTATGGGAGGACTCCACGGAGGAAGCCACTGCTGTTCAAAAAACATTGTTGCTCGTGTAATATTCGCAAAAAGGCACTTGGACACTCCACAGACGTTTTGGCAAAATATTTTGTGGCCTGATGAAACCAAATTTG
Organism: Corythoichthys intestinalis; assembly: GCF_030265065.1. Taxonomy (NCBI): domain Eukaryota; kingdom Metazoa; phylum Chordata; class Actinopteri; order Syngnathiformes; family Syngnathidae; genus Corythoichthys; species Corythoichthys intestinalis. The sequence goes on along the minus strand of NC_080414.1, from coordinate 36,604,787 downwards.
AATTATTTGGGAGTAATACACAACGTCATGTTTGGAGGAAAAATAGAACAGCTCACCAACATCAACATCTCATCCCCACTGTGAAGCATAGTGGAGGGAGCATCATGATTTGGGGCTGTTTTGCTTCCTTACGGCCCGGACAACTTGCAATCATTAATGGAAGAATGAATTAAAAGGTTTTGCAGGAAAACCTGAGGCCGTCTGTCAGACAGTTGAAGCTAAAAAGAGGATGGATGCTGCAACAAGACAATGTTCCAAAACACAGAAGTAAATCTACTTCAGAATGGTTTCAAAAGAACAAAATACATGTTCTGGAGTGGCCAAGTCAAAGTTGAGACTTGAATCCCATTGAGATGCTGTGGCATGACCTAAAGACAGCGATTCATGCCAGACATCACAGGAATCTGACTGAACTACCGCAGTTTTGTAGAGAAGAATGGGCCAAGATTAGTCCTGATCGATGTGCCAGACTGATCTGCAGCTACTGGAAGCATCTGGTTGAAATTATTGCTGCCAAAGGGGTGGGGTGCACAAAATATTAAATGTGATGGTTCACTTACTTTTTTTCCCATCCTGTCATTGTTTGCATATTATCCTCTTTAAAATATGAAAACCTATAAATGTTTGGTTGGTTTTAGTTAAAGCAGACATTGTTTTTTAATCTGTGTGATTTTGACAAAGATCAGATCACATTTGATGGTGAGTTTATGCATAAATATGAGAAATTCCGAAAAGGTTCGGGTACTTTTTTTCATACCACTGTAGGTCTGAATGCAGGTGGTGGATAAAAGATGGATTAGGGCATTAAGCATGTCACCCACAGTGGTTATTTTCCACACCGAAAGGCCCAAATCACTAATGCTATAATAGTATGACGCTGTGTAAAGGTCAGCTGTACTTACGTGTTGCTTCGCCTGCAGCATTCCTGGCGTTTTTCCAGAGTCTCCTCGTTGGCTTTTGCTGACTGAGCGACATGGAGACATGAACTCCTTCAGCGAGAGGAGAAACTCAAACAGAGATGTCAGGGACGACGAGAGCTTCACAGGTACGTGATGCGTTTCTATCGTGGTGCCAAACTCATTTTGGTTTGCTCATTTTCCAGTGCCATTGACGGCGGTCGCCGTCCAATCCATTTTGACTGGGAACGTTCATTCATTCGCCCCTCCCAGTCAAAATGGTTTGGATGTCCAGCGCCCTCAATGGCACTGGACGATGAGCATTCACAGCCAGTTCTTCCGGTTTACGTTAATTGGACGTCTATCGTTGTCAATGGCAGACAATGAGTTAATTTTACATCACTTGCATGTAATTTTTAAGGTTACTTCCTGCAAGTTTTAGATTATTTCCTGTTGAATTTTCAGGCACTTATGGCCTGCTTTATGTTGATTTGGTTTCACTCCCTGTTTGTTTTGGATCACTTTCCTGTCAACTCATTGGCTGCTATTGACTGTGTTAGATGTCTAATCCATTTTGACTGTGAGGGGCGAATGAACGAACGTAACTGCGGACACAAAAGTGAACGTAGTGCAGTTGTGTACGCACTCAATCAAAGTGGTAATGTCAAAATTTTTTTGATTTTTTTTCTTATGTGATTTTGTATGTACAGTATAATGAGCTACAACGTGCCTGTCTGGTAGACAGCCCCATGGGTCGGATTGAACCCCCTGGCGGGCCACTTCCGGCATCCATCCCTTGCCGGATGCAATTTTGGGTTTTATTTGTTTTGTTTCTTTTTGAAATGAGCTCATCTATCGTTTTGATTCCTCATCACAGAGCTTAATGAGTTTTTATACCCCCTATATTATTCATGTTTTAATTCTTGTTAGGAAGTATCACCTATTGACAGGAGATTACAAGCAGCTGTGAGTCATGATTTATTTAGGTTTCATTTTCTGTTGAATTGCAATGCTCTTGGGTTGATGCAGTGGTAGAATGATTGTAACATGTTTGCCTGTCTTTCTAAGACAGTGTTGGCAGCTAGTGTAAAAGTTTTAGAGCCCGGTGTAGAGTTAAATAAGGGTTTTTCATTTTAAGTAACTGAGATGGTTTTCACTTTGGCAATTGGGAGAGCCCTGTCAGCACAGAATGGAGTGATAGAATTGAAAGTGTAAGTGGAAGAAGCAAACAAAAGTATCATATTAATTAAATAACATTAATTACAGATTAAACCATGTTTTATGGACTATAAATTGCACTTTTTCCATAGTTTGGCTTGGGCTGTTTTGCAACAGCCCCCCCCCCCCACACACACAAACAGCTGCAAAAAGAGCACCCTCTACTTTTAGAGGCAGAGTGGTTCAGAAGTTATGCTAAAGATTAAGATTTAAAGTGCCTCTGACAGCATAAAAAAATCTTAAATAGCATTATTATGTGAATTAGAATCATATTTTGAAATGATTTGACGAAAAACAACAATTTGGCAAAGCACAGATGATGAGAAATTCGCCTTTTAATCTGCCCTTTAGCTACACCTGTGATTATAGCGCTCTAGCGTCCCCAGCTGGAGGATGACGTCGGCAGGGTCATGATTTCATCTGATTTGGAATTCAGCCCATTGAGGGGGAATTGTTCAGAATGAGGAAAATGCACGAAGAGAGCAGCAAAATGTCATTTTTTCAAGCTCTCTACTCCAATATTTTTACAGGATATTCTTTTTAAGTATTTTCCCCCAGTTGCTAAATAAATGGTATGGCCATGACAAATAGGTTTGTGCTAAATGGAATGTGAAATATTAAAAATGCATTTATTCAGTACGACATGGTAAAATGACTCCATAATGGTCAAAACTGTCGACTTCTTGCACCTCTCGAACAATATTTTATGCCACCGGAGTTAGTCCGGCTTTTGTCATTTCCCTGCCCCGGCTTCTGAGAGCGTAAACAAACCAGGAGACGTGACAGCTAGCCGACATGCTAACCCAAACTGAACGGTGTTTCCAAGTCTTATTCTCGCCTTTTGAAGTGAAAAAATCAAACAAAACTACCTCTGTTCATTTCACACGGCGACAGGGTTGTTGATTGTCTTCGCCGATCGGCAACCCCCCCGGCGGCGAGCAAGTTACAGCTCAGGAGTGCACATTGCCGGGGAAGTAGCTGGAGAACGACTGTCGGACAAACCAGCCGACATCGAAGGAAGGAGCGCATAGCTGCCTGAGCCCAACCCTAGGCTAGTGGTCTATTGCCGGGAACACGAAGAGGGCATAGGGGGCTGGAAGTCTGGATGATATGGAAAACCGCACAAGCATAAGCCGAATATAGTGCTCTCCCGGCGGGCACGCGAAGAGGACCGAGGGGGGTGTGCGACAAGCTGCCGGTCGTCAGCCACAAAATGCAAGCCATCTCTTATTAAAATGTGTGCCATGATCCCAGTATTTGACATAATACAAAACATGATGTTGACTCACTTCCTCGTAAGTCCAATGGTCCCACAGTTGTCGGACTTGTTTTGGCCAATATTCGCGGTGAGCGGGAGCTTTTTGAAACCCAAAAAGGCTCACACGCCTCTCCCTGGTGCAGCAACAAAACCCTGCAGCACATTTGGCTGGCGTGATGCGAAAAATAAACGACTTAATCCGCAAAATCAGCTGAATCCGCCGTCCATCTGCATGCTATAAAGCAATTCTGCATTGTGACACCACATTTGCATTCCTCCTCAATACAAGAAGTTAGTCATTTTCATGGCGCGGGATTCAAAAAATTTAATACATAAATCGATCGCTTCCACACACATCCAAGCGGTCCATTTCATTCAGGGGCATAAAATTGCGTGGAATATGAAATAAACATGCTTTTTGCTGTCATAGGCACTTTAAACAAATTTGGTATTGATTTGCATTAAGATCAAGAGTTTGGTGAGCAAAGTTACAGTATGCTGTGTTGCTTAGGATGTTAGCCGAATAATTGTTAATGTTATATTAACCTGTTTAGCCAGTTGTTCTCCATTTATTGTTATTACTACAGTATATCGTAACATGGTAAGGATCAGGAATGATATACAGTGGTAACTCCACTTACAAAATGAATTGGTTCTGGAAGTAGTTTCATAACTTAAAAATTATGTCAGTAGAGATGCGTTTTCCATGTAAATGCCCCACAAAATTCAGAGATAAATCTTTTTATAATGCATAAAAATGTATCATAACATGTAACAAATACATGTTACAATTTAGGTTATTGCACAATAAACATAAAATCAAAGTTGTGCATTATTTTCAAAAAAACAAAACAAGAATAAAGAATAAAAGTTTATAAAAAATTTTTTTGGGTATTTGTAAATTGTAATTTTAAAGCTGTTGGAACAGGGGTCAATGAAAAGGACGCTGGGATACACGCAAACAGCAATGGTCCCTCTTAGCCAATTAGATGCCAGAAATGCTAGGCAACAGCCAATGGCAGAGCAGCTATAAGTATGTTACGTTCACTAAACTCTGGGAGCTGCGAGTCCCAGCCATACTGTATTTTTGCCTTTCGTATCCTGAAATTTTTTTCGTAACAAGAGGCAATATTTCTCCGCTGAGGCATGTCTTAGCTTGAAAATTCTCTATGTAGAGATGACATAAGTAAAGGTTCCTACCACTGTATTAAGTTTGTATTTGGTCTCTGATCAAATAAAATTCACCTTAAAATGCAACTTATAAAGACTTTTTTTCCTCTGCATTGTACTTTACTTGCCATTGCAACTTATATTCAAGTGCGACTTATAGTCCAAAAGATACGGTTAATCGTTTACGCAAATTATTAATTATTTAAAGCCATGTTTTGTTTGAGTTAACCCCGAGGTACTGTATATGGAAATTAGATAGGTACATCCTGCGTTTAAAGCTTTGGACAGCACTCAGAAGAACCTCAATGGGAGGGGCCAGATCAACTGTGAATGGCAAGACACCTTCTTGTGACTGTCTTCAAGTCAGCCCCCTAGATCATTTACAAGCTCCAGACATGCATTACTGAATAGTTAATGTGTCACCTTTTTGTTGGAATTGTGTGGAAAAGCATCCCATTTTGCCTGAGCTAACCTATTGCTGCCCTTATCCAATCAGACCCTACTGTGTATATATTCGGCAGGTAGCAGAACATGAATGTAAATCCAAATAAACCAATCTGTTGTTTAAATGAAGAACCAGATCTGGGCTTTTTCCTCTTATTTTCGTGATTCTACTCTTTTCCGTTTGTGATTACCAGAGCTGGATTCGGAGCCGGCGGCCTCCTCACGCCCTCACCTGTCCTTTCCTGAACTCTTCCACAGCAAGAACATCTGGAAGAACATTTGTGTGCTTGGCTTTACCTCGTGAGTCATTTTCCACACCTTCTCGCTATATTTTCCACTGAGAAACATCACAACCTCAAGGCGTCTGCCTCCTTTAGATTCATCTCTCATGGCATCAGCCACTGCTACAGCTCTTTCCGAGGCGACGTACGAGGTACGGCTCCCAGCTTCTATTGGACGTACCTTTTGTCTGTGTGCGCGGGAGGCGGCGCCTGGGTGTTGCTGTGGGCGACCGTCGACAGGTGCGGTCGCCGCGGCATCCTTCTGCTTTCCATGACGATGACGGGCCTGGCATCCTTGATTCTCCTTGGACTCATGAAGTGTAAGCAGGATCGTTTTTTTTGCTCACTTAAAGTGCGTATGACAGGATAAAAAGTCTTAAATAGTATTATTATGTGAACTAGAATCATATTTTCAGACGATTCGACAATATACAACAATTTGGCAAAGCGCAGATGATGAGAAATTATTCTTTTTCTTTTAATCTGCCATTTAGACCCTCGTGCCATTATAGTGCTCTAGCGTCCCCAAATGGAGGATGACGTCGGCAGGGTCATGATTTCATCTGATTTAGAATTCGGCCCATTGAGGGGGAATTTTTCAGAATGAGGACAATGCGACGAAGAAGGCAGCAAAATGTCATCGTTTCAATCACTCCAATATTTTTACAAGATATTTTTTTTATCCAAGTATTTTCCCCAATGCTAAATAAATGCATTGATCTTGACAAATAAGTCTTGTGCTAAATGGAATATGAAATATTAAAAATTGCATTTATTCAGTACGGCATGGCAAAATTACTCCATAATGGTCTGCCGGACAAACCGGCCGATGACGGAGGAGCGCGTAGCTGCCATATGGTCCACACAAATATGGCTTAGATGCTTAATGCTTAACTACACGGCAAAGACGTAAACAGTGAGGGAGTGGCGTGCGGTTGTTGTGTGCAGCTAACAAGGCAGGTTGTGTCTGCGGAGAACTTTTTTACATGTCCGTCCATGATCAAACGTAATTAAATATTCCTTTATTTATAGAAAGTTTGTAGTGTTTACTTTGTAATCGCTGCATTCACGGCAGGGGCGGACTGGTAGTCTGTGGGTTCTGGAGGATCACAGAATGGCCGGTGCCCTGGACGGCCGGTGTTCATTATACATCACTGTTTTTATCCCCCCTACCCTAGCCTCTGATTATCTACAGTTCGCATCCAATCCGACAGGTGGCAGCAATGCGCCTGGCTTTTCATCACCAGTCTGATAGAAGAACGAAGAAAGCACAAAGTAGCCTTCATTGGTTCTTTGTAGAAGCAAACTAGCGACGAGCGTTAATGCACAATATGGATGGTGGTGGCAAAAAAAGAAAAGAAGGGTGGCGCGGAGAAGGTTAGGGAGAGAAAAAAATTAAAGAAACTGGAGAGCGAAGCATTAAAATGTCATAAGTTGACAAATATTTTCGTAAGCAGCAGTCTGGCTGCAACGGCCACGTCGGGTAACAGCAGCCCAGCCCCCGGCGATGGTGAGAGGGGGAGCGGGAGCCGCTTTGACGTGCAGCCGCAGGGAGAGAGAAAGGAAGAGGTAGGGTGTAATGATGAGCTGGTGGAAGTTCCCCAGACAAGCGCAGGGCAAGTAAAAAGTGATGAAGAGGGTTACTTGCTCGGTATACTGGCAATTGTTATCCACCAAGTAGCTACGTTTTAAATGAAATAAATGACAATTAAAGGGTTAGTGCCAGCTAGTCCATTTGCAATCGTGTCAAGTTACAGTATGCTAGTCCTACTATCACTCTCTTAAGGAAAAATATTTTAGCTGTAAAACAACGTATGCACACGCAGCAGCAATATTAATTCAGAAGAAATATAGCAAAATACTAATAAAATGAATGGTTTTACTTTAAAGTTTAGTTAGTTAAATTGATATATTTTTTTAATCATGTATATATCGTTTTGTTTTCTGGTTAATACTTTCCAATGAAGGTTATGTATCCAGGATTTGTCTTGAAATGTTAATTGTATTTTCATTGAAATTTATTATTTGTATGGCAAGATTAATTATGGCAGGGGTCTCCAAACCGGTCCTCAAGGGCCACCGTGGGGCCTGTTTTTTGTTTCAACCGATCGAGTACCGACAGTTTAACCAATGAAGTTTCTGCTAAAACAAGCAGCACCTGACTGCAATAAACTGATTACACTTGTAAGACACCAAATTGGTGCATAGGTGTTGTCTTGTTTTGTTTGAATGAAATCCTGCGCCCGCTGCGGCCCTATGTGGAATAGTTTGGACAGCCCTTAGATCCTCATTGATTTATTTTATTTTATACCATTTGATCATCAGCTCAGGTATTTTAATTTTTTATGTTCCTTATCCGATTATTCGAATTATTCGAACTGAATTATGGCATAAACAATGAAATCATTTTATAGACAGAGATATATAGAGATATATTAAAATCAATTGGATACATAAAACTTGCTTTGAAAAACAAATTCTTTCATTTGTTTTTTCAGGTTGATCATAGAGCTAGTACAGAAAATGAACCCAACTCCAGTTCAGCCTTGCAGTACTTTGAGCGCCCCAAGTCAGTCACAGTCTAGACACATTTTCTTCATTTTCTCTCAAAGTGCACGAAATTGATGCATTTTACAATAAAATGTAAAAAAAAAATTATTGTGGGCTGGGCCGAGTCAAAGTCCAGGGCTGCTTTTTAGTCCCAGTCCGCCCCTGATTCACAGCCATTCTAACACAAAGTTGCAATTTCTGATGGGGTGGAAAATTTGGCAGAACACCGAGCACACGAAGAGGGCAATAAGCGGAGTATAGACCCTACTCATGTGACGTCACAGCCACGCCCCCGCGCCATGTTGTCCGGATAGTAGTCATGTTAATGCATTAGCGCTTCGTAAATTCCTCCTATTATGGCGTGTTTTTCTGCTCGTTAACATTAATAATCAAAATGGTGAAGTCGTGTGTGGCGGTCGGTTGCAAAAACAGAGAAGATAGACGGAGAGACTTGAATTTTTACCGTATTCCGAGAGAGCCGAAGAGGAGACCGAGATTGACTGCTGCAATTCGACGAGAAAACTGGGCTCCAAACGACTACCACAGATAATGTACTAGTCATTTTATATCTGGTAAGATGCATTTAATATATATTTACAGGGTTTTGGGCTGACAACCACAATTAAGATCATTGCTAGGCTAATCGCCGACAACATACACTCAGACGTTGTGAATGAACTACCTGAAAATATATAATTATAAGAGGATAATCAGACAGTTGTCATACAATTAATTTACAATTTCACTATTGAGGTCAAAAGCCAAAAAATAAATTCAACTAGGGACAATTTGGAGTAGTGCTATCGCACTTCATATTTATTACGTATTATATATGTATATAGTGAGAGTGCTATCGCTAAACCATATAAACATTAAAAGCCCTAGCTCCATTGACAAATGATATGAAATACATTAGAATTGACAGTGGATGTTAGCAAGAACAAAAGATTTTGAATTGAAAATTTCGTAACTCACCTTCCAAGCACAAGATTCCTGCCGAATTTTCGTGTACGAGGACCTGTTTCACCCAACCAGCAACGTAGCATTTATAAGCCTCCAAGCTCTTAAAGTTTTTCAAACTTTCGTGAGAATAGGCTGATTTTGTGTGGACAAGATAGTTGTAAATATCAGGATATCAGATGTCAGGCGAAGCCAGCGGGTCGAAAAACATAGATTTAGGCATCAAATACGGATCTGACGAATGGATAAACTGAAGCTTTTCCACGTAACGCCTTTTATGCAACGGATCCAATGAGTTTACAGTGTCAGATAACACCAGGGCTTCCATGAATTGCTCTATAACTTGCTCGACTAATTGAAAACAATGAGAATAGGTCTAAAAAAGAGGTACAATATGGCGGCCGGAAACAGCGACACGCCCATTTTGTGACGTAGGTGAGTAGGGTCTATAGCGCTCTCCCGGCGAGCATGCGTAGGACCGAGGAGGGGTGTGCGACAAGCCACCGGACATCGGCCGAGTGGTATTCTTGGTGGACAAGGAGCATTGTCAGCCACCAAATTGCAAGCCACCTCTTATTAAAACGTTTGCCATGATTCCAGTATTTGACATAATACAAAACATGATGTTTACTCACTTCCTCATAAGTCCAATGGTCCCACAGTTGTCGCACACTTGTTTTGGCCGATCTCAGGGTGAATGGGAACTTCTTATAGCCCAAAAAGGCTCACACGCCTCTCCCTGGTGAAGCTACAAATCCCTGCAGCCATTTAGCTGGCGTGATGTGAAAAATAAATGAATTAATCTGCAAAATCAGCATAATCCATGTGTTTTTGTTAAGTTTGCACGCTCTAGTCTAGTGGGAGGAACTAGAAATGCAGAGGAAATTGCGGTGGCTTAGGTTAACCAAAATGTGCTGTTTTTAAAATCGAGCGTACCAATTTGAACGTTTTTAACATCTTTTGAACCAGAAAAGTCGCTTCAAAATCGATTAATCGAACGGCCAAAATTTCACATCCACTCAGTGGGTTGCAGTGGCACTCTCATATGACTGTGTGTGCAGTATTTTTGAAACAAACAAGAGCACACAGCAAAGACCGCTGGAGATGTGATGAGCTAAGATGAAGAAATATGGCAAAACGTATTGGCTTTGACTTTTTAGATGCTGGGAGACAAAGAAAGACCAGTTTGTGTACTGTCTGTTTACTAAAAATGTTTGCAGCGGACAGCACGAAACCAAATCAATGAAGACGTCCCTTAAAGACATTAGAACCCAATTGTCCCGCTTTGTCTGTGTTTCATCAGTAATTCAGCAAACACTGTTAGCATCATATGAGGTAGGATACCAAGTTGCTTTGTGCAAAATAACCTCACACCATAGCAGAGGAGCTGATACTGCCTGCAGCAAAAATAAAAACGGTCCCTCTGTCCACTGACACTGTCGTTTTTGTTCTATTAATTTTTAAGTTTTTTCAATTAAATTGTTTGGCATATTGTCCTCAAAACAATAGTATGTTAATAAAAGTATTCTTTATTGTAAGTTGATCTATATTTCTTTTTTAAATCTAGTATTAAAAAAGACACAATGTTATGCAGAGGTGTACTTATAATACGTTTATAGACAAATGATACTATTTACAGTGGCGGCAGAGAGTTTGGGGGTGGGGTGGCAAAATGTTTACGTCTTCCTGGTTGGGGGGGTTTAAAGAAAATGAGAGGCACTGGCTTAAAAGAAAGTCCATATGGGAGGCCTGTAAAACGGACTGAATATAAATAGAATATAAAAAATGAAGTGTTAACTCTAGGACTATACTGAGACTGTAACCTCATTTTAGAACCTCTTTCTCCCTCTTGTGGCACCAAAGTTGAAAACAACTCAAGGCAAACCACAGTTCAGGTCAGGTCACTGTTTTAACTACTGGAATGTCAAAACATAATTATACCTGTTTTTACAATGTGGTATAATTCCGAATAAAGGGGATTTTAGGTATGATTTCATACCAGTCAAGCCACCAAAAAAGAAGTGCCAAATAAAGACACCTTGCAGTTTGTCTTCCTTCTTCCTGGCATTATGGCTTCTTTACAGGAAAAGGTTTTGTAATAGCACACCATTCCCGATACATTACACACCACTGAAAGCACTCTATTCATTGATGAATTTACTGCAACTCTACTGTTCAAGTACTGAACTGCACTGTATTGAAGTAAGCCAAAAAATGGTACAGTATGGATCAGTAACTATATACTCAGGAAATTAAAAACATTGCAAGGTGGTTTAGTGATTAGGACACATTTGGTTTTCCACAGTCCCAATTAGAGTTGTGAGATAATATAGGCCAATATAAGAACTTGAATTAATATCGGAAAAAATAGTAGGTATCGATATGTATGCTTTTGTGCATAGGCTGGTCACAGCCTAGCATAGCAGCAGAGCTTAGCATGACCTCCAGATTTCTCTTAACTAAGAAGTTCTGGATTTGAGATCTGAGGGAAAAAAATAATTACTCATAGTTCACAAATTAAATGAACAATTCATGAGAAATAATGAATTATAAACTCGTCACATAAAATTACTGAGTCCCCAGAAAGAAATAGTCATTAAGAAACGTAATAAAACCAAATATTTTAGGTAAAAATCGGGTCAAAAAGCCCAGCAAAATGGATCTTGGAATTTTCATTGCGTTGACATGTCCTTTGATTACCTGCCTGTATTTGTAATGCTTTAGTTGCCCCCTATTGGTTCTTTGGGGTAACTAGTATTAATGTGATTTTAGCTCATTTCAATTTATTTTATTCATTAGGGACATTATTTTGACACTTTTTCTAAAACTTCAGTTGAAGGTCTTCTCTTGTTTAACAGAAAACTTTAATTTTATTTGGTTGTTACATTTAATATCATTAGCGCATCCAGTGGGGCATCACGAGGGTTGCCAACTCCCTGAAAAAAAAAAAGAATGGACACCTCATTGGTTGAGCCTGCCTGATTACCATCAAGCTTTGATCATTTTTTTGTATGTGAAATGATTTTATTTTATAATACAGTATTATAATAATTTTACTCAAAACTGAATTAATTAGGTACATACACATGAAAAACAATATTTATCAGCAATGTATTGTTAATACAAAAATACTACAACAAAATTGTTATCTGTCATGCTAAACTTAAAACTGCATAATTTAACCCTTAAAGGTATCCACGGATTGAAAGAGTTCTAGTTAGTTTGTAGTTCTTAAAAGCTAAACATTATGAGTTAAAATAAATTTTATATTGAAACCCCTCTTGATGTTTTCGTTTTTATACAATTTGTAAAATTTGTTTACTTATGAGGTAGATATCCGTGACTTATTTACAGACACCATTTTTTTCCATTGTGACGTAATTTGTTTAAAAGTTTAAAATATGTGAGTGAATAATTTTAAGTCATTTTTTAAAATGAAATATTGGACATCAATTAATGATTCTAAGCTAAAAATGACAGACATTTTGAATAATAAATATAATTCTTTTATGGCTGGGTTGAAACAAAAGCGGTTGCGCGACGTCTGTAAACGGGGGTTTCCAGGGTAAAACGGACAAATTAAAAATAGTTGGGGGCTTAATGCGCCATGAATCTGCTATGGCAGCATATAGACATATTGTTCTATCAAACACAACAGTTCTTTTGGCTTCAAATACAGCAGTTTATTTTAAAGAGGAGTGCAAAAGCAGAAACTGCTTTTTCAGTCTTGTCTGTCTTTTCCGCCATATATATATATATATATATATATATATATATATATATATATATATATATATATTAGGGCTGTCAAAATTATCGCGTTAACGCGCGGTAATTAATTTTTTAAATTAATCACGTTAAAATATTTGACGCAATTAACGCACATGTCCCGCTCAGACAGTATTCTGCCTTTTGGTAAGTTTTACAGCAAGGCTTTTTGTGCTGTCTAACAGCGAACTCTTGTGGTCGCTTTGCGACATGGTTTATTGTTGTCTTGCCAGTTCAATATGGCTGCAGGACGTCTCGGGCTGACGCCTACGTTGTAATGTTGTGCTTATATGATCCTTGGACAAGATTTGTCCGTAAGTATGGTTGTTGTAAATAATGCACATATTATGATAGTAAGCGAAATGTTATATTTTTTGTATGAGACGCTTTTTGTTTATGTTTTGTGAACCTGTATAGCGTGCTAAGCTAACGTTGTTGCTAATGCAATGCTTGTGTACTTTTTTTTGTAGTTTTACGACGGTCTAAAGAGGACAATGGTTTGAGGCCATTTTATTAATAAATCAGATGAAAAAGAAAGAAGTCTGATTATTATGGCGTCGTTCACTAGCTGTCTAGCTTTGGAAAAAGTAGACGCTTCGGAGTGAGGACAGCATGGACAGATTTAAATGACAGTAGAGTGAAATCCCCACTACAGTCCTTATGTACTGTATGTTGAATGTATATATCCATCTTGTGTCTTATCTTTCCATTCCAACAATTTATTTTACAGAATATATATATAATTTACAGAAAAACATGGCATATTTTATAAATGGTTAGAATTGCGATTAATTGCGATTAATTACGATTAATTAATTTTTAAGCTGTAATTAACTCGATTAAAAATTTTAATCGTTTGACAGCCCTAATATATATATATATATATATATATGTATATATATATATGTATATATATATGTATATACTGTATATATATTTGAATAAATGTTTTTTTTTTTAATGTAAATAAGCTCCGCCTCTACTACGCGGATTTTCACTTATCGCGGAGGGGTTGGTCCTCATGAACCGCGAAAAACAAGGGGTCAATGTACTTTTTTAAAACGTGCAAACATTAACTATGAGGTAAACTTTTTTTGTGTGTGCGTTCAAAGTCCCCTCGGCAATCGTTCAAAGTCCCCTCGGCAATAAGTTTTGCAAATGATCACTCCAAATATAATGTGGAAATGCAAAAGAAATTGACAGAACACAAAAAAAACAATGCAAATAGTGAAAATAAAGTACACTAAGATCAAGAAAACAAATGGTCATCATTTTGAACATGCTTTTTACTCGCGCTTCCCTCTTATCTTCCACACTCTTATGTTGTCTTCTGTTTGCCTTATGACAAGTCATTAGCGGACAACTCTAGACCCAATATTGAAAATGTATGATGAGCAAATTCATTAACATTTCACATCTTTCCTCCTTCAGATCTCAGTGAGAATGCCATCACAATTTTCTCTGTGATGGGCCTCTTCTCCTCGCAGGCCACTGCGTCGCTTTGCATTCTCTTCACGGCAGAGATCATGCCCACGGTCATCAGGTAGGTTAATATAAGGACAAGTAAAATGAGTGTCTTACAATACGTGGTAGAAAGTACAATTAAATTGCGTGCCGGCTGGCGAGAAACAATAATGCAAAGTTAAACACTGTGAGCAATTGCGTGAGCAAAAATAGTCTCGACAGTTCAAAAACAATGCTTCCCAATGTATAACTGCAAGGAATTTGTACATTTTGCCATTCATACAACTCAATAGATTTCTAGATTCCACACTTGTTAAATGAATTAAGAAGAGAGCATCATTATTTCATTATCCCCTCTTATTCTTGAGGGGAAAAAGGCTCTGCTGCAAAAATAGTGAAAATGCACAAATAATTGACACCCTCAACGGTGGCAAAGCACTCTTTTTCTTTATGTTACTTCCAGTGTTGTTAATAATGGCGTTAGAGCAGGGGTGGGCAAACCGGTCCTCGAGGGCCACAGTGGGTCCTGGTCTTTGTTCCAACTGACCCTGCACAGATAGTTTAACCAATGCGGTTTCAGCAGAAATCAGAAGCACCTGACTGCAATCGACTGATTGCACTTGTAAAACAGCAGATTGGTGAAAAAGTGTCCTCTTAATGGGTTGTAACAAAAACCCGCACCCACTGCGGCCCTTTGTGGCGTTAGAGTATAATGGTGTTATTTTTTTCAGTAGTGAGTAATCTAATTAATTACTTTTCCCGTCTTTGCAACGCCGTTGCCGTTGTTGAGGATGTGAAGGGGCGCGTTACTACAATTTGGTTGAATGAAGCACAAGTTGTCTGATTTTGTCAAAGCTTCCTGGGAGACAGCAGAGCGGAAGGGAGGAGGAGGGAAGGGGTGGTGATGCCGTTGCAAACGCAATGATGATTGGCTAGGTGGGCAGAGCCCTGCTTCACTGCACGCTCTGGCTAACACAACAAGACAGCGATAATGGCGACGGGCTAGGGAATTGCATAGGTAGCGTTCTCAAACTTGAATTATATTCAATATTGGTATGTTACGGAATATTTAAAGATAGTGTCAGGGGTCGACAATATAAATGGCCCGCTGGCATGGACGTACTTTTAAAACCGCCATGGCCTGGTGGGGCCAATAAGAAGAATGCGTCGATATTAAAAAAAAAAAACGTATTTCACATTAATACCCAGTGGTTCCGTATTTTGATGACATTACGCTATCCCGATCAAAGACAACCTTACAGTCTACAGTGAGGAGCAGAAGTGTTTGTACCCTTTGTGACTTTCCAAGTTCACCCACTTAGAAAGGATAGGTAGAGGTCTGAAATTTCAATCATTGATGCATTTCCACTTATAGAGACATGATCTAAAAAAAAAAAAATCCGGAACTCACATTGTATGATTTTTTAAAGATAATTTATTTGTAATTTACTGGGGTTCATAAGTATTTGTACCCCTGAGAATCAGTAATTCATATTACACTCAAAGAGTTGTCATTCTATCTTAAAGTCCACATTTACCCCATGAGTAACCACCCACTCGCCACGTATTTGAGCTCATGTTTGTCCCCAGTGCACCCCACAGTCAGTCATAATCCAACTGCTACCTTGGGCAAGACCAGAGAACTTTCGAAAGACACCAGAGAAAAATTGTTGAGCTCCACAAAGCTGGAAAAGGCTATGGGACAATTTGAAAGCAGCTTGGTGAGAATAAATCAACAGTTGCACCAATTATTAGAAAATGGAAAAGGCTAAACTTGACTGATAATCTTCATCGGACTGGGGCTCCATGTAAAACCTCTCCTCGTGGGGCATCACTCATGATGAGAAAAGTGAGGTCTCACCCTAGAACTACACGGCAGGAGCTGGCCAATGACCTGAAGAGAGCTGGATGCACATTTTCAAAGACTACTGTCAGTACAACACTACGGTGCAATGGTTTAACATCATGCATTGCTCAGAAGGTTCCCCTGTTGAAGCCAGTACATGTGAAGGCCCGTCTGAAGTTTGCCAGGCACCATCTGAATGATGCAGAGGGATCATGGGAGAAAGTCATGTGGTCAGATGAGACCAAAGTAGAACCTTTTGGTGCAAACTTTAGTCGTCGTGTTTGGAGAAAAAAGTAGGATGAGTGTAATCCCAAGAAGACCACCCCTGCTGTCAAGTATGAGGGTAGAAACCTCATGTTTTGGGGCTGCTTTTTGGCAAAGGGGTCTGGACGACTGTACTGTATAAAACAGAGGATGAATGTTAAAATGTATCGTCAGATTTTGAGCCATAACCTCCTTCCCTCAGTCAGAGATTTGAAGATGAGTCGTGGCTGGATCTTCCAACATGACAATGATCCGAAGCACACAGCAAAGCTGACCAAAGAGTGGCTGCGTGCAAATACTTCTTCTCCTCACTGTATATACTGTATCTATACACACACACACACACACTGTATGTTTAGGACTATAAGTTGCTCCTGCGTATAAGTCGCATCAGCCATAAAATGCCCAACGAAAAGGAAAAAAACATAAGTCGCACCAGAGTATAAGTCCAATTTTTGGGGGAAATTTATTTAATAAAATCCAACACATAGAACAGATATGGTTTCTTGAAAGGCAATTTAAAATAAAAATACAATAGAAAACAACATGCCGAATAAGTGTACAGTATGATAATGTTATACGATGCATGAACAACGAAATGCGAACGTGGCCGGTATGTTACCGTAACATAGCTATTAAGAGTTATTCAGATAACTATAGCATAAATAGCATGCTAACAAGTTTACCAAACCATCAGTGTCACCCGAAAACACCAAAATAACATGTGAAATAATATAATAATGTGTTAATAATTTCACACATAAGTCGCACCCCCAGCCAAACTATGAAAAAAAAACCTGCGACTTATAGTCCGAAAAAATACGAAACTGTACATACATACAGAAGTCTTGAGTCAATATACAAAGAAAGAACCAAAAAATTGATTGACTGCTCAGTTTTATTTAAAACTTTACAGAATGTAAAAAACATCCAATACAATTGACTGCACTGTAAACAGAAGCTTAACAAGCTCAAAAATTCCAAAACTTAGCTAAATGGCAGCGTGCAAGTAAATATGAGGTGCATACCGCCACCTACTGTACAAGAGTGTGGTGGATTTTATTGGTCAATATCTTGTTCACCTGCCTAATCTTGCTTGTACTTGTGTTGTTGTCTCTAGTGCTCAATTACGGTATAGTTGCACTGGGTTTATTGATTGCGCAAGAGGAATGAAAACGAAACTATCGATTCACAATGAGAAAAAAAGAAAACAAACAAAAATAACGTGCAACTCAGGCAACAATTTGAAAAGTAGCGGAGTAAAATGTACAGATATCTGCTGTAAAATGTAGTGAAGTAAAAGCGAAAAGTACCACTTCATATTTGTACTCAGGTAAAGTACAGATACTCAAAAATGTGCTTAAGTACAGTAATAAAGTACTTTTGGTTCGATACATTCCATCACTTCTTGCAATTGAGTTTTCCAAAAATGCATATAAATGCCAACAGTGGCCACAAGATGCTGACAAAGCACTACTTTTATCCATTTATAATTCAGTAATGTAGATCCTTAGCAGATTTTTTTTTTCAATCTTTTTTAGCCCAGCAGGGCGGAGAACCAAAAGTGGTATTTGCCACGTGGCAAAATAGATTTTGCCATGTGGCATTTTTTTAGATGTGTCAAAATGGATTTTGCCATGTGGCATTTTTTTGTCATGAGGCAAAATGGATTTTTTCTTTGCCGTGTGGCATTTTTTTTCTTTGCCATGTGGCATTTTTTCTTTGCCATCTGGCTTTTTTTTTTTTTAGCCATGTGTCAAAATGGACTTTGAAATGTGGCATTTTTTGCAATGTGGCATAGCCTTCAATGGCATTGTCTGACTTGGGTTCCAGATGAATGTCGATGCGCTCTAATGTAAAGTGAATGGTCAAAAATCACTGCCACACATTTTTCTGTCATTTAAAATGAATTAAAAATTTGGACGTGCATAGCCGTCAATGGCGTGGATGTGCATGGCCTGCAAAACTGACATAAACCCCCCAAAAATGCCCCGCCCCCATTAAATGCCACAAACCAAAATCCATTTTGCTGCATACCCAAAAAAATGCCACGTCAAAATCCTTTTTTGCCATATGGGAAAAAAATGCCACATGGCAAAATCAATTTTGCCCCATGGCAAAAACGAAGAAAAAATGACACATGGCAAATTCAGTTTTGCCACATGAAAAAAAAATGCTACATGGCAAAGAAAAAGCCACATGACAAAATCAGTTTTGCCACATGGCAAAAAAATTCCCACATTCCCCCAAAAAATGCAACATGGCAAATATCACTTTTGGTTCTCGCTGTCTGTTGCAATTGTTACAAGATGGCAGCAAAGCACAATGTGAGCATTTTCAGATAGCTCATAAGAGGGCGCCAAAAATATACTTTTAATTGATTGGTCTATTTGCAGTGAGTAAAGGGAAACTGTACCCCCTTCAAATGATATCTTAGTGTATTGTGAGATGTTATTTATGTACCTCAGCTCAATAATTTGGATTAAAAACCTGCATACTTGTGTCCACAGAGGGACGGGCGTGGGTGTTGTGCTCGCCCTGGGCTGCGTGGGGCGCCTCAGTTCCCCGCTCATGGACCTGAGAAATCACTACGGCTACTTCTTGCACCATGTGGTTTATTCCTCTCTGGCCCTGCTGGCAGTCTTGTCCATCCTTCTGCTGCCTGAGAGTAAGAGAAAGCCGCTGCCTCAGACTCTGGCCGATGGCGAACAGTACCGGCGTCCCCCGCTAGGCCGGAGGAGGCGGGACAACGTGCCGCTGCTGGCCACTCCCAACCCAGAGACTTAAAGAAGAGCAGGAGGGGGCACGTGCAATTCCATTGAACACTGCATTCCTATTATTGGAGGAAGAAGAGTTGAGAGAAAAAGGGCTGTAAAGATTTTTAACACTTGGTGATGATCATCATATTTCAATTTTTCTTAACACTATCATCTCTGTGGCTTGGCTTCCTCTGGACTCTATTTTAAAACACTAGAAAGTCATTGATGACAACACTGCGGTCCCCCCTGGCATGTGTCATCTTTTGTTGATTTAATCCAACACTATTATTCAATGTGCTCTAGGTTAATTGACACCTCCTCCATCTGACGTAGAGCACAGTTCTCAGCTGTATCCTGTTACACTTAAGGTGTTACACGTTGTAAATATTTTACTTGAAATGTAGGGTTTCGCTCAAGACTGTCTCTGAAAGACGTGACACTATGCAGACGAAATGGTGTGGACTACTGCACTTTTGAAATGACGCCTTCAACGTGATAGAGTTACCTAAATACTGCACTACACCGCACCATCAGTATTCGGCATCTAATTAAAGCTCATAAAAAGTCTCAATCCATCTGGCCTGGAGCCAGAATATTTATATCCACAATAGCATCAGCATTAAGTATTCAATTAATAAATTATAGTGGTTAAGCATGGAGGCAAAATGTGACGGCAACATCCTATCTGCATGTGTGAAAGCACTTTGAAGGCCTTTTTCATACCTCTGTGAAGTTGAACCCCAATCAGATGCAAATATATAGAAAAATGATGTCATTCATTTGTGCTGCTAGCATTTTTGAGATATTAATAGTTCTTTTAGAGGTCAATCTGAGGCCAACCAGCCCACCATTTTGATTAAAAATGGTGCCGTTTGTTTGTGCTACATTTGTGCTGGTTTGTGCTGCTATCGTTTTTAAGATACAGACACGGGAGTCCCGTCTGCTATTTTGTTTCCAGTCGTTTTTTTTGTTTTGTTTTTTAAATAAGATCGACTTTTGATTTGTGATGCATGGTTTTATTTTGACTCGGGAAGCACAGAGCAGGTAGTACTTCCACATGCGATTAAAGTGCATGTGGCATGAAAAAGCATGTTTATATCATAATACACGCGGTATTTTATGCCCCTGAATGATATGGACCGCTTGGATGTGTGTGGAAGCGATCGCTATATTTATTTAGTATTTTTTAATCCCGCGCCATGAAAATGAGTGACTTCCGGCTTCGGTCTTGCATTGAGGAGGAGGGCGCTGTGACGTGTACGGTAGAAGACGTCCTCTTCACTATACAGTGTACTGTTATGTATGAGGGTGAAGGATTCAGCTGATTCTGCGGATTAATACGTTTATTTTTCGCATCAAGCCAGCCAAACGGTTGCAGAAAAATCATTCTGTATGCGGGAGAGGCGTATGCGCCTTTTTGGAGTTTCAAAAGGTTCCCATTCACCGTGGATATTTACTGTGGGACCATTGGACTTACGAGGAAGTGAGTAAACATCTTGTTTTGTATTATGTCAAATACGAATACAGCGATTACAAAGTAAACACTACAAACTTCCTTTAAATAAAGGACTACTTACGTTTGATCATTGATAGGCATGTAGAAAGCTCTCCTCATGCTCATTAGCAGTACGTTAGCTGCACAACAACTCCAGCCACCCTCCTCAGGGGAACGAACTGTAAATTGCTAACTCCGCCGGGCGGTTTGCCGATCCGTGAAGACAATCGACAACCGGGTCGTCATGTCAAATAATCCAGGCTAGTTATGTGTGATTTTCCGCTTCGAAGACTTTGAAACATCACTCAGTTCGGGTTAGCATGTCGGCTAGCTGTCACTCCTTCTGGTTTATTTACATTCTCGGAAGCCGGGGATGGGAAATGACATATGTCCGATTTAGGGGTCATAAAATATCGTTCGGGAGGTGCGACAGTAAAGGTGAAGTCGACAGTTTTGACCATTATGGAGTAATTTTGCCATGTCGTCCTGAATAAATGCATTTTTATTATTTCATATTCCATTTAGCACAAGATTGTTATTTGTCATTACCATGCCATTTATTTAGCAATTGGGGAAAATACTTGGATAAAAAGAATATCCTGTAAAAATATTGAAGTAAAGAGACAGAAACAATGACATTTTGCAGCTCTCTTCGTCGCGTTTTCCTCGTTCTGAACAATTCCCCCTCAATGGGCTGAATAGTAAAACCAATGAGCCCAGTCTATCGCTGACGTCATCCACCTGTTGGGGACGCTAAAGCCCTATAATGGTAGGCGTGGCTAACCGGCAGATTAAAAGACTAATTTCTCGTCATCTGCGCTTTGCTAAATTGTTGTATATAGTTGAATCGTCTCAAAATATGATTGTAATTCACATAATAATCCCATTTAAGACTTTTTTTCTCGTGTTGTATGCTCTTTAAGCTAGTATGTACACACGAAAAAGAATGTATTTGCGCACATGAAGAAGAGCGCACGCGCACACACACAAATTCGCGCAGCTGAGTGAGAGGGGAGAGAAAGCCTGCGTGCACATTTGTTGCTTGTGAAGCATTCTGTACCGTTTACTGTGAGTTTTCAAATGTTGTTGAATACTTGAGGTGAGTTAATGTGTAATTTTTTTGGGGGGATGATGTGCGGACGCTAACTGGTACGTACTAATCGTTTGTGATGATTGTTATTGCTGTATCAGCACTTAGTTATAAACGCAAATTTGAATGGCGTACCGCAAGCAACACGTCACTTTTGCTCATTAATACTAATAACTTTAGCAATTGTGGCTAGGCGGGTCAACCCCCTGTTTGTCCCTAATAGTGAATATGTGGAAGTAGTGTAAGAACTAGTGTTGCAACGGTTTGCGGTTCAAACTGTTCGGTTCGCCCTGTACGGTTCAATACGCCTTTATGAACCGCGCCTTTTCGGTTTTGCAATTAATGTATTCCGAACGCTTGTGGAATGAATTGATCGAGCTCTGTGTGCCTGTGTGTGACGTGAAGCACCGCTGTGGAGAAATTCCCGCCCCGCAAGTAAATGTCGGATCGCTATCAAGCTCCTGTGTAATAGAAGCCGAGTAAGGCCCTCTCTCGCTTACGAGTGAAGTGAAAGTGAAACAAGAAAGAAATAGCTATGGCGAGCGGTGGAGAGACCGAATTTTGAGGAAGCACCGGCTTCTTTCAAATCTGCGGTGTGGCAACATTTTGGTTTCCCCGTGGACTACAATGTGGAAGGAGAGAAAATATTGAAAAAAAAAATGCAAGCATTGCTCGGCGCTTGTTCCCCATGGTAATGGCAACACTTTTATAACATGACTCCGGCACCTCAGCCTGCATCACCCACTGATATCACTTTCTCAGGGCAGGACAACCCCGAAGATGACACCAGTGAAAACACACGGCGGGCTTCGTTAATTTATTTGCAACGCTTGACCCGCGTTACATTGTTCCCTCGCGGACATATTTCTCCAACAACGTAATCCCCGACATTTATGAAATGGCACACAAAGCCATCGAAGATGATTTCGCTAAAGCACATAGTTTCGCCTTGACCACTGATAGTTGGACGTCCCATGCTACAGAGTGCTACTACCTAACTGTGACGGTCCACTATAATTCATACCTGTCGAGTTGTACAGTCTCATCGTAATTTGTACAAGTGAGCACTGATTTTTAAATGTGTACGCCGTACGTTACGTTCAAAATCTGCACGTTTTTCGTGCATTACGTTTTTTTTTTCCCCATCCGTTCGGATTTGGTCCCCGTTTCTGCAACGAGACAATGGTCGTTAATACGTTGGTTGAATGACGCGAAAAAAATTCAGACACGGAGAGGGAAGAGTGTTTGTTGAGACGCTGTAACAAACGCGATGCTTGGCTATGTGGCTCCAATATTTCCTGACTGTAGCCGACAGAATACAATGTACGCCTATATATCTGATGCATATAGAACTACATGCGAAATGACAAACTCGGTAGCGTTAGTAAACAGCCGCCATTTTAGAGCAGTAAACTTCTCAGAAAGGCTCTGTTGTAGTAAACTTTCCGAGCGAACCGAAGCCACTTTTTATCTAAAATACAGTACTTCTAAATCGGCAAAATCTTGACTTGAGTCTATCTTTAAAGGATGAAACAGTTTGAAAATTTTCACATGTCGAAACAGAAGGGAACTAATGCAAAAACGGGAGCAATTTTTTCAACTTTAACGGTTGATTTACAACATTAAATGACCTCCAAACATAGCAAAGTTTACTATGTTTTTGGGTTTGTTTGTTTGTTTGTTTTTTTTAATGAGAAAAAAACCATGAAAGGTATCACTAGTTACTTTGCCAAGTAACTTTTTTACTACTGTGTATTTCAGTAGTCAGTCACTACACTGCCAAAGAGCTAAGAGGCATTTTAACAGTCGAAAATGTTTATATTTTAAGTGTTTATTTCATTTTTTTTTAAAGCAAAATAAAGGCAGTTAAAAAAAAAAAAAAGGCAAAACCGAACCGAAACCATGATCCCAAAACCGAGGTTCAAACCGAACCATGGGCTAACTGAACCGTTGCACCCCTAGTAAGAACGAGAAGTTTACTGAGCTAAACCTACCAATTCTGTCCGAAAATGACGTCCCTGTTGCCAAATTCACTGGTGAAGATGTGGAAGAACATACAAATGTTCAGTTAAAGAGATGGCTTGAGTGTTGGGGGCTGAAAAAGAGCCGACCTGATCAAGAGGTAGCTTTTTTATCAACACCTTTTGCTTACGCTGCTGACAATGACATTCTCCTGTTTCAACAATCTATCCTTTATCACCATATGCCCTGTCTTTCTTATATATTATATCCTCTGGTTGTCTTTGACCATTCTTGGGGGCAATTTACGTGGCTTTTTTTGTGTAGCAATCGCAAATTGTACTCAGTGACCGCCAACGAACACTTTTAATTTTTTTCATTAATAACAAATCTTAATTCTATAATTTATTTACACTTCCCCCATATTAAAGTTGTTGTTTTTACAACAGAAAAGGTAACAGTGGCAGTCAGATACCATTTTAGTTTTTTTCAGGTCATTCATTGTCAGAAGCAACATGGCAAAACGCCACGCTAAAAAAATAAGTAAAAATATCAAAATGACCTACCTCTGTAGGACCATGGGCCCCAACAAAATGTCTCCTGCATAGGAAATGTGAATGGATTCACCTTGCTGGCGTTAAACTGGTCTTTTGGACGTCCGCACAAGTTGATCCATTCTTCACATTTTTCCTCATAGTTTTTGGTTTCTGGAAAGGTATGAAGAAAACATCCTTCATATGTCATAATGTCTAGTGTCGTTTCTACATGTTCCATAGCAGCGGTGTTTGATCGGCATGTACTTTTTTTTAAAGATTACCGGCAGAAAACAAGCAGTACTAGCATGAGTTGTATGCGAGCGTGCTTCTATGTTGAACCCCTTCCAGTTTACGATGCCGACGTCACGCAGCCTTGCCGTTTAAAAATAGCATTCGTGCCGTATGCTATTGGAATAGGGACCCGAAATGTTGCCATTCGTTTATGCAATTGACGTCATCACTCGAAATACATATCTCAAAATCTATAAACAATAGCAGCACAAACGAAGGTTTTTACAGCACAAACCAACACAAACTTAGCACAAATGATTTACATCCTTTTTCGCCATTTTAACAAAATGGGAGGCTGGTTGACCTCAGATTGACCTATAAAAGAATTGTTAATACCTCACAAACGGAATGTCTTTTCAGCACAACCGAGCACAAACCTAGCACAAACGAATGACATCGTTTTTCTATGAATATGCCTCTGATGGGGGCTAACTTAATGGAGGTCTTTTTCATGTTTTATTTTTCTTCTTCAGAAGCTAACAGTACCTCTTTAGATGAGCAGTCTTAGTATAAAAGTGGATGAAGCTCCCACGGTAACTAAGTACAGTGAATGTCTGTTGATGCTGTAGAAAGGGCCTCATGATGAAGCTCCGCCGTAGCTAACGACGGGCCCTCCGAGCTTGTTATTCTTCTGCTTTCTTGCTCATTTTGAATATAGCAAAAGTGTGAGGTTGGACTGACTCGTCCCAATTGTTTGTAGAGCAAGACTTTATTAAAAGGATCATGAAAATAATGAACACTTTTGCTGATTTTCTTCTCCTTCACATGAGCTCTTCCTCAGTATGTCACGTTCTAAACAGAAAATGCTAGGCAAGACTCTCTGTCAGGTACACTATGTACCTGACACACTGATTGTTTAATGATGACCCAGTTAACTCTGTAACCTGATTTTGCTTCCAATACAACTGGTTACATTGACATTTTGCAACCTATATTTGACCTTGAACAAACGAGACCATCAGTGAAAGATAAACAAAGCGTTGGCAATTACGTGCATGTGGTTTGTTGAAGGAATGGGGAGGAACTCACTTACCGCAATGCTCAGCACACCTGTATACAGAGGTGGGTAGACGAGCCAAAAATTTGAATTAAGTAAGAGTAGCGGTACTTCAAAAATAATATTACTCAAGTAAAAGTAATACAAAGAATGTGCTCAAGTACAAGTAAAAAGTATTTGGTGAAAATAATACTCAGCTAATGAGTAACATTGTGAATAACTACTTATAATGTTTTTTTTTCACAGTTATCTATATGAACCGCTATTATTATACTGTACACTACACTACACTGTAAATTTTACTGCTTGCAGTATTAAGTTCAGTTCACAAGCAGTAAAATTTACTTAATAAAAGTAAGTCATAGACTTCATAATTTATTGACGTGGCGTGGGGCCAATAAATAGGGGGCCTGCATTGTTGGCGAGGCCGTCAAAGCTGACCAACTGGAATCACAGACGAAGAGCTTTTTCCGTTGAAAAATCTTGTGAATAAATGCTTAAATCTTTGAATTCTTTATAGATATGGTCGAAAAACAGTCTCGATTGTTGGTTAAAAGCAAAAAAAAAAAAAAAAAAATTCGAAGTTAGCATATATTTTATGTAAATATTTAGAAGTACAATGCTAGTCTGTTAGTGACTGTAGGTAGTGGCCGCCTGATGTAAACAGCTTTTCCGGTGAAAATTCTTGTGAATAAATGCTTAAATCCCTGAATTCTTTATCGATATGGATGAAAAACTCGATTCTTGGTTAAACGCAAAAAAAAAACAAAAAAAAAACGTGCAGGTAGCATTTATTTCACGTAAATATGTCAAAGTACGATGCTAGTCTCTTAGTGAATGTACAGTGGGGCAAATAAGTATTTAGTCAACCACTAATTGCTCAAGTTCTCCCACTTGAAAATATTAGCGAGGCCTGTAATTGTCAACATGGGTAAACATCAACCATGAGAAACAGAATGTGGAAAAACCCCAGAAAATCGCATTGTTTGATTTTTTTTAAAGAATTTAACTCCAGGACCTGTAAATGCTTCTTACGAAGCTACTCCTTTGTTGCCCTGGCTGTGTGTTTGGGATCATTGTCATGCTGAAAGACCCAGCCACGTCTCATCTTCAATGACCTTGCTGATGGAAGGAGATTTTCACTCAAAATCTCTCGATACATGGCCCCATTCATTTTTTTCTTTTACACAAATCAGTCGTCCTGGTCCCTTTGGAGAAAAACAGCCCCAAAGCATGATGTTTCCACCCCCATGCTTCACAGTGGGTGTGGTGTTCTTCGGATGCAATTCAGTATTCTTTCTCCTCCAAACATGAGAACCTGTGTTCCTACCAAAAAGTTCTATTTTGGTTTCATCTGACCATAACACATTCTCCCAGTCCTCTTCTGAATCATCCAAATGCTCTCTAGCGAACCTCAGACAGGCCTGGACGTGTACTTTCTTCAGCAGGGGGACACGTCTGGCAGTGCAGAATTTGAGTCCTTGGCGGCGCATTGTTTTACTGATACTAGCCTTTGTTACTGTGGTCCCAGCTCTCTGTAGGTCATTCAATCGGTCCCCCCGTGTGGTTCTGGGATTTTTGCTCACCGTTCTTGTTATCATTTTGACGCCACGGGTTGACATTTTGCATGGAGCCTCAGATCGAGGGAGATCATCAGTGGTTTTGTATGTCTTCCATTTTCTAATAAATGCTCCCACAGTTGATTTCTTTACACCAAGCGTTTTACCTATTGCAGATTCAGTCTTCCCAGCCTGGTGCAGTTCTACAATTTTGTCTCTGGTGTCCTTAAACAGCTCTTTGGTCTTGGCCATAGTGGAGTTTGGAGTGTGACTGACTGAGGTTGTGGACAGTTGTTTTTTATACTGATAATGAGTTAAAACAGGTGCCATTAATACAGGTAACGAGTGGAGCCTCGTTAGACCTCGTTAGAAGAAGTTAGAGCTGTTTGACAGCCAGAAATCTTGTTTGTAGGTGACCAAATACTTATTTTCCACTCAATTTTGGAAATAAATTCTTTAAGAATCAAACAATGTGATTTTCTGTCCCCCCCCCACATTCTGTCTCTCATGGTTGAGGTTTACCCATGTTGACAATTACAGGCCTCCCTAATCTTTTCAAGTAAGAGAACTTGCACAATTAGTGGTTGACTAAATACTTATTTGCCCCACTGTATAGTATATACAGCATGTGTGTATGCTATGTATAATCATCTTCTTGGCTTTCTCCACTTTCTTATCATTACGCTACTTCTCACCTTAATAGGTCTCTCCCCTGTCCCCCTTTTTGCTCCTCTGCTCTGACTCCTACAGGTCAATAAAGGTGTTGGAGGGATCATTATTAGTGTATTATTATGACTATCCGCTGATGATAATCATACGTGACTGAGTTCAGCTCCTGTACTCATTTATACGAAAAGTGAGATATACAGCTGATGCTTTCAGAAGGATGTCACCCCAAAGATAGTGGTAACAGGAGCGCACACTTAACTGTACTTGGCCCTTCACAATGCATTTCAGACTAACTAGCGAGCAGCAGATAACTAGCAGCGTAATTTTAAATCTGGGATGTAACTTTTGACCCAAAACAACAAAGGTAAGATGTCACAGGGAAAACGCGGACTGGATTTTCAGAGATGTGGGCGTTCTCTAGAGACCCTACTCACATGACGTCACAACCACGCCTCTGCGCCATATTGTCCTTCAGCTCGTCGGGTTTAAGCATTACCGCTACGTAAATTCCTCCTATTATGGCGTGTTTTTCTGCTCGTTAACATTAATAATCAAAATGGTGAAGGCGTGTGTGGCGGTTGGTTGCAATAACAGAGAAGATAGACGGAGAGACTTGAAGTTCTACCGTATTCCGAGAGACCCGGAGAGGAGAGCGAGACGGACTGCTGCAATTTGACGAGAAAACTGGGCTCCAAACGATTACCACAGATTATGTAGTAGTCATTTTATATCTGGTAAAATGCATTTAATATATATTTAGAGGGTTTTGGGCTGACAACCACAATTAAGATCATTGCGAGGCTAATCGCCGACAACATACAGTTTCAAATTCAAGATGCTTATTTCTTCCACCATTATTATTTTTTAAATAATATTTAGCTGGTACCAAGTGAAAAAGTTAAACAGGTGTGTCCAAATCTTTTGCAAAGGGGGCCAGATTTGGCGTGGTAAAAATGCGGGGGCTACCTTGGCTGATTTACATAGAACAATATATTTAAACAAATTTTAGCAAGCTCTTCTGTGTGTCACATTCAGTGTTTGGAGTAACGCCGTTATAAATAACACCGTTACGTAACGGCGTTATTTTTTCAGTAACGGGGTAATCTAACTAATTACTTTTTCCGCCGTTACAATGCCGTTACCGTTACTGACGGTCAAAAGCGGAGCGTTACTTACTCTGAATAAATTGAAGAAACTATCAGCCGTGCCGAGTCGACTATCTGCTCTGTTGATTTGTCATCCAAGACTTAGGGTGCGTTCAGGTTCGAGAATAGCGCACGCACTTCTGACTCCAAGCTGTATGTCCCTGCTCATTCAATTAGACAATGCTTTCCAAAGTTTGGTAACATTTCTGTGTTTGCTACACCTGATGCTAGCCTCGTTCCCATCTCCCACTGTCAGCCAGCAATAATTCTGCTTCCATCTTGAGGATGGCAGACGCTTTGAAGTGAATTGTCGGAAACGAGCCTACCTGAATGCAGCCCCTCGAGAGATGCGATGGAAGTGATTGTGATTGGCTGAGGGTTAGAGTCATGTGTTGTGGTAAGCCAATCAGAGCCGGTGATTTCACAAGTAAACCGGAACAGCGCGTGCGGCAAACACACACGCAAAACAGATACACAGGGTCGGGATGGCAGAGTAGTCAGAACAAAAATTGTCCTTTAAAAGGTGGAGATATAGACACTATTTCAAGTTTGTCGAAATTAAAGGAAAGAACCTGCATGTAATGTGTAATTTATGTCCCGGGGCAAAGCTTTTGTCAACATCTGTGGTAAGCAATTAAAATCTGCTGAAGCACCTAACAAGTTAACTACCTGTCTGTTCTTCTCTATTCCACTGACTCGAATACTGCTCAGAAAATTTCAAATTCTTTGACATACAGCAAGTTCCTTTTAAAGTAACGGAAATAGTTACTTTCCCTGGTAACTAGTTACTTTTACTATAGAGTAATTCAGTTACTAACTCAGTAATGCGTAATGTAACTAATTACTTTTTTAAAGTAACGTGACCAACACTGGTCACATTTGCTTTATAATTTTTAAATTCATAATTTCAACAATATCGTCTTTGTGGCGTTCTCTTTCGACACTCGGGCTCTTGCGAAATACTGCTGCTGTGAAATTAAACTAGCTTCAAGTTGCTAAAATTTCTCGCTGTTTATCTTCCCTGTAATGTTGTCGTACATGTCAGCGTGTCTTGTTTGGTAATATTGCGTCACATCGAACTCTTTGAAAACAGCGACTGTATCTTTGCAAATGAGGCAGACACAGTTGTTGCGTGTTTTATTGAAGAAATAGCCCAATATCCACCTATCCTTGAAGCGTCGGCCATCGCAGTCAACTTTTTTTTTTATTGATTGTCGCCATTTTAGAAAATTGGAAGTAAAGGGTCACACGGGGTAATGTTGCTTAGAGTGCTGCTCTTAAAGTTTTTCAAACTTTCGTGAGAATAGGCTGATTTTGTGTGGACAAGATAGTTGTAGATATCAGGGTAGCA
This sequence comes from Corythoichthys intestinalis, assembly GCF_030265065.1. Lineage (NCBI taxonomy): Eukaryota > Metazoa > Chordata > Actinopteri > Syngnathiformes > Syngnathidae > Corythoichthys > Corythoichthys intestinalis. Next base: position 36,574,817 of record NC_080414.1, on the reverse strand, counting down.
GATGTCAGGCAGAGAGGGCGAAGACAGCGGGTCGAAAAATATCGATTTAGGCATCAAATATTGATCTGGCGAATGGATAGACTGAAGCTTTTCCACATAACGCCTTTTATGCAACGCATCCAATGAGTTTACAGCGTCTGAAAGCACCGGGGCTTCCATGAATTGCACTATAAATTGCACGACAAATTGAAACCATTGAGAATACGGATAAACACTGACGGACAATATGGCGGCCGGATGCAGCGACACGTCATTCTGTGACGTTGGTGAGTAGGGTCTATATGAACAAGTGGGACGCCAGGCGACGAACGACCAAGTGCGACGACCAGGAGGACGTCCAGGATGCCAGGCGATGGACGACCGAGCAGAACGACTGGGACCACCAGTGCAGCGGATGATGCCGTTGAGTCCGTGCTGCTCGCCGAGCAGAGCCCGCGCCGTCGTGCTCGGCGGCTCTCGTCCCCTGCGACCCTCCAGTGTCCCGCGACTTAGCCGGAAACGCGCACGGCCAAACCAGTTCCCCCCCAGGAACACAACATGCCCCATACAAGTTCCCCAGGTGAACTCCGCCACAAGGCAGTGGTCACCACACAAGAAAGACTAAAAAAAATCCATCTTGATAAGACAGGGGGCAACGAGGGAAAAGTTAACCCCGGCTGTCGCGGCCACAACAGCGTCATCTCTCAGTTCAATATTTTAGTTATGTGTAAATAAATTGTTACTTTGCTATCAAAAGCTCTATTTGTCTTGTTGTTTATGTTATTTTGTAGAAGGAAAACATTATTCAGATGTTTGGGATGTCACAAAAGCAAAAAATAGCTGTGTTAAAGTCAAAGTTATGTTTGAAATGTATGCTTTTAGGAAAAGCTCAACTTCTGTTTTTTCATCAGAAATTAGAAAATTGCTCAAACTAAGCTTTTTCTAATGCTGATTTCTGAAGAATGGAAATAGATATGAACTAACTTTTTTTTTCCTGTTGAAAGAAGAGAGTCCAATCTTTCTTTTGGTGGGCTCAATGTTTATATAGCAATAGAACAGAATTTTTTGTGGGCCTTGCAATATCAGTCAAAATCCAGTAAAACGGCCGGGAGCGAAGGGGGTTGCACCGTTGAAAATGGCTGGGAGTGAAAGAGTTAATAATGACAGGTTATATGATTATTGATTTAAACTAATAGTCTGGCAACTTCATAATGAATATGTCAGCATTTTTTGTAATGTGTTTTTTTAGGGCTGTCAAAATTATCGCGTTAACGCGCGGTAATTAATTTTTTAAATTAATCACGTTAAAATATTTGACGCAATTAACGCACATGTCCCGCACTGTCCCATGTCAGACAGTATTCTGCCTTTTGGTAAGTTTTACAGCAAGGTTTTTTGTGCTGTCTAACAGCGAACTCCTGTGGTCGCTTTGCGACATGGTTTATTGCTTTCTTGCCAGTTCAATATGGCTGCATGACGTCTCGGGCTGACGCCTACATTGTAATGTTGTGCTTATATGATCTTTGGACAAGATTTGTCCGTAAGTATGGTTGTTGTAAAGAATGTACATATTATGTTAGTAAGCGAAATGTTATATTTTCTGTATGAGACGCTTTTTGTTTATCTTTAGTGAACCTGTATAGCGTGCTAAGCTAACGTTGTTGCTAATGCAATGCTTGTGTACTTTTTTTTTTTGTAGTTTCACTACGGTCTAAAGAGAACAATGGTTTGAGGCCATTTTATTAATAAATCAGATGAAAAAGGAAGAAGTCTGATTATTAAGGCGTCGTTCACTAGCTGTCTAGCTTTGGAAAAAGTAGACGCTTCGGAGTGAGGATAGCATAGACAGATTTAAATGACAGTAGAGTGAAATGCCCACTACAGTCCTTATATACCGTATGTTGAATGTATATATCCATCTTGTGTCTTATCTTTCCATTCCAACAATTTATTTTACAGAATATATATAATAATTTACAGAAAAATATGGCATATTTTATTGATGGTTTGAATTGCGATTAATTGCGATTAATTACGATTAATTAATTTTTAAGCTGTAATTAACTCGATTAAAAATTTTAATCGTTTGACAGCCCTAGCTTTTTTTTTCTACTTAAATAAAACAACACCAAATTATTTAGGGAGGCCCAATGACGCCACTAAGTGAATCCTTTCCTGTGAAACAAACACTCGTTGGTGAGTTTGTTTGGCACTGTATTCATTTGGGCTCCCGAGGCCAAATTTGTAACTTTCATTTCAGTGTGATTTGAGGTCGACAAAAGCCTGAAGCCTTATCCCATCACGGTGCCAACTCCAAAGTAATCCCTCTAATCTGCTCAGGAATCTCGCTTTCACAGTGAAATGTGAGCTGGCTGAAGCTAACAGCAAATCACTACCCAAGGAAGTACGAAAAAGAACAAAAGCATCAAGAACATTTTAATGTTAAACTTAACGTGCATATTTACTCTGATGTAATAACATCACGCATGTGGAGGAATTTCAATCAGCCACATAAAACTAGTTATTATCATCCCATAGTTATCTCCTGTTTATTCAGCAGCGGGGAGTGTGCTTTTCCAGCAACCAAGCAGGTGCTGAACTCACAAAGGAAATAAATGTATCAAAAACAACTTGGCAATACGCAAGTGGCCAACAAGCCCTTGCTATTTACTAACATGTTTAGGCACAGTATTTACACAAACATGTCGAGAAAGGCACGTGAAGATTATGATGCTTTCATAATGTCTGTGACCAAATAAAGCAAAGTGTGAGATAAGTGGAAGACATGTGAGATGGATAAATCACAACAAGGCCCGGAATGTTCCACCCTGGCCATGAAACAATGGCCGCAAGGCCCGAGAGACACTTTTAACACAGAAGTGTGGAAGGTTGTGAAAGCTGACATGTATGAGACAGGAAAGATGGGGTTTTATGTGTAGTATATTCCACTTATAAAGTGGACACATAATCCTGACGATGGCTGTTTTGACATTTATTTAAAACAGTGTTGCCTCAAGATACAGTGGTATGCAAAAGTATCTGAACCTTTTGGAATTTCTCACATTTCTGCATAAAATCAACATCAGATGAGATCTGATCTTTGTCAAAATCCCACAGATGTAAAAAGAGTGTCTGCTTTAACGAAAACCACCCAAACATTTATAGGTTTTCATATTTTAATGAGAACAGCATGCAAGCAATGACTGAAGTGGGAAAAATAAGTGAGTGAAGGAGACATTATGAGGTATTAACAAAATAGTAATGCACAGGCACTAAGGAAACTAATCAGATTACTGGTTTGAAAAAATGAACGCGTTAGATTGCCCGTTACTGAAAGAACGTAATTAGATTACAGTAAGTAACGCGTTACTGACAACAGTGTTCACAATGTTATTACTTGAGTTTTCTTTTCACCAAATACTTTTTTAACCTGTACTTGAGTACATTTTTTGGATGACTACTTGTACTCTTACTTGAGTTATATTATTTTGAAGTAACGCTACCAGGGGTTCATTTGTGCCAGATCTTGCCGGGACAAGATCCGGCACCTGTTGATTTTGGCCTCCCTGTGTTTCGGGACTTATTTAGTAGGGTTGAGAATCTCTGCAAGAAGCTGAATCGATATGTATCTAGATACACAGGTTACGATTCGATTAAAAAACGATACATTTTTAAGGCCGAGCGATTCGATACGATTCGATACAGTGTAAGAACGATACGGTTCGATAGAGTGAAAACAATACGATCGTAAATATTTGTTGTGTGTGTTTGTACAGTATTTTAAACATATAAAAAGACCACATTTCTAATATAGCAAAATTAAACAACATATCATACCAATGTTATGTTTTATTTTTTAATGAAAAAAAAAAAAGGCTTACTATAGACCCTACTCACATGACGTCACAACCACGCCTCCGCGCCATATTGTCTGTCTACTCGTCGTGTTGACGCAATACCGCTACGTAAATTCCTCCTATTATGGCGTGTTTTTCTGCTTGTTAACATTAATAATCAAAATGGTGAAGGCGTGTGTGGCGGTTGGTTGCAATAACAGAGAAGATAGACGGAGAGACTTGAAGTTCTACCGTATTCCGAGAGACCCGGAGAGGAGAGCGAGACGGACTGCTGCAATTCGACAAGAAAACTGGGCTCCAAACGATTACCACAGATTATGTAGTAGTCATTTTATATCTGGTAAGATGCATTTAATATATATTTAGAGGGTTTTGGGCTGACAACCACAATTAAGATCATTGCGAGGCTAATCGCCGACAACATACAGTTTCAAATTCAAGATGCTTATTTCTTCCACCATCATTACATTTTGAATAATATTTAGCTGGTACCAAGTGAAAGAAGCCGGCCTCGTCTATGGATCATCAGTTAAACAGGTGTGTCCAAACCTTTTGCAAATAATATTTTGGCAGATCTGGCACCCCTCGTGTATAGAAAATAATAATAATAGAAAAACATTTTTTTTAATGTATTGTAATAGCCCCGAAATGTGGGAAAGAAGGAGAGGAGTCGTTGATGACTTTCTACACTTTATCATGGCAACAATAAGAAAACAATAAACAAGATAACAGCTGACTGCCGCCACAGGCGACTTCTAACTTTTGCGTCTCGCCCGTCTCCCCCTCGCTTCCTACTTCCTCACAGCTCTCCAGTCCCAGCGTCTCTTAAAGGGACCGTGCACAGTTACGGACATGACAGTATAAAATAAAATACAAATATGCATATATTCATTTAAAGAACAAATCAGAAGATTGCATATTCTTTATAAAAAATGTAACATCATTTGAAAGATGTTTTGTTGATGAACTGAAAAGCTGCACCAACAAATCATGCCCCTGACAAAAAAAAAAAAAAAAACAACAAAAAAAACCCTTTGGATATTTGCGGCATCTGGGAGCAAGCAGCCAGGATCAAACGGTATTTCAACATGCCAAAAAGACAGTTGCATTTACTGTTGTTTTTCAAAAAGAAGGAAGATGGTACTAAATGAGTCAGAAAAGCAACAACCGGCGATGAGGGCAGCTGCAGCGATCATGCTAACGGGCGGGACCGGGTGCAGCAGGAGGCTAGCGCCGGTAGCAGGTTCACGGACAGTCAGCCAAGCCGGGCCAGGAGGCTGCTACCGTGGCAGACGCTGGTCAGGTTCAGCGCCACCCGAAGTGGGTGCCAGCTACAGTGCCAGCAGTCAGCCAGGTGGACCACCTACAGCCGAAGCAACAGGCCAGTACCCTTATGTGAAATTCGGGTTTGAGGTGCACTATTTGTAAGGCAGTGGGAACTTTGGGGCCAGAGAAGACGGTGGGGATGAAACTCGCAAAAGAATAGGTTTGTGTTATTTATTGTAAAAAAAATTAGACTGTACGTTACTGTAAGTCCCACCTGTGGTTATGTGGGCAATTGCCCGTGCAGAGAATAGCCTAAATAATTTTAGATTGTTGTCATAACATTTATACCATGTATATTATCCGAAATTAAGGCTTGTAAGTCCCACAGCATGGCAAGTGGGTATTTGCATGTTGTTTTCAGCACCATTTTCTGCGTATGTTCCTGGACCTGTGCCCGTCTCGTTATCCCTGCGTTGTCATATGTACTTTGCGTTCCGGCACCTTATGATTTACAAAAAATAAGCACTGAACGCTACTCTTACTTGAGTCAAATTGTTGGCGACTCTACCCACATCTGCTGGTTCCTCAGCACATGACACAGACCTTATTTAACTCTGGCGACGTCTGGGCCGGTATGTCTCTCTGTTCCGTATTACTCATCATATGAGGTAGTTAGGCGGTAGTGCTAAGGATCTTGCCAGGACCCATCCGGAAGATGTTATTATGTATGCCCTGCTCAAAGGTAAGCTCATTTGAAATGATTTAGTTGAAACAACAAAGGTCAATCAGTGAATATTTTGGAAGGATTGTATTTGAAAGTCACAAGGAAACTTTCCCCATGTTTGACTGCCAGCTGGGAAAGATTGTACTGAATGTTAATTGCGGCACCTCCCCATTAGTTTATTGTTGAGTGAAAGCCAATACTTTTGACATTTGCACGTGTCGTTTTTGTTTAGCAGCTAGGTATGCTTGACTGACACCGCCCCCCCTTCCTGAGAAGTTTGCTCATAGTTATTAAGTCCAATTTTAACTTGCTAAATATCCACTTTATTCAGGTACTACTCAAGTTCCACACAGTGACCAAAGCTGTACTTTACAAATGATGACACATCTCTTCAGTCAAAGCAGACACACCCGCATGATGTCACCTCTGTTGTCTCTAGGGTAACATCTGTTTGGTGCAAAAACTATGAGCGAGAAAGTCAAGGGTGCAAAGAGCACCGACAGCTAACATTTATTACGTGACCAGTGAGTATTTTATGACCTGCTCTACACAACACTCGTGTTTACACAACGATCACCATAGCAGGCTGTGTTTTCACTGCAAAAATCGACCCCTGATGGAACGACTGTTGTACTGCAATGCCAGTATGGGGCGCCGTTTGTAAAGCAGCACATGCTGAAAATTATGACATTTTAATACATTTAGCGTAACACAGCGTTTAAATGTAGTGTGGAAATTTTAGTCACTTTTTTCTTCACATTTATCACATTATTTAGCAACTTAAATATTTATTGTTAGATAATAAGTATTAGATCTGAATGTTTAAATCCAGGAGTAAATATTTCATTTAAATCTTAAATCTAAATCTTAAATTTATATCCTAAATATAAATCTTAAATCTAAACCTTAAATCCTTATCTTAAATCTAAATGGTAAATATAAATCTTACATCTAAATCTTAATATTAAATATATATCATAACTATACACTCACCGGCCACTTTATTACGTACACCTGTCCAACTGCTCGTTAACACTTAATTTCTAATCAGCCAATCACATGGCGGCAACTCAGTGCATTTAGGCATGTAGACATGGTTTAAGACAATCTCCTGCAGTTCAAACCGAGCATCAGTATGGGGAAGAAAGGTGATTTGAGTGACTTTGAACGTGGCATGGTTGTTGGTGCCAGAAGGGCTGGTCTGAGAATTTCAGAAACTGCTGATCTACAGGGATTTTCACGCACAACCATCTCTATGGTTTACAGAGAATGGTCCGAAAAAGAAAAAATAGTGAGCGGCAGTTCTGGGCGGAAATGCCTTGTTGATGCCAGAGGTCAGAGGAGAATGGCCAGACTGGTTCGAGCTGATAGAAAGGCAACAGTGACTCAAATAACCACCCGTTACAACCAAGGTAGGCAGAAGAGCATCTCTGAACTCACAGTACGTCGAACTTTGAGGCAGATGGGCTACAGCAGCAGAAGACCACGCCGGGTGCCACTCCTTTCAGTTAAGAACAGGAAACTGAGGCTACAATTTGCACAAGCTCATCGAAATTGGACAATAGAAGATTGAAAAAACGTTGCCTGGTCTGAGGAGTCTCGATTTCTGCTAAACCTGTCGTAATATGCAATAATTCCATTTATCGCACGATAAATCAAAATGAAGGCGGTAATTTTTCCGCTGCGATTTATCTCCTCGCGTGCATGTGCGTGCGGCGGACCATCTGTTAAAAGTTGGCTTCCCTGTTACATCTTCGATATGGGTCCGGCAAAAAATAGCGGCAGAGCCAATCCGTTCCCATTATATCCTATTGTTCAACGTATACCGGCCGCGGCAGTGCTCCGGATTGACTGCAGACCATCTCCAGCGTGCCGGAGCTCGCTGGATGGTTGAGGCTATTTTCTATTTTTGCCGGAGACGCATCCGTCAAAATGGGTTGAGCCGTGCCTGGAGTCAACAGCCCAGTTGCTTATTCACGGTTTAACCAGCGAGCATGGACGAAGAACGCTCCATCATGGAGGTAGAAAGTCACAAAGTGATTTATGATACAGCAGATCATCATTATAAGGATAACATTAAAAAGGAAGCTGTATGGTGTCCTATTATGTGTGTTTTTCTGGCAAGGATATCAAACACACGATGTGCTGACAACTTTTTTTTTTTTTTTATTAACACACAGCGCTATCAAGACTTCCTCAACCTGAGGCTCTTGGCAGGCTGTGTGTCTCTCACTGCCGCATCACATGAACAAAACAACATCACCATTGCGTGCGCTTCAGGGTGCCTCGAAAAACATCCAATCAGAATATTACACATGGAACGCCATAGCAGAAGCTATGAGGAGAAAAGTTTTCATTTGCCTAAATGCTTAAGTTAAGTGCCATTTTATTTTTTTCTTGAAAAAGACATTTTATTTATTCTGTGTTTCTGTACGGTATTAATATTGTTGTCTTTTACTTAAGAGGCGTGATCTATTGTTTTTAGTTGTGATTTCTTAAAAAGTATTTTTGAATTTAAGAGTAAACATTTATCGCGTTTAAATGGGTGTACTTGATCTATTAATATACTGTATTCTCACTGTTTAATTGTAAATTGGTTAAAAAAATGGGGGGGGGGGGCGCAATAATATCGCATATCGCAATAATTTATGAGATAAATTATCGCACACTGAAATTTGTTATCGCGACAGGCCTAATTTCTGCTGCGACATTCGGATGGTAGGGTCAGAATTTGGCGTCAGCAACATGAAAGCATGGATCCATCCTGCCTTGTATCAACGGTTCAGGCTGCTGGTGGTGGTGTAATGGTGTGGGGAATATTTTCTTGGCACTCTTTGGGCCCCTTGGTACCAATTGAGCATCGTTGGAATGCCACAGCCTACCTGAGTATTGTTGCTGACCAAGTCCATCCCTTTATGACCACAATGTACCAAACTTCTGATGGCTACTTTCAGCAGGATAATGCGCCATGTCATAAAGCTGGAATCATCTCAGACTGGTTTCTTGAACATGACAATGAGTTCACTGTACTCAAATGGCCTCCACAGTTGCCAGATCTCAAGCCAATAGAGCATCTTTGGGATGTGATGTAACGGGAGATTCGCATCATGGATTTACAGCCGACAAATCTGCACCGTGTGATGCCATCATGTCAATATGGACCAAACTCTCTGAAGAATGTTTCCATCACCTTGTTGAATCTATGCCATGAAAAATTGAGGCAGTTCTGAAGGCAAAAGGGGGTACAACCCGTTACTAGTATGGTGTACCTAATAAAGTGGCCGGTGAGTGTATATCTTAAATCTGAATGTTAAATATAAATCTTAAATCTAAATCTTGAATCTAAATGTTAAATATAAATCTCAAATACATATCTTAAATCGAAATCTTAAATACATATCTTAATTGCAGATTTTAAATTTATATCCTAAATGTAAATCTTAAATTTATATTCTTAATTTAATCAACATTGCTCTCCAGTCCGACAGAGATCCCTCGTGGCTATTCATAGTAAACTTTACTGTGCTCAAGTATGTACAAGTGACACGAAAAACACAAAATACTGTTTCAATAATGTTTCTCCTAAATGTATAATTTACTTAGAGCTTATCATCATCACAATGGTCCATTTCTAAGAGCCGACTGCCACCGCTGAGTAGGTTTTATTCATTTTCAAGCAACGTAAACTAACACCGACTGAGCTGCTCCAGCTTTTTAGTTTCACCCATTTCCAGATCTAACATTTACATTTAGTATTTAGATTTAGGATTTATATTTAAGATTTATATATTTAGGATATAAATTTAGATTTACATTTGAGATATATATTTAAGATTTAGATTTAAGAAATATATCCAAGATTTCTATTTAACATTTAGATTTAAGATTTATATTTAACATTTAGATTCAAGGTTTAGATTTAATATATATATATATTTAAGATTTATATTTAGGATATACATGTAAGATTTATATTTACAATTTACAATTAAATATTTAGTCCTGGATTTAAACATTCAGGTTTAATACTTACCATAAACAATAAATATTTAAGTTGCTAAATAATGTAAATGTGCAAAAAAGTGACTCTAAAAATTTTACACCACATTTTAAACACGGTGTGGCGCCAAATGTGAGAAATTTCCCCCATATTTTCAGCATGTGCTGCTTTACAAACGGCGCCCCACATGCAAGGGCGTAGTTTTGGTCTCAAATTTGCTGGGGACGGGACATTAATAAGATTGGGTACATTTCTCGAAAATGGCTGGTTCCTACATAAAAATGAAAAAAGTTAAAATTATTTTCATAGGGAGAAAGTCATTTTTCAAAATGCTTGCTTATAAAGGAAATTTAGAGTGGTTGTGCTTTTGATTTTTTTTGGGGGGGGGGGGGTTAAAATGTGCATAGGCTGCAAATTAAAATGTTTTTTAAAAAATGATGTAGAAAATAAATACATTTTAATTAATGAATAAATGCACAATTGAATTAACATTAACAGTAGAAAACATACAAGAAGACACCTCGCTAAGCAGCTTTCTACTCGAGTTTTACAGGTTAGCAAGTTCACACAGTTTAATGTGATGCAAACTCTGATGCTGGTTGGACTTTTAGTAGCAAATTTATTAGTGGTGTGTTCCCTACCTCCACAACATTGACATCTTTTTACATTACTTACAGTTGCTGCTGCTGCTGGCCGGAAAAAAAAAAAAAAAAAACAAGTTCTAATATCTCTCCTCTTCAAAGGGGATGGAGGAGGCGGCATATTGACATGCATTTCTGTCGGGATTGTGTGAATGTGGCGGTTCTAGTCAACAGCCAATCAAACGTGCGTTTGAGGGAGGAAAAAAAAAAGGGCCGACTAATAGCACGTGAAAAGGGGTAAATGTAAGTCTGAACATAATGAAAATAATTCACTTAATAACGGTAGGGTCAATTCTATTCTAACAACACATGGGAAGACAATCTAAATTACCTTTATAGCTGAACTCATTGTATAATGCAAATAGAGTTTCTTAAAAGTTGATGGTGACAATTTGAGCATCCTGAAAAGTTGCTAGTGTTATGTCCCTACCGTCCCTATACAAACCTACGCCCTTGTTGCAATGAACACACACAGGAGACACTACTTGACTGAATGAATGGAACATATTCAATACTGAGAGAGCTTGTTGAAAACATTATATTTATTTATAAAACTCATATGTTAAGATGTTAAATTGTCACTGTGCAAATATTTACTTTGGACAAAACATATCAGGCACCGAATAAAACACTTGATAATTTTGAATGACAGATATTAAATGACCACATACTGGACTGTCTCAGAAAATTAGAATACACAATATTCTAATTTTCTGAGACAGTCCTGTACATTAATCCACCATTTAAAGCAGGGGTGTCCAAACTTTTTGCAAAGGGGACCAGATTTGGCGTGGTAAAAATGTGGGGGGCCGACCTTGGCTGACGTCCTTTACATAGAACAATATACAGGACTGTCTCAGAAAATTAGAATGTTGTGTATTCTAATTTTCTGAGACAGTCCAGTACATCATGATTTCTTTACCCAATAAAATACAGTGGTTAAAAAAATAAACATCAGCTTTAAAACATTAACAATTTCAAGCACACACAAATATAACATCTTTTTAAACATCATTTTCCTTTTTACCAGTGGGGTTATTGCTTGGCAGCATAGGAAAAATAAGGTTTATTCTATACAACCACGATGGATTCCAGCAGCAAATCCCAATTACAGTGTGGCGGGCAATACCATTTTAACACACGTTACGATCTGGAGTACATACTTACAAACCAAGGGCCTAAGTTTGGTGTCAACATTAGTAGGGACGCTGCTATAAAAGCATAACTCGCATGTACACTTTTTGCTGGGGACGAGACATTAATAAGACCAAACAGATCAGGTGAACGGGGGTCAGGGCTACATTTCTCACGAATATGCTGATGTGTTTACTATGTAAAAATGAAAAGAGTTACAATTGTTGTTTCATGGGAGGTAGTCGTTTTTTAAAATGGGGGAATTCCCCCTTGCTTCATGTAAAAGAAATTTGCAGTGGTTGTTTTTGTGCGTTTCCTTTTTATTTTTGTTGGGGGGAGGAGGAGTGGTACTATTTATACTACTTAACCTATTCATGGAATTACATGTTACAGTGGTATGAAAAAGTATCTGAACCTTTCGGAATTTCTCAAAGTTCTGCATAAAATCCCCACCAAATGTGATCTGATCTTTGTCAAAATCACACAGATGAAAAACAGCGTCTGCTTTAACTAAAACCACCCAAACATTTATAGTTTTCCATATTTTAATGAGGATTGCATGCAAATAAAGACAGGAGGAGTGAAAATAAGTGAACCCTCTGCCTAAGGAGACTTACAGAGCAAATGAAACCAATTTTTTCCAAACAATTTAGGTCAGGTGTGTGCCCAATCACTGATGAGTGGTTTAAAGCTGCCCTGCACACTATAAAACACACACCAGGTAAGAAATGTCTTAATGAGAAGCATTGTCTGATGTGTATCATGGCTTGGTCAAAAGAGCTGCGATCAAGGATTGTTGATTTGTATAAGGCTGGGAAAGGATACAAAACCATCTCTACAAGTCTGGATGTCCATCAATTGACAGTCAGTGAAGCTGTCTACAAATGGAGAGAGTTTGGCACTGTTGCTTCTCTCCCAAGGAGTAGCCGTCCATCAAAGTTCAGCGCAGAATACTCAGAGAGGTAAAAAAGAACGCTAGTGTGTGTGCTAAAGACTTACATAAATCAATGGCACAGTCCAATATCTCTGTGCACACATCGACTATATGTAATACCATGGCAAAGAATGGTGTTCATGGGAGGACTCAACGGAGGAAGCCACTGCAGTCTAAAAAAACATTGTTGCTCGTTTAATGTTTGCATTAAGGCACTTGGACACTCCACAGACGTTTTGGCAAAATATTTTGTGGATTGATGAAACCAAAGTTGAATTGTTTGGAAGTAACACACAACATCATTTGTTGAGGAAAAATGGAGCAGCTCTCCAACATCAACACCTCATCTCCGCCGTGAAGTATGGTGGAGGGAGCATCATGATTTTGGGCTGTCTTGCTAACTCAGGGCCTGGACAACTTGCAAACATTAATGAAAGAATAAATTCAAAAGTTTATCAGGATGCTTCGCAGGAAACCTGAGGCCGTCTGTTAGACAGTTGAAGCTAAAAACAGGATGGATGCTGCAACAAGACAATAATCCAAAACACAGAAGTAAATCAACTCCAGAATTGTTTCAGAAGAACCTAACACACGTTTTGGAGTGGCCAAGTCAAAGTACAGACTTGAACCCCATTGAGATGCAGTGGCATGACCTAAAGACAGCGATTCATGCCGGTCATCCCAGGAATGACTACTGAATTACAGCAGTTTTGTAGAGAAGAATGGGCAAAGATTAGTTCTGATCGATGTGCCAGACTGATCTGCAGTTAGAGGAAGCATCTGGTTGAAGTTATTGCTGCCAAAGTGGGGGCCACAAAATATGAAATGTGAATGTCCACTTACTTATTTTCCCCCCTTCTGTCATTGTTTGCATACTATCCTCATTAAAATATGAAAACCTATCAATGTTTAAGTGGTTTTAGTTAATGCAGAGAGTTTTTTTCATCTGTGTGATTTTGAAAAAGATCAGATCACATTTGATGGTGATTTTATGCAGAAATGTGAGAAATTCCAAAAGGTTCTGATACTTCTTCATACCACTGTACTTCAGGGTTGTGTGACTGTGTGTGGGGGGAGGGTCTAGTCAACAGCCAATCTAACGTGTGTTTGGGGGGGGGGGGGGGGGGCACATTCAGCAAGTTAAAAGGGGTAAATGTAAGTCTATGGGAAGACAGTCTAAATGACCAATTTAACTGAACTCATTATATAATGCAAATAAGGTAACTTAAAAGTTGGTGGGGACAATTTGAGCATGTTATGTCCCCACCGTCCCTATGCAAACCTACGCCCTTGTTTCAAACACAACAAATACATAAAACCATGATCGGACCGACGACCAGAAATCTCAGTGGCATAAAACACATGCATTGCTAATGTACCAAACATAAAACTTGAGGATTAAAACAACTCCACTGAGGCAAAACCCAAACTGAAGCCATGCAGCTGCTCAAAATGTGTGCTAAGCATCCATTTTTACTGTATTATAAATTTTGCAGAGCGTAATTGTATATACATACATACATTCCTAAACGCTTGGTTTACCCCGTTCTTTCGCAAATAATTGTTCAAACCCCGACGAGCCACTTAAGTCACTTGCTACAACTGTCAGCCTACATTCTTATATATCTTTTAAACCAGTGTTGTTTTTGGCAGCCCTTTCAATTTTCGTCTGTCTTTCGGATGAAAATAACTAATAGTCTTAGTGATGTTTTAGTCATTTCAAAATGTGTTCGTTTACGTTACTTATGTTCGACGATTACCCAAAATTACTTTGTCTATAAAAGTCCAAAAACAAATAAATAAAGGTTTGCAACAATTTCAAATAAACATTGACAGACATACATATATTGCAGCGTTTACAAGGACAACGCTAACTTCATGATAATAATACACAAGAAGAAGAAAAACAGTAAAATATTTACAATTAGTTAAGCACACCTGGACGCCAAAACTGTATGTAAAAAAAAAAAGTTGCCCGAGAGTTTTAGATGACGAACGCCATGCTAAATGCTAACGTTGTAACGGTGTTGCAAAGATTGGAAGAGTAATTAGATTGCTTAAAAAAAATAACTCTGTTAGAAACGCCATTATTAACAACACTACTTACTTGTCTGAAAAGACGAAACTTGCCACGCTAAATGTAAAAGCTAACACAAACACTATGCTAAATGTATGAGTTACATTAGCAGGGGTCGACAATATAAATGGCCCGGTGGCCTGGACGAACTTTGAAAACCGTCAGGGCCACCAGAATGCTCCAACTACTGGCTCAATGGGGCCATTAAAAATAGTGTTTTGATGACGTTAAGCTATCCCGATAAAAGACAACCTTATAGTTTATGCAGCCAATCGTTGATCTCCGTGAGGCGTAAACACACCTCGCTCGCTCCCGCATAAATGGGTGCAACCTAATTACTGCTGCTGATATATTGTCAGTGTCTCATTACCCCATTAATGTTATACAACAAGACGACATGTTTCTGAAACCCCCAGCACCCAGCCAAGCACTGTTTTGCTGAACTTTTCATTAAATCTACCTCAAAAATACCTAAAAAAATAAATGCTATTTAAGCAAATTGTTGTCTTTTTCGTGATAATTGGGATAAACAACTGATATGTTGACCTGGGCCAGTGGTTTTGATAGTGGGGCCAATGAACATCAAATTTCCCTAATTGTTTACCCCTGACTAGTGTGTGATCAATCAGCACAGACGTTTAAAGACTAAAGGAACATTGCATATTCTCTCTTGCCAAGATAAGAAAAAAATTCTTAGCATGTGTTTCAAACTAAGCACGCCTGGAGCGCAGACTAGCTTGAGGCACAGCCTAACATCGATGAGTATTAAGGCGTGGTGGCGTAGCACATCTCACATGTGTGACAAGACCCAAACACTGTTACGATGCAGACTGACATACTCCACGTACAATAAGAAAAAGTTACGCATTGAGAACATATGACAGAAACTATGTTGCATTTTTGTCTCGTTGTTGTCTCATCAGATGAAAAACCTGGCATTCGTCTCATCATGTTTAAGTCTCTCAACCCAACCCAACAACATGAAAAAATTTGTTCCTTGACGAAATATTTTCATTACTGTCATCGTTGACAAACTGTTTTACACGTTTCATGTTCCTCCCTGCTTACTTTTACCATATCAAGTCCTGTATCATCAAGATTCAAATTTTAACTGCTTTCACAATTCGGTCTCCTTTTCTTCACCATCATCATTTCGTTCGATGTAATATTCGTCATCCGTAGTTGTATCTGAGCTGCTGTCAGAGGACTCTTCAAATGTGCTTAAGCTGGAGATGTAACCTCGCGAGGGTAGATGCCCTCTGGGAGAGTGGCTGTCCAGTGTTTCTCCAGGTGAGCTGGGAAAATTAGGCGGGGAAGGGGTGAGAGGTTTGGACATGCGTCTGGGCTGTGGTGACAGTGGAGGTGTAGGAGGAGGAGTTGGGGGGCTTACTGTTTCCCAGTCAAATTGACAAACATTCATCTTGGGGCTCCAATGATGGGGTGACATTGATGATACGGTGTCTGCAGGAGGACAAACAGAGACACCCGAGCTCCACTGAGCCAAACGCCGTGTCAGCGATCTGGGAAGAGATCTTGATCTGGCTTTTACTGCATCGCTGGGTAAGTAAGACTGGATCTGCCTGATCGGTCTATGTTTGCAATGCTTCTCTAACCACTGCTTAAATTCCTCATCAGTTTGTCCGTGCGTCTGGACTGATTCCGATAGGTCACCCACGCTCATGAATCTGGGACCGGTGGAGATTCGTCCAGGTCCTGACGGCCGACTGGAGAGTACAGAGCTCACAGAAACTGACCTCCCTGGTTCAATACCGTATTTTAAATCAGCATAGCACGAGGCGTCGTCCTGTACCGGACCTATACTTGGTGGACCAGTGGAGGCCCGGCTTCTCCGTGAACTCACTAGACTTATTCCTTCCCCTGGCTCACATGGTGATGAGCTCTCTCTTCGGCGCTGAATCTTTGGGCTGTAGAAGACGTTATCATTGGCCGCATCGGGTGAAGAAAATGGTGAGTGGGTGGAAAGAGAGGAGAAGGGGGAGAATGGACTCTTGGAACTGGAAGTTGATTTCCTCACCTTAGTACCGGTACTATGATCCAAACAAAGAAGGAACTGGTCTGTGTCTCTATTCTTCACTCCATTCTGGTCAGGCAATTCTTTTGCAGCAGTGGTTAGTTTGTTTTGGTCTTTGGTATTGGACTGGTCAGGATAAATGAAGAACTCATTTTCTGTCATGGAATTTTGGATGGATAATTTTGGTATTATGGAATATCTTTTCTGTATCCAATCTTCACCTTGTTTTGCCTTGTTTTCCTGCAGTCCGTTCTCTTGTTGGTCACGCACTGCATTTCTTTGGCTCTCAATTGTGGCATCATGGGTACTGCTGCAATCGCTCAGTTCCCCGACAGAGGGTGTATCATAAGCTTGCCTCCATTTGCTTGGAGGAAGCTCATCATCAGGGCGTTTGGTGCTGAATGTATGCCTCAGTATGCTGATAACCTGGTCCATTTTGTTTGAAGATTTGTTGGCCTTTTCAGGTTCTGAGTTTGGCGTGCTGAGACTTTTCTTCAGACCAAAACGACGTCTCTTAGGGCTTTGCTCATTGTTGTTCTCAGCTGAGAAAAGTCGGAATTTGCCGATCACGCTCTCCTTCATTCTTTTGTTGCCGACTTCGTCACCAGCAGACTGACTCTCTGTTGAGCTGCTGCCACTTGAACTTTGATTTGAATGACTCAGAGTTTTGTGTGACTGCTCATTTGACTTTGCCATCAAAGAAGGGACAGTCTTTGTGTGAAGTTGCATTGATTCAGGCCTTGCATTCTTTGGAGCAGTAGCACACGTATTCGTTTTGTGGGTTTGCAGAGATTGCGAGGTGGCATTAACTCCACTTTCAGCAAGCATGCATCCATTTTGTTGATTACGGCATATACTGTTGTAGTTGTTATTGTTGATATCATCTGTTGGAACACTATCCACTGACTTTTCATGCGATAACATTTTGCTCTGGAGGGCGGAAGACAATTGTTTCGGTGAATTTTTAAGTGTCAGTTTTAGGTTAGATGTGGTCACATCTGGATCAGACTGTAAGGAATTTGGGGGGGAATTATTTGAAATTATATATGGATTTTGGAAGAGTGGCATCCTAAGGTTAGACTTCTTAGTTTCACCACGGTTGGAGATTAGAGTGGAGTAAGGCGGGGGACTGTAGCGGATCTTGTATCCATTTGAAAAGTCAGAAAGGGGCGTGAGAGGAGTTGTTTGACGCAGGAATTCATCACCTTGCAATGACAGTGACCTCTGCAGTCGGCACAGGGTTGCATCTTTTTTCTCTTGGTCAGAGCCCATCAAGTTGGTATGGTTTTGTTGAGAATCTCCTCCCTCAGTTGATGTTCTTTCTGCAAAGTCAGAAGAGAGAGATCTATACTTCTCTCCTTTTCCCACCTGCAAGTTAGACGTCTTAGGTGACGTGGTAAGACAGGTGTTTTTTGTGTTTTGACTGCCCAATCTTAGAAACGAGAAGATAGATGGGGCTCTGATGAGTCGCTGAGACCTTGAGCGAGATAAAGGGATGGTTAGGACAGACGTATCTGGACTTTTAGTAGGTTCAAAGTTCTCTGAGTCTTCCCACATGACATGCTTCACTCTCTTTCCTTGTCCTTGGCCTGGTTTTTTATTGTCTTTTTCTGATCGGTTGGTTAATATTCCTCCCGCTTTTAGGTTTGGACTGGTTGGGGTTGCAGGCGGTGTTTGGAGATGTGATGTCATGGCAAGAGTGCTGCTACTCTGGGTGGGAGTAGTTGTTGTGGCCAGAGAAGTGGACGTAGAAGCGAGGCTACAGTTTGTTTTGGAAGTGTCTTTCGCCATCGGAACAAGGCAGGACACAGCTTTTGCTTGGTAAGCGCTGGGGGTGGCAGAATAACTTCTAGTGAAGCCCAGAGGTGAGGTGGTGGTGGTGACTGTATTGGAGATTTTTAATGTTTGAGCTGTAGAGCTAATCAATGAAGTGCTAACATTGGTCTGAGAACAATCTGGTTTGGACTGAAATGAAGGACAGGAATTTTGATTCTGTGAGAAACCACAGACATTTTTAGAGCCAACAACCTGATTCTTGAAAGTGTGAGTGCTATCAAGAGACGGAAACTGTTTAATTGTCTGGCTTTGATTAGTGTTATTTTTTGTGAGTAAAAAATGATTATTTCTGGTTTTGGTCTCAGGAGGGGGTGGGCTATTCGGTCTTAACATAGCTGTCGACAAATCGCTCACATGTGCTTGAAATGAGCCGTTACTTACATCACGCTTAATGGAATTTCTTTGGTGACTCATAGTAGGTTGCCCGTCAAGCAAACTTTGAGACTTTCGTGCCTCTGGTCTTTTCAAACTGGACTCGTGCAGTTGTTTGGCAAGCCTGACTTTGTCAAGTGAATAGTCAGTATGTTTCTCTTTGGAAGGACCAGATCCGCCTTTTTGTGGCTTCAAAGAATTGATGCTACCGTTGCAAACTGACTCTGTTGTGATACTGTTGCGGCTATTGTTGGAAATTTGAGAGTCAAGACTTTTGTTATTAGTTGGACTTAGAGCTGGTGTGTCACAATTATTGTTACAAAGAGGAATTAAGGGAGTGTTTGGCTTGTTTACGACATTGGGCGTGTCGGTGAGAACTGGAGTTAGTCTGCCCTTCTGGCAATTTGAATGCCACCTGGAAGAGGATGTCTCAGATGCATTTCTAGGAGATACACCAGTTTCTGAAAGCAGACCCGCCTCGTATTGACATTGTTTATGCGATGATACAGTGTTGTCAGAAAATATGTTCAAACTTCTCCCTGAACCTCTCCGATTCTGTTCATTCTCTGAGGTTCGTCGAATGAAAAGTGCTTGTCTAGAGCCTGAAAGACTTGGCTGCTCTCTATTCATCACTTGTGGTTGTTTGGGTGTGTCAGTTGTAACTTTGTTTATGTCTGTGGATGGAAACAAGTTTGTTTTCATTACGTCTCTTTTACCTTGATTAGTTAATGATAGAGAACTAGCTGGTTGCGTCTCAGGTGTCCTAGAAGAAATGGACAAAGAATATGGGAGCAACTTAAACCTTTCCCTCTCAAGTGTTTTGTGACTGGGTTGGGACGGATGTGTTGGGTAGTGTTTTACATCTTGATCACTGCTGAGCGGCATTGGCGTGACCTCAGATGGAGTAGGAATATTAGAGTTCATGTTTTGATTGTTAATTTTTCTTAACGATAGAAGAAGACTGCTCGTTGTTGGCTTTGAACTCAAAGACGAGCGTCGCACTGGATGACAGTCTTGTGGATTCCTCTTTTGCCCATATTGATTCCAGGTGGTGCTTGCTTCAGCTTTTTTCATATCAGAAGAGCGTCCATCCAACGAAACCGTTCGAGTGACTTTACTCTCTGCTTCGTATTTGAGGGTTTGAGGACCACTTTTAGTGGACCAGCCAGTAGTGTTCTGCCTACTGCTCAGAAATGGAGCTCTTGACTGGGTTGATGATATGTTAAACACAGTACCCATAGCACTTTGACAGCCCTGAGAGTAATCCCGTGGAGGAGTTGCCTCAGAGTTTTCCACACCTGGTAAATTTTCCAAAGTATCCAAACTGCCTGTTGCCTCCAGCCTTTTGGACCGTCGAAGTCGGCCACTCCATGTGGGTGCAAGTACAGTCACCATTGCAGAAGACAACATGACTTCATCGGATCGAGACAGCTCAAAGTCAGTTTGCTTTTGAAGCTTGGCACGGCCCTTTGCGGTTGGTTCTAGTTCAGCTCCTAGTTGTGATCCACATGGAAGACTACTTCTGGATTTCCGACTACTGAATATAACTTTGATAATGTCTTCGTCCTTCTCGGCCAGAAATTGTATCTTCACAGGTAATGGAGAATCTGGAGAAACATCTCTGGATGTGTCAGGGACTGAAGTCTGTTCATTCAACTGTCAAAACAAAACAACAAAAACATATTTAGGCATATTTAGAAAAACCAAATTACCTCTAAAATGCATGACTTCTGATTAGGATTGGGCATCGTTTGAAATTGAACGATTCCGGTTCTGATTCCACGTTTTGATTCTGGTTCCGAGCGATTCTCGATTCCGATTCTTTTAAGAGGCAGGGTAAACAAAAAATATGCAGGGTCCAAAAAAAATGCATTGTTTATATTAAAGTCTTAACTTCACGATGATTTTTTATATTATATTTATATTTTATATTAAATGAACTTCTCACAGGGCTAATTTTAACTTGTATATAAATACGGTGGGGCAAATAAGTATTTAGTCAACCACCAATTGCTCCCCAAAATTTCTCCTACTTGAAAAGATTAGAGAGGCCTGTATTTGTCAGCATGGGTAAACCATGTAGTAGAGATTCATTTTTTTCGATGACTCCAACACGTGAATGCAGCATCATTATTACGGTACGTGTGCCAAACCGCCAATCATACAATCGACAGTGAAAATGACATCTTCCCACCTGCTTTACAGGTTTGTGCCAGATAAACAGCCCAACCTTCTTCTTAGTTTTTACCTAAGTGTTGATGTTTGTTTGGTTGCCTATTCCCATGAATGGTGAATTTAAATGGTCCAACTTTACTCTTTACCAGAGGCGTAGCGTCCCATTAAGCATACGCAGGCAATTGCCTAGGGCCCCCAGCTACCAGGGGCCCCCAAAGGGCCAACAAATTTAGCACATAAAAACTTAGCAAGCACACTCACCTTCACTGCATTGTTGATACAAGTATTGGTTGTTGTGTAATATCATAGATTTATTTAACTGTTTCTCTATTCTGTTGTCAGACTCATTTTGCATAACTGTTTAACCAAGTCCAATCAGTTTTAGATCTGCATGTATGTGCTTAGAGTGAATCATTATAAATCATGTGAGAAGTCTTTCCTGCTATGAATTGTGATGGCTTTCACGGGCCACCTCATTATTCATGTGACTATTTAAAGAAATGGGGATTTTTCCAAGAAAGTCCATTAATGGGTCTATCGTATTCCTCGTTGAATACTCTATAATAAAAATATAACATATCCGCATCTAAAATAATCCTAAACGATTTTATTAGCAATTTTAAAACTGCTTTTAGCAAGGTTTCTTGGCTATGCGGTATGCCGCTGCGTACGTTCCCATAGCAGTCCTGTTTTTGTCCTACGTCACAAGCGTTGCATATTCTGAGAACGAGAATAGGCGTAAGCGTAAGGTGCGCATTTCGAGCAGAGGACGGCCACCCCACCTGATGGGGGATTAATCTGTGAGTCCATGAACGAATGTAAGTATTTCCAATGCAGTCGTGTTCAGGCTGGGATACCTCACATTCATGTCAGATATGAAAAAGATTGAACGTTGTATGAGGGAGTTAATAGTAATTTTCTGAATACTGTTCATGCGTCTAGGTGAGTTTAATTAATTGCAAATAATGTGCTGTTTTCCTGCTGAGTGTGTATTATCATCATGAAGATGTTGATGTCCTTGTAGACTCTACATTGACAGACGAGCACATAATTGTAGAGTCATAGACTTCATAATGTATTGACGGTCAGATCGGTCATGCACTGCGCCTCGCATTCAAGTAGGGGGCCGCCCACATCAAGGGGAGCTATTCACAAACATATGCCTGCAGCGATCAAACGCCGGATTTCTGTTGAAAAAGTACGAAAGCTGTACCGCATAAAAAGAGGAAGGATTGTCTCAGGAGTGACTTATATTTTTTGTACCACGCATGCATTTTGATAGCCTGGCTCTGCCAGACTATTCTCCCTGTATTTTTCAAACAGAGAGAAATAGTCTGGGACCCATCCCATTGACGGCCTTTTCGAGCAGATACAAAATCAATCGACAAATCAGATTCGTTTATTTGCGTGACGTGTTCTTCACGAGCAACGTCACTCTTGCGCGTCGAAAGTCGTCCCTTCAGCAACACAGACGGTGAACGGCAGAGCCGAGAATATGTTCCAATCCACGGTAAAATCAGTTTTAAATGACCAAAAACACATCGACACGAGTCACTGACAACAATCTGTCTCGCGCTAGCCATGTCGAATAAACTCCGCTCTCTTCATATGTTTACTTCCGCGCGCAAGTCCATCATCCTGAAGTCGCCATTTTACTAACGTCACGTCTGCCCGTCGCTGATTGGTCCACTCCGCTGTCTGTATGCTGTGGCTTGCTCCGCCCTGGAAATTGTTTCCGTGGGAAGGGTGGCCAGACTCAATAGCTGGAACAGCGTTGGGTCTGGTGTACCAGGCTAGCATTTTGAAGCATTGTGAAAAAAAAATCAATGAGATAAATAGCCGCTACTGCATGAGCATCATAGTTCGCAATATTTACGTAAAATAAATGCCAACTGCATGTTTTTTTATTTTTATTTTTAACCAAGAATCAAGACTGTTTTACCTACATATCTATAAGGAATTTGGGGATTTGAGCATTTATTCACAAGAATTTTCACTGGAAAAGCTCTGTTTACATCAGGCGGCCGCTAGCTACATTTACTAACAGACTAGCATTGTACTTTGACATATTTACATAAAATAAATGCTAACTGCATTGTTTTTTTTGCTTTTAACCAAGAATTGAGACTGTTTTATGTCCATATCTAGGAAGAATTAAGAGATTTAAGCATTTATTCACAAGAATTTTCAACGAAAAAAGCTCTTTTTCTGTGATTCCACTCCGTCAGCTTTGATGGCCTCGCCAACAATATAGTATAGTCTATAGTAGAGTCTACAATTATGTGCTCGTCTGTCAATGTTCATTCGAAATTGTTGGAAACCTTTTATTATTTTTTTTTTACTCATGGAATAAAACTTTTGAAGTTTATAGACGGAAACATTTTGAGAATTGTCGACTAAAACTAGAAGAAATTTGAGAGTTTTCGTTGACTAAAAACTAGATGAAGACCAACACATTTTGAACGAACTAAAATATGACTAAGACTAATAAGTATTTTCAACCAAAAGACTAAGACGAAAATTAAAGGGGCTGCCATAAACAACACCGCTATCAAGGTACGTTTTGCACAATGGGCTGCTTTCAAGTGCCTATGAAGCTGCTGGATGAATACGGTGCTCAGCTCAAAGCAACTTGATGCCTGACTGAGCTGAAAACTTCAGCATTCCTGAATCGTAAAAAACAACAACAACTAGGTCACAAGAAAACCAAGGTTCCACTGTATGAATTTCAGCAATTTCAGAGCAATGGAAGTCTGCAAGAAGTGTTCCCAAGGTGTACTACACTAAAATATTCAAGTCTTGACAAACAGGTTGTTGAGAAGTAGATACACACCCTTCCCTTTCTTGTTCTATGCTTTAGAGAGGATACAATGTCACAAAGGTTCACGATCTGATCATAAAGAAATAAAAATACTTGAATCACGAGGTATTTCCAAAAGGTGTCATTCGAGGTATGAAACATGGTGATAAAACTATGAAATTTCAACATTGATCTTATTGTAATATACAAGCCAAATCACAAATCCTATTACATTTCCATGATAACTGATGGCTTACCTGAGAGCTGTAGCCCACAGTTTTACTCCTCTGTGACTCATTTGATCTGAAGGAGACAGATCAGATTTGAATGTAAGAACAGAGTTTTCAACAAGTAAAAAATGTCATTAATTAAATGAGCAACTGAGCCCGATTTACAATTTACAGAAATAGGAAACAGGATTTTTATGAACAAGAATTCTAAAGTTTTGGACTGATTAGAAGACGAACATTTAGCGCACCAATGCTGAGCAACATGAAGATCAGCATTCCTTTCTTCCTGTCCTTCACTAAACAGTTTTCACACACTTCAGTCGCACCTCGTGGCATGAAAACATTTAGAAGGCATGTACATATGTCTGTGACAAGGTTAAAAAGGATCACACTATACTACGTAGGTTCTCTACCGAACCCTTTCGTTCCATAATTCTATATGCAATTAAGCTTGAACATACGCAATTACTTTATAGACAGAATGTGGGGCAAACTGTACTGAATGCTCGGCATGCAATTAAGATTAAAAATGGCTTCTTACGGGATTTCCAATTTTGTTTTTTTTAACTGTTTCACACATATGATAGATAGAAAGACAGTGCAGTATGTGAAAAAATAAAAGTCTGACCACAAATAACACATTTACCGTAATCGTGTCGGAGAAATTGACCGAGGGATTTTTCTCATGAAGGGCGGAACAGGTTCTTATAATAGCTCATGTTACATAGTAGTACAGGGAATGATGAATCACAATATCCCAAGGTTTCAATGAAGTAGAGAGGCATAAAACACTCAAAATCTTAAGATGAATTATGACAATTATTCATTCATGCAAAGTCAGGTAAATTTTGTTTTCACACACTTCAGTTGCACCTCGTGGCATGAAAACATTTAGAAGGCATGTACATATGTCTGTGACAAGGTTAAAAAGGATCAAACAATTAAGCAATTAGTTATGCAATTAAGATTGAACATACGCAATTACTTTATAGGCAGACTGTGGGGCAAATTGTACTGAATGCTCGGCATGCAATTAAGATTAAAACGGCTTCTTACGGGATTTCCCAAATTTTTTTTTCCTTTCACGCATGAGATAAAGAAAAAAAAAATCCAAATCTGACCACAACAACACCTGTCTGCCTGTCTTTTCTCATGAAGGGCGGAACAGGTTCTTATTATAGCTCTTGTTACATAGTAGTTCAGGGAATGTTGAATCACAATATCCCAAGGTTTCAATGAAGTAGGGAGGCATGAAAACACTCAACATTTTGAGCTTACATTTGAATTATGACCAGGGGTCGCGTTAACCGGATATTTTCCGTCGTTGACCGGTTTTTTAAAACGGTGACGGAAAAAACTGAAGTCCGTCCCTCATTTTGACAGGTTGCAATTCACACCCCAGACCACAGGGTGGCGAGTTAGCATATTAATTAGCTATTGTCTCTCTTAATGCATGACGTCGTTGGCTCTTCTGTCAGAATATTGTAGCGTCACCGGGGTCTGGCGGCGGCACCGTGATTGACACATCAACGCGAGGTTCTTATTGGTGCACCCGGTGTGCCAGCGCGTCATCCAATTGATGGACAAGATTGCCGCCTGTGTATAGACCCCAATCACATGACGTCACAACTCCGCCCCCCTGACCGGAGCCGCCATATTGTGTGTCAGCTCGTCATGTTTACACATTACCGCTACGTACATGCCTCCTATTACGGCGTGTTTTTCTGCTCGTTAATATTAATAATCAAAATGGTGAAGGCGTGTGTGGCGGTTGGTTGCTGTAACAGAGAAGATAGACGGAGAGACTTGAAGTTCTACCGTATTCTGAGAGACCCGAAGATGAGAGCGAGGTGGACGGCTGTAATTCGACAAGAAATCTGGGCACCAAACGATCACCACAGACTATGTAGTAGTCTTTTTATATCTGGTAAGATGCATTTAATATATATTTAGAAGATTTTGGGCTGACAACCACAATTAAGATCATTGTGTGACGTTGGTGATTGGGGTCTATATCGTTGCCTCTTTTTCTTTGGGGGCGGAGTTGTTGGCGGTAAGCAGAGTAAAAAGGGAGAAAAATACCACGACTTCCGTGTCTAATTTTTCGCCGCCAAGCAAGCGTTACAATATTAATTAAAAATGAATGAATACTAAATACTATTGAATATGTCATCATTATCATTTTAAAAATTTAAGTGACGGGTAAAAATAGACTATGACCGGATTTTTATGACCCTGTCAGTCAAAATGACAGACAACGAAAATGTCTAGTGCAACCTCTGATTATGACAATTATTTATTCATGCAAAGTCAGGTAAAATTTGGCCTACTGAAAATGTAATCATACAATAACTTTAATAATAAGTTATTTAGATGATCATCAAAACATATCTGGTTTTATTGATTGGTGTATCATATGCTGTACCATGTACCATATGCTGTTTGTGAACCTAAAGTAAAGATCCGAAAGTCTCAACGGTCAGGGCGCAGGTAATCTTTCCAGCCACGCAACTTGGTAATCACGTCATCCACGTGCTTGCAGTACACCTCATTCGAAAGGTCAGAAGTGGAGCTTCACTCTCGTTTTTGCTTTAAGTCAATAGACCAATTAAAACGAGAGATAATGCCATTTGAGTTTTATTGTTTTTTTAGCCCTCATGAGTAAGCATTAGAATGCTACATGGACCATTTCTTCATTGTTTCTGGTCCTTTTTGTAATTGGGAAGCGCCGTGGAGAACTATGGACATGAAGAACTGCAATGGGAACTAAGTACTGTTTATGCGAAAGAAAAAAAAAAGAAAACGACTGGAGACAAAACGGCGGATGAGACTCCGGTAACGTAAAGTCGAAATCATGTAAGTCGGGTATATCGTACCCCGGGAACTACCTGTACATAACTTTGAATTAAACCGACCTGAAGCCGCAAACTGTAAATGTCCGAGTGTTCAAAATCCTCTATACTTACTGATAAGAAACGCCATGTGGTTCTTCTTAAGACTGGGCAGTGTTTTAAGAGACGCTCTTCGTTCTGGAATTAATGCTAACGCGAATGCTACACTAACGCCAGGAGTTAGCCAGGAGCCAGGAGCTTTAAAGCCTAAAGCAACACTGCATTTTCTTTCTTGGCAAGATAACAAATCTTACCGTATTTCCAAACAAGCACGACAGAGCGCAGCCTGGCTTGAGATACATCCTAAACTCTGGTGAGGAGAGTGAGGGAGAGGCGCAGCACATCTCACATGAGTGACACGACCCAAACACTGCTACGATGCAAGCTAACGTACTCCACGTACAATATGAAAACGTCACGCATTGTGAACATATGACAGAAACGATGTCGCATTTTAGTCTCGTACTCGTCTCGCCAGACCAAAATTGGCATTTGTTTTGTTATATTTTAGTCTCCCGAGCCACGTTTTTAGCTCGTCATCGTCACATCATCGTCATGAAAAAAATTGTTTGTCGACGAAATATTTTCGTTTTCGCACTGTTGGCGAAAACAACACTGATTTAAACAACTTGTTGAAGAGGATGATATAACCTGTTTTGACCACAGTATAAAGGCCAAAACGCCTATGACTATGCTTGCTGTTTCTATTAAATGATCAAATATAAACCCATTTTAATGTTGAATGTTCATCCTGACAAGTTGAATAAATATCATGTTTCAAAACGCTTCGTTGAGAATGTTTGGTTGTCAATAGGACATCAATATTACAAATTTTGGATTTTTTTTGTCTTTATGGTCCCAAAATACTGATGTAATTGGACAGTGAAGAAAACAACTATTTGGACTTGAAGGTTATGGTGCCCTAAAAAGGGACCCAACCAGGGCATTGTGAAGAATTCTTCGAAATATAGAGGCAACATCAAAGGCATCCAAAATCGGACAACATAGGCGCCTACATTAGAGGGTGAACAGGAACGTTGTTCCAACTATGAAAATGCCTGCCTCAGGATAGTTCTAAATTCCGTGTGCAACATCCTTCGCATTCTTCAAATGCTAAACTGCGCGCATTCAACGTATGTGAAATTCCGACTGATGCACTGACATGATGTCAACCTTGTTTGGGTTTACCTAAACACACAGGAGTCTTGCTTCCTCTTGAGTCTGAGCTCAGGTTTATCCAGATCCAGGTTTTTGGAGCGTGTCAACACAAGGTAGGTGGTGTATCTGGGTCCACACCCAACATCCCCCTCTTTTGCTGGTTTGTCTGCTCCGAATGTTAGTGCTGCAATAGATTCAGGGAATAGGAATATCTCATTCATTGACATCTGGGATGTACAGTTTCAGTGTTCCTTTGATTTTTAAGCCGCATACATATTTGTTGTGTGGTGACAGTCTTTATCAATTTTTGTTACATCTCAGACTTGTGTGTTTCACCTTTGTGAGTCCTTTCATATGCGAAGGCACAACGGCGAGAGTGCTGCGGATGGGGAGTTTCGTGCCTGTTCACCTGTCTGCAAAGTCAAAGAAAATAATGAATTTAGTTTATATTCACTGCAAATTGAGGCTGCAACACTTAATCGATTAAAATCGATTAATAAATTAGTTGCCAACTAATTTGATAACAGCTTTTTGCCGGCAGCTATGAGCAGTCCTGTTTGCGTCCTTGTTTGTGTGTAGTGTGAGGCTGCACGCGCGCCAGTGATTAGAGCTAGAGAGAGAGAGAGAGATTTTTGTACTGAGAAAGCAGCCCGACTGCACTTTATAGATACTTGTCAATATTTAAAGAGCCCCAATATCTTTTAAAAGCCAGTGAGGGACACAGTCAGATAAGAATTTATTAAAATAGCATATGACAACAACAGCATTTTATGCACTTTATGCTGCGTTTTCTGGTTTCAGTAGATCCAGAATTGTCAGTTCATTAATCAGACCTTTCTAATATAAAGATTGTGTTCCTTTAACAATTAAAAGTCCTATGTCAAGAACAAACATTACATGCTGGATTTCTTCCATCTTTGGCTTTTGTTTAGTGTGTGGAGTTCCTGTTCATTGTTGAAGTTGTGGCGGGTTTCACACTGAAATTAGGTCACTTCACTTAAACTCCATTTCCTTGTTTGAGGAGGAAATAAAAAGCTGATAAGTAAAATAGTGTTAAAGCACTGACTTTAGAATTCTATTATCTTAGATTCTTGCATTACTCCCTTAACAGATTTTGTAAGTGCATTGAATGAAGTGTGCAAATATGCTTGCGATGACTATCGTCCAATAAATGTCATGCACCGTCCTTATAAATCTCATAAATCAGCTTCCTCATGTAATCAGTGTGACTGATAAGCAGCAGTTATATAATCCAACTGTGCACTCACCACACTTTCTCTTGCACAGATAACACAACAAAAACACCCACTAACATTGCTGCTAAAGCGTGCATATGCTGAGCCTCCACTCACGTGACAACATAAAGATTATGTATTTACGAAAATATGACATATGTTACTGCAAAAGCTACACAGAATGCTCAATATCAATATATGACTTACAATATCGTAAATTCCCACACAAAATAACTGCCTGGCTTGGTCACATCGATTATTGGAGTTGATCTTCACCCTTTATAATAATGCGTGATAACATCTGGCTTAGTTATAAAAGAAGACTTGCATGACCTGACAGGAGAGAAAGTTACAAGAAAGGAGGACCATCTTCATGCAGCTTTGCTGCCAAGCTCGACACTCCTTTCATGCAGCTGTCTTTGGTGCTGATGTTCCCACAGGCCATTAGAAGCAATCAAAACACATCACACACGCACACCCAACCACCAACATGGTACCTCAACTCACAACACTTCTTGGCAATTATCCAATTTCATGTCCTGAGCCTATAAAACATGATGATGAAATGTACATTGTTAACAGTTGCCGATTAATGTCGATCCATAATCTGCTATCAAGGTCAACTACGTCTTTGCAGAACCTTGAAGGATTTTCACTAGATTGCGACGTTATTCTTAGAATGATATTTTCTACATCGTAACATGCCAACTTCCCTCAGGGATCGATGTAATACTTTCATGCTGTCTTTAATGGGTGCTAAAAGCCTACCAAGCACAGACTTGAAAGAAGCAATCTATTCAACTTGAGGGCACGTTTTATTTTTATTATGCATTTCATCTTTTGTTCATACACAAAATGCAAAACTGTTTGCAGGTCTCCCAGACTGCTCCTAAATGGGGGCATTTCATCCCTACAATTTGCATCAACGCAATTAAATTTAGTAAGTAAAAAAGTAAATCTACTTGCACCTGTGCAAGTACGACTTTAGCAGATTTAATTAAAAAAACAAAACAAAAAAAATATGACTCTTGATTTTTTTCATGGCTGACTGATTGTTGGCAGTAATGCCCAAATAAGTTAGTATAGCATTGCATGTATCAGTAATTTAGTAAAAATGAGTGGAAATGAAAAGATTGACAGGGTTCCTCCAGCTCAAGGAAAGTTAAATTCAAGACTTATTAATGTTGTATGAGACCAACTTGACAACAAACCAAAATTGTGGGCAAAGGCGGGCACAACGGGACGTCAAGTAGTGTGATCTAGTTGTTGCTATAATTCACGCCCAATCAATCGTATGACATCCGGCAAGAGGAGCCACGTAAACAACAGAGTATCGAGCAGTGATATCGCTTGATTCATCTGTGTTATTCTTACCACCAGAGCTTAATTTTTAAATTGTAAGGTGCCGCAACGCAAAGTACATACAGTATAACAGCACAGGGATGATGAAACGGGCACAGGTCCCGGAACGTACGCAGAAAATGGTGCTGAAAACAACACGCAAATGCCCACCTGTTATGCTGTAGGACTTACAAGCCTCAATTTTAGATAATATCGATGGTATAAATGTAATGACAACAATTTACAATTATTTAGGCTATACTCCGCATAGCACGGGCAATTGTCCACATAACCACAGGTGGAACTTACAGTAACATACAGTCTAACTTGTAATACATAAAAAAAAAAAAAAAAATCAGAGATTACAATAAATAAGAAACCCTTTCTTTTGCGAGTTTCACCCCCCCCCCCCCCCCCCCCCCCCCCGTCTTCTCTGGCCCCAAACTTCCCACCACCTTACAAATTGTGCAGCCCAAACATGAATTTTCCATAAGGGTACTGGCCTGTTGCTCGGGCTGTCGGTGGTCCACCGTCCTGACTGCTGGCGCTGTAGCTGGCCCCCACTCCGGGTGGCGCTGAACCTGACCAGCTGCTGCCACGGTAGCAGCCTCATCAACAAATCTCCGACTTTCATATGATGTGAAATTTTTATAAACAACATGCAATTCTTGGGATTTGTTCTGTCAATGAATTATTATTTTATTTTATACTGTAATGTCCGTAACTATGCACACATCTCTTTAAGAGACGCTGGGACTGAAGAGCTGTGAGGTAGCAGGAAGCGAGGCGGAGACGGGCGAGAAGCAAAAGTTAGCGGTCGAATGTGGCGGCAGTCCGCTGTTATTTTGTTTATTGTTTTTCTATTGTTGCCACAATAAATTGGAGAAAGCCATCGACAACTCCTCTCCTTCTTTCCCTCCATTCGGGGCTATTACAATACACTTTTTAAAAACGTTTTTATATCATTATTATTTTCTAAACACGAGAGGGGCCGGATCTGCTCAAATAAGTCCCGGAACACAGGGAGGCCAAAATCAAGAGGTGCCGGATCTTGTTTCCGGTAGGACAAATGAACCCCTGCTTACCATAAAATAACCATTACTTGCAATAGACCTGCAAAGTCAAAATTCTTTGTTGAATTTCATCATTTTGATAGGGACAATGTTTACTTACGCTTACGTGAAATTTCGCAACAACTTATGAGATCGGTGCCATATCGCTCTTAGAAATCTTAGATGGAATGAGTTTTAAAAGTATTAGTATTTCACATGAAAAACAGCAGGGCTCCAGATTGCGACCGAATGGTGGCATTTTACAACTAAAATTAGAATAATTATGGCTTAGTAAAACTACTCTTACAACTACAGTGCTACCTCTATATACGAAGTTAATTCGTTCCAGGACCTTGTTTGAAAGTCGAAATGGTCGTATGTCGAGCAGGACTTTCCCATAAGAATACATTATATGTCCATTAATTTGTTCCACAGCCCAAAAACCTACATTAAACCCTTAATAAATGTTATTGCAAATAGCAATTAAACAGAGAAAAACAAATGAATTATGAATAAAAATGGAAACAATTATATAATAATAGTAATAATAATAATAATACCTGTAATAATTAGGGGTGTCAAACAATTAAAATTTTTAATCGAGTTAATTACAGCTTAAAAATTAGTTAATCGTAATTAATCGCAATTAATCGCAATTCAAACCATCTATAAAATATGCCATATTTTTCTGTAAATTAATGTTGGAATGGAAAGATAAGACACAAGATGGATATATACATTCAACATACGGTACATAAGTACTGTATTTGTTTATTATGACAATAAATCAACAAGATGGCATTACCATTACTAACATTCTGTTAAAGTGATCCATGGATAGAAAGACTTGTAGTTCTTAAAAGATAAATGTTAGTACAAGTTATAGAAATTTTATATTAAAACCCCTCTTAATGTTTTCGTTTTAATAAAATTTTTAAAATTTTCATTCAAAAAATAAACTAGTAGCCCGCCATTGTTGATGTCAATAATTACTTACACAATGCTCATGGGTGCTGAAGCCTATAAAATCAGTCGCACCCAAGCGCCAGCAGAGGGCGACAAAACTCCGAAAAACACAACAAGTACACATTTCACTGTGCTGTCATTTTAATCTGTTTGAGCGGGGCATTTGTGCGTTAATTGCGTCAAATATTTTAATGTGATTAATTAAAAAAATTAATTACCGCCCGTTAACGCGATAATTTTGACAGCCCTAGTAATAATGTAACGAATCGGGTTCTAATGTGGGGGATGTGTTTTGCGTGGTGTACCTGAACACACCGCGGGCTGACTTGACAGAGTGAGAGAGGACATTTTACTTTCACTTTGTTTAACTGCGGCGGACAGTAGGCATGCTGTGTTGCACAAGTTCTGAAATAAATGATGAAAAACCTGATGAAGCTGGCCATTTTTTGGCAATGTTACCACAATAATAATTGTCACCTTAACTTATAAAGATTGGCGAACGGAGGTCGGAGGAGGCCCCTCGAAATCGTAGATATTCTACGGCCGTATTGTCAAGCCAGTTCACGGACGGCACACCACGCTCATATTTTTCTATCATTTCCATCTTTATTTCAATGGTAAGCCTCACCTTTCTCCTTTTTTTCACCACCTGCACTAACATTCTTGGAAGCCATGTTGATTTCTCTCACAAGATAATCCGCTGTGCATCTGTCTTGCGGGAAAACAAACTGCGGCGCTGTCAGAAATCTTCGTATTTCGAGCATGTTGTCGGTTGTAGAAACAAATGGCGAGTCAAATTTTACGAAATGTTTGTGTGTTGAAGCTATCGTATCTCGAGGTACCACTGTTTTTTCCCATCTAGAAACCAGTAATATTGCAGGGTTTTATTTATTGATGAGAAACTTTCTTTATGGTTAAATCCACTAGTTGGCTATAATGTTACGAGCTGGTTTGCCAAGGGAAAATACAACATAAGTAAATGAAGGTGGAGGTGGGCGATATGTGGAGTGGGTCAGGGGCTCAACACATTGGAAGCGATGAGTGATGAGCTGAAAGCTAACACACGGGGCCCGATGCGATTGTAGCGGCAAGCGACACGCACTGCCCTCTACCTGTACGTATCGCTCAGATCTGATTAGCTATGAATTTGGAGGGCATTATATAAATTATAGAAATAGAACAAAATTCCAATGTTAATCTAACTTCTAATTTCTAGTATACTGGCTGATGTAAAAACTGATAGAGAATAAAATATAGATTTCGAAGTTTGTAGTTTTAAGCATCTATTATGAAAGTATCGGTTAAACAGTGAAAAGTGGAGGAAAACTTGGCATGACGATTTACACTGTGCACCCCTGAATCTTCTGCTTGCGCCCCTAAAATTTAAAGTTAGGGGCCACTGTGCTCCTAATAAAAAAATGTTAGTCTGGAGACCTGGCCTGAGTGTGGTTTGAAAAAAACCACCCTGAATTTTAAAGGCTTGTTGTATTCTTATGTGAGATGACTTTTTAAATGTATTTTGTTTATTTACAGGTTCCAGAAGTGGCCCCTCAGGCCAATCCGGCCCGCGGGGTCGTTCTGCCTGACAGGCAAGTAGTAGGGCATTCATGATATACATTGGGGCTGCAACTAACAATTAATCGGATGATTAATTAAACGATTCATTGATGAATTGGATAAATGTCACTTTTTTACAATTACCTTCACAATTTAATATTTAATTGTTTTAGCCATGTTGTAAGTAACAATGAAGACAAAATGGATGACTATTTCCTTCAGCAATAATGTTTTATTACAGTTTCCTGACTTAACTAGTTTACAACTGTACTGTTTCAAGTACAGAAAACTTGTTTTTAATAAATGTTCTGAGTATAAAACATGCAAAGAACTTCTTAGTATATAAATCAGACAAATCCTCCTAATTCAACTTTTAAAAAAAAAAGTGCCGTTGATTGACTTTTTTTTTTTTTTTTGTGGGCAAAGCGCTGATAGAAATTGTGACTCAATTTCTTTGGACAAGCTAAACAACAAAATTAAAAAAGGAGGAGGCAGACTGCCATGAATCAGTTTTCTTTATCAAACAGTTGTTCATAAATACAATCCAAATCCAATTTCAAGGCACACTCTCTTGTATGACAATTTACAGTCTGAATGGGAGTTTGTGTTGAAAGAAGACTCAAAAATGTTATATAAATGGGATTATGTGTGTGGTTCCTTTATAAAAAAGAAATGAGACAACTTTACGATCTAACAATAACTCAAGTGTTAATATGCTTCTCCAAAACACAATACACTGATTGCAGACACTGATTAGTATAATCGCTAACTAGCTTAGCGCTTCGTGCTAAGTAGTAACGTCTCATAAACAAGGAATAGAAAAAATATTAATTGCCTTCATTTACTCACCTCTGACGGAGGCACATTGGATCTAACAACACAAAAGACAATCTAACTCTCCACACTTATTAATATTATTGATTCATCAACTGAACCTGAGTGTAGCAGTAAACTCTCTCTCTCTTGGTCTAATTACTAGTACATGCGCTCAGCCTCACATGACACCCAAACGGCACTGCTCATAGTTGCCGGCAAACATCTATAATCATATTAGTTCGCAACTAATTTATTCATCGATTAGTTGTTGCAGCCTTATTATAAATAGAACTTTATATACTTTTATTTTGACATCGGCGCCGTAAAACCGTGAATTTGTGATTTATGTGATCAGGTTACTGGATTTGGTTCACTTTCGTCTCCGCAGTTACATTGGTTCATTTGCGCTCTCCCAGTTAATATGGACGTCTAGCACCGTCAACGGCAGCCAAATAGTTAACAAAGAAGTGACCAAATATCTCCCAAAACCACCCGGACGTGACACCAAATCTGCTGGAAGCAGCCCAGAAATTTATAGGATGTGACCCATAAGTGACATAAAATAAACTCATTGCCTGGCATTAACAACGCTACCGTAGAAGTCAAATTAACTTATATATTATTATTAATTCGTCATTATAATTCAAGGACTGACTGCGAATGCCCATCTTCCAGTGCTATTGACGGCGCTGTCAAAATGGATTGGATGTCGAGCGGCGTCAATGGCAGCCAGTGAGTTAACTTATTCGGCCGAAAAAAAGCTAGTCTGATATAATTGTCATAAATCTGGTCTGCGGACCAAAATTAGTTTGACACCCCTGTCTTATACAACCGCCTGCTGTGATATTGCAAACACAAATATAATGATAGATTGCTGTGTTAAATACTATGCCTTTGCCATACAGAATGCTGATTTTGATTGACAGACAAAGAGGTATGTCCGTTATTGTGGTTGCAATTTAAAACTGTAATGCATCACACAAGGGTTCAATTAATCACGCTTGAGTAACGACTTTCCTCTTGCGCGGCCTGTAGTTTTATCATGCACGTAAGTGCTTGTGAATGAACTTTGTAAGGACAGAGAATTTCCTTACTATACTAAAGATAAGGAAAATGTGACGATACATAAAGACAAACTTCAACCACAATAATCTTATTAATTTTCAGGGCTCCAGACCCGAAATGGTGCCCTTCGTTTACGCTACATTTGCGCTCGTTTTTGGGACAACCCTCTGTTACTGAGAGAGTTGGTACGCTCCGTCAGCTGAGACGGAAGGGCTGCGATTAAAGTCATCACTCGAAATGAATATCTCAATATCTATAAAATAATAGCAGCATAAACATTTTTTTTTACAACAACAACATAGTATAAACGAATGGCCCCATTTAAAAAAAATTTTTTTTTAAACCTGTCCTGTTCAGCTGTTTGACATGGAGAATGGAAGTTTAAGTGTCTGGTTGATCTAAACAGTTTTAAAGTTTTACATTGAGAGTATGACATACTCCCATTGTGATTATTCAACATATCTCGTTTATTATGATAAAGCAGCGAACAGGAAAGGGTTATGGGGGAACAGAAGAAAAGAAACACAAGAAAAGAAAGTAAAGAAACACAAACAACAGTAAGAAAAATACATTGAACGCCTACACTAACTATTAATATGTTGGAGCTATCGTCCGCTAGATGTATTTCCGGTTGACACCATGTGGGGGGCCTGTTGACCAGGGAAAGAAGGGGAGGGGGTGGGGAAATCTATAAGCTAAATGATTGGGAGGGGTGGAGTGTACACAAATCAGCCCTGTGATCTAGAACCCAGTAATCGTGTGAATCCCTTGTGAGTGTAAGCCCGTTGGCAAACGACCCTACGCTGCCCCACCGCCAGTCCCGGCACCGGAAGTCCCACCCGAGCGCGCCCAATCACATCCAGCCGCACGTGAGCCCCACCAAACATTTCGGGTCCATTTTGTAATAAATGGGGAGCTGCGTGACATCATCACTCGAAATTAATATCTCAATATCTATAGAAAGATATCAGTGCGAACTACACTTTCTATATCACAAACGAAGCATAAACGATTGACACTGTTTTTAGCCATTTTTAATCAAAATGGGTGGGCTGGTTGACCTCAGATTGACCAATAAAAGAATTGTAAATATCTTAAAAACAATAGCAGCACAAACAAAACTTTTTACAGAAGAAACAAACGATTGACATCATTATCTGTCTTTTTCAAAGACCCAGATAGTGTTATTCTGTGTGTGTTTTTTTTTAATGGGATTTCTTTGGCGCACCGCACAGCCCGAACCATTTGACCGATCGGCACCGTTCAAATATCGAAATGGTAGGAAATTTTTCGAACGAACCCAATAAAATTTCCGTTTGCCCGTAAGCGCCGATTTTTCACCAATTTTTTGAAAAAACAAAACAAAACAAAAAAAAAACAAAAAACAAACAAACAAATTTTCAAAATCTATCTAGTTCTACAATTTCTGACCAAATCACATTATTTGGATATCAAAAATTCCAGGACGGTGAGGGGCATAAAAGTTGTAAACAGAATTTGGAAAAAATTTATGGTTCCCCGGAAATTTGCATAAAATTTTCCATTTATTTTTAATGGGATGCAACGTTGGTTCAAATTTCCCATTCACTTCCATTGGAATTTTGAATAGAATTTACACTGCATTGATGCCATTGACGGCTGTGGACATCCAAATTTCCCATTCCTTTTCAATGGCATTTATTTTGTTTAATGCCACTGACGGCCATGTTTGTTGATTC
The DNA here is from genome assembly GCF_030265065.1 of Corythoichthys intestinalis. NCBI lineage: Eukaryota > Metazoa > Chordata > Actinopteri > Syngnathiformes > Syngnathidae > Corythoichthys > Corythoichthys intestinalis. Next base: position 36,536,961 of record NC_080414.1, on the reverse strand, counting down.
TATTGATGCCAATGAACTCGGATTCCATTGACGCAAATGTAAGTCGATGCCATTGACAGCCATGGACGTCCAAATTTCCCATTCATTTTCAATGGCAAAAAAACAAATGTCCTAAAATCAACAGGAAATGGCCAGATATCAATAGGACGTGTCCCCCAAATGTCCCCAAATGACCTAATATGACGAGGACACACTCCCCAAATGTCCCCAAACGACCTGATATGACCAGGACACACCTCCCAAATGACCTTATGGGACCAGGACCCCCTCCCCCCCTCCAAATGTCCCCAAACGACCAGGACACGTCCCCGAAATGTCCCCAAATCAAAAGGAAGTGACCTGTTATGACCAGGACGTGTCCCCCAAATGTCCCCAAGTCAACAGGAAGTGACCTGATATTGTCCCCGAAATGTCCCCAAACAAACCTGGGCAGGGCTAAGATCTGTATCTCCACCTAGCAAAGACCTAGAGTAAATTCTCCAGAAATTGCAGTGTCTAGTTTTTATATAAATTTGAGTCTGAAGGGGGCCAACTTCACGGAGGTACAAAAACTTAAAAGAGCTGATCCGAGCATTTGAGCACTGTAACATGCACATTATCATGACTGTACAAATTATGTCACCATCTGTTTTTATGGCTTTTCGGAGATGGCAAATTGTTTTCTTTGACAGGCTCGTTAAGTCTGAAACATTGCGTGTGAGGTATGTTGGCTCGGATTAAGGGCCGCACTACTAGTGGGTGTGTGGCCTTTTCTGACAGCTAACTCTTATATAACCAGAAGGATCCCGCCTGAACTAAGAGTGGGTGTGTACTCAACTCGGACAAACATGTAATTGAGATGTTTCAACTGCAAATGATTTACACGCTAAACAGTTCTTCCCAATGTATTTTAATAATCTTGCAGTGATTTGCAACATTTAAGTGAGGCCAGGGCAGAACCAGACTTGTTTTTGAGTAACCCCGCACCTTCACTCTGTCACACTTTAAGCAAATCTTTCAGCCTGTAAATGTCATGAAGTAGAAATAAAAGGGAAATAGTGCAACCAGTCGCTTTGTGTATCCATGGTGATAGTTCTCTTCCAGATCTAAATGTGCATCATGTTTTACCCATGCTTTTAAATCAATCAACTTAAAAATCCATCACATACATACATGACATCAGTTTTGTTTTCATCAACAATAACTGGAACGAAAATATTTCCTGGACCAACAATTTTTTCATGATGAAAATCCGTCATAGTTTCCGTCACATGTTCACGATGTGTGACATTTTATATGTAGTTAGCCTGCATTGTAGCAGTGTCTGGTTGTGTCACTCATGTGACCTGCTGCAACTCACACACTCATTGCTTGTTTTGAGATGCACACGGTAAGATTTTTCTTCTTATCTTGGCAAGAGAGAATATGCAATGTTGCTTTAGCCATTGAAGGTCTGTGGTGAGTGATCATCACACACTAAATGTAAATCGCGGCGTTAGCATAGCATTCGCGTAAGCGTTAGGCTATTGCTAATGTCGAGCATCCTCTTGAACTCTCGGACAACTTTTTTTACATGCAGTTCATGGCAACCAGGTGGGTATAATTCATTGAAAATGTGCTATTTTCCTCCCGAGTGTGAATTATTACATGATAGATTTGTAGAAGTTTGTAAATGCTACAATACAGTATTTGATTGTCTGTCAATGTTCATTCGAAATAGTTGGAAATCGGAAACCTTTATTTATACATTTATTTTTATTTATAGACAAAATATTAAGTAAACGTTGACTAATAGTAGACGAAATTATTCTGAGTTTTCGTCAACGAAAACTAAAAGAAGACAAACACATTTTAAGATGACTCTAGGACTAAGTATTATTGTTCATAAGATAGTACTGCAACGATTAATCGATTAAATTGAGGAATTCGATTAGAAAAACGCTTCAAATCAAATTTTGCTGCTTTGAAGTTTTGTTTAATTAGAGTGGTGTTGTAGTGGTTTGTTTTGAAAGTGGATACACTGCCCTCTAGTGGCAACGGTGAATATGGCATAACTTACTTAACATGGCTGAATCCAGCTGATCACTATTGAGACCAACAACTTATTACGAACATTGTAAAAAAATAACACATTTGAATTTTATAGAATTTAAGCTTGCAGACTTTTGCGATGCAAGTTAGCCAGTCGTTCTTTTGTTGTACTTCCTTTGCTGTATCTCGTTTATTTTTTCTTTTATACCGTTTGTGGCTAGCTCAGGTATTTTAATTTCTTTTGAAATGAAAGTGCAATGCTGCATACTTTGAAGAAACACTCATTTTATTTTGTACAGGTAGTCCCCGGGTTATGATGTACTCGACTTAAACGATTTCTAGTTTACGATGCCGGAGTTTCGGCCACCATTTTGTCTCCAGTTGTTTTAAAAAAAATTTTTTCGTCCCATAATTATACCTCACATTATCTTATTTTTTATTTTACTTTATTGATATGATGTGTCCTATCTTAATGTGAAATTGTTCAGCTTTACAGACGGCAAACAAGGCAATTATGCTTTTGGAAGTTTTTACTTCCTTCACTTTTGACAATTTGTAAAGCTGTACCACACATATGTACACTTATGTTCAAAACAACACGAATTTTGACAATAAAACAGATGACAGATGATTGGTGTTCAAACATCCATCTAGTCTTATACATATGTAAATTTAGTAGATTAAGTTATCCTAACTTGCCTAACAAATGCCTGCTGGCATAAATGCTACAAATGCTAAAGTATTTACAATTCTAAAAGCAAATCGCTCACATGTAACTCCACAAAGTGTAGCTGTAAACGTAATTACAAATGCATACATGAACATATATTAGCTGAAACAACTTCCAGCCTCAGGTGGGCTAAACCAGAGCGCAGCGATCAATTATCTATAAACATCTGAGTCTGCCTCTTAGTTATACAAGGCTACAGTCCACCCAGACCCAACGCTGCCACCACAGGGCAGTGTATCCTCCATCATTAAACAAAATACAATATTTTGGGACTTTTTGGATAGTTATTTTGTCGGGGTTTTTAAAGGGTTAGTTCTGATTTATGTGGAAATGGAACATCTGCTCGAATATAATGCTCTTTTGAAATTGCAATCTTAGCAAACCTTTGTTATACATCTTCTAAAATTTATTCTGAAGCGCATTAAATGTTCCTAATCCGATGACTCGATTATTCGAACTACTTGATAGAATAATCAATTACTAAAATAATCGATAGCTGCAGCCCGACCAAAAAGACTAAGACAAAAAAATTAAAAGGGCTGCCATAAACACTGCATAATACGTTCATTAATTACGTACTACACACACCTGCAAAATATAACTGAAATGAGAAGAGGGCGGTAGAGTAATTTGCTAAAATATTAGAATCCACACTCATTATATAATTAAAATGTTTTAAAGTGTTCAGCAGAAGCTTCTGTGAAGTAATATTTCACGTAAAACATGACGAAGAGACCATATTTGCTTTCATTTTCTAAAGGGATGAATGAAAATGACACACCACGAAACTCCATTAAAATATTTACCCATTTAAGCGTATCCAGTAATAGAGAAATTGAACGTCTCTCTCGCTTTAAGCTGCAAGCAACGAGCTCTGAACCACAAATGTTTACTAATAACTCAATAATGTTAATGCCGAACGACTTGAATGAACTATACGGACCTTTAAACGTGATTTTGACCAGCTACAGATGATGCAGGAGCATTATAATCAAGTTGAATCTATAAACACGCACTTTCTACATGCAGTTCAGTGTGACAGCGGCAGCTCGGTGTTCCAGTCGCGCTCGAACATGATCAAAAACCACACAAAATACGGCAAATGTAACATAAAACGTGAAAAAATACTAGTAAAAATACACATTCGAATCTGTTTTGACTCACCTTGCTGTAGAACTCCGTGCTGTTTCTACGTGTGCTTGCCTGTGCGGAGGCGTCGCTGCTTCTCTTCGAACTGTCAGCTCGAAATGTACTGCGTCACTTGTTGACATTCTATTTCAACCGGTTCGGATCCAGGTCGACTCGACTAGTGTATCTCAAACACGCCGTGAGGAATTTACACTAGCTACGTGAACGCCTCAAGAGTCAATGGCAACTACGCAGACAGAAGGACGAAGGACACGACCTGTCGGTCAAGTGCACCCAGGCGTGGAACTTTCACCCTCAGTAAAAGTATAAAAGTAAACATGAGGTGGCCAAAGTACTCACACTTTGTGAAAGTACATATACTCGTGTAAAGAAAGACGGTTCTTCGCATACAGACTCTGAAATAAGCACAAAAGTAATAAATAAATATATTTTTTGTACCCTTTCAGTCTCATTAACTATAGGGGCCAACGGGGTGTGTTGTCCGATTAGGTGGTTGTCAGAGTTGCTATAACTCGACCGCTAGAGGATGGTGTTGCACAATATTAGTATTGAAATGATCTTAATTGTGCCCAGAAAAAATAAATCTATTGTTTTTAGTGTAAATTCACACATCATTTTGAGGAAGGAGGCAGTAACAGTTTTTTGAAGATTCGATTTAAATATGCTAAGGTATTCACTATTATTTTTATGGGCTTTTACACAATAGGTTCATAATTATCAAAGTGTTACAGTGGTATGAAAAATTATCTGAACTATTTGAAATTTCTCACATTTCTGCATAAAATCACCATGAAATATAATCTGATCTTTGTCAAAATCACACAGATGAAAAAACTTTAACTAAAACCACCCCAACATTTATTGTTTTTCATATTTTAATGTGGATAGTATGCAAACAATGACAGAAGGCGGAAAAATAACTGAACCATCACATTTAATATTTTGTCTCCCCCGTTTGGCAGCAATAACTTCAACCAGACACTTCCTTACTTCGCGAGACAAAGCTCACGATAACGATGATCTGACGATATGGTGATACAACGATGATCGATACATTGGTCAGGAAATCATTCTAGGATATTCTAAAAAAAACTAATAAACAGAAAAACAAGCTTCTGCTGTGAATTGGAATGAGTTTATCACTATGAACGAATGTTCATTCGCTGCCATCCCTCCCACTTCAAACGGATTGAGCGTCTATGGCTCTCAGTTGCAGCCAATGCCAGGCAATGAGTAATTTTGGGCCATTTAAAGTCATTAAACTGTTGATTTTCAGTTACTTCCTGTTTATTTTGGGATATTTTATGGGTCACTTGCTGTTTATTTTGCGTTACAGAACAGGAAGTGACCTGGGAATCACCCAAATCAATAGACAATGACTCAAACTCAACAGGAATTGACCTATAAATGCCCTAAAATGAAAAGCAAGTGACCTGTAAATGCCCCGAAAATCGGACCGAATGGCTGTAAAACCTCTGTTTTTGAATGAACGAACGTTCCCAGTCTAAATGGGTTGGGCGGTGAGTACCGTCAATGGCAGCCTTTTTAATTTTTTTTTAAATTGACACCTTTTGAAAACGATATTTTTATTCTTGACAGGAGCATATCGATAACCGTTTGGGATACAACGTATCATGATATATCACCATTTCGATATGGTGTCACACCCCTAGTTTACTTACTTATTTTCCCCCCTTCTGTCATTGTTTGCATGCCGTCCTCATTAAAATATGAAAAACTATAAATGTTTGGGTGGTTTTAGTTAAAGCAGACATTGTTTTTTCATCTGTGTGATTTTGAAAAAGTTTAGATCTCATTTGTTGAGGATTTTTATTTTATTTTATTTTATTTTATTTATTTATTATTTTTTTTAAAACCTGTCCTGTTCAGCTGTTTGACACAGAGAATGGTAGTCTAAGTGCCCGGATTCTGAACAGTTTTAATGTTTCACATTGAGAGTCTGACATACTCCCATTGTGATCATTCAAAATACCTTTTTATTATGACAAAGCAGGGAACAGGAAGGGATTATGGGGGGACAGAAGAAAAGAAATACAAGAGAAGAAGGAAAAGAAACACATACACAAACAACAACTAGAAATACATTGAACATCTAAACTAGTTACTAATATGCTGGTGCTATCGTCAGCGAGATGTATTTCCGGTTTACACCATGTGGGGGCCTATTGGCCAGTGAAAGAGGAGAATGGGGGTGGGGGTGTCTATAAGCTAAATGATTGAAAGGGGTAGAGTGTACACAAATCAGTTCTGTGATCTAGAACCCAGTAATCGTGTGAATCTCTTATGAGTGTAAGCCCGTTGGCGACCAACCCTACGCCGCCGCATCGCCAATCCCGGCACCGGGACCCCCAACCAGAGCATGCCCTACCACCTCCAGCAGCACCCAGGCCCCACCGGGCGCGCGACAGCCACGCAGACGGGCGGAGAAGCCGCGCGGGCGCCAACCCAGGGCCACGGCCCCCACCCAGCCAGCCCCGGGAGGGAGGGCGGGCGGGGGGGCGGGGGGCCATGCGCAGCCCATCCCTCCTCCCGCAGCCCAGCAAAGGAGCCATCGTCCCCCCCCCCCCGGGACCCAGGGTGGTCCCCCGGGCCACCCGCGCACCCATCAACCGGCCTTCAGGGATGGCAGGAGGGGACGCATCACCAACCCCACGCCTACACCCACCCGCCCACCCGGGCCACGAGCCACAGCCGCAGCCCCCCAACCGGCACGACACGCCACGGGACCCCCAGCGGCCCACCAAGCCCCAGGCAAGGCAGGGTCCCCCGCCGGTGCAGGCGACACCCCGCTGATACACCGGCGCCCAGCCAACTTGATGAGGATTTTTACATAGAAATGTGACAAATTCCAGAAGGTTCAGATACTTTTTCTTACCACTGTATGTTGAGACCAAACCTACGCTCTTGGAATAAATGACCACATGAGGTCAGTGTTGTCATATTAGTTTTTGAGATGACTTCACAGCAGTTCCTTGTTGTATTTAGGCAGTCCCCTGCGTGACAAAAATAAAGACTTCAAGTGAATAAAGCAACATTTTTTGGGACGGAACAATACAATGTATAATATACAATATTTGGCGTCTGACATTAAGCCATATTGTATAGCAGTTATTGGGACGTATTTGAAAGGGTACGTATGGCAAAGCAGTCGAATAGCACTACTCCTCCTTTGCTCTGTCACACCCCCTCCTCCTCTTTGGGATGCAGGACTGGTGCTGAGCTCTGACTCCTCACTACAGACAAGTCTCGATCACCATCACCCGGACGCACGGGAATCACGCACAGGAATCTTCATTTTTGTTGTTGTCGTGTGCGCTGCTTTCTCGGATTGTCGCGCCTTCGACGGTTGCCTCTAGTCTCCAGGCAGCATGACGGAACTTGCTCTCGCCTTTTAAGGATAATAATGGTCCGCTTCAAATGTACATCTTTACTGAGCTGGAGCTGAGGTTTCATTCGGAGTCCAACTGGATCCACACAGCGGGATGGATACGAATGAGTTTGCAGTGCTGAAACTTTTAATTGTTGGGATCTTGGGTGAGTACTCTTGTTTTTAAAAACCGGAAAATACAAAATATATACATTTCACTTATTTTATGCATTTCCCCCCCACGTATAAACACTCACAGGCCACAAATAATAGATGCACATGTACAATTTGAGGAGGCACAAAGTACACTCGCACTATTCTTGACCTTTCAAATTGTAATACATTAATGCTCAAAATTCGACATAGTAAAATAAGGATGAAGATATTTGAAATACGTTTATATGTAGATAGTAAATACAAAAAAAAAATTTAAAAACTCTATTGGGTACAATTAACATAACAATAGTATACATAAAAAAATATGGCCTACCTACCTAGCTGAAGTACATCACAAACCACAAGCACATCACAAAAAGGTTACTCATCTGCTGTCATTAAGGAAAGTGTTGTCCAGCATGTAGCTCTGTATGTCACTGCTGGCACAGATAGTGAACGAGGTTCGACCAATGATGTGAAATTGGCTAATTTCAGCATGGCAAATTCGCACATGGGTTGGCAGTCTTGAACATAGAATTCCACATTGTCATCCAATGAACTATATATAATACATGTAGTCCCCGGGATATGAATGAGTTCCGTTCCTATGCTGGCAACGTTACCCGAATTTCCGCATAAATCTGAATGAACCCTTTAAATACCCCTAAATACCCCCAAAATCTCAAAATAATTATCCAAAAACATGTATTATACATCATTGTACTGTCCTCGCTAGACGTAATCCTAGCTAGACAGCGAACTAAGCTCCGAAATGACGATGTCAGACGTCCGTGTGGTTTGCTGACTTAATTCAGCTGCTCATAATTTCAACATTTGCAGAATGAATCTAAAATAAAAATGAAAATAAATCAGCTTCATCTTAAATGACAGCAATTCAAATTTGCATTTATAAGTAGCTGCTGATACAGCAATTACAATCCACACAAACGATTAGCATGTATTAGTTAGCATCCGCACATCATGAAGAAGACCACAATTGAAAACGCACAATAAACAGGACAAAAGGTGTTTTGTATGCCTCTGTGGATGCTTCACAAGTAACAAATGTGCGCATAGGCTTGCAGCTGTAATCTGTCTGTTCTCTGGCTCACTCAGCTGCGCGACTTCTTCGTGGCACTTATTCTTGTGCGCAAGTACGTTACATGCGCTCTTACCCGCGTGCCATTAGAACTACCTGCTCTACGCTTCCTGCGCCCAGCTAAAAGCATGGTCACAGACCAAAAGTCAACATTATTAGAAAAAAAAAAGACTCAGTCGTTGTAAAGTTGAAATCACGTACAGTAAATTGGGTACGTCGTAACCCAGGGACTACCTGTACTGTGAAATTTGCTCAACTAATATATTACAAATGATTTACCGAGGCGGCACGGTGGCTGAGTGGTTAGCACGTCTGCCTCACAGTTCTGAGATCTAGGGTTCAATCCCGGGCTTCGGCCTTCCTGTGTGGAGTTTGCGTGTTTTCCCCGTGCCTGCGTGGGTTTCCTCCGGGAACTCCGGTTTCCTCCCACATCCCAAAAAAAACATGCATGGTAGGCTGATTGAACACTCTAAATTGTCCATAGGTGTGAGTGTGTGCGTGAATGGTTGTGTGTCTCCTTGTGCCCTGCGATTGGCTGGCAACCATTTCAGGGTGTCCCCTGCCTACTGCCCGAAGTTAGCTGGGATAGGCTCCAGCACCTCCGCGACCCTCGTGAGGAATAAGCGGCATGGAAAATGAATGAATGAATGAATGATTTACCGAAATTAGTAAACTTAACACTCTTTTTAAAGCAGTACATCTCAAATAGTGGAGTGCCCCCTGTGGCGCCCCCGGGGGCCCCCAACCTAGGGGAACATAGTTTTTAGCCATACTGGAATAAAGTGTAATTGCACACCCACTCAATGGGTGGCAGTGGCGCTCTCATTTTCAGAGTGTGCACAATATTTTTAAACCAAACAAAAGCACACATCAAAGAGCACTGGAGACAAGACAAGGAAATACAATGGTACCTCTACTTAAGAATGTCTCTACATATGGGATTTTCAGGTTAAGACACGCTTCAATGGGAAAATATTGCCTCTTGTTAGGAAATAAATTTCAGGGTAGGAAAGGCAAAAATATAGTATTGCTGGTACTCACAGCTCCCAGAGTTGACTGAACGTAACATACTTATAGCTGCTCTGCCATAAGCTATTGCCTATAATTTCTGGCATCCAATTGGCTAAGAAGGACCTCTACTGTATGTGTATGTGTGTATCCCAGCGTCCTATTCATTCGCCCCTCGTGTTCTGACAGCTGTACATGAGTGTATTAACTTTTATTATTTACTCTAATTTAGGTTTTTAACATTATGCACATTTTTTGTTTACTGTGCAATAATCTAAGGCCAGGTTCATATTGCAGGTCTTAATACACCAATCTGATTTTTTTCGTGTTTTTCCGACTCGAGTGAGGCATTAACTTGACGGTCTGAATGGTACAAGTCGCATAGAAGTGGACAATTTAAAATCTGATCTGGGTCACTTTTGTATGTGGTTTAAATCTGATCTGGGTCACATTTTTCCAGAGTGTTGCGGCGGTCTGAACAGTCAAGTCTCCCAAATTGGAATTCATCCAGCAATTACTTCAGCAAAGAGCGAGTGAGACAGAGCGCTACGGTAGCAGTGCAGCTGTGCGTTAGCGCCTAGCTTGCCTTGAACACGGCTTTGGGGAAGGGTCGGGCTTGATAACAGTCATTAAAAAATAAAATGGGTTGAGGATAAGCCTGAAAATGCTCGGTTTTCTCTGTTCCATATGAGCAATATTTCAAGATTGCTTACACGGCCGAGAGTCAGGGCAAACTGTCTATATGTGTGCGTGTCATGCACGGACAGTGTGCGCATGCTATCGATTTATATAAAATTTGAATACAAGACTAAACGGGAATTATTTATGCCTGTTATTTGTGTCCACTTTTTGGAAATCAAAATACGATTACCTTTGAATGACGTAGAGCCAGCATGTGTGGTAATTTGTTTTGATGCTCCTGCGCATGTGGGTCAGTTTCCTCAGTGCATTTCGGACTGCGAATTAGTGTATGCGTGATACTTGAACGGGCTCAATGGACAAAGACAGTCTAATCAGGCACACCCAAAAAACAGATATGACAAAAAAATCGGATTTGTGCTGCAGTATGAAACTACCTAATTGTAACATGTTTTTGTTACATGATTGAATGCATTTTCAAGCATTAGAAAATATTTATGTCTGATTTTTGGGGTGGCTTGGAACAGATTAGGGCATTAACCTGGAAAACACGCCTCTAGTTACAGAATTTTCAAGTTAAGAAGCTACTTCCAGACCCAATTAATTTTGTAAGTACATGTACCGCTGTATAACGAAGCTTATGTAATGTTTGGCTTTTGGCTTTGACTTTTAATATGGTGGGAGACAAGGAAAGATGAGTGAGTCTGTTTACTGTGTCTAAAAATGTTTTCAGCGGACAGCAGGAAGCCAAATCAATGACGATATCACTTAAAGACATGAGACCCCAATCACATTGATAAGCCGCTTGATTTTTTTCAGCGAAAACGTGCTGAATATTGCCAACAATCATCCCTCTTTGTTAGTGTTACATCAGCCAACCAGCTAACCATTGTTAGTATCATATAAGGTGTTATACCAAGTTGCTCGGTGCAAAATAACCCACACCATAGCAAAGGAGCTGTTACTGCCTGCAGCAAAAATAAAAACTATCCCTCTGTCCAATGACACTGTCGTTTTTGTTCTATTAATTTTGGTTTTTGGGTCTAATTTTTTTGGCATATTGTCCTCATGAGGTAATGGTGCTAAATATGTAGCTTGGGTTTATTTTTACAGTTTGGATGTGACTTTTTTTTTTTTTTTTTTTTTTTAAATTCATGCCAATTGATGCGCTATTCTGTTACCAACAAAACAATGTTAATAGGTTATACGTTATTGAAAGTTGATCTGCATTCATTTTTTTCCTTTGATACTAAAAAGGACACCATGTTATGCAGAGATGTACTTACTGTATAATAAGCATAATTTTACAGAAATAATTTATTACTATTTACAGTGAATAGAATAGAATAGGTCCTTATTGCTATCGTCAACAACAGAACATTGTGAACAACGAAATTGAACGTGGCACTCTAGTATAAACATATGTATTTGATAAATAAAATAAGTAAATAGAAAATATATGCTCTAGAGCAGGGGTGTCCAAACTTTTTGCAAAGGGGGCCAGATTTGGTGTGGTAAAAATGTGGTGGGCCAACCTTAGCTGACGTCCTTTACGTAGAATTTATTTAGTGTTCAGGCAAATTTTAGCAAACCATTCTGTGTGTCACATTTGCTTAAATATTTTTTCAAATTAATAATTTTAACAATCTCGCAACTAGCCTTTGTGCAGTTCTATTTCGACTCTCGGGCTCTTGTGAAATACTGCTGCTGTGAAATTAAGCAAGCTTCAAGTTGCTTCAATTTCTCGATGCGTATCTTCCCTGAAATCTTGTCGTACATTTCAGCGTGTCTTGTTTGGTAATATCGCCTCACATTGAACTCTTTTAAAAACAGTGACTGTCTCTGCAAATAAGGCAGACAGTGGCGTATTTTAGTGAAGAAATAAGTCAAATTTCCACCTATCCTTGAAACGTCGGCCATCGCAGTCAACTTTTTTTTTTGATTGCCACCATTTTAGAAAATTGGAAGTAGAGGGTCACACGGGGTAATGTTGTTTACAGTGCTGCTGCCTTTTAGTGGGTAAATGAGGAGCAGCATTAAGTGTGTTACCTACTTCATATGATGGTAGCAGTACTGCTGACCAATTTATTAAGTCTGTGTGCGGGCCAGACATTATTAATTTTATGACGGAGGCTGGGGCCGGATGAAATTTGACCACGGGCCGCATTTGGCTCCCGGGCCGGATTTTTGACATGTCTGCTCTAGAGCTATAAGTGCATAATTATAGATTACTTAGAATGAAATATGTACATGATGGAAATAGTGCAATGTTGTCCTAATTTTAGCACTTGTGTAAAGGATAGAAAATGAATTAAAAAAAAAAAAAATTCTTGGGCACAACGGAAAATACGGTAATTGAGAAGCAATGTGTCAAGGCAACATTTGTACAGAATAGAGCACCGCGGATTTTGCAAGTCTAAGTCATATTGTTTATTTTCTGATGCATTTATTATGTTCAAATGCTCATTGCCAAATACTATTTTTAGATACTGTACATTTTTACATTGCCAAGTATTGGGAGAAAAATGATCTGAAATGCCATTACAGTACACAATTTAACGCTTTTAATAGTATTTGAAATTGATTCATAGCTACGTTCCCAATACAATACTTGGCCAAAATATTATATAATGAGTTAAGCTTCAGGAAATATTCATCAAACATATCATGAACAAACGCTCTATTACCAGTCCCGAAGTGGGAGTATACCGTATCACGCCCCAGTGGACAGAGCTGACCTATATCGAGGCCAATGGGACATTCTGGATCTGGCTCATTAGCTGGTGATAAAAGGATTAAATCATGTATGAAAGTATGTTTCATGTACGTACAAGGTTTGTATTGGTTGGCATGATGGTGAGCAGATACTTGAGGTGCTTGCATATGTCACCATAATGCCGTGTTGATGACAAGATTACTATTATAGTAATGTAAATTCTAGGTTTTTCCTTTCTGTACGTAAACTGTTTTAAATACAGAGCAGTGCAAGTGTGTGTAGCAGTTTTAAGGAGCTATCAGGAGAGCAGAAGGGATTGATAGTGATAAAGAGGAGGGGAGAGGGGTCAGTCACCAACATGATGTGACTATCAGCGTCTGATTGTGTTCCTGTCAAGCCTTGGCGCCACAATACCTGTCACTGACCGACATTTTGTGGCGTCCACACTTGACAAGTTGCAGGATTTCAATTTCAAGCATTATGCTTCGGCTTTTTCACTGCTGTCAGATGGTGCTTCACTGTGGGAAGACAACGTTGAGGAAGACTTTTTGCTGATTGAAAAACGCCTTGTAGACAAGAGGATGTGGTCTGTTTGGCTTTCACTTGGGACCTCCCCTACATGGATCTCAGCCATGTGACAGCTGTGGCCCTCACGGCAACGCTCCGACATCATGCTTGCATTTCCATTTGTCTTTGTATTTTCTCTGTTTCTGATAAAACGAAAAATGAGTGTAGAACATATTGGTATGGTCGCTTCAGACCACAGTTAACATTGTACAAGCAGCAGGGATTTCCTCACATTATGTCTAGACAAGAAGATTTTCACATCAAGCATCCCTGTTGGGAAGAAGAAAGTTCAACGCAGTTTGTTCAAGAGAAAAAACCCAGGAGAATCACAGTGTAATTTGTTGCTTTCACGCTGAGGCCCACAGTTTTCTTGAGTGTAAGGTCTCCATCTGCACTACAGAGTAAAAAGGAGTCCCACTGAGTGCAAAGCATCTGCTTGGGCCAATAAATAGCTCCTCATTCACTTTCAGTCAGGGAACATGCCTTGGGCCTTTTCTGTGCCACTGACATGGGAAAGTAACACTATGTGCAAGGTAGAGTTAATCTTTTGTTGCAAAGTTTTGGCTGCTTGTAGTCTCTAATATGTGACTATTCTTTGTGCTTAAAGTGCCCATGACACCAAAAAGCATGTTTATTTCATATTTCACATGGTATTTTATGTTACTGAATGAAATGGACCGCTTGCATGTGTGTGGAAGCGATCGTTTCATTTATTCAATTTTTCTAATCCCGTGCCATGAAAATGAGTGACTTCCAGCTCCAATCTCGGGTTGAGGATGAATGCTAATGCATACCTGTCAAGTTGTACGGTTTCGGCGTAATTTGTACAAGTGAGCAGTGGTTTCAAATGTGTATGCCGTACGTTCAAAATCTGTACGTTTTTCGTGCATTTTTTTTTTTTTTCTCCGTTCAGATTTTTTCACCGTTTCGGCAACAAGATAATGTGCGTTACAACGTTGGTTAAATGACGCGAGAAAAGTCAGAGACACTGTGAGCGAAGTGTTTGTTGTGACGCTGTTGCAAACGCAATGCTAGGCTAGGTGGCGCCTATATTTCCTGACTGTAGCCGACAGGCTACAATCTACGCCTAGCTATCTCATGCATATAGAACTACATGCGAAATGACAGACTCGGTGGCGTTAGTAAACAGCCGCCATTTTAGAGCAGTACACTTCTCAGAAAGGCTCTGTTGTAGTGAACCTTTCTAGCGAACCTAAGTAACTTTTTATCCAAAAGTTTCCTAAATCGGCAAAATCTTGACTTGAATCTATCTTTAAATGATGAAACTGTTTTCAAACTTTCACGTCAAAATGAAATAATAAATAAATGACTTCCAAACATAGCAAATGTTACTGTTTTTTGTTTGTTTGTTTTTTTTGTAAAAAATGAAAAAAAAAACCATGACAGGTAACACCAGTTAGTTTGCCAAGTAACTAACTACTCTTCCATTCAGGTAACTGAGTTACTAACTCAATTACTTTTTGGGAGAAGTAATTTGTAACTAATTAATTACTTTTTAAAAGTAAGAGCGGAGATTTTATACTGCCAATTCTGCGAATTTGTTGTCGAACACAATTTGCCTGCAACTATTGCTGATCACTTCTCAGAATTAGCAAAAGAAATGTTACCTGATTCAAAGATTGCATCGGTGAGTTAATTTTATCAATTGACCTTTTTAGTTTATAATTGGACACACTAACGATCTACCTTCAAGTGAAACTGAATTGCGAGCTGAAGTGCCATGAAGTGCAGCCATCAAGACATGACAGAAATTGCCAAAAGTGCTGCATACAATTATAACAAAAGTCACTGTTAAATTTAGTAATCATGATGTAGCTTTAGGTATTGATAGTCGATTGATTGCTCCAGGTTATATGTTACAATATTACCAATAAATTCATATTATTTTAAAAATTGAGTTTTATTTTTGTTTCATATTGCACGCTATATACAATGTTGTAAGATTAGTCACCAATTTGTAAGGGCATACGTCACTATTTGTAAGATTGCCAACCGCCTCGGGTTGACAGGTATGCGAATGTGACGTCACCTGGGTCAGCATCTCACAATACAGCATTGCTTTATAGCATGCAGATGCACTGCGGATTCAGCTGATTTTGCGGATTAATTCGTTTATTTTTCGCATCAATCTAGCCAAGCAGCAACGCGCTCCTCGAACTTCAGCCATTTTGTCCAGCAGTCATTCTCCAGCTGCTTCCCCCTCAATGGGAATTTCTGCCTGCAGCAGGGGAGCAACGATCTTGCTCGCCGCCGATCGGTGAAGGCTGTCACCCTCGCCGCCTTGTGTGACATGAATTGGGAGTAGTTTTGTGCTTTTTTTCATTTTCGAAAGGTGAAAAAGACTGGAACAGCCGCTCGGTAGTCATTCTCCAGCTGCTTCTCCCTCAGCAAGCGCTCCTGCACACAGCAGGGGAACGACATGCTGTAACTTGTTTGCTGCAAGTTGTTGGTTGAAGATAGTCAACGCTTCCGCCGTGTGACATGGTCCGGGGTAATTTTGTTTGTGTTTTTGTTTTCGAAAAGCGTCAATAAGACTTGGACACATCGTTCGGTTTGGGTTAGCATGTCGGCTAGCTGTCACGCCTCCTGCTTTGTTTGCGCTCTTTCCGCTGTCTCCAAAGCTGGGGCTGGGACATGACAAAAGCTGGACTAACTCCGGTGGCATAAAATACCATTTGGGAAGTGCAAGAAGTTGACAGTTTTGACTATAATGCAGTAATTTTGCCCTGTCGTACTGAATAAATGCATTTTTAATATTTCATATTCCATTTAGCACAAGACTGTTATTTGTCATGACCATACCATTTATTTAGCGATTGTGGAAAAATACTTAGATAAAAAGAATATCCTGTTAAAATATTGGAGTAGAGAGATTGAAACAATGACATTTTGCTGCTCACTTCGTCGCATTTTCCTCATTCTGAATAATTCCACCTCAATGGGCTGAATTCTAAATCAGATGAAATCGTGACCCTGCCGACGTCATCCTTCATTTGGGGACGCTAGAGCGCTATAATGACAGGCAGACTAAAAGGCTTTTCTTGTCAAATATGATTCTAATTCACATAATAATGCTATTTAAGATTTTTTTTTAGGATGTCGCAGGCACTCTAAATGCGAATACAAAATAAAATTCACGAGTGTTTTTCAAATTATGCAGAATTGCACTTTCATTTCACAAGAGTAATAAATACATTTAACAATAAATTAAAATACCTGAGCTTAAAAAAAATATTAAAGGGGTATCCAAGTACAACAAAAGGGAATGCTTGTCACCGGAGACGCAGCAGGGGAATGAACAGCGAAAATGGCGCATTCAGCCCAGTATATAGCTCAGGCGGGCACCTGTAGAGAGCTGAGGGGGGTGGAAGTCTCGACACAATCGAGAAGCAGAGACGAGAGCGCGTGGCTGCCCGAGCATGCGCGCTCCCGCCTTCATCGACCAGCGACCATGTTATGCGACAAGGCACCGGTCGCTGGCCGAGGGTCTTTTCGGTGGACAAACCAGCTCGTCACACGTCCTGGTCGCCAACTGATGAGGACGGGTACACCCACCTTCACCGGCTGACAGGGAGCATTGTCACCCACAAAATTAAACCGTGTGATATTATCGCAGTATTTGGCATAATATAAAACACGTAGCTTACTCACTTCCTCCAATTGTCCCTCGATTGTCAGACTTGTTTTGCCCATTCGTCGCGGTGAACAGGATCTTTTGGAAACTCAAAATGGCTTACACCACTCTCCCTGGTGTAGCAACAAAAGCCTGTAGCACATTAGGCTGGGGTGACGCCAAAATAAACAAATTACCGTACTGGCCCGAATATAAGACGGTGTTTTTTGCATTGAAATTAAACTGAAAAAGAGGGGGTCATCTTATATTCGCGGTCTACACATTATACCCATTCACGACGCTAGATGACGCCAAATATCATTGAAGCGATGTTCTGTCATGGCAGATCTCAGCTACTCTCCCCATTCACGACGTTAGATGGTGCCAGATACCATTGAAGCGATGTTCTGTCATGAGAGATCTCAGCTACTCTCAAGTTAACAGTTTGTATTATTTATGCAATGTTTTTCCTTATTCAGATTTGTTTCAAGACTACAGTTACAGTTAGACTTCACTTTAATGGTTATTGCAATTATTGCAATTTTGTTGTTTTATTACAATAGATTGGTTTATTTACATTTCAAAAACCAGAAGCCAATCATTTACAAATGTGATTGCAATTAAGTTTACATATTTGAATGTTCAGAAAAATAACATGCTTTTTTTCTCTCAAATATATTGTTATAATCATTTGTTTCAGATGTACTGTAAATATTTTCTGTATACAAATTAATTTGGTGTTCAAAAAGTCTTTTTTCAAATTTGAGTCTTGAAAAAGAGGGGGTCGTCTTATAATCAGGGCCGTCTTATATTCGGGCCAATACGGTAATCCGTAACATCAGCTGTAACCGCATCCTTCTGCCCACAATAGTATGGCTGTAGAGTGGACATGATCTCGTTCTCTGATGTCACATCCGCCCTCTTCCTCAACATGAGACTCTAGCCGGAAGTCACTAATTTTCATGGCGCTTGATTCAAAAAGTTGAATAAATATATCGACCGCTTCCACACACATCCAAGCGGTCCATTTAATTCAGGATCATAAAATACCGCGTGTAATATGAAATAAACATGCTTTCTGATGTATTATGCACTTTAAATCAAGAAACTAAGTGTTGCTGCATATTTGGATAACAGCAAATCAAGTGATGACAAATCTTGTCGTGTTTGGCTTTTGGCATCCACGCTGGCGTAAAAAAAGGATGTACTAGCACATTGTCATATTTAATTACGTAGGGAGCACGTCCGAGCCGAGGTCACAAGACGGTGGCAAAGCAATTCTTTTGTCAGAAGGGGGTGAAAACCTGAATAACTGATGCTCCCGCTCAGTTTATTGGCAAGAAGATAAAGAATGATGGTGACAAGTTAGCTTTCCCATGAAGACACACATTGATTAGGTGGTATTTTTAGTGATCAGTAGGTTCCCCCACAAAGCACTGCAGGGATATACAAAACAGGAAATTAGCCACTGACCCCACTATCAAAACCACTGGCCCAGGTCAACACATCAGCTATTGATTCCAATATTTACAAAAAACAACAGTTAGCTGGAATACCATGAAGAGCATTTATTTATTTATTTTTTGGTAGACTTAATGAAAAGTGCAGCAAAACAGTGCAAAAACATGAATCTAGTGCAAATAATCATAGTTCCAGTTCCATTATCACTCCAGTATAGTATAGTATGGTATGGTATGGTATGGTATGGTATGGTATGGTATGGTATGGTATGGTATGGTATGGTATGGTATGGTATGGTATGGCATGGCATGGTATGGAACGATATCGGCCTATCTTGAAAAAAGTCCATCTATCGCCCCGATATATTGGTCGATTTTTATAAGAAAGATCACCACCCAAACAGTTAACATAAAAGTTATCATATAGGAGGCTGCTACCGTGGCAGTAGCTGGTCAGGTTCAGCGCCATCCGGAGTGGGGGCCAGCTACAGCGCCAGCAGTCAGCCAGGTGGACCACCAATAGCCGGAGCAACGGGCCAGAACCCTTATGGGAAATTTGGGTGTAGGCTGCACAGTTTGTAAGGCGGTGAGAACTTTGGGGCCAGAGAAGATTGTGGGGATGAAACTCGCAAAAGAATGTGTTTGTGATATTTATTGTTATCTCAGATTTGTTTTTTTTTTTTTAATGTTTTACAAGTTAGACTGTACGTTACTGTGAGTCCCACCTGTGGTTATGTGGGCAATTGTCCGTGCTGTGAAGAGTGTAGCCTAAATAATTGTAAATTTCTGTCATAACATGTACACCATGGATATTATCTGAAATAGAGGCTTTTAAGTCCCACAGCATGGCTAGTGGGCATTTGCGTGCTGTTTTCAGCGCCATTTTCTGCGCATGTTCCGGGACCTGTGCCCGTCTCGTCATCCCTGAGCTGTCAGATGTACTTTGCGTTCCGCCACCTTATGATTTACAAATTAAGCACTGCTGACAATCGATCAGCAGCAGTAATCAGAATGCGCGAACGAGGTGTGTTTACGCCTCTGTGAGATTGTCTTTGATCGGGATAGCGTAACGTCATCAAAACACGGAACCACTGGAAATTAATGTGAAATAAGATCTTGTTTTAAATCGATGCATTATTTTTACTGGCCCCACCGGGCCATGTGTTGGAGCATTCTGGTAGCCCTGACGGTTTCAAAAGTATGTCCGGGCCACCGGGCCATTTATATTGTCGACCCGGTACAATCCATTGCCCTCCTTCCCCAAAGTCTACAGCTCTCGGTCCAGTCGTCAGTGTCTCAACTTTCACAAATGTTTGTAGCTGGAAAACAGTTACAGTGTATCACAAAAGTGAGTACACCCTCGCATTTCTGCAGATATTTAGGTATATGTTTTCATGGAACAACACTGACAAAATGACATTTTGAATCAATGAAAAGTAGTCTGTGTGCAGCTTATATATTACAGTTAATTTATTTTCCCCTCAAAATAACCCAAAATATAGCCATTAGTATCTAAATCCCTGGCAACAAAAGTGAGTACACCCCTTAGAAACTATATCCCTAAATGTCCAATTTGAGTACTGCTTGTCATTTTCCTTCCAAAATGTCATGTGACTTGTTAGTGATACTAGGTCCAGTCACATGATATACGAGTCACATGACATTTTGGAGGAAAAATGAGAAGCAGTACTCAATTTGGACAATTAGGGATGTAGTTTTATAAGGGGTGTACTCACTTTTGTTGCCAGGGGTTTAGATATTGATGGCTATATTATGAGTTATTTTGAGGGGAAAATAAACTAACTCTATTATATAAGCTGCACACAGACTACTTTTCATTGTGTCAAAGTATCATTTTGTCAGTGGTGTCCCATTAAAAAGATCTACTTAAATATCTGCAGAAATGCGAGGGGTGTACTTTTGTGGTATACTGTATGTTACCATCACTTATCTGTGGTGCAAGTAGGTGCTGCGCATGCCAGAGAAACCTGCTGCCTGCTGAAACTGCTAGCCTGGGCTTTTAGCTCAGTAGTCAGGACGCTCGACTCCCACTCACACAGGTTCAGGGTGGAGAACGAGAGCTCGGTGATGTGAGGTTGGCATGCTGGCCAAATTTATGGATGGTGTTGTAGCTGTTGTGGCACTACACTGGGTGAAGAGTTATTTAAGTAACAGAAAACAATTTGTGAAGTTGGGTGACTACTCATCATCACGCTTGGACATTGCTTGTGGTGTCCCCCAGGGTTCAGTGTTAGGTCCAAAACTGTTTATTCTTTATATAAATGATATATGCAAAGTTTCAAGAATACTAAGATTAGTTTTATTTGCAGATGACACAAGTATCTTTTGTTCTGGGGGGGATTTACATGAGCTCCTGGGTAGGGTTTCTGATGAAATTTGTAAATTTAAAACATGGTTTGACAGAAACAAATTATCATTAAACTTAAGTAAAACAAAATTCATGTTATTTAGCAGATGCAATAAAAACAGTGAAGAACAAATACAGATAGATGGGGTAAATATTGAAAGGGTCAATGAAAACAAGTTTCTTGGGGTAGTTATTGATGAAAAAATTAACTGGAAAGCATATATAAAACATATACAAAGTAAATGATCAAGAAGCATTTCAGTCCTGAGTAATGCAAAACACAGTCTTGACCATAAATCACTCTACATACTTTACTGTTCTTTAATCCTGCCATATTTACACTACTGTGCAGAAGTCTGGGGTAATACTTATTAATGTACAATAAATTCCCTATCCATTATACAAAAAAAGAGCCATAAGAATAGTAAATAACGCTGGTTATAGGGATCATACAAATACATTATTTTTAAATTCCGGAATATTAAAATTCATGGACTTGGTTCATTTTCAAACAGCTCAGCTAATGTATAAGGCTTTACACAGGTCACTTCCTGGCAATATACAGAAATTATTTTTTAACAGAGAAGGACAATACAGTTTGAGGGGGGAGCTTCACTTACAGCATCAGAGGGTACGAACTACATTAAAAAGTTTTTGTGTTTCAGTTTGTGGAGTGAAGCTGTGGAATAAACTAGATGAGGGGCTCAAGCAATGTCCAGGCATGACCCAGTTTAGGAAATGGTACAAGCACATGGTTTTCACTGGGTATAGGGAAGAGGAAGGGGTTAAATTATAGGGGGCTTTCACATATCTGTTATTGGCTAAGTCCTGTTTATTGTTGTTTATCTTGCATCTTATGTATATGGTTATTCCGTTTATTTCATTCTTAATATGAGGACTAGTTACATAGGGCGGACAGATATAATTAAGGAATAGAAATGTGGGGTAGGTTTTAATAAGGAAATGCTTCATCCTACTCCTTTTTGGACACAATGAATAAATTCTGATCTTGTTTATTATTATCATTATTATTTTTGTCTTAACTATTGTTTCTGTTATCTCGAGAATATCATTGGTCCTGTCTGATTTTTTAAACATTTTTTATTTTGTTTTTCGTTTGTTATGTTTGTCTATTATTTTTATTTTTTTCTCATGTCCAAATAAAGCATTCATTCATTCATTCATTCATAGCTTGTCTCACTGTGAGGAATGGCATATGTTTACGCAGCCTTTGCATGCTCACGTTAATGTTGCACATAAACAGTACATTTTTGACATAACATTGTGCTTGTTATTTCTGTTTCCTATTAAGTTCTCATAAAATCAGTCTTTTGCTTTAAACAGCCTTCAAAAAGTATGTTTAAGTACATCTATTTAACTAATGGAGAGAATTCACAGGCGTGCAAATATGTTCTATTAGTTACATTAGTATGACTAATGTGTGACTACCCTATATAGCAGTGAAAGTCTTTTAAGAGCATGATTAATCTTTCACAAGACTTTTAAAATTTTATGCAACAGAAGAGGCTTGAACTTTCTCCTCATTACTCCTCCTGCTTGTGTCAAAATCTGACACCCAAGGTCTTGCTGACACCAGTCTCTCTTCCAGCCGGCCAAAAAGGTAGACTGCTTCTACTCCCTGTCGGCATTGACCAAAATATTAGCCTTCGTATACAAAATGGCACCACCATCCAGTGCAAAGCAAAAGAGCTTGAGTGGAAAGACGCCAGCCGACCTATTACGTTGAAGCCGAATGAGGAAAATATTCAAATGTCCGCTTTGGAGTAAAGAATAGGGGAATATTGTAATGAGCTGAATTCTTAATAAGGCGGTTTTGCAGAACCCAAATGGTTTACTCACTAAGTACTGTGGTATGAAAAAGTATCTGAACCTTTTGGTATTTCTCACATTTCTGCACTAAATGTGATTTGATCTCTGTCAAAATCACACGGATGTAAAAACTTTCTGATTTAACTAAAACCACCCAAACATTTATAGGTTTTCATGTTTTAATGAGGATAGCATGCAAACAATGACTGAAGGAGGAAAAATAAGTAAGTGAACCCTCTACCTAAGGAGACTTAAAGAGCAACTTAAACCAATTTTTACCAAACAATTTGAGTCAGATGTGTGCCTATTCACTGATGAGTGGTTTCAGGCTGCCCTGCCCACTATAAAACACACACCTGGTAAGAATTGTTGATGAGAAGCATTGTCTAATGTGCATCATGGCTCGGTCAAAAGAGCTGTCTGAAGACCTGCGATCAAGGATTGTTGATTTGTATAAAGCTAGGAAAGGACACAAAACCATCTCTAAAAGTCTGGATGTTCATCAATGGACAGTCAGAGAAGTTGTCTACAAATGGAGAGAGTTTGGCACTGTTGCTTCCCTTCCAAGGAGTGGCTGTCCACTAAAGATGACGCCAAGAGTTCAGTACAAAATACTCAGAGAGGTAAAAAAGAACCCTAGAGTGTCTGTTAAAGACTTACAGAAATCCCTGGCACTGTCCAATATCTCTGTGCACACATCAAGCACAATTGATTAAATGTGACAGTTCACTTACTTATTTTCCCCCCTTCTGTCATTGTTTGCGTACTATTCTCATTAAAATAATAATAATAATAAAAAAAACCTATAAATGTTTGGGTGGTTTTAGTTAAACACTGTTTTTTTCATCTGTGTGATTTTCACAAGGATCAGCTCACATTTGATGGTGATTTTATGCAGAAATGTGAGAAATTCCAAAAGGTTCAGATACTGTTTCATACCACTGTATACTGTAATTAGTATATTTAAATTATTTTAAGAAAAAACTATCGTGTTTAAAAGAGTGAACATGAACTCAGTACCTCAATAAAAGGCATTTTAAAAATACAGATGTCATACTTGTCTTGGATTTCTTAAAGTGACCAAAGAATGCACTTGAGACAGTCTTGGTGTTGGAAGACTGTTGAGCATCTGTGTGAACTAAAAAGGACAAAAAAAGGCTCCATTTATTAAGGCCCACAACAAAGCCTGAGATTCATTATTACATCTTGAACTCAACTCCCCCTATCCTCTTGTCACTTTGTCTCTGGGTGACGCTCCCTATAAAAAACAAGCCTAATTAATTATAATGTGTTTCATTCCCTCTCATTATTATCCTGCAGTGTCTTGGTCTAACTTCCAAAGAGTGTAGCAAAATGTGCTTTTAAGTGCATGTGCTTCTCCTCTGCTGAAAGTGTTTTCAATGGCAGAAAGGAATTTTTAGCTCTCCTTTTCTGAAAGGCCATGTCTTCTTCTGCCCTTTTTTCGCCAATAATTTGACAAAAACTGGTGGGCAAAGGGACTTTCTATTACACTTAACTCATTCACTCCCAGCCATTTTCACCGGTGCAACCCCGTTCGCTGTTTTACTGGATTTTGACTGATTTAGCAAGGCCCACAGAAAATTCTGTTCTATTGCTATATAAACATGGAACCCACCAAAAGAAACATTCCTCACTTCTTTCAGCAGGAAAAAAACATTAGTTCATATCTTTTTCCATTCTTTAGAAATCAGCATTAGAAAATAGTTTAGTTTGAGCAATTTTCCAATTTCTGATGAAAAAAAAACAGAGAAATTGAGCTTTTTGTAAACGCATACATTTCAAACATAACTTTGACTTTAACAGAGCTATTTTTTTGCTTTAGTTATGTACATCCCAAACATCTGAATAATGTTTTCCTTTTACAAAGTAATATAAACAACAAGAAAAATAGAGCTTTTGACAGCAAAGTAACAATTTATTTACACATAACTAACTGAAAGATGACGCTGTTCTGGCCGCGACAGCCAATAAAACCTTTCCCTCATTGCCGTCTGTCTCATAAAGATGGATTTTTAAAAAGTCTTTCTTTTGTGGCGACCACTGCCTCGTGTCAGAGTTCGCCTGGGGAACGTGTGTTCCTGGGGGGGAACTGTTTTGGCCGTGCGCGTTTCCGTGTGGGACACTGGAGGGTGCGGGAAACGCGAGCGGCTGACCACGGCGGCGCGGGCTCTGCTCGCCGAGCAGCATGGACTCAACGGCATCGTCCGCTGCACTGGTGGTCCCGGTCGTTCTGCTCGGTCGTCCGCCGCCTGGCATCCTGGACGTTCATTTGGTCGTCTTCCGCCAGCGCCCCGGCCGTGCAGCCCGGCTGTTCGTTCCGTTGAATCGGGTTGGAGTCTCACCAAATGCGCTACTGACCTCCAGTGGCCAGTTTTATTGCTTTGAAATGGATTTTCAGCATTGTGCTTTGGAGATGAATCAGAACCTAGAGATGTCTCTTGGGAAAAAAAATGTAAAAGACACGTGAATACGTCTTTGGGACACTGAAACAATTAAATATAGAACGTATTCATACGTTTTTGGGAGCAAATGAGTTAACCAGAGGTGGGTAAAGTAGCCAAAAACCTTTACTCAAATAGGAGTAGCGTTACTTCAAAATAATGTCACTCAACTAAAAAAAGTCATCCCAAAAAAATGGTTATTTTTTTTTTTTTTGCCAGTGACGCCAACAGTGGCGCTACCAGTTTCACCAATGAGACGTCACAACAATAATCACATGACTCCATTATACCAGTCAGACTCAAGCTTGCCGTTCTATGATTACCCATGCCTGTTCAATCACGCACTGTTTTAAAGCACAGTAAAAATGCAGTATTTAAAATAGAGGGCTGCCGTCAACATGACTCGAAAGTGTGGATTTTAATATCTTTCCAAGTTTTTATTTGGCACCGATTCACCACTGAAAACTGGAGATATTATCATTTTAGTTTCAAAATAGGAAATATGTTTTCTCCACTCAAGGGCGAATGATGCTTCATTTTTGTATTATTTTTTCTTGCGATGGAATTGAATTTTTTTTTTTTTTTTTGTATTTCTTTGGCTTAATAATGTTATATACAGTGCTGGCCAAAAGTGTTGGCACCCCTGGAATTCTGTCAGATAATGCTCAATTTCTCCTAGAAAAAGATTGCAATTACAAATGCATTGGTAGTAATCTTTATTTATTTTGCTCACAATGAAAAAACACAAAAGAGAATGGAAAACAAAATTAAATCATTATCATTTTACACAAAATTCCAAAAATGGGTCGGACAAAAGTATTGGCACCCTTTGAAAAATCAAGTGATGCGTCTCTAAGTTGTGTAATTAACAACACCTGTTATTTACCTGTGGCACATCACAGGTAGTGGCAATAACTAAATCTCTTTTGCAGCTAGTTAAAATGGATTAAAGTTGACTCAACCTGTGTCCTTGTGTTTACTACATTGAGCATGGAGAAACGAAAGAAGACCAAAGAACTGTCTGAGGACTTGAAAGCAAAATTATGAGGAAGCATGGACAATCCCAAGGCTACAAGTCCATCTCCAAAGACCTGAATGTTCCTGTGTCGACCGTGCACAGTGTCATCATTAAGTGTAAAGCTCATGGCACTGTGGCTAACCTCCCTAGACGTGGACGGAACAGAAAAATTGACGAGAGATTTCAACGAAAGATTGTGCGGATGGTGGATAAAGAACAGCGACTAATATTCAAACAAGTTCAAGCTGTCCTGCAGTCCGAGGGTACAACAGTGTCAACCCTTACTATCCGTTGGCGTCTCAGTGAAACGAGACTTTATGGTAGGATAACCAGGAAGACCCCACTTCTGACCCAGAGACATAAAAAAGCCAGGCTGGAGTTTGCCAAAACTTGTTTTGGAAGAATGTTCTCTGGTCAGATGAGACAAAAGTAGAACTTTTTGGGAAAAGGCACCAACATAGAGTTTTCAGGAAAAAAAGAGGCCTTCAAAGAAAAAGAACTATGTCCCTATAGGCCCCACAGTCAAACATGGCGGAGGTTCCCTGATGTTTTGGGGTTGCTTTGCTGCCTCTGGCTCTGGACTGCTTGACCGTGTGCATGGCAATATAAAGTCTGAAGACTACGAACAAATTTTGCAGCATAATGTAGGGCCCAGTATGAGAAAGCTGGGTCTCCCTCAGAGGTCATGGGTCTTCCAGCAGGACATTGACCCAAAACACAATTCAAAAAGCACCAGAAAATGGTTTGAGAGAAAGCACTGGAGACTAAAGTGGCCAGAAATGAGTCCAGACCTGAATCCCGTAAAACACCTGTGGAGAGATCTGAAAATGGCACCATTCAAATCTCAGAGACCTGGAGCAGTTGGCCAAAGAAGAGTGGTCTAAAATTCCAGCAGAGCATTGAAAGAAACTAACTGATGGATACCGGAAGCAGTTGTTTGCAGTTATTTTGTCTAAAGGTTGTGCTACCAAGTATTAGACTGAGGGTGCCAATACTTTTGTTCGGCCCATTTTTGGAGTTTTGTGTAAAATGATAATGATTTAATTTTTTTGATTATCTTTTGTGTTTTTTTGCAAGCAAAATAAATGAAGGTATTACTACCAAAGCGTTTGTAATTGCAATCATTTACTGAGAGAAATTGAGCATTATCTGACAGAATTGCAGTGGTGCCAATACGTTTGGCCAGTACTGTAATAGGTTATAGTACAGTATAATAATAGCAGTTCGTATAGATAACATTATGCGGAGAAAAAAAATACCATTGTTTAAAAAAGAAAAAAAAAAAAAAAATCAAACATCATAAGCAGTTACTCACAATGTTACTCTGTTGCTGTTATGACTTGGGTATTCTTATGACCAAATGTTTTTTTACTTGTACTTTAGTACATTTTTTTTTATGACTACTTTTACTTGAGTAATATTATTTTGAAGTAACGCTACTCCTACTTGAGTCACATTTTTGGCTACCCACCTCAATACAAGATCTGTATTGACTTTAGATGCTTGATTCCACATAGTTGTAATTTGGTGTGAGCACACAATCAATGAGCTCTAACAATTCAGCAGGATTGTATTAAATGGTGAGTATTTAACAGTGCTCAAATAGGATTTTAAATATTTGATGATTCATGGTTGTTATTAGCATGTTCATTTTTTACCAAAGTGAGAGTGATAATGCATTTATTCTATCCAGTGCTATGTTTTAGAGTCACTGCGTGTGTCACTGTGTCAGCTTGACTTTTCCGTTTTAACAAACAGACAACGTGGGGGGACAATGTCCTTCATTACGATGAAGTGATGTTGTTTCTTTCAAGGAGTAGCCAGGGAAAATGTTTTATGTGAGTTGGTCTCCAATAGGAAAATATTTGATGTTTAATTTCATATATGCCAATAGTGTTATTTCTCAACATCTGCAACTTTTAAAACTGTGAAATGCATTTAGTGGAACATTGGTGATTGACCGTCCTGATGAAATAGCAAACAAGAAATGTTAGACGTTTGTATTTGTGCGTCATGTTTTTGAAACTGTATGGTACATTGGAGTAATTGTGTTATGGTGTAGGAGAATTCCAAAGAGTCAGAATCACGCCAAAAACAATAACTGAGCCTTCACCGGCAATTCACTTTGTCATAATTATATGGCTTCTCCTTATCTATAATCCACAGCTTGCTTAAATTAATGCCGTAACAGAACATTTTCTCTTGGACTTCCCACAATTGAATGTTGATGAGGTACTTAGCAGCTTGATAGCAGGGTCATACCGGTGCTAAGTGGCATATTATGGGATGCGCCTCTACCTATTATAAGTGCCTGTTACCTTAAGGCTTTAATAAGCTGCATTTGCATGTTATTACATTAAGATAGCTTAGAGTTTATAGATAATTTGTCTGCTCTTAGCACTTCTCATAACTAGAAGTTGGACTCCTTTTAAAGTTTTATGGAATCATCTGTATTATACTCAGAAGTGAAAGTGGGTAGAATTTCTTGCCGGAACTCTCTGACATCTGCCACGGAGGTAGATTTAAAAAATAAATTGGGGGGGGGGGGGGGGGGGGGCGTGGTCAAACCTCTTAAAATCACTGAAATGCAGAGAAAAATGCTTTTGGCACAGTTATGGAACCCCAAAAAGGAAAAAATTAAATAAATAAAAACAACATTTTAAAATAAATACCATTTTGATAAATAATAGACAAATTGTGTAATATGACAGCATTAAAAAAAATCTTAAATAGCCTTGTTATCTGAATTAGAATCATATTTTGAGACAATTTGACTGCGAAGCTGACGAGAAATTAGTCTTTTAATCTGCCGTTTAGCCAAGCCATTATAGTGCTCTTGCGTCCCCAGCTGGGTGATGACGTCGGCAGGGTCAAAATTTTATCTGATTTAGAATTCAGCCCATTGAGGGGGAAGATTCAGAACGAGGAAAATACGACAAAGAGCAGCAAAATGTCATGATTGTTTCAATCTCTACTCCAATATTTTTACAGGATATTCTTTTTATCAAAGTATTTTTTTCCCAAATGCTAAATAAATGGTATGGTCATGACAAATAACAGTCTTGTGCTTAATGGAATATGAAATATTAAAAATGCATTTATTCAGTATTCAGGGCAAAATTACTGCATAATGGTCAAAACACACAAAACTACCCCGAATCATGTCACACAGGGTGGTGGGGTTTATTGTCTTCACCGAGCGGCCAGCCCCCGGCAGCGAGCAAGTTACGGCTCGTCGTTTTGCTGCGGCCACGGCGGGCTGGCATTGCTGGTCACCGGGAAAGAAAGCCGAAAATAGCCCATTCTCGGTGGACAAACCGGCCGACGTCGGAGCGGGGGGCTGCTCGTGGTCAAACCAAGGATCGTGGTCTATTGGCGGCCACACGAAGAGGACCGTCGGGGTGGAAGTGACCATGGTGTGTGACAAGCCACCGGTCGTTGGCCGAGTAGCCTCGGAGGACAAGGAGCATTGTCACCCACAAAATGCAAGCCACCTCCTTAAAACATGTGCCATGATCCCAGTATTTGGCAACAAAAGCCTGCAGCACATTGGGCTGGCATGATACAAAAAAATAAAAGTTTTTTTTTTTCCCTATAATAGCCTTTTTATTTCATAATGTCGTTTTTCAGCACATTGAATTGTGTTCAGTCAGTCATACACATTAGGCGGAGTCTGGCCTTTAGCATTTGGTAGCGTTTGGCTGTTAGCATTTGGTAGCATTGATAAACTGTTAGGTTGAACTTCTAGAAAGCATCTCATCAAACACACACTGCTACTGAAATCCTTGCTCAGGCTGAGGTAAATGCTTTTCGTTACTATTCAACTAGTTCGCAACTTCTCTGAATAACTCTGAAAGTGACGCTACCAAATCCTAGCGCAGCTAGCAAGACTCCACGATCCAGACAATCTCTTAACTGACGCCGCCATATATATTTGTTTGACAGCACACACTTTATTGTGCTGGAAAACGAAAAAAGGCCATTGTGGAAAATGACATTATGAAAAAATATGTCTGTGAAAAATGCTTTTGATCTTGTAAAATGTCATTGTGGTGAAAAACAACATTATGAAATGGCTATTTTGTAAAAAGGCATTATGAAAAAAAACCCGCTTTTGGCAAAAATGCGTTTTATCTTTTTTAAAATAATGTTACCTTTTACAATTTAAGGGCCATATAACACAATTTGTCTGTTATTTAACAAAATTGTATTCATTTAAAAAATGTTTTTATTTATTTAATTTTGACCGTTTTGGGGTTCCATACAATTATACATAGAAAACACCAGTGTTGTTAGTCTTACTTTAAAAAAGTAATTACTGTAGCTACAGTTACATATAACTTTACTTTTTAAATTTTGTTACTCTGCAATAATCAAAAGATCATCTCATCAGCAAGCTCTGCAGGAGCCTGATAACGATCCTGATTATTTGATTCAGGTGTGTTAAAGGAAGGAGACATGGAAAACAAGCTGAATAGCGCCTCGCGAGGAGCAGGGTTGTAGACCCCTGCTTTAGGGGTTCCATACAGTTAGTGGTACCGCTCTGAATCTACTGCTTCTCCTGTGTTTACTGTAGTTATTTGAATAAAAAACATCACACAAGGTTCATGGATACGTCATTCAAGAAAAGTTCAGTGCAGGTGACTAGTTTTCGTATTTAAAAAAAAAAAAACCCAATTATTATTATATTGTAGCGTCTACAAGGACAGCGCCAGCTAGGTAATGATAATGCACACTCAGCAGGAAAACAGTACATTATTTTCAATTACTTGTACCGACCTGGACGACACGAACTGGATGTAAAAAAAATGCTGTCCACGCTATATGCTAATGCTAACGAGAACGCGAATGCTATGTTAATGCTCCGAGCCACCTTGCCAATCATCATTGCATTTGCAATGGCGTCACCACACCCTTCCCTCCTCCTCACTCCTGCTTGTGCTCTCTTCTCCGCTCTGTTCATGTCCCTCAGACAACTTGCACTTCATTCAACCCTATTGTAGTAAGGCACCCCTTCGCATCCTCAGTAACGGTGTTGCAAAGATGTGAAAAGTAATTAATTAGGTTGCTCATTACTGAAAAAAATAACACCGCTAGAAACGCCGTTATACTCTAATGCCGTTATTAAAAACACTGTAAATCACAAGTCTGACACATGCATCAGGCTATTGCGTGTAACAATGCCCAGCCTGCATCTCCTATTTTTTCCCCCTCATTTCTCCACATGTAAATGCAAAGCCTTGACTTTAACTACCATATTTTCCGCACTATAAGGCGTAGCTAGAAGGCACACCTTCAATGAATGGCCTATTTCAAAGGGAATCTAGGACTTACAGGCTCTAAAAGGCCACAGTTGTTCTCTTACTCTAAAATATGTTATTAGAAACACATATATTATTGCCATTGATTTAAAAATCTATAACATGTAGTACATGTTTTGACCTGCTGAGGGCGCCATGTTTTATGAGTGCAATAGACGCTCGGGGTGATGATGTAGTTTGTCTATTCGATTGTTGATTCCTTCCTACGCAGTGAGACGTCCAAGAAACGCGCACATCGGTTAAAAGCGGCGAGTACTTTCTATGTGTTTTTATTGAGTCTTTTATTACCTTTTCATTGACTCAGAATACTTTTTGCATGTATTTCCCTCTTATACCTTTAAGCATTGTGTTTTCTTGTGGTAGCTTTAAAACAGATTGTTGATCTGTAGCTTTTAGGTGTGTCTTATAGTGTGGAAAGTAAGGTACTTCACACTTGCCAATGTCGTGCATTCAACAACTAGTTACATTTTATAGCTCAGTGGGCTGTGATGGTTGGTTGTGCAGTATTTGGATGCACCAATCATATGTGTGGTTTGCCAAGGACCAAGAGCAGCAGAAAAAATGGATGGCGATGGTCAGCTGTCAAAACATGAATTTGAAAGTTTTTTTGTGTTGTGTTTTTTTTCTGTTTAAAAAGGGACTCGGTGACCACAGCCAACAGTCGGCATCAGCTGTTCCAGCACAAGCTGCAGCATGATGTGTATAATGAAAATGTAATGTCTGACCTAATAAAAATATAAATTAAATTAGTTTTCTATTATAACTTTGTGTCTATTATTTGTTTAGATCACTTTTCGATCTATAAACATCACTTAAATATACTATATATATCTTCAACATTTTGATTTAGGGAATACAGGTTGTTATGCAATAACATGGTACTCTACGATAAGGGTGATACCTTCAAAGCTTACAAAATCAAGCTAACAAGCACATGAAAGCCAGTTAGGCTGTATTGGCTGAGAGAAATTGTGTTGGTTCGTTCCACTCAAATGGATCGACATGAACTATGTTTTATAATATATAAATGTTGCTAATTAGTACCCCTAAAAAAAGTACTACTCATGGTTTCCAGTCATTTTTTAATAATTAGCTTTTTTGTGTCGGTCTTTTTTTTTATTTTTTATTTTTTTTATTATTGTGGCGCAGTGATATTGTGTGTGAAGGTGTTTTAGGTCACGTGCACCAATAAGAGACTAGGATTTTTGCCATGGTTTCAAAAAACACACAACATGGCGTTGACCGCATCCAGCTCCGACATGAGCGAATAAGAACAAAAGATAAGGAAACCGCATTCCAAATTTAGTCAAAAGGCATCAAAACAATGCGATATGCATCTATCATCTGTCCAAGGGTGAAAAAGTGGAGGAATTTAGACGAAAACGGTGGGGAACCTACAGAGCCTGCGTCAGTCAATGGCTTTCTCTCCAGGCTCTGTCGAAGGATCTTGCGGAAAATGATGAACATTGCATCGACGTGGATTTTTAACAAAGTTTACATTGACTACAGGTAAGCCACAAACACGCCTTTTGTTGTGAATAATAATGGACGTTGGGGGGGCTTCTGGTCATCCCACATACAGTGGGGCAAATAAGTATTTAGTCAACCACCAATTGTGCAAGTTCTCCTACTTGAAAAGATTAGAGAGGCCTGTAATTGTCAACAAGGGTAAACCTCAACCATGAGAGACAGAATGTGGAAAAAAACAGAAAATCACATTGTCTGATTTTTAAAGAATTTATTTCCAAATTAGAGTGGAAAATAAGTATTTGGTCACCTACAAACAAGCAAGATTTCTGGCTGTCAAAGACGTCTAACTTCTTCTAACAAGGTCAAACGAGGCTCTACTCGTTACCTGTATTAATGGCACCTGTTTTAACTCATTATCGGTATAAAAGACACCCGTCCACAACATCAATCTGTCACACTCCAAACTCCACTATGGCCAAGATCAAAGAGCTGTAGAAGGACACCAGAGACAAAATTGTAGACATGCACCAGGCTGGGAGGACTGAATCTGCAATAGGTAAAACGCTTGGTGTAAAGAAATCAACTGTGGGAGCAATTATTAGAAAATGGAAGTCATACACGACCACTGATAATCTCCCTCGATCTGGGGCTCCATGCAAGATCTCACCCCGTGGCGTCAAAATGATGACAAGAACGGTGAGCAAAAATCCCAGAACCACAGAGGGGGGCCTAGTGAATGACCTACAGTGAGCTGGGACCACAGTAACAAAGGCTACTATCAGTAACACAATGCGCCGCCAGGGACTCACATCCTGCACTGCCAGACGTGTCCCCCTGTTGGAGAAAGTACACATCCAGGCCCGTCTGCGGTTTGCTAGAGAGCATTTGGATGATCCAGAAGAGGACTGGGAGAATGTGTTATGGTCAGATGAAACCAAAATAGAACTTTTTGGTAGAAACACAGGTTCTCATGTTTGGAGAAGAAAGAATACTGAATTGCATCCGAAGAACACATACCCACTGTGAAACATGGGGGTGGAAACATCATGCTTTGGGGGTGTTTTTCTGCAAGGTGACCAGGACAACTGATCTGTGTAAAGGAAAGAATGCATGGGGCCATGTATCGAGAGATTTTGAGTGAAAATCTCCTTCCATCAGCAAGGGCATTGAAGATGAGACGTGGCTGGGTCTTTCAGCATGACAATGATCCCAAACACACAGCCAGAGCAACAAAGGGGTGGCTTCTTAAGAAGCATTTCAAGGTCCTGGAGTGGCCTAGCCAGTCTTCAGATCTCAACCCCATAGAAAATCTGTGGAGGGAGTTGAAAGTCCGTGTTGCCCAACGACAGCCCCAAAACATTACTGCTCTAGAGGTGATCTGCATGGAGGAATGCGCCAAAATACCAGCAACAGTGTGTGAAAAGCTTGTGAAGAGTTACAGAAAACGTTTGGCCTCCGTTATCGCCAAAAAAGGGTACATAACAAAGTATTGAGATGAACTTTTGGTATTGACCAAATACTTATTTTCCACCATGATTTGCAAATAATTCTTTAAAAACCAAAATGTGATTTTCTGTTTTTTTTTCCATATTCTGTCTCTCGTGGTTGAGGTTTACCCATGTTGACAATTACAGGCCTCTCTAATATTTTCAAGTGGGAGAAAATGCACAATTAGTGGTTGACTAAATACTTATTTGCCCCACTGTATGATCGTAATTCTTCATCATGTCCATGAATGTCTTTTGTAGCATGTCCATTCGCAGCACTTCCTGGTCAACTACAATCTTTTGACGGATTAATGGTCTCACAGAAGAAATTGTAGCTGTCAGTGAAGGGTGTTTCAGGTCCTAAAAACATGCACACACACATAAACCATGTGGGAACAGTTTCATCCATGTCATATTTGCATAATCATTCAAACAAAATTATCTAAGCTTGTCAATTCCGCCAATTTTTCCTGAATTAAATTATCAAACAGGTGTTTGAAACTATAGTTAAACAAACTAATGACTATGTTGTTTGTCAATGCCTCTGTACCATTTCAAAACACAAAAGACCCCCTCCCAGTTATTTAATGGCAATGCTATACAAGTCTCAAAAACTAAACTTTTTGCTCAATGTGAAACAATCTAACATAATAATGGTTACTTCTTAAAATGGCCATCACAGTTACAATGGACTCCCTCTTAGTTATTTAATGGCAATGCTATACAAGTCTCATTTTGCTCAATGTAAAACAATCAAACATAATAATGGTGACTTCTTGAAATGACCATCACAGTTACAGTTATATGTGATCTGACCAGAAGCTCTCCAACCCCCATTATTATTAACAAAAAAGGCGTGTGTGTGGCTGACCTGTAGTCAGTGTCAATAAAAATCCATGTCAACGCAATCTTTATCATTTTCAGCAAGATCCTTCGACGGAGCCTGGAGAGTAAGCCATTGTATTTTGCAGGTTCTGCAAGTTTCCCGCCGTTTTCGTCTACCTTCCTGCAGTTTTTCACCCTTGGACAGATGAGAGATGCATATAGCATCGTTACGATGCCTTTTGACTAAAGTTGGAATGCAGTTTACTTATCTTTAGTTCATATTCGCTCGTGTCGGAGCTGGACGTGGTTGACGCCATGTTGAGTGTTTTTTAAACCATGGCAACAATTGGTGCACGTGAGAAAAAACAGCTTCACACACTGACTATACTACTCCGCCGTATCAATATCACTGCGCCACAGTAAAAAAAAAAAAGACCCGACACAAAAAACGCTGATTATTAGGGTTGTTCCGATCATGTTTTTTTGCTCCTGATCCGATCCCGATCGTTTTAGTTTGAGTATCTGCCGATCCTGATATTTCCCGATCCGATTGCTTTTTTTTTTGCTCCCAATTCAATTCCATTCATTCCCGATCATTTTTCCCGGTCATATACATTTTGGCAATGCATTAAGAAAAAAATGAATAAAACTTGGACGAATATATACATCCGATTGCTCTTTTTTTTGCTCCCGATTCAATTCCAGTCATTCCCGATAATTTTTCCCGATCATATACATTTTGGTAATGCATTAAGAAAAAAATGAATAAAACTCGGACAAATATATAAATTCAACATACAGTACATAAGTACTCTATTTGTTTATTATGACAATTAATCCTCAAGATGGCATTTACATTATTAACATTCTTTCTGTGAGAGGGATCCACGGATAGAAAGACTTGTGACTTTGTATATTGTGACTAAATATTGCCATCTAGTGTATTTGTTGAGCTTTCAGTAAATGATACTGTAGCCATGCCCAAATGCATGAGGGGAAGTGGAACCATGACTGTGCGTAGTGCTACCAATTGATATATCTTCTCTGCGTTGGGAAATAACATAAGGTGTTAAAAAAAAAGATCAATTGCAACCTTGCTTCCCCACATTGCTTCCCATGATATTTCTAATCGTAGGGAGAGGGATTGTAAGGCTTTAACCATTTAAAAAAAAATTCAAATTAAAAATTCACTCTACTCATTTTACGCTGCCTTTTATCTCTCTTTATAGGTAAAACGGCGCCATTACAAATTGAGCGCAACAATGCGTGAGTGGGTCGTGCAACACATGCATTAATTGCGTTAAATATTTTAACGTGATTTTTAAAAAGATTAATTACTGCCGTTATCGGGATAAATTTTATAACCCTACCTTAAGCCTAAACTAAAGACTCTGGATGAGTGTAACATATTATGTCTGTAATGTTGAATACAATTAGAAAACGATTTAATTAAAATATATATAAATATTATAAAAACGCATGGCCGATATTTTTTTGCCGTTTCCGATACTTTGAAAATGACGTGATCGGACCCGATCGATCGGCAGATCGGGACATCTCTACTAATTATAAAAACATGACTGAAAACCGTGAGTAGAACTTTTTTGTGGGTATTAATTAAGAAACGGATATTTGTTATAAAGCAGAGTTCATGTAGATCCACTTCAGTGGAACGGAAACCATTTCTAAGCACTTTTTCCATGTTCTCAATACAGGCTAAGTTGTCTACCAATACTCACAATTACAGATAAGTGTATGCGTCACAAAGGGCCAATACAGCCTAAGTTGTCTCACCAATACTCACAATTACAGATAAGTGTATGCGTCACAAAGGGCCTCTAAAAGAGTTGGCGATTTAAGATAGTGACTGAATCAATTTCTTCCTGCCGAAACCTTCCCAATTAGCAGAGTCAGCTTAAAAAGTAAGAGAAAATCGCTCGTCAACCAAGATAAAATATAATTACGCCTTGCACATACAAATAAAGCTCAAATAAATACAGTACATCATAAAGTGCCTCTGATAATATACAGACAGTTTAAAATTCAAAAGAGGTCGTTTTTTTCATCAAGTTACCTCCATTTATACTTGACAGCCAGCCATTTAAAAAAATGGGGTCCACTTTCGTCAAAGTGATGTTTGGAACTATTTAAGGCTCCATTACCCAGAAGTAAAATCATATACTGGATCCCTATGGGAGTGTCGCAACTCTCTTTCTAAATGGCTCTGGGCTGTACTAAACACAGACACACAAACCTCGTTTATGCACACACACAAAACTCCGGTTGAATGAACAATAACACACGCTGCAATGGCAAGTGCGCATGAGAGTGGAGGCTTTTCAGGCTGGTAATGCAAACATTATTTTAACTTTAAAAATGATTTTTCACATTGTTATTTTTAAGTAAGGTTACTTTCATAATTGAATAACAAGTAATTACCGCCAGAATTATTGCCAGAAGCTCGTCTTACTTACTCAAAACTCAGGATTTTATAGATGAATATGGCTCCATCTGATACTATATGCTGCTACAAAAGAACAATTTGTTTTACAATTAAATGGATGGGCATCCAGGGTTTTCCCTGGGATTTTTTGAAGCTGTGGTGGTGGGCTGCATCGGAGTTTGACAACCTCACCATGTCGTTCCACGGTGATTTTTTTGTTCATGTTTTTTTAACCGAAGAAGAACCATAACAAAGATATACGTATTTGAAATATTTCATTAGCCAAGCTAATGTCGTAACTCTGAGCAACGGTACATGTACGTAAAATGCGTAGCTGATTACAGCTACGTTACTCTAGGTAATGATACAACCCAGGGGTTGGCAACCCAAAATGAGCCATATTTGACCCAAAAAAACACAAACATTGATACAGTATGTCTGGAGCCGCAAAAAATTAAAAGCCTTCTATAAGCCTTATAATGAAAGCAACACCGGCTGTATGTATTTATATTAGCTATTTTAGCCTACTATCTAAATGACTAAGTTGGCTACAAATACATAATTAGCCTTCATGATTAAATGTTTATTTTCCCTGCATTGGATCCTATTGAGAATGACGCACCATGTGACGACTCGGTTGTACGATTCCACCTCATGCTTAACTTCATTACCATATTAATGAATTGAGGGAATGTTTATGTCATGTTTGTCCTCTGACAGAAACCATATTAAAACAAATTTCCCTCCCCCATCTTTTTCCATTTTTCAAAAATCTTTGAAATAGCTCCAGGGAGCCACGAGGGCAGCGCTAAAGAACCGCGGGTTGCATACCCCCATCCTGGTCCTTCTTTTCCTTTTATTTGGCCCTAATACGTACTACATTACCACAACAATAATAGTCCTACTTAACGGAACCATTTCAAGGAATAGGGGGGAAATTTTAATAGCCTTGTAATGAGTTTTACTAGTTTCGGTGAGAAGGTGAATAGTATTTTTTGTTGTTCGTGAACTACATTTACACTCAAACGCACATCAAGGGAATATTAAGGAGATGCATGAAAGTCATTTTTCGAGTGTCCCAGAGCTCGCGAAACTTGGAAAAAAAATGTGCATTTATCAAAGTTTCGTCAGCCATGATTGTGTATATCCGTCTGCCGAAACAGCCTGATATCACAGATATAAGTACGCCTGCCCCTCGTTGTTGACGTTAGCGCATTGGCGCTCTGGCATTATTTTGGGCCCCGCCTCTCGGCGCAAATTCATTCAAACTTGTTGTCCCTTCCAAGACAGCTGTCCACTGCTCACTTTCGCCGAAAAGTCCGATCCAAACTACTGTAATGCCCCGGATATGGGGAAGGAGGAGAGGAGCCGGTATTGGCTTACCCGCTTTATTGTGGTAACAATAATAAAGAAAAACAATAACACAATAACAGCGGGCTGCCGTGATCGTTATCGCTCGCTATCTCGCCCGTTCTCCCATTCTTCCTACTTGCTTCCCCCTACGTCACAGCTCCCCAGTCCGATTGTCTCTTAAAGGGGCTGCGCTTAGTTACGGACATTACAATAAACAATAAATAGGTTGCTGCTGAACTCTTCACACTCGGCAGCTGCTAGTTTGAAACGGCCTTAAAAAAATGAAAAACTAAAATAAAAATAAAACATCTCATTTGCAAGCCGGGCGGCTTTTATTTTGGTGTGGCGGTACGCCACAATCTCTTATATGTAGGGGAAACTCTGGGCATCCACTATTTGTTACGACAAGAAAATGCGATGCTAGCGTTGATTATCTGTTTGCAACTGGCACTCAGAGGACTTTATTGCCACAGTATGCTACAACAAAGTTGCTATAAAAGGGCTAGCGCTAGCTGTTAACCGTTTTTAAGAGGATTTCATCCACTTCAAGTTCAGAAGGCAAGGTAAAGTGGATTATATAAATATATATATATATATATATATATATATATATATATATATATATATATATATATATATATATATTATCTTTGTAAATATAGTGACCTGTTTTTTAAAGTTAGTTTGTTTTGAAGCATTCAGACAACACGAATCGGTGATGTTGATGCACGTTTATCTGGTTAATATATTTTTTAACAAATATTTCTGTGTAACATCTATGTAAATATCCAATGTTAAGATGTGGACACCTGCGGCCTATAGTCAGGTACGGCGTATATGTGGATATATTTCTAAAATTCTGTGACCTTTGGCCTGTGCGGCTTATAATCAGGTGAACTTATAGTCCAGAAATTACAGTAGTTACTTTTTCAGAGAAGTAACGATGAATTTACTTTTCAAAAGTAACTTAAAAAATACTGTTCAAATCACAGTAGCCATTCCAAAACTAGTACATGCTGGTATGATTTGAATAAGAGGTTTATGGGACATAATAGATCCCCTGAAGGCCATCAAAGAATTTATTTTCCAGTGATTTAACGGAAAGCATATTTGGAATGTTAATTCAGTGTTTTCACATCCACTCAACTCCAAAGCTGCCTTTACTGACATCTGCCGTGGTGGGAATTCTTTTAAACACCAGCCACCATAGGCGATCTGCCTTATTGACCTCAAGCAGATGACCTCTAGGCTTTGTTTGAGCAGCTGTTACTCCCAAGAGAAGGAATCACAAATGCGGAAGGAAGACATTTTCCTGTTAGCATGGTGGACTAGCGGTTGGTTTGTCTGCCTGACAGCTATGATGTTTGGGTTCAAATGCTATTCATATATTGTTTTTCAGACATGTCTGGCGTCATGCACGCTCAAAAATGGGTTGCATTCCTGAAATTAGTCACTATAGAAAAGAGATGAAGAAGTCTACATCCCCATTAATGCCTATTCTAATCAGAAAATAAAGATCTAGTCTCCATAGGGCTACAAACAATGTAAGCACTTCCTCTTTGAGGTTCGCCCTTTCATTGATCTCCTTGCCTCTTTTGTTCCTCTGCAGATGGTCAACAGGGCTTGAAAAGTATTTTCAAAGAGCACAGTGGAAAGGCAGGAGTCACAAGTTAATTCATTCATGTAGATTTTTTTTCAACCCTCCTGTCTTGGGGGTGTTTGTATTAAATAAGATGAAAGGGAACCCTTCAAAAACAGAAATAAAAAAATCGCTGTTGATTGATCGTCATGGCAGGCTTTTAAGTTAGTCAATTTCCTACTTCTTATGCAAATCAACTCATTACTTGTATAGCACCTTAAGAGCAACCTCATCGGCAACTGATACTACTTCAAACATTCCATTGCATACCATCAATCAACTCATTTTCTTTACTGATTATCTTGTTTTGGGTGGCAGGAGTCTGGAACTTCTTCCAGCTGTCAACCAGTGGAATGCAGGCTACCAATCAGGTCAATCATTCACAATATCACTGGTTGGGAATCGAATCCAAGAGAGTCGAGTGAATAACTATATGTAGTCTGCGACAGGTTGCGGGCATTTCCTTCCGTCCGTCCGTCCGTCCATCTGCTTGCTCCGGGGTCGGGTCACGGGGGCAGCAGCTTTAACAGGAAAGCCCAGACTTCCCTCTCCCCAGCCACTTCAACCAACTCCTCCGGCAGGATCCCAAGGCATTCCCAGGCTAGCAGAGAGACATAGTCCCCCTAGCGTGTCCTGGGTCATCCCCGGGGCCTCCCGCCGGTGGGACATGCCCGGAACACCTCTCCAGGGAGGCGTCCAGGAGGCATCCGAACCAGATGCCCGGGCTACCTCGGCTGGCTCCTCTCGACGCAGAGGAGTAGCGGCTCAACGCCGAGTCCCTCCCGGCTTTTCACGCTATCTCTAAGGGAGAGCCCGGACGCCCTGAGGAGCAAATTTATTTCGGCCACTAGTATCCGGGCTCTTGCTCATTTGGTCACGACCCATAGCTTGTGACCATAGGTGAGGGTAGGAATGTAGATCGACTGGTAAGTCAAGAGCTTTTCCTCTTTCTTCACCACTACGGACTGGTGCAGAGTCCGCATTACTGCAGACGCTGCACCGATCCGCCTGTCGATCTCCCGCTCCCTGCTACCCTAACTCGTGAACAAGACCCCAAGATACTTGAACTGCTCCACTTGGGTCAGGATCTCATCCCTGACCTGGAGAGGCCACTCCATCTTTTTCCGACTGAGGACCATGGTCTTGGATTGGAGGTGCTGATCTTCATTCCAACCGCTTCACACTCGACTGCGAACCGCTCCATTGAGTGTTGGAGGTCAATGCTTGGTGAAGCCAACAGCA
The DNA here is from genome assembly GCF_030265065.1 of Corythoichthys intestinalis. Taxonomy (NCBI): domain Eukaryota; kingdom Metazoa; phylum Chordata; class Actinopteri; order Syngnathiformes; family Syngnathidae; genus Corythoichthys; species Corythoichthys intestinalis. The sequence continues at coordinate 36,494,947 of NC_080414.1, read as the reverse complement.
CCACATCATCTGCAAACAGCAGAGATGCAATGCTGAGGTCACCAAACCGGACCCCCTCAAAGCTTCGGCTGTGCCTAGAAATTCTGTCCCTAAAAATTATGAACAGAATTTTTGACAAAGGGCAGCCTTGCCTAAATTGACAAAAAAAATATGTATATATCAGGCATGAAAATCTCTCACCTTTCGGCGAAATTCGCCGTTTTGAAGTCAAAAAGGGCGATCTACGTGAATTGCGTAGATCCGAGGAGAAATTCTTTTTGGGGGGGGTCGGGAGGTTTTATTCAATTATTATTATTATTATCATCATGTGATTAACTTAGTACGTAAACTGAGCACTTAAGAAATCCAGTCAGCAAATCCTTCTAGATGCTTCACTGACGAGAACCAATCATCGGCCCAAACTGCGTTCCATTATTCCAATCGCGCGCACTCTTTACGTGTACATGGAGTGCTTGGAGAGCCTTTGGTTGCATTGCAAATCCAGAGCGGGGCAGAACAAAGCGCAGCATACACACTTGCCTGTATTTGCCAGCAGATTGAATTTGGTGAGTAATGCTTTCAATCGTTTTCATATTTTGCGATATAATAAAGTTACTGCTATTCGTTGCAACTTGCGTTGAACACTGCCAGAGCTAGCCAAATCTCCCGTGAAAAAATAGCTCCCGTTAAATTGGCGTCAAGCTCGTGTATTTAGCGGTAATATTAACGAAGAAACGCACTGTTGAGTCAAATTAAGCGGCATGCTCTCAGATGGAGTGGGGCGCCTCGCATCGCTCCCGTCGTCCGCCAGAGACACGTTATTTTCGGCTGGGACTTGAGCTGACGGCCGGTGTCGGCACAACACCGGCCCGACGAGTGGTGGGAATGACTCTGGCTTCTTAAAGCTTTTCAGAAATACAGGGATCCCTCGTTTTTCGCGGTTAATGGGGACCAGAACCCGCCGCAATAAGTGAAAACCGCGAAGTAGCGCCCCCCCCCCCCCATTTTTTTGTGCGTGTTCAATGTATTTATTCAGATTTTACATTGGAAAAAAGATACATATATATATAAGACATGTTTTTTCACTTTTTTCACCAAAGTATCTTTTATAAATGGGTTTCAAGCACTTCAAAATGTAAGAATTAAGATAAGTTTTAAACATGTTACTGCCCCACCAAATTATTTTTTAAACAAGAATAAAGTTGTAAGAAAATGCTTGGCTTTATTAAATGCTTCATAGTGAGTCTACTCAAACCCTCTCAGGCTTTGTTAAACGGTGATTGACACATGTGCAAAGTTTTTCTTTTTATATATATATTTTTGTTTGAAGCAACTTGTTTGATTGAATAATAAAGACACAAATGTCCTAGCCAAAATGTGGCCCAAACGCAAAACAACATTACTTCAATGGAAAAATTTGTTTCAGTCAAGAAAAATAGTTTTCAAATGCTTTTTTTTGTCCCAATTTCATTTTTGCAATCAAAAACAATTTTTTTTGTTGAAGTGACTTTTTGGGGATTAAAAGTATATCCTGTATTTTGATTGAAACAACTTTGTTTTTGATAGAAGTAACTTTGTTTTTTGATTGAATAACAAAAACACAAATCTACCTCCATCGTTATTGAGAGAGAAAGAAATTAAGAAAGCTTTAAAACTAAAAGCCACCGGGGAGGCTGTTTTTATTTTATTTTTTAAATATTTATATTTCATTACATAGACATGCCTCGTAGGGAAATGAGATTGAGGGATAAAAAAAGGAGTTGGATGAGGCTGCTAAAGGCAGTGGATACCTCATCAGCTGGGTGAATAGCAGACCTGGTAAGAACAAGTTTGCAAGGATAGTCGGGTATTAAATACAATTATAAACACAATTACAATGTTATTTTTCTATAAGATTTTATGTCATTGCTTTATTAATCATTAGGTGCTAGAGTTGTTAAGTATGGATAATAATGAAATAATAGTTTTGAGAAAACTGTGCTGTTGGTGGCTCAGTGACCATCTGATGTGGTTTGTTCTCAGATGAACAAGTTGAGGAAGGAAGTTTTGATGCAGAGGTTGAAGGAAGAAAAGAGGCAGACTGACTGAGTCACAGCCAGAAAGTGTTGATGGCAGTTTTGATTTCTATTCACTGTTGCCCCCTCCCAATTAAAGTATGTCACAGTCGCAGCCAATTATTATCTAAAGCTGGTTAAAATTGAAGTTATGTTATTTTAAGGTGTATTAAATACTTGTTCATGTGCCCCTTTTGATCTACAAGCACCCACCCCTCCACCGGTCTCTGCACGGCCCTGCTGAAACACAGTATGGGTCGACAGAGCTCAATATTTTGTTGGGGTGTACAGTGTACTGGAACATATTTCCTCCACGCCCTTCTCACCTTTTTAACCCCTGACCCATTTTCATGCCTGAATATATATATATATATATATATATATATATATATATATATATATATATATATACACAGGGGTGCACATAATTTTTTTGCCCAGGTTCTCAGAGGAGGACCTGGAGATGTGACTTGGTCCTCATTGAGCTTGAGAGCCGACCCGCCTGATGCGATAAATTTATGACAAGCTTTACTTAGAGCCAATTAACTTTAATTAATTATATTACCAATTAATGCCTGATTAACATCAACTGGCACAACAAAATTGCCATTACTTTGAAGTGAAATGTAAAGAAATAAACATAAACGCACCAATTCAAAATAAAGGGCATTATGCGGCTCCCACATTAACGCCAAGCCTTTATAAAAGTGGGATGTCCTCCTCATAAGACCTCATTGAACGTGCATGTTTAGCTTTGTAAAATACGAGCAAAAACACGTTTGTCAGTGCACGGCGCTGTTTTCATTACCTTTATTCCGCCACTTGTCCATAGGGCGAGTACGGTGCTGTCTGACATTGATAGTTTGCTTAATTGCCACATGCTCTCTGTTTTTTTCGTGCTTTTCAAAGTTTGGATGGCTGAAATTCTTTGACCCTACATAAAATGCGCTGCTCTTATCGGCGACATTGGGATTCTCACGGCACATTTTGTACCGCATTTCCGTGCGAGAATCATTTACTTCTAGCCATGGTACCTCCTGCAGCAACTTTTCAGCTAAAGTCCTTTTTTCGGTAGCTCCGGTGATGTCTCTGTCGTCTGTCTGTCTTTTGACGGGAGTGGGGGAACACGGAAGTAATTACTCAGTGTGGCCTGCCTCTTCGACATTTTGAGAAGTTATTTTCTCGTGTCCGCCGCAAATACAGTGGTCAGCCATCGGTACGCAAAAGCATATGTAAACCTTTGAGGGCCAGCGCGTTTGTCTACGTCCAGTACGCATGCGCACCACTTATGTGCACCCCTGTATATATATATATATATATATATATATATATATATATATATATATACACATACTGAATTGTGCACAACATCCCCTTGATTGCTCGTTTGAGGTCCTCCCTTCAGGCAGGAGATTCAGAGTCCCTTGATTTAAGTTAAATAGGACAAAGAACTCCTTCCTACCCAGTGCAATTCTGCTGCTAAATTTGCACAATTCTTGCACTTAGATGCAAAACTGTCTGTGGCATTTTAAATTTGTAGTCTGTGTTATTTTATTGTATGTGTATGAGTTGTTGTGTTATCTGTTATCTGTATGCTTACCTGCTGTAAGACAAGTTTCCCCTTCTTAGGAGACAATAAACAATAAACTTAAACTTAAAACTAGTGGAGTCAACCCTCGCTGGGACCGAATTCCCATGTCCCAAAAGTTAGCTTCTGCAGCTGGGGGTCGGACCGCCAAGGCAGCCTTTTGCTGCCGCCCAACTCCCTATGCACCCGACCCCTTTGGCCCATCCCACAGGTGGTGAGCCCATGGGAAGGGGAACCCAGGTTGCCTTTTCGGGCTGTGCCCGGCCGGGCCACATGGGGTTCAGGCCCGGCCACCAGACGCTCGAGCCTGGTCTTCGAGCCCCACCTCCAGGCCTGGCTCCAGAGCGGGGCCCCGGTAACCCGAGTCTGGGCAAAGGAAACCTGAGTCCATTTATTTCATTTATCTTTTTTTTTTTTTTAGCATTTGCAGATATTCAATAAAAATAACAGTGTGGTATGGTACTGCATAATTGGGGTCACTTGAAAAGAGCTATAAAGAGAAAAAGTCTGATATTTCATGTCCAGAGTGGACCATGGGCGTCGCCAGACATATTTCACTGGGGCATGTGCTCCAGTATTGATTTGCAGTGCCCCAGTATGAATCTTTTCTTTTTTCAATTACTATGACAACAAGTGAATGCAGCAGCAATATTACGGTGTGTATGCCAATCACACAGTCGACGGTGCAAATTACATCTTCCCTCCGTCACCTACCAGTGCCCCGCTGTGCCCCAGTATTGTATTACGTCAAGTGACGCCCCTGGAGTGGAGAAGGAAATAACACTTAACAGAGTAAAGTATTTAAAAAAAAAACAAAAAAAAAACTCTCTAACATATCTTGAAGGTTATGCTATATGCAAGTGATGTCAAGTGATGTCAGAAACAGTTTATCCTTCAGAATCCTTCTTGACACGCTGCATTAGCATTAGCAGATTCATATCAGAGTCTGATTCAAATTTGAAATGGACCAGATTTGTATCTACTGATACCAAAATCAAAGGTTTTTCTTTTTTTTTCTCTTTCTAAACCTGAAAACTTTTCATACCTTAACTGGGCCTAATGGGCAGCAGGGCCGAAAACGAAAATTGGTGTTTGCCATGTGGCAAAATGGATTTTGCCATGAGGCTTTTTTTTTTTAATGTGGCAAAATGGATTTTGACATGTGGCAGTTTTTTTTGCCCTGTGGATTTTTTTTTGCCATGTGGCAAAATTGATTTTGCCATGTGCATTTTTTTTGCCATGTGGCAAAATGCCTTTTGCCATGAGGCATTTTTTGGCCATGTGGCAAAATGGATTTTGCCATGTGGCAAAACTGATTTTGCCAAAAATGTGTGGCAAAACTGATTTTGCCAAAAATGTGTGGCAAAACTGATTTTGCCAAAAATGTGTTTTTCTGCCATTTGAAATGAATGGAAAATTTGGATGTTCATATCCGTCAATGGCATAGCCTTACTTGGGTGCCAGTTGAATGTCAATGCGCTGTAATGGTAAGTGTATAGTCAAAAATCACAGCCACACGTTTTTCTGCCATTTAAAATGAATGGATAATTTGGACGTTCATAGGCGTGAATGGCCTAGCCTTACCTGGGTGCCAGTTGAATGTCAATGCACTGTAATGGTAAGGGTATAGGCAAAAATCACAGCCACCCGTTTTTCAGCCATAAATGGAAAATTTGGACGTGCATAGCCGTCAAAGGCAGGGGTGTGCATGGCCCGCAAAAATGCCACATACCCCCCCAAAAAAAATCACAAACCAAAATCCATTTTGCCACATACCAAAAAAATGCCACATGTCAAAATACATTATGCCACATGGCAAAAAAAAATGCCATGGGATCATTGTCATGCTGAAAGACCCAGCCACGTCTCATCTTCAATGCCCTTGCTGATGAAAGGAGATTTTCACTCAAAATCTCTCGATACATGGCCCAATTCATTCTTTCCTTTACACAGAGCAGTCGTCCTGGTCCCTTTGCAGAAAAACAGCCCCAAAGCATGATGTTTCCACCCCCATGCTTCACAGTGGGTATGGTGTTCTTCGGATGCAATTCAGTATTCTTTCTCCTCCAAACACGAGAACCTGTGTTTCTACCAAAAAGTTCTATTTTGGTTTCATCTGATTCTGACCATAACACATTCTCCCAGTCCTCTTCTGGATCATCCAAATGCTCTCTAGCGAACTGCAGACGGGCCTGGCTTCAGCAGGGGGACACATCTGGCAGTGCAGGATTTGAGTCCCTGGCGGCGCATTGTGTTACTGATAGTATCCTTTGTTACTGTGGTCCCAGCTCTCTATAGGTCATTCACTAGGTCCCCCCGTGTGGTTCGGGGATTTTTGCTCACCGTTCTCGTTAACATTTTGACGCCACGGGGTGAGATCTTGCATGGAGCCCTAGATCGAGGGAGATTATCAGTGGTCTTGTATGTCTTCCATTTTCTAATAATTGCTCCCACAGTTGATTTCTTTACACCAAGCGTTTTACCTATTGCAGATTCAGTCTTCCCAGCCTGGTGCAGGTCTACAATTTTGTCTCTCATGTCCTTCGACTGTCTTTGGTCTTGGCCATAGTGGAGTTTGGAGTGTGACTGACTGAGATTTGGGACAGGTGTCTTTTATGCCGATAATGAGTTAAAACAGGTGCCATTAATACAGGTAACGGAGCGTAGTGGAGGTAGTGGAGCCGCGTTAGACCTCGTTAGAAGAAGTTAGACCTCTTTGACAGCCAGAAATCTTGCTTGTTTGTAGGTGACCAAATACTTATTTTCCACCAATTTGGAAATAAATTCTTTAAACATCAAACAATGTGATTTTCTGTTTTTTTTCTTTCTTTTTTTTTTCTCCACATTCTGTCTCTCATGGTTGAGGTTTACCCATGTTGACAATTACAGGCCTCTGTAATCTTTTCAAGTAGGACAACTTGTACAATTGGTGGTTGACTAAATATATATATGTATGTATATATATATATATATATATATACATACACTCACCGGCCACTTTATTAGCCGACGCACACATTCTTATCTTCTCACCAGTCACTGCCGGGCACATACTGTATACAGGAGGCAATTTAGCGTCTTGAGTTAATAAAAAAAATAAAAATAAAAAAAATAAAATCACAAACTCTACACCAGCAAATCTGTAAAACCATCATATGTTTTGAATAAGGAGTTGGAAAGGTTATGCCGACAGTACATGCAACTTTTGAGAAACGGACTAAATGTCCTATGCTTTCTACTCCAACAACACACACACATACATGTCGCAGCACTCTAATTCCTTCTAAATTTTGCAATCACTCTCATCTTAAATTGGTTGTGTTTACACTCTTGTTGCATTCTCTTCCTTATTGTTCCAGTAAGTGAGAGGCAACATTATCTTTAGGTTTCAATATTTGCTGAAGCATGCATGTTTTCTTGTTGTTCAGGAAGTCTAGTGAGTATCTGTCTTTATTTCCTATCTTAATGAACTAATTAGTTTAGAAACACAGGAGACAATGTCGCCTTTGGCATTAATACCGACTTCTTAATTTCCTCTTCAGGATGTGTTTTACATTCTTGCTTTCTCTGTTTTTAAACCAAGGGCCTAGGTTTGGTCTCAAAATTGGTAGGGACGCTATAACAGCATCACCTGCATGTACCCTTTTTGCTGGGGATGGATAAGACTAAACAGATTGGGTGAACGGTAGGGCTGCAACCAGTGTTGTCACTAACGCGTTAGTAAGGAATGCGTTATTGTAATTTGATTACCTTCTTTCAGTAACGAACAACCTAACGCGTTCATTTTCCCAAACCGGTAATCTGATTAAAGTTAGTTTGGCAAATCATGTTGATGACCCTGAAACACAATGTCAGCAATAAAACGAATTTACAATATACAGTCACTTGAAAAAATTAGGACACCCCAATAAATGTTCAGTTCTTTATTAAGAAATGTTCACATATGAAAGTCTGATCTTGTTTTTCTTTATTCATTCATTCATTCATTTTCCATGCCGCTTTTCCTCACGAGGGTCGCGGAGGTGCTGGAGCCTATCCCAGCTAACTCGGGGCAGTAGGCAGGGGACACCCAGAACTGGTTGCCAGCCAATTGCAGGGCACAAGGAGACATACAACCATTCACGCACACACTCATACCTACGGACAATTTAGAGTGTTCAATCAGCCTACCATGCATGTTTTTGGGATGTGGGAGGAAACCGGAGTTCCCGGAGGAAACCCACGCAGGCACAGGGAGAACATGCAAACTCCACACAGGAAGGCCGAAGCACGGGATTGAACCCTTGATCTTAGAACTGTGAGGCAGACGTGCTAACCACTCAGCCACCGTGCCGCCTGTTTTTCTTTATGTCTGAAAAAAAAAAAAAGATTTAATTGGAGTTAAACAACAAAAATTAACATTGTTTTACTCATTAAACCAAACATATCAACAATATTCTGAGGAAAAAGTTAGGACACCCTACCACCTAATAGCTAGTGTTACCCCCTTTGGCTGAAATACCTTCAGTCAGACGCTTTTTGTAGCCATCTACCAGTCTTTGACATCGGTCTGAAGAAAGTTTGCCCCACTCCTCAATGCAGCATACTTTCAGCTGTGAGATGTTTGAGGGGTTTCTTGCATGTACAGCCAATTTCCAGTCACCCCACAGCATCTCAATGGGATTAAGATCTGGGCTTTGACTCGGCCATTCCAAGACTCTCCATTTCTTCCTTTTCAGCCAGTCCTTTGTGGATTTATTGGTGTGTTTTGGGTCATTGTCCTGTTGCAGGGTTGTTTCGCTTCAGTCTTAATTTTTTCACAGATGATCTCACGTGTTCTTCAAGCACCCTCTGATACAATTCATGGTGGATTCTATGATGGTGAGCTGGCCAGGTCCTGCTGAAGCAAAGCATCCCCAAAACATGACATTTCCACCTCAATGCTTCACAGTTGGTATGAGGTTATTTTCCTGGAATGCTGTATTGGGTTTACGCCAAACATGTCCTGTGTTCTGGTGTCCAAATAATTCAATTTTAGATTCATCTGTCCAAAGAACATTATTCCAGGAGTCCTGGTCTTTGTCTACATTCACTCTGGCAATCTTCAGTCTGGCCTTCATATTCTTCTTGGAGAGCATTGCACAAGTCCCATGATGCTTACACTTGTGAAACTTTAATTGGTTGTCTCTTACACATTTTTCTCCCTTATTTTCATATTTAAAGTGCATCAGTGGGTTGAACAATTATGGAAAAAAACTAAGTCGGATTAATTAAACTTTTTACCTCGATTATGGTTAATATATGATTATCTGAAAAAAATGTCTGCATAGGCTGCAAATAATATTTAGGGAAAAAATATATGTAATATAATGTATGTAAATTTATGAATAAATAATTTGGTTTAATTGTAATGATAGGTTTTTAGTAATTATTAACTAATACTAGTTATTAGTATATATTATATTTTTAAAATATAATATAAGGGCTGTCAAAATTATCGCGTTAACGGGCGTTAATTAATTTTTAAAATTAATCACGTTAAAATATTTGACGCAATTAACGCATGCACTGAATGAGCCTCTCTCGCATTGCCTCAAACAGATTTCAATGAGGCCGTTTATGGACATTAAAGGGTATGTAGCGGCAAAGGGGGTGTGAGACATCAATAGAACTGTTATGTGCCAAGATAACAAATATTGATAAAGTTAACAAAAAAATCAATCACATTAATGAGCAATTATCGAAAATAGATCGAAAATGACGAACGTTTCCGAAAGTGTTCCGGAAACAGCCGAATGGGGCGGGGACGTCACGACAAGTGAATGAATGTCGAGGCGGAGCCAGGTGCCATTGTTTTTTATCGACGAGAGAGTAGCGTTCGGGTTTGTTTGACCAAAACATCACTAGAATGGTTCAAAACTGCTGTGCTATGTGGTGTACAAATAGCTATTTATCGGAATATAGTATCCATGAGTTCCTGAACGCGAAAAAAAAAAGCTGGACTACGCAGACAATGGGTAAAGTTTGTCCGTGCAAAGAGGGCTACTTTTCTAGACACAGCCTCCGGCACGGTTTTCTATGGTGCGCATTTTCCACTTGAAAGCTTCTCGAACTATGGACCAGTGAAATCGGGTTTTGCTAAAAGATTGCTGCTCAAAGGAGATGCGGTGCCGACCATACACGCGCAGCCACCTAAATGTCCCGAGATATCAAGAAAGAGGACGATGACTAGCAAAGGAGGCTAAGGCTAAGCAAAGGAGGGGAGCAGCCAAGCTCAAAATGGCCAGAGTGAGTACTCTTTTATATAAAAAAATGTCACGCATTGGATACAGGACTGGACACATGTATAAATTATCGTTCGTAAAATATATAGAACAAATCCTCTGATCCCATTCATATTTGTGTCTGTTGGCAGAGCGAAAAGCTATGATAGCGCAATAAATGATAATTATTCCTATGCATTCCTTTATTTTGCAGTCACGGTGTATCAGCTTCACAAACCCACATGATCTGCTGCCGATGTTTCATCAGCGTCATTGCTCCCCTCAATGACCGTTTCATTACGCTGCATTGGCGTTCGTTTGGGCTCAAATTGGTAACCTAAAACACCGATTAAAGCTTCGTAACTCTCCTCGTCACCATTAGATGAACATTCGTTACGTCCTTCTACGTCGGATTCGTCGCTGAAACTAGAAACGAAATTGTCTGCCATCATCGCCGCCATTCAGTATTAAAGCACTGAGCCTTTTTCTTGTTGAAGAAACACCCCTCACTGTCAATTCTGAATTCTCTTTTATTGACTACGAGGGGTGTTTCTTCATGAGGGAACCTGGAATATGTGCAGGACGAACACAATGCATCAGCATAAACAGCTCAAAACACCCCTAATTCTCCCCTCACTAGAAGGAATTATATTGATGCAGACAGGCGCTGCCCCCCTAGTGGCCGGTGGCACTCTCTTCACTTGTCGTGACGACACGCACACAATCTGCCAGATCTCGGGCACCGGTCGTTTTAGCTTGACAATCGAGCCAAATTTCTCTCATTTTCTTGTGTGTAATTACACGAAGTGGCATGATATGAATACTAAAGGCATGCGTTTATGGATAAATGATGGAATATTAACATTTTCCCAGGGCATGACATACCCTTTAAGAGTGAAGAGAATGCCACCGGCCGCTTGGGGGCAGCGCAGCGCCGTTCCATACCAATGTTATTCCTTCTAATAGTGGGAGAATTAGTAGTTGTGAGACGTTTATGCTGTTGCTTTGCGCTCCACACATATTGAATTTAGTCATAAATAAATGTATTCATTTATTTTCTACATTATTTCTTAAAAAAAAAAAATATATATATATATGCAGCTTATGCAGGCATTTTTTCAGATAATCATACATAAGTCACAACAAGCAAGAAGAAAAGCAGCAGAATGCTTTTTTTTTTTTTTTGACTGTCAACACTTTCCTGTGAAGCAGAACGGGACCTCTCTCTCTAAGCAGCTTCTTGCTTACGTTTTGCTGGTTCTATAGTTTTCTAGCAGAGTTCACTACATTTCTTACAATTCAACATTAACAGTAGAAAACACATACAGGAGTACACTTCTCTCCAAGCAGCTTCCTACTAGAGTTTTGTAGGTTAGCAAGTACACACACTTTAATGTTATGCTAACTCTGATGCAGGTCAGACTTTTAGTAGCAAAATTAAAGGCGTGTTCTCCACCTCCACAATTTTCACATCTTTTCACATTACTTACAGTGGCTGCTGCTGCTGGCTGAAAAAAAAACAAAAACAAAAACACTTCGAATATCCCTTCTCTTCGATGGTGGCGGAGGAGGTGGCATGTTGATATGTATTTCTGTTAGGGTTAGGGTTGTGTGCATGCGTGGGGTGGGGCTCTAGTCATCAGCCAATCAAACGTGTGTTTGAGGGGAAAAAAATGGACCGGCACATTCAGCAAGTGAATAGGGGTAAATGTAAATCTGAACATAATGAAAAGAATTCACTCGATAATGGTAGGGTACATTCTATCCTAACAACATATGGGAAGACAATCTAAATTAGCTGAACTCATTATATAGTGCAAATAAGCTTAAACATTGGTATGGACAATTTGAGCATCCTGAAAAGTTGGTAGTGTTATGTCCCTACTGTCCCTATGCAAACCTACGCCCTTGGTTTAAACTAATAGAAACTTTGAATTTATACACAAAATGAAAAATGTTACGATTAGGGTTGTTCCTATCATGTTTTTTTTGGTCCCGATCCGATCGTTTTAGTTTGAGTATCTGCCGATCCCGATATTTCCCGATCCGATTGCTTTTTTTTGCTCCCGATTTAATTCCAATCATTCCCGATTTTCCCCGATCATATACATTTTGGCAATGCATTAAGAAAAAAATGAATAAAACTCGGACGAATATATACATTCAACATACAGTACATAAGTACTGTATTTGTTTATTATGACAATAAATCCTCAAGATGGCATTTACATTATTAACATTCTTTCTGTGAGAGGGATCCAGAGATAGAAAGACTTGTGACTTTGTATATTGTGACTAAATATTGCCATCTAGTGTATTTGTTGAGCTTTCAGTAAATGATACTGTAGCCATGCCCAAATGCATGATGGGAAGTGGAACCATGACTGTGCGTAGTGCTACCAATTGATATATCTTCTCTGCGTTGGGAAATAATATAAGGTGTTAAGAAAAAGATCATTTATTACCTTGCTTCCCCACATTGCTTCCCATGATATTTATAATCGTAGGAAGAGGGAGTGTAAAGCTTTAGCCAATTAAAAAAAGGCTCCAAAGGCTGCCAAAATTCACTCTACTCATTTTACACTGCTTTTTATCTCTCTATATAGGTAAAACGGTGCCATTACAGATTGAGCGCGACAATGCGTGGGTGCATGCATTAATTGCGTGAAATATTTTAACGTGATACATTTTTTAAAAAATTAATTACCGCCGTTATCGGGATAAATTTGATAACCCTACCTTAAGCCTAAACTAAAGACTCTGGATGAGCGTAACATATTATGTTTGTAACGTTAAATACAATTAGAAAATGATTTAATTCAAAATGATATATATATTGAAAAAAGGCATGGCCGATATTTTTTGCCGATTCCGATACTTTGAAAATGCCGATCGATCGGGACATCTCTAGTTACGATTGTTACTTTAAAAAAATCACAATCTAATTACAGTATTTTGGTCTTTTTCACAGCTGGCGGGGCTTTCAGGCTTGCACTTTAGTTATTGTACCTAACATGTTGCAATGCCTGGTAAATGACTATTGCAATGAATAGATTTCATCTAGTGGAAAAGAAACTTTAGTAAAGCTGACAACCTAGACTGATAAACAAGAAGCACCTGTTTGGCTCGACTTCAGTTCTATTTGGAAACAAAACATGAATACATCATCCTTTTTCTCATTTCCTTTCCTCATATCCCTTGCTAGGCAAGCAAATGGTGAATAATCGATGATGCCAACAGTCGATTATTCACCTGAGTGAAAACAAGCACTCCTATCGATGCTATATTTAATAGCCCAGTTGAGCTTTTTTTGTTTTACGTTGTGTTTTAATAACGGCGAATATGAAGCCAATTCACTTTTTAAACCCTCCACTTGAACTGATGAAGAGGCTGGTTTTCTTGCTCTCTTCCCTTTTTCACGTAATAATTTAATTTAAATAATAATAACGTCTATTTCAGAGCGGTCCTCTTTTTGGCCTCGGCATCAACATGTCATCCATCCCTTGTGAAGTACCGATGTTTTGCTGTCTGGCCTGCACCTGCTTCCACTCGCACAACTTTAATGGCCACTAATTTGATTCCGCCTGAATGCGAATGTGCTCTCATTCGTATTTGACAAACCAACTTTGCGTTTCATTATCTCTAATTGTCTGGTTTAAATCATATCCTGCTGCGAAAATCTCTCTTCTGTCACGCTCTGCCACAATGCAAATCTCAACTCGGCTGTTTGTTCAACTGTGAGTGACTGAGACAAAATGCAATAAGTCCCAAACTGGCATGATATCAATGAGTAAAGCAAATCACTCACACACACTTCTTGGTGCTCAGGCCAGTTCTGTCTGCTTTGCTTACAGCTTATGATAGAGGAGCGGATTTAGAATCACTGCTGTCTTACGCAGATGAAAATGTGAAAGATTTATTCATTTTGCATATGCACAATCTCGAAGTGGTGCCATTTTTCAAACAAGAAAACTTTGAATTCATCATGGCAAATAATAAACAGTAATAAAAATGATCACCCTTTCAGTTTTTAATGCAGTTGTTCTCATTTGGGCTGCTAGTCTAATGCAATGACTGATTGAAAAAATACTGTCGTCCATTCACCTTATAAGTACTGTATTTTCCGCACTTTAAGGTGCACGTAAAAGCCTTTAATTTTCTCTAAAGCCGATAGTGCGCCTTATAATTCGATGCACCTTATTTATGGATCAGTAATGGTCAATCATTAACGCAGCTTCATCTAGTTGATGCATCACGCAACACCAACAACTACTATCACTGCGCCTTATAATGTGGTGCGCCCTATAGTGTGGTACGCCCTATATATGAAAACCGTTTTAAAATAGGCCATTTATTAAAAGTGCGCCTTATACTCCGATGCGCCTCCTAGTGCGGAAAATGCGGTAATTGAATTTAACGTGATTAAAAAAACTGGTCTTCAATGATGCATTTTATATAAATCATATTTTATTTAGCAAACATTTTAGCAATGGTTGGACATTATGAAATAACTATATGTTCCGCTGGCAATTTTGGGAATGCGACCTGTCCTTGAATATTTTGTGCTGGTATTTTATCAAAAAAAGGTGTGATATTTGGTCAGACCGATTGCTGCCTTCGGAGCAGAATGTATTTGTATTATGACGTTATGTTTTTGGACTCAACTTTGTGAGGATTTTTGAGAGTAAGTAGAAATGAAAGTTTGGATTTATTGCTGCCATTGGAACAAAACATATTTATATTAAGCCGTTATGTGTAGAGGTTGACCTATATATCGGCCGGCTGATATATCTGGCCGATATACGGACTGTTTTCCAACATCGGCCGATTAACAAAAAAAAAAAAAAAAGGTCGTCGGATTAACATACAGTACAAAAAAAAAAAAAAAAAACGTCAATATGAAAAATAATTTTGATCAGGCATCTGTATGGGCAACTGTGGCTGCCGCTGATTGATGCTAGAACCCCAGGAGGACCCCGCAGCAGCTGGAAGGCAGGCTGCTACAGGAAGCTTGAGGCTCGCCTGTTTTGTAAATATTTTATATTAATATTTTTGTATCTTGCATGAGAGAATATGCAATGTTGCTTTGACCTTTTAAGGTGTTTACTGAGTGATCCTTTCACTCGAAGTGTAACTTGTAGCATTAGCATAGCACTCGTGTTAGCATTAGCTTTAGCATGGCGAGCATCCTCTTCTAGTCTCACTTGTTTACATCTCGTCGTGACGTCCTGGTGGGTTTAATTATTTGAAAAAAGTGTACTGTTCTTGCTGAGTGTGTGTAATCATAAAAAGAAGTGCTGTGTTTGTTGGTTTGGCTTAGACTAGACCAGGACTTCTCAAACAGTGGGCCTTGGGGCGATGCTATGCCAGGGATGGCGTGTATGGCCCATGTGAAACAGGCTTTTCTTTTGCTGTGTACAGTGTAATTAAACATCCAAGGCAGCAAGTAAGGCAAGGCAAGGCAGGGCAAATTTATTTATATAGCACAATTCAACACAAGGCAATTCAAAGTGCTTTACATCACATGGAGATCATATAAAAATCACATTAAAATCAATAGAACGTAAAAACTAAGACAATCGAAATAGGCAATAAAATTATACATAAAAATTGCATTTAATCACGAATAGAAAAATCACGAATAGAAAAAAACAAAACAAAAAAACAACAATAATAATAATAAAAATAAAAGTAAAAAACTACCACTACTACTAATAATAATTGAAATCACCAATGGAGATAAAGCACAAGAGGAATAGAAAGCAAATAGATTGAAATATATAGACAGTTATGGATATGCAGTGCTAAACAAAAGCGTTTATAGCCCTGATTTAAAGGAGCTAACAGTTTGGTCATTCTTCAGACCTTCGGGTAACTTGTTCCAGAGGTGAGGAGCATAATAACTAAATGCTGCCTCACCCTGCTTGGTTCTTGTTCTTGGAACATACAGGAGAAAGGTTCCAGACGACCTTAGGGGTCTAGATGTTTCATAGGAATCTAACAAATCAAGCATGTATTTTGGTTCAAGGCCATTAAGTGTTTTGTAGACGAGCAGTAGTATTTTATAGTCTGTCCTTTGACTCACTGGAAGCCAGTGTAACGATTTCAGAACTGGTTTAATGTGGTCCAGTTTCCTGTATTTGTGAGGACTCTGGCTGCAGCATTCTGTACTAGCTGCAACTTCCTGACTGATTTTTTATCAAGACATGTAAATGTATTGTTGCAATAGTCCAATCTGCTGAAAATGAATGCACGCATAAGATTTTCCATGTTTTGTTGAGTCAGAAGCCCTTTAATTCTGGCTATATTTTTTAGGTAGGAATAAGCAAATTTAGTGACGGACTTTGGATGGCGATCAAATTTTAGGTCTGAGTCAAGATTTCTGACTTGATTTGTAGCTGTAAATGACATTGTGCTAAGGTGCCAGCTTATCTTTGACCTTTCCTTTTTTGGCCCAAAAATGATCACTTCTGTCTTCTCCACATATAGCTGAAGAAAATTCTGGCACATCCATTCATTGATTTTATGAATGCATTTTCTCAGGGAGACTAAGGGACTATAATCATATGTCACAGAAATGTAGAGTTGTGTGTCATCTGCATAGGTGTGATAGGAGATGTCATACTGTTCCATAATCTGAGCTAGGGGAAGCATATGGATGTTAAATAAGAGTGGTCCAAGAATGGACCCTTGAGGGACTCCACACGTGAATTTGGTTCGTTCTGACTGATGGTTTCCGATTGACACAAAGAAATCCCTATCATGTAAATAAGATGTGAATCACTGAAGAACAGTGTCAGTAAGCCCTACACACAGTTCCAATCGACCGAGTAGTATGGTGTGATCATGCGTGTCGAATGCTGTTTTGAGATCCAATAGTAGCAGAACAGATGATTTGCCTGCATCCGTATTCCGACGAATATCATTTAGGACTTTGATAAGCACAGTCTCGGTACTGTGATGCGGCCGAAATCCAGAAGTAGGGCAGTTATGCGCCTCCAGGCAGTGGGTGTGGCAGTATGGTGTGGACGGCAACTATGGAGTTAACCTTACCAAACTTCTTTCAGCAATTTAGCGGTGACTGACGCCGGCAGTATAAAAGTTAAGCTGTCGTCAGGCCATTGTCATTGTGGTCTCTAACAAACACCTCGAGGGATACCATAAAGAAATATTTAACAGTAAAGGAAAAGACGAGGAGAGATGGACGTTAAAAAAGACAAATGAAAGTCTCCCAAAAGCTAAGATGAGGAGATACGACGAAGCTTATCTAGCGCTTGACTTTATTGTAAATACTGTGGGACACGAGGAGGACCGGTGTTCTGCCAAAATGTCTACATCGGCGAAACGTCCTACAAGAGGCCAATTTGATATCCAAAGTAGTACCGTGCGCTTTCAACTTGTTTTGTTAGATGCATACTGGCACAACATACTAAAAAATGCCTTAAGAAATTACTTAAATGTAGTTATATCAAATAAGGATGGTACAAATACGCTACGTGACTAATGTGGTCAACAGATCAACACTCTGCTTTAAAGCTACCACAAGAAAACACAATGGTTAAAAGTATGAGAGGGAAATACATGCAAAAACCATTTTTGAGGCAATGAAAACGTAATAAAAAAAGTCAAGAAAAACGAAAATAGTGAGTACTCGTCGCTTTTAACCAATGTGCGCATGCGTACGGAAAAAAGTCTTATTGCATACAAGCAGGCAGGAGTGTGTCAAGAGTGATTTGGTCGAGGATTCAAGGTAATTATTATATAAAATAGCCCTATGCATGCACTTTGAAAGGTTGTGAAAAAAACCATGGAAAAAATTAGCATAACTTTCGCTTGAAATATTTACATAAAATGAATGGTAACTCCCCTTTTTTTAAATTTTTGCTTTTAATCAAGAATCTAGACCAGACATGTCCAAAGTCCGGCCTGGGGGCCAAATGCGGCCTGTGGTCAAATTTCATCTGGCCCCCAGCCTCTGTCATAAAATCAATAACGCCTGGCCCGCACCCAGACTTGATAAATTGGTCAGCAGTACTGCTACCAGCATATGAAGTAGCTTACACACTAAATGCTGCTCCTCATTTACCTACTAAAAGGCAGCAGCACTCTGAGCAACATCACCCCGTGTGACCCTTTACTTCCAATTTTCTAAAATGGTGACAATCAACAAAAAATAGAAAGTTGACAGCAATGGCTGACGCTACAAGGATAAGTGGAAATTGGACTATTTCTTCACTAAAATACTCAACAACTGCGTCTGACTCATTTGCAAAAAAGGCAGTCGCTGTTTTTAAAGAGTTCAATGTGAGGCGATATTACCAAACAAGACACGCTGGCATGTATGACAAGATTACAGGGAAGATACGCAACGAGAAATTGAAGCAACTTGAAGCTAGTTTAACTTCACAACAGCAGTATTTTGCAAGAGCCCGAGAGTCAAAAAAGAACGCCACAAAGGCTAGTTGCAAGATAGTTAAAATTATTAATTAAAAAATAATAATAAAGCAAATGTAACACCCAGAATGGCTTGCTAAAATTTGCTTAAATATATTGTTCTGCGTAAAGGACGTCAGTCAAGGTCGGCCCCCCACATTTTTACCACACCAAATCTGGCCCCCTTTGCAAAAAGTTTGGACACCCCTGATCTAGACTGTTCTATGTTCATATCTACAAACATTCAGAGATGTACGCATTTATTTACAAGAATTTCCAATTTAAAAAGCTTTGTTTTGTGATGGCCGCCATGTTGGATTTACACAGTAGCGTAATATCGAAATATTTATGTAAAATGAATGATAACTGCCCGTTTTTTGTTTGTTTTTTGCTTTCAATCAAGAATCTAGACTGTTCTATGTTCATATCTACAGAAATTCAGGGATGTACGCATTTATTTACAAGAATTTTCAATTTAAAAAGCTCTTTGTTTTGTGATGGCCGCCATGTTAGATCCATACACAGTAGCGTAAATTTACATTGAAATGATTAGGTAATTTTCGGCCAACTGCCTGGTTTTTTTTGGCAAAAAAAGTAGTAATTTAGACATTTCTGCGTCCATACAAAAAAAAAGTTCGCCTTTTGTGTGTTTTATTTTATGTAACATTTCAATCTAAAAATGACTGGGGCCAGATAGACGGGGCAAGATGTGTCCCTGTGCTGAGGCAATAGTAACATCGTAATTCAACCTAAATAATTTGTGATTGTATATAGAAAAATGCAAATTTTGCTTTTGTTGAGTAAAATTAAAGACGATTCTGCCTGCTTTCCTCAAGTATTAAGTTTCTAATATGAAAATTGAGTGATTTATTAGCTGTTAAACACTTGCACTAAATAAAAAATTAAGTTGCTATTTCGGGCAAAAACGTATGTGAAATGTTAAATATTGCTATTGATCCGGAAAATATGGGTGATTACCTCTGCATTTGGTGATATTTGTGCATCTAGCGTAAAATTTGAAAATTTTATAGCCTTTTTAAGTTTTGTTATACTTGTATAAAAAAAATAATCAGGATTTTAATTCGGAACGACTTTGAATTCTTTGACGTCGCAGCTCAAGGAGAATCATGTTTTCCTAAGGGAGGTGCCTGTTTTAGTTTTAGGTCGCTAGTGGCTTTGGTTTTGAAAATATTAGAATTTGAAGTTTTTGAAAATAGGCCCCCTATGGATCGGCCCCGTGCCCCTTGTCCTGTCAGCTGATAGTGAGGTCTGTGCCCTGTGTGACGATTTTCTTTTGTGTTCTTTTGTGTGTTCTTCGCATAAGGAGGAAAACACTCAGGTGACTTGAAGTTCCGCTCTGAGACCCCCAATTTGGCTAACTTTCAAAATTGCATGTGTGATACATCATTTGGAAAGCTTAAAATCTCAATTTTCTGGGGGAAGAAAAATTTGGAACAGGATGCATTTAAAAAAAATGATCTACATGCTTAAAAAATAAGCGTATCGGCCTCAAATATCGGCTTATAAAATCAGCTTTTGATATCGACAATCGGCTTGAAATTTTTCTGGATAGCTGTATCAGCATCGGCATTTGAGAATCCTAAATTGGTCGACCGCCAGTTATGTGTTTGGACTCAACTGTGTGAGGATTTTTGTGAGTGGAAATTAAAGGTAGGAGAAAACCTGCTGGGGCTGGATGGCAGACATCCAAGTTTATCTGTTTTGAACAGGTTGAAGGCTTAAGCTTTAAATGTTGCCAATGTTCATTAAATTTGCAGTATTAGGTACTTTAATTGGGAAGTCAAAAAAATAGACTGAGACAAGGGTTTGACCAGAGTGCTTTGAGAATGCAAGCTCAGCTTCCCCTAAAATGTCAAAAAGTAAGTCATCAAATGTATACTGTTGTGTGTGCCTGTCATTGACTAATAATGCTATACAACGCGCTTAACATTCGTTCAGAATCAGCTTCTTATCAGTGCTTACAACACGCTTGCTTCTTATTCAGCTTCACAGTGCTTTAAAACGTGAAAATGTAAACACACGGGAAGGTTTCATGACCAAATGGTTCTGGGGGAAAAAATCTTATAGACAAACTGATGATTGTCGGAAATCTGAAGACATTTTAGGCAAAATAATCATGAAACAATTGGAGAAATACAGTTTGAGACATCAACCCATTTTTCGAATGTTCATCTGCTCAGTCTCTGAGGCCATCCTGGTTGACTGACCACCACTGCTTATCTGTAAAGGTGAACCCAGACACCCGGGCAGCGGACGGACGGAAGTAACTCATTTCCACCACTTGAATCTAAATATCTGTCCTTTCGATCCCAATTCAGTACATCACCCCTGTCACTTTTGGCTCAGGTCCCTCTTTACTATTGTACCTTGAACAACACCTTAAAATACATCAACTTCTTATTAAAAGCCTAAGAACATTTATTTAACTACACAAATCTTAAAATGGATATCATGGAATAATATTGAGGCACCACTATGCTCCAAACTTAGACGATTGAATTGACCATTTTCACACCCAGATCATTCGTTATTCTGCAATACATTCACAATTCATTTTTGAGTGAATTTCACAAGCCAACATGGTTGCATGGAACTGGTTGACCAGAAAACTTGATTTCAGGTTGTTCTATTATTGCTTGAGCAATGTGTTCTCTGCTGTTCATTTATTATTATGTCGGGTGAATGTAGTAACTTGTCGTGGGTAAATTGACCACCATGTGCCCTTTAAACCTTTACAGTGGAGTTCTAAATTGAGCGGATGTGGTTGTATACCAGTGGCCACTGCCGGTCTTTCAATGAGGGAAAGCTCAAAGTGTGTCTGCCTGTGAGTGCTTTGTGAAGGGGAAGGGGCTCAGTGACACCCGCTACTCGGTAGGGAAAAAAACTAGAGTGCAAGAAGTCAAGTCTCTAAACACAAGCAGCTAGAATGGAAAAAAAACCCCCACCAGAAATAAGCATAATTTTTCGCTAGTCGTTTTTAACAAAGCAAAGTATCAAAGCAAAGCCTCCAGTTCAACGCAACGGAATGAAAAGGCTCCCCTACATATTTTTGAAAAGCACCATTCCAGTTTCGGTATACTATACGAAAAAAACACTATTTTTGACTTTCATGATAATATGGGACAAAGCGTGTCATTTGTAAGCTTAATACAAGACCATAGGTGGAGTTTGACTTGTGTGTGTGTGTGTGTGTGTGTCTGTGGGTGGGGGGACATGTTGATGACCCCGAAATGCAGTGTTAGTAAGAAAATTAACTTACAATGCATATATGTATGTATATATGGCGGAAAACACTCAGGTAACTTGAAGTTCCGCTCCATCCCGCAGGATTGATTATTTATCATCTAACATATCGGAGAAAATGCGACTGTAACAACATCAACAACAAAATATAATTAAGCGATAATTATGAGGTAGATATCTGTGACTTTTTATAGACACCATTTTTTTCATTGTGGCGTAATTTGTTTAAAAGTTTAAAATATGTGAGTGAATAATTTTTTAAAGTTGTATTTTTTTTAAACAAAATATTAGGCATCAATTAATGATTGTAAGCTAAAAATGACAGACATTTTGAATAATAAATATAATTAATTACCTTCGTTTTATGGCTGGGTTGAAACAAAAGCAGTTGCTCGGCATCTGTAAACAGGGGTTTCCAGGGTAAAACGGAATAATTAAAAAAAGGTTCGGGGCTTAAAGAGCATACGACACCAGAAAAAAAGTCTTAAATGGCATTATTATGTGAATTAGAATCATATTTTGAGACGATTCGACCATATACAACAATTTAGCAAAGCGCAGATGACGAGAAATTAGTCTTTTAATCTGCCGGTTAGCCACGCCTACAATTATAGGGCTTTAGCGTCCCCAACAGGTGGATGACGTCAGCGGTAGACTAGGCTCATCGGTTTTACTATTCAGCCCATTGAGGGGGAATTGTTCAGAACGAGGAAAACGAGACGAAGAGAGCTGCAAAATGTCATTGTTTCAGTCTCTCTACTCCCAATATTTTTACAGGATATTCTTTTTATCCAAGTATTTTCCCCAATAGCTATATAAATGGCTTGAGAAGGACCAGTCAGCCCGTCGAGGGGGAACTATTCACAATGAGGAAAACGCGACGAAGAGAGCGGCAAAATGTCATTGTTTCTGTCTCTTTACTTCAATATTTTTACAGGATATTCTTTTTACCCAAGTACTTTCCCCAATTGCTAAATAAATGGCATGGTCATGACAAATAACTTGTGCTAAATGGAATATAAAATAATAAAAATCCATTTATTCAAGACGACATGGCAAAATTACTCCATAATGGTCAAAACAGTCGACTTTACCTTTACTGTCACACCTGCCGAACGATATTTTATGACACCTAAATCGGACATATGTCATTTCCCTTCCCCGGCTTCGGAGAATGTAAACAGACCAGAAGGAGTGGCAGCTAGCCGACATGCTAACCCGAACCGAGGGATGTTTCAAAGTCTTCGAAGTGGAAAATCACACATAACTAGCCTGGATTATTTGACATGACGACCCGGTTGTCGAGTTTCTTTGCGGATCGGCAAACCGCCCGGCGGAGAGCAATTTACAGTTCGTTCCCTGGAGGAGGGTGGCTGGAATTGTTGTGTAGCTAACGTGCTAACAGCTAACTGCTAATGAGCGTGAGGATAGCTTTTTACATGCCTATCAATGATCAAACGTAAGTAGTCCTTTATTTAAAGGAATTTTATAGTGTTTACTTTGTAATCACTGTATTCGTATTTGACATAATACAAAACAAGATGTTTACTCACTTCCTTGTAAGTCCAATGGTCCCACAGTAAATATCCACGGTGAATGGGAACCTTTTGAAACTCCAAAAAGGCGCATACGCCTCTCCCGCATACAGAATGATTTTTCTGCAGCCGTTTGGCTGGCGTGATGCAAAAAATAAAAGTATTAATCCGCAAAATCAGCTGAATCCTTCGTCCTCATACACAACAGTACACTGTAGCGTGAAGAGGACGTCTTCTACCGTACACGTCACAGCGCCCTCTTCCTCAATGCGAGACCGAAGCCGGAAGTCACTCATTTTCCTGGCGCGGGATTCAAAAAACTAAATAAATATAGCGATCGCTTCCACACACATCCAAGCGGTCCATATCATTCAGGAGCATAAAATACCGCGTGTATTATGAAATAAACATGCTTTTTCGTGTCACAAGCACTTTAATGCGCCATGAATCTGCTATGGCAGCATATAGACATATTGTTCTATCAACACAACAGTTCTTTTGGCTTAAAATACAGCAGTTTATTTTAAAGAGGGGTGCAAGAGCAGAAACGGCTTTTTCAGTCTGGTCTGTGTTTTATGTATATGTAAATCTTATTTATCTACAGTACATGTTGACATTGTTCATTTTCAGTCCTCGGTTCAAGCTCAGTTGTTGTTGAAGCTTTTAAAAGCTTAGTTTAAAGAAATTGTAAATATTAATAGAAATATACAGCAGTCCCGACAGACGCTCCGCGACCGGAGCATTTGACCGTGGGCGCCAGGAGGGAGAGGGGGGAATAGCTTCCATCCCATCGACCCCCAGCCCGGCTACCGCGGCCCTGCCGACGCTTCCACAACTGAGTGTCCAATTGGGACTGCTTGCCGGGGCCCCAGCAGGAGAATGAAGATCAGTCATAGTCATAGTCTGCTGAAAGTTGCTGGCTGCCGGAGGCTGGCCCATCAGTGAAGGAAATTACTTCCGTCGCCGTGTGTGACATGAGTCGGGGTAGTTTTGTGTGATTTTTCGTGTTTGAAAGGCGAGGAAGAGACTTGGAAGATCCGCTCGTTTTGGGTTAGCATGTAGCCTAGCTCTCACGCCTCCTGTTCTGTTTACGCTCTTCCTTCATCGCCTAGGACAGAGCAAGGGAATGAACGCTGAAAGTGGCTCCTTCTTGGTGGACAAACCGGCCGACATCGGGCGGTTTGTCACACGCCATGGTCGCCGGCCGATGAAGGAAAGCTCTGTCTGCTTGCCAACAGCAAGCATTGTCACCCCAAAAAATTCAAGCCACCTCCTTATTAAAAAGTATGCCATGAAATATGTTTTTAGCAGCCCTTTTAATTTTAGTCTTAGTATTTTGGATGAAAATACTTTAAAATAATTTGAAAATAATTTGTCTTAGTCATATTTTAGTCATTACAAAATGTGTTCGTTTTAGTCTAGTTTTAGTTGACGAATATTCAAACAAGTTTTAGTCTAGTTTTAGCTGACGAAAACATTTAGACTAGTATTGGGTGACGGGTACACAACGTTTTAGTACAAAAACAAAAGGTTTACAACAATTTCGAATGAACATTGACGGTCAAGAAAACTCTTATTTTCACAACACTATCTTTATTTTGGTGAAATTTACACAATGGATGCAGTAAGATAAAAATTCCTGCTGTGCAGGGAGGTACAAGTCATATGTAGCTTGCCATTTGTAAGGAACGTACATAACATGTTTGGAAATTAAAACAGGCTGAACCCTGATAACTGTAAAACAACACAAAACTAATAACCAACTCTTGGCCCACTCTGAACAAATCCAAATTGAATTGCACTGCACTAACTCACCCGTGGAAGCAGGTAGCCCGGTATGCCCAATCCAAAGAGCAAGCACATTTTCTTTTAGCACATTGTTCCAACGAGTCTGGGTTGTTGTTGGACACTGTGGCAAAAACTGTCGTACTAGAAGACCGTATCCAGTTGTTTTTCTTGCTCTCTTTTGGCATTTCGACCTCAGGGATCTGGATAGGGGAGAGGGATGCGTTTACAAATCCATTTACATTCAGCATTATACACGACAAGTGTTTGAATATTTATTTTTACAGTAGTGTCCATGTTGTAATTCAACACATATTGGCTAGACCATGTAAAAGACTAATGTAAAGAGTCTGTAAATGGCCTGTTTAGTGTTTTATATAAAATCATTTGCTGCCATTGACAACGCTAGACGTCAAATTCATTAAAAGTGTGAGGGCTGGCAAAGAATCTTAATATTAACTCCCAAACTACAAACTGTCTACAAACTGACAACTTAACAGCAGACGGATGAAAAAAGTCAAAGGATGAAAAAAGTCAAACGATTAGACGTCTATTACCGTCAATGCAAGTGAATGAGATAACTATCAATCAAGGGGAAAAAAATGGGCTCTGTTACAGACTGTTATGATAATCCCATGTAGCACACAGCAATGTGCTTAATAAAGATTGATGTTCAGTCATTGTTTATACACATATGCCGCAGAGTACAACATGTCAAGATAGTCCAAATACAGGTTAAACCACGTGCTGCGTGATCAAATATGGCCAAATGTTCTCCCCATAACATGATGAGGACTGTTGTGTTTGATTGAACAATATGTCTATATGCTCCCATAGCAGATTCATGGCGTAGTAATTTGTCCGTTTTACCCTGGAAACCCCTGTTTACAGACATCGCGCAACCGCTTTTGTTTCAACCCAGCCATAAAACGAAGGTAATTAATTATTATTTATTATTCAAAATGTCTGTCATTTTTAGTTTAGAATCATTAATTGATGTCTAATATTTTGTAAAAAAAAAAAAACACTTAAAAAAATTATTCACTCTCATATTTTAAACTTTTAAACAAATTACGTCACAATGAAAAAAATGGTGTCTGTAAAAAAGTCACAGATATCTACCTCAGAACTATTGCTTAATTGTATTTTTTTTTTTTTTGTTACTGTCGCATTTTCTCCGATATGTTACATGATAAATAATCGGTCCAAACAAAGAAGAAAAGAAAAAAAACCTTTAAAATGGTAAATATATAAAAAAGAAAATCTCGAACACTCCTTGATGTCTGCCATTTCTGCATCGTGAACCTTGTTATATTACCATGTTTCACCCATAAAATCCCCCCAAAATCCGGCTGTGGTCATTCACAGCTCCATGCTATATAGAGTTTTTGGATCGAAAAGAGGTAAGTACGCGATAATATCTTGTTAAAATCGTGGCGTCTTTAAATCTGCTCTCGCGTGCTCTCACCTCCAGTTTGGGTTTTGCTGTTTAAAAATTTTATTTATTTTTTTTAAATGTCCTCCCGTTCAAATTTTTTCATCCCCCAGAAAATTGAGATTTTAAGCTTTCAAATGATGTATCACACATGCATATAGGACAATAGGACAAATTTAAAATTGTCACCCAAATTGGGTGTCTCACAGTGGAACTTCAACTCACCTGAGTGTTTTCCGCCATATTGAAATGATAACGGACCATTTGCTGAATAAAATAAATATAGGTCTATGATATCTTAAAATGACTTGTAACAACTTACCTTTGCGTAAATATCAGCGTGTCAAACTTTAAGGGTGGCGCTTCAGATTCGCAGTATTATTGTGGCCACACTTTTCACCTTGGTCTCCAACAGGAAAAGTGCATAGCGTCCTTATTTCAGTCAGATTATAGTTAAAATGCGACCATAAATCCTCGCTCCGTTGCAGGCTGCCATTGTTGATTTTAGATCACTGTTCATGTGCACTGCGTCGGAGGAGGGTGGGGGTATGTGCAAGTAGCAATACACGGCAGACTGTCTAACTACGAGCACACACACACAAAAAAAAACAACTACGTGCACAACTATCGAATGTCACGCATTGAGAACATATGACGGATACAATGGCACATTTTAATCTCGTTCTCGTCTCGTCAGGCGTAAATTGGCAATCTTTACGTCATGTTACAGTCATCCAAGACGCGTTTTCAGCTCATCATCGTTACATCATCGTCATGAAAAAAATGTTCCTGAATGAAATGTTTTTGTTGTCGTTGTCGTTGACAAAAACAACACTGCCATGATCCCAGTATTTGACATAATATAGAAACGCTTATTTTTACTTCGTCTTCCGTGCAATGGTCCCTCGATTGTCGGACTTGTTTTGCTCATTTTTTGGCTGAACACTGTCTTTTGGAAACCCAAAAAGGCTCACACCACTTTCCCTGGTGTAGCATCAAAGGCCTGCAACACACTGGGCTGCCGTAACCCGAAAAATAAACAAATTAATCCGCAAAATCAGCTGAATCCGCTGTCCTTCTCCATAGAATTGTATGGCTGTATAGTAGAGATGATCTCATTCACCCAAGAGCGTAGCTTAGCGAGGGGACGGTAGGGACAAAACACTAGCAACTTTTTAGGATGCTCAAATTGTCCCCACCAAGTTTTAAGCAACCTTATTTGCGTTATATAATGACTTCAGTTATATGGATTATTTAGATTGTCTTCCCATATGTTTTAATTATTGTAATTTACCCCACTATTATAAAGTGAATTATTTTGATTATGTTCAGACTTACATGTACCTCTTTTCACTTGCTGAATGTGCCTGTCCATTGGCTGATGACTTGTAAAAAGACGTCAATGGTGTGTGGGGAACACACCCCCAGAGATGGGTAGAGTAGACAAAAATTTTATTCAAGTAAGATTAGCTTTACTTCAAATTACCATCATTTTTGGACTATAAGCCGGTACTTTTTTCCTTCATTTTGAATCCTGCGGTGTATAGTCCAGTGCAGCTTATTTGTTGATTTATTATTTGTATTAACAGGTAACGCTTTATTTGACAGCAGCGTCATGAGACTGTCATAATTTTGACATGAAACCATCATGGGTATCACTGAATGCTTATGACAGATGTCATTAAGTGTCATCCGGCAAATTAAGTCACGAACTTCATTTATGTCCATATTGGATCTTTTTAAATCCACTGAAAAGTGTGATCATTTGCCAGATAACACCAAATGACATCTGTTATAAGCATTCATTAATGCTCATGACAGTGTCATGTCATATAAATGATTGTCTAATGACAGTCTTATGGCACCACTGTCAAATAAAGTGTTATCAAATACCATAACTAGCAATTAATGAAACAACCGAAACAGTAACTGAAGAAATAATTAGAACATAAAATGAATTTTGATTGTCATTTATATCTGTAGCGCTGCAATGCATGCTAGGAGGTATGTGGGACAACAACAGTGTTGACAGCAGGTGGCAGAAGAGGTTGACTGTCTCCCCCAAGGGAGCAGTGATGGCCAAATGAAGCTTCTTGAAGCAATGAAGCATTGAAGCCAGTTGTTTCAAAGCTTCATGGTGATTTATTTGGTCTTATGACAGTCGTATGATGCCGCTGTCAAAAAAAGTGTTACCAGTTAATATCTTTTGGTGCAAACATCCAATAATGCAGTGAGGACAGGTGCGGTTTATAGTCCGGTGCGGCTTATCTATGAAAAAAATGCCGTTTTCGTGTCACATTTGGTGGGTGGCGGCTTATAGTCAGGTGCGCCTTATAATGCGAAAATTCTGGTAACAAGCTTGTATTTATTGTGTATGTTAATATAATTTATGTTCAAATAATGCAATTTAAATTTGTTTTCAAAGTTTTCAAAACGTTTCTTTGGTAATTTTTGAAAACAAAGGCTTGAATTGAACGGTATAGGCTGAACCAATACATATAAAAGTTAGTATAAGTCAATACAGATTTATTTTGCATTGATCATTAAGAATGTCCCGTTCCCAGTAAAATGTGTACATGCAGGTTAGGCCATATTGTCCTTACCAATGTTGAGCCCATACCTGCGCCCTTCAATTCAATTCAATTCAATTTTATTTGTATAGCCCTAAATCACAACAAGGTTGTCTCAAAGGGCGTTGCAGAGGCAATATGATACACAGTCAGAAACAGCAAATAAAGTAAACAAAGATGAATAAATAAAGTTCAAGTCCTGGGCATCCCCTATCCTTGGACCCGCCATGTCGGCAAGGAAAAACTCCGAAAACTCCAAGCTCTTTGGGAGAAAATGAGAAACCTTGGGGAGTACCACAGTCAGGAGAGATCCACTCCCAGGACGGATAGACAGGATGCACCGGGCCCTTGCATTCACCAATGTCACAGCCGCCTTCTTCCTCAACGCGAGACTCGGGTGCGGGACTCAAAATGTTAAATAAATATATCAGTTGCTTCCACACACATTCAAGCGGTCCGTTTCATTCAGGAGCATAAAATACAGCGTGTAATATGAAATAAAAATGCTTTTTGGTGTCATATACACTTTTATCTTCGAGTTAGGGTAGGGTTAATTCGTCGGTGGAGTTGATTTGAACAACTTCCGTGCAGGTTGTCAATTTTTTGTTTGTTTGAGGGCTCCGTAGTGGCTAAGCTATCGCGAGTCAATGGTGCCTGCTTGGCATGCCAATAAAAAAACGATATTAGCAGATCTAACATATCAGATAAATTCAGAGTACAGTTAATTGATCGAAATACCCATGCGGCCAAAACAATGTCACACCAAACTGCCATAATTAATTTCATTCAGTGGGACTATTTCTTAAGATGCGTAATGCTACCACAATAGAGAGGACTGCTTCAGCCACTCGTACTCAGTCTGCTGGGGAGTCCCTTTCGTTCCCACAAACAAAACAAAAAAATTGCAGTTAAACGATGTGATATCATTCCGCTCTAATTGCGTAGACAGCCTGCTCCCTGCAGAGCTACTGGATTACAAATGTTGCTGTTCATACCCAATTATTGACATCCAATGGTAAGTTTTAATAACTTTATCCTGAAAACATAGCCAACACTATTGATTGCATTGGTTATCGGTGATTCTCATGCATGCATATGTTGTTTTTTATTGGCCTGCTAAGCAGGCGCTATTGACTCGCGCTAGCTTATCCACACAGGAGCCCTGAAACTAACAAATAACTAACAAAGACTGGAATACTAAGCCTTATGTCAAAAATTCTGAACTTCCCCATTAAAATCATTTATAGGAAAGTCAATTGCACACATTTTTCGGGCACTATGGGGGGCACTGCCCAGCCGACTCTCCTCAATCTCCGCCTATGTACAGGACACGTACTTTATTTTCTGAAAACCGGATGATTCTGTTTTTCAAGGAACGATTGGCAACCCTACACACAACAGTTAACGCAACATTTGATCACTTATTTTGAGAAACAGCGAGAAACAAAAGTGTTATTTGCCATGTGGCAAAATAGATTTTGCCATGTGGCATTTTTTTTGCAATGTGGCAAAATGGATTTTGCAGTGTGGCATTTTTTTGCCATGTGGCAAAATGGATTTTGGTTTGTGGTAGATATATATTTTTTGCTATGTAGCATTTTTTGGGGTATATGGCATTGTTGCAAGTCATGCACGTCCATGCCATTGACGGCTTATGCACGTCCAAATTTTCCTTTTCATTTCATGGCAGAAAAACGTGTAGCTGTGATTTTTGACTATACACTTACCATTAGAGCGCATTGACATTCAACTGGCACACAAGTAAGGCTATGCCATTCACTGTTATGCACGTCCAAATTTTATATTCGTATTAAATGGCAGAAAAAACATGTGTGGCTGTGATTTTTTACAATACACTTACCATTACAGTGCATTGACATCCAACAGGCACCACAGTCAGGCTATGCCTTTGACGGCTGCACGTCCAAATGTTCCATTCATTTTGAATGGCAGAAAAACATGTGGTTGTGATTTTTGACCATACACTTACATTACAGCTAGCAGTGCAATGGTTTGCGGTTCAAATCTGAACCGTACGGTTCGCCCTGTACTGTTCCATACGCCTTTATTAACCGCGCCTTTTCGGTTTTGCAATTAATTTATTCTGAACGCTTGTGGAATGAATTGGTCGAGCTCTGTGTGCCTGTGTGTGACGTGAAGCACCGCTGTGGAAAAATTCCCGCCCCGCAAGTAAATGTCGGATCGCTGTCAAGCACCTGTGTAATAGAAGCCGAGTAACGCCCTCTCTCGCTTAGGAGCGAAGTGAAAGTGAAACAAGAAAGAAAACAAATAGCTATGACGAGCGGAGGAGTGGAGAGAACGAATTTTGAGGAAGCACCGGCTTCTTTCAAATCTGCGGTGTGGCAACATTTCAGTTTCCCCGTGGACTACAATGCGGAGGGAGAGAAAATATTGAAAAAAAAAAAAAACAACAATTTGCAAGCATTGCTCAGCGCTTGTTCCCTCTGCTAATGGCAACACTTATAACATGATTCCGGCACCTAAGCCGGCATCACCCACAGATATCACTTTCTCAGAGCAGGACAACCCCGAAGATGACACCAGTGAAAACACATGGCGGGCTTCGTTAATTTTATTTGCAACGCTTGACCCGCGTTACATTGTTCCCTCGCGGACATATTCTCCAACTACGTTATCCCCGACATTTATGAAATGGCATGCAAAGCCATCGAAGATGATTTCAAACACATAGTTTCCCCCTGACCACTGATAGTTGGACGTCCCGTGCTACAGAGTGCTACTACCTAACTGTGACGGTCCACTATAATTCATACCTGTCAAGTTGTACGGTCTCTGCGTAATTTGTACAAGTGAGCTCTGATTTTTAAATGTGTACGCCATACGTTACGTTCAAAATCTACGTTTTTCGTGCATTACGTTTTTTTCCCTCCGTTTGGATTTTGTCACCGTTTTGGCAACGAGACAATGTGCGTTAATACGTAGGTTGAATGACGCGAGAAAAGTCAGAGACACGGAGAGGGAATAGTGACTGTTGTGGTGCTGTAGCAAACGCGATGCTAGGCTAGGTGTCTCCAATATTTTCTGACTGTAGCCGACAGCCTACAATCTACGCCTAGATAACTCATGCATATAGAACTACATGCGAAATGACAGACTCGCTAGCGTTAGTAAACAGCCGCCATTTTAGAGCAGTAAACTTCTCAGATAGGCTCTGTTGTAGATAACCTTCCCAGCGAACCTAAGTAACTTTTTATCTAAAATACTCCTAAATCGGCAAAATCTTGACTTGAATCTAACTTTAAAGGACGAAACAGATTTAAAATTTTCACATGTCGAAAGTAGACAGATGGGGAACTAATGCAAAAACGGGAGCAATTTTATCAACTTTAACGGTTGAGTCACAACATTAAATGACCTCCAAACATAGCAAAGGTTACTATATTTTTGTTTTGTTTTTTTTTGAAAAAATGAAAAAAAACAAAACAAAAAAAAAAAAACATGAAAGGTAACACCAGTTCATTTGCCAAGTAAGTTTTTTACTACTGTGTGTGTATTTCAGTAGTCAGTCAAAGAGCTAAGAGGCATTTTAACAGTCGAAAATTTTTACATTTAAGTTTTTATTTCATTTTCTTAAAAGCAAGATAAAGGTAGTTAAAAAAAAAAAAAAAAAAAAAGCAAAACGCAAACCGCAAACCGAAACCGAACCGAAACCGTGATTCCAAAACCAAGGTTTAAACCGAACCGTGGACTAATTGAACCGTTGCACCCCTAATTACAGCACATCCATTTTGCCACATGGGAAAAAATGCCACATGGCAAAAAAAATGCCACATGGCATATTCAATTTTGCCACATGGCAAAAAAATGCCACATGGCAAGAAAATGCCACATGGAAAATTCAATTTTGCCAGATGGCAAAAAAATGCCACATGGCAAAATCAATTTAGCTATATGGCAAAAAATATGTGACACAGCAAAAAGAATGCCACATGGCAAAATCCAATTTGCCACATGACAAAAAAAAATGCCACATGGCAAGAAAAAAAAAAAAAATGCCACATGGCAAAATCAATTTTCCCACATGGCAAAAAAAAAAAATGCCACATGGCAAAATCCATTTTGCCACATGGCAAATACCACTTTTCGTTCTCGGCCCTGCTGCTTATTTTTTTACATTTTGGGGAAGCTGAGCTTCCCTTACAGTGTTAGAGCAATCACGTCCGTTGTATACAGTCTTTACCCAGTGGGTTGTCTTTATAACAGATCTGCATTTGAAGTTTGGCACCTAAAATAGATAGACACACCTTTCCCGTGCTTGTTTGACTTTCGTCACTTGTAACTGCTTTTTTCACAGTATGATTTACATTTTACTGCAGCGAGGATGTCATTTTTTCAAATCTCTATTCAACATTTTGACAATCGCGTTTGGGTGTAATGTAATGAAGGTCAACCTCAGTGGTGACTCAATCGCTGTCTGAATTCAGCAAGTAAGAATGCTAGGCATCTTTCAGAGAAACACCTCTTCAAGTAACACACGAGGCCGTTCTCATGGGAATTTAGTTGGGCAATTTACAAGAAGTGATAGATGTTTGTTAAAAAGGTGTGTTTATGTTGTTGTTGGCTTGGGAACAATGATCCAACAGCAATAGCTGTGACGCAACCATAATGATGATTAGATGTGGGGGATGAGAGGATGAAAAGATGTAAGGCTAAAGGTTAGGAAAACAGATGCGCATGAAAAAAAGAAGAAAAAAAGAAATAAGCCGTTTATGGGTTATCTCTAATAATGTATTAAAAAATTTGATTTTTTTCACCAGAAGCCTTTAATGAATTTCTCTTTATTTATTTTTTTTGCAGTCAATGCCTGGATGGTGGGAGAATTGACAGGTAAGCATCTATTAAGAGTATAATGGCATTTGTATTCGTACCGTTCCCGGTACAGGCATCACGGTTCAGTGCACGCAATCAGACTGTGGATATGTTTGAGTAAAAACAAACAAAAAAAATCCATGTTGTAGTTAATCTTCCAATACTGAAGTCATTGGAATACTTTGTGTATGTTTATTTTTGCACTATTTCAAAAGATGCTTTTTCTGTTTGGGAACTATTTGCACATTTTATTTTGTTTTAGCCAATTAGAAATACAGTATATATCTTTTGTAGGATTGTATGTTGCTGCTCATGGTTTACAGTTAACTGTGTGTTATCCAACAATGAAAATGGTAGTATTTTACTTTTATAAATAGTTTGACAACTGTCGAGTACTACTTCATTTTAAATGTGACCTTACTGAATCCCTACAAAAAGGGTGTGTTTGTTGTCTATTTTTGCAAATAATCTGTGAATTAAAGAGCGTTAGGAAAAAAAAAATCTGTGAATTAAAGAACGTTAGAAAAAAAAAAAAAGTTTGATGTTTTCTGTTTATTTTGCACTTTAACAAGAGCTGCTTTTCAGTTTCAGCCAGTGGTTGATGAAGTACTCACTTTTTCTTATTTAATCAAAAGTACAGAGACGGAGGGAAAAAATACTCAAGTAAAAGTACAAAAATACTTGCTTTAGAATTTGCTTTACAAGTAAAAAGTAAAAGGTATATGTATATGTATATATATATACCGGGGATTTAAGGATTTATTCACAAGAATTTTCAACGGAAAAAGCTCTTTGTCTGTGATATGGCGGCCGCTAATTTACTTACTGACTAGCATCATACTTCGCAATATTTACGTAAAATAAATGCTAACTACAGGTTTTTTTTTCTTTTAACCAAGAATCAAGACTGTTTTACGTCCATATCTATAAAGAATTCAGGGATATAAGCATTTATTCACAAGACTTTTCAACGAAAAAAGCTCTTTGTCCATGATTCCACTCGGTCAGCTTTGAGGGCCACGCCAACAATGCAGGCCCCCTATTAATCGGCCCCGCGCCCCGTCAATATATTATGAAGTCTATGCCCAAGCATTTTTTACACGCCACTTATTTTGTAGCAGATCGTCGCCTTTCACTCTCAAGAATAATAATAACTTGGACCTTCCTCCTCCAGTTAACCGATGGGTCATTATTTCCCAGTTTCATGTGTAGTTCTCTCTTCGGGTTTTCACCTCCATCGTTTGCCATGTTGAGTCCACATAAATATACTAAACGCAAGTCGAAGCGTTGGAAACTTGGGACTTTGGAATGTGTCGTTTGACGTGCCAACGCAAGTCGAGACAGTGTTGGCCCACGAAAATAAAAACTACAAAAATGGACGCTTCGGTCGTCTAGGTATTTTAACACTGGGGAAATTCATCATCTATCATCTATTTAGCTGTTCCTGCTCCTGTTGATTATTATTCCCATCCCATGTCCTGCCAGATTTCCTGAAATAATTAAGGCTTTCGTCCAATGCGTACCCAAACCTACTGTACAAGAGTGTACAGGACCCACCCACCTGAAGGCACGCTGCTTGCTGTTGGTCAGTTATCTTGTTCCCCTGCCTAATCTTGCTTGTACATGTGTTGTTGCCTCTAGTGCTTGATTATTGTATAGTTGCACGGGGCTTATCAATTGTGCTGGCGGCATGAAAACGAAACTATCAATTCACAATGACAAAAAAAGAAAACAAACAAAAGTACCGTGTTATGCAGGCGACAATTTGAAAAACTAGTGGAGTAAAAGTACAAATACTGTACGTGCTGTAAAATGTAGTGAAGAAAAAGTAAAAAGTACCACTTCATATTTGTACTCAAGTACAGTACAGATACACAAAAATGTATGTACAGTACAGTAACGAAGTATTTTTACTTTGTTACATTCCACCACTGGGTTTGGCCAATAGAACAAACTTTCAAGTGCTGGGATGAAAAAGCTTTCCCGGTTTTCTGTTGCACCAAACCCGTACCGAACCGTGACCCCCGTACCGAACCGTGATTTATGTGTACCGCTACACCCCTGTCTATCTATTTAATCAAAGTTCGAGCAGCCTTGGATTTAACCAATGAATGATTTTCTTGCCTCTGCACATCCTAGCTACTGAGAGTTTCAACATCGAACCTACTTCTGCCCGACCAAGGAGAGCCTGCAATGAGTCCCGCTTGGAGTGGGAAGTGGAGATTTGTGGTGAAGAGTTCAAGCGTGACATGGCTCACATAGACCCTCAGTACTGGTGTAACCTCACTCACTTTATCAGGTACTACTTCACAGTAAATATGTTTTCATGCACACACACAATCCATATCTAGTCTACTTTTGTGTCAATGAGTTTTGCGCTCCCTCAACCACAACTCAAAAAGCATTTCAACCTCAACAAACGATCACTATCATGACTGTAAACCCATGTAAATGTATGCTCGCCTAAAATGATTGCATGTGCAGCAAATTGAATGATTCCTGTTTTGAAATCTGAAACGTGATAAACAAAATATTGCAATATGTCAACATTTTTAAATCATCTGCCACTGACAGCAATAGACGTCAAATCCATTTGAAGTCCTGGCCCCCCTTGCAGCATTTCTGCACGTCTGCAGACTATCACACGCCTGATGGGATTCATGCACGACTAGGCGCAATTACACACTCAAGTTAGGGCTGGGCGATATGGCCTTCAGTACGTATCAGGGTAAATTGAGCAGATTTACCTCGATAACGATAAATGACGATAAATTCGCCCAAGCGGACTGTTATATAATTTGAAAATTTGAATCAATGCATGGAATACAAATTAACCGTTTCTCGTTAAATTTATTTACCAGCTTTTATTTTAACAATTGCACATGCAGTCTAAACATTAAGTATATAAAAAAAAATCTTGTAAACAATAAGAATTCTAGTTTGAACATTTATAACAGCTTGTATGACTTGAAAAATGTACATTATAAAAATCTATATGACTACTGTGCAAACATGTCATTGTAACACAAATGACTTGCAGCTTTAACAGTACACTCAGACAACTTATTGGTAATGGCTGCTGTGACATAATTCAACACAAGTGTTTACGTCAGGTTTCAGTTTTTTTTTTTCCAGAACATTTTTTAATGCATGCACCCCCCACACAGACCCAACCAGATTAAAGCTGTATTGCTCTGATGCCAATGAAACATATGAAATTTTATGATAGCAGAATAAAGCAAACACATACAGAAAAATAGCTGTGGCCATTACACTGTCATATTACATACAGGCATATTACAGGCTTCATTGTTGGATTATACTTTATGCTGAGTGCTTTACCATCATGAAAGCTTTCAGAGAACTCACACAGAGATACCCAATAACGCGACATACTGATTGCCATATGCTGACCAAAGCACACGGTCCCAGTTGAAGCCTGGGACCGTGTGTATTTTTGTGTGAGACCAAGATTGAGCTTTTTGGCAACAAACACTCTAAGTAGGTCTGGCGTGCCACGAATGATGTGCATGCTGAAAAGCACCTCATACCCACTGTGAAGTATGGGGGTGGGTGCTGTGGGGCTGTTTCGCTTCCAAAGGCCCTGGGAACCTTGTTAGGGTGCGTGGCATCATGAATGCTTTGAAATACCAGGACATTTTAAATCAAAATCTGTTGCCTTCTGCCCGAAAGCTGAAGATGGGTCGTCACTGGGTCTTTCAGCAAGACAATGAACCTAAACATATGGCCAAATCTACACAGAAATGGTTCACCAGACACAAAATCAAGCTCCTCCCATGGCCATCTCAGTCCCCAGACCTTGTTTTGTTGGCAAAAGAGGGTTGTACAAAGTATTAACACCAGGGGTGCTAATAATTGTGACACACATTATTTGATGTCAAATAATTTTTTCTTTATGTGGGATTTTTCCCCCACTGAATGAATGCACTTGTATTGAAGGTTGGATTTTTCTCTTTTTTTCCATTAAGGTCCCATATTATTTGAATTAAAAAAAAAAATATTAGAAGCTAAAAAAACACATCTTTTTCAGGGGTGCCAATACTTATGGAGGGCACTGTATATCGATTGCTTCCACACACATCCAATCGGTCAATTTCATTCAGGTGCATAAAATATCGGGTGTAATATGAAATAAACATGCTTTTTTGTGTCACAGGCACCTTAAATTCTGATGCTGCGTGGTTTTGATAAACTCTTTAGAAGTAATAATTTTCATGATGAATTTCTTGATTTAACTTGTCGAAACCTTGGTTTCGGCATTTGGGAGCGAAAACATGAAGCTGATGCACGTGATTTGCTTTCATGGATCACTGAAAATAACGTGGTGGGTCGGCACTGGCCCCTAGCCCTTGAGTTTGACACCTGCACCTTAACCTTTGAACTCCACTTTCCTGTGACAACGAACTGACAGAGAGGAGAAAGACAAGAACTGACTTGGCGCCCAACTGTGGTTGATTCAAATTGAATATGATGGCATAAATCCAGGAGAAAAAAATGACTGACGGTTCACATGCTAAAATTAGCCTCTTTAACTTTGGTGCCCCGGCATGCGTTTTCACAAAGACATCTGTTTGACTTGAGGCATGCTCTGAAGCATCTGAAAATATGGCGAGGAACACAACGGCCAAGACAAGCTGTCAGCAAGACTGCTTTTCAAAGATAATGTGCACAGAGACATCATTTTACCAACTCTATTCTAAGTGTGTGACATGAAGTTCATCACAATCTGTTCTGTGACACACTTAAAAGTTGTTAATTTAAGTTGTCTCGGTCTCCATTTTGGTTCTGAAGGGTGGTCCCGGCAAGGGAAAGCAGAGGCCACATTGATACATCATATTAATGTGTTTTACAAGCTCGTCATTTTAGGATTTGTCTCAAACAAGCCATGAATTGACCTCGGCAGTCGTGGGAGAGTGCAAGTTTTGAACGTGGTCCAAATTTATATTATTT
Organism: Corythoichthys intestinalis; assembly: GCF_030265065.1. NCBI lineage: Eukaryota > Metazoa > Chordata > Actinopteri > Syngnathiformes > Syngnathidae > Corythoichthys > Corythoichthys intestinalis. The sequence goes on along the minus strand of NC_080414.1, from coordinate 36,456,240 downwards.
TAAAGTCCCCTCTGACATTCGCCTTCTAATTTCCAGCGAACTTGACACAGGAAGCACACTGTTGCATCACTTTAGTTTAGTTCAAAACAATGATGCCCTCACTTAGGGAAATGACACACCGATGTGTTCGCTTGCAATCAGAGAGAGGAAACGGGAACCGTCACAAGAGCGTCGACCCATGCTGAGACGCGTTCCAATTGCAATTTAGTGGCGATGCATGTGAGCTCGCGCAGCAATGAGGATCAAGAGGAAGGCAGAGATAGCCACAAACAAGTGAGCATAGACTGTGAGAGGGGATCAGGCTGTGAGAGTAAAGAACCTCATGTTTAAACAGCAGTGACCCCTGCAGAGCATCTTCTGTTTGACAAATGTGCACTGCGGCTGCACAAACAGCTCAAATGATGTTCGGATGTTTTTAGCTTGTAAATTGGATGAAATGCTGAGAGACTCCATGTTTTGCCTGCATTTATGGGAATCGATCATGTTGTTAGAATTGATTTGTTGTACTGAGAGGCTTCACGTTACAGGAGCAGGATGTCTTGAGGAGCTGTGGTGCCGCCTTATCCGGACTTGAGATAATGTAAAGATGTCTGGCACTGGCGAAGGCCAGATGTGATTCTGCAGTCATTTTCCGGCAGCCACTAATACAACTGTATGATAATTTGCTATACAGGAGCAGGGGTGGGTAGTAAAGCGTTACATTTACTCCATTACATTTATTTGACTACTTTTTTGAGAAAAATGTACTTCGAAGAGTAGTGTTACTAAGCCATACTTTTTACTTTTACTTGAATAGATTTGTGAAGAAGAAACGCCACTCTTACTCCGCTACTTTGGGCCATAGACTTCATAGCGTATTGACGGGTCAGATCGGTCATGCACTGGGCCTCGCATTCAAGTAGGGGGCCGCCCACATCAAGAGGAGCTATTCACAAACACCCATGCAGCGATCTAACGCCGGATTTCTGTTGAAAAAGTACGAGAGCTGTACCACATATAAACCGTTCGAGGATTTAAGGTAATTATTATATTTTTCGTAGCATGCATGCATTTTGAAACGTTGTGAAAAAAAATCAATGGTAGAAATTAGCTGCTACTGCGTTGGCATCATAGTTCGCAATATACGTAAAATAAATGCTAACTGCACGTTTTTTTGTTGTTTTTTTGTTTTGCTTTTAACCATGAATCGAGATCTTTTTACATCCTGATCTGTAAAGAATTTGTGAATATACAATGCCTTGCAAAATCAGCCCCCTTGAACCTTGCAACCTTTCGCCACATTTCAGGCTTCAAACATAAAGATATAAAATTTTAATTTTTTGTCAAGAATCAAAAACAAATGGGACACAATCGTGAAGTGGAACAAAATTTATTGGATAATTTAAACTTTTTTAACAAATAAAAAACTGAAAAGTGGGGCGTGAAATATTATTCGGCTCCCTTGCGTTAATACTTTGTAGCGCCACCTTTTGCTCCAATTACAGCTGCAAGTCGCTTGGGGTATGTTTCTATCAGTTTTGCACATCGAGAGACTGACATTCTTGCCCATTCTTCCTTGCAAAACAGCTCGAGCTCAGTGAGGTTGGATGGAGAGTGTTTGTGAACAGCAGTCTTCAGCTCTTTCTACAGATTCTCGATTGGATTCAGGTCTGGACTTTGACTTGGCCATTCTAACACCTGGATACGTTTATTTTTGAACCATTCCATTGTAGATTTGGCTTTATGTTTTGGATCATTGTCCTGTTGGAAGATAAATCTCCGTCCCAGTTTCAGGTCTTGTGCAGATACCAACAGGTTTTCTTCCAGAATGTTCCTGTATTTGGCTGCATCCATCTTCCCGTCAATTTTAACCATCTTCCCTGTCCCTGCTGAAGAAAAGCAGGCCCAAACCATGATGCTGCCACCACCATGTTTGACAGTGGGGATGGTGTGTTCAGGGTGATTAGCTGTGTTGCTTTTACGCCAAACATATCGTTTTGCATTGTGGCCAAAAAGTTCAATTTTGGTTTCATCTGACCGGAGCACCTTCTTCCACATGTTTGGTGTGTCTCCCAGGTGGCTTGTGGCAAACTTTAAACGAGACTTTTTATGGATATCTTTGAGAAATGGCTTTCTTCTTGCCACTCTTCCATAAAGGCCAGATTTGTGCAGTGTACGACTGATTGTTGTCCTATGGACAGACTCTCCCACCTCAGCTGTAGATCTCTGCAGTTCATCCAGAGTGATCATGGGCCTCTTGGCTGCATCTCTGATCAGTTTTCTCCTTGTTTGAGAAGAAAGTTTGGAAGGACGGCCGGGTCTTGGTAGATTTGCAGTGGACTGATGCTCCTTCCATTTCAATATGATGGCTTGCACAGTGCTCCTTGAGATGTTTAAAGCTTGGGAAATCTTTTTGTATCCAAAGCCGGCTTTAAACTTCTCCGCAACAGTATCTCGGACCTGCCTGGTCTGTTCCTTGGTTTTCATAATGCTCTCTGCACTTTAAACAGAACCCTGAGACTATCACAGAGCAGGTGCATTAATACGGGGACTTGATTACACACAGGTGGATTCTATTTATCATCATCGGTCATTTAGGACAACATTGAATCATTCAGAGATCCTCACTGAACTTCTGGAGTGAGTTTACTGCACTGAAAGTAAAGGGGCCGAATAATATTGCACGCCCCACTTTTCAGTTTTTTATTTGTTAAAAAAGTTTAAATTATCCAATAAATGTCGTTCCACTTCACGATTGTGTCCCACTTGTTGTTGATTCTTGACAAAAAAATTAAATTTCATATCTTTATGTTTGAAGCCTGAAATGTGGCGAAAGGTTGCAAGATTCAAGGGGGTCGAATACTTTTGCAAGGCACTGTAAGCATGTATTCACAAGAATTTTTACCTGACAAGCTGTTTTCATCAGGCGGCCGCTAGCTACATTTACTAACAGACTAGCATTGTACTTCGACATATTTACGTAAATTAAATGATAACTGCACGTTTTTTTTTTTTTTTTTTTTAACTTTTAATCAAACAAAGAGACTGTTTTACGTCCATATCTATAAAGAATTCAGGGATTTAAGCATTTGTTCACAAGAGTTCACGATGAAAAAGCTCTTTGTCTGTTATTCCACTCGGTCAGCTTTGATGACCTCACCAACAATGCAGGCCCCGTATTTATCGGCTCCGCTCCCTGTGTCCTGTCATTACATTATGAAGTCTATGTTTGGGCTACACTAGTAGTTACATTTTTCTTCTTTATTTTTCATATGACATCACAACAGCAATCACTACTCTCAGTCATGGTTGTCACAACTTCCCATCATCCATTTCGGCGGCACAGATAAATAATAGTCACTACTATATTTGACTCTTTTATCAACTGTCACATTGCCTTAAAAGATAAAATCCATACTTACCGAATTGATATCAATTAAGTAACGTAAGTGAAGGTGCTAAAGAGAGCACTGGTTGACGGCGCGGATGACCGTGGACGTGTGCGGGAATGTTTTGGTGTCAGAAAAGGGTGAAAATAGACAAGGCAGATCTGACCTTTGTCTGAAAAAACAATTTTTTTTTCTAATTTAATTTAACTGAGATGCATCAAGTTAGGCATGATTTCCGTCCCCAAATTACTTCTTACTTATTAAAAAAATAGTGTTCACAATAGGGTTGATAAAAATTGAGTTTGGTTCACTAATCATATTTATTTAAGTTCCACATTAGCATTTACAGTGCAATGATAAGATTTCTTTATTAAAAATTGCACTTTGGAGAAAACAATATGACAGACAGTTATGTCTGTAACACAGCGACTACCCTGAGTGGGGAGCGTTACTTGCTTTTATACGCTTCTAGTTCCTGGGAGGAGTCAAACACAAATATATGACCTTACATGGCTATTATCACAATGCATTGTTACTATTGGTTAAACAAAATATGGTATTGATCTGTCAAATGTGATCTTTAACGTGCACCATTCTCACCTGCCAGGTGCATCCTGTTCAACTTATATTTGTTCTTCTAAAAGACAGGACATTCACAAGTTGTCCTGGTAACATTAGCATATGCAGTTAAACAGTCTAAACTCAAGATTTCTATCCAATTTTCCATCTATTTTTTTATTTATCTGAGCAGACACACAAGCTCACTGAGGAACACTGTGAGCAACATCAGATGTTTACGTTGTGGCCACTCTGCCACCTCCGGCCTATCGCATAAGTGCAGCCTGTGTTAAGTTAATGCATGGTTGTCCCAGAACGAGCGTTTGGCCATCAACTTAGCACCAAAACCCCCCAAACAGCATATGTGATTGTTAACGGTTATTAGCAAGTCTTAAGTGGGTTACAAAAGTGTTTTTGCCAAGCGGAGACTAGGCAAAGGCTAGGTGAAACAACACTGCACAACTGCGTGCTCGCCCAGTGAGTTCAACCCAAAGTCTCTCTATTGAAGGGAAGAAAAAGGACTTTTTAGGGCAGTCTCAGTTAAAAAGTCAGGGCTCTGTGTACTCACCAGGGCATTGTTGAAGCATGCATAGAGTAGAAAAGTACTTTAAATAACACTAAAAATTCCGCATTGTTCCTTTAAGCATATGAATGACATTTAAACTGTAAAATGGTGTGGTATGTAATTAAGGATTCATGAACAACAGGCATTTTCTTTTGAGGTCGACGAGCATTTGAGAATGAACTTTGTTCAACCTCAGTGGTCCCACTTCCATGTTTTATGTTCGATGTAAGTGGGAGCACAAGCTAAAGGGCACACTGAATATTTCACGACGTAATGGGTTACACAGACTCACCGACCGGTGACTCTCAACATTACATGTAGGGTGTTGCGTCAAACATGAACCAGGTCAAGTGCTTTGGCCTCTGGACTTGTGATACATTAAAGATAGGAATGTGACTGATACAGGTAATATACTGTGATATACCTCAAATATTATATTCCAATCTTAAAGGAAACCCTCTCTAAATAATAAAACTTATCAAATGCATTTCCTTTTTCAACGCACCAGCATGCATTAAAATTTGATAAATCTCACCTTGTTTACACACACCAATGCTGACTTCCGATTCGACAGGAAGAAAAACACTTCTCTTATCAATGGCATCTGGAGGCTCTGCTGAATATAAGTACATCTATATACAACACACGCCAGACACACGGACGAAACACATAACCTACAGGCAACAGAGTTAATTTGATCAGCATTGGTTAAGCAAAGTGTCTTCAAAGCAATAGTGATGCCTTGACGTCAGAGGACACACATTTATTTGGTACTTGTTGGGTAAATGGTGTGCGATGGCTCATTTATTTGGGGCCATGTAGACCTTGTACTGTAGTTGTAGTAGTTTTTATTTGGAGACAATTATTGCAAAATAATAATTACTAGGCCTGCAAGCAGGACTGAACGGTCACTCGCAGTTTGGCGCAACTCGGATGTGGTGGCAGACGGTCCCCCTGTCATTATTTCTTCAGAAACTAACTCTGCTCGAAATTCGCCTCTTTGTTTGTGTGGAACCTCTTTTCTGTTTTGGGCAAGGCTGACAGAGCTGTTTTTTGTATATTCTGAGATGAGAAATGCTTTCTCACACTTAGGTGAAAAAAAAAAACCCTATTGAAGAGAGTCCTACAGTAAAGAAGGTGCTACTGAGCTGTGCAGCTACACCTTATTCAAAACCAAAATGAATCTTTTAATTGGGCCATTTCAACCAAGTTTGTCAAATTTTGTGGCTCTAAAAGCTGCCTAAGTCCCTGAAGAAATCTACCTGGAACTTCCTTTTAATGGTGAACAAAGGGTTGTCATGGCAACAGACAGAGACATGGGGACATGGGCCTTAAAATGTGGTATTATAAAAGGTCTCGTAACTACACTGACCAACCTGAAAAGAACTGGACATGTATAAGTAAAATTAGTGACTTTCTGTTGCCATTAGTTGGTTGCCTGGCACAGCCAGACTATTCTCCCTGTATTTTTCAACCACTGTAAGAAATAGTCTGGGACCCAGCCCATTAACGGCCGCTCGAGCAAGGTACAAAATCAATCATCCAATCAGATTCGTTTATTTGCGTGACGTGTTCTTAACGAGTAACGTCACTCTTGCGCGCCGAAAGTCGCCTCTACAACAACAAATGGCGAAGGGGAGAGCCGAGAATATGTTCCAATCCACGGTAAAACCAGTTTCAAATTACCATAAACATATCGAAACAAGTCAACATGGCTCGCGCTAGCCATGTTGAATAAACTTCTCCATTCTCTGCTCACGCTAATTACTTGTCGCTTTAACAATGTCACGTCTGCCCGTCGCTGGTTGGTCCACTCCGCTGTCTGTTTGCTGTGGCTTGCTCCGCCCTCAGAATTCGATCCGCCGGACGGTCGCCAGACTCAATCACTGGAACAGCGGTGAGTCTGGTATACCAGGCAAATTAGTTGACACTTTAGTGTTGATGCAAATAACCCCTACATGACCCATCAGGGCATGACTCTCCTCAAGCACGGGAAGTTTGATGCAGATATGTTGTACATCTGCCAAGTTGTGACTGTTCATAATTTTTGGTGAGAATTTTTTTTGTATGTCTGCCAAGTTATGACTGTTCAAAAAAATTTTTTTTTTTTTTTCATTTTCACATTCCTGTTTGGACTCTTCTGCTTTAACGAAAACTCAATATTTTTCATCAGCCACCTCAACACATGTCTTAGGGCTCTCCCTAATGCGGGTTTGAGGTCAATTGATTTTTTTTCCCTTGGAGGAGGAGCCTGTCTTGTAAAAAAGGGTGTTTCCTATTCCCAGCAGGGCTTGTTGCCAAAAAAAAAAAAAAAAAAAAAGGCCGACTTTGGGATCCCTCCCAGGTCAGGCCCGTGAATGAACACTCATAATTTTTATAACCATCGCTCTTATATGTCTGATGTACAGTCTCAAATATATTTTTTTAAGATCCAACTTAATCCGTTGGCGTCAAGGTCTCAAATGTGTACCCTGTAAATCGACTAAAATTGCATTGTTTTTCAAATTCAATCCAAATTATCCGATTTCCAGTTGGGTTTGGGATTAGTCCACGAGGTATCGACTCCCAAATTCTATGTGGAAAAAAACTAGTAGGAGAGGCCTTTTTGAAAAATTCAAGGAGGTGATGTTGAGCTATTTTGTTACTATTTTTCGCAAAGTCGCAAAATTATCTAAATTTAAACCAAGCCACATGTAGCCGTGAATTTTAGTGAGTTTTTGAGTATGTTTAAGCCTCCAAATTGTCCATTTTCATTTGCCATGGAAAAAATAAGAAATAATAATAACTAGGCCTTCAAGCAGAACTAAATAAGCCCTTGCAGTTTGGCGCAATTCGGATGGCACGCAGCTTAGGGTGGTGGCAGATTGTCAGATCGTGGAACTTCTTTTGTGTTTTGGGCATAGCTGACAGAGATGTATTTGTATATATACACTCCGGCACTTAAGTGGAAAAAAAACCCTATTGAAGAGGGTCCTATAACAAAGGAGGCGCTGGTGAGCCGTGCAGCCAGATCCCTATTAAAACGGTCATTTTCACTTTCCTGTTTGGACCCCCCTTCTTGTGGTCAACTGATGTTTTTTCCATGGAAGAGGAACCTTTCTAGTAAAAAAAAAAAAAAAAAAAAAAAGAAGGGCATCTACTATTCCCCGCAGGGGGCGCCAGGTAACATTTCAATGAAGTTATGTTTAGGCTGGGATACCTCTCATACATGCCAGATATGAAAAAGACTGAACCTTGTATTAGTAAGTTATAAGTTATTTATTGAATTTGGATTGTTGCCCAAAGAACAATAGGCCAGGCTTTGGCACCCCGCCCAGATCAGGGCCATTAATTAAAACTCAACATTTTGATAACTTTATATCTCATATATCTCATGAACAGTCTCACAAATTTTGAGGAGGATCCAACTAACTCCCTAGGAGCCAATGTCTCAAATGTGCACCACTAAAATTGCATATTTTTTCACATTCAATCCAAAATACCTGATTTCCTATTGGGTTAGGGATAAGGGTCCAAGAGACTTTTTGGTGCAGTTTTGCTCAATGTTAAAAACCTAATATGAGAGGCCTTTTTGAAAATTCAAGGGGGCGATGTTGAGCCATTTTGCTACAGCTTTTCGCAAGGTCACAAAATTATCTGAATTTATGCCAAGCCACATGTATCTGCAAATTTTGGTGGGTTTTTGAGTTTGTTAAGGCCTCCAAATTGTCCAGTTTCATGTTCCATGAAAAAAATTGTGAATAGTACAAATAGTAAAAATAAACAATAATAATCCTTTGCACTACATTATGGCTCAAGCACAATTTGGTGCTAGGGCCCATAAAGATGTACAGTGGGGCAAATAAGTATTTAGTCAACCACTAATTGTGCAAGTTCTCCCACTTGAAAATATTAGAGAGGCCTGTAATTGTCAACATGTGTAAACCTCAACCATGATAGACAGAATGTGGATAAAAAAACAGAAAATCACATTGTTTAATAAAAAAATAAAATTTTTTAAAAAATTGCAAATCATGGTGGAAAATAAGTATTTGGTCAATACCAAAAGTTCATCTCAATACTTTGTTATGTACCCTTTGTTGGCAATAACGGAGGCCAAATGTTTTCTGTAACTCTTCACAAGCTTTTCACACACTGTTGCTGGTATTTTGGCCCATTCCCCCATGCAGATCTCCTCTAGAGCAGTGATGTTTTGGGGCTGTTGTTGGGCAACACGGACTTTCAACTCCCTTCACAGATTTTCTATGGGGTTGAGATCTGGAGACTGGCTAGCCCACTCCAGGAAATTGAAATGCTTTTTACGAAGCCACTCCTTTGTTGCCCTGGCTGTGTGTTTGGGATCATTGTCATGTGGAAAGACCCATTCCTGTCTCATCTTCAATGCCCTTGCTGATGGAAGGAGATTTTCACTCACAATCTCTTGATACATGGCCCCATTCATTCTTTCCTTTACACAGATCAGTCGTCCTGGTCCCTTTGCATAAAAACAGTCCCAAAGCATAATGTTTCCACCCCCATGCTTCACAGTGGGTATGGTGTTCTTCGGATGCAGTTCAGTATTCTTTTTCCTCCAAACACGAGAACCTGTGTTTCTACCAAAAAGTTCTATTTTGGTTTCATCTGACCATAACACATTCTCCCAGTCCTCTTCTGGATCATCCAAATGCTCTCTAGCGAACCGCAGATGGGCGTGGACGTTTACTTTCTTCAGCAGGGGGAATCGTCTGGCAGTGCAAGATTTGAGATTTGATTCGGCGCATTGTGTTACTGATAGTAGCCTTTGCTACTGTGGTCCCAGCTCACTGTAGGTCATTCACTAGGTCCCCCCGTGTGGTTCTGGGATTTTTGCTCATCGTTCTTGTTATCATTTTGACGCCACGGGGTGAGATCTTGCATAGAGCCCCAGATTGAGGGAGATTATCAGTGGTCTTGTATGTCTTCCATTTTCTAATAATTGCTTCCACAGTTGATTTCTTTACCAAGCGTTTTTTCCTATTGCAGATTCAGTCTTCCCAGCCTGGTGCAGGTGTACAATTTTGTCTTTGGTGTCCTTCGACAGCTCTTTGGTCTTGGCCAATACTGGAGTTTGGAGTGTGAATGACTGAGGTTGTGGACAGGTGTTCTTTATACCGATAATGAGTTAAAACTGGTGCCATTAATACAGGTAACGAGTTCAGCGTCGTTAGACCTCGTTAGAAGTTAGACCTCTTTGACAGCCAGAAATCTTGCTTGTTTGTAGGTGACCAAATACTTATTTTCCACTCTAATTTGGAAATAAATTCTTGAAAAATCAAACAATGTGATTTTCTATTTTTTTCCCCCCACATTCTGTCTCTCATGGTTGAGGTTTACCCATGTTGACCATTACAGGCCTCTCTAATCTTTTTAAGTGGGAGAACTTGCACAATTGGTGGTTGACTAAATACTTATTTCTCCCACTGTATGTAAGCCAGCTATTACCATTAACAAGTATTAGTATTACAAATGTAAGCATCACACATTCCTAGCTTAAATGGCTTGGACATCAATTGGCGTCCTTCTTTTCACTTGATTAGAATTTGCTTTATTTTTTTAAGTTTTAATTTTTTAAAAATTGATTTTAATTAAATTTTTTTTTTTTTTTACAAAAATTTATTAGTCATATACATATACAATAAATAAATATATAAATGAATATATATATATATATATATATATATATATATATATATATATATATATATATATATATATATATATATATATATATATATATATACAGTGCCTTGCAAAAGTATTCGGCCCCCTTGAATCTTGCAACCTTTCGCCACATTTCAGGCTTCAAACATAAAGACATGAAATTTAATTTTTTTGTCAAGAATCAACAACAAGTGGGACACAATCGTGAAGTGGAACAACATTTATTGGATAATTTAAACTTTTTTAACAAATAAAAAACCGAAAAGTGGGGCGTGCAATATTATTCGGCCCCTTTACTTTCAGTGCAGCAAACTCACTCCAGAAGTTCAGTGAGGTTCTCTGAATGATCCAATGTTGTCCTAAATGAACGATGATGATAAATAGAATCCACCTGTGAGTAATCAAGTCTCCGTATAAATGCACCTGCTCTGTGATAGTCTCAGGGTTCTGTTTAAAGTGCAGAGAGCATTATGAAAACCAAGGAACACACCAGGCAGGTCCGAGATACTGTTGTGGAGAAGTTTCAAGCCGGATTTGGATATAAAAAGATTTCCCAAGCTTTAAACATCTCAAGGAGCACTGTGCAAGCCATCATATTGAAATGGAAGGAGCATCAGACCACTGCAAATCTACCAAGACCCGGCCGTCCTTCCAAACTTTCTTCTCAAACAAGGAGAAAACTGATCAGAGATGCAGCCAAGAGGCCCATGATCACTCTGGATGAACTGCAGAGATCTACAGCTGAGGTACGAGAGTCTGTCCATAGGACAACAATCAGTCGTACACTGCACAAATCTGGGCTTTATGAAAGAGTGGCAAGAAGAAAGCCATTTCTGAAAGATATCCATAAAAAGTCTCGTTTAAAGTTTGCCACAAGCCACCTGGGAGACGCACCAAACATGTGGAAGAAGGTGCTCTGGTCAGATGAAACCAAAATGGAACTTTTTGGCCACAATGCAAAACGATATGTTTGGCGTAAAAGCAACACAGCTCATCACCCTGAACACACCATCCCCACTGTCAAACATGATGGTGGCAGCATCATGGTTTGGGCCTGCTTTTCTTCAGCAGGGACAGGGAAGATGGTTAAAATTGACGGGAAGATGGATGCAGCCAAATACAGGAACATTCTGGAAGAAAACCTGTTGGTATCTGCACAAGACCTGAGACTGGGACGGAGATTTATCTTCCAACAGGACAATGATCCAAAACATAAAGCCAAATCTACAATGGAATGGTTCAAAAATAAACGTATCCAGGTGTTAGAATGGCCAAGTCAAAGTCCAGACCTGAATCCAATCGAGAATCTGTGGAAAGAGCTGAAGACTGCTGTTCACAAACACTCTCCATCCAACCTCACTGAGCTCGAGCTGTTTTGCAAGGAAGAATGGGCAAGAATGTCAGTCTCTCGATGTGCAAAACTGATAGAAACATAGCCCAAGTGACTTGCAGCTGTAATTGGAGCAAAAGGTGGCGCTACAAAGTATTAACGCAAGGGGGCCGAATAATATTGCACGCCCCACTTTTCAGTTTTTTATTTGTTAAAAAAGTTGAAATTATCCAATAAATTTTGTTCCACTTCACGATTGTGTCCCACTTGTTGTTGATTCTTGACAAAAAATTAAAATTTTATATCTTTATGTTTGAAGCCTGAAATGTGGCGAAAGGTTGCAAGGTTCAAGGGGGCCGAATACTTTTGCAAGGCACTGTATATATATATATATATATATATATTAATGTAATATGATTACTAAATAAAAATGCATGTTGATACGACGCACATAAAGGCAACTTCAATTTAAAAACAAAATCGTTAGAAAGTTGTATGGACTTACAATCCGCTAGCTTGTTGTTTCCTGTTGTCTTCCGAAATACACCTGGGTGACGGCGCGTCAAGTGTTCGTTCATAGCCGACGTGCTACTGTGGTATGCGAGCTCAGCTTAGCAAAAAGAGTACACACTGTGGTGGCACCCTCGATATTTTCCTTGAAATAATTTCAGACTCTGGCTAGTCTTGTCCACTTTTTTGGCTTTATGCCGCTTTCACCGTGTTACAAATTCTGCCCTTCTTAGTAATTGGCGGTGTTTTCAACTGCTCGCCGCAGTGAGGAGTGAACCGGCGATTCACTTGATTCGTTGTCATCCTTCATCCTCCACTGCACCAGTCCCTCTTTTTTCACCTCTTTTATCAACACCATCGTCGTTTTGGGGCTTTTTGAAGAAACTTTGGACACTCAGTTGCCTCGACATTTTTCCGAGTAAGGCCAATGACGTCATGCATCAAGAGAGACAATAGCTAATTAATATGCTCACTCGCCACCCTGTGGTCTGGGGTGTGAATTGCAACCTGTCAAAATGACTGATGGACTTCAGTTTTTTCCGTCACCGTTTTAAAAAACCGGTCAACGACGGAAAATATTCGGTTAACGCGACCCCTGATATACATACACAATATATACTTTTCCCCCCCAAAAAAACAGATCCTTCAATGAATTCAATCATTTATTTAAAATTTTATATTTATTTTGTACTGCCCATCACAAAATATCTGGATGTCAAATATGGGGCCGCAAAATATTGTCAGTGGGCCACAATTGGCCCCTGGGCCTCAGGTTAAGACCACTGTCATAAATGAATATATCATGAATGAATTGTTAAATACTTGCAAAATACTGTTCTCATAATTTAGCTTTCCAGATATTTATGGTCACGATGAAGGAATTACAACAAATTTTGACCCATTAATTATAGAGTGATGAGTTCAGATGGGCTGCTGTGATTATCGTCTATACCTGCTTCATCATGAATCAACAGCCTTCCAGTAAATCCACTTCTACTTGGTGACATTACTATGATTTGTAAATCACTACTCCCAACATGTGGAGTAAATTAAAACACTTCAACTGTTGCTAAATTTACTGGTGAACAAGAAAATTACCTGAAGGATTTGCCATTTCGGACAGAGACAGAGGGATTAGGGTGGTTATAATGAATTTATCAGAGTTCAACTCAAAGCCTCCATGAAGCCTCTGAATCCCCCAGGAAGCTCGTTGCGACAAATAGGATTGCTGAGCCAAAAGGGGAGTAAAAGGCAATAACATTTTAGTATGTCACAATGATGGATTTCTAGCTGTCTGTTGCGCGCAATACCAGTCACTAAATCACTGGTGTGTTAATTAGATTTGTATGAAAAAACTTTATATTGAAGTAATTTGAAATTATATTTTCTGTACGTGTACCTGATTTTTTTCTATGGTTAGAGTTATGATTGATCAAGTTATGATTAAAGCATTTGAAATAAGAAAATATCAATATCAGTTCTGTGCCAATATGTATGCTTGGTTTATGAATTAATGTGCAAGCCTGCACCCACTGTGCATGGGCTGGTCACAGTTTAGCACAGCAGATGTGGCTAGAATGATCTCTAATCTAAAATGCTTGGAATTTGTTCACGGAGGGAGAGACCCTAATCACTCATGGTGCACTTATTCAATAAACAATTAAATGAAAAACAGTTAATTATAAACACATCACATATAACTACTGTGTCACCAGAAAGAAACAGTTTGTAAGAAAAGTAATACAACACATTATCATAACTAAAATTACGTGCAAATCCCAGCAAAAAGCATCTTCGGAAATGTCGTTGCTTTGGGATGTCGTATGACCGCCTGCCTATATTTGTAATGATTTCATCGCCCCCTAGTGGCTCTTTGGGGTAACTACAGTGGTACTTCTTACGAATGTCTCTTCATACAGAATTTTCCAGTTAAGACAGGCCTCAACGGGAAAATCTTGCCTCTTGTTACGAAAGAAATTTCAGGATAAGAATGGCAAAAATACAGTATGGCTGGTACTTGCAGCTCCCAGAGTTTACTGAATGTAACATGCTTATAGCTGCCCTGCCATTGGCGATCGCCTAGCATTCCTGGCATCCAACTGGCTAAGCGGGACCTCTACTGGTATTGTATGTGTGTATCCCAGCGTCCTCTTTATTCGCCCCTCGTGTTCAGACAGCTTTACATGAGTGTATTAACTTTGATTCCTTTCTCTATGTTTATTGTGCAGTAATGTAACTGTAACATGTACAGTGATAACTCGACATACGATCGCTGCAACACACAATCTTTTTGACATCCGACGCAGAATTTGACTTGCCATTTGTTTCTACATCCGATGACATGCTCGAAATACGACGATGTACAGTAGTATCAAAAAGTATCTGAACCTTTTGGAATTTCTCACATTTCTGCATAAAATCACCATCAAATGTGATCTGATATTCGTCAAAATCGCACGGATGAAAAAGCTAACTAAAAACACCCAAGCATTTATAGTTTTTTTTTTTTTTTTTTTAAATATTTTAATGAGGATAGTATGCAAACATTGACAGAAGGAGGAAAAAATAAGTGAAGAATCACATTTAATATTTTGTGGCCCCCACTTTGGCAACAATAACTTCAACCAGACGCTTCCTGTAGCTGCAGATCAGTCTGGCACATCCATCATTGCTATTCTTGGCCCATTCTTCTCTACAAAACTGCTGTAGTTCAGTCAGATTCCTGGGATGTATGGCATGACACGCTGAGTTTAGGTCATGTCACAACATGTCAATAGGGTGAACGTCTGGACTTTGACTTGACCACTCCAGAACGTGTATTTTGTTCTTCTGAAACCATTCTGAAGTTTATTTACTTCTGCGTTTTGGATTATTGTCTTGTTGCACGCTCTGTTCCACGCATGACATTGTGTGTTACTCCTAAAGAGTTCAACTTTGGTTTCATCAGTTCACAATTTTTTTTGCCAAAACTGCGGAGTGTCCAAGTGCCTTTTTGCGAACATAAAATGAGCAAAAATGTTTTTTTCAGACAGGAGTGGCTTTCTCCGTGGAGTCTTCCCATGAATACCATTCTTGGCCATAGTTTTACATATAGTTGATGTGTGCACAGAGATATTGGACTGTGCCAAGGTGCTAGGGTTCTTTTTTACCTCTCTGAATATCCTGCGCTGAACTCTTGGTGTCATCTTTGGTGGATGACTACTCCTTGGGAGAGAAGCGACAGAGCCAAACTCTCTCCATTTGTAGACAACTTCTCAGACTTTCGATGGATGAACGTCCAGACTTTTCGAGATGGTTTTGTATCCTTTCCCAGCTTTATACAAGTCAACAATCCTTGATCGCAGGTCTTCAGACAGCTCTTTTGTCCGAGCCACGATGCACATCAGACAATATAGTGGGCAGGGCAGCTTTAAACAACTCATCAGTGCCTGGGCACACACTTGACCTAAATTGCTTGGTAAAAATTGGTTTTAATGGCTCTTTAAGTCTCCTTAGGCAGAGGGTTCACTTATTTTTCCCCCTTCTGTCATTGTTTTCATGCTTTCCTCATTAAAATATGAAATCCTATAAATATTTGTGTGGTTTTCGTTACAGCACTGTTTTTACATCTGTGTGATTTTGACAAAGATCAGATCACATCTGATGCTGATCTTATGCAGAAATGTGAGACATTCCAAAAGGTTCAGATACTTTATTATACCACTGTATGACAGCGCCGCTTTTTCCTTTGTTTTCTCGCAAGACAGACGCACGGCGGTTTTTCTTGTGAGAGAAATCAACATAGGATGTTAGTGCAGGTGGTGAAAAACGAATGAAAAACGGGAAAAGGTGAGACTTACTATTGAAATGAAGATGGAAATGATAGAAAAATATAAGCATTGTGTGCGTGTCCATGAGCTGGCTTGACAATAGGAGAGTGTCTAAGATCTCGACGGTCCTCCTCCGACCTCCGTTCGCCAGTCTTTGTAAGTTAAGGTGACAATTATGATTGTGGTAACATCGCCAAAGAAATCACCAGCTTCGTCAGGTTTTTAATCATTTATATCTCAGAACCTGTGCCTACTGTCCGCTGCAGCTGAACGTGAAAAGTGAAAGTAAAAAGTCCTCGCTCTCTTTGTCACAACAGCCACACGGTGCGTTCAGTTATACCACACAAAACCCATTCGCCACATTAAAACCTGTTTTTTTGTATTATTGCAGGCATTAATATTACTATTATTATATTATTGAAGGTTGAAGTAAGCAGCACTGTGTTGACGAAGTTAAAACTGCAAAATCAAACCAGAGGAACCCATGGAATCTAATGGATTTAGCAAGACGTAGATGAGAATCCGAGACTTTCTGTGCTGTGCGTGAACTCCTGGAAGTACCTATAGACCCCAATTACCAACATCACACAATCACGTGATCGCTGTATTGTGCCGCCATATTGTCCGTCATCGTGTGTCCATATTGTCAATGATCGTAGTTTCTAAAGGTGGATTCACTTGCAAATTATGGAAGCCCCGGTGCTTTCAGATGCTGTAAACTCATTGGATGAGTTGCATAAAAGCCGTCATTTGGAAAAGCTTTGGTCGCTCCAGTCACCAGATCCATATTTGATGCCCAAATCGATGTTTCCTCCCGTCCGGTCCCGTCCCGTGCAAAAACCTCCAGTCATACTCCAGTTGATGTTATGATGAGGCGTCGGGTACCCAAAATCGGCAACGGCCCGAATATATACCGACGTTTGGGCAGCTGAGCGTCACCATTGTCACGATTGTAAAATGAAATTTGATCGGCGGTTCGACAACGGGCGCGCTTATTTATAAAGCTTTATTGAAGTGAAAACATGAAATGTTTTCATGGACGCTTTACAGTTTTGGATTTACGACTATAAAATCAGTTTTAAATAAATAATTAAATTACACAAAATGTTAGGACTGTATTTAAGTAACAAATCGTGGTTGTTGACTGGACCACATAACCATCTATGAACAGAAATGTACTAGTCTACAGGTTTTCACGACCATATCCCAATGACAATCACACAGGTATGACATTTATTAGTTCAAGCAGAGTAAAATAATACATATTCACAGTACAAGATTTATTAGTTCAAGCAGAGTAAAATAATACATATTCACGGAACAAGAAAGTCGTTTCCGTGTAGGCGCTCCCGTCACGGGATCATTTCACGCGCGGCGGCTTTTTTTTTTCCGGCACAACACCTGTTGTAACTAGGCATGTGCCGGTTACAGGTTTCATGGTTTACCGTGGTGTGAAAACGTCGCGGTTTCAAAACCACTAAAATTTTCCGTCAGACCGTAGTACGGTATTTGCTATTTTTCATGTGTCAAAAATGCAGCCAGAAGTGGCTTGGCGCGGCAGCGCTCACCCCCTCCCGTTTGTTGCTGTGTGTGAAAGTGACGCTATCGGCTAGACAGCCAGTGAACCCAAAAACAAAATACTCCAATCATAAGGCGTACTTTTCTTCAATTTATTGAGCTCTCAAATCATGGTAAGTGGAATATACAAAATGAATACATTTAAAACATTGTACAATTGTATTATCCATGTGTGAGTAGCTTAGACAGATTAGCACCATGAAAAGTTCGCCAAAAACAAAACACACATTTTCCTTTCAAATTCAATATACAAACTAACTAAAAGCTTACAAAGACGAATGTTAGCCTAGGCTTAGCTGGGAGAGCAACTTTGTCGAGTGTTACAGCCGCAAAGTGAGAAAACAAGCTTGATTCGCTTGAATGAAGAGGAAAAGGGGATACCATCAAAGATAGCTAATTGTGAAAGACGCTCTTGCCCTAAGCACAAATCCACGTTCGCTGGATCAAGGAGAGGTCTCACTCCCAATGTTTTTTTGTTTTGTTTTTTGTTTAGATGAAACCTTTCCACAACAATATTTACACTTTAAACTAACTTATGCATTTTTAACCTTTTAACTTATGAATTCTTTGTTTTTTTTAACACATAGGCATGACATCATGTAGACTAGAGCTGACACAGTGGCTGAAAATGGCGAAACTTCACTTGAGCTTTTCCACCCTCAAAAAAAAGTCATGCAGTAGAATTTAAAAAAAAAATTTTTCAGAAGTGTTTTTACTTTTTTATGGAACTTATTTTGTTCTTGCTCTAATCTTGAGCAACTTGAGCTGTGGCTGTGGGTATAGTCTATAAGTTATATTTATTCATTCATTCATTTTCCATGCCGCTTATTCCTCACGAGGGTCGCGGAGGTGCTGGAGCCTATCCCAGCTAACTTCGGGCAGTAGGCAGGGGACACCCTGAATTGGTTGCCAGCCAATCGCAGGGCACAAGGAGACACACAACCATTCACGCACACACTCACACCTATGGACAATTTAGAGTGTTCAATTAGCCTACCATGCATGTTTTTGGGATGTGGGAGGAAACCGGAGTTCCCGGAGGAAACCCACGCAGGCACGGGGAGAACATGCAAACTCCACACAGGAAGGCCGAAGCCCGGGATTGAACCCTTGATCTCAGAACTGTGAGGCAGACGTGCTAACCACTCAGCCACCGTGCCGCCAAGTTACATTTATTTTAATTTTATTTAAAATATTTGTTGTTTTTTTATTGATAATATATTTTAACAATATATTCATGTTCCAATTTGCAACTATGTCCTGAAAAATTAAAAAAAAATCCTGTTCAATAGAAACAAATTTTTTTTTAACCCATACATCTCAAAATAACACATTTTGGAGCTATAATTGCAATACCGTGATACCGTGAAACCGCGGTATTTTTGCCCACGGTTATCGTATTGTCAAAATCTCATACCGGCACATGCCTAGTTGTAGCGTTCACCTTCTTGCTGTGCAACCGTGGCGACGAGCTTCATAGTCTCCGTCTGATGATGTCTGCGATCGTGTTGGCATCACGACTACTAATGTTTTCGCCACTGTCTGACGGCTGTCGACCCAAACGCATCATGGACCGAGATAAACAAACCGTGCTGCTTTAGAGTAGAGCTGTCCCGACTAGTCGACGTCATCGATGACGTAAATGCGTCGACGGGCAAAACATACCGTCGACGGGTAATGACGGGTTGAAAAAAAAATTACATGCGGATAAAGTTTAGAATGGCGGGCGCTCGCGATGCAAGCGGTTTTTACTGGCACCCCCAAGGGGGCCGCTGTTATTTCAATGTGACCGGCATTGTCAGATTGAGCAAAGAGGAAGAAAGTGGGCGAGCGAGAGAGAGGGAGCGAGATCGGTGAGTTGAGAAAGTGCGTGGGTACCGCGGAGTTCAGTGGCTGCATACCCCACGTTTTTGTTTTGGTCAATAAAAGTATCTATAAAGAGCCATCCGACGCCTCACGGTGTTTTTATGCACGCCGCTGTCTTCCTGAGGAGGAAATCGGACGAACCGACGACAACGAGCCAAGTGAATCGCCGGTTCACGCTTCACTACGGCGAGAAGTTGAAAACACCGCCAATTACCAAAAAGGGCAGAATTGGTGACACGTGAAAGTGGCATAAAGCCAAAAAAGCGGACCAGAATAGCCAGAGCCTGGAATTATTTCAAGGAAAATATGGAGGGTGCCACTGTGTGTACTCTTTGCTAAGCTGAGCTCGCATACCACAGTAGCACGTCGGCTAAGAACGAACACTTGAAGCGCCGTCACCCAAGTAGAAGACAACAAGAAAAAACAAGCTAGCGGTTTGTAAGTCCATACAACATTCTAACAATTTTTTAAAAATGGAAGTTACCTTTATGTGCGTCGTATCAACGTGCATTTTTATTTAATAAAATAATTAATATATATATTATATAATTATATATATATTTTAATTATTATGAAATTTATTAGGATCATGGAAGCTCCCACTTGGGGAAAATATATACATATATCCTGTATATACATAATATAATAAAAATATATATGGAAACAGCACTGGTCTGCTAACTGTAGTCCATGACTGCACTAATGTTAGTTACTTTATATTATAAAGTATCATTGTGTATATACATATAGTAGTACACTATATTAAAAAAAGAAAAAAAACTATATGTTTAATTTTTGTTACTGTGAGTATATGTGCCTCTCATTCAAAATAATTGTGGTAATATTTCAGTGTGCCTTCTACTTGATCTATTTTCAGGTTAAAACAAACAAAAGTTGAACAGTTTTTCTCTTTCCCCCAAAAATGCGAATGCACACCAGAAAAAACATCTGAACTCACACAAAGTATTCTGAAAATGGTTGTCCCGGATATTGCAATTCATTTTAACATTTAGAACAATATAGACAATGACATACCACAAAAAGAGTAAGAATTGTTTTGACTCCTGTTAAAAAGGTGAAGTCTTAGTGTTTCCGTTTACATTTTTTATCGCACTACTTAATGCCAGCAGCATTTGACCTCATTGTTTGTGATTTATTATTGATATTTATGTTATTTACTTATACGTTAATAAAGAATTTAGGTGTTCAAAAATGTTTTTGTGAATTAATACGCTCCAACAAAAATTTTATTATTAAAGTAGTAAAAAAAAAAAAAATATATATATATATATATATATATATATATATATATATATATATATATATATATATATATATATATATATTAGACTAGTCGACTAATCGTAAAAATAGTCTTCTGACTAATCGGAAGGAAATTAGTCGTTTGGGACAGCCCTACTTTAGAGATTTGCCCTTTTAACAATGGGCACACAAATGACCGTTTATCTCCTCTGTTACTGCAACCAACCGCCACACATGCCTTTACCATTTTGATTAACCAATGTTAACGATTGTCAGGAACGTTTTTGGGTTCGTTTACTAGGCGGTGATTCCTTCGACAAGGAGAAAAACACGCAGTAATAGGAGGAATGTACGTAGGGGTAATATGTAAACATGATGAGCTGACAGACAACATGGCGGGTCAAGTCAGGGGGGTGGAGTTGTGACGTCACGTGAATGGGGTCTATATGTATGGTTTGAAGTGGAATGTTTTGAACAGCGTCCAGCTTCAACGGGATAGGAAGAACATACCTTCCATAACACAGCGGCAACATGGTGGCACAAGCTTGGTTCCACATCTGCCTTCATGAACATGATGTCCTCCCCTGTCATGATGATGGCAGATGGATGTGATATTTCCAATTTGTCTTTTTAGGGGTTTTGATGAATAATGTTACTCTAGCTCCACTGTTTTTTTTGGGATGGAGAAAATGTAAAATGGAAGTCGCGAGCAAAAATGCGGAAGTACCTCGGAAACTTGTCTATAAAGGATTTATGTCTGAATTTTGGGGGGCTCGGAGCAGATTAGGGCATTACATGGAAAACAGATCTCTATTTGCAGAATTTTCAAGTTAAGAAACTACTTCCAGAACCAATTAATTTCGCAAACTGAGGTTTTAGTGTAGTGTAAAAATTTTACACAATTCTTCCTTTTATTTAGTTATGGGTATTTTGGCTCATATTCATTTATTTTCACACTTTTTCTCTAGCTTCAGTTGAAGTTGTTCTCTTATTTTTCACAGAATGTTTTTTTTTATTTTTATTTTTTATTAAATTTAGTACACCTTGAAGTTTTTACATTTTGCAACCAGTGGGGCATTACAATACAATTAGCAATAGTATGTAAAGCGGTATTGGATTTTGGAGTTGGACAACATCGGGAGAACCATTAAAAGTCATTTTCGGACAACTCGAGTTATGGTGGAAGTGGAAAAATGGTGGACTCAAAAACGGAAAACCAAACAAGAAAAACAGGAGAGACGGTATAATGTCACATTCAAAATAAGAGATAAGGAAAATTAGAGAGAATGTGGCAAAACACAACAACGAACCCATAAAGACTGAAACAAATTAGTTGACATAAATAGGAGACATAGTGACACAAAATCATGATTTTCTTCTAATCCTTTTCTTCCTCATGTCCTCCACAGTGAGTACCATATCTTCACGCTCTGCACAGAGAGCAAATCTCTCACCGTCCACTGCTACTGGCCGAATCCCCTGGTGGAGAGCTACATCATCCGCATACACAAGCACTTTTTCTCCAACTGCACTTTGGAGCAAGTGGTATGGGTCGATCCCCCGGACAACACTCTCACCATCCTTATCCTAATCCCTGTTTCCCTCACCTTGGCCATGATCGCCTTGGTGGTGTGGTGCAGCAAGCGAAGCGACAACCTGGCTTAGAAGGGAAGGCAGAGAGATGGACTCTGAATGAAAAGACATCATCAGAAGATCACTGTACAATTCAAGCAGCGTTCAAAAGTTGTGGGAGTTTGCTTTTCACGATCATTTGATCTGCAAACACATTCCAGCAATCTAGTACCTAAGCATCTTCAGACAAGAAAAAGTTCAAACATTTTGGGTGCTTTCACACTTGCATGCAGTTATCTATAGAAGCCCAACAGAGTCATAATTAAATTCATAAAAACAGCATTTTGAAATAAACACCATTTTGATAAAATAGCAGACAAATGTTGAATATGGCCTTTAGATTGTAAAATAAGGTAATAACTATCTAAAAAAGATTTTACAATATAAAAAGTGTTTTTCATAGTGTAATTTTTTCCAAAATGGCCTTTTTAATTCATAATGTCATTTTTTCAGCACAAAGACTTGGTCTCTGTAGATCAAATATATAAGGTGGAGAGAGCTCATCCAATAGCAGAGGGGCAGGCGTACTTATATCTGTGCTAAGGTGCTGTTTCAGCAGGCGGATACGCACGAGTCAAGGCCGAAGAAACCTTGCACTTTTTGTGAGCTCTGGGACACTCGAAAAATGGCTCACACAACTCTCCTTGCTAAGCTAATTGATATCTCGATGTATGTTTGTGTGGAACTGTAGTTCACAAATAACAAAAAAACTATTCACATTCTCGCCGAGACTAGTAAAACTCTTTACACGGCTAATATAATCTCATCTTTCCTACTCCTTGTCACTGTTTTCTAGTGCAATCATGAAAAAAATGTCCCCTTCCTGGCGGCGTCTCCGTCAACTTGATGCTGCCCATGTCTGTGTCAAAAATCATTCAATTGCTTAACTGCCTCTGCCTTATGTATTTAATTGACAGAGTCATTGTGTTGAAGCGCATTGAGATAGATATTATGAAATTTAAAAAAAATACTTTGTACAAAACACTTTTTATCTTGTGAAATTTTGTAAAAATAACAAAAAAGTTACTTGGAAAAAAATGATGACATTTTTTTAAAATAAAGATTACAAAAAGATGTAATAAGAAAAAATTCAAAGGAATTAAAGAAAAATAAATATATTTCATAATACAAGTACCGTAATTTTCTGACTGTAAGCCGCTACTTTTTTCCTCTCATTTTGAATCCTGCGGCTTATAGTCTAGTGCAGCTTATTTGTAGATTAATTTGGGTTAGTAGGAAACATTTTCTTTGACACAAAATGACATATGTCATAAACATTCACTAATGCTCATGGTGGTGTCATGTAATAATTATGATGGTCTTATGGCGCCATTGTCAAATAAAGTGTTACCAAATACCATAACGAGCAATTAATGAAACAACTGGAACAGTAACTGAAGAAATAATTAGCACAGAACATAAATTTTGATCGTTATTTGCATCTATAGCGCTGCAATGCATGTTAGGAGGCATATGGGACGACAAGTGTACACATAAGGTGGCAGCCGAAGTTGACTCTCACCCCCAAGGGATCAGTGATGCCCAAATGAAGCTTCTTGAAGCAATGAAGCTTTGCAGCCTATTGGTTCAAAGCTTCATGGTGGTTCATTTGATCTTATGACAGTCTTTTGATGCCACTGTCAAATATAGTGTCACCGGTTAATATCTTTTGGAGTAAATATCCCATAATACAGCAAGGACAGCTGCGGGTTATAGTCCAGTGCAGCATATCTCTTAACAAATGCCATTTTCGTGTCAAATTTGGTGGGTACCAGTTTATAGTCAAGTGCGCCTTATAGTACAAAAATTATGGTAGTCTCCGGGTTATGAAAGAATTCCGTTCCTACAGTGCCCTTTGTACTCCTAAATACTCCCTAAATCTAGAAAAAAAACTTTCCGACAACATGTAAAATAAGACATTGTACTGTCCTCGCCAAGACTTTGGAGCTCAGTCCTAGCTAGACAGCAAGCTAAATGACCGTGTAGTTTGCTGACTTTATTCAGCTGCTCATGACATTAACACTTGCAGACTGAAAGTAAAACAAAAATAAAATTAAATAAGTTTCGTCGTCTGCTATTTCATCAAAAGGGTATTTATTTTAAATTGTTGTTTTTATTTATTTAATTATGACACTTCAGGGCTTCCATAATTATTAGTTACCATCAAACTCAAGTTGTATGAAATAATTGGCCAGGTGTGACTAAAGAAATTTTGTGGTAGTTGATCGGTTAGATCTCCAAATGAACTCTGGCATGTGTTGAGAACTCGATCTAATGTTGTTCTGAATCGTTTTTGGCCCAAATGGCATAGTGAGCATGTTCGCAGTTAGCATGTTACATCGACAATCACCATGCCTGCATTTGTGCTGTTTTTGCCTGTCCGCCAAAACATTTTCATATTTCTTCAACCAATAATGCATACGTAGTTTGACTTTTGTGGAATTGGGGCAAACATGTTGATGACCCCAAATCGCAATGTTTGAAAAATAATTCTGACTCATTATGAAATACTTGGATTCTTGTTCATTTCATTAATTTTTGTTGTTTGTTTTATGGCTTTCACAACCTTTATAGACGACATTTAGGTCTTTATTTTAAAGATGAAGTTCAGAATATTTGACGTTTGGCTTAATCTTGAGGTTAGTGGGGGTTTAATTAGTCGTTGGAGTTGATTTCAACTATTCCGCGCAGTTTGTCAGTTATTTGTTAGTTTCAGGGCTCCAGAGTGGCTAAGCTAGTGCGAGTCAATGGTGCTTGCTTAGCTATGGTGACCATATTTTGATATCCAAAAAAGAAAACACTCAGGATACTTAAATTTTAAATTAAAGTTCACTCAAAGATGCCTTATCAGTTAATATATTTAAGAGTTAGTGACGGGATCTGTCGTTCACTTGAGGAAACGAATCCATTCCAGTTCGTTCAGTAAAAAGACTCATTCAAACAAATGGTTCAACGAATCGTTCGCCCCCCTCATCCCCCTCCCCGCCCAAATGAATCGTTCGGTTAGTGAACGGGAAGTGACGTTGCCGAACGAATCACCAAAGACCGCTTCACAGTATAACTGAATGGGAAGTGTCATTGCTTGGTCCCTCCCTCTCTTGCAGACAGGCTCCTCATTGACCGCTCGTCGTAGTTTCAGAAATGAGTGACAGACGATATCATTCTGCTTTCCCAGCCTCGTCTCCCTCCCGCTGCTGCAGAAGCGAGGGAGAACTTCCGCGTCGTCTGTCGTATTTCTATGGGATCAAAGTCATAGCTCGTGCTTGCATTTCGATTTAGGACACGGTTAAACATTTTCCTTTTGTGGCGGGAGTGGGGGTTTGGGGTCGGGGGCGCACGTACTTTCTTTAGCATGATATTGATCACATATACAATGCTGGTGCTACCACCCAACGCAGCATGCTTGCTGTCACGAAAATAGAAATAAATCGAAAGTTTAATTTCTAAATTTGGGACGACCAACACATCATATTTACCTCACGCTCTGTTGTGTTTTGTTTTTATGCTCATCACTATTATTTTTGGTAACTATTGTTAAAACTAAAGTGTAAATAGCTAGTTGTCAAATTTGTTGCTCTGAAATGAAAACAATACTACATTTTGATATTTGACGGTTTCATTGCAAATCAGTATTAAGATGATCGTATTGAATTTTTGCACTGGTATTAATAAATAAAATAATCCGGTCAGCACCCCTGTTGTCCCCTCATCTCAGATCGTCAAATGCTGACGAGAAATAATTGTTTGCTCTTTACGATGTCGCCTTTCTACTCTCATTAGTCTGTTAAGAAAAATGTAGACATATTGTGACATCTCCCGTGCCCGTGTGCGTTGTTTTTGGGCGCTTGAGTAGCACATGATGGACGGATGGACATAATTTGTCAAACCAACCAACACCAGACACGCTCTGACACGGGAAAAAAAAAAAAAAACACTTGGAAAAAATTGACATGTATATACAGTTTCATTGCAAATCAGTATTATGGTGATCATACTAAATATTCTTTTTTTCTGTGCACATATGAGGTAAATATCGCTGCCATGAAGCATCCATACAGTCACAGTTCTCTCCCCCCTGCACTGCCGTCACACGACCGCAGCTCAGCTTTTGCTTGCTTCGTAGCTACCCGCGAAAGAGTTTTATACTACTGTAAATTAGATTTTTTAACTCGTTCACCGCATGACTGGAAAGTTAAGTCAGCAGCAAGCGAGTAAGTGAACGGGAAGTGACATAACTCAGTTTTGCCCATTGCTTGCATGTTGGCTGCTTATTGGCCACACTTGGAAGTGGGTGACAGACGCCCTGATTCTGTTTCCGCTCCCTCCCCTGCCCGCGATGAGGCTGGTGTCTGATTGGTTGTGTGCGATGTCAGAAGACACTGCCACTTGCTCAACGCCCTCCCACGCAGCTAACAAGCCCCAACTTCATAGAACGAATCAGTGCAAATGGTGATTAGTTCGGTCTCGTTCACCCAAACAATTCGTTCAAAAAGAACGAATCTTTCACGACGGATACAACACTATTAAGAGTGTGCCTCCTCCGTCTGGAAAGTAAAATTCTGTTTTATTTTTATGTTTAAACACTTTTTTTCTTTGTTCTCTAGGAACACTTCACAGGAAGCACAGTACCGTAGTATTTTGTGCAAAGTGCCAGTCAATTTCAACACACGCTAATTGGTCCTGTGAAAAACTATCCGGATATTTTGATGAATTTATAAAACCCCGCCGGACGCCCCGGACATGATGTAAAAAGTGGACATGGCCGGACAAAAGAGGACGCTTGGTCACCCTAGCTTAGCATGCCAATGAAAAAACGATATTAACAGATGTAATGTAGTCAAATAAATCTGAAATGCAGATCATTGTTCCAAATACTGGCAAAAACAATGCAACACCAAAGTGACGTAATTCATTTCATTCTGCAGGACCAGTTTTGTTTTTGTCAACAATGACTATAACGAAAATATTTCGTCGACGAACAATTTTTTTGATGACGATGACGAGACGGTAACGAGCTAAAAATGTGTCTTGGGAGACTAAAGCATAATGAGAGGAGTGCCATTTTCCGTCAGACGACAACGAGACGAAAATGCGCCACAAGTTCCGTCACATGTTCGCAAAGTGTGAAATTTTTGTGTGTAGTTAGCCTGCATCATAGCAGTATCTGGTTGTGTCACTCATATGACGTGCTGCGACCCCCCCCCCCCTCGACTCACCTCTCCTCTCGAGGCTTGCTTGTTTTGAAACACACAGTCACAGTGAGATTTGTTTTCTTATCTTGGCATGAGAGAATAAGCAATGTTGCTTTAGCCTTTAAAGATCTATGCTGAGTGATCATCACAAACTTAGCGTTAGCATAGCATTCGCGTTAGCATTACATTACTACAGTGGTGTGAAAAAGTATCTGAACGTTTCTCACATTTGTGCATAAAATCACCATCAAATCTGATCTGATCTTTGTCAAAATCAAACAGATGTAAAAACAGTCTGCTTTAACTAAAACCACCCAAATATTTATAGATTTTCATATTTTAATGAGGATAGCATGCAAACAATGACAGAAGGGGAAAAATAAGTAAGTGAACCCTCTGCCTAAGGAGACTTGAAGAGCAATTGAAACCAATTTTTACCAAACAATTTAAGTCAGGTGTGTGCCCAATCACTGATGAGTGGTTTAAAGCTGCCCTGCCCACAATAAAACTGGTGTGCATCATGCCTCGGTCAAAAGAGCTGTCTGAAGACCTGCGATCAAGGATTGTTGATTTGTATAAAGCTGGGAAAGGATACAAAACCATCTCTAAA
This sequence comes from Corythoichthys intestinalis, assembly GCF_030265065.1. Lineage (NCBI taxonomy): Eukaryota > Metazoa > Chordata > Actinopteri > Syngnathiformes > Syngnathidae > Corythoichthys > Corythoichthys intestinalis. The sequence continues at coordinate 36,428,280 of NC_080414.1, read as the reverse complement.
AGTCTGGATGTTCATCTGTCATGGAGTAGGGCTGTCCCAAACAACTAATTTTCTCCCGATTAGTCAGCCGACTATTTTTACGATTAGTCGACTAATCTAATAATTATTATTATTATTATTTTTTTACTAATTTAGCAATGACATTTTTGTTGACGCTTATCAATTCACAAAAAACATATTGGAACACTCAAATTATTTATTAAAGTACAAATAAACACGTAAATAACAATAATAAATCACAAATAAACAATGAGTTCAAATGCTGATAGAATTAACTAGTGTAGCATCCCGATTGAAAAGACGGTCTCTTAAACTGATGGTTTACAACTTTTATTCCATCCTTGATGTAAACACACCGTAAGAGCTACGGTGCACACAAATAAAGCAACACAGTTAGAAATTAACAAAAACTTTTCACCTTTTTCCTTTTAAACCTTATTTATATACCAATGAATTGCCTATATGAATTGCCTTTACCTTAATTTATTACCTTATCATTGACAATCTCTCCCTTGAGTGCAATCACTGTATATACTGTATATATTTATGACCTTTTAACCTCATATAATTTTCTATACCATAAAATAAACCATAACATGAAATAAACCTTTCAATTAGCATGAAGAACAATACTAATAGCACTTATAGGCCCATTGTCAATGAAACATTATTATTTAGTAAGGCGACAGCACCCTCTGGTGTACAAAAAATGAAAAAGAAAAAAAAATTACAAACTGCATGAAGGCGCTTGAGGTATTTATTCACGGCCGACATGCAGCCAAGCTTGGCATTGAAGAGACAGGACAGAAGAGTGTACTCTCCTTTGTTTCTTTGAAATAAGGCAATGTTTTGGACACTCTGGTGCGCTTTTTTTGGCTTTGTGCCACTTTCCCCGCTTGCAAACAGAGCATCCGACATTCTAACTCTCCACGCATATATTTTTTTAACCCTTCATTAACCGTCGACGGGATGTTGTGCTCGTCGACGGATTTATGTCATCGATGACGTCGACTATGTCGACTAGTCGGGACAGCTCTAAAATGGAGAGAGTTTGGCCACCAAAGATGACGCCGAGAGTTTAGTGCAGAATACTCAGAGAGATAAAAAAGAACCCTAGAGTGTTTTCTAAAAAGTTATAGAAATCACTGCCACAGTTCGGTATCTCTGTGGACACATAACAACTATACATAAACCTATGGCCAAGAATGGTGTCCATGGGAGGACTCCACGGAGGAAGCCACTGCTGTCTAAAAAATATATTGTTGCTCGTCTAATGTTTGTAAAAAGGCACTTGGAAACTCCACAGACGTTTTGGCAAAATATTTCGTGGTCTGATTAAACCAAAGTTGAATTGCTTGGAAGTAACACACAACGACATGTGTGGAGGAAAAATGGAACAGCTCACAAACATCAACACCTCATCCCCACCGTGTAGCATGGTGGAGGGAGCATCATGATTTAGGGCTGCTTGCTGCCTCAGGGCTTGGACAACTTCAATCATTAATGGAAGAATGAATTCAAAAGTTTATCAGGATGTTTTGTAGGGACACCTGAGGCTGTCTGTCAGACAGTTGAAGCTAAAAAGAGGATGGATGCTGCAACAAGACAATGATCCAAAACACAGAAGTAAATCAACTTCAGAATGGTTTCAGAAGAACAAACTACACGTTCTGTCGTGGCCAAGTCAAAGTCCAGACTTGAACCCCATTGACATGACCTAAAGACAGCGATTAATGCCAGACATCCCAGCATCTGACTGAACTACAGCAGTTTTGTAGAAAAGAATGGGCCAAGATTAATCCTGATCGATGTACCAGACTGATCTGCAGCATCTGGTTGAAGTTATTGCTGCCAAAGCGGGGGGCCACAAAATATTAAATGTGATGGTTCGCTTACTTATTTTTCCCCCTTCTGTACTTTTTTTTTTTTTTTTTTTTTGCATATTATCCTGATTAAAATATGAAAACCTATAAATGTTTGGGTGGTTTTAGTTCAAGCAGACACAGTTTTTTCATCTGTGTGATTTTGACAAATTTCAGATCACATTTGATGGTGAGTTTATGCAGAAATGTGAAAATTCCAAAAGGTTCAGATACTTTTTCATACCACAGGCACCAATGACTCGCGATAGCTTAGCCACTCAAGAGCCCTGCAATTAACAAACAACGAACAAACTGCACAGAATTTGTTGAAATCAACTCCAACGACTAATTAAACACCCGCTGACTCAAAGATGAAGCCTTATGTCAAAAATTCTGAACTGCTCCTTTAAATTTATTTAGGCTATAGGAGAGTCAACTACATGAGATGAAGTTTTTCGCTGCCTCTCCTCAATCTCCGCCTATGAATGCAAACGTGTTATCTTACACGATTTGTTGAGATCAAGTTTGGTTTGTGTATTGTTTTTCTATCTTGTGGAAATAAATACATTGGTGAAGAGACAGATTTTCCAGAGAATGCAAATTTTCTGTGTGAAAGCATCCTAAAATGTTAACGTTAGATTTTTATCTGTATGTTTTGATTTATTTGGCTCAAGTTACGTAAAATAAGAAACAAATAAAACATTTTGATGAGCAGTATGTCATCCTGGAAATCTTAGAACACTGACACCGTTGTCCCTTAGCATCATAAAAGACACAAGGGGCTTTTAATTAATGCCAACATAAACCAGTCAAAAGCAATGATAGATGTTCCTCTATTATTAGTCTTTTTTCCCCCTTTCAAACATAACCTTGCGATCAACCCAGTGATTTTTTTTACGACTAAACCCACAGAAACAGTTGATGGTGTGAATGCCATACCAAAGCATCGTGATCATTGTCTTTATTTGCAGTTGCAAAACATGCCGGGAACCATAAAAGAAACAATGGTCTCCCACCCAAATATAACCACCATAAAGGGATTTGTCTCAAGCCTTTTTGAGCCTTTTAGGGATGCTAAAGGTCGAGATTAAGACATTTGATATTATAAATGATTTTGTAACTCTAAATGTTAAAATGCTTTATCAAAACTGGTAAATTCCGATTGCCAACCAATCATTAAGGTTGAGTTTTTTTTTTTTTTGCTTTATGTGAAGCTGTTTTTTAGGCACTGGTTGCTAAATCCTAACTCTGAAAAGAGTTCATGTACATTTGCCAAAATTTCTGTCTATTTATTGTATTTGCCTTGGAGTTATATGTGTTTTTCCTATGCGAAATAATATTACTTCTTCTGATTGGAAGCATTTCGTCGGATGAATCTACTGGCCGGAAAAACTTGGACATTCTAGTCATTCAAAGCACTGTATTGTAGCTGAAGGCCAAAGTATCCAGTGATAGAACTATTTGAACTCATGGGAAATAAGATTCCCGGTGGACGACATTTTCAAAAGGATGAAAAGGACCCCAAAGTGGGACTTGAAGGGATTCTCTAAGTTTCCACTCACTGCTGAGTTACTCAAGGGACAGTCATCACTGGAAAAGACAAACAAACATGAGACAACACTCTGATTCATCTATTTGAGTCTCTAGTGGTTGTTTTATAACAGTGTAACTTATGAGATACTGATTAATAAAATTATGTTACTACACTGAGACGTTGTACGTATTAGTTTGTCTAATGTACACAGCTGGCCAAAAGTATTGGCACCCCTGCAATTCTGTCAGATAATGCTTAATTTCTCCCAGAAAAGAATTACAAATGCTTTGGTAGGAATATCTTCATGTATTTTGCTTGCAATGAAAAAACACAAAAGAGAATGGGCGAAAAAAATCTAATCATGATCATTTTACACAAAACTCCAAAAATGGGCCGAACAAAAGTATTAGCACCCTCAGCTTAATACTTGGCGGCTTCTGGTATCCATCAATGAGTTTCCTACAATTCTCTGCTGGAATTTTAGTCCATTCTTCTTCGGCCAACTGCTGCAGGTCCCTGAGGTTTGAAGGGTGCCTTCTCCAAACTGCCATTTTCAGATCTCCCCACAGGTGTTCTATGGGAATCGGGTCTGGACTCATTGCTGGCCACTTTAGAAGTCTCCATTGCTTTCCCTCAAACCCTTTTCTAGTGCTTTTTAGGTGTGTTTTGTAGAGGCATACGAAATTTCCAATTCTTAGATTATTCGCGATTCGGCCGTGGAAGATTCAAGAACGATTTACAAACGTCCAAATTCCGATTATTGAATTATACCAGGTAAAGCGGAAGTAAAACACAGTCAGCGCGGTCTTTGGGACGCAATGAAGAACGGACCGAGAGTAAATATCATGTTCAACTCATGCAGCTAGATAAAAAAAACAATCATACCTGGCTGCGGCCGACAGCCGCTACAAACAATGTCCAGTTGCTAGTTGCTACAAACATACGGCTACAGTAGATATCATATATATGTAGAACTAGATGCAAAATGACAGACGACGGCTGTGTTAGAACATGTATTATTGAACCGAGATGCGAAATGACAGACTAGTAAACAGCCGCCATCTTAAAGCAGTACTAAAGCAGTGACTTCTCTAGAAGGCTCTGTTGTAACGAACCTAATTAACTTTTTATCTAAAATACTCCTAAATCGGACGAATCTTGTCTTACAACTATAACAGTTAATTCACAACATTAAATTAATTGAATGTAGTTTAAAGCTGCTGATACAGAATGGGGACTGGAGTATTTTATTTACTGTTATTTTTGTATATTTGTTTACTATTATATGCTAACTTGATACTGAAATAGTAGTTTGGGTTAGCCTGAGAGAATTTTTGAACAATTTTGGAACTAATGTACAAAACATAAAAATAAATAAATAAATAAATAAATAAATAAAAATAAAAAAAGGAGGGGGGTGAATCGTTAGGTGCCCAATGATTCCCAGCTCTAGTGTTTTGGGTCATTGTCCTGCTGGAAGACCCATGACCTCTGAGGGAGACCCAGCTTTCTCACACTGGGCCCTACATTATGCAGCAAAATTTGTTGGTTGTCTTCAGACTTCATAATGCCATGCACACGGTCAAGCAGTCCAGTGCCAGAGGTAGCAAAGCAACCCCAAAACATCAGGGAGCCTCCGCCATGTTCAACTGTGGGGACCATGTTCTTTTCTTTGAAGGCCTCGTTTTTTCCCCCTGTAAACTCTATGTTGATTCTTTTTCCCCAAAAGCTCGACTTTTGTCTCATCTGACTAGAGAATATTCTTCTAAAACGTTTTTGGCTTTCTCAAGTAAGTTTTGGCAAACTCCAGCCTGGCTTTTTTCTGTCTCTGCGTCAGAAGTGGGGTCTTCCTGGGTATCCTACCATAGAGTCCCTTTTCATTCAGATGCCGACCGATAGTACGGGTTGACACTGTTGTACCCTCGGACTGCAGGACAGCTTGAACTTTTTTGGACGTAAGTCGAGGTTCTTTATCCACCTACCTCAGTATCTTTCGTTGAAATCCCTCGTCAATTGTTCTTTTCCGTCCACATCTAGGGTTGCCTGGAACTCCAGACTCACCCCGATTCCAGCGATCATTCCGCGGATCAAATTCTCAGGGCTGAGCAAGCCACAGCAAACAGACAGCGGAGTGGACCAATCAGCGACGGGTGGACGTGATGTTGGTAAAGCGACAAGAAACTCTAGCATGAAGAAGCACATCTTCTTTAAAAGAAATTCTTCTAGTGCTGTCAGTGGGTCCCAGACTCTTCTCACGGTGTTTGAAAAATACAGGGAGAACAGTCTGGCCGTGCCAGGCAACATCTAGGGAGGTTAGCCACAGTGCCATGGGCTTTACACGTATTGATGACACTGCGCACGGTGAACACAGGAACATTCAGATCTTTGGAGATGGACTTGCAGCCTTGAGATTGCCCATGCTTCCTCACAATTTTGCTTCTCAAGCCCTCAGACAGTTCTGTGGTCTTTTTTCTCTTCTCCATGCTCAATGTGGTACACACAAGGACACATGACAGAGGTTGAGTCAACGTTAATCCATTTTAACTGGCTGCAAGTGTGATTTAGTTATTGCCACCACCTGTTATGTGCAGCAGGTAAGTAACAGGTACTGTTAATTACAGAAATTAGAGAAGCATCACATGATTTTTCAAAGGTTGCCAATACTAGTGCTTTTGTCAGGCCCATTTTTGGAGTTTTGTGTAAAATGATAATGATTTTAATTTTTTTTCATTGTCTTTTGTCTTTTTCATTGCAAGCACAATAAATGAAGATATTACTACCAAATCATTTGTAATTGCAATCAGTTTCTGAGAGAAATTGAGAATTATCTGACATAATTGCAGGGCAGCCAATACTTTTAGCCAGCAGTGTACATGCCTCTTCATTGGCACTAATAGGCTTACGATAATGATGAACTCACAGCATGGTAATACAACAAATATCGATACATGGGTCAGAAATCAGACTAGCATATTTTACAAAAAAACAACAACTAATAAACAGAAAAACAAGCTATTTTCATCCTTCTGCTGTGAAATGGAATGAGTTTATCACCAATCCATTTGAACTGGGAGGGTGGCAGCTATGGAGGACCAGGAGTGCAAAAATTCAATAAATAAATACACAATTAAATAAATAATTAAAAGTGTCATTAAAATGCTTTTATTTCAATATTTATTTATTTATTTCAATATTTATTTCAATTTCTATTTATTTATTTCAATTTATATTTATTTATTTCCATTTTTATTTATTTATTTCGATTTATATTTATTTATTTAAATTTTTAATTATTTATTTCAATTTATATTTATTTATTTCGATTCATATTTATTTATTTCAATTTTTATTTATTTATTTCAATTTATATTTATTTCAAAATTTATTTCGATTTTATTTATTTATTTCAATTTTTATTCTTTTATTTCAACTTTTATTTATTTATTTCAATTTTTATTTATTTATTTCATTTTATATTTATTTATTTCAAAATGTATTTCAATTTTTATTTATTCATTTAAATTTTTATTCATTTATTTCAACTTTTATTTATTTCAATTTATTTATTTATTTCAATTTTTATTTATTTATTTCATCATTTATTTATTTATTTCAACATTTATTTATTTCACTTTTTATTTATTTCATTCTTGCACTCTTGTTCCCCGTGTGGCCGCATGAAATAATTTTATCTGTCATTGGCTCATCAAACTCGGTGGGCGGGCGTGAACTAGGCGGGGTTTGAGTTGATCGAGTAATATGCGATTGCTTCGTCCTATTTCTTCCCAACATGGCGGCATTATCTGAGACTTTGCACGAGCTCTCTTGGGACATGTTAGATTTCTCAGAACAAATTGAAGCAGGACATTTGGACCCTGAGTACGTGTCCTACAAAACAGAGCGATTAATTAACGTTATTGGCATCATCTCGGCTCTGTCAGATCAAGGTGTTGATCGAAGAGTTTTCGATAGTTTAGAACTGCGGTCAAGCCAGCCTCCACAAACTAACCCCCCCCCCCCCCCGCCACCCCCCCCCCCCCGGCGACATGAAACACAAGAATGTGTTACGTACCTCCTGTCTCCCCCTGCCTTTTCTTCTGACTAGAGCCTAGTTCGGGCCTAAAAAAATCCAGCCCGACCCGACACAGCCCGCTGGTATTGAGGCCCGACCCGGCCCGAACCCGATCAAATAACTAGATTTGCAGGCCCGAGCCCGAAAAAACCCTTTTTTTTTTTTTAATTTGTTGGAGTGACGCGAAAAAAAACGCATCAATTTATTTTCATTTCTTCGAGTTGGCAGAAAAAAACGCAAGATTCAAAAGGATCACATTTGTGTTGCCTTTGTGTGCATAAATATGTGTCTTTCGTAACGAATTCACAGTTGTCAGAAAAGAAAAAAGTTTACTCAATATCTAAATAGTCTACATATTTTTATGAGAATTATAAAAGCATTTATACAACAAAATAACACTGGGAAAGTTTGTCAAATATATTTCTGAGTGTGTGGGATATTGTTCTCACATGGACGCGCCTCTCTGACGAGAGGGAACAGCAGCAACAACAACAAAAAAAACTACAAATGCTTTGAAATAACATTCTTTATTGTAATGACAACGATACCAAAAATAAATTATTAAAAAAAATACAAATGAAATAAAAGCTTTTAAACTGCGGGCTGGCCTTGACTGCAGTCTGCAACTTGCGGCCTCATGTCCTGCTCTTTATTCCTGTGAAATAAGGGAAATAACTAGACCGGCTCGGGCTAAAAATGGCGATTTGAAAAGCAGGATATTATGGCTTACTTACACTGTTTATATTTTTTGGTCGTCGTCGTGCAGAAATAAGATTGCGTCCACTGGCAGGTTTCAGTGACATTCTCCGCTGATCTATTGTGCGGCCTGCAGCGCTGAAAACTCTCTCGCAGCTGCTGCGGCTGGTGCTTGCAGGGATGCACAACACTTTTTCTTGCCAACTTGGAAAGTTTTGGGTATATATTTGTTGCATTCGACGAAGCCGACAGTTTTTTGTTGCATCTTCCACGATCAATTGAAATTCTTTCCACACCTCACTCCTACCGGTGCATTCTTGCCTCTTCTATTCGCCCGTCTTTAGTTTGTTTTTAACTTCTCACTGCTCCATATTGAAAAAGAAGTACCACGAGGATGAGGAGTTGTGGAGTTGTGTACACGCGCAAGACGCCAGAACAGGAGAAAATGAAAAAGGGGGCGGTGCCTCGGCCGTGTGCAAGTGCTACAGCGGGAGGACAAGAAGAAAAAGCGGGCGGCGCCACGGCGTTCATGTGCGTGCATGCACAAGCAAAAGCGCAATACAGAGAGCCTGCTCTCTCAAATTTCTTTTTTAATATATAATTTATTAGTCCGGCACCGGGTCGGGTCGGGTCGGGTTCGGGTTCGGGCACAAGATCTAACCTCTACTTCTGACACACACGACTCTCAGCAGCAGTTGACATGATAGTAAGCGCCCACTCTACTCACTTGACGTGGAAATGAGCGGTATTAGTCTAGAAAACTAGCGGATTTTTTTTTTTTTTTTTTTTCCTCGAGGGTGCTTGTGCGCCCCCAAATAGATTGCGCCCTTGGCGGTCGCCCACATTGCCCAAAGCAAAAACCGCCTTTGACTGGAGCACCCCTAGACCCAAACTAAATCATTATCATGTAAAAATGATGTCGGAGTTCAGAGTAAAACTACTTAGAAAACTGCTAGTTATTTCTGTCATTTAGCCTTATTTCCAAACTTGATAAAAAATAAATAAATAAATAAAATCTGGTAAATATACAAGGACCGTTCCACTTCTGAGTTATACTAGAGTTTCCCGTATGCAGACATCAGCCCGTTTAAAGGCGCTGGCCCGCGCGATGTAGAAGCCACAGACTGGACTCCACCATGGGCTGCTGGTGGAGTTCTCCTCAGAGTGTCCTCGATTAAATTTGCTGCTTCTCTGAGCAGCTCTGGGCACATTTTGGACATATGTATGTTTTGCTTGGACAACACGCGAAATGCGTCAAAGCCTACTACCGCTACACTGACCACGCTACTAATCTTCGTCGTCTTTGTGATTTTGAGGGAGCAATTATTTTTCAGATTATACGGATCTACACTGCCACCTTATGTATCGGGTGTACAAAAAAATTAGCCAATGCCTCAGGCGTCAATCTATTGTCTGAGATCGACTAGTTAAGACTTGCTTTGCTGAGCAACCAATCAGACGTTAGAAACTTTGACGAGCAAACCTGATAGATAAAATTATTTCATGGTTGCACCTCCAGAGGAACAAGAGTGCAAGAATGAAATAAATAAAAAGTGAAATAAATACAAGTTGAAATAAATAAATGAATGATGAAATAAATACATAAAAATTGAAATAAATAAAAATTAAAATAAATTAAAAGTTGAAATAAATGAATAAAAATTGAAATAAATAAATAAAAATCGAAATAAATTTTGAAATAAATAAATATAAATTGAAATAAATAAATAAAAATCGAAATAAATAAATATAAATGAAAATAAATAAATATAAATCGAAATAAGTAAATATAAATTGAAATAAATAAATAAAAATTGAAATAAATAAATATAAATTGAAATAAATAAATAAAAATTGAAATAAATAAATAAAAATTGAAATAAAAATTGAAATAAATAAATAAATATTGAAATAAAAGCATTTTAATGACACTTTTAATTATTTATTTAATTGTGTATTTATTTATTGAATTTTTGCACTCCTGGTCCTCCATAGGCAGCTAGTGCTGCAACGATTAATTGAATAACTCGAGTAATTCGATTAGAAAAAAAGATTCTAATTCCATTTTGCTGCTTTAAGTATTCGTTTAATTAAAGTGGGGTTGTAATAGTTTGTTTTGAAAGTGTTTGCATTTAGTTTTATTGATTTCAGTGTATACACTGGCCTCTACCGGTTGATGCCTCAGGGCCTGGACAACCTGCAACAAGACAATGATCCAAAACACAGAAATAAATCAAATTCTGAATGGTTTCAGAAGAACAAACTACACGTTCTGGCGTGGCCAAGTCAAAGTCCAGACTTGAACCCCATTGGCATGACCTAAAGACAACGATTCATGCCAGACATCCCAGGACTCTGACTGAATTACAGCAGTTTTGTAGAGAAGAATGGGCCAAGATTAGTCCTGATCTTATGTGCCAGACTGATCTGCAGCTACAGGAAGTGTCTAGTTGAAGTTATTGCTGCCAAAGCGGGGGCCTCAAAATATCAAATGTGATAGTCCACTTACTTATTCCTTACTTCCCTCTTCTGTCATTGTTTACATACTATCCTCATTAAAATATGAAAACCTATTAAAATTTTGGGGTGGTTTTAGTTAAAGCAGACAGTTTTTTTCATCTGTGTGATTTTGACAAAGATCAGATCACATTTGATGGTGATTTTATGCAGAAATGTGAGAAATTCCAAAAGGTTCAGATACTTTTTCATACCACAGCAAAAACACACCTCCTTAAAACTAGTTAAATTCCCTTGTTTTCAGTGTAAATCTACTAGAAATAAGACATTATTAAGACATTATTAAGCTAGTGCTTCAAGTAAATTACACTCACTTAGATTTCTTGAAATAAGAAAAATAGCAAGCTGAAAATAAGCTTAATAGACTTATTTCAAGCAATAAATTAGTATATTTAATCTTTAAAAAAGCTTGTTTGTCAGAAATGTTTTTTAACTGAACAATAGATATTGTTTAAAACATTATTTGAAAGCCGTTTTTTCTCGATATAAGTGAATAATGACCAACTTTTAGATATTTGGGCTTTTTAAGAAAAACTGTTAACTAGTGTTTAAGAAAATTATTTGAGCGGATTAAGAAAAATAATCTGATTAAGACGTTATAAATTTGCAGTGTAGAATAAAAAGAGATCATCAAATCATAAGCATCTGGGTGTTGCATTAGCAGTATGCAGTCGTTGGTAATGAGATATGGATCTCTTCCAAATGTTTTATAATGGCAAATGGAAGCCAACAAACAATGACTTCCCTGATTTTCACTTAGAAATGTACCGTATAAAATCCTTTCCTTCATTGCTATTAATTGTTCTGTAATGTGAACAATACCTTGTAGATTTGGGAGTGGATGAATTTTTTCATCCTCCAGAGAATGTCTTCTGGGAAACACATTGTTTTGTATTGGCTCATTGGTTTTCTGGGAGTGTTTATTCAGGCATTTGTTCACGTATTCAAGCAGTAACATCCTTCTGTTATTAAATCAACACTGCAAACATCTGAATAGATAACAAATTTGCTAGGCGTAAACCGCTTAAACAATAAGAAGAAAATGCTGATGACATCTTTTCATCGTATCGTGTAAATACAGAGGCAAACAATGCAATCATCACTGGCAACTGCCGACAGTCAATGATGTTGGTTTTGTTTTAGACACCCACTTTAATCCCGAATGAGTGGACCCAGAGGACAAAACCGGAAAACACAAACTCAGTGAGCACAATACAACGCCAGTATCAAAAGTTACTATCTAAACAAATGCACGGTCACTATTTATTCCACTAGAACTCCAGGAAAGAAGCGGAAAGATTTTGTTTCTTCAGTCACATGAAACAACAATGTTTACAAACGCACACTGAAGGGACTGTAGTTCACGAGAGGCTGGACCTAGCGGTGCGGGTTCCCTGAAGGATGGTTTTCCACAAGGCCTCCATACCCAGCCACTTGTAGGCAGGAAGGATATTCAAACTTTTTCCCAGAGTTGATAGAAGAATACAGGGAAGTGGGTTGACCCAGTGCTTTTTGACCAAAAGCGGCACAGGAAGTATGAGGGTGCCATTCAACATCCATGCAGAGGTTTGATGAACCAACCAGTGACAAAGCTTAATAAGAAGATGGAGCTTTCCAGAATTATGGTGCAGATGTTTACATCTCTTTGGTATACAGTGTGACCTAAAGCAACAATTTATTATACATTTAATGTGATAATGTGTATGGTGTTCCATGTTGACCTTGATCAATGTACAGGGTAAGCATAGGCGAAGTTTGACTTTTGGGGCAATGGGGGCACAACATGTTGATGACCCTGAAACACAGTGTCAGCAATTAAATTTACTTACGAGAATATTTATAATAATAAGTTGACAATGAGCGCTTTTTGTTTCCCATCATTCTTGAGGGGAATTCTAAATTTTTGCTTAGGCAATACTTTTCACCAAGATCGTCATCCATTGAATATGGTACATCTGCCGGTCTCGTGCCAATGTAGTTACCCCAGTCAAAAATTGTATTCCGTGGGCAGAGCCATATGGAGGTAGATTTGTGTCTTTATCATTCAATCAAAAAAAGTTGCTTTAATTAAAAAAAAAGTTGCTTCAATCAAAATATATATTTTCAACCCCCCAAAAAAGTCGCTTCAATCCCCCCCCAAAAAAAGTCAATAAAAGTCAATTAAAAAAAAAAAAAAAAAAAAAGCACGTGAAAGCTATTTTTTTTTTTTTTTTTTGATTGAAGCAACTTTTTTGATTGACGTAATGTAATGTTGATTTGTGTTTGGGCCACATTTTGGCTGGGATATTTTTGTCTTTATTATTCAATCAAAAAATAAATTGCTTCAAAAAATATATTTTCAAAAAGAAAAATCATTTCAATCAAAAAAATAACATTTTCAATCATAGAAAAAAGTTTTTGAATGCGAAAAAATATTCGAGATTGAAAAATTTGTATTTGAACACTTAATTTTTCATTGAAAAAGTTTTCTTTGATTGAAGCAATGCTTTTTGTTTATGGGCCATATTATGGGTAGGACATTTGAAGTATAACACCATAACCATAACGCCATAAATCATTCAATCCCCCCAAAAAGTTGCTTCAATCAAAATAAATACTTTCAATCAAAGAAAAAAATAATTTGAAAAATAAAATTGCCCTCCCCTATTTTTTTTTGTTTTGAAAATTATATGCAAAGCAAATGACCATCTAAGTTGCTAGTCACATGATCTTTTCGAAAATTAATTTTGACTCATTGTAAAAATATATTTTTTTGTTCATTTCATTCATATTTTGTTGCAGTTTTATTGCTTTACAACTTTTATGGATATAGCAAAGTCAGTTACATGCAATGACACTTTTCAGCCACCAGGGGTGGCCTGGCCCCCTCTTAAAATCCACTTATGAGGCTAAGACTTGTCATAACCATGCAGTTTTTTTTTTTTTTTTTAAAGGTTACGAGGAAAGGACTTGATTTCAAGCCAGACTTTATACATTGGTACAAAAATTTCATATCAGGATTTTTCCATAGACTTCATTATATTGTATATTGACGTGAGACTTCTGCCAGACCCTGCGCCATGCCTACAGTAGGGGGCCTGCCCACACTCAGCTTCAGTTAAGGCTAAGTAATGCTTCGCAGTCGGTCGCAGTAATTCTTGAAACCAACGCAACGCTGGATTTAAGTTGAACAAGTACGAAAGCTGTACCCCATACAAACAGGAAGGATTGTCTCAGCAGTGAATACTCGAGGATTCAAGGTAATTATTATACTTTTCATACCATGCATGCATTTTGAAACGTGTAAAAAATTAATGGGAGAAATTAACCGCTACGGGATTGGCGTCATAACTCGTAATATTTACGTAAAATAAATGCTATCTGCCCGTTTTTTTCTTTTGCTTTTAACCAAGAATCTAGACTGTTTTACGTCCATATCTATAAAGAATTCAGGGATTTAAGCATTTATTCACAAGAACTTTCACCTGGAAAAGCACTATTTACATTAGGCCACATTCACTAACAGACTAGCATCACACTTCGACATATTTACGTAAAATAAATGCTAACTGCCCATTTTTTGGGGGGGGTTTGACCAAGAATCAAGACTGTTTTACATCCATATCTATAAAGAATTCAGGGATTTAAGCTTTTATTCATAAGAATTTTCAACGTAAAAAGCTCTTTGTGGTGATGAGGCGGCGCCACAGCGGCTTAAAGACTAGTAGCACATTCGACGTATTTACGTAAGATAAATGATAGCTGCCTGTTTTTTTTTGCTTTCAACCAAGAATTGAGACTGTTTTACGTTCATATCTATAAAGAATTCAGAGATTTAAGCATTTATTCGCAAGAATTTTAATCGTCAAAAGCTCTTTGTGTTGATAAGGCAGCGCCACAGTGGCTTGAAGACAAGCAGCACATTCAACATATTTACGTAAAATAAATTTTAACAGCACATTTTTTGTGTGCTTTTAACCAAGAATCTAGACTGTTTTACATCCATATCTACCTGTATAAAGAATTCACGGATTTAAGCATGTATTCACAGGAATTTTCAATGGAAAGAGCTCTTTGTGGTGATTAGGCGGCGCCACAGTGGTTTAAAGACTAGCAGCACGTTCGACATATTTACGTAAAATAAATGCTAATTGCCCGTTTTTTTTTGCTTTTAACTAAGTATTGAGACTGTTTTTGAGACTCGGTCAGCTTTGTCGGAGATAGGCCCCCTATCAATCGGCCCCGCATTCCAACAAAATATTATGACGTCTATGAATTTTTCATATAATAAATCGCACTTTACATGTAAATTACCCAATATGTTCCAAGCTCTACTGAAACACCACATTAAAGGGTAAAACCAGAATAAAATAAGATCCAAACACATTTGAATTATTCAATAAAAGTAAAACTGTTAATACCTGTCATTAATAGATAATAGAACAAAAAGAAAATGTGGAACCTTACCTCGAATGACTGTTTGTAAAGTGGCACGAAGATTACGGCAACATTTTATCACATTTAATGCCGGTACAGTGTTTAAAATGTGGTGTGAAAATCACTCATTTCTTGCATATTTAAAAAAATATTCAGTAACTTAAGTATTTATTTATAAATAGGAAGCGTTACACTTAAATGTTTAAATCCAGAGCTAAATATTCAGTTTAAATCTAAATGTGAATGTTCAGTACAAATGAACAGTACATTAAACCTTTTTATTGTATGTAATCTACATGTGTAGAACATCAGCTAAGAATAAATAAATAAATAAATAAATAAAAGCTACTCACATATGCAAATATAGGACTCTGAAGCCTTTGTGCATTTTTACAAAAACACTGTTTCTTACGTAGATCTGATCAAAGACTAACTACAAAATTTGTATGTTATAACAAAGTTTTTCACGTTTAAATACAGTGTGTCACAAAAGTGAGTACAACACTCTAATTTCTGCTGATATTTAAGTATTTCTTTTCATGGGACAACACTGACAAAATTACACTTTGACACAATGAAAAGTAATCTGTGTGCAGCTTATATAACAGAGTTCATTTATTTTCCCCTCATAATAACTCAAAATATAGCCATTAATATCTAAACCCCTGGCAACAAAAGTGAGTACACCCCTTAGAAAAAAACGTACATCCCTAAATTTCCAAATTGAGTACTGCCTGTCATTGTCCCTCCAAAATGTCATGTGACTCGCTACAGGAGTGATGTCAGCAATGCTGAAAGGATTGAAGAGATGGGGGGTCAGCCTGTTAGTGCTCAGACCATACGCCGTACTCAACATCAAATTGGTGTGCACGGCTGTCACCCCAGGAGGAAGCCTCTTCTGAAGACGGTACACAAGAAAGCCCGAAAACAGTTTGCTGAAGACATGTCAACAAAGCACATGGATTACTGGAACCATGTCCTATGGTCTGATGAGACGAAGATTCATTTGTTTGGCTCCAATGATCTCAAGCATGTGTGGCGGCGATCAGGTGAGGAGTACAAAGATAAGTGTGTCATGCCTACAGTCAAGCATGGTGGGGGGAATGACCCCACCACCTCTTCAATCTCTGCAGCAATGCTGACAGCACTCTTGTAATGAGTCACATGACATTTTGGAGCTAAAATGACAAGCAGTACTCAATTTGGACATTTAGGGATGTACGTTTTTTCAAAGGGGTGTAGTCACTTTTGTTGCCAGTGGTTTAAATATTAATGGCTGTATTTTAAAGGGAAAATACATGAACTCTATTATATAAGCTGCACACAGACTACTTTTCTTTGTGTCATAGTGTCATTTTGTCAGTGTTGTTAAAAGATATACTTAAATAGCTGCAGAAATGCGAGGGGTGTACTCACTTTTGTGATACACTGTATATAAATATTTTTTAGATTTTAAAGTGAATGGTTTCTGAAGGGTTTAACGGGGTGAGGGGAGAGAAACGACGGTTAGGCATGTAAGGAGAGCGCTTATGAATTCTTGAAAGACAACGTAGTTAATTTATCGATCGTACGGGTGATGGTCACACCTCATCATTCCTATATATTCACTACTATGGACATTGTAAATTCTCACTGAGTTTATCAAAAGTATGAATGAACATGTGAAATTATGTAAAAAAAAAAAAAAAAAAAAGTGAAATAACTGAAAACAGGTTTTATATTGTACTTTCTTCAAAGTATCCACCCTTTGCTGTCATTACTTATTTGCACACTTTTGACTCTCTTTTAATGAGCTTCAAGATGCAGACACCCTGAAAAGGTTCTCGCTTCACAGTTATGCCTTATCAGGGTTATTAAGTGGAATTCTCAATGGGGTTGGGATTACATAATTTGTACACCATTTGTATTGCATTGAATGAGGTGTGTCCAAACTTTTGGCCTCTACTGTATATATACATATATATATAATCGTACATCTTGACATTGTTCGTCTTCAATCGTCGGTTCAAGCTCAGTTGTTATTGAAACTTTTGAAAGCTTAGGTTTAAAGCTTGCCGCACACCATGGTCGCCAGCCAATGTAGACGGGATCCATGCGCTCTCTGAAGCTTTCTGATCTCGAGGTACAACCGTATTTCTTTTTTTGCTTCATACGTATCATTTGCATACCTAAGAGTTTTACATTTTTTATATATATTTCAGTTGCAAGCCTATAAAGTTTGTTTCTGATTTTCCCTATCTGTAAAACCCATTTCTGTGCAGATGAAAGAAACTAAAAAAAAAAAAAAAAACCTTAAAGGGAACCTCGGACTTAAAGACTTGTAGGCTCTAATAAGTTACAATTGATCATTTTTTCTAAAATGTGCTATTAAAAACACATATATTATTGGCATTGGTTTAAATATCTATTATATTTAATACGTTTTGACTTCTGGAGGGCGGCATGTTTTATTCACGCAATGCACGGGATGATGACGCTGTTGGGCTGGACTGGGATAACAGCTGTGCTAGCTATCAAGCAAAGCTGGTATGACGACTGGCATGATTTTGTCAAATTCTGCTGCTGGTCGGATTGTTTTCTTACAGAGCTGTGGGATGAGTTCCCAACCTCGTACCTGCATCCAATTTCAGCTCATCAGCAGTGTCTTTAAACCGATCCTAGGCAGCTTGCCAAGATAATGACTTGCTGCCATTTGACAGTTTGTATTCTCGATCCACTTGTTGCTTGTTGCATCCTGGCCTTGGTTTTTTGATTTGTGTGTCGTCCTGGTTTTTGGAGTCCTCTACCATGTGCAAGTATTTGAGTGCATTATTTGTTTTCGTCTTGCTTTTGGGGCCTCTCACTTCTACTCTCGTCTCATCCCGTCTTGTTCATTTTGCTGTTGCCAGTTGTTTTGTGAAATATCGACAGGGCTGTCCTACCCATTAATGTTCTGCTCGGGTTTAAATTGAAAGGGCAAAACCGACGACATGTTTATGTTGTTAAAGAGTGACACTCTGGAAGCCTGGCAGCATGGCCCAGTGATGTCACCGCTCAGAATGCATTACGTCGTCAACAACAATGGTGACCTACTAGTTAAACCAATTTTACAAATTTTATTAAAACAAAAACATTAAGAGGGGTTTTAATATCAAATTATTATAACTCATACTAACATTTATCTTTTATGAACTACATGTCTTTCAATCTGTGGTACCCTTTTAAACAGAATGTGCCTTGTACCGTCATACTATTCAACATATATTTCCATCAAATTTCACTGATTCCATGTATTCATCAAATATTGAATGATATTTTCCTATGGTACACTATTAACATCATTATTCTAGTTTCATATAAGAACTGACCTCTCTTCCTTGCATACATTATGTTATATTAGCGATGCCACTCTACCAACTGGTTTGAATATCTCAGAGAACATCAAGTCCCTAGATTGCCACTATGTGTTAATTGAGGCCCATAAAGTACATTCTTAGTATTCATGGAACGATTTAGATCATTTTTCAACTGTTTTACACAGTCACCATGCGATTCTTCCCTCTTACTGTGTTAATTCAATACATGATGATACCTGACTGATCATGGGTCTAAGACTGTGTTTTTCAACCGGTGTGCCGCGGCACACTAGCGTGCCGTGAGAGGTTGTCAGATGTGCCACAAGAAATGACCCAGTATCGCATTTTTTTTGTCGGGCGGAGTTGCAGAAGGAAGTAAGGAAGGACTAGGTAGAAAGGTTCGGTTGTGTGCAAATAAGGGTGGCATTGCTCGTGTCGCGTTCAAGAACTGCTCAGATTTCTAGCCACCTTAATGTCCGCGACAATGTGGACCCCAGCACGTCTACTGTACGTCACTGGATTAGACTCGTCAAGTGTCAATATACACGAAAGTGTTCTATTTTATCCATATGTGACGACCGTCAATCCTCCCCGTGTTTATTCCAACAAATTGTCGAGGACAGCAAGGTCTAGTCGATGGCTAGAAATCAGAGCAGTTCTTGAATGCCACACGAACAGCTATCCAACAGCGCTATGGTGCCGAACAAGCTTAGACGTCATCTCTAAACACACGTCGCTTCAAAACAAGTCGATGGACTATTTTGTTCGCCTATGTGAAAACACAGAGAGACAGGCAACTTTTTTGAGAAAAACTACAAAGGTAAATGAGAAAGCCTTCAAAGCCAGTTACTTTGTTGCTGAACTTGTTGCTAAATTCAAAAAGTCCCACACTATGGCAGAGAAATTAATACCTCCTGCCTGCAAAGCAATTGTCAGCGAGACGCTCTGCCCTGATGCGGTTAAAGACATTGCTAAAGTCCCCCTGTCTGATAAATCTGAGTTTTTCAAGCCTAACTGCAGTAAAAAAAAAAAAAAAAAAAAAACAGAAAGACTGAGAGCTGTTGATGAAGATTCCTGCCAGGATATCGGCTTTTTGTGTTCATCTAAACAGGCTCAAGTTTCCCACTGCGTAAGTGTAAATACAGAGAAATTATTTTTTCATTAAATATACTGTACAGAAAGTAATTTTGGAACATTTTTGGTTTGTGGCATGCAGCAAGATTTTTTCCAATGTAAAAACGTGCAGTGGCTCATAAAAGGTTGAAAAACACTGGTCAAAGAGACCCAATATAATGGCTGTACCAACGCGAAACAACCAAATGTTCATCTGAATAGTTTAATATCAACTAAATACTGTTATTTTTACTCAAGCAGAACTTATGTTACAGCTTTTGTATCCAATCACATTAGATTGTCTCTATATTTTTAAAGCTGACTCATCAACAACTCAAAATATAGCTGCTATTCACCACTTATAAATTCCTCTCTTCAATTCCCTGTTCAGGAAATAATAATGTTGCCAACACAAGGACAGCTACCGGCATTGTTGGTATAGTTACTATTTTGAAAAATAGTTGCTCAATATAGCGACAAGGGAGCTAAGTTGGCAACATTGATAGATTATTTCTGTGCTTGTACAACCCACAGAATAAATCTGTGTTATGTTAGAAACACATTGAATTTGTTAACAGTATTCACAGCCACTTTAGTTCTACAACATATAAACAATATAACCCTAACACTGGAGTTGTCCAACACTATAACGTGACTTAAAGTGCAATAACTGTAGTATAGAGACAATAGTGCAACTGTTGCAGTTGTTATGCAATATAATGTGACGGTAATTAATACTGAAATACGGTCCACATTAAAATTAAAGGGATCCTCGATCTTTAAGACAAGTAATTCTTAAAAGATAAATGTTAGTATGAGTTATAATAATTTGAAATCAAAACCCCTCTTAATGTTTTCATTTTCATCAAATTTGTAAAATTATTTTAAGTGATAGGTCGCCATTCTTGTTGACGTCGCAGTGCGGTGATGTCACTGGGCTCGCTGCCGAACTTCCAGCGTGTCAGTCGTTAGCTACCCCAACAAGTCGTCGGTTCTGCCCTTCCAATTTGAACCAGATCGGAAATGTGAAGAGCAGGACAGCACTGTCGGTCGTTCACAAGATGAGCAGCAAAGGCCAAATGCACAGCAGGAAATACCTGATAAGACAAGAGTTGGGCTAAACTGGTGATGTACTCGTGGCAAGTGCGCCTGACAACGGAGCGAGAGTGTGTATGCTGTTGAGAACTCTGGTTTTTGTTAGCAGATCTTCAAGGTTAGCTATTGCGTGATCAAACTTATTCCTGTATAATCAGGGGTGAAAGTGGGCCAGAACGGTCAGGAACGCAGTAAGATTCAGGGCCAGAACGCAGTTCCGGTATAAGATTCAGGGCTGGAATGCTGTTCCGGTATACGGTGCTTTGATTGCGAAAATATGACGGCAACTGTCAAAACGCTATGTAAATTTTTTTTTTTTTAAATGCTAAGCTGCCACTCATGCATTTCATCTCCAAGAAGAAAACAATCTACCAACATCAGATTTACATACACAAGTGTTAACAACAAGCATAATGAAGTGCTTGTGTAGCGTAATCCGTTTCCACCAATATTTATTATTTATTTTATTCCACGGACGGCATGGAAGTTTCCCCAGTTGCTGCAGTTATCTAAGTTTGACGATGTGAGTCACGTCAATGTGCGAATGCACGCAGCAAAGCAAAACGCCTGGACTCGTTGAATTAATGCGACTAAAAAGAGGGCAATGCAACATTAACCCTTTAAGGTCTGGGCCTATTTTGTCTGATTTTGCATGCCTTTGAAGTTGCCTTTATATTTCAAAGAAAGAATTGTTTACGATGGCCTGGTTTGGTCCCTTTTTTTGTGACACCTTGAACTTCATGTCCAAATTGTTGTTTCCTTCACTGATCAATTATAAATCATCATTTTGGGCCCAAAAAGACCAAAAATTCCAAAATCGTTTTGTCAAAATTTTTAATATTGATGTCCAATTGACAACCAAACATGCGTAACGAACTATTTTGAAACTTTGTAATATTTATTCAACATGTTAGGATGAACATTCAACCAAAAAAATTTAGAATAAATAGTCTTATATTTGACAATTCAACATAAACAACAGGTATAGCCATAGGCGTTTTTTGCCTTTATACATGCTCCAGTCATAACAGGTTATATACAGCAGACCTAACAGTGAAGAACAGTGAAAAAATATATACCATCTAACACAAAAAGTGTTTAGAGGCCATCTCTTTATGAGTTTAGGTATTGCGGCCAATCGCCTGATGAAAACTATGTACACACAATCAAGCTTCTTGAACACACATTTATATACACAAATTGAGAAGATTGATGTGGGAAAAAAATATATATATAACATTGGGGGGAAAAAAGCATTTTCAAAAATATTTACAATAAACAAGTTAAATTTTTTTCAGTCATGCCACTCCGAAAAGCAGTTTCGTCCTGGAATTAGACACGGCTACATCACACAGCTCACACTTCCATGGGGTGTCGGTCCTCTTCCATTTTCATTTCACTTTGCTTTCATTGTCACTATAAATGTACATGAAAATAAGTCTGTATTTATGAAAATAATAAAGTATAAAATAAAAATATATACAGCAATAAATAATAATGGAAATCTATATGTATGACAATAGAAAGAATACCATAGCTGAATATGTGCTACATCCCTAATCTTCATATAGAAAGAAGAACACCACAAATTATAAATTCCTGCCTGGGATACCCACAGTGCACGTACGACTTTGATCTGATATGCACATTTTATTATTATATACACAAACACACACTTATATTGCATCAAAATTAACTTTGTCTTGCAATATCAAAAGAAACTTTCAAAAGAAACGTTTTCAGCATGAAAAAAAAGAGTGAGTTGGTTTACCTCTGCTCGTCGATGGCGTCACCCACGTGTTCAAATCCGTCACTATCTTCACTCGAGGACTCTTCCGAAGAAGACGATGATGACGAATTTGGACCATCCTCTTCCTCAAGTTGATCAGAAGCACAATTGCTTGCGCTAAATTTAGTTTTCCGTTCATTGTCAAAGTCACACAAAGTCGCTGCTCGATCCAGCAGTATCCAACTGGCCGTCGCTCGCCACCTCGCTGCTTCAGAACACTCCTCCTCCCTCTCGTTCGGTTGAACCTCGCACCGCAGTTATATGTATAAAAAAAAAAAAAAAACGCATTTTGTGCTTCCACTGTGACTTCGAAAGGGTTCGTTTGATTTGTGTTTTTTTCATGGAGCTTCCGTTTTGAAAAAGGACTAGAAATGATGGAAATATAGACATAAACAAATGATCCATGCAGCGTTTTAATGTTTTTTTGAGAGGACAATAAAACTATAAAACTTAAATGACAATATCTCACGTTCTAGTTGGTCGATTGACTTCAAATAATAACGAGAGTAAACCGCAACTTCCGCACTTTAAAACGAGACCAACCAACGGCATGTGGGTGACGTAATTAAAACGTGAGGGCGCTTCAAAGACGACGTGCGCTGAGGACGCGCCGGCGCGTCCTTCGACTCTCAAGGGTTAAATGGATCAAATCTTTAAGAGCAATGAAAGAGTTGAGGAGGCTTATTAATCATATTTAGTTTTATTTCCTCTGATGGGGAGGTTCAGAACATCTTAGCTGTCAGTGTGCACTTTGGACTTATATTTTTCATTTATGTTAGGCTACTTATTCATTTCCTTATGATTAAAAAAAAAAAAAGTCAATGTTTGCGCCATCTTCAAAATATATTCCATTTCACTCTGCATAATATAAGTCATTTGTACTTATTTTTCTGAATGTATGTTACTTATATCTTTATCATTAAAAAAAAAAAGGAAATGTTTACATTAACTTCAATTTTAATATACATCCCATGTTCGTAAGTAGTTAACATTTAGATTTGGCATTTAGTATGTGAGGAAATGAGGGAAAATAAAAACTAGGTGGAGGTTTGGGTTGTTATCGTTTTTGTTAACTTTTATTTTGCAAATCATTGAAAAACTACAACTCTGAATGAAAATCATTTCCTGTATGTGTTATAGAAATAACTGTGCTAAAACAGTTTTCTTTGCATTTCAGTAGTTTAAGAGGTTTGAGCCCCCCCCCCCAACCCCAAAAAAAATTAAAGAAAAAGAAACAAAAAATAAATACATCAAATTTCTGGCTCCGTGTCGACCTTCACGTCGGGGAGTTCCGGCAAGAAATTTTAGCCACTTTCACCCCTGAGTATAATTATGTAGATTGTTAGCATCCAGAGCTGCCATGTGCTTTGCATACAGTATAGACCCTACCCACGTGACGTCACAGCTCCGCTCTCCTGAATGGTACCGCCCACTTGTCCGTCAAAACATAGTGTTAACCTGTTACGGCTACGTACATTTCTCCTATTTACGGCGTGTTTTTCTGCTCCTTAACATTAATAATCAAAATGGTGAAGGCGTGTGTGGCTGTTGGTTGCACTAACAGAGAAGATGGAAGGAGAGACTTGAAGTTTTACCGTATTCCGAGGGATCCAAAGAGAGCGAAATGGACGGCTGCAATTCGATGTGAAAACTGGGCACCAAAAAATCACCACAGACTATGTAGTAGTCATTTTATATCCGGTAAGATGCATTTAAGATATACTTAGAGGGTTTTGGGCTGACAAATAACCACAATTAAGATCATTGCGAGGCTAATCGCCGACAACATACGACGTAGTACGACATAGTTTCAAATTCAAGATGTTTGTGACTTCCCTTTCTTCCACCATCGTTATTTTTTGAATAATATTTAGCTGGTACCAAGTGAAAGAAACTGGCCTCGTCTACGGGGCTGACAAATAACCACAATTAAGATCATTGCGAGGCTAATCGCCGACAACATACGACGTAGTATGACATAGTTTCAAATTCAAGATGTTTGTGACTTCCCTTTCTTCCACCATCGTTATTTTTTGAATAATATTTAGCTGGTACCAAGTGAAAGAAACTGGCCTCGTCTACGGGGCTGACAAATAACCACAATTAAGATCATTGCTAGGCTAATCGCCGACAACATACACGTATGTATGTAGTGAGAGTGCTATCGCTAAAACATATAAACATTAAAAGCCTTAACTCCATTGACAAACGACATGAAATACATTAGACTTGACAGTGGATGTTAGCAATAACAAAAGATTTTGAATTGAAAATTTCGTAACTCACCTTTCTAAGCACAAGATAGATTCCTGCCAAATTTTCGTGGACGAGGACCTGTTTCACCCAACCAGCAACGAAGTATTTATAAGCCTCCAAGCTCTTGAAGTTTTTCATATTTTCGTGAGAATAGGCTGATTTAGTGTGGACAAGATAATTGTAAATATCTGCGTAGCAGATGTCAGGCAGACAGGGCGAAGACAGTGGGTCGAAAAACATCGATTTGGGCATCAAATATGGATCTGGCGACTGTATAGAACGAAGCTTTTCCTCATAACGCCTTTTATGCAACAGATCCAGTGAGTTTGCGGCATCAGAAAGCACCGGGTCTTCCATGAAATGCATTTTAAATTCCGCCATCAATTGAAAACAATGCTAATACAGAGTCAAAATGACGGACAAGTGGGCGGAACCATACAGCGAGCACGTGGTTTTGTGACGTAGGTGGGTAGGGTCTATAGGCCAAAAGTTTGAACACACCTTGTCATGAGTGCATTTTTTTTTCATGACTATTGACATTATAAGCTTTCACTGAAGGTACTAAAACTATGAATGCACACGTGTGATAGTCAGGATCAGAATAACTAAAATCGTCATTTGGATCGAGTGTCCTCCATGTCTTGTACATCCAACTCACGTTTAGCGACATAAGGGTGGTCCATATTAAGTGCTCGGAGCGCATCTGCTGGCCATTGTATCGCTGCATAGGACGTGTCTGGATCAGTTTGAGTGGCAGCATCACTCATATTAGGTGAATACTGAACAGACACACTTACTGCCTGATGAACTGACAGTAGAAGTGAATTATTAGCTTCCTCTGTGACTAGTGGTACGCCAGAAGGTTCGCCTACCGCTGTAGCGACAGGAGCGGCTTGCCTGCTTAAGAGAGCGGCCAGCAGTTTGTCTTTGGCGCTTTATTGCGTGCATTTCAATCGCTATCCGAGCGTGTTGAGACTTCTTGTGAGAGAAAATAGTTGGAACAGCATTTGATTTTAGTCTCCGCTTATATCCAGCCTCTCAGGTGAGGTCTTTCCTAAGTTGTCGTCGACTAAAAGCCTCGAACACGGTGGGAGAAAAATGGCAAGAGCAAAGCTTGGGTCTATGGGAAGTTTTGTCAGTCTACAGGCACTTTCCCAAACCTTTCACCTCTTCTTGTCAGTACGAAATCTGTGGAGACCAGGCACGTGCATGGGGGGGCTGAGGGTGCTTGAGCACCTGCCCCTTTTCCCCTACATGCCCATAGTGCCCCTTTTGACTGGGCTTTTTTTTCTTTCTTTTTTTTTTTTTGTGCGTATATGTGTGCTGGCCGACTGTGCAGGCACGCCAACGTGTACTTACTTGACCACTGAAAACACCTTTAAAAAAACAACAACAAAAAAATAAAAAAATAAATAAATGAATAAAAAAGGTCTGCGTGCCGCAACACCGCCATAAATTTGAAACTATATTTTTTTGATTGAAGCACCATGTTGTTTCTTTTTGAGTCTCAAATTTATTTTTGCATTCAAACACATTTCTTTTTTTGCTTGAAGTGACATTTTTTAAAATTAAAAATATATACAGTGGTACCTCTACATACGATCACTTCGACACACGATCTTTTCGACATCCGACGTAAAATTTGAGCCGCCATTTGTTTCTACATCCGACGAGTTGCTCGAAATACGACGACATGACAGCACTGCAAACGAACGCACGGTGGAGTTTCTTGTGTGAGAAATCAACACAGTTTTCAAAAAAAGTTGATACAGTTCGAGAAACAAGGAAAAAAGTGATGCTTACCTTTAAAATGAAGATGCAAGTTATAGAAAAATATGAGCTTGGGGTGCGCGTCCCTGAACTGGCTCAACAATACAGCTCCATGGTCCTCTTCCGACCACCGTTCGCCACTATTTATAAGTTAAGGTGACAATTATTATTGTGGTAACATTGCCAAGGAAATCGCCAGCTTCGTCACGTTTTTATCATTTATTTAAGAACTTATCCAACACAAAACGCCCATTGTCTTAAGCAGTTGACTGCTCTCAAGAAAACGAAAGTATTATCTCTACCGCACCGACCTATCTCACTGAGACGTCAGCTTCGCGGTGCGTTCAGGGACAGTAAAAAGTGTCCGCCATATTAGAATCCGATTCGTTACATTATTTACAGGAATAATTAGGGCCCGAGCACTAAGCGTGCGAAGGCCCTATTGTTTTGCAAAGGATTTTTTTTTTTATTTTTTTATTCAGGGCAAATGAAAACGGCCAATTTGGAGGCCTGAACATGCACGAAAAGTCACCAAAATTTGCACCTACGTGCGGAAAATTGTAAATTTCGATAATTTTACAACGTTGCCAAAAAATGTAACAAAATGGCTCAGTGGCGCCCCCTTGAAATTTTAAAATTCGCCTATAACATTAGGGTCCGTCAGCGTAGAGCAATGAAATTTGGGGAGTCTATACCTTGTCCAAAACCGCTCCAAAAAAGCATTTACACCCATATTCCAAACCCAACAGGAAATCAGTTATTTTGGATCGAATATGAATTTTTTATCGATTTACAGGGTGCACATTTGAGACCTTATCGCTGAGGGAGTTAGTTGGATCATCTTCAAAATTGGTGAGACTGTTCATGAGACATATGAGATTTTAAGTTTTGAAAATGGTGCGTTTTCATTCACGGGTCTGACCTAGGCGTGGTGCCAAAGTCGGCCATTTTTTCGGCAAAATGACAAATTCAGTAAATGACTAATAGTTCCTTGACACAACGTTCAATCTTTTTCGTATCTGGCATGTATGTGCGGTATCCCACCCTTAACACGAGTGCATTGAAACATTACTCATTAGGCCTAGCGCCCCCTAGTGAGAACAGGAAATGCCTTTTTTTACGAGACAGGCTCCTCCTCCAAGGGAAAAAAATCTGGTGACCTCAAACCTGTTTTAGGGGAGCCTCAAGACATGTGTTCAGGTGCCTGATGAAAAATATTGAGTTTTCGTTGAAGCGGAGAGGTCCAAACTGGAAGTGAAAATGACCGTCAACAATTTGTCTCGCCAAAAACTTTGAACAGTCATAACCCGGCAGATATACAACAAATCTGCGCCAAACTTCCCGTATTTGTTGAGAGTCATACCCTGAAGGTTCTTGTAGGGGTCAATTGCATCAACTCTACAGTGCCAACTAGTGGCGACAGAAAGGAGTTTTAAAAAAGGCCTTTCCTATTGGGTTTTTTCAACATAGAGCGAGGAAATTTGGGGAGTAGATACCTTATACAAAACTGCTCCAAAAAGTCTCTTGCACCCATATTCCAAATCCAAAGGGAAATCGGGTATTTTGGATCGAATGTGAAATTTTCATGGGTTCACAGTAACAGTTTACATTTGGAGGCTTGAATATGCACAAAAACTCACCAAAATTTGCACATACATGCAGCTTTGGATAACGTTCGATAATCTTGCAATGTTACAAAAAAATGTAACAAAATGCCTCAGTGGCGCCCCCTTGAATTTTTCAAAAAGGCCTCTCCATTTAGGTTTTTTTAACATAGAGTGATGAAATTCGGAGAGTCGAAACCTTGTTCAAAACTGCTACAAAAAGTCTCTCGCACACACATTCCAAATCCTACAGGAAATCGGGTATTTTGGATTGAATGTGAAATTTTTATCGATTTACAGTGTGCACTTTCGAGACCTTGGCACCGATGGACTTGGTTTGATCATCCTCAAAATTGGCGAGACTGTTCATGAGACATATGAAATCTTAATTCATCAAAATGGTGTGTTTTCATTCACGGGCCTGACCTAGGCGGGGTGCCAAAGTCGTCCATTTTTTCGGCTAAACGCCAAATTCAGATAATGACTGATAACTCCCTCATAAAACGTTCAATCTCTTTTAAATCTGGCATGTGTGTGAGGTATCCCAGCCTGAACAGGACTGGATTAAAATATTACCAATTGTGCCTGGCGCCTCCTAGTGGGAACAGGAAATGCACTTTTTTACGGGACACAGTCCTCCTCTAAGGGAAAAAAAAATCAATCAACCTCAAACCTGCATAAGGGAAGCCTTAAGACGTGTTGAGATGGCTGATGAAAATTATTGAGGTTTGGGTGAAGCAGAAGGGTCCAAAAGGAAAGTGATTATGGCTGTCATCATTTTCTCTCTCCACATATTTTGAACAGACATAACTAGGGAGATGTAGAGGGGGGCTGTCTGCCCCCACCCCGACCTGCATGCCGTCCGAGTTTGCGTGGCGTCCGAGTTGCGCCAAACTGTGAGGGCCCGTTCAGTCCTGCTTGCAGGCCTAGTTATTAATTATTCTTCTTATTATTATATTATTCTGAATTATTTATTTATAACTTATTTGTTTTTCTATGTTTAATTGCCATTTGTAACAGTGCCAGCAGTATTTATTAAGAATTTAGTGTATGTTTTTAGGCTTTGGAACGAATTAATGGAATTATAATGTATTCCTATGGGAAAATCCTGCTCGACATACGACCATTTCGACTTACAAACAAGGTCCTGGAACGAATTAAATTCGTATGTAGAGGTACCACTGTATTTTCATTGAAACAACTTTTTAATTGAAGCAACTTTTTTTGATTGAATAATAAAGACACAAATCTACCTCCATAGGTATTGAGACAGAAAGAAATTAAGAAACCTTTAAAAATAAAAGCCACTGGGGAATCTGATATTTTAAATTTAAGATTTATATTTCATTTTGTAGGCATGCCTCGTAAGGAAAGGAGGTTGAGGGATTAAAAAAACAGGAAGCTGGATGAGCCTGCTAAATGCAGTGAATACCTCATCAGCTGGGTGAATAGCACAATTTGTAAGACCAACAGTTTGCAAGGATATTCAGGTATAGAATACAACAATTATAAACAATTACAATGTTATTGTTCGATAACATTTAATGTCATTACTTTATTAATTATGTGCCACAGTTGTCTAATATGGATAATAATGAAATGGTAGTTTTGAAAAAACTGCTGAAGGTGGCTCAGTGACCATCTGATGCGATTTGTTCTCAGATGAACAACAAGTTGAGGAAGGAAGTTTTGATGTAGAGGTTGAAGGAAGAAAAGAGGCAAAGACTGACTGAGCCACAGCCAGAAAGTGATGACAGTGTTGATTTCTATTCTCTGTTCCTCCCTTCCCGATTAAAGTCTGTCACAGTCACTGCCAATTAAACTGTAAAGCTTGTTAAAATGGAAGTTATGTTGTAGTAAGGTGTATTAAATACTTGTTCATGTGCCCCTTTCGATCTATGAGCACCTGCCCCTCCATCGGTCTCTGCACGGCCCTGGTGGAGACTCACATCACTCCCCTTGTTTCCATTTGACTGGAAATTGCATCCAAAAGCAGCACATCGTGGCATTTTACTTAGCGAGTTTAGGCAGCAATACACAATTGTTGTACACAATTAGAAACGTCCCAATTACGTCATCACTCCGAGCCCGCAAAACATGGCGCCAACTATCAGTCAAAATATGTACTAAATATTATAAAATATTGCCATTGATTTAACATTTTACATGTTTCTAACAACATATTTTAGTAAAAGAGAACAATTGATGTTAATTAGAGCCTACATGTCTTTAAGATCGAGGATCCCTTTAAAGCATGGCTTTTAAAATAGAAAAGAAAAACAGCATATTTGAAGCTTTCTTGTGACTGCAGTCAAGAGACCTTGGACGTGTTCATCTGATCGTGATGAAAATATACACTGAAAGTGAGAGGAAAACCTTTCAAAATGTAAACAAAATAAAGTTTTTCCTCAAGTCAGCTGGAAAATTTAGATTCACCAAATACAAATGAATACATTACCGTTTTTACATTTTTTTTTTTTTTTTTTTTTTGCAATCGTTGTCCTATATTTACAAATCTACTGAAATAAATATTAAATCTAATTTGGTGGTCTTTCCCCAATGATTGAAAAAAAAGACCTAGACAGCTGTCCTGAATGACCCTTAAAAAAGTCAGTTCACACAACTAGCAGACCTCACACAAACACGCAGTTTCCCACAGTAACATTGCTCCTAGGCACATGACCCAAACAGGACATCCTCCCAATCTTTTACTTGCTTAAATTCCCACTCTCACACTTTTACTCCACCCTAATCTTTCTCATTCTAGTGTTTTCACCTCATTCTAGGCAATGATGACTGGTGAATGAGCTCACTCGTGCCACTTTATTTTAAGGCAGTGCCTCAATTTTACAACAGGATTACAAAGACATCTGCCAAGTTGATTCCTCCCTTTGGACTCTTAACTAATTATAATACACAATGTATTCGATGGCTGGCCATGCATTGTTGACAAGGGCTTTCAACTAAGCGACAACCAAAGCCCCACCCACCAAAAAAGTAATAGTCCTACTCCTTCTTATAATTGACATTTCTTTATTTGTCACCGTCAAACTATGAACACACATTTAGGAAATACAATCATGATAGAGCTTACAATAATGCTATAAAATAAATCAATAAGACATATTTGCTTACAAAAGCATACCTCAATGGTCGCACAACAATACCAAGGGAAATAAGGTCCAAATCTTGGGCAATTCAACAAGAAAAATGGCAGCTATTAGTGGAA
This sequence comes from Corythoichthys intestinalis, assembly GCF_030265065.1. NCBI lineage: Eukaryota > Metazoa > Chordata > Actinopteri > Syngnathiformes > Syngnathidae > Corythoichthys > Corythoichthys intestinalis. The sequence goes on along the minus strand of NC_080414.1, from coordinate 36,396,992 downwards.
CTGGTTCAGCGATGAAAAGAACGCTGCTCAATAAGCTAGCGGGCTAATAGCGAGCTAACGGGGCATCGCCGAGCCTACGTCGTTTACCCTTTCTCTGCCTTTTTCTAATGTTAACTGGCGTTCACCCCTGCTTCACAAAGTGAAACCAACGCTCAAAACTACAGAAAGTAGCGCTGTTGTGGCATCAAACAAGTCCGAGTCCAATAAAGGACCATACATATTGTATTATGAAATACCAGATATGCATAGCAATTAGAGATCAACCATTTTGACTGAAGAAATAACAAAATTAAATGACAAATAATATACTGTACTTACCATCAATGCTGAGAGGTGGCGGACAAGACACTGTTACGCGACTTAAAATAAATAAATTATTATTTTTTAAAAAATACGACTGGAGACAAAATGGCAGACGAAACTAAAGTCGAACCCAGGGACTACATATATATATATGGCAGAAAACACTCAGGTGACTTGAAGTTCCGCTCTGAGACCCCCAATTTGGTTACATTTCAAAATTGTCCTATATGCATGCGTGATACATAATTGGAAAGCTTAAAATCTTAATTTTCTGGGGGATGAACATTTATGAACAGGAGGGCATTTAAAAAAAAAAAAAAAATTCAAACATCGAAACCCTAACTGGAAGTGAGAGCATCAGAGAGCAGAATTAAAGAGGTCACGATTTTAACGAGATTTTACCGCGTACTTACCTCTTTTTGATCCAAAAACTCTATGTAGCATGTATCACCCAGTGTCAAGATTCCTTTGGGATTTTATGGGTGAAACATGGTAATATAACAAGGGTCGCGATGCAGAAATCGCAGACATCAAGAAGTGGTCGAGATTTTCTTTTTCATATATTTACACTTTTAAAGTTTTATTTTTTTTTCAAATTTTCTATTATGGATCCATTATTTATCATCCAACATGTCAGAGAAAATGCGACAGTAACAAAAAAAAAAAAAAAACATTTAAGCGATAGTTAAGAGGTCTGTGACTTTTTTTACAGACTCCATTTTTTTCATTGTGACATAATTTGATTAAAAGTTTAAAATATGAGAGTGAATAATTTTTTAAAGTTTTTTTTTTTTTTTTAAACAAAATAGACATCAATTAATGATTCTAAGCTAAAAATGACATTTTGAATAATAAATATAATTAATTACCTTCGTTTTATTGTTGGGTTGAAACAAAAGCAGTTGCGCGACTTCTGTAAACGGGGTTTTCCAGGGTAAAACGGACAAATTAAAAATAGTTCGGGGGCTTAATGCACCATGAATCCACTATGGCAGCATACAGACATATTGTTCTATCAAATACAACAGTTGTTTTGGCTTAAAATACAGCAGTTTCTTTTAAAGAGGAGTGCAAGAGCAGAAACTGCTTTTTCAGTCTTGTCTGTGTTTTCCGCCATATATATACCAAGGGCGTAGGTTTGGTTTTAACATTGGTAGGAATGACATACAGTGCATCACAAAAGTGAGTACGCCCCTTGCATTTGTGCAGATATTTAAGTATACCTTTTCATGGGACAACACAGACAAAATGACATTTTGACACAATAAAAGGTACCGTATTTTTCGGACTACAAGTCGCAGTTTTTTTCATAGTATGGCTGGGGGTGCGACTTATACTCAGGAGCGACTTATGTGTGAAATTATTAACACATTATTTTGGTGTTTTGGAGTGACACTGATGGTTTGGTAAACTTGTTAGCATGTTCTTTATGCTATAGTTATCTGAATAACTTAATAGCTATGGCCACGTTCGCGTTCTGCCTTTGGCAATGTGTGTTCAATTGTATTATTGCCTTTCTTATATTGAAATGCATGCTTTTAGTTTGTGGCGCTTTCACGCCCATGTGAGGGCGCACTCGCACTTGTTTTGGTATATATTCCACGCCAGAAGAAGACGGATAGCTACGCAGCTTGAGTGAGTGGGAGAATTAGCGAGAGAGAAACACGGCTGCGAACCTACGTTCATTGTTTATGCTTGTAAAATATCTCTACACAGGCAACACCTTTGTGTATCATTTTTTCTGTTGTTGTTGTGTGTTTTCTACCCTCGATCAGACACTTAAAGCCAGTTGTGTGGTTGTTTGAACGATCTGCTAATGCTAGCGAACGCATGCTAACCGTTCGTGTCATTTCTGTAACAGCACCTAATTATCATTTATTTACGCTGATGCGAATCTGTTTGGTATCGAGGACGAAATTGATTCCGCAAATTATACGGACATCAAGCATCGTCATTTGGGAGTTTAGCTCGCTGTATAGCCAGGACCGAGCCGTAGCGTCCTGGTGAGGACAGTATTTTCGCATTTCGTTGTTCATGCACTGTACACTTATTCAGCATGTTGTTCTCTATTGTATTTTTATATTAAATTGCTTTTCAAGATGACAGATCTGTTCTATTTTCATCAAGTAAATGTCCCCCTAAAAAGTGACTTATACTCCGGTGCGACTTATATATGTTTTTTTTCTCTTCATTGGGCATTTTATGGCTGGTGCGACTTATACTCAGGTGCGACTTGTAGTCCGAAAAATACGGTAGTCTGTGTGCTGTTTATATAATAGAGTTAAATTATTTTCCCCTCAAAATAACTCAAAATATAGCCATTACTATCTAAACCCCTGGTAACAAAAGTGAGTACACCCCTTAGTAAATATGTACATCCCTAAATGTCCAAATTGAGTACTGCTTGTCATTTTCCCTCCAAAATGTCATGTGACTCATTACTGGAGTGCTGTCAGCATTGCTGCAGAGATTGAAGAGGTGGGGGGGGGTCAGCCTGTTAGTGCTAAGACCATACGCCGCACTCTACAGTACATCAACTTGGTGTGCATGGCTGTCACCCCAGGAGGAAGCCTCTTTTAAAGATGGTACACAAGAAAGCCCGCCCGTCTCATCAGACCATATGACATGGTTCCAGTAATCCAGTAGTTCTCAAATAGTGGGGCGCAGAGCGATGCCAGGGGTGGCGCGTGTGACCTCGGGGAACATGCTTTTTTTTTTTTTTTTTTTTTCTTTTTTTTTTTCCGTACTAGAATAAAGTGTACTTGCACATCCACTCAGTGGGTGGCAGTGGCGCTCTCATTTTCAAAGTGCGCGCAGTATTTTTGAAGTAAACAAGAGCACACGGAAGAAACTCATGAATGAAGAGCTGGAGAGCTGTGCGCCGTTTTCGAAAGCCGTTTTCCGGCCGGACTCACGCAGCGACCCACTGTCTTCTCCATTTCTCACGTGTCCGCCCGAAAAGTGACATTTTCGGCTTGGGATCGTCACAACGACCGCCCTCACCTACGGTTCTCCCTCGGCCGCCGAGAATGCGCTTTTTTCGGGCCGTTTGCCTTTTGGCTTTGACATTTAATACAGTGGTAGACGAGGAAAGACCACTGTTTACTATGTCTAAAAATTAATATAGCGGACGGCCGAAAGCCAAATCAATTAAGACGCCACTTAAAGACATTAGACCCCAATCTCATTGATAAGCTGCTTGGTTGTTTTTCAGCGAAAACGTGCCGAATATTGCCAACAATCGTCCCGCTTTGTCAGTGTTATAGCAGTAAACCAGTGAGCACTGTTAGCATGCTCAGTGCAATATAACCCCACATCATTGCAAACTGGAGGTGATACTGGGAGCAGCGAGCAGCGAAAATAAAAACTGTCCTTCTGTCCAAAGACATTTTTTTCTTCTTCTTCTTCCATTCAGTTTTGTTTTTTCGGTCAAATTTTTTTGGCATATTGTCCTCATGAGTTAATGTTTCTAATCAATTTGAATTTGTTAATTTTTACTGATTTTATTTTTCAGTATCAAATTTTCAAAAATGTACCTCGAGTGTATTTTTACAGTTTGGATGTGACTTTTTTTTTTTTTTGTTTAATTCAGGCAAATTGATGCGTGTTAAGTCTTTTCTGTTACAAACAAAACAAATGTTAATAAAGTTATACTTTATAAGTTGATCTCTGTTATTTTCTCTAATAGAAAAAAAGGATACAACGTGAGGCAGAGGCGTACTTATAATAGTAATAGACAAATGATACTATTTACAGTGGCGGCAGAGTTAGGGGGGAAGCGAAATGTTTACGTCTTCCTTGGGGGGGCTAAAGGTCGGTTTATGGGAGCGCGAATGGTCCGGGGGACCACACCGGGCTGCGGGAGGAGGGATGGGCTGTGCTGGCTCGCCACCCCCTTGATTGGCTGGGGAGGGGCCTGGGTTTTGGGGCAGCCCCCGCGTAGCATTTCCACTTGTCCGCAGGACTATCACACGTCTGATGGGATTTATGCATGATTTGGTGCAATTAGACACACTCAAGTACAGAAACTATCGGTGCCAGGATTAGCAATCAGGCAGCATTCACATAATACAAGTGATTCACATAATGCCGGGTTCTACACCTCACACTGCTGATTTGTGTACGCTCCACCCCACCTAGTCACATCGCTTAATGACTCCCCTCAGCCTCCTTATTCTCCTTGGTCATCAGGCCCCGCACATGGTGTCACCGGAAATTCATTTAGCTTACGAGAGCACTGCTACATCCATAGTTAGTGTAGGCGTTTAAAGCATTTTTTGTCGTTGTTTGTTTTTCTCTTCTGTCATTCTCTCTCCTTTTCTATTTGCCTATCTGTCCCCTTTTAATCCCCTTCCTGCTCGCTGCTTTCTCTTAATAAACAAAATACAATGAATACTCACAATGAGAGTATATCATACTCCCCTGTGATACTGTGAAACTGTTCACACCAATTGGACACTCAGATTCCCATTCTCCGTGACAAGCCGCTAAACAGAAAGGTTTCAAATAAAAGGAAAAAGTTACAGCAAAAAGTAGTTTAGCTATTTAACACACATTATCACACATATCCATATCCCCATTGTCAATTGCAAAGCTCCGCCCTGTAAACACATCATGTTAAATATACAAATACTGTTTGTTCATGCCCCCAATCAGCTATGTTTGCACAATTTGAACCCATTTTAATTCTGTTTCATACTTTCACTATTCTCATATTTGTCTTTCCCTCCTCCTCCTCCTTCCTTCTCCTTTCCCCCAGTGACCTGAGTGCCCCTCTCTGTCGGACTCCCAGTTCACCTCACAGCTGGGCTCAGTCTCTCACATACACAGGCACACACACACGCCTACAAGGACACAAATTATGAAATTTGGTTACTTTTACTATGATTTACCGCTTGAATCAACAGGCTTGAGGCTATGTCAGTGCGTTCTATCCATTAGTTATGCAACAGCTTTTTTCTTTTCCGCTTTGACTCCATGTCATTCACGCCTTGCTATGTAAGAGTTTTACAGTTTGCAGGAATGTCTTTTACGGAAATCCAGGTATGTCGGGAGCTGAAGTTGAATTTAAATGTTTGATTTAAAAAAAAAAATATATATATGGACACTCTTTAAGTGAAAGATAGAAGTACTATAAGCAATTTACTTGTGCAAGGATACTGTAAATTCTTTCTTTTGTTGCTTCTTTTTCTTGATTTTTTTTTTCTCACAAGCCAGCAACTGCTTGTATTCCAAAAATGCAAGAGGCATCTTTTTCATTTTCAGGTTAAATCTATTCAAGAGCAGTGCTGTTAATAACGGTATTGGAGTATAACAGCGTTTCTAACGAAACAAGTCGAAGCAGGAGCGAGGGAAGTGCCGAAACCGGAGTCGAAGCGATGTCCTCGTTGTCTGGAAGCGGCGAACAAAAAGAGACGGCGGCGGCGGCGTTGGCAGAGGAGCAACCTTGGAAACTTTCGGAGACGCTGGCACAGCAGCAAGGATAACGGCAGTATTCAGCGGCGCTGGCAGAGGAGTGACCTAGGGGACTTCCTGAGGCGCAGGCACAGGAGTGGTGTCAGCAGTGTCCAGAGACACAGGCACAGGATTGATGTCGTCAGGATGAACAAGAGCAGATGCGGCATCGATGAGAAAGGAACGGACCTGACGCCGTTCAAGAAGGCCAGTAATGGACAGGACACCGTCGAGAAGGCCAGGAACAGACAGGACACCGTCAAGAAGGCCAGGAACAGACGGAGCGTTTTCGAGAAGGCTCCGTTTTCGAGAAGGCCAGGAATGGCTGAGACGTCGTTGATAAGGCCAGGGACGGGCGCAGCGTCGAGAAGGCCAGGGATGAGCACGGCGGCTTCGAGAAGGCCAGAAACAGGAGCGAGCGAAGGGCAGAAACCAGAGTCGAAGCGACGTCCTCGTCATCTAGAAGCGCCGTTCGCAAGCGCTGGCAGAGAAGCGACCTCGGAGACTTCAAGAGACGCTGGCAAAGCAGTGAGGTTAGGGGCGGCATTCAGCGGCACTGGCAGAGGAGTGACCCCAGGGACTGGAGCAATGTCAGCAGAGGCCAAAGATGCAGGCACAGGATTGATGTCATCAGGAAGACCAAGAGTAGATACGGCGTCGACGAGAAAGCCAGGAACGGACGGGACGCCGTCGGGAAGGCCAGGAACGGACATGACGCCGTCGAAAAGACCAGGAACGGACGAGGCGTTGTCGAAAAGGTCAGGAACGGATGGGGTGTCGTCAAGAAGGCCAGGAATGGACGGGGCGTTGTCAAGAGGGCAAGGAACAGACGGAGCATCGTCGATAAGGCCAGGAATGCGTGCGGCGGAGGCGAGAAGTGCCAGAAATGAGATGGGAATGTCGGGAAGCAGGAGCGAGAACGAGCTGAGGCTGCAGGGGCACTAGGATGGAAGTAAGACTGCAGGGAACCAGAGCGGAAGCGCCGGCATCATCGGCAGGAACCCTCCGGCAGTAGGGCTCTCATGAGGATGCCTTTGAAGTCGTGAATGCGCATGACGGTTGAAAGAGCTTGAGAAGGTGCACCCAAAGCCCCTTATACTAGTCTCCCTTCGGCGGAAAGACCATGAAGCGCTGAGTTTTGACTGCCGTCGAGTACCTGAGCGCAGCCACCACGCGGTAGAAGCGAAATGGTATCATCTGAAATACCATGGAGGTCAGAGTGCACCTCCACGCATGCAAACCACGTGGCCGCAGAAGACTCACTGACCATCGCTAGCTCCAGAAAGTTAGCGTCCCCGTGTCAGCGCAGCCTGATTAACCCCCGCCCCAGACCATCCACTGCACACCCGCAACCGCCCACCCCTCCCACGCTGCCCGAGCACCCACCCCGCACCCTGAGCAGGCGCTACACCAAGCGTCGGAGACCAGGGGACGTCCAGCCCACCAGCAAGGGACAGCAAGCCTCACCCAAGGCCACGCGGGCCCCAAGAGGCCCTGTCGATGACCCCGCTGGCAGGAGCACAGCGGTGGCCGCCGTGGCCCAGAGAGGGGGCCGGGGCCGAAGACAGACCAAGGGGACGGAAGCGCACCCCCATCCAACCCACCCTCGGGCCAGGAAGGGCGCGCGGTATGACACCATGGGGCACCTCCCTGGCACCCGGTGCAAGGAGAAGCGGCTCCGGCCAGGCCGACCTGGGAGGGAACTATGGCCGCCGCATACACCACCCAGCCCCCACCCCAGTCCACCCCGCCCCGGCCGGCCGGGGAAGGGCCGCGGCCCCGGACTGGCTCCCGCGCAGAACCCCGAGCGTCATCTTAAACTTTCGGGCAACTTTTTTTTTTTTTACATACAGATTGTGGCATTCTGGTGGGTACTATTAATTGAAAATAATGGACTGTTTTCCTGTTGAGTACGCATTATCATCACCAAATGGGCATTGTCCTTGTAGAAGCTGCAATATAATAATATTTATACAATAATATTTTTTATTTTTATTACCAAAAATAGTCACTTACCCTAAGCTTTTCTTAAATGATGTATCCATAAACATTGTGTGATTAAAAAAAAAAAAATCAAAACAACTAGAGCAAAGATAGGAGAGACTCGAGCCTCACCTGCATATTGAAAAATACATCTATATATAAAATATATAGATGTCTATATATAAAATATATAGATGTCACGGTTCAGTACGTACGGTACCTACCTACCTACCTACCTACCTACCTACCTACCTACCTACCTACCTACCTACCTACCTACCTACCTACCTACCTACCTACCTACCTACCTACCTACCTACCTACCTACCTACCTACCTACCTACCTACCTACCTCTCTCCCTCCTATACAGTACTTTCGTCTTTGCAAATGTCCAAACCTCTTCAATCTGACCTCCATAACTTTGTCTTAAAACTAGACTAAACACTAAAATATTGTTGAGCAAACCTACCAAGAATGCTTATTGCCATTTCCCATGAGGTTCCATTCCTCTTTCATCAGCACGAACAGCACTGACACTCTTTACTATGCTTAGTTTCCTCATTTCATCCTTTCTAATCTGGCAAACCAACAGTTTCACGATTTCCATCTCATTTGCCTACGTTTCTGTTTCATTTTTCTTATTCATTAACTCCTCCAAGAACTTCTTCCATCTAATCAGCACTCTTTTCTTACTTAATAGATTCCCATGTCTGTTTTTAATCATTTTAACCTTCGTCAAATCCTTCCTAGTTTGATCGCGGTGCTCAGCCAACCCATAAATCTGTTTCATTTAAATCCAACCTCTTGTACTTATCATCCACCTTCTGTTTGAACTTTGCCACCTTCTTCTTTACCTACCATTTGCACTCCTCTAACCTGTCTGTAATGTTGCATACTGTGTATATATATATTAAACATAGTGCTCTCAAGCAATACAAATTTGTAATCACAATTAATTGCATTTTTTCATAGTTAACTTTTAGGTAAGGTAACCTTTTTTTGGTTAAAAAATAAAATAAAATCCTTGATTATTTCATCAAATTTTAATACGAGCGCCATGAAGCGATAAAAAAAAAGATCAATTGCATGCAGTCCATGTTTAACTTGTGATTAATCGCATTTTGTTTGAATTTTTTAAATGCAAAAATGATCATATATTACAGTTTTTAACACAGAGCGATTAGCACGTCCGCTAACAATTTTGAGATCAAGGGTTCAAGCATGGATCCTGTGTAGTTTCCATTGGAAAAATAAAATTATAATCGAATGCTTGTATTTGATTTTATATATGTTGATCTTATATAGTTTACATTTCTATATACATGTACTGTATACACAATTGAAATATATCATTTGTTATCATTAGTTGAATATTATTTATGAAAAATTAACCATTTTAATTTTAATGTATCATACACCGAGGATGTGAGCCGGCTAGGACTGGTTGGGGTGGTTGGCTGATGTGACAGTTGCCTCCCTGCTGCAGGACTCGGCTTTCCCGCACCTCTTTTAACGCACCACATACATTATACTCCCCGGGGAGGCTTCAGCTTTGGGCGGTGGGATGTGCGACTGGGAAGAAGTCCCATGCGGCGGTCCCATTGCCCTCAGCTGCTCCTGCGCATCGGATTATTAGACGCACCCCAGTGTTGATTTTGGCAGCCATTTTAATTTTCGTCTTAGTCTTTTGAACGATAATACTTAATATGTCTTAGGCTGGGTTCATACAGCAGGTCTTTGATTTTTCTTCATGTTTTTTGGCATGCCCTTTCAGACTGCCTTTTTCCATTGAGCCCGTAAATGTAGCATGCATGCGCAGTAACTGGCAGTCCGACACGTAATGAGCTAACTGACCCGCATGCGCAGAAGCATCAAAACAGATGACTCTTACATCTAAAAAAAGTAATCTAGTTACTTTACCGATTACTTTATTATCAAAGTAACTAAGTTACTTTAAAAGTAACTTATCAGTTACTTTTTACCAATTTTTCTCCTTTTGCTACCTCAACATAAAAATGACAACAACAAAATGTCATCACATGTAATTGAATTTTTCACATAAGGCTTAATCTTTGAGTTAGCGAGGGTTTAATTAGTCGATGGAGTTGATTTCAACTACCATTGACTCCCGCTAGCTTAGCCACCCCGGAGCCCTGAAACTAACAGATAACTGACAAACTGCACGGAATTTGTTAAAATCAACTTCAACAACTAAATAAACCCCTGCTAACACCAAGATAAAGCCTAATGCCAAAAATTCTGAACTTCCCCTTTAAAATAAAGACCTAGCTGTTAAAATATTGTCTATAAAAGTTGTAAAGCAATAAAACAAACAACAAAAATTGATGAAATGAACAAGAATCCTACAACGTATTTCATAATGGGTCAAAATCATTTTTCAAGCAGATCATGTGACTACCACCTCTTTTGCTTTGCTAAGCCAAAACTACACCTGTGGAGGCAGGATGGATATTTAGAATTTCTGTAAACCTAAGCTTTCAAACACAACCAACAACAACTGAGCTTGAACAGTTTTATATTTATGTATATAGACAGTATTGGCCAAAAGTTTGGCGACACCTCAACGGTGTATACTTTGAAGAATGTAGAATATAAAACCTGTTTTCAGTTATTTCACTTTTTTTTGCCATTCCACATATTCGTTCATAGATTTGATGTATTCAGAGAGAGATTTACAATAGTAGTGAAAATATATAAAACGTAAAAATGTTTAGATGTGTCCAAACTTTTGACTTTTGTTTCAGTCATCTTGGGACGCACCATTCATTCATTCATTCATTCATTCATTCATCAACATGCTTTGCCCCCAGCCCCACAAAAGTAAAACTCCGCCTATGGTTACAAACACTGAAAATAAAATGCGCATAAAGGCTGGTTACAAACTGTAGAAGTGCTGGCTGTCTTGTTACCTGAAGGTTTCGAGTTTCGTCGCGTTATGCTGTAATTCCAAGTGCATCCTTGTTGAATTGGATGTAGAGTTTTTAGCGGCTGACAGTCTTTTTCAGCCAGCGTAAAGTTTGCAACGCACGGAGATATTTTTGTCATCTTTACTGGACAGAAATGTGAAGTAATGGCTGTATTTCCAGTGAGCAAAGGCATCCATTTGCGGTATATATCCTGCCTTTAACTGTTTGCCTCGCTGCCTCGTCAGAATGCTATGTTGTTGACGGCGGTGGGAGACAGCGCTCATACAGCATACACGACACGTGACCCGTTGTTTTTTTTTCCCGCGATGAGAAATGCTCTTCGTACATGACTACAGTATTCTTCATTCTACATACATTATGAGGCAAAAACAAAATAGTAACGCACAGGCAGGAGTGAAACTAACTTTAATCAGATTACTGGCTTGGAAAAATGAACGCGTTAGATTACTCGTTACTGAAGAAAGTAATCAGATTACAGTAACACTGATGACTACACATGCTGACTCTGCGTTATTCTAGGGTGATCATATCTTGATTTCCAAAAAGAGGACACAAATAACAGACGTAAATAATCCCCGTTTAGTTTTATATTCAAAGTTTATATGGATTGATTTCTCTCCTGCTCTTTGCTGACGTAATTGCTCCATGAATTCCTATTTAGGAGACTTGACAGCTCAGACCGCAGCCACATTCCGGAAAAATGGGGCCCAGATCTGATTTTAACCACATATGAAAGTGACCTAGATCGGATTTGAAATGGTCCACTTTTATGTGACGTGTCCCGTTCAGACCGCCAAGTTAATGCCTCACTCGAGTCGGAAAAACACGAAAAAAACAGCACATCACATGAGTGACACAGCCAGACACTGCTAAGATGCAGGCTAACTACATATAAAATGTCACACATTGTGAACATGTGACGGAAAGTATTGCATTGCATATTTTTTTTGTCTCATTCGCTCTCGTCAGATAAAAACTGGCATTAGGCTCGTTATGTTTTAGTCCCCCAAAACACGTTTTTAGCTTGTTATCGTCTCGTCATCGTCATGACGTCGTTGACGAAATATTTTCGTAATCAATCAAACCAGCGCACCTTCAACGAATGGCATATTTTAAAAATGCTCTCATAAAATGTATAGGGCACACTGCATTATAAGTCGCAGTAGTCGTTGTTGGGGGTTGCATTATGCATCCACTAGATGGAGATGCGCTAAATGGAATGTCATGCTATGATTAACTAATTGATGGCCAAAAGTATTGGCACCCCTGTATTTCTATCAGACAATGCTCAACTTCTCCCAGAAAATGATTGCAATTACAAATGCTTTGGTATTAAAAATAAATTAATCATTATCATTTTATTCATTTCAGTCATCAATAGGTGTTAAGCCAATGGCACTGTGGCTAACCTCCCTAGATGTGGATGGAAAAGAAAAATTGACGAGAGATTTCAACAAAGGATTGTGCGGATAGTGGATGAAGAACCTCGACTTACATCCAAACAAGTTCATGCTGTCCTGCATTCCGAAGGTACAACAGTGTCAACCCAAACTATCCGTTGGTGTCTGAATGAAAAGGGTAGGAGACCCAGGAAGACCCCACTTCCGACCCAGAGACATAAAAAATCCAGACTGCAGTTTGCCAAAAATGACCTGAGAAAGCCAAAACGTTTTGGATGAAATGTTCTCTGGTCAGATGAGACAAAAGTGGAGCTTTTTGGGAAAAGGCATCAACATAGAGTTTACAGGAAAAAGAGAGGCCTTCAAAGAAAAGAACACGGTCCCCACAGTCAAACATGGCGGAGGTCCCCCTAATGTTTTGGGGTTGCTTTGCTACCTTTGGCACTGGACAGTTTGACTATGTGCATGGAATTTCGAAGTCTGAAGACGACCAACAAATTTTGCAGCATAATGTAGGGCTCAGTATGAGAAAGCTTGGTCTCCCTCAGAGGTCATGGGTCTTCCAGCAGGACAATGACCCAAAACACACTTCAAAAGCACAAGAAAATTGTTTGAGAGAAAGCACTGGAGACTTCTAAAGTGGCCAGCATTGAGTCCAGAACTGAATTCCATAGAACACCTGTAAAGAGATATGAAAATGGCAGTTTGGAGAAGGCACTCTTCAAATCTCAGAGACCTGCAGCAGTTGGCCAAAGAAGAATGGTCTAAAATTCCAGCACAGCATTAAAAGAAACTCATTGATGGACGCTGGAAGTGGTTGTTCGCAGTTATTTTGTCTCAAGGTTGTGCTACTAAGTACTAGGATGAGGGGGCCAATACTTTTGCCCATTTTCGGAGTTTTGAGTAAAATCATCATGATTTAATACATTTTTTTCCCATTCTCTTTAGTGTTTTTTCAAGCAAAATAAATTAACACATTACTACCAAATCGTTTGTAATTGCAATAATTTTCTGGGCAAAATTGAGCATTATCTGAAAGAATTGTGGGGGTGCCAATACTTTTGGCCAGCAGTGTAAAATGGTTGTCCGCCTGATTGCCTGCCTGAGCGGTCCACTGTCCGACAAAGCCAAGGTAGCCCTGCCCTGCAAACACTCAAGATGCAAATTAGAGCAATCCAGCCCTGTGGTTGTGCGAGTTTGAATGGGAATGACTAATGAGGACGTCAATGCTCACAAAAGATATGCTGATTAGAGTCAGATGACCCTTCTCTGGGTATAAAAGTGATTTGTATCAACTGATCCACCTTTGGTAGTTCTAGTGTTGGCGCACTATTGGTTTTTGAGAGAATGAAACACTTTTAAGTGTGCCTTATAGTGCGAAAAATTCAGTATTTTAAGTTAACACTGAAATTCCATAGAGTCTACGCAAATATTGTTGAATGACACTGATATTGACCATATTTTATTGCATTAAGCACCACAACAAACTCTACTACTGTGTAGGTGTCTTCACATCTTTACGGCACTTGCTCCCACATAAATAGAAGATGAAAAGCTAATAGCATCAGGTGAGTCTGTGGGAAGTGTTTGATGTCTTTTAAAGGAGATAAGTATTCAAGTATTTCACCTCAGAAGTCGTTTTTTTTTCCCTTTTACAGTCGATATTATGCACCTTGTTGTATTGTGTGCGTTGCATCCTGCCGCAGTGAGTACAAAAACTGGAATCAAAGGAGGCTGTTCTTCTAAAAGCAGAGTTCCCTCCAGTTGGATTTTCCTGTTTACACCAACTTACATGTAACCACTCACATATGGTAGAGGGACCTGTTTGACAGAAGAAATGGGTACCCACACACGTGACATGCATCCCACACGCACACTGACACACCGCGTTTGACCTCACACATTGTACCAGTCAACCACTTGAAGTAGCATAATAAACAAGATTTCCGATGACATCATCCACTCATTCAGCGCCTCGGAGTCTATTATTTGAGCGGGAAGACATCCCCAGTGGAATGCAAAAGCGGCCTTGATTTCTCAGCTCGCGCCTAAATGAGCCAGTCAGTTGTTCATATTGAACCTTTCCGTCATTGTTCTCGGAACAGGCTACATTAGACTGTAAATGGGGGACAAAACCAAGCTGAATCACAAAAACCTAAAATAAGTCCATCATGCCTTTCAAAGCCATTACTCGCATATTTTTCATGTTCGTTCTTTTAAGAGAAGAATTTAAAGTGCGTACGACAACGAAAAAAAGTCTTAAATAGCATTATTATGTGAATTAGTATCATATTATGATACGATTCGACTATATACAACAATTTGGCAAAGCGCAGATGACGAGAAATTAGTATTTTGATCTGCCAGTTAGCCATGCCTACCATTATAGGGCTCTAGCGTCCCCAACAGGTGGATGGCGTTGGCAGGAGAAGAGGTAAAACAGGTTTCGTCTGTTTTACTATTCAGCCCATTGAGGGGGAATTATTCAGAACAAGGAAAATGCGATGAAGAGAGCCGCAAAATGTCATTGTTTCAGTTTCTCTACTCAAATATTTTTACAGGATTTTCTTTTTATCCAAGCATTTTTCTCCAACAGCTAAATAAATGGTATGGACATGACAAAAAAAAAGTCTCGTGCTAAATGGAATATGAAATAATAAAAATGCATTTATTCGGTACGACATGGCAAAATTACTCCATAATGGTGAAAACTGTCGACTTCACCTTTACTGTCGCACCTCCCGAACGATATAACTAGAGGCGTGACAGGTAGTCGACATGCTAAACATGCTAAAAGTCTTCAAAGCGGAAATTCACAGTCTTAGGAGAGCGGCTGCAGTTGTTGTGCAGCTAACACAACAGAATGTGGAGGTGAGCTTTTCTACATGCCCATACATGATCAAACATAATTAAATAGTCCTTTATTTAAAGAAAGTTTGCAGTCTTTACTTTGCAATCGCTGTATTCATGGCCATTTTTAACACAAAGTTGCAATTTCTGATCGGGCGGAAAATTTGACAGAACACCAGGCAGATGAAGAGTGCAATAAACCGAGTATAGTGCTCTCCCGGCGGGGGGGGGGGTGTACGACAAGCCGCTGGTCATCTGTCGATTGGACAAGGAGCATGTCAGCCACAAATTGCAAGCCATCTACATATTAAAATGATCAGAGTATTTGACATAACACATAACACGATGTTTTCTCACTTCCTCGTAAGTCCAATGGTCCCACAGTAGTAGGGCTTGTTTTGGCCAATATCCATCGGTGAATGGGAATCTTTTGAAACCCCAAAAAGGCTCACACGCCTCTCCTTGGTGTAGCAACATTTTTCTGCAGTCGTGTGGCCAGCATGATGCGAAAAATAGATGCATTAATCCGCAAAACTAGCTGAATCCGCAGTCGTTCTGCATGCTGTAGTATTGGCTGTATACTGAAGATGACTATCCCACTGACGTCACATTAGCAATCTGCGTCAAAACAGGAAGTTATTTATTTTAATGGCGCGGGATTCAAACATTGAATAAATAAAACGATCGCTTCCACACACATCCAAGAGGTCCATTTCATTCAGGAGCATAAAATACCGCGGAAAATATGAAATAAACATGCTTTTCGCTGTCATAGGCACTTTAAGGCTTTAGCACAACGAGAATCAATCGCATGCAGAATATAAAGCCTTAACCCATTTTTTACACTTTCTTTCTTCACATTGCAACACCACTAGAGGTATTGTGAGACGTAACAGTTACAGCATCTCCTTCACACCATGCATTTCGATGTTAGCCTTGATGTGTTTTTTTTTTTATTTGAACAAACCTGCTGTCATTTGTCAAAAAATATACAATGCATCATTTCTGCATCATTGTTGGGTAGAGGAATAAATGCTTTTTGAATGCCTTTTTTTCTTCTACCTCTGTGGAATCTCAATCCACCATTATCCTCATACAAGGTTGTTTTGTGTGTGTGTGTGGGGGGGGCAAAACCCATGTAAACTCATTGTTGCGGGCTCTCCCTTAGAGAGAAGGTGAGAAACCCGGTCATCTGGGAGGAACTCTGCGTCCAGCCGCTACTCCTCCGCGTTAACGCTGCTGCACCCACGACCCGACCCCGGAGCAAGGGGAAGACGATGGATGGATTTTATTTCAGGTGTGTGCCCAGTCACTGATGAGTGGTTTAAAGCTGTGTTGCCCACGATAAAACACACACCCGGTAATAATTGTCTTGATGAGAAGCATTGTCTGATGTGCATCATGGCTTGGTCAAAAGAGCTGTCTGAAGACTTGCGATCATGGATTGTTGATTTGTATAAAGCTGGGAAAGGATATAAAACCATCTCTAACACTCAGGATGTTTATCAAACGACAGTCAGAGAAGTTGTCTACAAATGGAGAGAGTTTGGCACTGTTGCTGCTCTCCCATGGAGTGGCCGTCCACCAAATATGAAGCCAGGCGTTCAGCGCAGAATATTCAGAGAGGTAAAAAAGAACCTTAGAGTGTCTGCTATAGACTTACTGAAATCACTGGCACAGTCCAAACATCTATGTGCACACATCAACTATATGTAAAACTATAGCCAAGAATGGTGTTCATGGGAGGACTCCACGGAGGAAGCCACTGCTGTCTAAAGACATTGTTGCTCATTAAATGTTCGCAAAAAGGCACTTAAACACTTCACATAAGTTTTGGCAAAATATTTTGTGGACTGATGAAACCAAAGTTGAATTGTTTGGGAGTAACACACAACTTTATGTGTGGTGGAAAAATGGATCAGCTCACCAATAACAACACCACATCCCCACCGTGAAGCACGATGGAGGGAGCACCATGATTTGGGGCTGTTTTGCTGCCTCAGAGCCTGGACAACTTGTGATCATTAATGTAAGAATGAATTCAAAAGTTTATCAGGATATTTTGCAGGAAAACCTGAGGCCGTCTGTCAGACATTTGAAGCTAAGAAGAGGATGGATGCTGCAACAAGACAATGATCCAAAACACAGAAGTAAATTAACTTCAGAATGGTTTCAGAAGAACAAAATACACATTTTGGAGTGGCCAAGTCAAAGTCCAGACTTGAACCCCATTGAGATGGTGTGGCATGACCTAAAGGAATCAGGAATCAGGCTGGGCCCTGATCGATGTGCCAGACTGACCTGCAGCTACAGGAAGGGTCTGGTTGAAGTTATTGCTGCCAAAGGATGGGCCACAAAATATTAAATGTGATGGTTCACTTACTTACCCCCCCCCCCCCTTTTGTCATTGTTTGCATACTATCCTCATTAAAATATGAAAACCTATTAATGTTTGACTATTTTAATGAAAACAGACACTGTTTTTTCATCTGTGTGATTTTGACAAAGATCAAATCACATTTGATGGGGATTTTATGCAGAAATGTGAGAAATTCCAAAAGGTTCAGAAACTTTTTCGTACCGCCTTACATTCATACATTTAGCTTTTCCTTTGATATTTTACATCACTTATTACATTCTTTCTTGATAGTCTTTGCATGGAACAAGCTTACCGTCTCACAAAGGGAGTTTTTGGACCACTAACACAAAGCTGCACACACACACACAACACAACACAAACATAAGACATAGCATAAACATAACACAAAGGTGGGGGGGGGCTGGCTAGCAAAGGTGGAATAAAGGATGGGATGCTCGGAAATACAAGGTAAAAAAAGAAGATGGTGCGAATCAACAATTGCCTATGTCTTCAACATAAACCTATTCTCCTTTCCAAACTACCCTAGGGTAGGGAAACACAAAGGGACATAGCACAGGCTCAATGATTCACGCTAGCTTAGCCAGTCCAACATAGCCCTGAAACTAACAAATCACTAACAAACTGCATGGAATTTGTTGAAATCAACTCCACTGACTAATTAACTCCCCGCTAAATCGAAGATTACGATTAATGTAAAAAATTCTGAACTTGCCCTTCAAAATAAATTTATAGGAAAGTCAATTAATAGCAATGACATTTTTCAACAACTGTGGGACACTGCCTCCTGACCCGCCTCAATCTCCGCCAATGAACACAGGCTTCACAGATTGTGGGAATTTTGTCCAAGAACAATCAACGACATGATAAGAACAAACATACAATCTTTTAGGTAGATCCTTTAAGTTTAAGGCAGCAAGCCATATCCCTAACTTATCGTTAGCTGCTGTTTTCAATTCAAGGCGTATGACGAGGTACATCCACACTGGCGCTTTGTAGCTGGTCGGTGATCAAAACATTCCACTTCTAACCACATATACTATATAGGTGCTTCCAGGAGTTCACACAACCACGCAAAGCATAGAAAGTCCAAAGCCTCTTCTACGTTGTGCTGTATTCATTTTTGGAGATTCGATGGGTTCCTCTGGTTTGATTTTGCAGTTTAACTTTTCCTACACACTGCTGACTTCAGCCGCATACCAAAAATAAAAAGTATACATTTTTAACGAGAATTTTTTTTGTCCAATTGCTTGCTGCACCACTCACTCTGAAGGGACGTGTCCTTAGTTGCTATGGAAATGTGATACAATGGACATCCAGCTGTCACTTCACTTCTTATCCTCCAATAAAAACCTTATTACACATCTGTTACCAAGCAACCAGAGCAGATGTGAAGCAGAGAGACATGTTTTTGCTACTGTATATAGTAGGTTAATCAAACTGATCCCATGTTTGTGTTCCTTTAAAAGTGTGTTTACTCTGTAGATCTTTTTTTTGCTTCATGGCAACACAACACGATTGTGCGTGGTAAGGTTCTTAAGCATGATGAAAAGTATGCCATGGGTACCAAATACCATAAAGCTTTATAACACGCGATCTTGTTAAAGAACAAGTAATCTGTTATTGTCACTGTATGTAGAGCAAAAACCGATTGCACGATGTGTAATCTGCATTAAAAGGACATATACAGTATAATATAGTATAGAGTACCTCCATAGGCGGAGTTTGACATTTGGGGCAGGGGGGGCACAACATGTTGATGACCCTGAAACGCACTGTCAACAATAAAATTAACGTACAAGAATATTTATAATAATAATAATTGAAAATGAGCGTTATTTGTTCCCCGTCATTCTTTAAGGGAATTCTAAATTTAGGCTGCTTTGAACAGCTATACAAGGTCTTCATTCATTGAATATGGTACGCCCGCTGGTGTCGTGCCAATGTAGTTACCCCCGTCAACAATTGTACCCCAAGGTGGAGCCACTGTCCTGCACTGATTTGCTTGATTTCCATGTTTTGGTGATAAGGTTTTAAAACATGGCTCGTCCATTAAAAAAAAAAAAAAAAAATTAAATAAAAAAAATAATTATATATATATTTTTTCTGTAGTATAACATAACATACGTACTGAACGTAAAAAAGGCAATGTTTCACTGTTTTACTCGTATGATGGCCTATAACTGTTATTACTGTATTTCAAGCCCTGTTTGGAGTTTCTCCAGTTTAATAAACGTCGATGTAATGAAGTGATTGGGTGGACATGCACCGTTTGACATGCACACCCCCTCTGTGTATTTGATTTTACGAGATTTAATACATTTTTGTGTTTTCTTTTGTGTTTCTGCATCGTAATCGAAGTCATTGGTTGTGAGACTGAAATTTCCGAGAGCACAAAACGCACCCCATGTGTTTTGGATGAGAGTGAAAGGAGAGAGCAGTTGTGAACTGAAACATCGATGTCCAAAATATATAACTGTGGTTCTTTTCTTGCTTCAATTAATTGTTTAAGGCGACATAACTCATAACTAACTGTGTGTGCCCTTGTGTGTGACACAATTTTTTGACGGGAGTAACTACATTGACAAGACACCGCTGGTGGCTCTGTTGTACAATTAGCGTCTTTATTGGGGCTAATTGAAACCCCGTTCACCATTTTGATGGTGGTCTCTAGCATTTCATGGTCAACATTTTCAATCCTTGGTTCTTGCTCAGCAGCTTAGGCTCGAAAAAATTACTTCCATCTTGCCTCTTCGGTCCTCGGATGGTTTTGGCAAAGCAAAGCAAATGACTGTCTAAGGTGCTAGTCACACGATCTGTTCAAAAAATAATTTTGACCCATTCTATAAATATTTTTTTTTTGTTCATTTCATTCATTTTTGTTGTTTGCTTTATTTCTTTACAACTTTTCTAGACAAGTTGAGAGACTGTATGGCACTTTTAATAGACACCATGCAATAGGGAATTATTTTTTTCGATTACTTACTTACGAACACATAAACGCAGCATCAATATTTTGTTGCATGTGCGAATCATACAATCGACGGTGCAAATGGCATCTTCCCAGGCTTTACAGGTTAATGCCAGATAAACTGCTCATCCTTGTTGTTTGTTTTTACCTTTGTGTTGATGTTTGTTTGGTCGCCTATTCCTATGAATTGCAAATTTAAATGGTTCAACTTTACTCTTTACGAATCAAGCAGTTAAATACGGTAAACTCATAGACTTCATTACTATTGACGTGACACTTATCATAGGGGGCCGAGCTTGAATCTTCATTTAGTAATAGTCAGTCAAAGCCGGGTTTAAGCTTGGTTTGTGGAAGAACTACGAAAGCTGTACCGCATACAAACAGGAAGGATTGCCTCAGGAGTGATTTGTTCGAGGATTCAAGGCAAATATTATATTTTTCGTACCATGCATGCATTTTGAAAAGTGGAAAAAAATCAATTGGAGAACCGCTATGGCATTGGCGTCATTCTTCGACAATAGAAGCGTAACTGCCCGGTTTTTAGCTCTTTCAACAAAGAATCGAGACAGTTTTATGTCCATATCTTTAAAGAATTCAGTGATTGAAGCATTTATTCTCAAGAATTTTCTTCTTTTTTAAACATGGAGGCGACTTAAAGACAAGCTGCATATTCACCATATTTACGTAAAATACATGCTACCTGCATGGTTTCTTTTGCTTTTAGCCAAGAACTGAGACTGTTCTACATCCATATCTATAAAGAATTCAGGGATTTAAGCATTTAGTCACAAGAATTTTCGCCAGAAAAGCTCTGTAAACACCAGGCGGCCGCTAGGCTCGTTTGCTAACAGTTTATAGTGTGTAATGATTATAAAGGGCTATTCTATTCTATAATAAGTTCTGATTGTATGTTGAATTGATTAATAATCGATTTACATATTGTTTATGATTGATTGTGCATGTTTTCCTCAAGTATTAAGGCTCTGATGTTAAATGGCGAGATTTAATAGCTGTTGAAACCTTGCAGTAAATTTTAAAAAAATTAATTTGCTATTTTGGTCAAAAACTTACATGATATGTTAAATATTGCTATTATTCCCAAAAATATAAGTGATTATCTCTGCATTTGGTGATTTTTGTGCATCTAGTGTACAATTTGAAACATTTATAGCCATTTTAAGTTGTGTTATACCTATATAAAAAATGTTGAATTTTGAACTCTATCAGTACTGATGTAATATATATTGCTATTTGTTTGTATGACAAAAAACTGTTTAAAAAGCATTTTATGTCTTACTGCAGTCCCTGTACTCTGTAACAATATGTATTGTTTTTTAAATTTCGATTCGACTAAAACAGCATTACTCTTGCAAATGGATTTTATTTTTTATTTTTATTTATTTATTTATTTTTTTTTTAACCTGTCCTGTTCAGCTGTTTGACACAGAGAATGGAAGTCTAAGTGCCCGGTTGTCTGAACAGCTTTAATGTTTCACATTGAGAGTCTGATATACTCCCATTGTGATCATTCAAAATACCTTTTTATTATGACAAAGCAGCGAACAGGAAGGGATTATGGGGGGACAGAAGAAAAGCAACACAAGAGAAGAAAGAAAAGCAACACATACACAAACAACAACAAGAAATACATAGAACCTCTAGACCAGGGGTCTCAAACCGATTCCACAAAGGGCCGCAGTGGGTCCTGGTCTTTGTTCCAACAGATCCAAAACAGACAGTTCAACCAATGAGGTTTCTGCTAAAGTAAGCAGCACCTGACTGCAATTAACTGATTACACTTGTTAGACACCAGATTGGTGAAAAGGGATTGTTCTCGTTTGGTTGGAATGAAATCCAGTACCCACTGCGGCCCTTTGAGGACCGGTTTGAGACCACTGCTCTAGACTAATTATTAATATGCTGGTGACATCGTCAGCGAGATGTATTTCCGGTTTACACCATGTGGGGGCCTATTGGCCAGTGAAAGAGGGGGACGGGGGTGGGGGTGTCTATAAGCTAAGTGACTGAAAGAGGTAGAGTGTACACAAATCAGTTCTGTGATCTAGAACCCAGTAATCATGTGAATCTCTTATGAATGTAAGCCCGTTGGCGACCAACCCTACGCCGCCCCATCGCCAATCCCGGCACCAGGACCCCCAACCCGAGCATGCCCTACCACATCCAGCAGCACGCGAGCCCCACCGGACGCGCGACAGCCACGCAGACGGGCGCAGAAGCCGCGCAGGAACCAACCCAGGGCCACGGCCCCCACCCAGCCAGCCCGGGGAGGGAGGGTGGGCGGGGGGTTGGGGGGTCAAGCGCAGCCCATCCCTCCTCCCGCAGCCCAGCAAAGGAGCCATCGCCCCCCCCCCGGGATCCAGGTTGGTCCCCTGGGCCACCCGCGCACCCATCAACCGGCCTTCAGGGATGGCAGGAGGGGACGCACCACCAACCCCATGTCTACCCCACCCCCGCCCGCCCACCCGGACCACGAGCCATAGTCGCAGCCCCCCAACCGGCACGGCACGCCACGGGAACCCCAGCGGCCCACTAAGCCCAAGGCAGGGCAGGGCCCCCCGCCGGTGCAGGCAACACCCCGCTGATACACCGGAGCCCAGCCAGCGACGGGCCATTTCTGTTCAGACAAAGTAGAGCAGCAGAGTGTAGGAAGATGTGAAGGACAGATGGAAGTTGATGAGCATGAGCTGAGGTGAATTGACTATCAACAAGGGATGTCCCAATTTTGATTTTGAATACTGATGGCTGAAAAAAACAACAAAAACAAAAAAAACATCACTTTTTTTTTTTTTTTTTTTTTTTTTTTACAGAAACTTGTATTTTGGTTCGGTTATATATGCCGTATTGGCCCGAATATAAAACGGTGTTTTTTGCATTTAAATAAGACTGAAAAAGTGGGGGTCATCTTATATTCACGGTCTAGACGTTATAAACATTCACGAAGCTAGATGGCGCCAGATATCATTGAAGCGATGTTCTGTCATGACAAGTCTCAGCTACTCTCAAGTTTAACCAGTTTGCATTATTTTATTACAATGTTTTTCCTTATTCAGATTTGTTTCAAGACTACAGTTACAGTTAGACTTCACTTTGATGGTTAATGCAGTTATTGCCATTTTGTTGTTTTAACACAATAGATTGGTTTATTTACATTTCAAAAACCAGAAGCCATTCATTTACAAATGTGATTGCACTTTAGTTTACATATTTAAATGTTCATATATTAAGATTTGAATGAGGCAAAATAACATGCTTTTTCTTTCAAATACATTGTTATAATCATTTGTTTCAGATGTACTGTAATTATTTTCTGTATAAAAATTAATTTGGTGTTCAAAAAGTCTTTTTTCAAACTTGAGTCTTGAAAAAGAGGGGGTCGTCTTATAATCAAGGCCGTCTTATATTCGGGCCAATACAGTAGTTTAAAACGCTATTTCTGACTTTTTTAAAAAAAATTTTATTTTTTATAGATTTGTGCCCCAGGAATTGCATTAGGTCTCGTAACGCCCCTGATTCTTCAGTGTGTATATTCCTCATAATAAGCAGGAACATTTCTTGCATTCAGAGTCTTGTTGGAGACATTTTGTCAAAGATAGGGAGTGCATTCATTCAGTGCATACAAATAAATGTAACTGCAAAGATGATGCTACATGTTAACTCAAAAACAGCTCTGTGTGGGTGTGATCATTTGGGTTTTCCCACTGAACAAAGCTGAAAGCTAAATGGATGGATAGTGTTCACAACAAGCATGCTCAGTGAGAGTGTGACAGCTCTGTGAATTATTGATCAGTAAGTGCAACAGGACTATAAAAAGAAATTATATAGTGCTGTTGTACTATATTATCAAGTACTCCTGCAACGATTAATCAATTAACTCAAGTATTTCGATTACAAAAACACTTTGAATCAAATTTTGCTGCTTTGAGTATTTGTTTAATTAGAGTGACGTTCTAATGATTTGTTATGAAAGTGATGCATTTAGTTTTACTTATTTGGGTGGAGACACTGCCTTCTAGTGGCAACAGTGAATATGCCATAACTCATCTAACTTGGCTGAATCCAGCTGCTCCCTGTTAAGATCAACCTAGGGTATGTTCTTGTCTGAGCTAATATGTTTGTTAATGCATTCGTTATTTAGTTTAGAAATATATTTAGCAGGTTTTTTTTGTGGAAATATGTGTTTGAACGTTTTGTTAAGAGCTTTGTAAAAATAGTTAGCATTTTATAGCATTTAAGCTAGCAGAGTTTTTCCATGCAAATTAGCCAATTTAGCTTTTGTTGTACTTCGATCCTCATTTATTTTTTATTCCATTTGACGATAAGCTCAGGTATTTTAATTTAGTTTTAGATGCATTTAATGATCTTTTGAAGGTGCAATCTTAGCAAGCTAAAATAAATATTATTGCATGCAGAAACACTTGTTTTGAACGTTTTACATCTTCTAAAACTTATTCTGAAAGGCATTAAATATTTGTAATCCGAATACTTGATTATTCAAACTAACTAATCAAAACATTCACTGATTATTTAAATATTTGATAGATGCAACCATATTATTAAGTAAATTAATGTATACATTTAATGGAGTTGTTATATCTACACTCCTGGCCAAAAGTATTGGCACCCCTGCAATTCTCTCAGATAATGCTCAGTTTCTCCCAGAAAATGATTGCAATTACAAATGCTTGGTAGTAATATCTTCATTTATTTTGCTTGCAATGAAAAAACACAGACGAGAATGGAAAAAAATTAAATCATTATCATTTTAGCCATAACTCCAAAAATGGGCCGGACAAAAGTATTGGCATCCTCAGCCTAATACCTGGTAGCACAACCTTTAGACAAAATAATTGCGAATAACCACTTCTGGTATCCATCAATGAGTTTCTTACAATGCTATGTTGGAATTTTAGACCATTCTTCTTTGGCCAACTGCTCCAGGTCTCAGAGATTTGAAGGGTGCCTTCTCCAAACTGGCATTTTCAGATCTCTCCACAGGTGTTCTATGGGATTCAGGTCTGGACTCATGGGTGGCCACTCTAGAAGTTTCCAGTTCTTTCTCTCAAACAATTTTCTTGTGCTTTTGAATTGTGTTTTGGGTCAATGTCCTGCTGGAAGACCCATGACCTCTGAGGGAGACCCACCTTTCTCACACTGGGCCCTACATTATGCTGTAAAATTTGTTGGTAGTCTTCAGACTTCATAATGTCATGCACACGGTCAAGCAGTCCAGTGCCAGAGGCAACAGAGCAACCCCAAAACATCAGGGAATCTCCGCCATGTTTGACTGTGGGGACTGTGTTCGTTTCTTTGAAGGCCTCGTTTGTTTCCTGTAAACTCTATGTTGATGCCTTTTCCCAGAAAAAAAAACTCTTCTTTTGTCTCATTTGACCAAAGAACATTCTTCCAAAATGTTTTTGGCTGGAGCCTGGCTTTTTTATGTCTCTGGGTCAGAAGAGGGGTCTTCCTGGGTATCCTACCATGGAGTCCCTTTTCATTCAGACGCTGACGGATAGTAGCCTACGGATTGACACTGTTGTACCCTCGGACTGCAGGACAGCTTGAACCTGTTTGGATGTCAGTCAAGGTTCTTGATCCACCATCCACACAATCTTTCGTTGAAATCTTTAATCAATTTTTCTTTTCCGTCCACATCTAGGGAGGTTAGCCACAGTGCCATGGGCTATACACCTATTGATGACACTGCGCACGGTAGACACCGGAACATTCAGATCTTTGGAGATGGACTTGTAGCCTTGAGATTGCCCATGCTTCATCACAATTTTGCTTCTCAAGTGCTCAGACAGTTCTTTGGTCTTCTTTCTTTTCTCCATGCTAAATGTGGCACACACAAGGACACAGGACAGGGGTTGAGTCAAATTTAATTCATTTTAACTGGCTACAAGTGTGATTTAGTTATTGCCACCACCTGATATGTGCCACAGTTAAGTGGTGCTGTTAATTACACAAATTAAAGAAGCATCACATGATTTTTCAAAGGGTGCCAATACTTTTTTCCGGCCCATTTTTGGAGTTATGTGTAAAATGATAATGATTTTTTCCCCCCCATTTTCTTTTGTGTTTTTTCACTGCAAGCAAAATAAATGAAGATATTACTACCAAAGCATTTGTAATTGCAATCATTTTCTGAGAGAAATTTAGCATTATCTGACAGAATTGCAGGGGTGCCAATACTTTTGGCCAGCAGCTTATGTATCCAATTTCTAATTTTAGTTTCCAGGCCTGGGTTGTGTGGTTGGGGACAAAACAGGGAGGTAATATTCTCTCTTTTCCAGCTTCAGGATCAATTTTGGGTGTTTTGGTACTGGCATGGCTTGACAACACGCTTGTTTTGCAGCACCTTATTTTGCGCAGTTTGCGCTTTGTGTTCGTTTTCGTGAGGTTTCCAAGGAATATCGGACCTCAAACTCCGAAATAGCAAAACCAATCAATCCTACAGTGCTGGCACGGCTTGACAACACACTTGTTTTGCAGCACCTTATTTTGCACAGTTTGTGCTTTGTGTTCGTTTTCGTGAGGTTTCCAAGGAATATCAAACTTCAAACTCCGAAATAGCAAAACCAATCAATCCTACAGTGCTGCCCTTTTGAAAACATTCCAGCTAAAACATTTAAAAACTTTCATCAATATACTTCTGAAATCTTTTCTTCAGTCCAAAACAGCACTGAAGCCTTTTTTTTTTTAACCCAGGTCTAAAAATGAAACATTAAGTTTAATGTCTTTTCAGCAGATTTTAACACGTAACACAAATTTCATGCTAAATTCACTACCACTTTGATGTCAAAGAGTTTGTATTTTTATTTTATTTCATGAAAACCCGTTTCAGTGGCTGTTATAAAATAGAGTCCACACAGTGACATATCAGAGTTTATCATCATCTTGTTCGCAACTTATGAAACACCCAAGAGACTGCAAACTCATAATAGGTCAGACATATCTATTTTATGGCATCGTGAGCGGGAAGCGTGGAAAAATTCATCCTCTGGCCAATAATGTGCTGCTGTGTAAACAAAGAGTCTTCTTAACAGTATTTTGACGGCTTCCCTTAGCATGTGACTAATGGCATCTAAAGGCATGACGCAGATGCTCCTCTCCTATGGGGATCACACAGCACCGCTGTTGACACGTTGGTGACATAGCCATGTTTATGTTGCATACTTGCTCATGTATCATGTAGAAAAGCTGGTTAATGGATGATTGTTGTGATGGGCTTCATGGGCTGTATTTTTTTACTTGATTTTGTTCTCTCACGGAATGTAACATTGGCTTTATTTCAGAGATTGTGCTTAAAGGGGAACTTTGAACTAAGGTTGGCCAACCATGTTTTTGAATAATATCAATGGCTAAACAATTATAAGCATATTTTCATTATTTTTTTTAACGCAACCCTTCCAGATTCTTTGTTTAACCCATAGCAACGCCTGTGACAACGAAAATGCTTTTCTTCGGCAATCTTCGGAAACACCGGGTAGTCCGCCATAGAACAGTATTGTTTGTTACATTGCTTCTCGGTAAGATGCCACAGCGGTGTGTGGCGATGTTTTGTTCTCGCTCAAACGAAAAGTTGTTTGAGTGGCCAAAGGATAGCAGGGCACGTAAATGGACATCTTTCGTTGGCACGAAGCGACTGAATTTCACGCCATCATCGAGTAGTGTTCTCTGCTGCAAACACTTCGAAGATGCCTGCTTCCTTAACCGGTCTGCTTATGATCAAGGATTTGCCAAAAAGTAAGTGTGATTTTTGGATAGATGACTGATGACTTTGTCAAAGCATAGCTGCCTACTGTTATGGAATTGAACAGTATAAGCTAGCGACGTTAGCCGAAAGTTAACTCGTGGCAATCCCCGATCATAGTTGTTGTTGCGTTCGCTTGGTTAAGCGTGTTTAAATTGTGCGTCATCTACCATCGTGTCCGAAAGGGTTAATCCACTGTCAATCGGGAAACGGGTGTGGATGTGCATATAAACGGGTCGGCGTCGCGGTAATTCACGGTCACGTTGCTGTAAGAGACACACACCGCTGGTGAGTTTGTGCACATTTATTTGTATTTGTATTATGTATTTCCACCTTCATGCTTCAAGCATTGCATTGCTTTTGGACGGTTCAGCGTTCACGGTGATCGCATGATAGGCTTCTAGTTTGTGTTTTATGAGAGCCGCTGACAGGTGACAGCTGACAAATAGTGTGTTGGTTTAGTGTAGCCATTGAGTCAATCTCGCAGCGAATCAGCGATCGCGCAGGTCACGCAGTGAATCATGGGAAATGTAGTCTCGGGACAACACTGAAGTGGTGCTTTGTAATCTGTTCGCTTGTGTGAAAAAACTACATTTCCTCACGCCATTAGACGCCAATTCCTGCCGAGAGCTGTGCCGAGCTGTGTTCTAACTTTTCCATAAGAACTGCTCCATGTGTTAATAAAGAGACAAGGTTGTCAGCACGCCGTGTGTTCGATACATTTGTAAACAAAAAGCTCATAACAAGACACTATGCACAATCCGTTTAAGAGACGCTGGAGTGGGAGGCGAGGAGGAGATCGGCGAGAAGCAAAACTTCGCGGTCGAATGTGGCGGCAGTCCGCTATTATTTTGTTTTCTTATTGTTGCCACAATAAAGTGGAGAAAGCCATCGAAGACTCATCTCCTTCTTTCCCTCCAACGTTTTTATATTATTATTTTATATGCACGAGAGCTGCCGGATCTGCCAAAATGAACATGAAGTCTGATTATTATTTTTTTTAACAATGTCATCAGATAGACAAAAACATAAAATTATGTGCAAATGCCTGCATCTTCAAATCATGAAAATAATAACAGCCTATATCTTACCAATGTTGTAATCTCGATGGGTCTTGTATCCATTCCATGTCAAGTAGTCTAGGCACATTGTTTGCATTCTGATTAGCGTCTGGCTAATACATGTTAGATCCAACATAAAATTCCAAGCTCCTCTTCTTCCTCCAACTCTTCAAAAACTTGGATCTCCTCCCTTGTGCTCGGTCTATCGCTTATATCGCTGTTTGAATCATTGTTTGAAGGGCTTCGTATGGCGGCCGTATGTATGGAGCTGCCAACGCTGTTCCCGGTGTGACGTATCACTTCCGGGTTCGTCCCCTTTTAGGCGCGAACTTCGGAAACGCGGTTATTTTGTCAAATATACAACATATAAATTATTTTTTCATGCTTTATTTGTTGGACAATGTTTAATTACTTTAATTGTGACCCTATTTGGCATGTGAAGAAATTAGTTCACATTACAGG
Organism: Corythoichthys intestinalis; assembly: GCF_030265065.1. Classification (NCBI taxonomy): domain Eukaryota; kingdom Metazoa; phylum Chordata; class Actinopteri; order Syngnathiformes; family Syngnathidae; genus Corythoichthys; species Corythoichthys intestinalis. The sequence continues at coordinate 36,367,408 of NC_080414.1, read as the reverse complement.
ACTTGTGTGCAAACTTGGCTTTTGCAAGTAATACAGGTCCTCTAGTCTTACAAGCAAGATGGTACTTCTTGATTCATGTTGAAGGAATCTGACCTTTTAGCCAGACTGCCTGAACCACACCAGCCAAACTGCCGGACCCACGCTGGCGCAGCTCCAACGACCCGGGTCGGCAAGACACCAACAGCTCGGCGAAAAGGCCAAACCCCGTGCGTTCACCTTAGTCTTAACCCATTGTACTGACTCCATTTTGAAAGCTGGAAAAAGGCTTCGAAACACAAGTTCACAATTTATTCTGGGTCAATCAGGGTCACAGCAGTCATACAGCATAGAGGGATCCAGGCGAGGATCCAAAGTCACCATATCACAAGTCAACAAAAGGATCCCGAGAAAAAAATGACCATGCTTAGTTAAACATTCAGTCTTGGCCGTGGGCAGGAAGAAGGGTGTGTTTGGGCATTGTTTAGGATTATTGTCTGTTTGTGGATTGGACAGCAGGATTCGGGAGTTACTGTTGTCAGGGCAATGGGGGTTGTGGATTTTACCACCATAGCATCCAAAGTCGCTCGTGGAGTCTTGTCAGTCGTGTTATCAGTTGGATAACGGGTGTTCTCCGGTGTTCCTTGTGTTGGGACAGGACGTTCCGCCATTTGTTATGATTTTGAGAGTTGGTAGTGCAGATGTGGGCTTGTAGATGTCAGCGTCAATCTTGCTAAGTCAGTTGCATGACACAAATGTTGGGCTTCCGTGATAAGAAGGCGTCATGTATCTCTTATGCCCTACATTGTGCTTGTTTTCCTTAAACTATGGTATAAGTGCTATTTATTTTATATTGGGTGTGTTAGAGTAATATAAACAGTCAAACAGTAAATACGAGAAATGATACTATTCCCTGATTGATTATATTAAGTGTGTTAGAATATAGAAAACAGCTAGACGGTGCCTACAAGAAAAGGTACCATCTCCTTCAATGTATTCATCACCCAGCAAAGTCTTGCAAATCTCAACTGTCCAACCACTTCACCGGTCATCTGTTGTTCGAGCGGGTCAGGAGAAAGAGGTGAAAGCTAAAACATGACCAGGCCCCAATAGCAGATGACTTTGTGCCGGATCCGGCCTCAGCTCGCAAGATCCACAATGAAATCAAGCCAGCTGAACGTCAGTGCGCTAAATGCGGCCGAGATCATCAATCTGGCATTCCCAATGATAGGTTACGCACTGTTCCGGGGCGGCCCATGCAGACCGGACACGCTCAAAAATCTGAAATTTAAAGGTCACAGCAGCACGCACCTGTGTTCCAACACTAAACAGGAGAACACGCGAGAGTGAGAACACAGCATCTCGGTGGACGACAAATTTTTATGGTAAGTGCTTTATTGAAAGTCATAATCGCATTTTGAAGTCACTGCTTAACTGTTAAACAAGTTATTCAATCGAGTGTTGTGTCCTAAGTGGGTTACCTAGCTTCCCTCTATCATTCTTACTTGCTCATTTATTCTTGCTGCGAGCAAATTACTTTCTAATATCCATTTGCAAGACTAATACTGTTTGGGGCTTTTTACAGATTACAGGGACTGCAGTAACAAATAAAATGCTTGTAAAACAACTGGAAATTATGATGAACACACATACAAAATTGTTAGAGGTTAAATCCCAAAGCTGGGCAACTAATTCATACAGATTGATTCTATTCATTTTTGTCATATAAACAAATAGCAACAAATAGCATCAGTTGATACAGTCTAAATCAGGGGTGTCCAATTTTTGCAAAGGGGGCCAGATCTGCTGTGGTAAAAATTTGGGGGGCCGACCTTGGTTGACGTCGTTTACGTAGAACAATATATTTAAGCAAAATTTAGCAAGCCATTCCGTGTGTCACATTTGCTTTATTATTTTTTTAGATTAATAATATCAACAATCTCGCAACCAGCCTTTGTGGCGTCCTCTTTCGATTCTCGGGTTCTTGCGAAATACTGCTGCTGTGAAATTAAACTAGCTTCAAGTTGCTTTAATTTCTCGCTACGTATCTTCCCTGTAATCTTGTCGTACATGTCAGCGTCTCTTGTTTGGTAATATCGCCTCACATTGAACTCTTTAAAAAAAGCGACTGTCTCTTTGCAAATGAGGCAGACACAGTTGTTGTGTATTTTAGTGAAGAAATAGTCCAATTTCCACCTATCACTGAAGCGTCTGCTGTCGCAGTCAACTTTCTTTTTTGTGTTGATTGTCACCATATTAGAAAATTGGAAGTTAAGGGTCACATGGGGTAATGTGACCTTTTAGTTGGTAAATAAGGAGCAGCATTTATTGTGTAAGCTACTTCATATGCTAGTAGCAGTACTGCTGACCAATTTATTAAGTCTGTGTGCGGGCCAGACATTATCGATTTTATGACAGAGACTGGGGGCCGGATGAAATTTGACCAGGGGCCGCATTTGGCCCCCGGGCCGGATTTTGGACATATCTGGTCTAAATGCATTATATCATATTAACACAATATTAGACAAAGCTCTTGAGTGAGTGCCTGTCACTTAAATCACATTTTATCGTCACTGTATTTGTAGACAGTTGGCTAACAGACGGCAGATCATCTGCTACTTCAGTTTGTGACCAGAGTAGTCTACTGCAGTTAACTGCCTGATACGTAAAGTTGAGCCATTTAAATTCAAAATTCGTGGGAACAGGCGACCAAACATCAACACAGAGGTAAAAACGAACAGCAAGGATGAGCAGTTTACCTGGCAAAAAACTGTACTGCAGGTAAGAAGATGTCATTTGCACTGTCGACTGTATATAATTAGCACACGCACCGTAACATTGATGCTACATTCATGTGTTGTTGGAGTAACCCAAAAAAAATAATTATCTATTGCATGGTGTCTATAAAAAGCGCCAAACAGTCACTCAACTTATGGATTGTTGCAGCATTAAAATCCCATGTATCACCTACCTGTGCTTCACTGTCTCGTTACCACTTGTCTGTGTATTTAAACTCCCATTTTTTGTTCACTCCTTGTTGCGTCATTCTGTTCTCATCTTATGTCTGTGTCCATGCTCCCATTGTGCTTGTGCCCCACAGTAAGTTTCATAGCCAGTCTTTTGTTTGAATTTGGTTTGCATTTTGCTTTTGGGGCTTTTGTTTGTACTCTGAGTTTTGCCAACCGTTATTAAAACATTTTTGAGGTGATCACCACCCTGCCTTGCCACCTTTTATTTTCCCTGCGTTTGGGTCCACCTCGTCTACAATCCCCAGAAAGAAACCACATACGGAAGGTAGTTTCTCTCTGATATGGACAAGATGGCTTTTGACTTTCCGTGACGTCACTCCACACTGGATGACAACTTTGTTGCCACAGCAACCTATATGGTGTGTCAATAATGAGCCCCCGTCTGAACAGGCCCAGATCTGATTTGGACACTTGCTAAAAATAGTGTAAAAATCAGATTTGAGAAGGAATCAGGTTGGAATCAGATACTGTATGGCTGCAATCTAAACGCAGCCTAAGTGTATTCGTCACACCGCCACAAAGTGCATTTTATCATTTCAAGTAAATTCTGGCAAGATCCATGGAGCATCTGTCCTCTAGTTTATTCCGAGCCAGATTTCTGCGAAGATGGTTTAATCTTTCTTTGCGTTTCTTTATTCCTGTTCTTGCTTAACACAAACTGTTTCACTGATGTTTATCTCAACAGAATAGTAAAAAAAGACTGTCACACCCTGTCGAAGTAGATTAAAGTGGTGCTGAAAGCCACAGAAACAACTTTCCATTAAAAAAATTATTACCCACATGCAGGGGCGGACTGGGACTAAAAAGCAGCCCTGGAACTTTGACTCAGCCCAGCCCACAAGAATGGCTGTACGAAGGGAAACACAGACCCTCTAGGGGGGTCCGGGGGCATGCCCCTCCCGGGAGAATTTTTAAAACATTTTATTGTAAAATGCATCAATTTCGTGCACTTTGAGGGAAAAATGAAGAAAATGTGTCTAGACTTTGACTGTCTGACTTGGGGCGCTCAAAGTAATGCAAGGCTCAACTGAAATTGGATTCATCTTCTGCCCTAGCTCTATGATCAACCTGAATAAACAAATGAAAGAATTTATTTTTTAAAGCAAGTTTTATGTATCCAATTGATTATAATAACATCTATCCCCTGTGTCTATAAAATTACTTCATTGTTTATGCCATAATTAATCTTGCCACACAAATAATACATTTCAATGAAAATACAATAAACATTTCAAGACAAATCCTGTATACATAACCTTCATTGGAAAGTATTAACCAGAAAACAAAACGATATATAAATGATTAAAAATATATACTGTATCATATCAATTTAACTACCTAAACTTGAAAGTAAAACCATTCTTTTTTAAAAATATTTTGTTATATTTCTTCTGAACTAATATTGCTGCTGCATGTGCATATGTTATTTTACAGCTAAAATGTTTTTTCTTAGAAGAGGGATAGTAGGACTAGCATACTGTAACTAACACGATTGCAAACGGGGACATTGAATAGCTGGCACTAGCCATTTATTGCCATTTATTTCATTTAAATTGTAGCTACCTGGTGGATAACAATTGCCAATATACCTAGCAGGAACTCTTCATTCCATCTCAGCCCGGTGACAACTAGAAAGTCCGCCAAAGCTCTTATCGCTCTATCCTGCCCCTTCGTGGACCACAACAAGTCTTTCAGAGTCACAGCGCCTTGCGGCAATAGCCCACTTCTTCTTCGTTCTCCTCCTATCAGATTGGCGGTTAACAGCCAGGCGCATTGCTGCCACCTGTCGGATTGGATAGAAACTGTAGATAATCATGGAGGATGGGGGGATAAAAACAGTGATGTATGTATTGTATGTATGGCGGCCGCCGGCCGTCCAGAGCACCAGCCGTTCTGTGATCCTCCAGAAGCTACAGATTACCAGTCCGCCCCTGCCCACATGCTTCCTCAGATGCTTTTACTGGTTCTAGATTCCAAATTTATCTGTACATGTTCATACTTCCTTTTGTCTCTCACTACTGTGTTACAGTTGTTGGGGAGGATGTTTGGATTTATCTAATGTTTGGGCGAAAGGTCCTGTGGAGATGTGTTGTGTAAACACATAGATAATGCTGTTTGCTTTGAGCACTGGCTCGCATCCTGCCTGAAGGACTACACTAGAGAAACACAATGGAACCCTGTGGATCTTCCTCAGAGGTCCTATGCTGTTAACTATCCCCTTGTTTTATCCATTTAAAAAGGGTTAAAGCTAATTTCAGTGAATATTGTCCAAATCCATGATGATGGGAACCTCACTCAATGTTAAGAAAATAGTACAACAAAAGACCTGCAAAAAGCAAGACCACACTAATGAAAGTGACAGACTTTTTCAGATATATCTTGAATAGGAGTCCAGGAAGTTGTGTTATTCTTCAGAAAATTCCCTTGTTGCCCTTTGAGCCTTTATCCCCCAGTCATTCATTTTTCCAAAACGTCATCACTTGGCTGTCCTTTCCACCCACGGGGTGAGTTCAGTGTAATGGCGTTGTTAATCCATTGATCCAAATTGTTGCGTTTCACAGTGCAACATTCCAGAAAAGTGGAGATTATCATGCTGTGAATACTGACATTTGCAAGGATTATGCAATTTTTATAGAAACTAGAAATTCAACATTCAGTCATAATAGCAACTCATTGTAACCTGTAGTGTTGTATCACATATAAATGACATGCTATAATCGTATTTTTCTTTTTTTTTTTTTTTTTTTTTATAAAATGTACTCTTTTGTACCAAATAGGTATACGTCATTTTGTTTCCTGGTGTTAATGTTTGTTGTCCCTGTTCTTCTTTTACTCCATCTACGCAGTCCCAGATTGTATTCTGCTGGTCCACTTATTGGATCAACTATTGAGATACATATAGAGAGGGAGCATACAGAACTCCCCTATTGGACAACAAAACTTTTCTGGCATGAGAAAATCGTGCACACATACACCATACTGCATGAGCAAGCAGCCAAGCAGGACAGGTGAAAAAACAACTCGATGTTCTCTTGTCACATCTGTAATAGCATGTGAGGATGTTTTTTTTTTTTAATCTATTTAATTCTCTAAACGGTCTGAACAATTTTAATATATCACATGACAGCTTAGAGTGCTGCTGCTTTTTAGTGGGTAAATGAGGAGCAGCATTTGGTGTGTAAACTACTTCATATGCTGGTAGCAGTACTGTTGACCAATTTATTAAGTCTGTGCGCGGGCCGGATGTCATTGATTTCATGACAGAGGCTGGGGGCCGGATGAAATTTGACCACGGGCCGGATTTGTCCCCCGGGCCGGACTTTGGACATGTCTGGCTTAGCGTATGTGCAGACAAGCTGTCCCATATCTTCTGCAGGATCTTCAACCTGTCCCAACCAACCATCTCAACCTGCCTGAAATCTGCTACCATTATCCCGGTTCCCAAAAAGACACCAGCATCTAGCCCAAATGACTACCGCCCTGTTGCCCTCACCCCAATAATTATGGAGTGCTTCGAGAGGTTGGTTCTCCGGCACATCAAGGACAGTATTGTAACCCATTGTTAGTGGGTTGACACAGGTTTTTTGGCCAGTGGGAAATGGGTAATATACCCTACCCACCGACGTCACAAAACCACGTGCTCACTGTGTGGTTCCGCCCACTTGTCCGTCATTTTGTCTCTGTATTAGCATTGTTTTCAATTGATCGAGGAATTTAAAATGCATTTCATTGAAGACCCGGTGCTTTCTGATGCCGTAAACTCACTGGATGTGTTGCATAAAAGGCGTTATGTGGAAAAGCTTCGTTCTATACAGTCGCCAGATCCATATTTGATGCCCAAATCGATGTTTTTCGACCCACTGTCTTCGCCCTGTCTGCCTGACATCTGCTACGCTGATATTTACAATTATCTTGTCCACACAAAATCAGCCTATTCTCACGAAAATTTGAAAAACTTCAAGAGCTTGGAGGCTTATAAATACTTCGTTGCTGGTTGGGTGAAACAGGTCCTCGTCCACGAAAATTCGGCAGGAATCTATCTTGTGCTTGGAAAGGTGAGTTACGAAATTTTCAATTCAAAATCTTTTGTTATTGCTAACATCCACTGTCAAGTCTAATGTATTTCATGTCGTTTGTCAATGGAGTTAAGGCTTTTAATGTTTATATGGGTTAGCGATAGCACTCTCACTACATACATACGTGTATGTTGTCGGCGATTAGCCTAGCAATGATCTTAATTGTGGTTATTTGTCAGCCCCGTAGATGAGGCCAGTTTCTTTCACTTGGTACCAGCTAAATATTATTCAAAAAATAACGATGGTGGAAGAAAGGGAAGTCACAAACATCTTGAATTTGAAACTATGTCGTACTACGTCGTATGTTGTCGGCGATTAGCCTCGCAATGATCTTAATTGTGGTTATTTGTCAGCCCAAAACCCTCTAAGTATATCTTAAATGCATCTTACCGGATATAAAATGACTACTACATAGTCTGTGGTGATTTTTTGGTGCCCAGTTTTCACGTCGAATTGCAGCCGTCCATTTCGCTCTCCTCTTTGGATCCCTCGGAATACGGTAAAACTTCAAGTCGCTCCTTCCATCTTCTCTGTTAGTGCAACCAACAGCCACACACACATTATTAATGTTAAGGAGCAGAAAAACACGCCGTAAATAGGAGGAATGTATGTAGCCGTAACAGGTTAACACTATGTTTTGACGGACAAGTGGGCGGTACCATTCAGGAGAGCGGAGTTGTGACGTCACGTGGGTAGGGTCTATAGAGGATGTCCACAAACTCTCAGCCTGGTGCTGAGACAACAACCTTGCCCTGAACACCACCAAAACCAAAGAGGTCATCATGGACTTCAGGAGGAACAGAACCGATCCGCCGCCCCTGTACATCAATGACGAGTGTGTGGAGAGGGTCCACACCTTCAGGTTCCTGGGAGTCCAGATCTCAGATAACCTCTCATGGACAGCAAACATAACAGTTATTATAAAGAAGGCTCAGCAGAGTCTGCAGTTCTGTGAATCCTCAGGAAGAACAAGCTGGATAGGAAACTGCTGCTGGTCTTCTATCACTCATCCATTGAAAGCCTGAACAGTTTCTTTGCTAAAGCCATCTCCACCCTGAATTGCCATATGTAACACCACATCACACAATGTCCAATATTCATTTACATGCAATATTCTATGTGCAATACTTACTCACGTGCAATTTTAACGTGCAAAATTCAATCCCTCACTGTCAAACTGCTGCTACTTCACGATGTTTATTTGCACTGCATGCACTGTACTGTATGTTTTAAAAACTACATTATCCAGCAATAAATCTTTGTTTTCTAGAAAATATTAGATACAATATTAGCTTAAACTGAGTGCTGCTGCACAAAAAATAAGTCAAACTGGCAGCTATTGATTGCTTAAATAATGATCTAAGACATTGTAAAAGTAACAAGGCATAATATATAAGTAAAAACCCATTGCGGGTTCTCATATCAGTTGATTGACAAGTGCTGTTTGTTTTTGCCATGCAAATCATTTCAAAGTAAGCGCTGATTATGGCAATGCAGACACCCCATTTTTTTACCCCCACTGTGCACTCAATGGCACTGCAGTTTTAGTTAAAAATAGTATGTCAGCTGAGACACAGCAGCGCTCATCATTGTCAGTTCTGCTTCATTGAGCTGTCAAAATGAAGAGGTGAGGTCAAAATTTGCAACCTTGGCCCTCACTTCCATGCAGGGAGCTGGAATTGAAATGGATGTAGGTCACAAGACATAGATCGATAGCAGTTTTGCGAGCCCGTGCCGAGCATATCCACTACCAAAATTTAACTTCCATGGGAGTTTTAGTGGAGGATTGTGTAACCTAGCAACCATAAGCGCTTAGCAGAAGGAAATGAGGTCATGGCAAATTTGGTGTCTTGGTGCAATCAACCCGAAAAACGGCGGACCTCCAGAAAAACCTGACTTCCTATGAACACATAATATGTTGTAGGCGCTTCCAGTCTAACCTTAATTTTTAGTTTATAACTAAGATATGCATGATAGAATGAATGGATGGATGAAGGCCTTATTATGATCATGTGCATGTGTGCATGTGTTGTACTTTATATGCAGTCAAGAGTGTAACTTTGAGTAGAAATTTGGGAGGGTTGAGATTTCCATCTTTAGCAGGTCTGAGGACATACCCTGCATGGGAAAAAGTCTTTTAAAACCCATATATACTAGTATATAATAGATATGAAGAGTGCACCAGTATATTCGTGACGGCAATACATCTGAGTTAAAAAAAAAAAAAAAAAAAAATCATGTCGGAGATAGTCCTCCTCCTTCAAATTTCCCTACTGGAATCCTGGAACCAGTCTGCCTCCTCGCCTGGCTCTTTTGCTGTTTTGATTTGCCGTTTGATCGCTGTCGACCTGAATAAATTGTCAACTGGTCTTTCGAAGCCTTGATTCAGCTTTTAAAATGGAGTCAGTACAATGGATTAAGACTAAGGTGAACATGCGGTGTTTGGCCTTTTGGCCGGGTTATCGGATTCTTGCTAGCCTGGGTCGTTGGAGCGCGCTAGCGTGGGTCCGGCAGTTCGGTTGGGGTTTTTCCGTCAATCTGGCTAAAAGGTCAGATTCCTTCAATATCTTACGTGGGAGTGTATGCACACTGGTAACGGTTTACAGTTTGATTTGCGTAATCCAACATTTAAAATGGTTGTATCTTATTTATTTAAGTTTGCCAGCTGGCGAGCACAACCTGACTTTACCTGTTACCTCAGTTGATTACTACAAAAGGGTGTGGGATCTATTTTTGCACATAAACTGTGAATTAAAGAATGTTAGAACAATAAAAACACAAATTCACAAGTTTGATGTTTTCTTCTATTTTATCTTGCACTTTAATAGGAGCTGCTTTTTAGTTTTAGCCAATATAACAAACTTTCAAATGCTGTGATAAAAAAAAGCCTTTTTTGCCTAACCTGTATCGAACCGTGACCCACGAGGTACATACCGAACATGTGTGTACCCAGGGGTGAAAGTGGCTAGAATTTTTTGCCAGAACTCCCTGGCTGAAAGTTTTTTTTTCTTTTTCTCTTTTTTGGTGGGGCGGGGTTTCAAACCTCCTAAAACCACAGAAATGAAAAAAAAAAAAAAAAAAAAAAAAAAAAACAGCAGGGACAAGCATCCATTGCAGTAAAAAAAATCGTATAAAACCTTATCTGGAGGCCCCGGGGATGACCCAGGACACGCTGGAGAGACTATCTGGCCTGGGAACGCCATGGGATCCCGCCGGAGGAGCTGGTTGAAGTGGCTGGGGAGCGGGATGTCTGGGCTTCCCTGCTAAAGCTGCTGCCCTGCCGACCCGACCCCGGATTAAGTGGTAGATGATGGATGTATGGATGTATGGATGGATGGATGGACCTTAATGTGTTCAATTTCACTATAGTTATATTTGTTTTACTACGAGAACTGCATGTAATGTTTAATGCATCATTTATGATACAAATTAGAGAACAAATATATACAAATTAATTAAATAAAAAAGTTTTATTACGCTTAAGTGCCTAAGACAGCAAAAAGCATGTTTCTTTCATATTTTATATATTTTTCATGTGTGTGGAAGCGATCGATTTATTATTTTTTTTTCCAACTTTTTTAATCCCGCGCTATGAAAATGAGTGACTTCCTGGATTGAGGAAGAATGCGAATGTGATGTCAGCCGGGTCACCATCTCACAATACAGCCATTGCTATATAGCATGCAGCTGGACTGCGGATTCAGCTGATTTTGCAGATTAATTCGTTTATTTTACGCATCACGACAGCCCAATGTGCTGTAGGCTTTTATTGCTGCACCAGGGAGAGACGTGAGCCTTTTTTGGGTTTCAAAAAAATCCTGTTCACCCAAAATGGGTCCGACAACTGTGGGACCGTTGGACAGATGAGGAAGTGAGTAAACTACTTGTTCTGTATTATGTCAAATACTGGGATCATGGCACACGTTTTAATGGAATGGAATGGAATTTTATTGTCATCATCATCGGTATCATTGACAATCATTGACAATTACAAAATGTGATATGATTTGCCCGAGGGAACCGATTAAGAAGACAAAGGCGAACGAGATGAAGCATATGCTTATCAGTTTCCCGTCCCCCATACAACCAAAGACGCACATTCAGGCATGGAACATACATCAAAACTGTACAATAACACAATCAACAATCTGAGTTTAGTAACTTAGCATCCAGTCAAGCAGCTCAATTAATTTCAGGGCGTACAAGGTTATGGCTTAGTCATGTCCCTGACATTTTTGCATCTGTTTGCTGTGGAACATTTTGTTGTGGCTATGTGTGTGGTAAAAGTGATTATGTGTTATCACAGCTGGTAAGAGTAGCGGCAACAATTGGCGCACACAAAGGTCACTGTAACAGTTTCATCAGACATGTACAGTGCCTTGCAAAAGTATTCGGCCCTCTTGAACCTTGCAACCTTTCGCCACATTTCAGGCTTCAAACATAAAGATATACAATTTTAATTTTTTGTCAAGAATCAACAAGTGGGACACAATTGTGAAGTGGAACAAAATTTATTGGATAATTTAAACTTTTTTAACAAATAAAAAACTGAAAAGTGGGGCGTGCAATATTATTCAGCCCCCTTGCGTTAATACTTTGTAGCGCCACCTTTTGCTCCAATTACAGCTGCTAGTCGCTTGGGGTATGTTTCTATCAGTTTTGCACATCGAGAGACTGACATTCTTGCCCATTCTTCCTTGCAAAACAGCTCGAGCTCAGTGAGGTTGGATGGAGAGTGTTTGTGAACAGCAGTCTTCAGCTCTTTCCACAGATTCTCAATTGGATTTAGGTCTGGACTTTGACTTGGCCATTCTAACACCTGGATACGTTTATTTTTGAACCATTCCATTGTAGATTTGGCTTTATGTTTTAGATCATTGTCCTGTTGGAAGATAAATCTCCGTCCCAGTCTCAGGTCTTGTGCAGATACCAACAGGTTTTCTTCCAGAATGTTCCTGTATTTGGCTGCATCCATCTTCCCGTCAATTTTAACCATCTTCCCTGTCCCTGCTGAAGAAAAGCAGGCCCAAACCATGATGCTGCCACCACCATGTTTGACAGTGGGGATGGTGTGTTCAGGGTGATGAGCTGTGTTGCTTTTACGCCAAACATATCGTTTTGCATTGTGGCCAAAAAGTTCAATTTTGGTTTCATCTGACCAGAGCACCTTCTTCCACATGTTTGGTGTGTCTCCCAGGTGGCTTGTGGCAAACTTTAAACGAGACTTTTTATGGATATCTTTGAGAAATGGCTTTCTTCTTGCCACTCTTCCATAAAGGCCAGATTTGTGCAGCGTACGACTGATTGTTGTCCTATGGACAGACTCTCCCACCTCAGCTGTAGATCTCTGCAGTTCATCCAGAGTGATCATGGGCCTCTTGGCTGCATCTCTGATCAGTTTTCTCCTTGTTTGAGAGGAAAGTTTGGAAGGACGGCTGGGTCTTGGTAGATTTGCAGTGGTCTGATGCTCCTTCCATTTCAATATGATGGCTTGCACAGTGCTCGTTGAGATGTTTAAAGCTTGGGAAATCTTTTTGTATCCAAATCCGGCTTTAAACTTCTCCACAACAGTATCTCGGACCTGCCTGGTGTGTTCCTTGGTTTTCATAATGCTCTCTGCACTTTAAACAGAACCCTGAGACTATCACAGAGCAGGTGCATTTATACGGAGACTTGATGACACACAGGTGGATTCTATTTATCATCATCTGTCATTTAGGACAACATTGGATCATTCAGAGATCCTCACTGAACTTCTGGAGTGAGTTTGCTGCACTGAAAGTAAAGGGGCTGAATAATATTGCACGCCCCACTTTTCAGTTTTTTATTTGTTAAAAAAGTTTAAATTATCCAATAAATGTTGTTCCACTTCACGATTGTGTCCCACTTGTTGTTGATTCTTGACAAAAAAATTAAATTTCATATCTTTATGTTTGAAGCCTGAAATCTGGCGAAAGGTTGCAAGATTCAAGGGGGCCGAATACTTTTGCAAGGCACTGTATGTATAAAATCAAACAACATGCTGTACATATTTTATCCCAAGATTAATGTCTCCACAATGAAAACATGCTTATTATTCGTTATATACAGTATCTTTTCCATATACTAGACATTTGAATCAGGAGCTCGGTAGACACAGCAGATAATTATGTTTTTACAATTGGGGATTAGGAGCTCAATTGTAATACATTCAAGGAGATTGTCAATCATAATTGCAACACCCTCCACTTGGATGCCCGATTCATTCGTGTCATGTTATGTCCGTGCAAATTAAAGTCAGAGCCTTTGTTATCTTTAGTAGATAATCCTTAGTGTGTTCGAGATTCTTGTAGAGACTCCTGCCGTTGATAGGTTTCAGCTTACCGTCCACATCCACGAGTTGTTATACTGGTCGGCTGTGTAGCATTTACAGTTATCTAGCTATTATAGTTAGCTGGTCAAGACTCGTGATAGCTTTTATCTTCATATCTTGCGTCTTGACAAGGATCCTGCAATCCGAGACCCAGGTGTTGGCTATTTTCCCAGCTTTCTTGAGTTGACATGCTTTTCTTGCAATTTCGGCATTTCGGCGAGTCAAGTTGTCATTCAAAAAACATCTTCGACCCTTTCAGGTGGCGGCGCTGGTTAAGCAGGGCAGTCTTGGTCTTGTGGTCTGCCAGCTTCATGAGCACCGTCCCCGGTCCTCTCCCCCCAGATGGAAGCAGAAGGCAGCGACGGATGTCCAGCGGTTCCATGTTTATTCCATACTCTTTCAGATTAGCAATTGCCAGTTGCGCCATTGTGTCCCCTGGGCCAGGCGTCAGTTGTAATCCAGAAATGATGAGCTCATCTACGTGTCGGCACTGGTCATCGTCAGCCAAAATTTTTAGCCTTTTGATGCGAACATCTCTCTCCTCGACCGCCTGCTTGAGTTTCTCGTTTTCAGCGCGAAGTAACTGGAGCTCTCTGACGATTTCTTGATTCTGGTTTTGAATCAAGCCAGTCAAGGAGACCTCCAACTTCTGTATGGAGGATTTTATTTCATCCAAGTCTTCAGGTTTCAGATTCTTGGAGCCATACTGGGAGTCGAGCTTGCTGGCCCTGAGCGCTTATCGGTTAAGATAAGAGAGTGCTTCAGAAGCTCAGAGTGCGTCTGTACGCGGTGAAGGCTGAGCAGCGAATAAGGAGGTGGCTTGCATTTTGTGGGCGACAATGCTTCTTGTCCACCGAGAAGGCCACTCAGCCGACGAACGGCGGCTCGTCACACACCATGGTCACATCCACCCCCTCGGTCCTCTTCGTGTGGCCGCCAATAGACCACTATCCTCGGCTTGGCCACGAGCAGCCCCCCGCTCTGACGTCGTTGTCCACTGAGAATGGGATATTTTCGGTCTTCATTGACGGTGATGAGCACTGCCTACCCGCCATGGCTGCAGCAGGACGACGAGCTGAAACTTGCTCGCTGCAGGGGGCTGGCCAATCGGTGAAGACAATCAACCCAGCCACCATGTGTGACATGAGTTGGGGTAGTTTTGTATGATTTTTTTTTGTTTTCCAAGGGCGAGAATAAGACTTGGAAAAGCCGCTCGGTTTGGGTTAGCATGTCGGCTAGCTGTCACGCTTCCTATTTTGTTTACGATCTTTCCTCCATCTCCAAAGCTGGTGCAGGGAAATGACAAAAGCCGGACTAACTCCGGTGGCATAAAATACCATTCGGGAGAGGAAAAGTTGCCAGTTTTGACCATTATGCAGTAATTTTGCCCTGTTATACTAGATAAATGCATTTTTAATATTTCATATTCCATTTAACACAAGACTGTTATTTGTCATGGCCATACCATTTGGGGAAAATACTTCGATAAAAAGAATATCTTATATTTGAGTAGAGAGATTACATTTTGCTGCTCTCTGTCAGATTTTCCTCGTTCTGAATCTTCCCTCTTAATAGGCTGAATTCTAAATCAGCTGAAATCATGACCCTGACTACGTCCTTTTCCAGCTGGGGGCGCTAGAGCGCTAATATGAAAGGCGTGGCGAAACGGCAGATTAAAAGACTAATTTCTCAGCTTCTGCGCTTTGCCAACTTGTTGTGTATAGTCGAATCGTCTCAAAATATGATTCTAATTTACATAATAATGCTATTTAAGACTTAAAAAAAAAATAATTTCATAAGCTCTTTAAAGGCGAAAGCAACATTGCATATTCTCTCTTTCTAAAATAAGAAAACCAAGATGGAGCGCAGATTAGCTTGAGAAGCATCCTAAACTTCAATGTGTCGCACCGCACCTCACATGAGTGACACGACTCAAACACTGCCATGAAGCAAGCTGACGTACTCCACCTACAATATGAAAATGTCACGTATTGTGAACATATGACTGAAACAATGTCGCATTTTCGTCCCGTCAGACGTCTCGTTATGTTCTAGTCTCCCAAGCCACGTTTTTAGCTCATCACGTCATCGTCATGAAAAAACTTTTCGCCGACGAAATATTTTTGTTATCGTCTTTTTTGACGAAAACAACACTGCCAAATAATCATTTTAAATATTTATGATATGATATTTAGTGGCTTGTGGTGGCTGGTTTGGATTATTGAGTCGGTTGCAACTCACCCTCTCCACATAAATTACGCTTATACATGCAGTGGAAAGCAAGCAATTAGTTTCTTTGTAAGAATATTCTGCCTTCGTCAAGGTCGCGGAAAGCTGTGGTCTTTCAGCATTGAAAAAGGAATATTAATGTTCAGCAACAAAATCACGCCTGTGAAAGCGCTATCTTCTTTCACAGGAACAGCTTTGTTCATGTGTGTGTTTGAGACTGATCATAGGGGTTCTTAAAAAGATAAAACAGACTTCTTCAAAGGAGGTATTTCCAACAATTGTACCGTGGCATTTTCGTGTGACATTAAGCCACTGGAAATGGTCCATTTTCACTTCAAATCAACTGCACACCGAGTGATGTCACAAAATTACACGGGACTCTTTATATCCAGCATCTGCTACAGTTCTGGATACAATAAATACAGTGGTATGAAAAAGTATCTCAACCTTTTGGAATTTCTCACAATCCTGCATAAAATCACCATCAAATGTGAGCCGATCTTTGTCAAAATCACACAGATGAAAAAAATACAGTGTCTGCTTTAACTAAAACCAACCAAACATTTATAGGTTTTCACATTTTAATGAGGATGGCATGCACATGACAGAAGGGGAAAAAATAAGTAAGTGTACCGTCTGCCTAAGGAGACTTAACGAGCAAATTAAACCATTCTTATTGTGTGTGCCCAATCACTGATGAGTGGTTTGAAGCTGCCCTGCCCACTATAAAACACACACCTGGTAAGAATTGTCTTGATGAGAAGCATTGTTTGATGTGCATCATGGCTCGGTCAAAAGAGCTGTCTGAAGACCTGCGATCAAGGATTGTTGATTTGTATAAAGCTAGGAAAGGATACAAAACCATCTCTAAAGGTCAAGATCAGGGGTCTCCAAATTGGTCCTCGAGGGTCACTGTGGGTCTGGTTTTTGTTCACACCGATCAAGCACAGACCTTTTAACTAATGTGGTTTGTACTAAAACAAGCAGCACCTGACTGCAATCAACTGATTACACTTATAAAACACCAGATTGGTGAAAAGGTGTGGTCTTGTTTGGTTAGAGTGAAATCCTGCGGCCATATGTGAAATAGTTTGGAGACTACTGGTCTAGATGTTCATCAGTCGACACTCAGAGAAGTTGTCTACAAATGAAGAGAGTTTGGCACTGTTTCTTCTCTCCCAAGGAGTGGCCGTTCACCAAACACGACGCCAAGAGTTTAGCACAGAATACTCAAGAAAAGAAAAAAAAAGAACCCTAGAGTGTCTGCTAAAGACTTACAGAAATCACTGGCACAATCCAATATCTCTGAGCACACATCAACTATATGTAAAACTATGGCCAAGAAGGGTGTTCATGGAAGGACTCCACAGCCGAAGCCACTGCTGTCTTAAAAAAAACACTGTTACCCGTTTAATGTTTGCAAAAAGGCACTTGGACAGTCCACAGAAGTTGTGGCAAAATATTTTGTGGACTGATGAAACCAAAGTTGAATTGTCTGGGAGTAACACACAACGTCATGTGTCGAGGAAAATTGGAAAAGCTCACCAACATCAACATTTCATCCGCACCGTGAAGCATGGTGGAGGGAGCAACATGATGTGGGGCTGTTTTCTGCCTCAGAGCCTGGACAACGTGCAATCATTAATGGAAGGATGAATTCAAAAGTTTATCAGGATGTTTTGCAGGAAAACCTGAGGCCGTCTCTCAGACAGTTGAAGGATGGATGCTGCAATAAGATAATGATCCAAAACACAGAAGTAAATCAACTTCAGAATGTTTTCAGAAGAACAAAATAAAGGTGCTATGGCATGACCTAAAGACAACGATTCATGCCAGACATCCAAGAAATCTGTAGAGAAGAATGGGCCAGGATCAGAGTCCTGATCGATGTGCCAGAATGATCTGCAGCTACAGGAAGCGTCTGGTTGAAGTTATTGCTGCCAAAGGGGGAGGGGAGCACAAAATATTAAATGTGATGGTTAATTTACTTATTTTTCTCCCTTATTTCGTTGGTTGCATACCATCCATAAGAAAACCTATAAATGTTTGCGTGGTTTCACTTAAAGGAGACACTGTTTTTTCATCTGTGTGATTTTGACAAAGATCAGATCACATTTGATGGTGATTTTATGCAAAAATATGAGAAATTCCAAAAGGTTCAGATACTTTTTCATACCACTGTATACGTATACTGTAATGCATAAATGGTTTTCACCATTGGATCATATTTTATCACGCCGATGTACATTACATATAAAATGTGTATGCAAATGTACAGTATATGTGGCCAATCTCCTATTCGTGAAGACTGAAAGCACATTTAAGTACCTATAGCAGATTCCCACACTGAATAGCGGCTCCGTTTGTCAGTCAAGCAGAACTAAATCATCAGAAACAAACAATTTCCATACATTTTGTTTAGTGCTGCTGATGCCTGCATGACAACATTTCCTGCATTGTGTCAGTCACGCTTGAGTAGTGCTACCACATTAACACTATTAACTGCACTGGCCGCGGTCTGACCCCATAGGAGACAAAAGGAAGGAAGATCAGCGCTCGCGTCCTTCCAATCGACACGTGCAATTATTGCAACCCTCTCACAAACGTCCAACAACCTCTTTGTTCCATGGAATGGATCTATTCTGTTGCAGAAATGAAAGAGACTCTCGGAAACTTGATTCGTTGGAGCATTACAGCCTTGGGGCCCCATTTTCATATGGTGTCTTTATCTCGACCATTATGAGCCTGCACTAAATGAAGTGGCGTTTTAGACCAGGCTTAGTCATTTGGTGCGATTTGGAAGAAGGTGGTATACGTCACTTAAAGGTGCAAAAACCTAGACTCTTTCGCAACAATAAATAGGCTTCCTTATAGTCCGTTTAAAACAGCAGCACATTTCATGGCACAGCTTATGTGGGAAGGTTGTACAGTGATCCCTCACTACTTCGTGCTTCAAACTTTCCGCCCTCAGTCCATCCCAGACTGTTTAAAAAAAAAAAAAAAAAAACACGGATGAGCTGTCCCGATCCAATCACATAGTCTCACTCTCCCTCCTGCTGCTCTTTGTTGGTCAGGCAGTGGGCTGGAATTTCTTATTAAAGTTAACGATGATTGACAGACCTTGATCTTGCCACAGATGCCTGGAAGCCAAGACTTCAAAGCGCGGCTAGTGTCAGTCATCGTCTAACTTGTCAAACACTTGTAGTGGCAACTCATTGTGCATAAAGTGAGCAGCTTGACCGGATTTAAGGCTACGTCTGCACTACGACCGATAATTTTCTCCAGGGTATTTTACTAACTATTTTCATACTTGTCCACACTTAAGTCTAAAGTCCGTTTAAGCACCGCCCGCTTCTGCAAGGTATGCCTGCAATCTGCGCAAACTACGCATGAGTTGAAAGGAGCAGCCTCATATGTTATGTCATCGCCTGCGCAGTTTTCCTCTGAACTGGAAACTCATTGCTCACCGATCTAGACTGTCATTATTTTGTGATCACTGTTTTTTTCGTGAACGCATCATACAGGAGAGAGAGTAAAGGGAGCGCTCTCTCGGCTTTTAGAGCAGTCATCGAGTTGTGATTGAAATAAGCCTGACATCGTTACTTGGGATGTTACAATCGATTTTCAGTTTCGCTCTCACCACTTGGAAAATAACAAATAGAAGCATATGGTGTGGCGCTGCGTATATTTCCTGGAAGCTGTAACCAGGCGTGCTTGTGCATAACAGTGGCAATCCTGGAAGTGGAGGCAGTTTTGACAGGCAGAAAATTCATGGGAAAAAAATGATCGCGCGCCTCTTTGACTGGGGGTTCCACGCGGATCACTTTTCGGGGTTTAATTTTCTTTTACGCATTTGTATTCGTTCATGTCCGGTCATCATTGAATGGGAGGGGCCAGCCCCGCAGTTGGCTGATTGGAGACAACGCGGCAGACGAGCTCTATAAAAAATGCTCATCTCCGCGCCATCCGCGATGGGAGGACCACAAATGGGCACTGAATTGAAGCATATTATTAGGACGTAGTTTGAAGGTTCAAGAAAAATATGTGGAAAAAAAAAGAGCTCGAATCTTCCGCCTCTGAATCATGTCAGGTAACTAAAACAACCTAAAAGACATTGTCTGGGATAAAAGAAAAATTCAACTAATCTATCTGACGGCATGACGTCACTTCCTTAGTATCCGATTGTTGTACAGAGACAGCAGTCCATATTAAGCGGCGTGTAATATTACCCACCTACATTATCCGTCTCACAACTAATCCGGTTAAAATGCATACTAGTGGTAACGGAAGAGGAGGACAATTATAGATATACAATTGAAAGACTACTATGACAAAGAGGTCAAGGGTGAAACTGAAAATGAGATTATCAAGGGATTCAAGAAAGTTTATGATGGGAAAAAATGCAAAGTTATTTCTGAACTCTATAAAGCACTCATGTCATGTCAGACGCACACATCTCTGTACATTAAAGAAAAATGGGAAAAAGAACTCAAAGCACAAATAACCGAGGGAGAATGGTCAAAGATGTGTGAGACACAGAGCACATCCACTAGCTCCAAGGTTTGGAGAGAATTTAATTGGAAAAATATCGTACGGTTTTTTATAAGTCCTATGCAAAAGAAAGAAATTATATTCACTCAACAACCATGCTGGAGAGCATGTGGCTATAAGGACGTGGGACACTTGCATATATTATGGTCTTGCCAGAATATAAAAGAATATTGGAATATAATTTGGAAAGATTTGCGGAAAATAATAGGATATGCTATTCCGAAAACATTCAAGGTGCTTTATTTTGGGAACTTAACTCGGGAAATGATTCAAAAGGAGGATGAGTACCTTGTTAAGGTGTTGCTGACGGCAAGTAAAAAAGCAATCACGAGACTGTGGTGTAAAGTGGACCAGCCAACTGAGGAGCAGTGGATGTGTACGTTGGAAGAGCTATGTGAAATGGAAAGAATTACGTTTAGATTAAGACTACAAGAAAGTCAATTCGAAGAGAAATGGAAGAAATGGAGAGACTTTAGATAATAAAAGAGGGCACCAATTTCAAACGATAAACAAGAACTTTGATGTGGACTGGATTATTCAGGAGAGATTGAAGGCTGGGCCACGATACTGTAGACTAGTGTTATTTTTATTTGTTTATTTATTTATTTATTATTTATTTAACTTATATATGCATGTTTTTCTTTCTGATTTGTTGGTGTATCTTGCCTTGGTTTGTTGTTTGTCATTTCAATACACTGGGTGTAAGTGTGATTGGTTTTGTAAAAGGGAATAAAAAAACAAGTGGGAAAAAATAAAATGCATACTAGCGTAGCCGACATGCCATATGGTCCAACTAATTACACGTTTAAGGCCATTATCCGTCCTAGTGTAGACGTAGCCTGAGTGGACTCACTCAATCAAACATTTAATAAAGACAAGCATTTTTCTACTGTATTCTTGTTTAAAAATAATTCGGTGGGACATTAACATGTTTAAAACGTATCATAATTAGTATATTTGAAGTAGTTAAAAAACATTTATATATATATATATATATATATATATATATATATATATATATATATATATATATATATATATATATGTATATATGTATATATAGTGCTGGCCAAAAGTATTGGCACCCCTGCAATTGTGTCAGATGATGCTCAATTTCTCCCAGAAAATGATTGCAATAGCGTACCGCACGAATGCTATTTTTAGACCGTGACCTCTCATCGTAAAGCGGAAGTAAAGCGGAAGTGGGATGTTATAGACCCGCCCTCGCATAGAAATCATTACATTTCTGTTACTTTTCTCCAGTAATGTTTCAAAATCTTTCTTCATACGTTTCCTGAAACCTTTGCCGAAACCAAAAACTCGGAGGGAAAAAATGTGAAGAATGGATCAACTTGCGCAGACATTTAGCTAAGCCATTCACATTTCATATGCGGTAAACATTTTGTTGGGTTGGCATGGTCCGTCAGAGGACAAAGAGGTAAGCCATTTCGATATTTTTGACTTATTTTTTGCGTGGCGTTTTGCTGTGCTGCTTCTGTCTGACAATGAATGACCTGAAAAGAAATAAAATGGTATCTGACTGACACTGTCACCTTTTCTGTTGTAAAAAAACAACTTTAGTAAGGGGGAAGTGTAAATAAATTCTAAAATTAAGATTTGTTATTAATGAAAAAATTAAGTGTTCGTTGGCTGTCAACGAGTAGCATTTGCGATCGCTACACAAAAATAGCAATGTAAATTGCCCTAAAGAACGGTCAGAGACGTAAGACAACCAGAGGATATAATATATAAGATAGACAGGGCATATGGTGGTAAAGGATAGATTGTTGAAACAGGAGAATGTCATTGTCAGTGGCGTAAGAAACAGGTGTCGATAAAAGCTAAGGCTATGCTGAAGTCGGCTCGTTTTTTTTCAGTCTTTTTCAGCCCTCGACACTCAAGCCATCTCTTTAACTGAACATTTGCATGTTCCACATCTTTACCAGTGAATTTGGCACCAGGGACATCATTTTCAGACAGATGGTTTAGCTCTGTAAACATTTCCTTCGTACACTATTTCAATTCATTTACTATTGGGGACAAACAGTAGGGTGTCCCCCCTTAGAAACATTAGCTAACGTCATGAATATTAACGAGCGGAAGTGACGTGTAGTGTGTGGTACGCCATTAGAAATGCTTCGGTTTTAATATCTTCATTTATTTTGCTTGCAATGAGAAAAATACAAGAGAGAATGAAAAAAAAATCATTATCATTTTACTCATAACTCCAAAAATGGGCTAGACAAAAGTATTGGCACCCTCAGCCTAATACTTGGTAGCACAACCTTTAGACAAAATAACTGCAAACAACCACTCAATGAGATTCTTACAATGCTCTGCTAGAATTTTAGACCAATTTTGTTTGGCCAGCTGCTCAAAGTCGCTGAGATTTGAAGGGTGCCTTCTCCATTTTTCGATCTCTCCACAGGTGTTCTATGGGATTCAGGTCTGGACTCATTGCTGGCCGCTTTAGAAGTCTCCAGTGCTTTATCTAAAATCATTTTCTAGCGCTTTTTGTAGTGTTTTTTTGAGTAATTCTCCTGCTGGAAGACCCATGACCTCTGAGGGACTCCCGGCTTTCTCACACTGGGCCCTACATTATGCTGCAAAATTTGTTGGTAGTCTTCAGACTTCATAATGCCATGCACACGGTCAAGCAGTCCAGTGCCAGAGGCAGCAAAGCAACCCCAAAACATTAGAGAACCTCCGCCATGTTTGACTGTGGTGACCATGTTCTTTTCTTTGAAGGCCTTGTTTTTCCCCCGGTAAACTCTATGTTGATGCCTTATCCCAAAAATCTCTACTTTTGTCTCATTTGACCAGAGAATATTCTTCCAAAACGATTTTGGCTTTCTCAGGCAAATTTTGGCCAACTCCAGGCTGGCTTTTTTATGTCTCTGGTTCAGAAGTGGGTTCTTTAACCACTATCTGCACAATCTTTTGTTGAAATCTCTCGTCAGTTTTCTTTTCCGTCCACATCTAGGGAGGTTAGCCACAGTGCCATGGGCTTTACACTTACTGATGACACTGATGACTGCGCACGGCAGACACAGAAACATTCAGGTTTTTGATAATGGACTTGTAGCTTTGAGATTGCCCATGCTTCCTCACAATATAGCTTCTCAAGTCCTCAGACAGTTCTTTGGTCTTCTTTCTTTTCTCCATACTCAATGTGGTACACACAAGGGCACATGGAAGAGGTTGAGTCAATGTTAATCCATTTTAACTGGCTGCAAGTGTGATTTAGTTATTGCCACCACCTGATTTGTGCCACAGGTAAGTAACAGGTGCTGTTAAATACACAAATTAGAGAAGCATCACATGATTTTTTAAAGGGTGCCCATACTTTTGTCCAGCCCATTTTTGGAATTTTGTGTAAAATTATAATAATTTTTTTTTTCATTCTCTTTCATGTTTTTTCATTGCAACCAAAATAAATGAAGACATTACTACTAAAGCATTTGTAATTGAAATCATTTTCTGGGAGAAATTGAGCATTATCTGATCGAATTGCAAGTGGGCCAATACTTTTGGCCAGCAGTGTGTATCACCATTTCGATATTTTCTCAAACCCCTAGTATTTAATGTTTGAAGGGTTTTAGTTCCAACACTGCAGTTGAAGCATCAATAACTATGTTTTGAAATAGTACTAAGTTCAGTAGATGAAGCGATTTTCCAAGCATGAGATTTGTTTTTGCGGCTCAACCTGGCAAAAGCAGGGAAGAAGAGGCCTACCGGCATAAAATTATAGGAGTGAGTGTAAACTTCAAGTGTCACAGTAAAACAAATGTTTATTTGAAGTGCGTCTCGGCATTTCGCTGATCTATTTTTCACTGTTTGTTAGCTCCTGGCCAAGCTATGAATCCTGTTTTAACATTGCATTCAGTCTTTCTTTCTCATTCAAGTTCTATTGCTGTAGTCATCTACTAATAGCATACTGTATGCCATTTATAACCAATTTATTTCCCCTCTATTTCGGGAAATCATACAACTTACATGGTGCTTCACCAGAAAAAAAAACATTATCTGATCACATGAACCAAATCGTTCTCCTAGATTTCCCCTGCATGCTTGTATAATTGCTAAATGTTTATCAAAGCTGGACTGGACTGACTCAAATTTTCAAATATAAATCTGTTTGGAAATGTTGCATGCTGTTTCATTCTCAGCAGTGTATGTAGGAGTCTGGTTACTCGGCATTCACACAATTAAAAGCAGAGTTATTATAAATTTGATGGCAGATTATACTTGAGCTGTTCTTGCATGGATTATAGAGAAGCTGCTCTAAAGTACTCTCACTGATATGATTGTTTCTAGCTCAGCATTTGAAAATGTATATTTTAAACAGTGTTGTTAATCCTACCTTAAAGGGAACCACAGAGGTAAAGACTTGTAGGCTCTAATAATCCACAATTGTTCTCTTTTACTAAAATATGATATTAGAAACATATAAAATATTGCCATTGATTGACTAAGTGATGACTTAGTTTGTCAATGTCACTATACGAACACTACCGGTGTTCTGCAAACGTGCAACACATGCACACATCGGTTAAAAGCGGAAAATACTTACTGTTTGTGTTTTTATTGAGTCTTTTATTACCTTGTCATTGCCTCCAAATACTTTTTCTCATGTGTTTCGCTCTCATACTTTTAAGCATTGTGTTTTCTTGTGGTAGCTTTAAAGTAGATTGTTGATATGTTGACCAAATTAGTTACGTAGCGTAATTAAACCACCCTTATTTGATATTACTAGGTTTAAAGTGCCTATGACATCAAAAAGCATGTTTATTTCATATTTCACGCGGTATTTTATGCTCCTGAATAATATGGACCGCTTAGATATGTGGGAGCGATCGTTTTATTTATTCAATTTTTAAATCCCGCGCCATGAAAATGAGTGACTTCCGGCTCCAGTCTCAGGTTGAGGACGAATGCGAATGTGACGTCACCCGGGTCAGCGTCTCACAATACAGCTTTGCTTTATAGCATGCAGATAGACTGCAGATTCAGCTGATTTTGCGGATTAATCTGTTTATTTTTCACATCACGCCAGCCAAATGTGCTGCAGGGTTTTGTTGCTGCAGCAGGGAGAGGCGTGTGAGCCTTTTTGGTTTTCAAAAGGTTCCCATTCACCCAGAGATTGGCCAAAACAAGTCCGACAACTATGGGACCATTGGACTTATGAGGAAGTGAGTAAAGATTGTGTTTTGTATTAGGTCAAATACTGGGCTCAAGGCACACGTTTTAATACGGAGGTGGCTTGTATTTTGTAGTTGAGAATGCTCCTTGTCCACAGAGAATGCCACTCGGCCGATGACCGGCGGCTTGTCGCACAACCCCTTCGGTCCTCTTCACTTACCCGCCTGGAGAGCACTATACTCGGCTTATTGCCCTCTTTGTGTGCCCGGTGCTCTGTCAAATGTTGCACCCCATCAGAAATTCCAATGCAGATTCTTGACTCTTGACACCTTGTCTAATGCAGATTCTTGACTCTTAACAAGGTGATGATGCTGGAACTTTTGTTTGGTGCTGTTCCAGTGACATTTACAAAGATGAAGAAAACCTGAAGAAAACATCAAAATTCCCACAGTCCTTGATGATATGGGGCTGCATGTCAAGCAAAGGCACTGGGGAGATGGCTGTGGTTAAATCTTCAATAAATGCAAAAGTTTACATTGTAATTTTAGACAGCATTCTCATCCCTTCAATTGAAAATACGTAATTTTGCAAGATGACAATGCATCATGCCACAGAACTAAAACTGTTAAAGCATTCCTTGGAGAAAGACTCATGCAGTCAATGTCATGGCCTGCAAATAGCCCAGATCTCAACCCTATTGAAAACCTGCTCTGGAAATGGAAAAAAATGGTCCACAGCAAGGCTCCGACCTGCAAGGATGATCTGGCAACTGCAATCAAAGAGAGTTGGCACCAAATTGATGAAGAATACTCATCAAGTCCATGCCTCAGAGACTGCATGCTGTCATAAAAGCCAGAGGTGGTGCTACTAAAAACCAGAGATGTGTTTTGATTGTTATTTCTTTGTTTCTCATGAATCCATTTTTCCACCCTCAGAATGGAGTGATTCCATATATATTTCCCTGCACTTGCTCTATAAAAGTAACATTTAATGATCACCACAATATTTTTTTATTCATTTCTTTTAGTGTTTCTGAATTCTAAAGAGTTGCACTTTTGAACTAATTCATTATTTTTTCAAGCTTTTTATCAGAGTTTGTTCTACATGATTAAATGTCTGAGTGAGTGCTCGACCGAGACTGGTGATTCCATACCTTTTGCTATGGGTTGTAGACCGTGGAGTCCAGAAAGGAAATATATCTTTGGTGTCTTCAAATAGGTAAGACATGCTTGCATTATAGCCATATTATTATTAGCTGTTGCTGTTGAGCTTGTGCCATGCAGAGGGCAGTCAGTTATTTGTGTGCAATTTATTTTAGTTTCATGAAAAGCGGGTGTTACACTGAGGCTTTTTGGACCTTTTAGTTTTCAAATATGTTCGTGTGTCATTACGCTGTCTAGCTGTGGGTATTTGCATTATAATACACGGGCACTTTGATTTCCAATACAAAAACACACACTGTAGGTGAAATAGAACGTTGTCTTTGTAGTAGCCTAGTAGTAGTACGTCAACTATCCAGCATGCATGTGTACTGCCATTTTGCACGCCTTGTATGGAGCAAACGCGAGCATGACAAATATGGACGGAAACGGCGGTTTTTGGATGGGGAAAAACTAGAAAAGATCCTCAGCACCCCCTGCTGTGTGTGACTTCCAGCGCCTCTGTTTGAGCTGCTCTTGCATGGATTATAGAAAAGCTGCTCTAAAGTACTCTCACTGATATGATTGTTTCTAGCTTAGCATTTGAATATGTGTGTTTTAAAATTCACTGTGATTACATTATGTTTTGGCTCTGCGACACCCATGAGGAAAACACGTGAGTAACTTTGGAAAGTTGAACAAAAAAAACATATATTCCATCAGATCACAGACCTCTGGCGGACCTAAGGCATTGTGTGTCGCCCTGTGTTACGACTGTAAATTACAGTCCTGTCAGTTGGGGCCCTTGTGTGATGTTACTTGGTGGATGGTATTGTTCAAGGCAAAGCTTGGTTGAGAAGGAAAAGGATCTGTTAAACGTGGCATATGTACTTGGTATTCACTACAGTGTGCCTGCAAAGCCACTAGGATTACTGTGGTGTAGAATTGAAATCTCACATAAAATCACCAAAACCTGGCTTGAAAATATACTCAAACGCCAGTGGTAGTGATAGCTCATAATGATAACTTTGAAAAGCTGGGCAAATCCCAATCACATTATGCACCCACATGAATAGTGAGAGGCCGTTATAAATGATCCTGCAGCAAAAATACAAAGAGAACATAACAACCCACAGGCTCATTTTAGTCCGCAGTGTTGTGACAGGGTCTATAAAAACTAATTATTTACCTGGCTCTTTCCTTTGGGTCAGTCAACCCACACTTGACCTAACTTGCTCTCTGAAACGAAACCGTTTCGCCTGCACAATTACAGCACAAAGGCAGGAACTTTACTAAGCATAATGTCTTACTCACCATACTGTTGTTTTATAGAAGACTGGCACATTCTTTGGGAAACAGGACGAAGCGACTTGCTCGGGGTTGAGAAATAGTCCTCATAGAGGCTTGCATTTTACAGTGTGCAGAGTTTATTAAGGGTCATTTCTTTTACATACTTTATTTACGTTGACAAAAATGGAGCAAAAAAACTAGTACTGAAAACTGTAACATCATGCCACACTAGTGGTAGGCAATGTCACCTCTAAAAAATAAAACCCAAATATAAATGAAGATTTCTTCTGTGAGTTTGTTTGAGTTTGCAGTTTTTAAAATGAGAGTTGTAAAACACAAACATAAGCGCTCATTACAATGCAGTTGGGAATAAATGTCAATCACAATAATGAGAATAATAATAAAAAAAAAAACTAAACTAAATGATAAAGAACCAACTGTCTAATAATGGCAGAGGTAGCTAGAGTAGCCAGAAATTGTACTTAAGAGTCGCGTTACTTCGAAATACCGTATTTCCCACACTATAAGGCGCACGTAACTTTCTCAAAAGTAGACAGTGCGCGTTATAATCTAATGCGTCTTACAGTGGAATGAAAATGTATCTGAACCTTTTGGAATTTCTCACATTTCTGCATAAAATCCCCACCAAATGTGATCTTATCTTTGTCAAAATTACACGGATGAAAAAACAGTGTCTGCTTTAACTAAAACCACCCAAACAATTATAGGTTTTCATATTTAAATGATTATAGTATGCAAACAATGACAGAAAGGGAAAAATAAGTAAGTGAACCGTCATATTTAATATGTTGTGCCCCCCCCGGCAGCAGTAACTTCAGCCAGATGCTTCCTGTAGCGGCATATCAGTCTGGCACATCGATCAGGACTAATTTTGGCCCATTCTTCTCGACAAAACTGCTGTAGTTCAGTCAGATTTCTGGGATGTCTGGCATGAATCACTGTCTTTATGTCATGCAACACCATCTCAATGGGGTTCAACTCTGGACTTTGACTTGGCCACTCCAGAACATGTATTTTCTTCCTCTAAAAATATTCTGAAGTTGATTTACTTCTGTGTTTTGGACCACTGTCTTGTTGCAGCATCCATCCTCTTTTTAGCTTCAATGGTCTGAGAGACGGCCTCAGGTTTTCCTGCAAAACATCCTAATGAACTTTTAAATTCATTCTTTCATTAATCACTGCAAGTTGTCCAGGCCCTGAGGCAGCAAAACAGCCCCAAATCATGATGCTCACTCCAACATGCTTCATGGTGGGTATGAGATGTTGATGTTAGTCAGCTTTTCCATTTTTCCTCCACACATGATGTTGTGTGTTACTCCCAAACAATTCAACTTTGGTTTCATCAGTCCACAAAATATTTTACCAAAACCTCTGTGGAGTGTCCAAGTGCCTTTTTGCGAACATTAAATGAGCAACAATGTTTTTTTTTAGACATCAGTGGCTTCCTCCATGGAGTCCTCCCATGAACACCATTCTTGGCCATAGTTTTATATGTGGTTGATGTGTGCGCATAGATATTGGGCTGTGCCAGTGATTTTTGTAAGTCTTTAGTAGACTCTCTAGGGTTCGTTTTTACCTGTCTGAGTATTCTGCGCTGAACTCTTGGCGTCATCTTTGGTGGATGGCCATTTGTTAATTTGTATACAACTTCTCTGACAGTCGATTGATGGACATCGACTTTTAAAGATGGTTTTGTATCCTTTCCCAGCTTTAAACAAATCAACAATGCTTGATCGCAGGTCTTCTTTTGACCGAGCCATGATGCACATCAGACGATGCTTCTCATCAATATGTTCCTTACCAGGTGTGTGTTTTAAAGTGGGTGAGGGCAGCTTTAAACCACTCATCAGTGATTGGGCACACTCCTGACAAAAAAATGTTTGGTAAAAATTGGTTTCAATTGCTCTGTTAGACTCCTTAGGCAGTTCACTTAGGTATTTTCCCCCCTTCTGCCATTTTTTGCATGCTATCCTCATTAAAATATGAAAACCTATAAATGTTTGGGTGGTTTTAGTTAAAGCAGACACTGATTTTCATCTGTGTGATTCTGACAAACATCAGATCACATTTAATGTTGATTTTATGCAGAAATGTGAGAAATTCCAAAAGGTTCAAATACTTTTTTATTCCACTGTTTATAGGGATCAACACTGGTTGATCATGGCATGACATTCCCTTTAGCGCAGCACTATCTAATGGATGTATAACAACTACTACTGCACCTTATAACGTGGTGCGTCTTATATATAAAAAACGTTTTAAAATAGGCCATTCATTGAAGGTGAGACTTGTACTCCGATGCACCTTATAGTGCAGAGAATACTGTAATATTACTCAAGTAAAAGTAGAAGCAGTCATCCAAGAAATGAAAAATGCACTCAAGTACAAGTAAAAAATTATTTGATGAAAAAAGTACTGAACTACTGAGTAACATTGTGAGTCACTGCTTACGACGTTTGCTTTTTTTCTTCTTATTTTTAAACAATCAGTACAGGCAAAAGGTTTGGACACACCTTCTCTTTTGTGCATTGTCTTTATTTCATGACTATTTACATTGTAAATTCTCATTATAGTTAATAATTAGGGCTGTCAAAATTATCGCGTTAACGGGTGTTAATTTTTAAAATTAATCACGTTAAAATATTTGACGCAATGAACGCATGCACTGAATGAGCCGCTCTCGCATTGCCTCAAACAGATTTCAATGACGCTGTTTATGGACATTAAGAGTGAAGAGAATGCCACTGGCCGCTTGGGGGCAGCGCAGCGCCATTCCATACTAATGTTATTCCTTCTAATAGTGGGAGAATTAGTAGTTGTGAGACGTTTATGCTGTTGCTTTGTGCTCCACACATATTTCAGTAAATTTGCTTTCTTTTAGTGGCAATTATGTGTCTCTTGTTGTATTTTGGGTAAGATATGCACAGAGATATCTGTTATAAAGGCGAGTGGACACAGGCGTTCTTTGGGCTGCGCCGTTTATTGGCATAAGCTTCTGCAACTCCTTTACAACAAACAGAAGTATCATTTAGTGAAAGCACAACAAAAACAATATTGCTATCTGTCAAAAAAAATAATGTTCACAAAAAGAAAAGCACTTCAGTCTGTAGTAATGAGGCCCTATTCTCACACAGCTAAACAACAATGCAAAGTGAACTGGCATTACTCAGAGTTTGGTCACTCAATTCTTATTATTGTTATTTTTATTCTTATATCATATTAACTCTACTTTTGATTGAAAATTGTCCAAATTTTATTAAAACGAAAATATGAAGAGAGGTTTTTAATATAAAATTACTATAACTTGTAACTATAACATTTATCTTTTATGAACTAAAAGTCTTACTATCCGTGGATCACTTAAACAGAAAGAATGTTAATAATGCCATTTGTGGATTTATTGTTATAATAAACAAATACAGCACTTATGTACAGTATGTTGTATGTATATATCCGTCTTGTGTCTTATCTTTCCATTCCAACAATAATTTACAGAAAAATATGGCATATTTTAGATATGGTTTGAATTGCAATTAATTGTGATTAATTACGATTAATTAATTTTTAAGCTGTAATTAACTCGATTAAAAATTTTAATCGTTTGACAGCCCTAGTAATAATACTATGAATGGACACGTGTGGAATTATGTACTTCGAAAAAAAAGTGAAATAACTGAAAACATGTATAATATTCCAGGATCTTCAAAGAAACCAACCTTTGCTCTGATTACCTTTTTGCACACTCTTGTCATTCTGAGCTTCAAGAGGGAGTCATTTTTATATATATGGCGGAAAACACACAAAAGACCGAAAAAGCAGTTTCTGCTCTTGCACTCCTCTTTAAAAGAAACTGCTGTATTTTAAGCTAAAACAACTGCTGAGGTTGATAGAACAATATGCTGCCATAGCAGATTCATGGTGCATTAAGCCCCCGAACTATTTTCAATTTGTCCGTTTTACCCTGAAAACCCCCGTTTACAGACGTCGCGCAACCGCTTTTTTTTCCCCACCCAGCCATAAAACGAAGGTAATTAATTATATTTATTATTCAAAATGTCTGTCATTTTTAGCTTAGAATCATTAATTGATGTCTCATATTTCGTTTAAAAAAAAAAAAAAAAGAAAACAACTTAAAAAAATGATTCACAACATTTGGAACCCGTTTTTGTTATATGTTAGGAGCACAGATTATCATCTTGATGTAGATTTTTGAAATATGCCTGAAAACTCTCATAATAGATGTGTACACTTTTGTTATGTAGCCTTTGTACTTTTCCCCTTCAATGGGGGAACAATAACAACAATACATGTTTTCGGAGATTTGTGCCAGGGGCCTTGGAGGATGGGGGTGTGGGTTTCGTCATGTTTTTTTTTTTTTTTTGTTAGTTATTTTCTTTTCGGGTTGGTTGTTCTGTTTTGTTTGTTATATAAAATCAAAATTATGGGGGATTTGATGAATTGATCATGGGCACATCTACTGCTGATTTCCTCCTTAATGTGGATTGCCCCACTTGTTTCTGATCCCCGTTAAAAAAAAAATATATATATATATATATTCACTCACATATTTTAAACTTTTAAACAAATTATATCACAATAAAAAAAAAATTGCGTCTGTAAAAATGTCACGGATGTCTACCTCATAACTAACGCATTTTGTCCGATATGTTAGACGATAAATAATCGATCCAAACAAAAAAAGTTGGGAAAAAAAAAAAACGTTTAAAAGGGTAAATATATGAAAAAGAAAATCTCGACCACTCCTTGATGTCTGCGATTTCTGCATCGTGACCCTTGTTATATTACCATGTTTTAGCCATAAAATCCCAAAAAAATACAGCTGTGGTCATTCACAGCCGTGTCTTGACACTCGGTAATACATGCTACATGGAGTTTTTGGATCGAAACAAAGTAAGTATGCCATTCTGTTCACCGTGCAGGCTCATCAACACGGCATTTAAGCACGAGTGATCTTGAAGAAAGATGCCGAGATATTGCTTTGCTGATCGCTATTTGACATCTCGCACTATAGTCTCATTACATTCGCACATCCCCTGCCCAGGATTTTTGTTCGTGTGCTGCCCTCTTTTGAATCTCTACCTTGTGCAGGTATTTGAGTATATTTTTTTTTACCTTTTTCTGCCTATTGTCTTAATTTACCCTCGAGTTTGTATTATAGAGCCCCGTCGACCTACTGTCACGGACCCTTTTTTTTTTTTTTCTACCTTTCCACAATCGCATGTTGTTTTTCGTTTGTGATTAATAAACCCTTGTACGCCATCCCCGCTTGTTGTCTGCTGCATGGTCCAACCTTGTTTCCGCATTTGCAGATGCTAACACTTTGTAATCACTTAAAGTAAAGGGCAACTGAAGACTTTTCCGGATTTTGGTGTAATTTTACGAATATAAACTTTGGACGAGTTCGTCAAAACAACCATGACATTATCAACACGTAATTGCAAGGATTATTTGCGTTTTTTTAGTTTTTTTTGCATTCCGTTAATGGTCCCTTCGCAAACTCAGAAGTGTGACGTAGATTCCCCGACGCAACAGAGAAGACTATCCACAGCTACTAGCTAGCATAGCAGCAACAACGATGTCAGTGATATTTCCACCAAAGGTAACCATTCAGGATCGCTCTTTCATGACGCTACCGATGGCAAAGGCTCCCAGGAAAGATGAACTACAATTAATCCCTACATGTTTGAACCTGAGGCGTCAGATGACGGCGATTTACTTGACACAGCAGATGGCATCATGACGCCAATTGAAAGATCGACACTTCACGAACGGGAGAGTGAGTGGTAAGCCTAAGTCCAACATCGTGATTTTTTTATTAGAGAGAATGCGATTACATGGTTGTATATTTTTCCATGCTCTCCACATAGCTAAAACTGGATATTCAGTAATGGGACAGCTCCTACCGATCTAAATATGGTAAAGCTAGCCCAAATGTGGCTAAATGAATGATATGGTATTGGTTTTTCAAAATAAATGACAGAACGATTTTATTTTCCAGGTGTTGCTGTAAACCATCAAGTAATTACCCTTCCAAGAGTATGCCTGTGTCGTCAGGAGATCCCAGACGTGAGAGCCAAACTTGAGGAGGCTGAAGCACTGACAGGGGCATGAATTACATTAAAAACATAAAACCATAAATTGTAAACAACATTGACACATTCTGTGACTATTTAATGTATTCTATTAGTATATAATATATTGTAATTATATTACATT
Organism: Corythoichthys intestinalis; assembly: GCF_030265065.1. NCBI lineage: Eukaryota > Metazoa > Chordata > Actinopteri > Syngnathiformes > Syngnathidae > Corythoichthys > Corythoichthys intestinalis. The sequence continues at coordinate 36,333,366 of NC_080414.1, read as the reverse complement.
CTGAAAAAATATTCAATAGGCCACAATAATAAATGATACCAGATTTATGTTGAATCAGCATCAGCTTTCGCTGTTACATTGTGACACAACATATGAGCTAAGTTAAACCAAGCACACAATGGCACACATCAATGAACATAAATTTAGTAAGACACACAAGGTTGGGATAGCAACGGACTAGCGCAACATTGAAAAATGGTAATGGCAGAGTCGGAAATATGTATTTACTCTTTTCTGTAGCATTAAGTGTTCTCTATACAAAGATAATGCATTATCATTAAAATATGAAGGTAACTAGATTTTTCTTTTAAAAAATGTGTACATACAGAATACTACTTTAGTAACAAATCATGGTATAGGACACATAATAGTCAAAACCATCTTTCAACTAAAAATGAACTATTTCAGGTTTTCATGACTATATCCCTAAAAGCTTCAAAGACAAAGTTTAGTTTAGCTTCATGAGAATCAACCATTAGTTTTTAATTGAATATCAGGAGATTGCAATAAATAGACGATATGGCTGGCAGATGGTGGATGATAGTGAGCTGGACTAACCAGGGAGTTGGAGGACTTTGATACGACTTACTCAGCCAAAGCAGGCATAAAAAGCATAAGAATTCTGCTTGTCACAGTAAAAGAGATCCATTTTGTATTGCAGCCTCAGGCATCCACTGTGATGCATCCAGGATAACACACATGAAGACCCACGCGGGAAAGTAATTAATAATCATAGCAGCATTTCCCGCCTCTGATTCGAGAATATTTTCTTGACCAATTTTATTCCCCACCCCAGGATGTTCTTATGAAAGACATCAATCATAACAGTGTGAGGATAAATGGACAAACAGAAAAGCTACATGGTTATTAATGCAAATTCTTTCACGTCTGAAAGTCTGCATATTGCTGTATTCCATCATACTACGGTGAATTTGAAGGACACATTTCCATGTTCTCTTGAATACAGCAGAGATGCTTCCAAGGTTTTACCGAAGCATTTTGTATGTAAATACAGTATCTCATACAAACATTCTGGGAATGAAAGAGCAACGAGGTCGTGAATGAAAATATTTGAAAATTCTAAACACGGTTGGATGTTTGGAATTTTGTTGATATTTACAGCGTAATGTCTTACGCATACCTGAAGTATTAGCTGAAGGATTCAAGTCACCCAAAAGTCTGTTCTGACCAGAGGTGGGTAGTGTAGCCAAAAATTTTACTCAAGTACAAGTAAAAAAGTATTGGTTGAAAAGAATAATCAAGTAATGAGTAACATTGTGAGTAACTGCTTACAATGTCTTTTTTTTTCCTGAAGATAATGGTATATATTTTTTTCTCAGCACAACTTCCCCAACCTTTTTGGCACAGACCGGTGTTTTTTTTTTTCATGGACCGGCAACGTGTGGCAGAAAATGACAGTAAATATAAAATAACATGACTAGGCTAAAAACTAACATTAACTAATTCACTCCCAGCCATTTTCACCGGTGCAACCCCCTTCGCTCCTGGCCGTTTTACTGGATTTTGACTGATTTTGCAAGGCCAACAGAAAATTCTGTTCTATTGCTATATAAACATGGAACCCACCAAAAAAAGATTAGACTCTATTCTTTCAGCAGGAAAAAAAGTTCATATCTTTTTCCATTCTTTAGAAAACAGCATTATAAAAAAGCTTAGTTTGAGCAATTTTCCAATTTCTGGTGAAAAAACAGAGAAATTGAGCTTTTTGTAAAAGCATACATTTTAAACATAACATTGACTTTAACACAGCTATTTTTTTCTTTTGTGACATCCCAAACACCTAAATAATGTTTTCCTTCTACGAAATAACATAAACAACAAGACAAACAGAGCTTTTGATAGCAAAGTAACAATTTATTATTAATTACGTATATGTTATATATATAGCCTAACTAAATAAATATTATATTATATATTAATTATATGTCGAAGCTGAATGTGCTAATAAAGAAACAAAGTGCCAGCACGTCACGTGTGGTATACCTTTGTTAAGAAAAAGCACAAAACAAGACACCTTTTCCTGCCTCTGAGCTCTCAAGTGCATCATTGTAACCTGTTTGAGGCAATGCATGAGTGGTTCATTCCCCGCATGCGTTAAATGCATCCATATTTTAACGTGATTAATTAAAAAAATTAATTACTGCCCGTTAATGCGATAAATTTAACAGCACTAGTATATACTATGAAAAACACCTACGTATTTATAAGTTAAATTCATGTTACGTATATATTAAGCGATGGTTATTCATTAGTGTTTCAATTGACTCCGTTACATGATAAATACAACAATGGATTCAGTATTTTGTAAAACCACAAAGCTAATGCGTATATACAGTGAAAACGTCTATTTAAAAGTTAAAATAGTGCATGTGCATTTTTTTTAAGTACTCTTAGAAGTACATTTTTATCAAAAAGTTACTCAAGTAAATGTCGCGGAGTAAATGTACCCACCTTGGTTTCTGACCCACACAATTACATGGATGTATGAAATATTAGCAGAGTTGGGTAGAGTAGCCAAAAATGGAGTAAAATAAGAGTAGTGTTACTTCAAAATAATATTACTCAAGTTAAAGTAATCGTCCCAAAAAAATACTCAACTACAAGTAAAAAAGTATTTGGTAAAAAGAATACTCAAGTTGTGAGTAACATTCTGAGTAACTGCTTATATTTTTGTTGGATTTGTTTTTTTTATTTATTTTTTTTTAAACAATGATATTTTTTTCCTGAGCACAGTTACGGTATCTGTATGGACTATTGTGATAATGATACTGTACAATAACCCATTACATAACCACACTAAGCCAAATAAATACAACAACAAAAATTGAATTCTGACGAGAGGAAAAAAAAAAAACATAAATGAAGCATTATTCTTCCATAGAACATGACTTCCCTCTGGTGGAGGAAATAGTTCTGAGTTTGAATAGTGAAGCGTTTCTTCATAATTACTATTTTTTTTTAGTTTAAAAGGATCATATATCCAGTTTTCCTTGGTCAATTGGTGCCAAATACGTAAGAACTGGGAGTGTTATGTTGGCTGGAGGATGTGACCCAAAAGCTCAGCAGTGAGAAGTCAGTTAACAGAAGCAGCCCGAGGGCGTATTTATTGAACACAAAAAACAGGAAAAACCGGTGAGAAGCTGTGGCTCTGTAGCTTTTCTGGCAGTGCTGGAAAGGCTGGGATGGCTTGGAGTTGCTGTGAAGAAAAAGAGTTTCAATGAGTCAAAGTTTGGTGGATTTAGTGGCCTGTACTTTACCATGTGAGGTTAGGTGAAGCTCTGGCGTTGAATGACGTGCAGACCGGTCTTTTGTAGTGGCAGGCTGTTGATTGTGAAGTGGAGGCAGTTGTGGAGATTGATGACAGGTGTGCACAGCAGAGTCAGTGAGGAGTGGGAGGAGGTGAAGGTGAGTGAGCCGTAACAGTACCCCCTCCCTGAGGGGCGCCCCCAGGCGGCCGTCCAGGGGCATCAGGATTGGCCTTGTAGAAGTCCCGAAGGAGAGAGGGACACATGATGAGCTGCTTTAAGATCCAGCAACGTTCCTCCGGGCCGTAACCTTCCCAGTCTGCCAGGTATTGAAAACCCCGACCGCGGCGCCAGACCTTTAGCAGACGCTGGACCTTCCATTGGGGATGTCCGTCAACTAACTGTGGCGGCGGCGAAGCTGGGGCAGAGGGCATCAGAGGGCTCGCAGAGACAGGCTTGATCTTGGAGACATGAAAAACTGGATGCACATGCTTCATGGAGGCAGGAAGCTTGAGACGAACAGCTGCGGGGCTCAGAATGCTGTCAATCGAGAAAGGGCCAACATACCGTGGAGCCAGCTTCTTGGATGAGACTTGGAGCGGCAGGTCGGCAGAGGAGAGGTAGACCCGTTGACCAGGCTGATACACCGGGGCAGGAGTACGGCGACAGTTGGCCTCACGGCAGGAGCGCACATTGGTACGCAGCAAGGCAGAGCGAACCTCCTTCCACACCCGTTGGCAATGGCGCAGATGGGCCTGGACAGAGGGGACCGAGGTTTCGGTCTCCTGGACGGAAAACAAGGGCGGTTGGTATCCCAGGGAGGCCTCGAACGGGGACCTGCCGGTGGCGGAGCAGGACAGGGCATTTAGTGAATATTCCACCCAAGGCAAATCCTTGCTCCAGGAGGTCGGGTGGAGAGCAGACACGCAACGGAGGGCGGACTCTAGGCTCTGGTTGGTCCATTCAGCCTGTCCGTTGGTCTGAGGGTGATACCCAGAAGAAAGGCTAACAGTAGCCCCAATACCTTTACAGAAGGCACGCCAGAAGTGAGATGTAAATTGGGGCCCCCGGTCCGAAACGATGTCACAGGGCAACCCATGGAGCCAGAAAACATGCTGGGTTAGGAGTTCGGCCGTCTCAGCAGAGGTAGGGAGTTTAGGCAACGCCACCAGATGCACCGCCTTGGAAAACCGGTCCATCACCGTGAGAACGACAGTATTCCCCTGGGAAGATGGAAAACCAGACACAAAGTCAACGGCAATATGAGACCAAGGGCGATTGGGCACTGGAAGAGGACATAGAAGCCCAGCTGGTGGCCGATGAGACGCCTTGGCCCTGCAGCAAGTGTCACACGCAGCCACAAACTCCCGGACGTCCGTCCTCATGGTAGGCCACCAAAACTGCCGGCTAAGGAAGGAGAGGGTACGTTGGTACCTGGGATGGCAAGCAAACTGGCTGGTATGGCCCCATAGAAGCACCTGGGAACGCATCGAGTCAGGTACAAAGAAACGGTTGGGGGGACCGTTGCCGGGCCCGGGCTCAGTCTGTTGGGCCCGCTCAACCTGGGATTCAATGTCCAAGGTCACTACTCCTATAACCCAAGAAGTTGGAACGATGGACACAGGGTCACTAGAGGACTCCTCGGGAGCATGGAGACGTGACAACGCATCAGCCTTGGTGTTGCTGGAACCAGGTCGGTAAGTAAGGGTGTAATTGAAACGGTCCAGGTATTGTGCCCAACGTGCCTGGCGGGAGCTAAGGCGTTTGGCGGCCCGTTCTTATGATCTGACCAGACAACAACGGGCTCCACGCTGCCCTCTAGCCAGTGGCGCCACTCTTCGAAGGCAGCTACATCAGCAAGCAGCTCCTTATTCCCGATATCATAATTCACCTCCGCCGGCTGCAAACGGCGGGGGAAGAAGGCACAGGGGTGCAGCTTCTGGTCCTCCACAGAACGCTGGTACAAAACGGCCCCTATACCCACATCTGAAGCATCCACCTCCACTATGAACGGCCTGGAAGGGTCAGGATGGAGAAGGACGATGGGCGGTCGTGAAATGTTCCTTGAGGACAGAAAAGACGGCATCGGCTGCTGGTGACCAAATATAGGGGCGTGGAGTGGAGGTGAGACCAGTGAGGGGGGCAGCTAAGCAGCTGTAGTTCCGAATGAAACGGCGGTAAAAGTTAGCAAAGCCTAGGAACCCCTGGAGCTGTTTGCGGGTTGTTGGTCGGGGCCAACTGAGGATTGCTTGTATCTTGAGGGGTCAGGACGGATGCAGCCACCCTCCACAATGTGCCCAAGGAATTCCATGGAGAGAGCGTGAAAAATGCATTTTTCAGCCTTGATAAAAAGCCTGTTCTCTAAAAGGCGCTGGATGACCAAGCGGACGTGTTGCACATGCTCCTCAAGACTCCGGGAGAACACCAGGATGTCGTCCACGTACAGGACCAAAAATACGTCCAACATGTCCCTCATTCATAAGTGCCTGGAAGACAGCAGGGGCATTGGTGAGGCCAAAGGGCATAACCAGGTATTCATAGTGCCCACGGGGGGTCTTAAAGGCTGTCTTCCATTCATCACCTTTTCCGGATGCGGACAAGGTGGTATGCATTCCGAAGGTCCAACTTGGTAAACACGGTAGCACCAACGAGGGGTTCGAAATTTGAGCTCATGAGGGGAAGTGGATACTTGTTCTTGATAGTGATGTTGAGCTGTCTGTAATCGATGCATGGCCTGAGATCCCCGCCCTTTTTCTTGACGAAGAAGAAACTGGCCGCCACCGGAGATGTTGACGGGCGTATGAGACCTTCAGCCAGGCACCCATTAATGTAACTGTCCATAGCTGCTTTCTCAGGTGGAGACAGGTTGTACAGGCGACTGGAGGGAAGGAAGTTCAGCACCAGGATGGAGCTCGATGGCACAGTCGTAGGGTCGGTGCGGAGGAAGGGTGCAAGCGCGCTCCCTACTGAAGGCCTCACCTAGGTCATGGTATTCAGAAGGAACCTTGGTGAGGTCAGGTGGAGCAGGGCTGGGTGGTTCGGCCAAGGAAGGTGTCTGAGCGGACCGAAGGCAACGGGCATGGCAAGAAATACTCCAGCTCAGAATGCGGCCAGAACGCCAACAGACATGCGGTGTGTGGAGTGCCAACCAAGGTCTGCCCAGGATGAAAGAAAGGCGCATCAGGTGAAGCGATAACGTAGGGGCGGATTCTCTCCACGTGATTACTTGAGACAGTGAGCGTGAGAGTCTCACACCGATGAGTAATGGGACTCATGGGACGACCATCCAAAGCGAACGCTGAGAGAGACTCCTCCAGGGGTGTGATAGGGAGTCCAACCTCTAGGGCATAAGAACGGTCAATAAAAGTCTCATCGGCACCTGAATCGATCAGCGCTGGGATGGAGAGTGTTCGCTCTTGCCAGGCGAGGGTGACGAGAAACCTGGCTCTACTTGAGTGGGGGTTAGACAAGCGGCTCACACGGAACCCCCGACCAAGTGAGCCTTGTCTTTTGGGGTTCAAGCCGAGGGAGCCCTGGAAGACAGGCTTGCACATGTGTCAACCGAGTGCATCGAGCTAGCACAGTACATGCAGAGCCCCTGTAGTCTCCGGTGTTCACGTTCCGCTGGAGTCAAATGGGCCCTTCCCAACTGCATGGGCTCCTCCTCACTAATAGGCTGTGAGGAAGCAGGGAAGAGATGGGAAGACTGATTCTGACTCACTGGTGGTGACGGACGTAGCCTGTTTGCAGCACGACACTGGTGAGCCCGCTTTCGTTTACGCTCACGGTGACGCTCGTCAAGGGATATGGAGAGGGTGATGAGCTGGTTCAAGGAGGTAGGCCTTTCTCTACCCACCAAGGCTTCCTTTATGGACTCCGCCTGGCCTCTTCGGAACGTGCTGAACAAAGCGGGCACATTCCATCGGCAGCGTGCAGCGAGGATACGGAATTCTGTGGCGTACTCTGCTACTGAGAGAGAACCCTGCTCAAGGGTAGAAAGGGCAGAATCAGCATCCTGCCCAGGGGCCTCATGATCAAAAACCATCCTGAATTCCTTGATAAATGCAGCGTAATCCTGCATATAAGGTGCGGAGCCCTCTCGGCTAGCCATAACCCACCGACGGGCTTGCCCTGTGGTCAGGTTAGCAATGTAGGCTATGCGAGCAGCGGCAGTGGAATACATGCTTGGTTGTAGCTCGAACACATACTCACACTGCATCAGGAACTCACGGCAGAGTGTGAAAGAGCCATCATACAGGGCTGGGGCAACGAGGTGGGGCTCACGGGCAGAGGGTGCGTCAGGCGGAGGAACCGTGGCTGGTGGTCACGAAGGGGGAGAAATCTGGGCGCTGAGAGCAGCAACACGGTCGGTGAGAGTCTGAACCAAAAGGGTGAGTTGGCTAACCTGGGCCTGTTGTTCGGATGCCTGCGCCCGCTGAAGACCTGACACTGCCCGGACCTCCTCCCTCAATCCAGAAAAAAGAGCTGCCTCAGATAGCTGGTGAGAATGTTGGGGCTGCCTTGGCTTTGTCGGACAGTAAACTGCTCAGGCAGGCAATCGGGCAGACAACCTTTTTACATTATGTACTGTATACTAAAGCTTGTGTCTGCTCTGACAAAACAGCTGTTTGAACTGCTGTGGAAAGTTCTTTGGTCATTGTGTGCTTCAACATAATAAACTGTGAACCATGACAACTGAATGTAAAAGTGCTTGATGGGATTTGTCCCATGTTTTAACACTCAATTTTCTAAAATGTAGACAGTCTGGTTTAGCTACAGTTCTGGATGCTAGTCTTAGTTTCATGCCACATGGCCCTCTCAGGAGTTAACAAGTCTGGATTTGCAAATATTCAAGATGCTAATTGCAGCTATCCAGAGTGACCCCCCCCCCCCCTTCACACCTAGGCTGCTTGATTGCTTTTTTGAGTGGTCTATTGTTTGAAAAAGCAAAGTAGTCAGTTTGGTATCTGGGTCATTTGATGCCTTTCTGGTATTTCTTAATAGTCAAAAAAAAACCCGGGACCTCCAGTGTTAATGTTGTTTTACTTTACATACATATCCCTGTAGCACAAATCTAACACCACAGAGATTTGTACGGTATGTAATTCACAGCAGCCACACATAAAATGATTTTGTGAGTGACGCATTGTGGTTTCGCAGGTAAAAAGCACTTACAGGTATTTGAAGGAAGACATGATGAGCACATGTTTCATCATAAAATGGAAGCCGTCATTGTTAATCTGTCTAATGGTCATTTCATGTCAATGTGACTGCTGCCAACTAAAGGGTTCAGGGGAATGCACCATGGGTATTCATTAATGACATTGCATCTCTGACTTTCATGGTACAAGGTTACTCAGGTTAATACAAGTTGGGAAGCACTATGGTAAAGTATACAGTGCACTTTAAGTTGTAAACCTTTTTCATCTTTTACAAGCAGGGTCTGTACGTGTCTGCAGCTGAAAATTATTATTATTTTTTTTTAGATTGGGCAATTAATCCAAGTTACAATGCAGTTTCATGACTAGACTTCATATGCGTTTTACCCACCCAAAGCGCTCTTAGAATGTAAATATGCACCTTCTATCTTAGTATGCTCTGTCATTTTAATAATCACACTTTCTTTTGCCCTTGTATGGTGGAGTATTCACTCTGAGACAGATCATGCTTTTGTTTATTTTATAGTTGATCTTTATAAGATGAACTCCATGTCTCTCCAAGTATTACAGCAATCTGTGCAAGTCTGTTTCTGTCAAGCAGCACACAGATGTAGAGCATCACGACATAAAGCATACTACTAGTTACGAAATATGCATAAACCTGGTAATTTTTATTTTTATTTTTAAATTGAAAAAAAAATTTTTTTTTTTGCTTTTAACCAAGAATCGAGACTGTTTTATATCCGTATCTATATAGAATTCAGGGATTTACACATTTATTCACTAGCATTTTCAGTGGGAAATGCTTTTTGTTTACATATGGCGGCCGCTAATTTCCTTATTGACTAGCCTCATGGTTCGCAATATTTACACAAAATAAATGCTACCTGCATTTTTTTTTTTTTTTTTGCTTTTAACTAAGAATCAAGACTGTTTCAGGGTCCATATCTATAATGAATTCAGGGATTTAAGTATTTATTCACAAGAATTTTCAATGCAAAAAGCTCTTTGTTGCACTAAGGGGGCTGCCACAGTGACTTAACTAGCAGCACATTCTGTCGAATAAATGCTAAGTACCCGTTTTTTTTTTGTTACTTTTAACCAAGAATCGAGACCGTTTTACGTCCATATCTATAAAGAATTCAGGAATTTAAGCATTTATTCACAAGAATTTTCAACGGAAAAAGCTCTTTGTTTACATATGGCGGCCGCTAATTTCCTTACTGACTAGCCTCATATTTCGCAATGTTTGCGTAAAATAAATGCTACCTGCACGTTTATTTATTTATTTATTTTTTTGCTCTTAACCAAGAATCGAGACAGTTTACGTCCATACCTATGAAAAATTCAGGGGTTTAAGCATTTATTCACAAGAATTTTCAACCGAAAAGGCTCTGACGTAGCTTTGACGTAGATAGGCCCCTTATGAATCGGACCCGCGCCCCATGTCCCGTCAATACATTATGAAGTCTATGGATGGATATATGGACAAAACACATGCAGCATTTTAATGTTTATTCAGGATGGTGATAAAACTAGCACTGTCAGATAATTTCACTTATTTCTAGTAGATTTACACAGAAAACGGGAATTTAACTAGATTTAAGGTTGTGTGTTTTTTCAGCAATGGGGGGTTGTCAGATATAGTACTTGTGGATAATGTAAACAGTTTACTTTCTTTGAAAATAATTTGGAAGTACACAAAATACTGCTGTGATGTACGGTATGGGAACATAATCCTGAGAAGACATGCTTGCCTCGGGCATTTTGTCTCTAACACGTCAGCTTCAGCTTGAGTAGGTGGATTTATAAGCATATCTTTTAGCTGAATGTAAACCCTTTTAATGGTGTTGCGCTCTGCAAAATCTCAAACTGCTTTCCAGTGAAAATGTCACACACAATCCTGTAGTTATTTTAAATCTTAACCTTCTTAATGGCTACTTCTGGCTATGTTCCGCCACCGTTCCCATGTGCTTTGCACATAGAGGTCACAACCCACTGAACTGTGGATAACAACAACCGGTGCCCTTTTATAGGGAGCACCCATTCGTACTTGTTACTGGTCAAATGTGTCCTGATGGGAAAGTACAGTAATGAGAGAGTTTATGCCGGCAGAGGCTGTGCTGGCCTGCTCCTGCTGTTAAGGCATTGTGCTGAAGTGTGTAAAAACGTGTCAATCCGTGTGTGTTTCATGATGTAGAATAATGAGTCAAAGTCTACCTGTTGGCTTCTGCTGACCACACACAAAAAGCCAAGATAGCCAACGTAATTGTTGTGAGCAATAGTCAAATTGGTACACAAAATACATCCACAAACGACATTTCACGAGGCAAGCCAAGATGAATAGCATCATACATTTCTGCATAAAATCCCCAACAAATGTGATCTGATCTTTGTCAAAATTAAACAGATGTAAAAACAGTGTCCGCTTTAACTAAAAC